>NW_027362773.1:49034626-50234626 GCF_046119375.1 Phyllobates terribilis
TTGTACAGTTCATGGCTTTTCCCTCTTCATAAGGCGGATCTGAACTGGGTCCACTACAAAAACATCCTGAAAAAAAACTCTGAAAATGCTCAAAGGTCTGAACATATTAATTTCCATGTAAAAAAGACTTGCTTTTCACTTGATCAGGCTTTTCAGCACCTTTTAACCGCATCAAGTTGTAAAGAAAACGCAAGCGTTAACTGAAATGAGCACATCATTCTTCAGGTGTTTTTCACTTAGAAGAGTTCCAGACTTATAATGCAAGTCAAGGGGAAGGTAAGAAAGACCCCTGGAAGGCTCCTGAGTGACTTTTGGTGAGTTTTGTGAGCCACAAAAAGACGCCACAAAAACGCACTCAAAAGATGCCCAAAACAATTCTTAGAATAACGCCACCAAAAATGTTTACAAACCGCATTAGGAAATGCTGAAAAACAAGAGAAAAGATGACTCAGGAAAATAAAATGCTGATGTTTCCTGAAGCCATTTTGGCTTGAAATCCATGTCAGTTTTACCCACCTGGAAAAAGTGATCATTAACACAAGTCATAGAGAATGGTTGCTTGGTGTCACATAAATAGTATGAGTTTTGTTTCCTGACGTCAATTTTAATTTCGCTAATCCTATATAATAGATAAATTTGGCCATAGGATTCAAAGTGATCATTTTATGGATTCTAGTAATATTCAATTTTTTTTTGGGCTTTTGGTATGTGGATTTTAACTTTGTCTTTATATGTTAAACCTTCTGCATAGGAGGACACAGTGTGAGCGAAAAAAGAGAAACCTGTGTTTCATGAAGAATTACCCAGGTTCCACTGAGATTTGAACTTAGATCACTGGATTCAAAGTCCAGAGTGCTAACCATTGCACCATGGAACCAGAGGGACAATGTACTTAGCTGGATCTTCTTGTGAAGAAAAGGGTGAAACAAGCATGTTAAATCATGAATGGATGTGAAAACAGGCTCTAATGCTGCAGTGCAAATCTACTACTAATACAAAATGGTAAATTAATATCTACTATCCTTTTATTTCACAAGTTTGCCTCGAGTTCCACGCTATCACAACAAGGAGAGTTTTAAATGTTGATAAAAACTGGCAAATAGAGTGTTGCATCTATTACTTGGAAAAAGAGTGAGAAAAAATAAATTGCAAAACTTATAATGTTAGAAAGTTGTTCATCCAGAAGTTGCTAAAGATTATTCATTGTGTAGTAAAAGCTTTCATCCGAGACATAATTCAAGTAGTGTTTGTAGAAATCAAAGCCCATGTCCCAGTCCATCAGCCACGATAGTGCTCTGCGACCGCTGGACAAGAGCAGGAGAAGGTCTTCTTACTTGATGGCACCCGCGGTGCTACTTTTGTTTAGCATCGGGACGCACGTTATGTCGCGCAGGGCAGGCTAATCAAAAGAAGATCCGAAGATGCTGTCAGTATGGTTCTACAAACCCAGTCCAAAGAGCACAGACCACTGTCTTGGGAGATAGATGAGGGAATATGAAAATTGATCTTCAATAATCGGTCAAAAGTTTTGGGAATATGGATGTAGCCGACAGGATTTAAACAAGTGTGGGGAGACCCCAATGGATTTCTACTCCATCGCCTTAACCACTCGGCAACGTCTACTCAGACATGAAATCTTTGTGAGTTTCACATGCTTTTTCTTAAAGCACCATGATCAAGATCAGTGATTATCCCTCTGGAAGACATCTTAGAAAAGCAAAGCAAAATTCTAGGCCTCACTAAAATGTAAAAATCTGATTTAAAGTCATCATCAATCAGAACCTTATGCAGTTCATGGCTTTTCCCTCTTCATAAGGCGGATTTGAACTGGGTCCACTACAAAAACATCCTGAAAAAAAACTCTGAAAATGCTCAAAGGTCTGAACATATTAATTTCCATGTAAAAAAGACTTGCTTTTCACTTGATCAGGCTTTTCAGCACCTTTTAACCGCATCAAGTTGCCAAAAACGCAAGCGGTTAACTGAAATGAGCACATCATTCTTCAGGTGTTTTTCACTTAGAAGAGTTCCAGACTTATAATGCAAGTCAAGGGGAAGGTAAGAAAGACCCCTGGAAGGCTCCTGAGTGACTTTTGGTGAGTTTTGTGAGCTACAAAAAGAAGCCACAAAAACGCACTCAAAAGATGCCCACAACAATTCTTAGAAAAACGCCACCAAAAATGTTTACAAACCGCATTAGGAAATGCTGAAAAACAAGAGAAAAGATGACTCAGGAAAATAAAATGCTGATGTTTCCTGAAGCCATTTTGGCTTGAAATCCATGTCAGTTTTACCCACCTGGAAAAAGTGATCATTAACACAAGTCATAGAGAATGGTTGCTTGGTGTCAAATAAATAGTATGAGTTTTGTTTCCTGACGTCAATTTTAATGTCGCTAATCCTATATAATAGATAAATTTGGCCATAGGATTCAAAGTGATAATTTTATGGATTCTAGTAATATTCAATTTTTTTTTGGCTTTTTGTATGTGGATTTTAACTTTGTCTTTATATGGTAAACCTTGGGCAAAGGAGTACACAATGTGAGCGGAAAAAGTGAAGATCACTGGATTCAAAGTCCAGAGTGCTAACCATTACACCATGGAACCAGAGGGACAATTTACTTAGCTGGATCTTCTTGTGAAGAAAAGGGTGAAACGAGCATGTTAAATCATGAATGGATGTGAAAACAGGCTCTAATGCTGCAGTGCAAATCTACTACTAATACAAAATGGTAAATTAATATCTACTATCCTTTTATTTCACAAGTTTGCCTCGAGTTCCACGCTATCACAACAAGGAGAGTTTTAAATGTTGATAAAAACTGGCAAATAGAGTGTTGCATCTATTACTTGGAAAAAGGGTGAGAAAAAATAAATTGCAAAACTTATAATGTTAGAAAGTTGTTCATCCAGAAGTTGCTAAAGATTATTCATTGTGTAGTAAAAGCTTTCATCCGAGACATAATTCAAGTAGTGTTTGTAGAAATCAAAGCCCATGTCCCAGTCCATCAGCCACGATAGTGCTCTGCGACCGCTGGACAAGAGCAGGAGAAGGTCTTCTTACTTGATGGCACCCGCGGTGCTACTTTTGTTTAGCATCGGGACGCACGTTATGTCGCGCAGGGCAGGCTAATCAAAAGAAGATCCGAAGATGCTGTCAGTATGGTTCTACAAACCCAGTCCAAAGAGCACAGACCACTGTCTTGGGAGATAGATGAGGGAATATGAAAATTGATCTTCAATAATCGGTCAAAAGTTTTGGGAATATGGATGTAGCCGACAGGATTTAAACCTGTGTGGGGAGACCCCAAGCGATTTCTAGTCCATCGCCTTAACCACTCGGCCACATCTACTCAGACATGAAATCTTTGTGAGTTTCACATGCTTTTTCTTAAAGCACCATGATCAAGATCAGTGATTATCCCTCTGGAAGACATCTTAGAAAAGCAAAGCAAAATTCTAGGCCTCACTAAAATGTAAAAATCTGATTTGAACTCATCATCAATTAGAACCTTGTACAGTTCATGGCTTTTCCCTCTTCATAAGGCGGATCTGAACTGGGTCCACTACAAAAACATCCTGAAAAAAAACTCTGAAAATGCTCAAAGGTCTGAACATATTAATTTCCATGTAAAAAAGACTTGATTTTCACTTGATCAGGCTTTTCAGCACCTTTTAACCGCATCAAGTTGCCAAAAACGCAAGCGGTTAACTGAAATGAGCACATCATTCTTCAGGTGTTTTTCACTTAGAAAAGTTCCAGACTTATAATGCAAGTCAAGGGGAAGGTAAGAAAGACACCTGGAAGGCTCCTGAGTGACTTTTGGTGAGTTTTGTGAGCCACAAAAAGACGCCACAAAAACGCACTCAAAAGATGCCCAAAACAATTCTTAGAATAACGCCACCAAAAATGTTTACAAACCGCATTAGGAAATGCTGAAAAACAAGAGAAAAGATGACTCAGGAAAATAAAATGCTGATGTTTCCTGAAGCCATTTTGGCTTGAAATCCATGTCAGTTTTACCCACCTGGAAAAAGTGATCATTAACACAAGTCATAGAGAATGGTTGCTTGGTATCACATAAATAGTATGAGTTTTGTTTCCTGACGTCAATTTTAATTTCGCTAATTCTATATAATAGATAAATTTGGCCATAGGATTCAAAGTGATCATTTTATGGATTCTAGTAATATTCAATTTTTTTTCGGCTTTTTGTATGTGGATTTTAACTTTGTCTTTATATGGTAAACCTTGGGCATAGGAGGACACAATGTGAGCAGAAAAAGTGAAACCTGCGTTTCATAAAGAACTACCCAGGTTCCACTGATATTTGAACTCAGATCACTGGATTCAAAGTCCAGAGTGCTAACCATTACACCATGGAACCAGAGGGACAATGTACTTAGCTGGATCTTCTTCTGAAGAAAAGGGTGAAACGAGCATGTTAAATCATGAATGGATGTGAAAACAGGCTCTAATGCTGCAGTGCAAATCTACTACTGATACAAAATGGTAAATTAATATCTACTATCCTTTTATTTCACAAGTTTGCCTCGAGTTCCACGCTATCACAACAAGGAGAGTTTTAAATGTTGATAAAAACTGGCAAATAGAGTGTTGCATCTATTACTTGGGAAAAGGGTGAGAAAAAATAAATTGCAAAACTTATAATGTTAGAAAGCTGTTCATCCAGAAGTTGCTAAAGATTATTCATTGTGTAGTAAAAGCTTTCATCCGAGACATAATTCAAGTAGAGTTTGCAGAAATCAAAGCCCATGTCCCAGTCCATCAGCCACGATAGTGCTCTGCGGCCGCTGGACAAGAGCGGGAGAAGATCTTCTTTCTTGATGGCACCCGCGGTTCTACTTTTGTTTAGCATCGGGACGCACGTTATGTCGCGCAGGGCAGGCTAATCAAAAGAAGATCCGAAGATGCTGTCAGTATGGTTCTACAAACCAAGTCCAAAGATCACAGACCACTGTCTTGGGAGAGAGACGAGGGAATATGAAAATTGATCTTCAATAATCTGTCAAAAGTTATGGGAACATGGACGTAGCCAGCAGGATTTGAACCTGCGCGGGGAGACCCCAATGGATTTCTAGCCCATCGCCTTAACCACTCGGCCACGAATACTCAGACATGAAATCCTTGTGAGTTTCCCACACCTTTTCTTAAAGCACCATGATCAAGATCAGTGATTATCCCCCTGGATGAACTCTTAGAAAAGCAAAGCAAAATTCTAGTCCTCACTAACATGTAAAAATCTGATTTAAAGTCATCATCAATCAGAACTTTATGCAGTTCATGGCTTTTCCCTCTTCATAAGGCGGATTTGAACAGGGTCCACTACAAAAACATCCTGAAAAAAAACTCTGAAAATGCTCAAAGGTCTGAACATATTAATTTCCATGTAAAAAAGACTTGCTTTTCACTTGATCAGGCTTTTCAGCACCTTTTAACCGCATCAAGTTGCCAAAAACACAAGCGGTTAACTGAAATGAGCACATCATTCTTCAGGTGTTTTTCACTTAGAAGAGTTCCAGACTTATAATGCAAGTCAAGGGGAAGGTAAGAAAGACCCCTGGAAGGCTCATGAGTGACTTTTGGTGAGTTTTGTGAGCTACAAAAAGAAGCCACAAAAACGCACTCAAAAGATGCCCACAACAATTCTTAGAAAAACGCCACCAAAAGTGTTTACAAACCGCATTAGGAAATGCTGAAAAACAAGAGAAAAGATGACTCAGGAAAATAAAATGCTGATGTTTCCTGAAGCCATTTTGGCTTGAAATCCATGTCAGTTTTACCCACCTGGAAAAAGTGATCATTAACACAAGTCATAGAGAATGGTTGCTTGGTGTCACATAAATAGTATGAGTTTTGTTTCCTGACGTCAATTTTAATTTCGCTAATCCTATATAATAGATAAATTTGGCCATATGATTCAAAGTGATCATTTTATGGATTCTAGTAATATTCAATTTTTTTTCGGCTTTTTGTATGTGGATTTTAACTTTGTCTTTATACGGTAAAACTTGGGCATAGGAGGACACAATGTGAGCGGAAAAAGTGAAACCTGCGTTTCATAAAGAACTACCCAGGTTCCACTGAGATTTGAACTCAGATCAATGGATACAAAGTCCAGAGTGCTAACCATTACACCATGGAACCAGAGGGACAATGTACTTAGCTGGATCTTCTTCTGAAGAAAAGGGTGAAACGAGCATGTTAAATCATGAATGGATGTGAAAACAGGCTCTAATGCTGCAGTGCAAATCTACTACTAATACAAAATGGTAAATTAATATCTACTATCCTTTTATTTCACAAGTTTGCCTCGAGTTCCACGCTATCACAACAAGGAGAGTTTTAAATGTTGATAAAAACTTTCAAATAGAGTGTTGCATCTATTACTTGGAAAAAGGGTGAGAAAAAATAAATTGCAAAACTTATAATGTTAGAAAGTTGTTCATCCAGAAGTTGCTAAAGATTATTCATTGTGTAGTAAAAGCTTTCATCCGAGACATAATTCAAGTAGTGTTTGTAGAAATCAAAGCCCATGTCCCAGTCCATCAGCCACGATAGTGCTCTGCGACCGCTGGACAAGAGCGGGAGAAGGTCTTCTTACTTGATGGCACCCGCCGTGCTACTTTTGTTTAGCAAACGGACGCACGTTATGTCGCGCAGGGCAGGCTAATCAAAAGAAGATCCGAAGATGCTGTCAGTATGGTTCTACAAACCCAGTCCAAAGAGCACAGACCACTGTCTTGGGAGATAGATGAGGGAATATGAAAATTGATCTTCAGTAATCGGTCAAAAGTTTTGGGAATATGGATGTAGCCGGCAGGATTTAAACTTGTGTTGGGAGACCCCAAGCGATTTCTAGCCCATCGCCTTAACCTCTCGGCCACGTCTACTCAGACATGAAATCTTTGTGAGTTTCACATGCTTTTTCTTAAAGCACCATGATCAAGATCAGTGATTATCCCTCTGGAAGACATCTTAGAAAAGCAAAGCAAAATTCTAGGCCTCACTAAAATGTAAAAATCTGATTTGAACTCATCATCAATTAGAACCTTGTACAGTTCATGGCTTTTCCCTCTTCATAAGGCGGATCTGAACTGGGTCCACTACAAAAACATCCTGAAAAAAAACTCTGAAAATGCTCAAAGGTCTGAACATATTAATTTCCATGTAAAAAAGACTTGCTTTTCACTTGATCAGGCTTTTCAGCACCTTTTAACCGCATCAAGTTGCCAAAAACGAAAGCGGTTAACTGAAATGAGCACATCATTCTTCACGTGTTTTTCACTTAGAAGAGTTCCAGACTTATAATGCAAGTCAAAGGGAAGGTAAGAAAGATGACTGGAAGGCTCCTGAGTGACTTTTGGTGAGTTTTGTGAGCCACAAAAAGACGCCACAAAAACGCACTCAAAAGATGCCCACAAGAATTCTTAGAAAAACGCCACCAAAAATGTTTACAAACCGCATTAGGAAATGCTGAAAAACAAGAGAAAAGATGACTCAGGAAAATAAAATGCTGATGTTTCCTGAAGCCATTTTGGCTTGAAATCCATGTCAGTTTTACCCACCTGGAAAAAGTGATCATTAACACAAGTCATAGAGAATGGTTGCTTGGTATCACATAAATAGTATGAGTTTTGTTTCCTCACGTCAATTTTAATTTCGCTAATTCTATATAATAGATAAATTTGGCCATAGGATTCAAAGTGATCATTTTATGGATTCTAGTAATATTCAATTTTTTTTCGGCTTTTTGTATGTGGATTTTAACTTTGTCTTTATATGGTAAACCTTGGGCATAGGAGGACACAATGTGAGCAGAAAAAGTGAAACCTGCGTTTCATAAAGAACTACCCAGGTTCCACTGATATTTGAACTCAGATCACTGGATTCAAAGTCCAGAGTGCTAACCATTACACCATGGAACCAGAGGGACAATGTACTTAGCTGGATCTTCTTCTGAAGAAAAGGGTGAAACGAGCATGTTAAATCATGAATGGATGTGAAAACAGGCTCTAATGCTGCAGTGCAAATCTACTACTAATACAAAATGGTAAATTAATATCTACTATCCTTTTATTTCACAAGTTTGCCTCGAGTTCCACGCTATCACAACAAGGAGAATTATAAATGTTGATAAAAACTGGCAAATAGAGTGTTGCATCTATTACTTGGGAAAAGGGTGAGAAAAAATAAATTGCAAAACTTATAATGTTAGAAAGCTGTTCATCCAGAAGTTGCTAAAGATTATTCATTGTGTAGTAAAAGCTTTCATCCGAGACATAATTCAAGTAGAGTTTGCAGAAATCAAAGCCCATGTCCCAGTCCATCAGCCACGATAGTGCTCTGCGGCCGCTGGACAAGAGCGGGAGAAGATCTTCTTACTTGATGGCACCCGCGGTGCTACTTTTGTTTAGCATCGGGACGCACGTTATGTCGCGCAGGGCAGGCTAATCAAAATAAGATCCGAAGATGCTGTCAGTATGGTTCTACAAACCAAGTCCAAAGATCACAGACCACTGTCTTGGGAGAGAGACGAGGGAATATGAAAATTGATCTTCAATAATCTATCAAAAGTTATGGGAACATGGACGTAGCCAGCAGGATTTGAACCTGCGCAGGGAGACCCCAATGGATTTCTAGTCCATCGCCTTAACCACTCGGCCACGACTATTCAGACTTGAAATCCTTGTGAGTTTCCCACACCTTTTCTTAAAGCACCATGATCAAGATCAGTGATTATCCCCCTGGATGATCTCTTAGAAAAGCAAAGCAAAATTCTAGTCCTCACTAACATGTAAAAATCTGATTTGAACTCATCATCAATTAGAACCTTGTACAGTTCATGGCTTTTCCCTCTTCATAAGGCGGATCTGAACTGGGTCCACTACAAAAACATCCTGAAAAAAAACTCTGAAAATGCTCAAAGGTCTGAACATATTAATTTCCATGTAAAAAAGACTTGCTTTTCACTTGATCAGGCTTTTCAGCACCTTTTAACCGCATCAAGTTGCCAAAAACGCAAGCGGTTAACTGAAATGAGCACATCATTCTTCAGGTGTTTTTCACTTAGAAGAGTTCCAGACTTATAATGCAAGTCAAGGGGAAGGTAAGAAAGACCCCTGGAAGGCTCCTGAGTGACTTTTGGTGAGTCTTGTGAGCCACAAAAAGACGCCACAAAAACGCACTCAAAAGATGCCCAAAACAATTCTTAGAAAAACGCCACCAAAAATGTTTACAAACCGCATTAGGAAATGCTGAAAAACAAGAGAAAAGATGACTCAGGTAAATAAAATGCTAATGTTTCCTGAAGCCATTTTGGCTTGAAATCCATGTCAGTTTTACCCACCTGGAAAAAGTGATCATTAACACAAGTCATAGAGAATGGTTGCTTGGTGTCACATAAATAGTATGAGTTTTGTTTCCTGACGTCAATTTTAATTTCGCTAATCCTATATAATAGATAAATTTGGCCATAGGATTCAAAGTGATCATTTTATGGATCCTAGTAATATTCAATTTTTTTTTGGCTTTTGGTATGTGGATTTTAACTTTGTCTTTATATGGTAAACCTTGGGCATAGTGTGAGCGGAAAAAATGAAACCTGCGTTTCATAAATAATTACCCAGGTTCCACTGAGATTTGAACTCAGATCACTGGATTCAAAGTCCAGAGTGCTAACCATTCCACCATGTATCCAGAGGGACAATGTACTTAGCTGGATCTTCTTGTGAAGAAAAGGGTGAAACGAGCATGTTAAATCATGAATGGATGTGAAAACAGGCTCTAATGCTGCAGTGCACATCTACTACTAATACAAAATGGTAAATTAATATCTACTATCCTTTTATTTCACAAGTTTGCCTCGAGTTCCACGCTATCACAACAAGGAGAGTTTTAAATGTTGATAAAAACTGGCAAATAGAGTGTTGCATCTATTACTTGGGAAAAGGGTGAGAAAAAATAAATTGCAAAACTTATAATGTTAGAAAGCTGTTCATCCAGAAGTTGCTAAAGATTATTCATTGTGTAGTAAAAGCTTTCATCCGAGACATAATTCAAGTAGAGTTTGCAGAAATCAAAGCCCATGTCCCAGTCCATCAGCCACGATAGTGCTCTGCGGCCGCTGGACAAGAGCGGGAGAAGATCTTCTTACTTGATGGCACCCGCGGTGCTACTTTTGTTTAGCATCGGGACGCACGTTATGTCGCGCAGGGCAGGCTAATCAAAAGAAGATCCGAAGATGCTGTCAGTATGGATCTACAAACCAAGTCCAAAGATCACAGACCACTGTCTTGGGAGAGAGACGAGGGAATATGAAAATTGATCTTCAATAATCGGTCAAAAGTTTTGGGAACATGGATGTAGCCGGCAGGATTTAAACCTGTGTGGGGAGACCCCAAGCGATTTCTAGTCCATCGCCTTAACCACTCGGCCACGTCTACTTAAACATGAAATCTTTGTGAGTTTAACATACCTTTTCTTAAAGCACCATGATCAAGATCAGTGATTATCCCTCTGGAACACATCTTAGAAAAGCAAAGCAAAATTCTAGGCCTCACTAAAATGTAAAAATCTGATTTGAACTCATCATCAATTAGAACCTTGTACAGTTCATGGCTTTTCCCTCTTCATAAGGCGGATCTGAACTGGGTCCACTACAAAAACATCCTGAAAAAAAACTCTGAAAATGCTCAAAGGTCTGAACATATTAATTTCCATGTAAAAAAGACTTGCTTTTAAGCACCTTTTAACCGCATCAAGTTGCCAAAAACGCAAGCGGTTAACTGAAATGAGCACATCATTCTTCAGGTGTTTTTCACTTAGAAGAGTTCCAGACTTATAATGCAAGACAAGGGGAAGGTAAGAAAGACCCCTGGAAGGCTCCTGAGTGACTTTTGGTGAGTTTTGTGAGCCACAAAAAGAAGCCACAAAAACGCACTCAAAAGATGCGCAAAACAATTCTTAGAATAACGCCACCAAAAATGTTTACAAACCGCATTAGGAAATGCTGAAAAACAAGAGAAAAGATGACTCAGGAAAATAAAATGCTGATGTTTCCTGAAGCCATTTTGGCTTGAAATCCATGTCAGTTTTACCCACCTGGAAAAAGTGTCATGTGATCATTAACACAAGTCATAGAGAATGGTGGCTTGGTGTCACATAAATAGTATGAGTTTTGTTTCCTGACGTCAATTTTAATTTCGCTAATCCTATATAATAGATAACTTTGGCCATAGGATTCAAAGTTATCATTTTATGGATCTTTGTAATATTCAAGTTTTTTTTGGCTTTTGGTATGTGGATTTTAACTTTGTCTTTATATGTTAAACCTTCTGCATAGGAGGACACAGTGTGAGCTAAAAAAGAGAAACCTGTGTTTCATGAAGAATTACCCAGGTTCCACTGAGATTTGAACTCAGATCACTGGATTCAAAGTCCAGAGTGCTAACCATTACACCATGGAATCAAATGGGCAATGGCCTTAGCTGGATCTTCTTGTGAAGAAAAGGGTGAAACGAGCATGTTAAATCATGAATGGATGTGAAAACAGGCTCTAATGCTGCAGTGCAAATCTACTACTAATACAAAATGGTAAATTAATATCTACTATCCTTTTATTTCACTAGTTTGCCTCGAGTTCCACGCTATCACAACAAGGAGAGTTTTAAATGTTGATAAAAACAGGCAAATAGAGTGTTGCATCTATTACTTGGGAAAAGGGTGAGAAAAAATAAATTGCAAAACTTATAATGTTAGAAAGCTGTTCATCCAGAAGTTGCTAAAGATTATTCATTGTGAAGTAAAAGCTTTCATCCGAGACATAATTCAAGTAGAGTTTGCAGAAATCAAAGCCCATGTCCCAGTCAATCAACCACGATAGTGCTCTGTGGCCGCTGGACAAGAGCAGGAGAAGATCTTCTTACTTGATGGCATCCGCGGTGCTACTTTTGTTTAGCATCGGGACGCACGTTATGTCGCGCAGGGCAGGCTAATCAAAAGAAGATCCGAAGATGCTGTCAGTATGGTTCTACAAACCAAGTCCAAAGATCACAGACCACTGTCTTGGGAGATAGATGAGGGAATATGAAAATTGATCTTCAATAATCGGTCAAAAGTTTTGGGAACATGGATGTAGCCGGCAAGATTTAAATCTGTGTGGGGAGACCCCAAGCGATTTCTAGTCCATCGCCTTAACTACTCGGCCACAACTACTCAGACATGAAATCTTTGTGAGTTTCACATACCTTTTCTTAAAGCACCATGATCAAGATCAGTGACTATCCCCCTGGAAGACCTTTTAGAAAAGCAAAGCAAAATTCTAGGCCTCACTAACATGTAAAAATCTGATTTAAAGTCATCATCAATCAGAACCTTGTGCAGTTCATGGCTTTTCCCTCTTCATAAGGTGGATTTGAACTGGGTCCACTGCAAAAAAATCCTGAAAAAAAATTTGAAAATGCTCAAAGGTCTGAACATATTAATTTCTATGTAAAAGAGACTTGCTTTTCATATGTTCAGGCTTTTGAGCACCTTTTAACCGCATCAAGTTGCCAAAAACGTCAAGCGGTTAAGTGAATTGAGCACATCATTCTTCAGGTGTTTTTCACTTAGAAGAGTTCCATACTTATAATGCAAGTCAAGGGGAAGGTAAGAAAGACCCCTGGAGGCTCCTGAGTGACTTTTGGTGAGTTTTGTGAGCTACAAAAAGAGGCCACAAAAACGCAATCAAAAGTTGCCCAAAACAATTCTTAGAAAAACGCCACCAAAAATGTTTACAAACTGCATTAGGAAATGCAGAAAAACAAGAGAAAAGATGACTCAGGTAAATAAAATGCTGATGTTTCCTGAAGCCATTTTGGCTTGAAATCCATGTCAGTTTTACCCACCTGGAAAAAGTGATCATTAACACAAGTCATAGAGAATGGTTGCTTGGTGTCACATAAATAGTATGAGTTTTGTTTCCTGACGTCAATTTTAATTTCGCTAATCCTATATAATAGATAAGTTTGGCCACAGGATTCAAAGTGATCATTTTATGGATCCTAGTAATATTCAATTTTTTTTTGGCTTTTGGTATGTGGATTTTAACTTTGTCTTTATATAGTAAACCTTGGGCATAGGAGGACACAGTGTGAGCGGAAAAAGTGAAACCTGCGTTTCATAAAGAATTACCCAGGTTCCACTGAGATTTGAACTGAGATCACTGAATTCAAAGTCCAGAGTGCTAACCATTACACCATGGAAACATAGGGACAATGTATTTAACTGGATTTTCTTGTGAAGAAAAGGGTGAAACGAGCATGTTAAATCATGAATGGATGTGAAAACAGGCTCTAATGCTGCAGTGCAAATCTACTACTAATACAAAATAATAAATTAATATCTACTATCCTTTATTTCACAAGTTTGCCTCAAGTTCCCCGCTATCACAACAAGGAGAGTTTTAAATGTTGATAAAAACTGGCAAATAGAGTGTTGCATCTATTACTTGGGAAAAGGGTGAGAAAAAATAAATTGCAAAACATATAATGTTAGAAAACTGTTCATCCAGAAGTTGCTAAAGATTATTCATTGTGTAGAAAAAGCTTTCATCCGAGACATAATTCAAGTAGAGTTTGTAGAAATCAAAGCGCATGTCCCAGTCCATCAGCCACGATAGTGCTCTGCGGCCACTGGACAAGAGCGGGAGAAGGTCTTCTTACTTGATGGCACCCGCGGTGCTGCTTTTGTTTAGCATCGGGACGCACGTTATGTCGCACAAGGCAGGCTAATCAAAAGAAGATCCAAAGATGCTGTCAGTATGGTTCTACAAACCCAGTCCAAAGAGCACAGACCACTGTCTTGGGAAATAGATGAGGGAATATGAAAATTGATCTTCAATAATCGGTCAAAAGTTTTTGGAACTTAGACACAGACGGCAGGTTTTGAACCTGTGCAAGGAGACCCCAATGGATTTTTAGTCCATTGCCTTAACCACTCGGCCACGACTACACAGGCATGAAATCTTTGTGAGTTTCACATACCTTTTCTTAAAGCACCATGATCAAGATCAGTGATTTTCCCCCTGGAAGACATCTTAGAAAAGCAAAGCAAAATTCTAGGCCTCACTAAAATGTAAAAATTTGATTTAAAGTCATCATCAATTAGAACCTTCTACAGTTCATGGCTTTTCCCTCTTCATAAGGCGGATATGAACTGGGTCCACTACAAAAACATCCTGAAAAAAACTCTGAAAAAGCTCAAAGGTTTGAACATATTAATTTCTATGTAAA
The DNA here is from genome assembly GCF_046119375.1 of Phyllobates terribilis. Classification (NCBI taxonomy): domain Eukaryota; kingdom Metazoa; phylum Chordata; class Amphibia; order Anura; family Dendrobatidae; genus Phyllobates; species Phyllobates terribilis. The sequence goes on from NW_027362773.1 coordinate 49,048,927, forward strand.
AGAGACTTGCCTTTCATATGATCAGGCTTTTGAGCGCCTTTTAACCGCATCAATTTGCCAAAAACGCCAAGCGGTTAGCTGAAATGAGCACATCATTCTTCAGGTGTTTTTCACTTAGAAGAGTTCCAGACTTATAATGCAAGTCAAGTGGAAGGTAATAATGACCCCTGGAAGGCTCCTGAGTGACTTTTGGTGAGTTTTGTGAGCCAGAAAAAGAAGCCACAAAAACTCACTCAAAAGATGCCCAAAACAATTCTTAGAAAAACGCCACCAAAAATGTTTTACCAACCGCATTAGGAAATGCTGAAAAACAAGAGAAAAGATGACTCAGGAAAATAAAATGCTGATGTTTCCTGAAGCCATTTTGGCTTGAAATCCATGTCAGTTTTACAAACCTGGAAAAAGTGTCATGAGATCATTAACACAAGTCATAGAGAATGGTTGATTGGTGTCACATAAATAGTATGAGTTTTGTTTCCTGACGTCAATTTCAACTTTCGCTAATCCTATATAATAGATAACTTTGGCCATAGGATTCAAAGCGATCATTTTATGGATCCTTGTAATATTCAAGTTTTTTTTTGCTTTTGGTATGTGGATTTTAACTTTGTCTTTATATGTTAAACCTTGGGCATAGGAGGACACAGTGTGAGCGGAAAAAGTAAAACTTGCGTTTCATGAAAAATTACCCAGGTTCCACTGAGATTGGAACTGAGATCACTGGATTCAAAGTCCAGAGTGCTAACCATTACACCATGGAACCAGAAGGACAATGTACCTAGCTGGATCTTCTTGTGAAGAAAAGGGTGAAACGAGCATGTTAAATCATGAATGGATGTGAAAACAGGCTCTAATGCTGCAGTGCAAATCTACTATTAATACAAAATGGTAAATTAATATCTACTATCCGTTTATTTCACAAAGTGTGTGTAGAATTCCACGATATTACAACAAGGAGAGTTTTAAATGTTGATAAAAACTGGCAAATAGAGTGTTGCATCTATTACTTGGAAAAAGGGTGAGAAAAAATAAATTGCAAAACTTATACTGTTAGAAAGCTGTTCATTTAGAAGTTGCTAAAGATTATTCATTGTGTAGTAAAAGCTTTCATCCGAGACATAACTCAAGTAGAGTTTGTAGAAATCAAAGCCCATGTCCCAGTCCATCAGCCACGATAGTGCTCTGTGGCTGCTGGACAAGAGTGGGAGAAGGTCTTTTTACTTGATGGCACCCGTGGTGCTTCTTTTGTTTAGCATCTGGACGCACGTCATGTCGCGCAGGGCAGGCTAATTAAAAGAAGATCCGAAGATGCTGTCAGTATGGTTCTACAAACCCAGTCCAAAGATCACAGACCACTGTCTTGGGAGATAGACGAGGGAATATAAAAATTGATCTTCAATTATCTGTCAAAAGTTTTGAGAACATGGACGTAGCAAGCAGGATTTGAACCTAAGCAGTGAGACCCCAATGGGTTTCTAATCCAACTCCTTAACCACTTGGCCACGACTACTCAGACCTGAAGTCACACACCTTTTCTTAAAGCACCATGATCAAGATCAGTGATTATCCCTCATGTAGATGTAGCACCCAGAGGGCCCGGTTGCTACAGGGGTATTGCACCTCAGACCAGAGGAGTGATATTCCTGTCCCGGTTAAGGATGGAGTGTGGACCAGGACTCATTTAGCTGCATGCACCACACACACCCCATTTCCGAGGGACAGCTCAACGGTGCTCCCACAGAAGTGCAGGCACGACAGCTTCTGTCCCTGGCTGGAGTGGGGCGGGGAAAGGAAAACCCAGTGGTCTAGGAGAAGATAGGGGTGGGTCTCTGGGCATAGGCAGGAGCCCATTGTTTGCAAGTCACCTGGGCTCGGGTGTCAGAAAGAGGTATAAAAGGTGGGCACCATCTTAGATCAGGGTTCAGTTCAGTGGAGACAGCCTCAGGAGAAGACAGGAAGCAGAGCCCCTGCATGGGCTCTGCTCTGCAGGCAGGCCTTGTCAGGAGGCTGGAGCCTGAGAGAGAGAGAAAGGAGAATGAACAGAAAGGACAGTAAGAAAGGAAGCAAGGAACAGGAACACAGAGAAAGGCCCAGAGACACGAGGACAGAAGGAACCCCATATGCCCAGGATATACAGGGTGAAGGGTTGGCAGAACAGGGTACCGGAACCCAAATTGGTGGAGGCAACAGATTCCTCAGACAAAGACCGGAGGTTGTTACCACATCTTGGTGCGACCCCTCACTACATCCACCAGAAAGGCATACCGTATAGGGTCAGGGAAACCGGAGAGAGGTTTCGCCAACAGAAGGCTCGAGGAAGCTGGACAAAGGTGGGTCACTGGTGAGGACGGCCAGAGAAAGGAAAGGAAGGGAGCCCTGTGCCACGCTCAGGAATTGCCTGGGAGTTGGTCGAGTCCCTTGCCTGGTGGACGCAGCATGACTCGGGCGGTCCTAACTGCGCATAAGTGACCTGATAAAGAACTGTGAGTAAAGCATTGAAAACTGCAACTGCACGTCTCTGTGATTTCTCGCCGCACCAGCACCATTAGTACTGGGACGCTCACACCATCACCACCATCATCCACATTAGCTGTCCTGAGGCAATACTTCTCCCGTGGGGAGTTATCCCATACTCGGCTGCGCAAACAACATCAGCCTCAGTGGTCAGCAGCGCAGCGGCGGTCCCCACTGACCGCAATCCACGGGTGGCGTAGTCGGACATTGTTATTACCTAAGACTGCCACTGGTTTGACCACAGTGGGCACGGACCAGGTCACCGGCACACGGAGACTACATCCCCCAGGGATCCGGCTCCGGGTATTCCCCTGCACAGCACAGGCCCAGGGGGCACGTCATAGACATCTTAGAAAAGCAAAGCAAAATTCTAGTCCTCATTAAAATGTAAAAATCTGATTTGAACTCATCATTAATTAGAACCTTGTACAGTTCATGGCTTTGCCCTCTTCATAAGGCGGATTTGAACTGGATCCACTACAAAAACATCCTGAAAAATAACTCTAAAAATGCTCAAATGTCTGAACATATTAATTTCCATGTAAAAACGACTTGCTTTTCATATGATCAGGCTTTTGAGCGCCTTTTAACCGCATCAAGTTGCCAAAAAGTCCAAGCGGTTAACTGAAATGAGCACATCATTCTTCAGGTGTTTTTCACTTAGAAGAGTTCCAGACTTATAATGCAAGTCAAGGGTAAGGTAAGAAAGACACCTGGAAGGCTCCTGAGTGACTATTGCTCAGTTTTGTGTGCCACAAAAAGAAGCCACAAAAACGCACTCAAAAGATGCCCAAAACAATTCTTAGAAAAACTCCACCAAAAATGTTTACAAACTGCATTAGGAAATACTGAAAAACAAGAGAAAAGATGACCCAGGAAAATAAAATGCTGATGTTTCCTTAAGCCATTTTGGCTTGAAATACATGTCAGTTTTACCCACCTGGAAAAAGTGTCATGTGATCATTAACACAAGTCATAGAGAATTGTGGCTTGGTGTCACATAAATAGTATGAGTTTTGTTTCCTGACGTCAATTTTAATTTCGCTAATCCTATATAATAGATAACTTTGGCCATAGGATTCAAAGTGATCATTTTATGGATCCTTGTAATATTCAAGTTTTTTTTTTGGCTTTTGGTATGTGGATTTTAACTTTGTCTTTATATGTTAAACCTTGGGCATAGGAGGACACAGTGTGAGCGGAAAAAGTGAAACCTGCGTTTTATGAAATTTTATCCAGGTTCCACTGAGATTTGAACTCAGATCACTGGATTCAAAGTCCAGAGTGCTAACCATTACACCATGGAACCAGAGGGACTATGTACTTAGCTGGATCTTCTTGTGAAGAAAAGGGTTAAACGAGCATGTTAAATCATGAATGGATGTGAAAACAGGCTCTAATGCTGCAGTGCAAATCTACTATTAATACAAAATGGTAAATTAATATCTACTATCCTTTTATTTCACAAGTGTGCATAGAATTCCAAGATATCACAACAAGGAGAGTTTTAAATGTTGATAAAAACTGGCAAATAGAGTGTTGCATCTATTACTTGGAAAAAGGGTGAGAAAAAATAAATTGCAAAACTTATACTGTTAGAAAGCTGTTCATCCAGAAGTTGCTAAAGATTATTCATTGTGTAATAAATAGGGATGAGCGTTGTTCGACTCGAACTGTTCGCCAATCTCAAATTCGAGCTGTTTTGGGCGGTGTTCGATCCGTTCGGCGAACACAAACGATTTGATAAAAATTCGGCTGTTCGAGGTTATGTTTGATAACTGTTCGTGCACCAAAATCATAACTGGATTTTTTCTCAGTAATGATGAAAATTAATGTTAATACGCAGTTTGAGTGTACAGCAGGGCAGGAGGAGGGGCAGGGGATAGATCTCTGCAGGAATAATGAAGATCTCCATTTTTTTTTCTCTTTCCCGCATTTACAGTGGGGAGGTGCAATCTGTCAGCCTATCAGCAGCGCACACACGAAGCGAAGTGTTTTTTTTCACACAAGCAAGGGCATGTGTCATTGGCAGTGTATGTCACATGTTCTTGCCCTATAAGACCCAGCCATTTTCCCCGTCGCTACCATTTTCTCACTGCTGCAGCTGCGTGTTAGACGGCACCGCTGTTGCTGTGTGCGCTATATCTTGTTAATTTCAAGACAATTTTCGCACAAATCTACAGATAGCTTGAGAGTAGGGAATAGTTGTGATTGCAGTCCTTTTAAGGACTAGGTTACAGCATTTCCTATGACTTTTATCAGGCAGGTCTGTGCTCTTAAATAGATAGGTTGGGAGTAAAGACTAATTGTAATTGCAGTCCTTTTCAGGACTAAGTTACATCAGTTCCTATGAGTTTTTGCCAGGCAGGTCTGTGCCAGTGCTGTGCAAGTTTTTTTCACAGCATTTGGCTAAATCTAGCAAAGCTAATCCTTTTTGGCCTATTGCAGAGTGTGTTAATCAGTGGAGTAGCCTATCTGTGTTGCAAGCTACACAACCTGTGTATAGAATACCAATTTTTTTATTGCACCTAGTGAAGTAAAACCTTTTGGGCATAGCATCATTCTATTAGTCCATCTATACTGAACTCCATCAGGTTGCAAACTGAATATAATTTTTTTCTGCATCTAGCTCTGAAAAAATATTTGGGCTTCTAGCAGTGTGTGGGACTTGGTCTATTAGTCCATCTATACTGACCTCCATCAGGTTGCAAATTGAATATAATTTTTTTCTGCATCTAGCTCTGAAAAAATATATGGGCTTCTAGCAGTGTGTGGGACTTGGTCTATTAGTCCATCTATACTGACCTCCATCAGGTTGCAAATTAAAAATATTTTTTTTCTTCATCTAGCTCTGAAAAAATATTTGAGCTTCTAGCAGTGTGTGGGACTTGTTCTCTTAGTCCATCTATACTGACCTCCATCAGGTTGCAAATTGAATATAACTATTTTCTGCATCCAGCTCTGAAAAAATATTTGGGCTTCTAGCAGTGTGGGACTTGGTCTATTAGTCCATCTATACTGACCTCCATCAGGTTGCAAATTAAAAATAATTTTTCTCTGCATCTAGCTCTGAAAAAATATTTGGGCTTCTAGTAGTGTGTGGGACTTTTTCTATTAGTCCACCTATACTGACCTCCATCAGGTTGCAAATTGAACATAATTTTTTTCTGCATCTAGCTCTTAAAAAATATTTGGGCTTCTAGCAGTGTGTGGGACTTGGTCTATTAGTCCATCTATACTGACCTCCATCAGGTTGCAAATTAAAAAGATTTTTTTTCTGCATCTAGCTCTGAAAAAAATATTTGGGCTTCTAGTAGTGTGTGGGACTTGGTCTATTAGTCCATGTATACTGACCTCCATCAGGTTGCAAATTGAATATAATTTTTTTCTGCATCTAGCTCTGAAAAAATATTTTTGCTTCTAGCAGTGTGTGGGACTTGGTATATTAGTCCATCTATACTGACATCCATCAGGTTGCAAATTAAAAATATTTTTTTTCTGCATCTAGCTCTGAAAACATATTTGGGCTTTTAGCAGTGTGTAGGACTTGTTCTATTAGTCCAACTATACTGACCTCCATCAGGTTGCCAATTGAATATAATTTTTTTCTGCATCTAGCTCTGAAAAAATATTTGGGCTTCTAGCAGTGTGTGGGACTTTTTCTATTAGTCCATCTATACTGACCTCCATCAGGTTGCAAATTAAAAATAATTTTTTTCTGCATCTAGCTCTGAAAAAATATTTGGGCTTCTAGCAGTGTGTGGGACTTGGTCTATTAGTCCATCTATACTGACCTCCATCAGGCTGCAAATTAAAAATAATTTTTTTCTGCATCTAGCTCTGAAAAAATATTTGGGCTTCCAGCAGTGTGTGGGACTTGTTCTATTAGTCCATCTATACTGACCTCCATCAGGTTGCAAATTGATTATTATTTTTTTTTGCATTTAGCTCTGAAAAAATATTTGGGCTTCTAGCAGTGTGTGGGACTTGGTCTATTAGTCCATCTATACTGACCTCCATCAGGTTGCAAATTAAAAATAATTTTTTTCTGCATCTAGCTCTGAAAAAATATTTGGGCTTCTAGCAGTGTGTGGGACTTGGTCTATTAGTCCATCTATACTGACCTCCATCAGGTTGCAAATTGAATATAATTTTTTTCTGCATCTAACCCAGCCAATAGTTTTGGCCTAATACCACAGTTTGGCCACTCAGCTCTGCTCGGTTCCCATCCATTGTTTTTTTGTGCAAACAACTCCAGAGTTGTCAATTAGTTAACCACCGAAATGAGTGGAAAAAGGCCTGCTGCTGGTGGAAAGGGGAATAGGCGTTTTGGGAAGGGGAAAAAAGGTTGTGTCCGTGGGGTAGGTGATAAAGCAACAGTAACATCTGCAGAAGAAAGACCACCTTCCAGCCAAACTAAAATGTCTACTTCTTTTAGCGGACAATATGATAAGATCCCTTTCTTATGGCCACGCCAATCGCTACAAATTCCAGATGAAGCACAAAAACAGCAGGTGCTTCAAAGGATATCAAGTGCTCCTTTAAGTGGGCTCTCCTCCACGTCAACTTCAACATCATAAATACTCCAGTCCTCAAAGGTGTCACCTCAATCGCACTTACTTCCTCACAGCTCCCAAATCTCCAGCTGCCCGTCTGAGTATGAGGTAGAACAGATGGTTGAGTCTGCAGAGCTGTTTACTCATACTATAGCCTGGGAATCAGAGGTCGGCTTCAGCGCTTCTGTGAATCCAGACGAGGAAATGATCTGCACTGATGCCCAGAATCTTTAGGAGTCGGATCCAGGACCAGACGCTGAAGGTTCTGACCATAATGTAGACCCTCATTCCCAAACTGTAACTTCTGTTGTTGGAGACAATGAGGAAGACGATGATGAGACTCAAATACCTGATTGGAGCGACATCTTTAGTTTTTTGTCAGGGCAGGAACAGGTTGAATCTGAGGACGACGCGTGTGATAACGCACAGGGTGATGATGATGAGGTTGGAGATCCCACTTACTGTCAACCCACAGTCAGCCAAGAGATGAGGTCAGCAGAGGAGGTGGAGGAGAATGCTAGTGACCACGAAGTCAGGTTGCGCCTTCCTGGACAGAGACGTAGCACTGGAAGCACGTCAACAACTGCATCCTCAAACACAACTCTGCCTCTCACCACAAGTCGTGGTGGCTCTTCAGGTCGCATGGGTGCTAAGCCTTGAATAGCCTGGGCATTTTTTCAGATCGATAAACATGACCCAACTCATGTTTTCTGTAACATTTGTCAGCAAAAGCTAAGTAGAGGCCAAAAAATACATAGTTTGAGTACTTCATGCATGAACCGGCACATGGACATGAAGCATAAGTTGCAGTGGGAAGCTCAGTGTGCTACAATGCGGCCTAGCCGGCCGGGCCAACCAGCATCTGCCATGTCTTGTGCATCCGCGGCCTCTTCATCCTCTGTGACTTGGGGGACAGCAGTCACACCTGTTTTGGGACGCAGACCTGCCACCTCTTTACCCGCAACAGCCAGCGTGATTGGCAGGTCATCATTTTCTTTGGAGGTGGTAACACCAGCTGGTGTTGAGCGCTGTTCGACATCGATAGCACCACCTTTGGATCAAGGCAACCTAACATGTCCGCCTGCATCTTCCTCACAGACCGGCAGTTTGCCGGGGACACCCTTGTCAACCCCGTCTAAGCACAATAGCCAGCTCTCGGTCCCTCAGATGTGGACAAGTAAAATACCATTTCCTCCTAGCCATGAGAAAGCTAAGAGGTTGAATTTCACCATCTGCAAGCTCTTGGCTACAGAAATGCTGCCTTTCCGCCTGGTGGACACAGAGGATTTTCGAGACCTTATGTCCGTCGCAGTGCCCCAGTACCAGATGCCCAGTCGGCACTACTTCTCAAAGAAAGGTGTGCCTGCGCTCCACCAGCATGTCGCACACAACATCACCGCTTCTTTGAGAAACTCTGTGTGTGACAGGGTGCATTTCACCACAGACACTTGGACGAGTAGGCATGGACAGGGGCATTACATGTCGCTGACTGGGCACTGGGTAACTATGGTGACAGCAGGACAAGGGGCTGCTGTCCAAGTCTTGCCGTCCCCACGAGTTGTGCGTCAATCCTCTTTATCTCAAAGTTCCTCCACTGCTTCTGCCTCCTCAACCTCCTCTCGGTCCTCCACCTGCACCCAAAGCCTGTCTGGTCATGCCACAAGCTTTCTAACTGCGCAGAAGGGATCCTGCACACCTCCTTACTATGCTGGCAGTAGGGCTCAACGTCATCAGGCGGTTTTTACTTTGAAATGTCTGGGAAATGTGAGTCACACAGCTGAGGAGTTGTGGTCAGCTCTGGAGAACCAATTTCATGAATGGTTGTCTCCACTGGACCTGAAACCAGGGAAGGCCGTGTGCGACAATGCTGCAAACCTGGGTGCGGCCCTTCGCTGGGGCAATGTCACACACGTGCCTTGTATGGCTCACTTGTTGAACCTGGTTGTCCAGCAATTTTTAGCCCACTATCCCGGACTAGATGGCCTTCTGCAGAGGGCACGGTCGCTGTGTGCTCACTTCCGCCGTTCGCATCCCGCAGCTCAGCGACTTACATCTCTACAGAAGTCGTTGGGCCTGCCACTTCACCGGCTAAAATGCGATGTGCCTGCCCGGTGGAATTCAACTCTGCACATGTTGCAGCGACTGTGGCAGCACCGACAAGCCCTGATGCAATACGTTCTGACATATAGCCTGCGCCAACGAGATCCAGAGGTGGGGCAAATCACGCTGGAGGAGTGGTCTCAGATCAGGGACCTATGCACCCTTCTGCACAGTTTTGAAATGGCGACGAAGATGTTTAGTGCTGACGATGCCATTATCAGCATGACTATTCCGGTGATTTACATGCTGGAGCACATGTTAAACAGAATTCGGAGTCAGGTGGTGGCACAAGAGGAGGTGGAGGAAGTAGAGGAGGAGGAGTTGTATGCGGAAGGGCTAACATCTGCAAGGTCCAGACGGTCGGCAGCACCAAGGCGGCAGGCAAGTGAGGGTGGGGGAGATGGTTTTACCAGGGCGCATGGTAGCAGCCAAACTAATGAGGAAGGTGCAGGAGCCCAGGAAGAAGTGGAGGACGAACTGATGGAAGACTCATCAGATGAGGGAGACCTTGATCACATTTCTGTTGTGCGAGGTTGGGGGGAGAGGACAGAGGAAGGAAGCATGATTGTTACCTCGCCACCAACACAACAGGGACTTGGTGCTCCTGGATACGCAAGACACATGAGTGCCTTCTTGCTGCACTACCTGCAACATGACCCTCCAATTGTGAGAATTAGAAATAATCCTGACTACTGGGTTGCCACACTGTTAGATCCCCGGTACAAAAGTAAATTTGCAGAAATTATTCCTGCCATAAAAAGGGATGCACGCATGCAGGAATATCAGCAGAGACTGTTGCAGAATCTTACATGTGCTTTTCCACAAAACACCAGTGGTGCACGTAGTGAATCTCACAGTTCCAACTTGCCAACCGTGGGACCGTCGAGTGTTCAGCACTCAATCCGTAACAGAAACACAGTATCTGCTGGTAACATCAATTTTGCGGAATCATTTCACCACTTTTTTAGCCCATCCTTTGCAAGGCCACAGGAGACAAGAAGTCTGACACATAGTCAACGCCTAGAGACGATGGTACAGGAGTATCTCCAAGTAAACATTGAAGCCATGACTATGTCACTGGACCCTTGCTCTTTCTGGGCTTCCAATCTGGATAAATGGCCGGAGCTAGACACTTACGCCTTGGAGATCTTGTCATGCCCCGCAGCCAGCGTTCTGTCTGAACGTGTGTTCAGCGCTGCTGGTGGTGTGCTGACAGATAAGCGCACGCGGCTCTCCACTGATAATGTAGATAGACTCACGTTCATAAGGATGAACAAATCATGGATCCGAAACGACTTTTCTACCCCTGTGTCATCCTGGGGAGAGTAAAAGCTTGATGATTGGTTAAAATCACCTCACCAACCGTTTTAAGCTTTCAATTTACTAATCATGTTCATCTGTATCTTGGCAGGAAAATAATTTGGGCTTTGTAGCAGTGTGCAGTACTGATTCTATTTGGCCATCTATACTAAGCTCCACCAGATTTAAAATTACTAATCATGTTTATCTGTATCTTGGCTGGAAAATAATTTGGGCTTTGTAGCAGTGTGCAGTACTGATTCTATTAGGCCATCTATACTAAGCTCCACCAGATTTAAAATTAATAATAATTTTTAGCTGCATCTAGCCCGGAAAATAATTTTGTTGCTCCGAGATGCGCAAGACACATAAGTGCCTTCTTGCTGCACTACCTGCAACATGACCCTCAGATTGTCAGAATTCGAAGTAATCCTGACTACTGGGTTGCCACACTCTTAGATCCCCCACACTCTTCGATCAACCTTTTCATTTTAATGAAGACCAAAAAAATGGTCATTTTTGAAATTATAAGCATTAGCAGGTTGTTAGAAACTGAAATCAAACAGTTTTCAACTCAAAACTTTATTCTAGGTGATGTTACATTTGTACATAGGACCCCTTGTTCGAAAGGAGCTTCTGAACTCTCCCGTCCATTGAATTTGTCAGGTTTTGGATGGTTTCTGCTTCAATTGTTTTGCATGAGGACAGAATACCCTCCCAGAGCTGTTGCTTAGATGTGAACTGCCTCCCGCCATCATAGACACTCATTTTGATGATGCTCCAGAGGTTCTGAATGGGGTAGAGGTCAGGGGAGCAAGGGGGTCACACCATAAGTTTGTCCCCTTTTATGCCCATTTCAGCCAGAGATGCAGATGTGTTATGTGCTGCATGAGACTGTGCATTATCATGCATAAAAATGATCTTGCTGTGGAATACACGGTTCTTCTTCTTGAACCATGGCAGGAAGTGCTGTTTGAGAAACTCCACATACAGTATGGAGTTCATCTTTACCCCTTCAGGGATCCTAAAGGGGCCGACAATCTCTCTCCCCATGATTTCAGCCCAAAACATTACTCCACCTCCTCCTTGTTGGCGCTGTAGCCGTGTTTGCTTGGGGGGTCCATCAACCAGCCATCCTCCACTCCATCCATCTGGACCATCGAGCGTTGCACGGCACTCATCCGTGAATAAAACAGTTTTGAAATCAGTCTTCATGTAATGTTTGGCCCACTGGAGCCGTTTCTGCTTGTGTGAAGTGGATAGAGGACGTCGACAGGATGGTGTACGCACAGCTGCAAACCTCTGAAGGACCCTGCATCTTGTTGTTCGAGGGACGTTGGAGGCACCAGCAGCTTCAAAAACTTGTCTGCTGCTATGACCAGGCTTTTTTGCCGCTGCTCTTTTAACCTGATGTAATTGCCTGTAGGAAAGAGTCCTCAATTTGCCCTTATCAGCACGCACACGTGTGTACTGTGAATCAGCTACATACTTCTTGATTGCCAAGACACTTCATCCCGATCATCGCACAATATTGATTGTAGTCATACCTTGACCTAAACACTCCACAATTTGTTGCTTCTCAGCAGCCGACACATCCTTTTTCTTTCCCATTTTGGCAGAAAATGTAGGCTGCTTAATAATGTGGGACAGCCTTCTTAAGTAGTCTTGCCTTTCATTGGACACACCTGCCAAACTAATTAGCACAGGTGTCTGCAATTGCTTACAGTGATATAAAGAGCCCTGACAAACATCACCATCAATGAGTTTAACTGACAAACAAACAAATTCTTCCCTTATCACTCCTAAACACTTTTTGCATAATAATTTGGAACACAGTGTACATGTGTTTTTCCACAAAACACCAGTGGTTCACGTAGTGAATCTTACAGTTCTAACTTGCCAACTGTGGTCTGTATGGAGTTGTTCAATAAAGGGCCGAAAATTAAGATAACATAGACGGGAGAGGTCTCTATGAATAGGAATTCCTAAGTATTTGATACCCTGTGAGGGCCAGGCAAAGAGAAAGTTGGACTGGATGGAATCCTGTATGGATTTGGGGAGGGAGACATCGAGGGCTTCAGACTTTGCTGCATTGATTTTAAAATTTGACCATGTAACAAAGTGATCTATTTCAGCCATAACAGCAGGGATGGATATATGTGATTGAGTGATATATACAAGGACATCATCAGCAAATAGAGAGCACTTGTACTCGGTGCCTCCCACCTCAATCCACCTAATATTGGGGTTATGGCGAATTGATGAGAGCAGGTGCTCCGTCACTAGGATGTATAAGCGAGGGGACAGAGGACATCCCTGCCTTGTCCCATTGGTGATTATGAAAGTTGATGAAAATGTTCTGATGCGCCCCCTGGGCCTTGGGACACCCAGAGCCGGACCCTTTTTGGTGGATTCTGGTGGTTGTAGTCTCCGTGGCGGCGACCCGGTTCCATGGCTCAGGGCGGTCAAACCAGTGGCGGTACTATTTATGTGGTTTTGATGTTTAAACGTCCGACTACGCCACCCGTGGATTGAGGTCAGAGTGAACCGCCGCTGCAGGGCAGACCGCTGAGGCTGGTGTTGTGGGTGCAGCAGAGCGTAGCATAACTCCCAACGGGAAGAGTATAGCCTCAGGGCAGTGTATGCGGAGGATGGGGGTGATGGTGCAGGGCAGCAGCAATAATGACTAGTGTTGAGCCACCCCCGTAGTGTTCGAGTTCGGTTCGTCGAACACCCGTGTGTTCGCCGAACTGTTCGTCGAACTGTTCGTCGAACACCTTCGAACACCGTTAAAACCAATGGCAGGCAAACAAAAACACATAGAAACACATAGAAAACACCTTCAAAGGTGTCCAAAAGCTGACAAACTGCTCAGAAGACATAACTAACACATGGAAAAGTGACAAGTACATATAGTCATGCGAAAAGAAAAGAGGTGGAGTAGTAAAAGGAGGGGGAGACACAGATATAGGCATGTCATGCCCTTCTAAAATCCAAAAAGTGAGAAGCCAACACGGCCAGTCCGCTCCTGCCCGTGCCACCTCCGTGTCACCGGGTTTGTGCCAGAGCCGCGGTGAACCCTGATGGCCAGCCCCCCTCTCCCAATACTGGTGCCTGTCCGCTGGTGGGTCGAGCGAGCCCCCCTGTGGTGGAGGCAGCTCTAAGCTTTTTAATTTAAATTGTCTCTCTAATTTGAATGAATACACTTTAAATCCATTTACAAGGATCTATTGGAGGGCAAGTCTCATGCCAGCAGCCGCGTAATTCCAGCTCCAGTAGCGTCCACTAAAGCTGCTGCAGTTAAAAAGCTTTTATAAGGATCGAGCTCGGCTGTCCACTGCAAGGCATCCTACTTCCAGTCCCAGCCCCTATGCCTTGGGGTGCCTCCTGATGCTCTTCACTGAGTATCCCGTGGTCCCGAAGCATTCCTTTGAAAAAATGAAGTGTCCAAACTACAGGTGGTGTAGCTTGCTTAACAGCTGGGATAATCCGCTGACTAGCAGACCCTGCTACTAGGCACAAAGTATTTCCTGGGCTAGATGCAGTTAAAAATTTGTAATTAGATACTCTCGTTGGATGCTGAGAAAGCATTCCATAGAGTCTCCTGGCACGCCATATATGATTCTCTTAAAAAGCTTGGGGTAGGGGTCTAGGGGACCCTTTTATAGCCAAAATCACAGCCCTGTATCACAATACGTCACCTAGGCTGAAGATAAATGGAACTGTAGCACCCTGAGGGCTCGGTTGCTACAGAGGTATTGCACCTCACCCAGAGGTGTGATATCTCACTCTCAGGTAAGGATGTAGTGTGGATCAGGACCCGACACCTGCATGCATTACACCACATTGCCGTGGGGCAGGGCGACCAATATGCCCCTGAGATGGGCACGACAGTCCCTGTCCCTGGCTGGAGTGGGGGGAGGGAACACTGAGGAAGGGGAACCCTGTAGTGCAGGAGCAGGGAGGAAGCAGTTCCTGGGTGCATTGAGAAGGGAGTATAAAAGGTGGGCACCATCTTAGTTCAGTGCAGAGAAGTCTGAGCAGAAGTGGCAGGGAGCAGGGGCTCTGCATGAGCTCTGCTCTGGAGGCGGGCCTAGTAACAGAGGCCCAGGCCTGGAAGAGGGAGAAGGAAGGAAGAGGAGCGGAGAAGGCTCCAGGAACGAGGAACGAAGGGATCTCAGGGGTGCGGACGGGCGAGTCGCCACCGCACGCCAGAATCCACCTGCGTGGAGGGGTCAGGCCAAAGGGGGAGACCGGTCCCCGAAACTAGTGGAGGCAGGAAACGACCCTCAGCTAGAAACAGGAGGCTGTGACATTTTATGTGGCGCAGCCCCTCGCTACACCCGCTAGGAAGGCAACACATAGGGTCAGGGAAACTGGCGCCAAGTTTACCAAGAGGAGGCCCGAGGCAGCTGGACAGAAGGGTTGGTAAGAAAGGCCAGAAAAAGGGACACACAAAGGGGGTCCTGTGAAGCGCTCCAAAGTTATCTGGGAGTTGTCTGAGCCCCTCACCTGGTGAGCACAGTACGACGTGGGCAGCCGTTACCTGCAGACGTGGTCTGGATAATAAGAACTGTGAGTAAAGGCCCTGGACTGCATCACTGACTCCGTGTCATTACTGCTGCTGCCCTGCACCATCACCCCCATCCTCCGCATACACTGCCCTGAGGCTATACTCCTCCCGTGGGGAGTTATGCTACGCTCTGCTGCACCCACAACACCAGCCTCAGCGGTCTGCCCTGGAGCGGCGGTTCACTCTGACCGCAATCCACGGGTGGCGTAGTCAGACATTTAAACATCAAAACCACATAAATAGTTCCGCCACTGGTTTGACCGCCCTGAGCCACGGAACCGGGTTGCCGCCACGGAGACTACAACCACCAGCATCCACCAAAAAGGGTCCAGCTCCCGGTGTCCCAAGGCCCAGGGGGCGCGTCAGAACATTTTCATCACCTTTCACAATCACCAATAGGACAAGGCAGGGATGTTCTCTGTCTCCTCTCTTATACATCCTAGTGACGGAGCACCTGCTCTCATCAATTCGCCATAACCCCAATATTAGGTGGATTGAGGTGGGAGGCACCGAGTACAAGTGCTCTCTATTTGCTGATGATGTCCTAGTATATATCACTCAATCACATATATCCATCCATGCTGTTATGGCTGAAATAGATCACTTTGTTACATGGTCAAATTTTAAAATCAATGCAGCGAAGTCTGAGGCCCTCGATGTCTCCCTCCCCAAATCCATATAGGATTCCATCCAGTCCAACTTTCCCTTTGCCTGGCCCTCATAGGGTATCAAATACTTAGGAATTCCTATTCATAGAGACCTCTCCCATTTATGTTATCTTAATTTTGGGCCCTTTATTGAACAACTCCATACAGACCACGGTTGGCAAGTTAGAACTGTAAGATTCACTACGTGAACCACTGGTGTTTTGTGGAAAAGCACATGTACACTGTGTTCCAAATTATTATGCAAAAAGTGTTTAGGAGTGATAAGGGAAGAATTTGTTTGTTTGTCAGTTAAACTCATTGATGGTGATGTGTGTCAGGGCTCTTTATATCACTGTAAGCAATTGCAGACACCAGTGCTAATTAGTTTGGCAGGTGTGTCCAATGAAAGGCAAGACTACTTAAGAAGGCTCTCTCACATTATTCAGCAGCCTACATTTTCTGCCAAAATGGGAAAGAAAAAGGATGTGTCGGCTGCTGAGAAGCAACAAATTGTGGAGTGTTTAGGTCAAGGCATGACTACAATCAACATTGTGCGATGATCAGGATGAAGTGTCTTTGCAATCAAGAAGTATGTAGCTGATTCACAGTACACACGTGTGCGTGCTGATAAGGGCAAATTGAGGACTCTTTCCTACAGGCAATTACGTCAGGTTGAAAGAGCAGCGGCAAAAAAGCCTTGTCATAGCAGCAGACAAGTTTTTGAAGCTGCTTGTGCCTCCAACGTCCCCCGAACAACAAGATGCAGGGTCCTTCAGAGGTTTGCAGCTGTGCATACGCCATCCTGTCGACCTCCTCTATCCACTTCACACAAGCAGAAACGGCTCCAGTGGGCCAAACAATACATGAAGACTGATTTCAATACTGTTTTGTTCACGGATGAGTGCCGTGCAGCACTCGATGGTCCAGATGGATGGAGTGGAGGATGCCTGGTTGATGGACACCCCACGCAAACACGGCTACAGCGCCAACAAGGAGGAGGTGGAGTAATGTTTTGGGCTGGAATCATGGGGAGAGAGATTGTCGGCCCCTTTAGGATCACTAAAGGCGCTAAAGATGAACTCCATAATGTATGTGGATTTTCTCAAACAGCACTTCCTGCCATGGTTCAAGAAGAAGAACCGTGTATTTCACAGCAAGATCATTTTTCTGCATGATAATGCACCATCTCATGCTGCACATAAAACATCTGCATCTCTGGCTGATATGGGCATAAAAGGGGACAAACTTATGGTGTGACCCCCATGCTCCCCTGACCTCTACCCCATTCAGAACCTTTGGAGCATCATTAAAAGGAGTGTGTATGATGGAGGGAGGCAGTTCACATCTAAGCAACAGCTCTGGGAGGGTATTCTGTCCTCATGCAAAACAATTGAAGCAGAAACCATCCAAAACCTGACAAATTCAATGGACGAGAGAGTTCAGAAGCTCCTTTCGAACAAGGGGTCCTATGTGAAAATGTAACATCACCTAGAATAAAGTTTTGAGTTGAAAACTGTTTGATTTCAGTTTCTAACAACCTGCTAATGCTTATAATTTCAAAAATGACCATTTTTTTGGTCTTTATTAAAATGAAAAGGTTGATCGAAAAGTTTGGGGGATCTAAGAGTGTGGCAACCCAGTAGTCATGATTACTTCGAATTCTGACAATATGAGGGTCATGCTGCAGGTAGTGCAGCAAGAAGGCACTTATGTGTCTTGCGCATCTCAGAGCCCCAAAATTATTTTCCGGGCTAGATGCAGCTAAAAATTATTTTTAATTTTAAATCTGGTGGAGCTTATTATAGATGGCCTAATAGGATCAGTGCTGCACACTGCTACAAAGCCCAAATTATTTTCCAGTCAAGATACAGATAAACATGATTAGTAATTTGAAAGCTTAAAACGGTTGGTAGGGTGATTTTAACCAATCATCAAGCTTTTACTCTCCCCAGGATGACACAGGGGTAGAAAAGTCGTTTCGGATCCATGATTTGTTCATCTTTATGAACGTGAGTCTGTCTACATTATCAGTGGAGAGCCGCGTGCGCTTATCTGTCAGCACACCACCAGCAGCGCTGAACACACATTCAGACAGAACGCTGGCTGCGGGGCATGACAAGATCTCCAAGGCGTAAGTGGCTAGCTCCGGCCATTTATCCAGATTGGAAGCCCAAAAAGAGCAAGGGTCCAGTGACACAGTCGTGGCTTCAATGTTTACTTGGAGATACTCCTGTACCATCGTCTCTAGGCGTTGACTATGTGTCAGACTTCTTGTCTCCTGTGGCCTTGCAAAGGATGGGCTAAAAAAGTGGTGAAATGATTCCGCAAAATTGATGTTACCACCAGATACTGTGTTTCTGTTACGGTTTGAGTGCTGAACACTTGACAGTCCCACGGTTGGCAAGTTGGAACTGTGAGATTCACTACGTGCACCACTGGTATTTTGTGGAAAAGCACATGTAAGATTCTGCAACAGTCTCTGCTGATACTCCTGCATGCGTGCATCCCTTTCTATGGCAGGAATAATTTCTGCAAATTTACTTTTGTACCGGGGATCTAACAGTGTGGCAACCCAGTAGTCAGGATTATTTCTAATTCTCACAATTCGAGGGTCATGTTGCAGGTAGTGCAGCAAGAAGGCACTCATGTGTGTTGCGCATCCAGGAGCACCAAGTCCCTGTTGTGTTGGTGGCGAGGTAACAATCATGCTTCCTTCCTCTGTCCTCTCCCCCCAACCTCGCACAACAGAAATGTGATCAAGGTCTCCCTCATCTGATGAGTCTTCCATCAGTTCGTCCTCCACTTCTTCCTGGGCTCCTGCACCTTCCTCACTAGTTTGGCTGCTACCATGCGCCCTGGTAAAACCATCTCCCCCACCCTCACATGCCTGCCGCCTTGGTGCTGCCGACCGTCTGGACCTTGCAGATGTTAGCCCTTCTGCATACAACTCCTCCTCCTCTACTTCCTCCACCTCCTCTTGTGCCACCACCTGACTCCGAATTCTGTTTAACATGTGCTCCAGCATGTAAATCACCGGAATAGTCATGCTGATAATGGCATCGTCAGCACTAAACATCTTCGTCGCCATTTCAAAACTGTGCAGAAGGGTGCATAGGTCCCTGATCTGAGACCACTCCTCCAGCGTGATTTGCCCCACCTCTGAATCTCGTTGGCCCAGGCTATACGTCAGAACGTATTGCACCAGGGCTTGTCGGTGCTGCCACAGTCGCTGCAACATGTGCAGAGTTGAATTCCACCGGGTAGGCACATCGCATT
Source organism: Phyllobates terribilis (assembly GCF_046119375.1). Taxonomy (NCBI): domain Eukaryota; kingdom Metazoa; phylum Chordata; class Amphibia; order Anura; family Dendrobatidae; genus Phyllobates; species Phyllobates terribilis. Next base: position 49,067,892 of record NW_027362773.1, read on the forward strand.
TTAGCCGGTGAAGTGGCAGACCCAACGACTTCTGTAGAGATGTAAGTCGCTGAGCTGCGGGATGCGAACGGCGGAAGTGAGCACACAGCGACCGTGCCCTCTGCAGAAGGCCATCTAGTCTGGGATAGTGGGCTAAAAATTGCTGGACAACCAGGTTCAACACGTGAGCCATATAAGGCACGTGTGTGACATTGCCCCGGCGAAGGGCCGCACCCAGGTTTGCAGCATTGTCGCACACGGCCTTCCCTGGTTTCAGGTCCAGTGGAGACAACCATTCATGAAATTGGTTCTCCAGAGCTGACCACAACTCCTCAGCTGTGTGACTCACATTTCCCAGACATTTCAATGTAAAAACCGCCTGATGACGTTGAGCCCTACTGCCAGCATAGTAAGGAGGTGTGCAGGATCCCTTCTGCGCAGTTAGAAAGCATGTGGCATGACCAGACAGGCTTTGGGTGCAGGTGGAAGACCGAGAGGAGGTTGAGGAGGCAGAAGCAGTGGAGGAACTTTGACATAAAGAGGATTGACGCACAACTCGTGGGGACGGCAAGACTTGGACAGTAGCCCCTTGTCCTGCTGTCACCATAGTTACCCAGTGCCCAGTCAGCGACATGTAACGCCCCTGTCCATGCCTACTCGTCCAAGTGTCTGTGGTGAAATGCACCCTGTCACACACAGAGTTTCTCAAAGAAGCGGTGATGTTGTGTGCGACATGCTGGTGGAGCGCAGGCACACCTTTCTTTGAGAAGTAGTGCCGACTGGGCATCTGGTACTGGGGCACTGCGACGGACATAAGGTCTCGAAAATCCTCTGTGTCCACCAGGCGGAAAGGCAGCATTTCTGTAGCCAAGAGCTTGCAGATGGTGAAATTCAACCTCTTAGCTTTCTCATGGCTAGGAGGAAATGGTCTTTTACTTGTCCACATCTGAGGGACCGAGGGCTGGCTATTGTGCTTAGACGGGGTTGATAAGGGTGTCCCCGGCAAACTGCCGGTCTGTGAGGAAGATGCAGGCGGACATGTTAGGTTGCCTTGATCCAAAGGTGGTGCTATCGATGTGGGACAGCGCTCAACACCAGCTGGTGTTACCACCTCCAAAGAAAATGATGACCTGCCAATCACGCTGGCTGTTGCGGGTAAAGAGGTGGCAGGTCTGCGCCCCAAAACAGGTGTGACTGCTGTCCCCCCAGTCACAGAGGATGAAGAGGCCGCGGATGCACAAGATATGGCAGACGGTGGTTGGCCCGGCCGGCTAGGCCGCATTGTAGCACACTGAGCTTCCCACTGCAACTTATGCTTCATGTCCATGTGCCGGTTCATGCATGAAGTACTCAAACTATGTATTTTTTGGCCTCTACTTAGCTTTTGCTGACAAATGTTACAGATAACACGAGTTGGGTCATCTTTATCGATCTGAAAAAATGCCCAGACTATGCAAGGCTTAGCACCCATGCGACCTGAAGAGCCACCACGACTTGTGGTGAGAGGCAGAGTTGTGTTTGAGGATGCACATGTTGACGTGCTTCCAGTACTACGTCTCTGTCCAGGAAGGCGCAACCTGACCTCGTCGTCACTAGCATCTTCCTCCACCTCCTCTGCTGACCTCATCTCTTGGCTGACTGTGGGTTGACAGTAAGTGGGATCTCCAACCTCATCATCATCACCCTGTGTGTTATCACACCCGTCGTCCTCAGAGCCAACCTGCTCCTGCCCTGACAAAAAACTAAAGTTGTCGCTCCAATCAGGTATTTGAGTCTTATCATCGTCTTCCTCATTGTCTCCACCAACAGGAGTTAGAGTTTGGGAATGAGGGTCTACATTATGGTCAGTACCTTCTGCGTCTGGTCCCGGATCCGACTCATAAAGATTCTGGGCATCAGTGCAGATCATTTCCTCGTCTGGATTCACAGAAGCGCTGGAGTCGACCTCTGATTCCCAGGCTATAGTATGAGTAAACAGCTCTGCAGACTCAACCATCTGTTCTACCTCATACTCAGACGGGCAGCTGGAGATTTGGGAGCTGTGAGGAAGCAAGTGCGATTTGGGTGACACCTTTGAGGACTGGAGTATTTGTGATGTTGAAGTTGATGTGGAGGAGAGCCCACTTAAAGGAGCACTTGATATCCGTTGAAGCACCTGCTGTTTTTGTGCCTCATCTGGAATTTGTAGCGATTGGCGTGGCCGTAAGAAAGGGATCTTATCACATTGTCCGCTAAAAGAAGTAGACATTTTAGTTTGGCTGGAAGATGGTCTTTCTTCTGAAGATGTTACTGTTGCTTTAACACCTACCCCACGGACACAACCTTTTTTCCCCTTCCCAACACGCCTATTCCCCTTTCCACCAGCAGCAGGCCTTTTTCCACTCATTTTGGTGGTTAACTAATTCACAACTCTGGAGTTGTTTGCACAAAAAAACAATGGATGGTAACCGAGCAGAGCTGAGTGGCCAAACTGTGGTATTAGGCCAAAACTATTGGCTGGGTTAGATGCAGAAAAAAATATATTCAGTTTGCAATCTGATGGAGGTCAGTATAGATGGACTAATACAACAAGTCCCACACACAGCTAGAAGCCCAATATTTTTTCAGAGGTAGATGCAGAAAAAAATATATTCATTTTGCAACCTGATGGAGGTCAGTATAGATGGACTAATACAAGTCCCACACACAGCTAGAAGCCCAAATATTTTTTCAGAGGTAGATGCAGAAAAAAATATATTCAGTTTGCAACCTGATGGAGGTCAGTATAGATGGACTAATACAACAAGTCCCACACACAGCTAGAAGCCCAAATATTTTTTCAGAGGTACTGTAGATGCAGATACAAATTATTTTTAATTTGCAACCTGATGGAGGTCAGTATAGATGGACTAATACAACAAGTCCCACACACAGCTAGAAGCCCAAATATTTTTTCAGAGGTACTGTAGATGCAGATACAAATTATTTTTAATTTGCAACCTGATGGAGGTCAGTATAGATGGACTAATACAACAAGTCCCACACACAGCTAGAAGCCCAAATATTTTTTTCAGAGGTAGATGCAGAAAAAAATATATTCAGTTTGCAACCTGATGGAGGTCAGTATAGATGGACTAATACAACAAGTCCCACACACAGCTAGAAGCCCAAATATTTTTTCAGAGGTACTGTAGATGCAGATAAAAATTATTTTTAATTTGCAACCTGATGGAGGTCAGTATAGATGGACTAATACAACAAGTGCCACACACAGCTAGAAGCCCAAATACTTGTTTCAGAGGTAGATGTAGAAAAAAATATATTCAGTTTGCAACCTGATGGAGGTCAGTATAGATGGACTAATACAAGTCCCACACACAGCTAGAAGCCCAAATATTTTTTCAGAGGTACTGTAGATGCAGATACAAATTATTTTTAATTTGCAACCTGATGGAGGTCAGTATAGATGGACTAATACAACAAGTCCCACACACAGCTAGAAGCCCAAATATTTTTTCAGAGGTACTGTAGATGCAGATACAAATTATTTTTAATTTGCAACCTGATGGAGGTCAGTATAGATGGACTAATACAACAAGTCCCACACACAGCTAGAAGCCCAAATATTTTTTCATAGGTAGATGCAGAAAAAAATATATTCAGTTTGCAACCTGATGGAGGTCAGTATAGATGGACTAATACAACAAGTCCCACACACAGCTAGAAGCCCAAATATTTTTTCAGAGATACTGTAGATGCAGATACAAATTATTTTTAATTTGCAACCTGATGGAGGTCAGTATAGATGGACTAATACAACAAGTCCCACACACAGCTAGAAGCCCAAATATTTTTTCAGAGGTACTGTAGATGCAGATAAAAATTATTTTTAATTTGCAACCTGATGGAGGTCAGTATAGATGGACTAATAGAGAAAGTCCGACACACTGCTAGAAGGCCAAATAATTTTTCAGAGCTAGATGCAGAAAAAAATTATTTTCAGTTTGCAACCTGATGGAGGTCAGTATAGATGGATTAATAGAACAAGACCCACACACAGCTAGAAGCCCAATATTTTTTCAGAGGTAGATGCAGAAAAAAATATATTCAGTTTGCAACCTGATGGAGGTCAGTATAGATGGACTAATACACAAGTCCCACACACAGCTAGAAGCCCAAATATTTTTTCAGAGGTACTGTAGATGCAGATACAAATTATTTTTAATTTGCAACCTGATGGAGGTCAGTATAGATGGACTAATAGAGAAAGTCCGACACACTGCTAGAAGGCCAAATATTTTTTCAGAGCTAGATGCAGAAAAAAATTATATTCAGTTTGCAACCTGATGGAGGTCAGTATAGATGGATTAATAGAACAAGACCCACACACAGCTAGAAGCCCAAATATTTTTTCAGAGGTAGATGCAGAAAAAAATATATTCAGTTTGCAACCTGATGGAGGTCAGTATAGATGGACTAATACAACAAGTCCCACACACAGCTAGAAGCCCAAATATTTTTTCAGAGGTACTGTAGATGCAGATAAAAATTAGTTTTAATTTGCAACCTCATGGAGGTCAGTATAGATGGACTAATAGAATGATGCTATGCCCAAAAGATTTTACTTCACTAGGTGCAGTAAAAAAATTGGTATTCTATACACAGGTGGTATATCTTGCTGCACAGATAGGCTACTCCACTGACTAACACACTCTGCAATAGGTCAAAAAGGATTAGCTTTGCTAGATTCAGCCAAATGCTATGAAAAAAACTTGCACAGCACTGGCACAGACCTGCCTGGCAAAAACTGATAGGAACTGATGTAACCTAGTCCTGAAAAGGACTCCAATTACAATTAGTCTTTACTCCCTCAACCTATCTATTTAAGAGCACAGACCTCCCTGATAAAAGTCGTAGGAAATGCTGTAACCTAGTCCTTAAAAGGACTGCAATCACAACTATTCCCTACTCCCAAGCTATCTGTATATTTGTGCGAAAATTGGCTTGAAATTAACAAGGTATAGCGCACACAGCAACAGCGGTGCCGTCTAACACGCAGCTGCAGCAGTGAGAAAATGGTGGCGACGGGGAAAATGGCTTGGTCTTATAGGGCAAGGACATGTGACATACACTGCCAATGACACATGCCCTTGCTTGTGTGAAAAAAAGCACTTCGCTCCGTGTGTGCGCTGCTGATAGGCTGACAGATTGCACCTCCCCACTGCAAATGCGGGAAAGAGAAAAAAAAATGGAGATCTTCATTGTTCCTGCAGAGATCCATCCCCTGCCCCTCCCCCCACCCCGCTGTACACTCAAACTGCGTATTAACATTAATTTTCATCATTACTGAGAAAAAATCCAGTTATGATTTTGGTGCACGAACAGTTATCGAACATAACCTCGAACAGCCGAATTTTTATCAAATTGTTCGTGTTCGCCGAACGGCTCGAACACCGCCCAAAACAGCTCGAATTTGAGATTGGCGAACAGTTCGAGTAGAACAACGCTCATCTCTAGTAATGACACGGAGTCAGTGATGCAGTCCAGGGCCTTTTCTCACAGTTCTTATTATCCAGACCACTTCTGCAGGTAACGGCTGCCCACGTCGTTCTGTGCTCACCAGGTGAGGGGCTCAGACAACTCCCAGATAACTTTGGAGTGCTTCACAGGACCCCCTTTGTGTGTCCTTTGTCTGGCCTTTCTTACCAACCCTTCTGTCCGGCTGCCTCGGGCCTCCTCTTGGTAAACTTGGCGCCAGTTTACCTGACCCTATGTGGTGCCTTCCTAGCGGGTGTAGCGAGGGGCTGCGCCACATAAAATGTCAGAGCCTCCGGTTTCTAGCTGAGGGTCGTTTCCCGCCTCCACTAGTTTCGGGGACCGGTCTCCCCCTTTGGCCTGACCCCTCCACGCAGGTGGATTCGGGCGTGCGGTGACGACTCGCCCGTCCGCACCCCTGGGATCCTTTCGTTGCTCGTTCCTGGAGCGTTCTCCACTCCTCTTCCTTCCTTCTCCCTCTTCCAGGCCTGGGCCTCTGTTACTAGGCCCGCCTCCGGAGCAGAGCTCACGCAGAGCCCCTGCTCCCTGTCACTTCTGCTCAGACTTCTCTGCACTGAACTAAGATGGTGCCCACCTTTTATACTCCCTTCTTAATGCACCCAGGAACTGCTTCCTCCCTGCTCCTGCACTACAGGGTTCCCCTTCCTCAGTGTTCCCTCCCCCCACTCCAGCCAGGGACAGGGACTGTCGTGCCCATCTCAGGGGCATATTGGTCGCCCTGCCCCACGGCAATGTGGTGTAATGCATGCAGGTGTCGGGTCCTGATCCACATTCCATCCTTATCTGAGAGTGAGATATCACACCTCTGGGTGAGGTGCAATACCTCTGTAGCAACCGAGCCCTCAGGATGCTACAGTTCCATTTATCTTCAGCCTAGGTGACGTATTGCGATACAGGGCCGTGGTTTGGGCTATAAAAGGGTCCCCTAGACCCCTACCGCAAGCTTTTTAAGAGAATAATATATGGCGTGCCAGGAGACTCTATGGAATGCTTTCTCAGCATCCAACGAGAATATCTAATTACAAATTTTTAACTGCATCTAGCCCAGGAAATACTTTGTGCCTAGTAGCAGTGTCTGCTAGTCAGCGGATTATTCCCGCTGTTAAGCAAGCTACACCACCTGTAGTTTGGACACTTAATTTTTTCAAAGGAAATGCTTCGGGACCACGGGATACTCAGTGAAGAGCATCAGGAGGCACCCCAAGGCATAGGGGCTGGGACTGGCGGTAGGATGCCTTGCGGTGGACAGCCGAGCTCGATCCTTATAAAAGCTTATTAACTGCAGCAGCTTTAGTGGACGCTACTGGAGCTGGAATTACGCGGATGCTGGCATGAGACTTGCCCTCCAATAGATCCTTGTAAAAGGATTTAAGTGTATTCATTCAAATTAGAGAGACAATTTAAATTAAAAAGCTTAGAGCTGCCTCCACCACAGGGGGGCTCGCTCGACCCACCAGCGGACAGGCACCAGTATTGGGGGAGGGGGGCTGGCCATCAGGGTCCACCGCGGATCTGGCACAAACCCGGCGACACAGAGGTGGCACGGGCAGGAACGGACTGGTCGTGTCGGCTTCTCACTTCTTGGATTTTAGAAGGGCATGACATGCGTATATCTGTGTCTCCCCCTCCTTTTACTCCTCCACCTCTTTTCTTTTCACATGACTATATGTACTTTTCACTTTTCCAAGTGTTAGTTATGTCTTCTGAGCAGTTTGTCAGCTTTTGGACACCTTTGAAGGTGTTTTCTATGTTTTTCTATGTGTTTTTGTTTACCTGCCATTGGTTTTAACGGTGTTCGAAGGTGTTCGACGAACAGTTTGACGAACAGTTCGGCGAACACACGGGTGTTCGACGAACCGAACTCGAAATCTACGGGGGTGGCTCAACACTAGTAGTAAAAGCTTTCATCCGAGACATAATTCAAGTAGATTTTGTAGAAATCAAAGCCCATGTCCCAGTCGATCAGCCACGATAGTGCTCTGTGGCCGCTGGACAAGAGCGGGAGAAGGTCTTCTTACTTGATGGCACCCGCGGTGCTTCTTTTCTTTAGCATTGGGACGCACGTTATGTCGTATAGGGCAGGCTAATCAAAAGAAGATCTGAAGATGCTGTCAATATGGTTTTACAAACCCAGTCCAAAGATCACAGACCACTGTCTTGGGAGATAGACGAGGGAATATGAAAATTGATTTTCCATAATCTGTCAAAAGTTTTGGGAACACGGATGTAGCCAGCAGGATTTGAACCTGTGCAGGGAGACCCCAACGGATTTCTAGTCTATCGCCTTAACCACTCGGCCACAACTACTCAGACATAAAATACTTGTGAGATTTACACACCTTTTCTTAAAGCACCATGATCAAGATCAGTGATAATCCCCCTGGAAGATATCTTAGAAAAGCAAAGCAAAATTCTAGGCCTCACTATAATGTAAAAATCTGATTTAAAGTCATCATCAATTAGAACCTTGTGCAGTTCATGGCTTTTCCCTCTTCATAAGGCGGATTTGAACAGGGTCCACTACAAAAACATCCTGAAAAAAAATCTGAAAATGCTCAAACGTCTGAACATATTAATTTCCATGTAAAAAAGACTTGCTTTTCATATGATCAGGCTTTTGAGCGCCTTTTAACCGCATCAAGTTACCAAAAACGCCAAGCGGTTAACTGAAATGAGCACATCATTCTTCAGGTGTTTTTCACTTAGAAGAGTTCCATTCTTATAAAGCAAGTCAAGGGGAAGGTAAGAAAGACCCCTGGAAGGCACCTGAGTGACTTTTGGTGAGTTTTGTGAGCCACGAAGAGAAGCCAAGAAAACGCACTCAAAAGATGCCCAAAACAATTCTTAGAAAAACGCCACCAAAAATGTTTACAAACCGCATTAGGAAATGCTGAAAAACAAGAGAAAAGATGACTCAGGAAAATAAAATGCTGATGTTTCCTGAAGCCATTTTGGCTTGAAATCCATGTCAGTTTTACCCACCTGGAAAAAGTGTCATGTGATCATTAACACAAGTCATAGAGAATGGTTGCTTGGTGTCACATAAATAGTATGAGTTTTGTTTCCTGACGTCAATTTTAATTTCGCTAATCCTATATAATAGATAAATTTGGCCATAGGATTCAAAGTGATCATTTTATGGATCCTTGTAATATTCAAGTTTTTTTTGGCTTTCGGTATGTGGATTTTAACTTTGTCTTTATATGGTAAACCTTGGGCATAGGAGGATACAGTGTGAAAGGAAAAAGTGAAACCTGCGTTTCATAAAGACTAAACCAGGTTCCACTGAGATTTGATCTCAGATCACTGGAACCAAAGGGACAATGTACCTACCTGCATCTTCTTGTGAAGAAAAGGCTGAAACGAGCATGTTATATCATGAATGGTTGTGAAAACAGGCTCTAATGCTGCAGTGCAAATCTACTATTAATACAAAATGGTAAATTAATATCTACTATCCTTTTATTTCACAAGTGTGCCTAGAATTCCACCCTATCACAACAAGGAGAGTTTTAAATGTTGATAAAAACTGGCAAATAGAGTGTTGCATCTATTACTTGGGAAAAGGGTGAGAAAAAATAAATTGCAAAACTTATACTGTTAGAAAGCTGTTCATCCAGAAGTTGGTAAAGTATTATTCATTGTGTAGTAAAAGCTTTCATCCGAGACATAATTCAGGTAGAGTTTGTAGAAATCAAAGCCCATGTCCCAGTACTTCAGCCATGATAGTGCTCTGTGGCCGCTGGACAAGAGCGGGAGAAGGTCTTCTTACTTGAAGGCACCCGCGGTGCTTCTTTTGTTTAGCATCGGGACACACTTTATGTCGCGCAGGGCAGGCTAATCAAAAGAAGATCCGAAGATGCTGTCAGTATGGTTCTACAAACCCAGGGCAAAGATCACTGACCTCTGTCTTGGGAGATAGACGAGGGAATATGAAAATTGATCTTAAAAAATCGGTCAAAAGTTATGGGAACTTGGACGTTGCCGGTAGGATTTGAATCTGCGTGGGGAGACCCCAAAGGATTTCTAGTCCATTGCCTTAACCACTCAACCACTACTAACCAGACATGAAATCCTTGTGAGTTTCACATACCTTTTCTTAAAGCTCCATGATCAAGCTCAGTGATTATCCCTCTGGAAGACATCTTAGAAAAGCAAAGCAAAATTCTAGGCCTCACTAAAATGTAAAAATCTGATTTGAACTCATCATCAATTAGAACCTTGTACAGTTCATGGCTTTTCACTCTTCATAAGGTGGATTTGAACTGGGTCCACTACAAAAACATCCTGAAAAAAAACTCTGAAAATGCTCAAAGGTCTGAACATATTAATTTCCATGTAAATAAGACTTGCTTTTCATATGATCAGGCTTTTGAGCACCTTTTAACCGCATCAAGTTGCCAAAAACGCCAAGCGGTTAACTGAAATGAGCACATCATTTTTCAGGTGTTTTTCACTTAGAAGAGTTCCAGATTTATAATGCAAGTCAAGGGGAAGGTAAGAAAGACCCCTGGAAGGCTCCTGAGTGAATTTTGGTGAGTTTTGTGAGCCACAAAAAGAAGCCACAAAAACGCACTGAAAAGATGTGTGGCACCCCAGGGGTCTGGTTGCCACAGTAATAGAAATATTATGTCTGAGAGCAAGTGGGAGGTTTCTCTGGTCAGGAGCCCTAAGCATGCAACACTGCCCACCCAGACCTGGGAGGGGAGGAATCTGCCCTTATAAACTGGGTCTGGGGCGGGATTAGGAGAGTCAGAGTGAAGTCCCAGACAGAGACGCAGTCAGGTCTGGAGGACAGTAGACACAGGGAAAGCAAGAACTAGGAGCTCTTTAGGAGCAGGAGTGAGTGCCAGAGGCTGGAAGCTAGATAGCTCGCCTTGGCTGAAGACACTAAACCCGGACACGGAGTCCGAGGCTGTGGGGACATCCAGGTCCATCAGCAGAATCCAACCGGCAGGGGATTCCATGTCCTCTGGCCATAGAAGCCCGGAGGCACTGTCACAAGCAAGGGACCAGCACCGCCATCGTGAAGTGGAGGCTAACGGAAGGCCCCAAGTCACCGGCCATACGGGTGAGCACCACACGGTATACTCAGGGACGTGGGCTACTTCTACCCGCACACAGCAAGGTAGCCAGGAAAGAGTGCAGATAGACGGGGAGGCCTACAACTCCACCTGGCCATGGGGAGATCCTGCTAGCTCTCAGACTGACGAGGCCTCTACTGCTAGCCAGTACTCCCGGGAGGGTCTGCGTTATGCCATCAGTAAAGACCCTGAACTGCACCACACTTCTCTGTGTTTCATCGCCGAACCAGCACCATTAGTACTGGGACGCTCACACCATCACTCCCATCATCCACACTAGCTGCCCTGAGGCAATACTTCTCCCGTGGGGAGTTATCCCATACTTGGCTGCGCATACAACATCAGCCTCAGCGGTCTGCAGCGCAGCGGCGGTCCCCACTGACCGCAATCCACGGGTGGCTTAGTCGGACATTTGTTATTACACTAAGCCTGCCCCTGGTTTGACCGCCCTGGGCGCGGACAGGGTCACAGCCACAGAGGACTACAACCCCCAGCGATCCAGCTTCGGGTATCCCCTGCACAGCACAGGCCCAGGGGGCGCATCAACTTTGGCGTAGTCGGCAGGATCTCGTGCCCGCAGCCACCGGGTACTGCGTGCCTGAAAAAGACTTTTGTACTTACCTGTGGCAAAGTTTCCCGTCATCCGGAGTCGTTTCCCGCCATCGGACGCCATCTTGGTTCATTTCCCGCCATCTTCTGCCGTCTTCCCGCCATCCGCAGCTGCTTCCCGCCATCTTCAGGACGTCGCGCGGGAAGAAGAGGGGTGTGGACGCCGAAAGCACGCGAGACCCGAAGCTCCGCCCCACGCACTGATGCTGCGTAAGGTCCTGGAAGGGAGAGGGAGCGACGCTGACGACACAGGAGCGCGACGCAAGGTCCTCGACCCCGACGATCGACTGCGGAGCCGCGGCCTACGGAAGAAGAGCATCGCAAGGTAGGCCACGGTCCACTAGGTGGAAAGGAGGATGTCGGACACCGAGGGGAGCTCCACCGCCACACCGGCCGCCAGCGCAACCGCTGCTGCGGTCATGCCATTCACCATGCCCTATATCCCGGGGACCACCTGGCTACCCCAGTACTCAGGGGAGTCACATACCCTAAGTGACTTTAGGGAAAGACTGGATAGCCTCTTCCAGGTATACCCCCTCACGGAAGAGCAAAAAGTAAGCATCCTGGTGGCCCAGTTAATCGGGGCAGCCCAAAGGGAGGTAAAGTCCTGGTCACCTGGGAAGAAGAGGACTGTCAGAGAAATACTAGCCCGGCTGAAAGACACATTTGACACTCGCACCTCAGCCGAAATAAAGCTCAGATTTTACAGGTGCAAACAACGGGCACATGAAAGTATAAGAGACTATGCTCTAAACCTACAAGAGGCCCTGAGAGCCATTAAGCAGGCAGACCCTGACAGCGTGGGGAATGAAGACAAGCTGTTGACCGAACAATTTATTGAGGGTCTACTGTGCAATGCCCACCGAACCCAGTTGCGGGCAATGGCCTTACAGGACCATGACCTGGACTTTGCACAGTTCAAGGACAGAGCTATCCGGGTGCTCCGAGAACCGGCACCTGGTGGTGCTGTGACCCACAGGCGCCATGCTATCACTTATCACCAGGACGCGGCGCCCTTGTCTGCAGGGCCTGTGGGAGCTGAGGCGCAGGCTTTGAAAAATAATCCGGCTACAGACCTGCACCATCAGGTCCAAGAGCTGACTAAGAGCATTGCCACGCTAACCAGAACTGTGCAGTCTTTACAGGTCTCTTCTCCAGGAAAGATCCAGCTGCCATCCGGACCGGAGGACGTCCCGTGGTGCCGACTGAGGAGGACCCCACCGGCCAGAGGAAGACCCAGCGACCGATACAAAGAAGACGGACGACCCATCTGCCGCCGCTGCAATAAACCCGGACACATGGCAAGGTACTGTCATTTAAACGGGCACAACCTGGGGTAGAGGGCCAACCCCCAGGCTCAAGATCATCAGGCCCATTGAACTGGCGTGATAAATACGTAGGGGGAAGTCCGGTCTTGCCTGTGGTACTGGATGGCATTCCTATGAGTGCCCTACTAGACACTGGGTCACAGGTGGCTACCATCCAGTACGTGGTCTTCAAGCGGTACTGGAATGACTCGGACATAACCCGCTACCCAGATGACGACCTGAGCATTATCGCCAGCAATGGTCAGCCCGTGCCACAGATAGGATTTAAAAGGTGACCATCAAGGTCGGTAAGGTTGAACTGCCGGCACAAGGACTGATCATTGTGGACACTGACAGTCGCGAGAGTCACCCAAAAATAACCCTAGGTACTAACATAATCGAAAACTGTCTTGCAGAGGTGATTCTTATTTTGCAACAGGTTGCCAAGAACGCCAGTTCCAGCCAGCAGCGTGTCCTCCAAAAAGAGATCCGGGCACTGATGAAACGGCAACAGGTGGAACTATCTGGTGGTGAGATAGGTACCGTGAGAATGTGTGACCCGTTCCCTATTGCCATGCCCCCGAAAAGTAAGATGATGATTTGGTGCCGAGCAGCTATTGGTCTAAGAGGTGGAGACTACCAAGCAATGGTAGAACCCGTCTACTCAGACAGTAGGCCCACCATTTTGACAACACGGGGGGTGGTCGATGTACGCCATGGGAGGGTGCCCGTCTTCATCATAAATATCGGGGAGAGAGAAGTATACCTGCCCCGGTATGCCACGCTAGCCAAATTGTTCACCATCAACTAGAACTCTGTACAGGCCGTGGAACCCTTGCCTCCATCTCAACCAGAGGAAGGTAACGGCTCTAAGAAACCAATGGAGGACTGGTGTCAGCAACTGCATTTGGGTACTGACTCCACTCCCTCACACCAAAAACAAGGAGTCTATCGGGTGGTTCAAGAGTACGAGAGAGTGTTTAGTAAACACCCGCTGGACTTCGGGCGAGTAAAGGGGGTAGAACATCACATCCCCACGGGAGACCATCCTCCCATAAGGGAGAGATACCGACCCGTACCCCCTGCACACTATCAACACGCCAAGGGGATGCTAAAAGACATGAAGGAGGCTGGGGTAATTAGGGACAGCTGTAGCCCCTGGGCAGCTCCACTAGTCTTAGTGAAAAAGAAAGACAACACCATGACAATGTGTGTAGACTACAGGAAGGTCAACCGTATCACACACAAAGATGCGTACCCGTTACCAAGGATAGAAGAGTCATTAGCTGCATTAAAATCTGCTAACTTCTTCTCTACTTTGGATCTCACTAGCGGGTACTGGCAGGTTCCTGTAGCAGAGGCGGACCGGGAGAAGACCGCATTCACCAACCCGATGGGACTCAGCGAATTTAACTGTATGCCGTTCGGGCTCTGCAACGCACCAGGAACCTTCCAACGGTTGATGGAATGCTGTCTGGGACACCGGAACTTCAAGACGGTCCTATTATACCTGGACGATGTCATCGTCTATTCCAAGACCTATGAGGACCATAAGGAACACCTGGCAGAAGTGTTTGAAGCCCTGGCAAACTATGGCCTAAAGGTAAAACCCTCAAAGTGTCATCTACTGAAGCCAAAGGTACAGTACCTGGGACACGTGGTGAGTGCTGATGGAGTGGCCCCCGACCCTGACAAGATCACCGTGATTAAGGACAGGCCAAGACCATCCAGCATAAAGGAAGTGTGGCAGTTCCTCGGGTTGGTAGGCTACTACCGAAGATTCATTCCCTGTTTTACCAAGAAGGCAGCTCCTATGCAGGACCTCCTGATAGGCCAGTCCAGGAAGGCCAAAAACCAGAAGCCACCCTTCAAATGGGAAAAGCTGAAAGAGGAGTCATTCCGCCAGCTGAAGATGGCCCTCACGGGGGATGAAATCCTGGAGTACCCTGATTACAGCCAGCCCTTTATTCTCCACACGGACGCAAGCAACATCGGGCTAGGAGCCGTACTGTCCCAGATCCAGCAGGGGAGAGAACGGGTAATTGCGTACGCCAGCCGAAAACTGCGACCCACGGAAAGAAACCCTGAGAATTACAGCTCGTTCAAGCTAGAGTTCCTGGCTGTGGTGTGGGCAGTAACCGAACGTTTCAAACATTACCTTGCCTCTTCCAGGTTCACCGTGTACACGGACAACAACCCGTTGACACACCTGGACACTGAAAGACTGGGTGCCCTGGAGCAGAGATGGATGGCCCGCCTGTCCAATTATGAGTTCACCATCAAATACTGGGCAGGGCACTCCAATACCAACGCGGACGCCCTGTCCAGGATGCCAAACCTACCGGACGAAGGGGAGGATCCAGAAGAATTGGAAGAGATCGAACTCCCTGCGTTTTACCGTCATGGGATTACCCAGTATTCCCACCGTGTGAGGGGCCAGCGATCCGCTACGTTCAACCCCTTACCCCACTACAACTGGGCGGAGACGCAAGACAGTGACCCCGCAGTCCATCTGGTGAAGGAGATGCTGACCCAGGCTGACGCCCGCCTGGACCCAGACGCTCCAGAAGAGACCAAGCAACTGTGGACGGAAAAGAGCAGATTGTTTCTCTACAAGGAGAAGTTGTGCCACAGAATGGTCAATTCCCGGACACATGAACTGATCTGGCAGGTTGTGGAACCGAGACGGGACGCAGCTATGGTGCTGGAGGCCTACCACAATGGGGCAGGGCACTTCGGATAGAAGAAGCTGGAGTTCCTGCTGCGTCAACGGTTCTAATGGATAGGCATGAGATCTAAGAAGAAGGGACCGTGCCAGCCAGAGGACTCCCCTGCAGCCCATCATCACCAGGCAGCCGCTGGAACTGGTCGTTCTGGACCATGTTAAACTGGCTCCAAGCAGAAGCGGGTATGTCTATGCCCTAACCATCGTGGATCACTACTCCCGATTCCTAGTGGTGGTCCCCGTCAAA
Source organism: Phyllobates terribilis (assembly GCF_046119375.1). Taxonomy (NCBI): domain Eukaryota; kingdom Metazoa; phylum Chordata; class Amphibia; order Anura; family Dendrobatidae; genus Phyllobates; species Phyllobates terribilis. Next base: position 49,083,378 of record NW_027362773.1, read on the forward strand.
GACTTAACAGCACAAAGAGCAGCTAGAGCCTTCCAGCTTCACTTCTGCCGCCCACACGGGTACCCGGACCAAGTGCTGACGGACCAAGGACCAGCCTTCGAAGCGGAGGTCTTCCAGGAGTTCTGCAACCTGTATGGCTGCAAGAAGATAAGAACAACGCCCTATCACCCCCAAACCAATGGACTCTGCGAGAAGATGAACCAGGTGGTGATAGATCTGCTAAAAACATTGCCCCTGGAAGAACGCAGTCTGTGGCCTGAGAAACTGCCCGATTCGGTGGACCTGTATAACCACATCCCGGTAGGTTCCACCAACTGTACCCCGGCTTACCTAATGTGAGCAAGACCTGGTAAGCTGCCTGTTGACCTGGATATGGGAGTCCTGACACCCGAGGACACCTCGCCAGAGGCAGACTGGGATACAGAACGGCAGCAGCAGTACCGGAAAGTACAGAAGACTGTTGAGCGAAGTTTCTGTCAATCAAGAGAAAGGCAGGAGAGGACTTATAACCAACATGCTCCCGCTGTTCCCCTGGTACCTGGAGAGCAGGTCTTGAAAAGAAAAAGGCGGCTCCATAAGTTGGACGACCAGTGGGAAAAGGACCCGTACACCGTACTGCCCTCAAGCCACAATAATCCAAAGGTGTACGTCATCAGCAAGGATGGAGGAGAGACCACAGCCACTGTCTCCAGAGACCACCTGAAAAAGTGCCCCGAGAAGTTTCAAAGCACGGATGAAGATCAGGAAAACCCTCAACCCGTAGAGGAAAAGGAGGAAATGATCAGCACCGTACTCGGAGACTTTCCCCGGTCCTGGACACAAGTAAACAACGCTATCGTGGTGCCCGTCCTCATCTTACTCCAGCCAGCCCCTCAAGTGCCTACAGAAGACCAGGTAGAGCTGGAAGAGCAGCCGGCCCAGGAGGAAGAAGAGTCCACAACAGCAGCCCAGGAGGATAAACCCTCTGCTAGTAGTGAGCCTGCCGTGCCCCTAGTGAGCCAAAGAGTACGCAGACAGCTGCCCAGCTTACCCATAACACCTCCTACACCCTGTAGTGCAGGACCAGTTAGTGAGATCCTTAGGTACACTAGAGTCACTAAAGGTCAGATGCCCCCTCGCTGGAGAATATAAAGTAATGCACTGTAAATTTACATGTTTCTTGAGAAATGTTGATGGTTTTTGTTGTTGCCTGTTATTAATTATGTTTCTCAGTTACCCTGCAGATTTCTATGGACTAACAGGTTATGGATGCTGGATAACCGGAACAATTCTTGTAGATAGTTGCACCTTGGTGCCTCTTGCGAAGACGGCCGCGGAAGAGAAAACCTGTCTGGCGTGGCCTCCTTGCGGCCCAAAGTAGCTAGCTTCAGCCTTGCAGCCACGCCCAAGTCCAACGCAAGGGGTTTTCTTTGGACAGGTCCCCTACCTCGCTTAAGACTTCACCTTGGGTGACATGGATGCCCTCTTGTTTCACAAACTTCACCTTGGGTGATATTGGCACCCGGTTATGGACATGCCGTGACCTCTACAGACTAAAGCTACTTGTATATATGTTATTGTATTATTGTTATATCCTGCATTTATGTTTCTTTAAAAATGTGTTTAGTCCCGGAGTACTAAAATTTACAAGGGGGGAATGTGGCACCCCAGGGGTCTGGTTGCCACAGTAATGGAAATATTATGTCTGAGAGCAAGTGGGAGGTTTCTCTGGTCAGGAGCCCTATGCATGCAACACTGCCCGCCCAGACCTGGGAGGGGAGGAATCTGCCCTTATAAACTGGGTCTGGGGCGGGATTAGGAGAGTCAGAGTGAAGTCCCAGACAGAGACGCAGTCAGGTCTGGAGGACAGCAGACACAGGGAAATCAAGAAATAGGAGCTCTGTAGGAGCAGGAGTGAGTGCCAGAGGCTGGAAGCTAGATAGCTCCCCTTTGCTGAAGACACTAAACCTGGACACGGAGTCCGAGGCTGTGGGGACATCCAGGTCCAGCAGCAGAATCCAACCGGCAGGGGATTCCATGTCCTCTGGCCATAGAAGCCCAGAGGCACCGTCACAAGCAAGGGACCAGCACCGCCATCGTGAATCGGAGGCTAACGGAAGGCCCCAAGTCACCGGCCATACGGGTGAGCACCACACGGTATACTCAGGGACGTGGGCTACTTCTACCCGCACACAGCAAGGTAGCCAGGAAAGAGTGCAGATAGACGGGAAGGCCTACAACTCCACCTGGCCAGGGGGAGGCCCTCTAGCTCTCAGACTGACGAGGCCTCTACTGCTAGCCAGTACTCCCGGGAGGGTCTGCGTTATGCCATCAGTAAAGACCCTGAACTGCACCACACGTCTCTGTTTTTCATCGCCGCACCAGCACCATTAGTATTTGGACGCTCACACCATCACTCCCATCATCCACACTAGCTGCCCTGAGGCAATACTTCTCCCGTGGGGAGTTATCCCATACCTGGCAATGCATACAACATGAGCCTCAGCGGTCTGCAGCGCAGCGGCGGTCCCCACTGACCGCAATCCACGGGTGGTGTAGTCGGACATTTGTTATTACACTAAGACTGCCACTGGTTTGACCGCCCTGGGCACGGACCGGGTCACAGCCACGGAGGACTACAACCCCCAGCGATCCGGCTCCGGGTAACCCCTGCACAGCACAGGCCCAGGGGGTGCGTCAGGTGCCCAAAACAATTCTTAGAAAAACGCCACCAAAAATGTTTACAAACCGCATTAGGAAATGCTGAAAAACAAGAGAAAAGATGACTCAGGAAAATAAAATGCTGATGTTTCCTGAAGCCATTTTGGCTTGAAATCCATGTCAGTTTTACCCACCTGGAAAAAGTGTCATGTGATCATTAACACAAGTCATAGAGAATGGTTGCTTGGTGTCACATAAATAGTATGAATTTTGTTTCCTGACGTCAATTTCAACTTTCGCTAATCCTATCTAATAGAAAACTTTGGCCATAGGATTCAAAGCGATCATGTTATGGATCCTTGTAATATTCAAGTTTTTTTGGGCTTTTGGTATGTGGATTTTAACTTTGTCTTTATATGTTAAACCTTGCGCATAGGAGGACACAGTGTGAGCGGAAAAAGTGAAACCTGCGTTTCATGAAGAATTACCTAGGTTCCACTGAAATTTGAACTCAGATCACTGGATTCAAAGTTCAGAGAGCTATCCATTACACCATGGAACCAGAGGAACAATGTACCTAGCTGGATCTTCTTGTGAAGAAAAGGGTGAAACGAGCATGTTAAATCATGAATGGTTGTAAAAACAGGCTCTAATGCTGCAGTGCAAATCTACTATTAATACAAAATGGTAAATTAATATCTACTATCCTTTTATTTCACAAGTGTGCATAGAATTCCACGATATCACAACAAGGAGAGTTTTAAATGTTGATAAAAACTGGCAAATAGAGTGTTGCATCTATTACTTGGAAAAAGGGTGAGAAAAAATAAATTGCAAAACATATACTGTTAGAAAGCTGTTCATCCAGAAGTTGCTAAAGATTATTCATTGTGTAGTAAAAGCTTTCATCCGAGACATAATTCAAGTAGAGTTTGTAGAAATCAAAGCCATGTCCCAGTCCATCAGCCACGACAGTGCTCTGTGGCCGCTGGACAAGAGCGGGAGAAGGTCTTCTTACTTGATGGCACCCGCGATGCTTCTTTTGTTTAGCATCGGGACGCACGTTATGTCGCGCAGGGCAGGCTAATCAAAAGAAGATCCGAAGATGCTGTCAGTATGGTTCTACAAACCCAGTTCAAAGATCACAGACCACTGTCTTGGGAGATAGACGAGGGAATATGAAAATTGATCTTCAATAATCTGTCAAAAGTTTTGGGAACATGGAATTAGCAAGCAGGATTTGAACCTGCGCAGGGAGACCTCAATGGAATTCTAGTCCGTCGCCTTAACCACTCGGCCATGACTACTCAGACATGAAATCCTTGTGAGTTTCACACATGTTTTCTTAAAGCACAATGATCAAGATCAGTGATTATCCCACTGGAAGACATCTTAGGAAAGCAAAGCAAAATTCTAGGCCTCACTAAAATGTAAAAATCTGTTTTAAAGTCATCATCAATTAGAACCTTGTGCAGTTCATGGCTTTTCCCTCTTTATAAGACGGATTTGAACTGGGTCCACTACAAAAACATCCTGAAAAAAAATCTGAAAATGCTCAAAGGTCTGAACATATTAATTTCCATGTAAAAAAGACTTGCTTTTCATATGATCAGGCTTTTGAGCACTTTTTAACAGCATCAAGTTGCCAAAAACGGCAAGCGGTTTACTGAAATGAGCACATCATTCTTCAGGTGTTTTTCACTTAGAAGAGTTCCAGACTTATAATGCAAGTCAAGGGGAAAGTAAGAAAGGCCCCTGGAAGGCTCCTGAGTGACTTTTGGTGAGTTTTGTGAGCCACAAAAAGAAGCCACAAAAACGCACTCAAAAGATGCCCAAAGCAATTCTTAGAAAAACGCCACCAAAAATGTTTACAAACCGCATTAGGAAATGCTGAAAAACAAGAGAAAAGATGACTCAGGAAAATAAAATGCTGATGTTTCCTGAAGCCATTTTGGCTTGAAATCCATGTCAGTTTTACCCACCTGGAAAAAGTGTCATGTGATCATTAACACAAGTCATAGAGAATGGTTGCTTGGTGTCACATAATTAGTATGAGTTTTGCTTCCTGACTTCAATTTTTATTTCGCTAATCCTATATAATAGATAAATTTGACCATAGGATTCAAAGTGATCATTTTATGGATCCTTGTAATATTCAAGTTTTTTTTGGCTTTTGGTATGCGGATTTTAACTTTGTCTTTATATGGTAAAAATTGTTCATAGGAGGACACAGTGTGAGCGGAAAAAGTGAAACCTGCGTTTCACAAAGAAAAACCCAGGCTCCACTGAGATTTGAACTCAGATCACTAGATTCAAAGTCCAGAGTGCTAACCATTACACCTCGGAACCAGAGGGACAATGTTCCTAGCTGGATCTTCTTGTGAAGAAAAGGGTGAAACAAGCATGTTAAATCATGAATTGATGTGAAAATAGGCTCTAATGCTGCAGTGCAAATCTACTATTAATACAAAATGGTAAATTAATATCTACTATCCGTTTATTTCACAAGTGTGTGTAGAATTTCACGATATCACAACAAGGAGAGTTTTAAATGTTGATAAGAACTGGCAAATAGAGTGTTGCATCTATTACTTGGAAAAAGGGGTTGAAAAAATAAATTGCAAAACTTATACTGTTAGAAAGCTGTTTATCCAGAAGTTGCTAAAGATTATTCATTGTGTAGTAAAAGCTTTCATCCGAGACATAATTCAAGTAGAGTTTCTAAAAATCAAAGCCCATGTCCCAGTCCATCAGCCACGATAGTGCTCTGTGGCCGCTGAACAAGAGCGGGAGAAGGTCTTCTTATTGATGGCACCCGCGGTGCTACTTTTTTTTAGCATCGGGATGTACGTTATGTCGCGCAGTGCAGGCTAATCAAAAGAACATCCGAAGATGCTGTCAGTATGGTTCTACAAACCCAGTCCAAAGATCACAGACCACTGTCTTGGGAGATAGACGAGGGAATATGAAGATTGATCTTCAATAATCGGTTAAAAGTTTTAGGGAAATGGACGTAGCCGGCAGTATTTGAACCTACGGGGGGAGACCCCAAAGGATTTCTAGTCCATCTCCTTAACCACTCGGCCATGACTACTCAGACATGAAATCCTTGTGAGTTTCACACATGTTTTCTTAAAGCACAATGATCAAGATCAGTGATTATCCCACTGGATGACATCTTAGGAAAGCAAAGCAAAATTCTAGGCCTCACTAAAATGTAAAAATCTGATTTAAAGTCATCATCAATTAGAACCTTGTGCAGTTCATGGCTTTTCCCTCTTTGTAAGACGGATTTGAACTGGGTCCACTACAAAAACATCCTGAAAAAAAATCTGAAAATGCTCAAAGGTCTGAACATATTAATTTCCATGTAAAAAAGACTTACTTTTCATATGATCAGGCTTTTGAGCACCTTTTAACCGCATCAAGTTGCCAAAAACGCCAAGCGGTTAACTGAAATGAGCACATCATTCTTCAGGTGTTTTTCACTTAGAAGAGCTCCATACTTATAATGCAAGTCAAGGGGAAGGTAAGGAAGGCTCCTGAGTGACTTTTGGAGAGTTTTGTGAGCCACAAAAAGAAGCCACAAAAACGCACTCAAAAGATGCCCAAAACAATTCTTAGAAAAACGCCACCAAAAATGTTTACAAACCGCATTAGGAAATGCTGTAAAGAAGAGAAAAGATGTCTCAGGAAAATAAAATGCTGATGTTTCCTGAAGCCATTTTGGCTTGAAATCCATGTCAGTTTTACCCACCTGGAAAAAGTGATCATTAACACAAGTCATAGAGAATGGTTGCTTGGTGTCACATAAATAGTATGAGTTTTGCTTCCTGACGTCAATTTTAATTTCGCTAATCCTATATAATAGATAAATTTGGCCATAGGATTCAAAGTGATCATTTTATGGATCCTTGTAATATTCAATTTTTTTTTGGCTTTTGGTATGCGGATTTTAACTTTGTCTTTATATGGTAAACCTTGGGCATAGGAGGACACAGTGAAGTTGCTAAAGATTATTTATTGTGTAGTAAAAGCTTTCATCCGAGACATAACTCAAGTAGAGTTTGTAGAAATCAAAGCCCATGTCCCAGTCCATCAGCCCCGATAGTGCTGTGTGGCCGCTGGACAATAGTGGGAGAAGGTCTTTTTACTTGATGGCACCCGTGGTGCTTCTTTTGTTAACATCCGGACGCACGTTATGTCGCGCAGGGCAGGCTAATTAAAAGAAGATCCGAAGATGCTGTCAGTATGGTTCTACAAACCCAGTCCAAAGACCACTGTCTTGGGAGATAGACGAGGGAATATAAAAATTGATCTTCAATTATCTGTCAAAAGTTTTGGGAACATGGACGTAGCAAGCAGGATTTGAACCTAAGCAGGGAGACCCCAATGGATTTCTAATCCATCGCCTTAACCACTCAGCCACGACTACTCAGACCTGAAGTCACACACCTTTTCTTAAAGCACCATGATCAAGATCAGTGATTAACCCTCTTGTAGATGTAGCACCCCGAGGGCTCGGCTGCTTCAGGGGTATTGCACCTCAGACCAGAGGTGTGATATTCCACTCCCGGGTAAGGATGGAGTGTGGACCAGGACTCGTTTAGCTGCATGCACCACACACACCCCATTTCCGAGGGACAGCTCAACGGTGCTCCCACAGAAGTGCAGGCACGACAGCTTCTGTCCCTGGCTGGAGTGGGGCGGGGAAAGGAAAACCCAGTGGTGTAGGAGCAGATAGGGGTGGGTCTCTGGGCATAGGCAGGAGCCCATTGGTTGCAAGTCACCTGGGCTCGGGTGTCAGAAGGAGGTATAAAAGGTGGGCACCATCTTAGATCAGGGTTCAGTTCAGTGGAGACAGCCTCAGGAGAAGACAGGAAGCAGAGCCCCTGCATGGGCTCTGCTCTGCAGGCAGGCCTTGTCAGGAGGCTGGAGCCTGAGAGAGAGAGAAAGGAGAATGAACAGAAAGGACAGTAAGAAAGGAAGCAAGGAACAGGAACACAGAGAAAGGCCCAGAGACACGAGGACAGAAGGAACCCCATATGCCCAGGAGATACAGGGTGAAGGGTTGGCAGAACAGGGTACCGGAACCCAAATTGGTGGAGGCAACAGATTCCTCAGCCAAAGACCGGAGGTTGTTACCACATCTTGGTGCGACCCCTCACTACATCCACCAGAAAGGCATACCGTATAGGGTCAGGGAAACCGGAGAGAGGTTTCGCCAACAGAAGGCTCGAGGAAGCTGGACAAAGGTGGGTCACTGGTGAGGACGGCCAGAGAAAGGAAAGGAAGGGAGCCCTGTGCCACGCTCAGGAATTGCCTGGGAGTTGGTCGAGTCCCTTGCCTGGTGGACGCAGCATGACTCGGGCGGTCCTAACTGCGCATAAGTGACCTGATAAAGAACTGTGAGTAAAGCATTGAAAACTGCAACTGCACGTCTCTGTGATTTCTCGCCGCACCAGCACCATTAGTACTGGGACGCTCACACCATCACCACCATCATCCACATTAGCTGCCCTGAGGCAATACTTCTCCCGTGGGGAGTTATCCCATACTCGGCTGCACAAACAACATCAGCCTCAGCGGTCAGCAGCGCAGCGGCGGTCCCCACTGACCACAATCCACGGGTGGCGTAGCCGGACATTGTTATTACCTAAGACTGCCACTGGTTTGACCACCCTGGGCACGGACCGGGTCACCGCCACACGGAGACTACAACCCCCAGCGATCCGGCTCCGGGTACTCCCCTGCACAGCACAGGCCCAGGGAGCGCGTCATAGACATCTTAGAAAAGCAAAGCAAAATTCTAGTCCTCACTAAAATGTAAAAATCTGATTTGAACTCATCATCAATTAGAACCTTGTACAGTTCATGGCTTTGCCCTCTTCATAAGGCGAATTTGAACTGGATCCACTACAAAAACATCCTGAAAAATAACTCTAAAAATGCTCAAATGTCTGAACATATTAATTTCCATGTAAAAAAGACTTGCTTTTCATATGATCAGGCTTTTGAGCGCCTTTTAACCTCATCAAGTTGCCAAAAAGTCCAAGCGGTTAACTGAAATGAGCACATCATTCTTCAGGTATTTTTCACATAGAAGAGTTCCAGACTTATAATGCAAGTCAAGGGTAAGGTAAGAAAGACACCTGGAAGGCTCCTGAGTGACTATTGCTCAGTTTTGTGAGCCACAAAAAGAAGCCACAAAAACGCACTCAAAAGATGCCCAAAACAATTCTTTGAAAAACTCCACCAAAAATGTTTACAAACCGCATTAGGAAATGCTGAAAAACAAGAGAAAAGATGACTCAGGAAAATAAAATGCTGATGTTTCCTTAAGCCATTTTGGCTTGAAATCCATGTCAGTTTTACCCACCTAGAAAAAGTGTCATGTGATCATTAACACAAGTGATAGAGAATTGTGGCTTGGTGTCACATAAATAGTATGAGTTTTGTTTCCTGACGTCAATTTTAATTTCGCTAATCCTATATAATAGATAACTTTGGCCATAGGATTCAAAGTGATCATTTTATGGATCCTTGTAATATTCAAGTTTTTTTGGCTTTTGGTATGTGGATTTTAACTTTGTCTTTATATGTTAAACCTTGGGCATAGGAGGACACAGTGTGAGCGGAAAAAGTGAAACCTGCGTTTTATGATATTTTATCCAGGTTCCACTGAGATTTGAACTCAGATCACTGGATTCAAAGTCCAGAGTGCTAACCATTACACCATGGAACCAGAGGGACAGTTTATCTTTCTGGATCTTCTTGTGAAGAAAAGGGTGAAACGAGCATGTTAAGTCATGAATGGTTGTGAAAACAGGCTCTAATGCTGCAGTGCAAATCTACTATTAATACAAAATGGTAAATTAATATCTACTATCCTTTTTTTTCACAAGTGTGCATAGAATTCCACGATATCACAACAAGGAGAGTTTTAAATGTTGATAAAAACTGGCAAATAGAGTGTTGCATCTATTACTTGGAAAAAGGGTGAGAAAAAATAAATTGCAAAACTTATACTGTTAGAAAGCTGTTCATCCAGAAGTTGCTAAAGATTATTCATTGTGTAATAAATAGAGATGAGCGTTGTTCGACTCGAACTGTTCGCCAATCTCAAATTCGAGCTGTTTTGGGCGGTGTTCGATCCGTTCGGCGAACACAAATGATTTGATAAAAATTCGGCTGTTCGAGGTTATGTTCGATAACTGTTCGTGCACCAAAATCATAACTGGATTTTTTCTCAGTAATGATGAAAATTAATGTTAATACGCAGTTTGAGTGTACAGCGGGGCAGGAGGAGGGGCAGGGGATGGATCTCTGCAGGAATAATGAAGATCTCCATTTTTTTTTCTCTTTCCCTCATTTACAGTGGGGAGGTGCAATCTGTCAGCCTATCAGCAGTGCACACACGAAGCGAAGTGCTTTTTTTCACACAAGCAAGGGCATGTGTCATTGGCAGTGTATGTCACATGTCCTTGCCCTATAAGACCCAGCCATTTTCCCCGTCGCCACCATTTTCTCACTGCTGCAGCTGCGTGTTAGACGGCACCGCTGTTGCTGTGTGCGCTATATCTTGTTAATTTCAAGCCAATTTTCGCACAAATCTACAGATAGCTTGGGAGTAGGGAATAGTTGTGATTGCAGTCCTTTTAAGGACTAGGTTACAGCATTTCCTATGACTTTTATCAGGCAGGTCTGTGCTCTTAAATAGATAGGTTGGGAGTAAAGACTAATTGTAATTGCAGTCCTTTTCAGGACTAAGTTACATCAGTTCCTATGAGTTTTTGCCAGGCAGGTCTGTGCCAGTGCTGTGCAAGTTTTTTTCACAGCATTTGGCTAAATCTAGCAAAGCTAATCCTTTTTGGCCTATTGCAGAGTGTGTTAGTCAGTGGAGTAGCCTATCTGTGTTGCAAGCTACACAACCTGTGTATAGAATACCAATTTTTTTACTGCACCTAGTGAAGTAAAACCTTTTGGGCATAGCATCATTCTATTAGTCCATCTATACTGACCTCCATCAGGTTGCAAATTGAAAATAATTTTTTTCTGCATCTAGCCCTGAAAAAATATTTGGGCTTCTAGCAGTGTGTGGGACTTGGTCTATTAGTCCATCTATACTGACCTCCATCAGGTTGAAAATTGACTATAATTTTTTTCTGCATCTAGCTCTGAAAAAATATATGGGCTTCTAGCAGTGTGTGGGACTTGGTCTATTAGTCCATCTATACTGAACTCCATCAGGTTGCAAATTGAATATAATTTTTTTCTGTATCTAACCCAGCCAATAGTTTTGGCCTAATACCACAGTTTTGCCACTCAGCTCTGCTCGGTTCCCATCCATTGTTTTTTTGTGCAAACAACTCCAGAGTTGTCAATTAGTTAACCAACAAAATGAGTGGAAAAAGGCCTGCTGCTGGTGGAAAGGGGAATAGGCGTGTTGGGAAGGGGAAAAAAGGTTGTGTCCGTGGGTTAGGTGATAAAGCAACAGTAACATCTGCAGAAGAAAGACCACCTTCCAGCCAAACTAAAATGTCTACTTCTTTTAGCGGACAATATGATAAGATCCCTTTCTAACGGCCACACCAATCGCTACAAATTCCAGATGAGGCACAAAAACAGCAGGTGCTTCAATGGATATCAAGTGCTCCTTTAAGTGGGCTCTCCTCCACATCAACTTCAACATCATAAATACTCCAGTCCTCAAAGGTGTCACCCCAATCGCACTTGCTTCCTCACAGCTCCCAAATCTCCAGCTGCCCGTCTGAGTATGAGGTAGAACAGATGGTTGAGTCTGCAGAGCTGTTTACTCATACTATAGCCTGGGAATCAGAGGTCGGCTCCAGCGCTTCTGTGAATCCAGACGAGGAAATGATCTGCACTGATGCCCAGAATCTTTATGAGTCGGATCCAGGACCAGACGCTGAAGGTTCTGACCATAATGTAGACCCTCATTCCCAAACTGTAAATTCTGTTGTTGGAGACAATGAGGAAGACGATGATGAGACTCAAATACCTAATTGGAGCGACAACTTTAGTTTTTTGTCAGGGCAGGAACAGGTTGACTCTGAGGACGACGGGTGTGATAACGCACAGGGTGATGATGATGAGGTTGGAGATCCCACTTACTGTCAACCCACAGTCAGCCAAGAGATGAGGTCAGCAGAGGAGGTGGAGGAGAATGCTATTGACCACAAAGTCAGGTTGCGCCTTCCTGGACAGAGACGTAGCACTGGAAGCACGCCAACAACTGCATCCTCAAACACAACTCTGCCTCTCACCACAAGTCGTGGTGGCTCTTCAGGTCGCATGGGTGCTAAGCCTTGCATAGCCTGGGCATTTTTTCAGATCGATAAAGATGACCCAACTCATGTTATCTGTAACATTTGTCAGCAAAAGCTAAGTAGAGGCCAAAAAATACATAGTTTGAGTACTTCATGCATGAACCGGCACATGGACATGAAGCATAAGTTGCAGTGGGAAGCTCACTGTGCTACAATGTGGCCTAGCCGGCCGGGCCAACCACCGTCTGCCATATCTTGTGCATCCGCGGCCTCTTCATCCTCTGTGACTGGGGGTACAGCAGTCACACTTGTTTTGGGACGCAGACCTGCCACCTCTTTACCCGCAACAGCCAGCGTGATTGGCAGGTCATCATTTTCTTTGGAGGTGGTAACGTTGAGCGCTGTCCAACATCGATAGCACCACCTTTGGATCAAGGCAACCTAACATGTCTGCCTGCATCTTCCTCACAGACCGGCAGTTTGCCGGGGACACCCTTATCAACCCCGTCTAAGCACAATAGCCAGCTCTCGGTCCCTCAGATGTGGACAAGTAAAAGACCATTTCCTCCTAACCATGAGAAAGCTAAGAGGTTGAAATTCACCATCTGCAAGCTCTTGGCTACAGAAATGCTGCCTTTCCGCCTGGTGGACACAGAGGATTTTCGAGACCTTATGTCCGTCGCAGTGCCCCAGTACCAGATGCCCAGTCGGCACTACTTCTCAAAGAAAGGTGTGCATGCGCTCCACCAGCATGTCGCACACAACATCACCGCTTCTTTGAGAAACTCTGTGTGTGACAGGGTGCATTTCACCACAGACACTTGGACGAGTAGGCATGGACAGGGGCGTTACATGTCGCTGACTGGGCACTGGGTAACTATGGTGACAGCAGGACAAGGGGCTGCTGTCCAAGTCTTGCCGTCCCCACGAGTTGTGCGTCAATCCTCTTTATCTCAAAGTTCCTCCACTGCTTCTGCCTCCTCAACCTCCTCTCGGTCCTCCACCTGCACCCAAAGCCTGTCTGGTCATGCCACAAGCTTTCTAACTGCGCAGAAGGGATCCTGCACACCTCCTTACTATGCTGGCAGTAGGGTTCAACATCATCAGGCGGTTTTTACTTTGAAATGTCTGGGAAATGTGAGGCACACAGCTGAGGAGTTGTGGTCAGCTCTGGAGAACCAATTTCATGAATGGTTGTCTTCACTGGACCTGAAACCAGGGAAGGCCGTGTGCAACAATGCTGCAAACCTGGGTGCGGCCCTTCGCCGGGGCAATGTCACACACGTGCCTTGTATGGCTCACTTGTTGAACCTGGTTGTCCAGCAATTTTTAGCCCACTATCCCGGACTAGATGGCCTTCTGCAGAGGGCACGGTCACTGTGTGCTCACTTCCGCCGTTCGCATCCCGCAGCTCAGCGACTTACATCTCTACAGAAGTCGTTGGGCCTGCCACTTCACCGGCTAAAATGCGATGTGCCTACCCGGTGGAATTCAACTCTGCACATGTTGCAGCGACTGTGGCAGCACCGACAAGCCCTGATGCAATACGTTCTGACATATAGCCTGCGCCAACGAGATCCAGAGGTGGGGCAAATCACGCTGGAGGAGTGGTCTCAGATCAGGGTCCTATGCACCCTTCTGCACAGTTTTGAAATGGCGACGAAGATGTTTAGTGCTGACGATGCCATTATCAGCATGACTATTCCGGTGATGTACATGCTGGAGCACATGTTAAACAGAATTCGGAGTCAGGTGGTGGCACAAGAGGAGGTGGAGGAAGTAGAGGAGGAGGAGTTGTATGCAGAAGGGCTAACATCTGCAAGGTCCAGATGGTCGGCAGCACCAAGGCGGCAGGCATGTGAGGGTGGGGGAGATGGTTTTACCAGGGCGCATGGTAGCAGCCAAACTAGTGAGGAAGGTGCAGGAGCCCAGGAAGAAGTGGAGGATGAACTGATTGAAGACTCATCAGATGAGGGAGACCTTGATCACATTTCTGTTGTGCGAGGTTGGGGGAGAGGACAGAGGAAGGAAGCATGATTGTTACCTCGCCACCAACACAACAGGGACTTGGTGCTCCTGGATACGCAAGACACATGAGTGCCTTCTTGCTGCACTACCTGCAACATGACCCTCCAATTGTGAGAATTAGAAATAATCCTGACTACTGGGTTGCCACACTGTTAGATCCCCGGTACAAAAGTAAATTTGCAGAAATTATTCCTGCCATAAAAAGGGATGCACGCATGCAGGAGTATCAGCAGAGACTGTTGCAGAATCTTACATGTGCTTTTCCACAAAACACCAGTGGTGCACGTAGTGAATCTCACAGTTCCAACTTGCACTCAAACCGTAACAGAAACACAGTATCTGCTGGTAACATCAATTTTGCGGAATCATTTCACCACTTTTTTAGCCCATCCTTTGCAAGGCCACAGGAGACAAGAAGTCTGACACATAGTCAACGCCTAGAGACGATGGTACAGGAGTATCTCCAAGTAAACATTGAAGCCATGACTATGTCACTGGACCCTTGCTCTTTCTGGGCTTCCAATCTGGATAAATGGCCGGAGCTAGCCACTTACGCCTTGGAGATCTTGTCATGCCCCGCAGCCAGCGTTCTGTCTGAACGTGTGTTCAGCGCTGCTGGTGGTGTGCTGACAGATAAGCGCACGAGGCTCTCCACTGATAATGTAGACAGACTCACGTTCATAAAGATGAACAAATCATGGATCCGAAACGACTTTTCTACCCCTGTGTCATCCTGGGGAGAGTAAAAGCTTGATGATTGGTTAAAATCACCTCACCAACCGTTTTAAGCTTTCAATTTACTAATCATGTTCATCTGTATCTTGGCTGGAAAATAATTTGGGCTTTGTAGCAGTGTGCAGTACAGATTCTATTAGGCCATCTATACTAAGCTCCACCAGATTTAAAATTACTAATCATGTTTATCTGTATCTTGGCTGGAAAATAATTTGGGCTTTGTAGCAGTGTGCAGTACTGATTCTATTAGGCCATCTATACTAAGCTCCACCACATTTAAAATTACTAATCATGTTTATCTGTATCTTGGCTGGAAAATAATTTGGGCTTTGTAGCAGTGTGCAGCACTGATTCTATTAGGCCATCTATACTAAGCTCCACCAGATTTAAAATAAATAATAATTTTTAGCTGCATCTAGCCCGGAAAATAATTTTGGGGCTCCGAGATGCACAAGACACATAAGTGCCTTCTTTCTGCACTACCTGCAACATGACCCTCAGATTGTCAGAATTCGAAGTATTCCTGACTACTGGGTTGCCACACTCTTAGATCCCCCACGCTCTTCGATCAACCTTTTCATTTTAATAAAGACCAAAAAAATGGTCATTTTTGAAATTATAAGTATTAGCAGGTTATTAGAAACTGAAATCAAACAGTTTTCAACTCAAAACTTTATTCTAGGTGATGTTACATTTGCACATAGGACCCCTTGTTCGAAAGGAGCTTCTGAACTCTCACGTCCATTGAATTTGTCAGGATTTGGATGGTTTCTGCTTCAATTGTTTTGCATGAGGACAGAATACCCTCCCAGAGCTGTTGCTTAGACGTGAACTGCCTCCCGCCATCATAGACACTCCTTTTGATGATGCTCCAGAGGTTCTGAATGGGGTAGAGGTCAGGGGAGCATGGGGGTCACACCATAAGTTTGTCCCCTTTTATGCCCATATCAGCCAGAGATGCAGATGTGTTATGTGCAGCATGAGACGGTGCATTATCATGCATAAAAATGATCTTGCTGTGGAATACACGGTTCTTCTTCTTGAACCATGGCAGGAAGTGCTGTTTGAGAAACTCCACATACATTATGGAGTTCATCTTTACCCCTTCAGGGATCCTAAAGGGGCCGACAATCTCTCTCCCCATGATTCCAGCCCAAAACATTACTCCACCTCCTCCTTGTTGGCGCTGTAGCCGTGTTTGTGTGGGGTGTCCATCAACCAGCCATCCTCCACTCCATCCATCTGCACCATCGAGTGTTGCACGGCACTCATCCGTGAACAAAACAGTTTTGAAATCAGTCTTCATGTAATGTTTGGCCCACTGGAGCCGTTTCTGCTTGTGTGAAGTGGATAGAGGAGGTCGACAGGATGGTGTACGCACAGCTGCAAACCTCTGAAGGACCCTGCATCTTGTTGTTCGGGGGACGTTGGAGGCACCAGCAGCTTCAAAAACTTGTCTGCTGCTATGACAAGGCTTTTTTGCCGCTGCTCTTTTAACCTGATGTAATTGCCTGTAGGAAAGAGTCCTCAATTTGCCCTTATCAGCACGCACACGTGTGTACTGTGAATCAGCTTCATACTTCTTGATTGCCAAGACACTTCATCCTGATCATCGCACAATGTTGATTGTAGTCATGCCTTGACCTAAACACTCCACAATTTGTTGCTTCTCAGCAGCCGACACATCCTTTTTCTTTCCCATTTTGGCAGAAAATGTAGGCTGCTTAATAATGTGGGACAGCCTACTTAAGTAGTCTTGCCTTTCATTGGACACACCTGCCAAACTAATTAGCACAGGTGTCTGCAATTGCTTACAGTGATATAAAGAGCCCTGACACACATCACCATCAATGAGTTTAACTGACAAACAAACAAATTCTTCCCTTATCACTCCTAAACACTTTTTGTATAATAATTTGGAACGCAGTGTACATGTGCTTTTCCACAAAACACCATTGGTTCAAGTAGTGAATCTTACAGTTCTAACTTGCCAACCGTGGTCTGTATGGAGTTGTTCAATAAAGGGCCCAAAATTAAGATAACATAGATGGGAGAGGTCTCTATGAATAGGAATTCCTAAGTATTTGATACCCTGTGAGGGCCAGGCAAAGGGAAAGTTGGACTGGATGGAATCCTGTATGGATTTGGGGAGGGAGACATCGAGGGCCTCATACTTCGCTGCATTGATTTTAAAATTTGACCATGTAACAAAGTGATCTATTTCAGCCAAAACAGCAGGGATGGATATATGTGATTGAGTGATATATACTAGGACATCATCAGCAAATAGAGAGCACTTGTACTCGGTGCCTCCCACCTCAATCCACCTAATATTGGGGTTATGGCGAATTGATGAGAGCAGGTGCTCCGTCACTAGGATGTATAAGAGAGGGGACAGAGGACAAACATACCTTGTCCCATTGGTGATTATGAAAGGTGATGAAAATGTTCTGAAGTGCCCCCTGGGCTTTGGGACACCCGGAGCCGGACCCTTTTTGGTGGATGCTGGTGGTTGTAGTCTCCGTGGCGGCGACCCGGTTCCGTTGCTCAGGGCGGTCAAACCAGTGGCGGAACTATTTATGTGGTTTTGATGTTTAAATGTCCGACTACGCCACCCGTGGATTGAGGTCAGAGTGAACCGCCGCTGCAGGGCAGACCGCTGAGGCTGATGTTGTGGGTGCAGCAGAGCGTAGCATAACTTCCCACGGGAGGAGTATAGCCTCAGGGCAGTGTATGCGGAGGATGGGGTTGATGGTGCAGGGCAGCAGCAGAAATAACACGGAGTCAGTGATGCAGTCCAGGGCCTTTACTCACAGTTCTTATTATCCAGACCACTTCTGCAGGTAACGGCTGCCCACGTCGTACTGTGCTCACCAGGTGAGGGGCTCAGACAACTCCCAGATAACTTTGGAGTGCTTCACAGGACCTCCTTTGTGTGTCCTTTGTCTGGCCTTTCTTACCAACCCTTCTGTCCGGCTGCCTCGGGCCTCCTCTTGGTAAACTTGGCGCCAGTTTCCCTGACCCTATGTGGTGCCTTCCTAGCGGGTGTAGCAAGGCGGTGCGCCACATAAAATGTCACAGCCTCCGGTTTCTAGCTGAGGGTCGTTTCCCGCCTCCACTAGTTTCGGGGACCGGTCTCCCCCTTTGTCCTTACCCCCCCACGCAGGTGGATTCGGGCGTGCGGTGGCGACTCGCCCGTCCGCACCCCTGGGATCCCTTCGTTCCTCATTCATGGAGCCTTCTCCGCTCCTCTTCCTTCCTTCTCCCTCTTTCAGGCCTGGGCCTCTGTTACTAGGCCCACCTCCGGAGCAGAGCTCTTGCAGAGCCCCTGCTCCCTGTCACTTCTGCTCAGACTTCTCTGCACTGAACTAAGATGGTGCCCACCTTTTATACTCCCTTCTCAATGCACCAAGGAAATGCTTCCTACCTGCTCCTGCACTACAGGGTTCCCCTTCCTCAGTGTTCCCTCCCCCCACTCCAGCCAGGGACAGGGACTGTCGTGCCCATCTCAGGGGCTTATTGGTCGCCCTGCCCCACGGCAATGTGGTGTAATGCATGCAGGTGTCTGGTCCTGATCCACACTCCATCCTTACCTGAGAGTGAGATATCACACCTCTGGGTGAGGTGCAATACCTCTGTAGCAACCGAGCCCTCAGAGTGCTACAGTTCCATTTATCTTCAGCCTAGGTGACGTATTACGATACAGGGCCGTGATTTTGGCTATAAAAGGGTCCCCTAGACCCCTACCCCAAGCTTTTTAAGAGAATAATATATGGCGTGCCAGGAGACTCTATGGAATGCTTTCTCAGCATCCAACTAGAGTATCTAATTACAAATTTTTAACTGCATCTAGCCCAGGAAATACTTTGTGCCTAGTAGCAGCGTCTGCTAGTCAGCGGATTATCCCGGCTGTTAAGCAAGCTACACCACCTGTAGTTTGGACACTTAACTTTTTCAAAGGAAATGCTTCGGGACCACGGGATACTCAGTGAAGAGCATCAGGAGGCATCCCAAGGCATAGGGGCTGGGACTGGCGGTAGGATGCCTTGCGGTGGACAGCCGAGCTCGATCCTTATAAAAGCTTTTTAACTGCAGCAGCTTTAGTGGATGCTACTGGAGTTGGAATTACGCGGCTGCTGGCATGAGACTTGCCCTCCAATAGATCCTTGTAAAAGGATTTAAAGTATATTCATTCAAATTAGAGAGACAATTTAAATTAAAAAGCTTAGAGCTGCCTCCACCACAGGGGGGCTCACTAGACCCACCAGCGGACAGGCACAAGTATTGGGAGAGGGGGGCTGGCTGTCAGGGTCCACGGCGGCTCTGGCACAAACCCAGCGACACGGAGGTGGCACGGGCAGGAGCGGACTGGTCTTGTCGGCTTCTCACTTTTTGGATTTTAGAAGGGCATGACATGCCTATATCTGTGTCTCCGCCTCCTTTTACTCCTCCACCTCTTTTCTTTTCGCATGACTATATGTACTTGTCACTTTTCCATGTGTTAGTTGTGTCTTCTGAGCAGTTTGTCAGCTTTTGGACACCTTTGAAGGTGTTTTCTATGTGTTTCTATGTGTTTTTGTTTGCCTGCCATTGGTTTTAACGGTGTTCGAAGGTGTTCGACGAACAGTTCGGCGAACACACGAACCGAACTTCAACACTATGGGGGTGGCTCAACACTAGTAGTTAGAGCTTCCATCCGAGACATAATTCAAGTAGAGTTTGTAGAAATCAAAGCCCATGTCCCAGTCCATCAGCCACGATAGTGCTCTGTGGCCGCTGGACAAGAGCGGGAGAAGGTCTTCTTACTTGATGGCACCCACGGTGCTTCTTTTCTTTAGCATCGGGACGCACGTTATGTCGCGCAGGGCAGGCTAATCAAAAGAAGATCCGAAGATGCTGTCAGTATGGTTCTACAAACCCAGTCCAAAGATCACAGACCACTGTCTTGGGAGATAGACGAGGGAATATGAAAATAGATCTTCAATAATCTGTCAAAAGTTTTGGGAACATGGAGGTAGTCGCAGGATTTGAACCTGCGCAGGGAGACCCCTATGGATTTCTAGTCCATCACCTTAACCACTCGGCCACGACTACTCAGACTTGAAATGCTTGTGAGATTTACACTCCTTTTCTTAAAGCACCATGATCAAGATCAGCGATCATCCCTCTGGAAGACATCTTAGAAAAGAAAAGCAAACTTCTAGGCCTCAGTAAAATGTAAAAATCTGATTTAAAGTCATCATCAATTAGAACCTTGTACAGTTCATGGCTTTTCCCTCTTCATAAGGCGGATTTGAACTGGGTCCACTAAAAAAACATCCTGAAAAAAACTCTTAAAATGCTCAAAGGTCTGAACATATTAGTTCCCATGTAAAAAAGACTTACTTTTCATATAATCAGGCTTTTGAGCGCCTTTTAACCGCATCAAGTTGCCAAAAATGCCAAGCAGTTAAATAAAATGAGCACATCATTCTTCAGGTGTTTTTCACTTAGAAGAGTTCCAGACTTATAATGCAAGTCAAGGGGAAGGTAAGAAAGACCCCTGGAAGGCTCCTGAGTGACTTTTGGTGAGTTTTGTGAGCCACAAAAAGAAGCCACAAAAACGCACTCAAAAGATGTGTGGCACCCCGTTAGAAAAACGCCACCAAAAATGTTTGCAAACCGCATTAGGAAATGCTGAAAAACAAGAGAAAAGATGACTCAGGAAAATAAAATGCTGATGTTTCCTGAAGCCATTTTGGCTTGAAATCCATGTCAGTTTTACCCACCTGGAAAAAGTGTCATGTGATCATTAATAGTGTTGAGCGAGCACTAAAATACTCGGGTGCTCGAAGCTCGGGCCGAGCTCACTGTGATACTCGGGTGCTCGACCCGAGCAACGAGCCCAATGTTAATCTATGGGAGACCCGAACATTTTTGCGGCGGCTCCCCCGGCAGTCTGTAGAAAGCCTAAAAAGTGCCCAAAACGATAGTGACAGTGCTCAAATGACATGGGGACAGCATGGGGATCGCCCCTGGAAGCATTTCTGACCCCCAGGTCACTGCTGTCAACAACGTGGTCAGAGGTATTAAGCCACTTTTACAGGCTCACAATAAAACGTTCAAAAACGAAAGTGAAATTGCTTTCCTGTGAAATATGTTAACCCCTTAACGACCATGGGTCTTTCTGTTTTTGTGTTTTTCTTTTTTGCTCCCCTTCTTCACCCTATCGTGTGCTGGAAAATGAGAAAAAAATTCCAAGTGCAGTGAAACTGCAAAAAAAATGCAATTCCACAGTTGTTTTTTGGGTCCTTTTTTTACCACGTTCACAGATTGCTAAAACTGACCTGCCATCATTATTTTCCAGGTCGTTACGAGTTCATAGACAACAAACATGTATAGGTTCTTTTTTTTTTAAGTGGTGAAAAATAAATCCAAAGCTTGCTAAAAAAAAACAAAAAAAATGACGCCATTTTCTGAGACCCTTAGCTTCTCCATTTTTCGGGATCTGGGGCCACGTGAGGGCTTATTTTTTGCGTGCCGGGCTGTCGTTTTTATTGATACCATTTTGGGGTAGATCTGATGTTTTGATCGCCCGTTATTATATTTTATTGCAAAGTTGTAGCGACCAAAAAAACGTAATTCTGGCGTTTAAAATTTTTTTCTCGTTACGCCGTTTACTGATTGTATTAATTCTTCTTTTATATTGATAGATCGGGCGATTCTGAACGCGGCGATACCAAATATGTGTATGTGGTTTTTTTTTTATATATATATATATTTTATTTTGAATGGGGCGAAAGGGGGGTGACAAACTTTTATATATTTTTTATTTTTTTTATTTTTTTAAAAACTTTTTTTTTACACTTTCTGCTTGCTTCTATAGTTTCCAGAGGAGACTAGAAGCAGCAGTTGTCTGATTGCTTCTACTGCATACAAGCGATGAGCAGATCGCTTGTATGCAGGAGAAATGCTCACTTGCTATGAGCGCTGACCACTAGGTGGCGCTCATAGCAATTGAGACATGACAACCACAGGCGTCTGCTGCAGACCCTGAGTTGTCATGCCCACCCATTGGTGACCCGCGATCACGTGATGGGGTCACTGATGGGCGGGGCTTAGGACTCCCGGAAGCGCGAGTTAAGTGCCACTGTCAGAGATTTAACTTGTTAACAGCCGCGGGTGGATTGCGATTCCAATAATCAGCTGACATGTGCTCTCTTCAGTGCGGGCTCACCTCCGGAGCCCCCGCTGAACCGGCCTTCCCGACCTGGTGCGTACTATTACTTACCAGGTCGGAAAGGGGTTAAGGAACATCCTTTCCCGGGTAAAGACTTGTGTATAAGGTAAAATAAATTACCAAAAACAAAAATACTCCTCCACACCTTGGGCTATGTTCACAAGTAGCATTTTTTATGCGTTTTTGCACGTTTGTATTGCTTTCAACCGTGACAAATGCATTCAACCGGGAAATGTCATTTTAACATTTTACAACCTTATCTGGCCATGTGCTGTGTGACACATGCATGCAGTGCTAAAAAGACATGGGAACAGCATGGGGAAGACCCCTGGAAGCATCTCTGACACCCAGGTCACTGCCTAAAAGTGTGCCCATCAGAAGTGATCCTTGCCGCATCAGAAGATGCAGACTTGCAACTATCCCCGTGCAAGTCCTTGTCCCAGGGCAGTGTTCAATTGTACCTCCTCCATAACTTGCAATACAAGCGCAAGTATGCAGCCTGCCACCCACCCACCCCCAGGCAGCAATACCATACTGCTAGCTTGCTTGCACTTGAAATTGGGCCTTTTAGGCATGTGGAGGTGGAATCTGGCCACCCGGTCATGGCTGCGTCGGTAGCCTGGTGTTCATACTCAGTCCCCAGCCGCCCCGCGGCCGGGTGCCCACACACAGTCCCCAGCCGCGTGGGGGTGGCCGGGTGTCCATAAACGGTCCCCAGCCGCCTCTATTTGTCGCGGTGCGCCTTATACACAAGCGCGCATACCAAAACATTACCTGTGCCCTCCCCAGTGCATTTAGTGGGAAGAACAGCCTAACCACAAACATGAGGACAAGTGAATGTGGCCAGGAATGGTCCATCTCACTGACGCCTTCACACTGGGTTAATAATGTGGAAGCCGGGAACAGTTGGACACTGGGATGCAACACGTCCTCCAGACATAGAGGATTGCGGGTCCTGGTTCAATCAGGCTTCAACACAAAGTTCAGAGGGTAGACAGCAGCAGTGGTCGGCCTCCTACACAACAAGTAAATTATTCATGATCATGAGGCCATCCACCTCCTTAGCTTTCTGTTCCTTGGAATGCAAGCTCATGTATGCAGTAGCAGCTAGGCCTGAGGTGGTCAGCGTTTTGGCGCATATTCTACCTCCTTCGAGGATTGCTGAATGTTTTCCTGCTACTATCCCAGTTCTATGACTCCCGTTAAAACAAAGCTTCAGGTGATGAATGATGGATGAGGTGGTGGCAAAGGAGAAAGAGCAGGAGGAACAGGGACCATTCACATCAATATCAGGCCAGCCAACCACACATGTCTTGTAGGATATGTTTCTGTACCAAAAGGAGCGGTTCAGC
Organism: Phyllobates terribilis; assembly: GCF_046119375.1. NCBI lineage: Eukaryota > Metazoa > Chordata > Amphibia > Anura > Dendrobatidae > Phyllobates > Phyllobates terribilis. The sequence continues at coordinate 49,106,642 of NW_027362773.1, forward strand.
TACACAGTTATAAGGCATACAGTGAATGCAATGCCTACCAAAAATTTCGAGGCACTCCAATGCCCCTTGGAAGTGACATGGAGGTCAGAGTGCCTTAACTAAACCGTTTTTTCCATTTATAGCAACTGGGTCTCCTGTACACTGTTGGCCTAAGCAGGGAATGGAAGGCTTTCCAAAAATTATTAGACATTGCAATGCCCCTTGAAACAGACGTGGATTACAGCGTATTAAAAACCTTCTACCCATTATTGGGGAGTGGGTCTCCCTTAGTGTTTGCCTATTTATTGAAAAGCAAAAGCTGACAAAAATTAGGAGGAAATGCAATGCCCGTTGCAAGAGTCGTGGAGGTTAGAGGTAATTATAAACAACATGTCAATGCCCCTTGGAAGAGCTGTGGAGTTCAGAGTGGTTTAACAAGACGGTTTTAAAGCCCCTTAGAAGAGACGTGGAGTTCAGAGTGGTTTAACAAGACAGTTTTAATGCCCCTTGGAAGAGATGTGGAGGTCGCAGTAGCTTAACAAGACAGTTTTAATGCCCCTTGGAAGAGTGGTGGAGGTCGCAGTGGAATAAAAAGACAATATCAATGCCCCTTGGAAGAGTGGTGGAGGTTACAGTGGAATAAAAAGGCAATATCAACACCCTGTGGAAGAGACGTGGAGGTCACAGTAGCTTAACAAGACGCTTTTAATGCCCCTTGGAAGAGTGGTGGAGGTCGCAGTGGAATAAAAAGACAATATTAACGACCCTTGGAAGAGACGTGGAGGTCACAGTAGCTTAACAAGATGATTTTAATGCCCCTTACAAGAGCCATGCAGTACAGCATATTAAAAACATTATTCCCATTATTGGGGAGTGGGTCTCCCATAGTCTTTGCCTATGCCTTCCAAGCAAAAGCTGCCAAAAATTAGGAAGGGGGAACTTGCAATGTCCCTTACAAGAGCCATGCAGTACAGCATATTAAAAACATTATTCCCATTATTGGGGAGTGGGTCTCCCATAGTCTTTGCCTATGCATTCCAAGCAAAAGCTGCCAAAAATTAGGACAGAGGAACTTGCAATGCTGGCAACATGGACCACGGTCACCCTGGTGGTATAGTGGTCGTGGAGGCTGAGGATAAGGAGAAGAGCAAAAAACAGCCGAAATGAGGAAGCGTATACCAATGTGTGGGGGTGAAGCGATGCATGGGAATGCACCTCCCGAAATAACACAGTGGATTTGACTTTATGTTACTCTGCTGTCATTTGGTGGTGATGAGAAGTCTGGCCCAATCCAGCCCTTGTTCATTTTGATAAGGGTCAGCTTGTCAGCATTGTCAGTTGACATGCGAGTGTATTTATCAGTTATAATTCCGCCAGAGGCACTAAAAACACGCTCCGATAACACGCTAGCGGCAGGGCAGGCCAGGACCTCCAAGGCATACAGAGTGAGTTCATTCCAAGTGTCCAGCTTGGATACCCAATAATTAAAGGGCACAGAGGAATCACGGAGGATGCTGGTACTCCCTCACCATCTTTTGAAACTTTCCACTCCTTGTGAGAGTACCCTGCGCCTCAGGGCCTGTAAGCTGGGCAGGTCTCAGAAAACTGTCCTAGAACATTGACAGTGTTCCCCTGCCTCTGCTGGATTGGAGTTGTGTCTCTCTTGCCTGTATGCCTTAGTTGGGCAGCGAACTGTGACCTCTGCCGCTACCGTGTTCAGATGGGAATTTTTTTAATAGTTCTGCAGCAAGGGCCTTCTGGTACTGCCCCATTTTTGTAGACCTCTCCAACTCAGGAATAAGAGAGTGAAAGTTCTCCTTGTAGAGGGGGTCTAAAAGTGTCATCAACCAGTAATGACTGTCACCCAACATTTTGACAATGCGAGGGTCACGGTTAAGGCAGCGTAACATAAAGTCAGCCAAGGGTGCCAGACTGGTAACGGGCAAGACTTCCGCGTCCTTACCAAGATGACGACTGATAGTGTTGAGTGATCACTAAAATGCTCGGGTGCTCGAAGCACGGGCCAAGCTTACCGTGATACTCGGGTGCTCGACCCGAGCAACGAGCCCAATGTTAGTCTATGAGAGACCCGAGCATTTTTGCGGCAGCACCCCCGGCAGTCTGTAGAAAGCCTAAAAAGTGCCCAAAACGATAGTGACAGTGCTCAAAAGACATGGGGGCAGCATGGGGATCGCCCCTGGAAGCATTTCTGACCCCCAGGTCACTGCTGTCAACAACGTGGTCAGAGGTATTAAGCCACTTTTGCGGGCTCACAATAAAACGTTCAAAAACGAAACTGAAACGGTTTTCCTGTGAAATATGTTAAGGAATTTCCTTTCCAGGGTAAAAACTTGGGTACAAGGTAAAATAAATAACCAAAAACAAAAATACTCCTCCACACCTTGGGCTCTGTTCACAAGTAGCATTTTTCATGCGTTTTTGCACTTTTGTATTGCTTTCAACCGTGACAAATGCGTTCACCGGGAAATGTCATTTTAACATTTTACAACCTTATCTGGCCATGTGCTGTGTGACACATGCATACAGTGCTGAAAAGACAAGGGATCAGCATGGGGAAGACCCCTGGAAGCATCTCTGACCCCCAGGTCACTGTCTAAAAGTGTGCCCATCAGAAGTGATCCTTGCCGCATCAGAAGATGCAGACTTGCAACTATCCCCGTGCAAGTCCTTGTCCCAGGGCAGTGTTCAATTGTACCTCCCCCATTCCTTGCAATGCAAGCGAAAATATGCAGCCAACCACCCACCCACCCCCAGGCTGCAATACCGTACTGCTAGCTTTCACTTGAAATGGGGCCTTTTAGTTTGGAGGAGGCCGAAACTGGCCACTACCTCATGGCCGATTCGGCAGCGAGGTATCCATACTCTGTTATCCCCAGCCGCCCGGGGGCCGGGTTTTAACGCTCGGTCCCCAGCCGCCAGGTGGCGGCCAGGTGTCCATACTCGGTCCCCAGCCGCCCTGATTTCTCCTGTCACCTTCCCCCACACTTTTCTTAGCCAAGCCTGCTTTATGGCAGCATTGGACGAGCCCACCAGAGAACCAGACTCCTCCGGTGGGTCCTGGCTTCTCCATCAGGGGAGTTGAGAGTGCCTAGGTGAGGAGCAAGATGATGATGATAGAAGTTAGCATCTGCTTTGTTTTCTTGGAATGCAAGCGCATGTAGTAGCGGCTAGGCCTGAGGTGGTCCGCGTTTTGGCGCATATCCTACCTCATCCGAGGATTGCTGGATGTTTTCCTGCTACTATCCCAGTTCTATGACTCCCGTTAAAACAAAGCTTCAGGTGATAAATGATGGATGAGGTGGTGGCAAAGGAGAAAGAGCAGGAGGAACAGGGACCATTCACATCAATATCAGGCCAGTCAACCAAATATGTCTTGTAGGATATGTTTCTGTAACAAAAGGAGCAGTTCGGCTACACAGTTATTGTTATGATCTGCTACAGGGACTAAGGAAAGACAGGAGAACTGTCCCTACAATAGAACTAAACTAGATCCCTATGATGTAACGGGGAACCTGATCCTGCGATCAGACCCGCTAAAGTCCTCGGCTAGTCTGAACGAAGACCTATAGATGTGAGGGAGGGATCCCTACAAGAACTAGGGACTGGGATAAGTTGGACACCTCCTAGCAGAAATAGTAATAGTCAAAGACAAACACACAACAAAAAGCATAGAGGTCAGAAGACCTAGCAAAACTAACAGAGAAAGGCAACAGAGCACCAAGCTAGCTCAAGAGTAGTAAATACAATGAAGTCCAGCAAGACCAGGAGGGCGGAGCCGGATTAAATAGGCAATAATGGTCATGTGACCAGCCAACTAAAAAAAACCTAACAGGAGAGTATAGATGAGCATTGTTCGACTCGAACTGCTCGCCAATCCCAAATTCGAGCTGTTTTGGGCGGTGTTCGAGCCGTTCGGCGAACGCGAACTATTTGAGAAAAATTCGGCTGTTCGAGGTTATGTTCGATAACTGTTCGTGCACCAAAATCATAACTGGATTTTTTCTCAGTAATGATGAAAATTAATGTTAATACGCAGTTTGAGTGTACAGCGGGGTGGGGGGAGGGGCAGGGGATGGATCTCTGCAGGAATAATGAAGATCTCCATTTTTTTTTCTCTTTCCCGCATTTACAGTGGGGAGGTGCAATCTGTCAGCCTATCAGCAGCGCACACACGGAGCGAAGTGCTTTTTTTCACACAAGCAAGGGCATGTGTCATTGGCAGTGTATGTCACATGTCCTTGCCCTATAAGACCAAGCCATTTTCCCCGTCTCCACCATTTTCTCACTGCTGCAGCTGCGTGTTAGACGGCACCGCTGTTGCTGTGTGCGCTATACCTTGTTAATTTCAAGCCAATTTTCGCACAAATCTACAGATAGCTTGGGAGTAGGGAATAGTTGTGATTGCAGTCCTTTTAAGGACTAGGTTACAGCATTTCCTACGACTTTTATCAGGCAGGTCTGTGCTCTTAAATAGATAGATTGTGGGAGTAAAGACTAATTGTAATTGCAGTCCTTTTCAGGACTAGGTTACATCAGTTCCTATCAGTTTTTGCCAGGCAGGTCTGTGCCAGTGCTGTGCAAGTTTTTTTCACAGCATTTGGCTGAATCTAGCAAAGCTAATCCTTTTTGGCCTATTGCAGAGTGTGTTAGTCAGTAGAGTAGCCTATCTGTGTTGCAAGATATATCACCTGTGTATAGAATACCAATTTTTTTACTGCACCTAGTGAAGTAAAATCTTTTAGGCATAGCATCATTCTATTAGTCCATCTATACTGACCTCCATCAGGTTGCAAACTGAATATAATTTTTTTCTGCATCTAGCTCTGAAAAAATATTTGGCCTTCTAGCAGTGTGTGGGACTTGTTCTATTAGTCCATCTATAATGACCTCCATCACGCTGCAAATTCAAAATAATTTTTTGTCTGCATCTAGCTCTGAAAAAATATTTGGCCTTCTAGCAGTGTGTGGGACTTTCTCTATTAGTCCATCTATACTGACCTCCATCAGGTTGCAAATTAAAAATAATTTTTATCTGCATCTACCTCTGAAAAAATATTTGGGCTTCTAGCTGTGTGTGGGACTTGTTCTATTAGTCCATCTATACTGACCTCCATCAGGTTGCAAACTGAATATAATTTTTTTCTGCATCTAGCTCTGAAAAAATATTTGGCCTTCTAGCAGTGTGTGGGACTTTCTCTATTAGTCCATCTATTCTGAACTCCATCAGGTTGCAAATTAAAAATAATTTATATCTGCATCTAGCTCTGAAAAAATATTTGGCCTTCTAGCAGTGTGTGGGACTTTCTCTATTAGTCCATCTATACTGACCTCCATCAGGTTGCAAACTGAATATATATTTTTTCTGCATCTACCTCTGAAAAAATATTTGGGCTTCTAGCTGTGTGTAGGACTTGTTCTATTAGTCCATCTATACTGACCTCCATCAGGTTGCAAACTGAATACAATTTTTTTCTGCATCTACCTCTGAAAAAATATTTGGGCTTCTAGCTGTGTGTGGGACTTGTTCTATTAGTCCATCTATACTGACCTCCATCAGGTTGCAAATTGAATATAATTTTTTTCTGCATCTAACCCAGCCAATAGTTTTGGCCTAATACCACAGTTTTGCCACTCAGCTCTGCTCGGTTCCCATCCATTGTTTTTTTGTGCAAACAACTCCAGAGTTGTGAATTAGTTAACCACCAAAATGAGTGGAAAAAGGCCTGCTGCTGGTGGAAAGGGGAATAGGCGTGTTGGGAAGGGGAAAAAAGGTTGTGTCCGTGGGGTAGGTGTGAAAGCAACAGTAACATCTGCAGAAGAAAGACCATCTTCCAGCCAAACTAAAATGTCTACTTCTTTTAGCGGACAATCTGATAAGATCCCTTTCTTACGGCCACGCCAATCGCTGCAAATTCCAGATGAGGCACAAAAACAGCAGGTGCTTCAAAGGATATCAAGTGCTCCTTTAAGTGGGCTCTCCTCCACATCAACTTCAACATCACAAATACTCCAGTCCTCAAAGGTGTCTCCCCAATCGCACTTGCTTCCTCACAGCTCCCAAATCTCCAGCTGCCCATCTGAGTATGAGGTAGAACAGATGGTTGAGTCTGCAGAGCTGTTTACTCATACTATAGCCTGGGAATCAGAGGTCGACTCCAGCGCTTCTGTGAATCCAGACGAGGAAATGATCTGCACTGATGCCCAGAATCTTTATGAGTCGGATCTGTGGCACCCCAGGGGTCTGGTCTCCACAGTAATAGCAATGTTATGTCTGAGAGCAGGTGGGAGGTCTCTTGGTCAGGAATCCTATGGATGCCACACCTCCTGCCCAGTCCTGGGAGGGGAAGAACTTCCCCTATATAAAACTGGGGCTGAGGCAGGGTAGGAAAGAAGAGTAGAGAGAAGAAGAGGAGCAGCTTAGGAAAGAAAGATCAGGAGCTCAGTGGGAGCAGTGCTAAAAGGAATCAGGGGCTGGCAGCTGAAGAGCTCGCCCTGATTGAAGAGTTACCACCGGACCCGGAGTCCGAGGCTGTGGGGATTAACCCAGACCCAGCAGCAGAAGCCGCCCGGCAGGGGATTTCAGGTCCTCTGGCCAAGAAACCCGAAGGCACGGTCACACGCGTGGGACCAGCACCGCCGTCGTGGAGCGGAAGCCACTAGAAGGCCCCGAGTCACCGGCCATACGGGTGAGCACCACACGGTACACTCAGGGATGTGGGCTACCTTTACCCACCTCTAGCAAGGAAGCCAGAAGAGTACAATTAGTTGGGGAGGCCTACAACTCCGCCTGGCCAAGGGGGATCCCATCTGCTCAAGGACTGACCAGGCCCCGACCGCTAGCCAGTACTCCGGGAGGGTCTATCTTTGTCACCAGTAAAGACCCTGAACTACACCGCATCGTCTCTGAGTGGTTCCTACTACCCCCATCATCCACGTCGGCTGCCCTGAGGCCATACCCCTCCCGTTGGGGGTTATACCATCCACGCTGCACCATCCTTCCACCGGCCTCAGCGGTCTGCCCTGCAGCGGCAGCTCCATAGCTGCATTCAACGGGTGGCGTAGTCGTCCTACATCTACTGCTAATATACTGCCACTCAGCTTGACTCCCTGGGCACGGACCGGGTCACCGCCACGAGACTGCTACCCCTATCAGATCCGGCTCCGGGTAGGCTCCCGCGTGCGCAACGCTACTCAGCACAGGCCCAGGGGCGCGTCAACTTTGGCGTAGTCGGCAGGATCCCGTGCCCGCAACCACCGGGTACTGCGTGCCTGAAAAAAGAGACTTTTAAACTAACCTGTGGTGAAGATTCCCGCCATCCGGAGCCATCTTCAGCCTTCTTCCCGGCATCCGTGAAGTTTTCCCGCCATCCGGCGCCATCTTTTGCCTTCTTCCCGCCATCTGTGTAGTTTTCCCGCTGTTGGACGCCATCTTGAAGACGCCGCGCGGGAAGAAGAGGGGCGTGGACTCCGAAAGCGCGCGAGAACTGAAGCTCTGCCTCACGTCCGGACGTTGCGTAAGGTCCTGGAAGGAGCCCAGCAGATGCCGACGTCACAGGAGCGCGACGGAAGGTCCTCAACGCTGACGTTCCACTGCGGAGCCGCGGCCTACGGAAGAGGATCATCGCAAGGTAGGCCACGGTCCACTAGGGGGGAGGAAGATGTCGGATACGGAGGAGAGCTTCACTGCCTCAACCCCCGCCAGCGCCAGCGCTGCTGCAGTCATGCCTTTTACCATGCCCTATATCCCGGGAGCAGCCTGGCTACCCCAATACTCAGGGGAGTCACATACCCTGAATGACTTTAGAGAAAAGCTGGATAGCCTCTTCCAGGTGTACCCCCTCACAGAAGAGCAAAAAGTGAGCATCCTGGTGGCCCAACTAACCGGGGCAGCCCAAAGGGAGGTAAAGTCCTGGCCACCTGGGAGGAGGACTGTCGCGGGGATACTAACCCGGCTGAGGGACACCTTTGATACCCGCACCTCAGCCGAGATTAAGCTTAAATTCTATGGGTGCAAGCAGCGAGCACATGAGAGTATAAGGGACTATGCACTAAACCTACAAGAGGCCCTGAGAGCCATTAAGCAGACCGACCCCGACAGCGTGGGAAACGAGGACAGGCTGTTGACCGAACAATTTATAGAGGGACTATATTGCAATGTCCACCGAACCCAGTTGCGGGCCATAGCCTTACAGGATCCTCATCTGGACTTTGCACAGTTCAAGGACAGAGCCATCCGGGTGCTCCGAGAACCGGCACCGGGTGGCGTTGTGACCCACAGGCGCCCAGCTATCACTTACCACCAGGAGGCGGCGCCCTTGTCGGCAGGGCCTGTGGGGGCTGATGCGCAGGCTTTGAACAATGACCCGGCTCCAGACCTGCACCATCAGGTCCAAGAGCTAGCTAAAAGCGTTGCTGCGCTAACCCGAACTGTGCAGTCTTTACAGGTTTCCACTCCAGGGAAGATCCAGCTGGCATCCGGACCGGAGAACATCCCGTGGCGTCGACCAAGGAGGACCCCACCAGCCAGAGGAAGACCCAGCGACCGATACAACGAGGACGGACAACCCATCTGCCGCCGCTGCAATCAACCCGGACATATGGCAAGGTACTGTCCTTTAAACTGGCACAACCTGGGGTAGAGGGCCAACCCCCAGGAAAAAGATCACCAAGCCCATCGAGCTGGCGCGACAAATATGTGGGAGGACGTCCAGTCTTGCCTGTGGTACTGGATGGCATTCCTATGAGTGCCCTACTGGACACCGGGTCACAGGTCACCACCATCCCGTACGTGCTCTTCAAGCAGTACTGGAATGACTCGGATATAACCCGCTACCCTGACGACGACTTGAGTATCATTGCCAGCAATGGTCAACCCGTGCCGCAGATCGGATTTAAAGAAATGACCATTAAAATCGGTAGAGTCGAACTGGCGGCACAGGGACTGATCATTGTGGACATTGACAAGCGCGAGAGTCACCCAAAGATAACTCTAGGAACTAATGTGATTGAAAATTGTCTTGCAGAGGTGATTTTCATTTTACAGCAGGTTGCCAAGAACGCCAGCTCCGGCCAGCAGCGAGTGCTCCAGAAAGAGATCCGGGCACTGATGCGACGGCAACAAGTGGAACTCTCCGGCGGTGAGATTGGTAGCGTAAGAATGTGTGACCCTTTCCCTATTGCCATACCCCCGAAAAGTGAAATGATGATTTGGTGCCGGGCAGCTATTGGTCTGAGAGGTAGAGATTACCAGGCCATGGTAGAGCCAGTCTACTCAGACAGTAGGCCCACCATTTTGACAGCCCGGGGGGTAGTTGATGTACGCCATGGGAGGGTACCCGTTCGCATAATAAATATTGGGAAAAGGGAAGTATACCTGCCCCGGTATGCTACGCTAGCCAAATTATATACTATCAACCAAAATTCTATACAGTCTGTGGAACCCTTGCCTCCATCTCATCCGGAGGAAGGTAACGGCTCTGAGAAAATAATGGAGGATTGGTGTCAGCAACTACATTTGGGTACTGACTCCACTCCCTCCCACCAGAAACAGGGAGTCTACCGGGTGGTTCAAGAGTACGAGAGAGTGTTTAGTAAACACCCGTTAGACTTCGGGCGAGTCAAGGGGGTAGAACACCGCATCCCCACGGGAGACCATCCTCCCTTAAAAGAGAGGTATCGGCCCGTACCCCCTGCACACTACCAACACGCCAAGGGGATGCTTAGAGACATGAAGGAGGCTGGGGTAATCAGGGATAGCTGTAGCCCCTGGGCAGCTCCACTAGTCTTGGTCAAAAAGAAAGACAACACCATGAGAATGTGTGTAGATTACCGGAAAATTAACCGTATCACACACAAAGATGCGTACCCCTTACCAAGAATAGAGGAGTCTTTGGCTGCTTTAAAATCTGCTAACTTCTTCTCCACCTTGGATCTCACTAGCGGGTACTGGCAGGTTCCTGTAGCAGAGGCGGATCGGGAGAAGACCGCATTCACCACCCCGATGGGACTTAGCGAGTTTACCTGCATGCCGTTTGGACTCTGCAACGCACCAGGAACCTTCCAGCGATTGATGGAGTGCTGTCTGGGACACCGGAACTTTGAGACGGTCCTGTTATACCTGGACGATGTCATCGTCTACTCCAAAACCTACGAGGACCACCTGAAGCACCTGGCGGAAGTGTTTGAAGCTCTGGCAAGTTACGGCCTAAAGGTGAAACCTTCCAAGTGTCACCTTCTGAAGCCAAAGGTGCAGTACCTGGGACACGTGGTGAGTGCTGACGGAGTGGCTCCCGACCCTGATAAGATCACCGCAATTAAGGAATGGCCAAGCCCCTCCAGCGTAAAGGAAGTGAGGCAGTTCCTCGGGTTGGTAGGCTACTACCGAAGGTTCATTCCCGGTTTCACCAAAAAGGCAGCTCCTATGCAGGACCTCCTGATAGGCCAGTCCAGGAAGGCCAAGAACCAGAAGCCGCCCTTCAGATGGGAGAAGTTGGAAGAAGAGTCCTTCCGCCAGCTGAAGATGGCCCTCACGGGGGATGAAATCCTGGTGTACCCTGATTATAGCCAGCCCTTTATCCTCTACACCGACGCCAGTAACATCGGGCTAGGAGCCGTACTATCCCAGATCCAGCAGGGGAAAGAACGGGTAATTGCTTACGCCAGCCGAAAACTGCGACCCACCGAAAGAAACCCTGAGAATTACAGCTCAATTAAGCTAGAGTTCCTGGCAGTGGTGTGGGCAGTCACCGAACGCTTTAAGCACTACCTCGCTTCTTCCCGGTTCACCGTGTACACGGATAACAACCCGTTGACACACCTGGACACTGCAAGACTCGGTGCCCTAGAGCAGAGATGGATGGCCCGCTTGTCCAACTATGAGTTTACAATCAAATACCGGGCAGGACGCTCCAATACCAATGCAGACGCCCTGTCCAGGATGCCAAACCTACCGGACGTAGGGGAAGATTCAGAGGAACTGGAAGAAGTTGAGCTCCCCGCGTTCCACCGTCATGGGACTATCCAGTATTCCCACCGTGTAAGAAGTAAGCAAACCGCTACGTTCAACCCCTTACCTCATTACAACTGGATGGAGACGCAAGACAGTGACCCTGCCGTCCGTCTGGTAAAGGAGTTGCTGACTCGGTCAGATGCACGCCTTGACCCAGACGCTCCGGAGGAAGCCAAGCAACTGTGGGCTGAGAAGAGTCGACTGTTCCTTTACAAGGGAAAGTTGTGCCGTATAATGGTTAACTCCCGGACGCATGAACTAATCTGGCAAGTAGTGGTGCCAAGAAGAGACGCAGCTATGGTGATGGAGGCATACCACAACGGAGATGGGCATTTCGGGTGGAAGAAGCTGGAGTTCCTGCTGCGCAGGCGGTTCCATTGGGTAGGCATGAGAGGAACCATCGAGAGGTGGTGCAGAGACTGTGGCCCATGCAACTTAAGAAGGAGGGACCGTGCCAGCCAGAAGACTCCCCTGCGGTCCATCATCACCAGACAGCCGTTAGAACTGGTAGCCTTGGATCATGTAAAACTGACCCCAAGCAGAAGTGGCTACGTCTACGCGTTAACCATCGTGGATCACTACTCCCGGTTCTTGGTTGTCGTCCCCGTCAAGGACTTAACGGCTCACACAGCAGCTAGAGCCTTCCAGCAGCACTTCTGCCGTCCGCATGGATACCCGGAGCAGGTGCTGACGGACCAGGGGCCTGCCTTTGAAGCGGAGGTCTTCCAGGAGTTCTGCACCCTGTATGGATGCCGGAAGATAAGAACAACACCCTATCACCCGCAAACTAATGGACTTTGTGAGAAAATGAACCAGGTGGTGATAGATCTCCTGAAAACATTGCCCCTGGAGGAACGCAGTCTGTGGCCTGAGAAGCTGCCCGACCTGGTGGACCTATACAACCACATCCCTGTAGGCTCCACCAACTGTACCTCGGCTTACCTAATGAGGGCAAGACCTGGTAAGCTTCCTGTTGATCTGGAGATGGGAGTCCTGACACCCGAGGACACTTCACCAGAAGCCAACTGGGACACAGAGAGGCAGCAGCAATACCGAAAAGTACAGGAGAGCGTGGAGCGTAGTCTCTGTTAAGCTAGGGAAAGACAAGAGAAAACTTACAACCAGTATGCTCCCGCTGTTCCCCTGGTGCCCGGAGAGCAGGTCTTGAAGAGGAAAAGACGGCTCCACAAGTTGTACGACCAATGGGAGAAGGACCCGTACACCGTACTGCCCTCAAGCCACGACAACCCAAAGATCTGTACAATCAATAAAGACGGAGGGGAAACCACAGCCATTGTATCCCGGGATCACCTAAAGAAGTGTCCCGAACAGCTACGGAACCCTGAAGAGGAACAAGAGGACCCTCGACCCGTAGAGGAAAGGGAAGATATAGTTAGTACTGTGCTCGGAGACTTCCCTCGGTCTTGGACTCAAGTCAATGGTGCTGTTGTGGTACCCGTCCTCACGTTCCTCCAACCAGCATCCCAAGTGCCTACGGAGACACAGGTAGAACTGGAAGAACAGCCGGTCCAGGAGGCAGAAGGCCCTACACAAGCAGACCAGGAAAATCAACCCTCTGCTTATAGTGAGCCTGCCATACCCCTAGTGAGCCAAAGAGTCCGTAGACGGCTGCCCAGTTTACCCTTGACAGCTCCTATACCCTGTAGCTCAGGACCAATCAACCAGCTCCGTAGGTCCACTAGGGTCACTAGAGGCCAGTTGCCCATATGGTGGAGGATCTAAATGTTCAAGCTATTTTATTAATGTTTACCTGTTTATTGTTGCTTGTGTATAATTATGTGTTTCTAGTTATTTATAGGAGTCTTTGGTGGATTTACCGGGAATCCTTTGTGCATATAGTTGGAGCGTAACCCAGGAAGGACTGAAAGACTGTTAAGGACTCGGGGCAGGACAGACCCCTACCTGGTTACGTCTCCCTGTGTTGGTGAAATGGACACCCTTGTTTTCCTCAAAAGTTACACCCGGTTGCGGACACGCCGTGACCACCTTATGTGTTGTCTCTATTAGAATGCTATTGTCTGCACCTTGTTATGTTAACAAAAGTATGTTTAGTCCCGGAGTACTAACTTTCACTAGGGGGGAATGTCGCACCCCAGGGGTCTGGTCTCCACAGTAATAGCAATGTTATGTCTGAGAGCAGGTGGGAGATCTCTTGGTCAGGAATCCTATGCATGCCACACCTCCTGCCCAGTCCTGGGAGGGGAAGAACTTCCCCTATATAAAACTGGGGCTGAGGCAGGGTAGGAAAGAAGAATAGAGAGAAGAAGAGGAGCAGCTTAGGAAAGAAAGATCAGGAGCTCAGTGGGAGCAGTGCTAAAAGGAATCAGGGGCTGGCAGCTGAAGAGCTCGCCCTGATTGAAGAGTTACCACCGGACCCGGAGTCCGAGGCTGTGGGGATTAACCCAGACCCAGCAGCAGAAACCGCCCGGCAGGGGATTTCAGGTCCTCTGGCCAAGAAACCCGAAGGCACGGTCACACGCGTGGGACCAGCACCGCCGTCGTGGAGCGGAAGCCACTAGAAGGCCCCGAGTCACTGGCCATATGGGTGAGCACCACACGGTACACTCAGGGACGTGGGCTACCTTTACCCGCCTCTAGCAAGGAAGCCAGAAGAGTACAATTAGTTGGGGAGGCCTACAACTCCGCCTGGCCAAGGGGGATCCCATCTGCTCAAGGACTGACCAGGCCCCGACCGCTAGCCAGTACTCCGGGAGGGTCTATCTTTGTCACCAGTAAAGACCCTGAACTACACCGCATCGTCTCTGAGTGGTTCCTACTACCCCCATCATCCACGTCGGCTGCCCTGAGGCCATACCCCTCCCGTTGGGGGTTATACCATCCACGCTGCACCATCCTTCCACCGGCCTCAGCGGCCTCAGCGGTCTGCCCTGCAGCGGCAGCTCCATAGCTGCATTCAACGGGTGGCGTAGTCGTCCTACATCTACTGCTAATATACTGCCACTCAACTTGACTCCCTGGGCACGGACCGGGTCACCGCCACGAGACTACTACCCCTATCAGATCCGGCTCCGCGTGCGCAACGCTACTCAGCACAGGCCCAGGGGCGCGTCAGATCCAGGACCAGACGCAGAAGGTTCTGGCCATAATGTAGACCCTCATTCCCAAACTGTAACTCCTGTTGGTGGAGACAATGAGGAAGACGATGATGAGACTCAAATACCTGATTGGAGCGACAACTTTAGTTTTTAGTCAGGGCAGGAACAGGTTGGCTCTGAGGACGACGGGTGTGATAACGCACAGGGTGATGATGATGAGGTTGGAGATCCCACTTACTGTCAACCCACAGTCAGCCAAGAGATGAGGTCAGCAGAGGAGGTGGAGGAAGATGCTAGTGACGACGAGGTCAGGTTGCGCCTCCCTGGACAGAGACGTAGTACTGGAAGCACGTCAACAACTGCATCCTCAAACACAACTCTGCCTCTCACCACAAGTCGTGGTGGCTCTTCAGGTCGCATGGGTGCTAAGCCTTGCATAGCCTGGGCATTTTTTCAGATCGATAAAGATGACCCAACTCGTGTTATTTGTAACATTTGTCAGCAAAAGCTAAGTAGAGGCCAAAAAATACATAGTTTGAGTACTTCATGCATGAACCGGCACATGGACATGAAGCATAAGTTGCAGTGGGAAGCTCAGTGTGCTACAATGCGGCCTAGCCGGCCGGGCCAACCACCGTCTGCCATATATTGTGCATCCGCGGCCTCTTCATCCTCTGTGACTGGGGGGACAGCAGTCACACCTGTTTTGGGGCGCAGACCTGCCACCTCTTTACCCGCAACAGCCAGCGTGATTGGCAGGTCATCATTTTCTTTGGAGGTGGTAACACCAGCTGGTGTTGAACGCTGTCAAACATCGATAGCACCAGCTTTGGATCAAGGCAACCTAACATGTCCGCCTGCATCTTCCTCACAGACCGGCAGTTTGCTGGGGACACCCTTATCAACCCCGTCTAAGCACAATAGCCAGCCCTCGGTCCCTCAGATGTGGACAAGTAAAAGACCATTTCCTCCTAGCCATGAGAAAGCTAAGAGGTTGAATTTCACCATCTGCAAGCTCTTGGCTACAGAAATGCTGCTTTTCCGCCTGGTGGACACAGAGGATTTTCGAGACCTTATGTCCGTCGCAGTGCCCCAGTACCAGATGCCCAGTCGGCACTACTTCTCAAAGAAAGGTGTGCCTGCGCTCCACCAGCATGTCGCACACAACATCACCGCTTCTTTGAGAAACTCTGTGTGTGACAGGGTGCATTTTACCACAAACACTTGGACGAGTAGGCATGGACAGGGGCGTTACATGTCGCTGACTGGGCACTGGGTAACTATGGTGACAGCAGGACAAGGGGCTGCTGTCCAAGTCTTGCCGTCCCCACGAGTTGTGCGTCAATCCTCTTTATGTCAAAGTTCCTCCACTGCTTCTGCCTCCTCAACCTCCTCTCGGTCTTCCACCTGCACCCAAAGCCTGTCTGGTCATGCCACAAGCTTTATAACTGCGCAGAAGGGATCCTGCACACCTCCTTACTATGCTGGCAGTAGGGCTCAACGTCATCAGGCGGTTTTTACTTTGAAATGTCTGGGAAATGTGAGTCACACAGCTGAGGAGTTGTGGTCAGCTCTGGAGAACCAATTTCATGAATGGTTGTCTCCACTGGACCTGAAACCAGGGAAGGCCGTGTGCGACAATGCTGCAAACCTGGGTGCGGCCCTTCGCCGGGGCAATGTCACACACGTGCCTTGTATGGCTCACGTGTTGAACCTGGTTGTCCAGCAATTTTTAGCCCACTATCCCAGACTAGATGGCCTTCTGCAGAGGGCACGGTCGCTGTGTGCTCACTTCCGCCGTTCGCATCCCGCAGCTCAGCGACTTACATCTCTACAGAAGTCGTTGGGCCTGCCACTTCACCGGCTAAAATGCGATGTGCCTACCCGGTGGAATTCAACTCTGCACATGTTGCAGCGACTGTGGCAGCACCGACAAGCCCTGGTGCAATACGTTCTGATGTATAGCCTGGGCCAACGAGATCCAGAGGTGGGGCAAATCACTCTGGAGGAGTGGTCTCAGATCAGGGACCTATGCACCCTTCTGCACAGTTTTGAAATGGCGACGTAGATGTTTAGTGCTGACGATGCCATTATCAGCATGACTATTCCGGTGATTTACATTCTGGAGCACATGTTAAAAAGAATTCGGAGTCAGGTGGTGGCACAAGAGGAGGTGGAGGAAGTAGAGGAGGAGGAGTTGTATGCGGAAGGGCTAACATCTGCAAGGTCCAGACGGTCGGCAGCACCAAGGTGGCAGGCATGTGAGGGTGGGGGAGATGGTTTTACCAGGGCGCATGGTAGCAGCCAAACTAGTGAGGAAGGTGCAGGAGCCCAGGAAGAAGTGGAGGACGAACTGATGGAAGACTCATCAGATGAGGGAGACCTTGATCACATTTCTGTTGTGCGAGGTTGGGGGAAGAGGACAGAGGAAGGAAGCATGATTGTTACCTCGCCACCAACACAACAGGGACTTGGTGCTCCTGGATGCGCAACACACATGAGTGCCTTCTTGCTGCACTACCTGCAACATGACCCTCGAATTGTGAGAATTAGAAATAATCCTGACTACTGGGTTGCCACACTGTTAGATCCCCGGTACAAAAGTAAATTTGCAGAAATTATTCCTGCCATAGAAAGGGATGCACGCATGCAGGAGTATCAGCAGAGACTGTTGCAGAATCTTACATGTGCTTTTCCACAAAACACCAGTGGAGCACGTAGTGAATCTCACAGTTCCAACTTGCCAACCGTGGGACCATCAAGTGTTCAGCACTCAAACCGTAACAGAACCACAGTATCTGCTGGTAACATCAATTTTGCGGAATCATTTCACCACTTTTTTAGCCCATCCTTTGCAAGGCCACAGGAGACAAGAATTCTGACACATAGTCAACGCCTAGAGATGATGGTACAGGAGTATCTCCAAGTAAACATTGAAGCCATTACTGTGTCACTGGACCCTTGCTCTTTTTGGGCTTCCAATCTGGATAAATGGCCGGAGCTAGCCACTTACGCCTTGGAGATCTTGTCATGCCCCGCAGCCAGCGTTCTGTCTGAACGTGTGTTCAGCGCTGCTGGTGGTGTGCTGACAGATAAGCGCACGTGGCTCTCCACTGATAATGTAGACAGACTCACGTTCATAAAGATGAACAAATCATGGATCCGAAACGACTTTTCTACCCCTGTGTCATCCCGGGGAGAGTAAAAGCTTGATGATTGGTTAAAATCACCCTACCAACCATTTTAAGCTTTCAAATTAATAATCATGTTTATCTGTATCTTGGCTGGAAAATAATTTGGGCTTTGTAGCAGTGAGCAGCACTGATTCTATTAGGCCATCTATAATAAGCTCCACCAGATTTAAAATTACTAATCAAGTTTATCTGTATCTTGACTGGAAAATAATTTGGGCTTTGTAGCAGTGTGCAGCACTGATCCTATTAGGCCATCTATACTAAGCTCCACCAGATTTAAAATTAATAATAATTTTTAGCTGCATCTAGCCCGGAAAATAATTTTGGGGCTCCGAGATGCGCAAGACACATAAGTGCCTTCTTGCTGCACTACCTGCAACATGACCCTCATATTGTCAGAATTAGAAGTAATCATGACTACTGGGTTGCCACACTCTTAGATCCCCCAAACTTTTCGATCAACCTTTTCATTTTAATAAAGACCAAAAAAATGGTCATTTTTAAAATTATAAGCATTAGCAGGTTATTAGAAACTGAAATCCAACAGTTTTCAACTCAAAACTTTATTCTAGGTGATGTTACATTTTCACATAGGACCCCTTGTTCGAAAGGAGCTTCTGAACTCTCTCGTCCATTGAATTTGTCAGGTTTTGGATGGTTTCTGCTTCAATTGTTTTGCATGAGGACAGAATACCCTCCCAGAGCTGTTGCTTAGATGAGAATTGCCTCCCGCCATCATAGACACTCCTTTTGATGATGCTACAGAGGTTCTGAATGGGGTAAAGGTCAGGGGAGCATGGGGGTCACACCATAAGTTTGTCCCCTTTTATGCCCATATCAGCCAGAGATGCAGATGTTTTATGTGCAGCATGAGATGGTGCATTATCATGCAAAAAATGATCTTGCTGTGAAATACACGGTTCTTCTTCTTGAACCATGGCAGGAATTGCTGTTTGAGAAAATCCACATACATTATGGATCTCATCTTTAGCGCCTTCAGGGATCCTAAAGGGGCCGACAATCTCTCTCCCCATGATTCCAGCCCAAAACATTACTCCACCTCCTCCTTGTTGGCGCTGTAGCCGTGTTTGCGTGGGGTGTCCATCAACCAGCCATCCTCCACTCCATCTATCTGGACCATCGAGCGCTGCACGGCACTCATCCGTGAGCAAAACAGTTTTGAAATCAGTCTTCATGTAATGTTTGGCCCACTGGAGCCTTTTCTGCTTGTGTGAAGTGGATAGAGGAGGTCGACAGGATGGCATATGCAGAGCTGCAAACCTCTGAAGGACCCTGCATCTTGTTGTTCGGGAGACGTTGGAGGCACCAGCAGCTTCAAAAACTTGTCTGCTGCTATGATAAGGCTTTTTTGCCGCTGCTCTTTTAACCTGACGAAATTGCCTGTAGGAAAGAGTCCTCAATTTGCCCTTATCAGCACGCACACTTGTGTACTGTGAATCAGCTACATACTTCTTGATTGCCAAGACACTTCATCCTGATCATCGCACAATGTTGATTGTAGTCATGCCTTGACCTAAACACTCCACAATTTGTTGCTTCTCAGCAGCCGACACATCCTTTTTCTTTCCCATTTTGGCAGAAAATGTAGGCTGCTTAATAATGTGAGACAGCCTTCTTAAGTAGTCTTGCCTTTCATTGGACACACCTGCCAAACTAATTAGCACAGGTGTCTGCAATTGCTTACAGTGATATAAAGAGCCCTGACACACATCACCATCAATGAGTTTAACTGACAAACAAACAAATTCTTCCCTTATCACTCCTAAACACTTTTTGCATAATAATTTGGAACACAGTGTACATGTGCTTTTCCACAAAACACCAGTGGTTCACGTAGTGAATCTTACAGTTCTAACTTGCCAACCGTGGTCTGTATGGAGTTGTTCAATAAAGGGCCTAAAATTAAGATAACATAGATGGGAGAGGTCTCTATGAATAGGAATTCCTAAGTATTTGATACCCTGTGAGGGCCAGGCAAAGGGAAAGTTGGACTGGATGGAATCCTATATGGATTTGGGGAGGGAGACATCGAGGGCCTCATACTTCGCTGCATTGATTTTAAAATTTGACCATGTAACAAAGTGATCTATTTCAGCCATAACAGCATGGATGGATATATGTGATTGAGTGATATATACTAGGACATTATCAGCAAATAGAGAGCACTTGTACTCGGTGCCTCCCACCTCAATCCACCTAATATTGGGGTTATGGCGAATTGATGAGAGCAGGTGCTCCGTCACTAGGATGTATAAGAGAGGGGACAGAGGACATCCCTGCCTTGTCCCATTGGTGATTGTGAAAGGTGATGAAAATGTTCTGATGCACCCCCTGGGCCTTGGGACACCCGGAGCCGGACCCTTTTTGGTGGATGCTGGTGGTTGTATTCTTCGTGGCGGCGACCCGGTTCCGTGGCTCAGGGTGGTCAAACCAGTGGCAGAACTATTTATGTGGTTTTGATGTTTAAATGTCCGACTACGCCACCCGTGGATTGCGTTCAGAGTGAACCGCCGCTGCAGGGCAATCCGCTGAGGCTGGTGTTGTGGGTGCAGCAGAGCGTAGCATAACTCCCCACGGGAGGAGTATAGCCTCAGGGCAGTGTATGCGGAGGATGGGGGTGATGGTGCAGGGCAGCAGCAGTAACGACACGGAGTCAGTGATGCAGTCCAGGGCCTTTACTCACAGTTCTTATTATCCAGACTACGTCTGCAGGTAACGGCTGCCCACGTCGTACTGTGCTCACCAGGTGAGGGGCTCAGACAACTCCCAGATAACTTTGGAGCGCTTCACAGGACCCCCTTTGTGTGTCCTTTGTCTGGCCTTTCTTACCAACCCTTCTGTCCGGCTGCCTCGGGCCTCCTCTTGGTAAACTTGGCGCCAGTTTCCCTGACCCTATGTGGTGCCTTCCTAGCGGGTGTAGCGAGGGGCTGTGCCACATAAAATGTCACAGCCTCCGGTTTCTAGCTGAGGGTCGTTTCCTGCCTCCACTAGTTTCGTTGACCGGTCTCCCCCTTTGGCCTGACCCCTCCACGCAGGTGGATTCGGGCGTGCGGTGGCGACTCGCCCGTCCGCACCCCTGGGATCCCTTCATTCCTCGTTCCTGGAGTCTTCTCCGCTCCTCTTCCTTCCTTCTCCCTCTTTCAGGCCTGGGCCTCTGTTACTAGGCCCGCCTCCGGAGCAGAGCTCATGCAGAGCCCCTGCTCCCTGCCACTTCTGCTCAGACTTCTCTGCACTGAACTAAGATGGTGCCCACCTTTTATACTCCCTTCTCAATGCACCCAGGAACTGCTTCCTCCCTGCTCCTGCACTACAGGGTTCCTCTTCCTCAGTGTTCCCTCCCCCCACTCCAGCCAGGGACAGGGACTGTCGTGCCCATCTCAGAGGCATATTGGTCGCCCTGCCCCACGGCAATGTGGTGTAATGCATGCAGGTGTCAGGTCCTGATCCACACTCCATCCTTACCTGAGAGTGAGATATCACACCACTGGGTGAGGTGCAATACCTCTGTAGCAACCGAGCCCTCAGGGTGTTACAGTTCCATTCATCTTCAGCCTAGATGACGTATTGTGATACAGGACGGTGATTTTGGCTATAAAAGGGTCCCCTAGACCCCTACCCCAAGCTTTTTAAGAGAATCATATATGGTGTGCCAGGAGACTCTATGGAATGCTTTCTCAGCATCCAATGAGAGTATCTAATTACAAATTTTTAACTGCATCTAGCCCAGGAAATACTTTGTGCCTAGTAGCAGTGTCTGCTAGTCAGCGGATTATCCCGGCTGTTAAGCAAGCTACACCACCTGTAGTTTGGACACTTAATTTTTTCAATGGAAATGCTTCGGGACCACGGAATACTCAGTGAAGAGCATCAGGAGGCACCCCAAGGCATAGGGGCTGGGACTGGCAGTAGGATGCCTTGCGGTGGACAGCCGAGCTCTATCCTTATAAAAGCTTTTTAACTGCAGCAGCTTTAGTGGACGCTACTGGAGCTGGAATTATGCGGCTGCTGGCATGAGACTTGCCCTCCAATAGATCCTTGTAAATGGATTTAAAGTGTATTCATTCAAATTAGAGAGACAATTTAAATTAAAAAGCTTAGAGCTGCCTCCACCACAGGGGGGCTCGCTCGACCCACCAGCGGACAGGCACCAGTATTGGGAGAGGGGGGCTGGCCGTCAGGGTTCACCGCGGCTCTGGCACAAACCCGGCGACACGGAGGTGGCACGGGCAGGAGCGGACTGAACGTGTCGGCTTCTCACTTTTTGGATTTTAGAAGGGCATGACATGCCTATATCTGTGTCTCCCCCTCCTTTTACTCCTCCACCTCTTTTCTTTTCGCATGACTATATGTACTTGTCACTTTTCCATGTGTTAGTTGTGTCTTCTGAGCAGTTTGTCAGCTTTTGGACACCTTTGAAGGTGTTTTCTATGTGTTTCTATGTGTTTTTGTTTGCCTGCCATTGGTTTTAACGGTGTTCGAAGGAGTTTGACGAACAGTTCGGCGAACACACGGGTGTCCGACGAACCGAACCGAACTCGAACACTACGGGGGTGGCTCAACACTACAGGAGAGTTCTAACAGTACCCCCTCTTCTAAGAGGATCCTCCGGATCCCCTAGGCCCAGGCTTACCAGGAAACCTCCTGTGAAACGCTCTGACAAGTCTGGAAGCAGAAACATCATCCGCCCTCACCCATGAGTTATCCTCAGGTCCGAAACCCTTCCAAGCAACGAGATACTGCAAACTCCCTCTATACCGTCTAGAATTTAGGATGCGGGAAATTTCATATTCCCCGTCCTCCACCACCGGAGGAACAGTGGCAGAGGCGTCACCATCAGACACATTAGCTTTTTTCAACAGAGAAACATGAAACACCGGGTTAATCTTCCAGGACGTAGGAACCTCCAACCTAACAGCAGATTGGTTAACTATCTGAAGCACCTTAAAGGGCCCTACGAACTTGGGACCCAATTTTTTAGAAGGAATCCTCAATCGCAGATTCTTAGAGGACAACCAAACCATGTCACCAACAGCAAACAAAACCTCTTGCCGTTTCCTATCAAAGTACCTCTTAGATTTTTTGTTAGCCTCCTGAAGATTATCACGCACATCCGTCCAAACTCTCTCCAAATCACCGGAAAAACTCTCCTCCTCAGGCACAGCCGAAACCAATTTGGAGAATGACCCGTAAGACGGATGTTTCCCAGAACAACAAAAAAAAGGCGAACAACCAGCAGAAGAGGATGTATGGTTGTTAAGAGCAAATTCAGCAAGTGGCAGAAACTCAGACCACCCCTCTTGATTGTCTGCCACAAAACAACGCAAGAACTGCTCAACATCCTGGTTCTTCCTTTCTGTCTGGCCATTAGACTCAGGATGATATCCAGCTGAAAACGACAAATGAACTCCCAACCTGTCACAAAAGGCACGCCAAAAACGAACCACGAACTGAGGTCCCCTATCAGAAACAATGTCAGTAGGAACACCATGTAGTCTGACAATTTCCTTGACAAAGGCCTTAGCGAGTGTCTTAGCGCAAGGCAGTTTGATGAAGGGAACCAAGTGACACATCTTGCTAAAACGGTCCACAACCACCCAGATGACCGTGAAACCTTCAGAGGGGGGAAGGTCAGTAATAAAGTTCATAGGCAGATGTGTCCAAGGAGCACTAGGAACCTCCAGAGGGCAAAGCAACCCCGCAGCAGGAGCATGCGAAGACTTGGATCTAGCACACACAGTACATTGGCGCACCCACTTAATGACTTCCTTCTGCCATCCAGGCCACCAAAAACTGCGACCCACAAGTCTCTTGGTCTCAGAAATTCCTGGATGACCTGCCAACCGAGACTCATGACACTCAACAAGCAAATCTCTCCTAAAGGTCCTAGGCACAAACAACCTCCCATGGGGAGTGTTAGATAGGGCATTCTCCTGAGCTTTAAGAATCTCATCCTCCAAAACGGAGTCCAAAGCAGCAATCACAACACCTTCTTGTAAAATGCTCTCCTCTTCCTCCTCAACACCGACCATGGGAGAAAAGCTGCGAGACAAAGCATCCGCTTTAACATTCTTGGTACCCGGGATGTAAGTAACGGAAAAATTAAACCGCGAGAAAAAAAGTGCCCACCTAGCCTGACGGGCATTCAAGCGCTTGGCAGCATCAAGATAGCTCAGATTTTTATGATCAGTGAAAACCTGAATGGGAAATTCAGCACCTTCCAAGAGGTGACGCCAGTGTTCAAATGCGAGTTTAATCGCCAGCAATTCCCGATTACCAATATCGTAATTAAGTTCAGTCTCAGAAAATTTTTTTGAAAAAAAGGCACAGGGATGTACTCCATCCTTGTTTTCCTGAGACAACACCGCACCGACCCCCACCGAAGAAGCATCAACCTCAACCAAAAACGGCTTAGTCACATCAGGCTGCATAAGGATGGGAGCAGAGGTGAACCTCTCCTTTAGAAACACAAAAGCTTCAATGGCCTCAGAAGTCCACTGAACCGCATTAGCACCTTTCCTGGTGAGATCGGTCAGTGGTTTGACAATAATAGAAATTTTTTTAATGAATTTTCTGTAATAATTGGCGAAACCCAAAAACCTCTGTATCGATTTCAAACCAATAGGCCTAGGCCATTCCTGCACAGCTTGAACTTTAACCGGGTCCATCTCAAAACCTTCACTGGAGATAATGTAGCCCAAAAAACTAATTCTCTGTACAGCGAACTCACATTTCTCCAGCTTAGCAAAAAGCGAATTGTCCATTAATAACTGTAATACCTCACGTACGCTCCGCCAATGAGACTCCAGATCAGGCGAATAAATCAGAATGTCATCCAAATACACAACCACATTTTTGCCGATTAAAGGTCTAAGGATGTCATTAATAAGATTCTGAAAAAATGCTGGAGCATTGGTAAGACCAAAAGGCATAACCAGATTCTCAAAATGACCCACAGGAGTGTTAAAAGCAGTCTTCCATTCATCACCCTCCTTCATGCGCAACAAATTGTATGCCCCCCCGGAGATCAATTTTAGAGAACCACTTGGCCCCCACTAACTGGTCAAATAAATCAGGAATCAATGGCAGTGGGTAAGGATTGCGTACAGTAATTTTATTAATCTCACGAAAGTTCAGACAAGGACGTAAACCGCCATCTTTTTTTTTTACAAAAAAAAATCCAACAGCCACAGGAGACTTGGAAGGCCTAATGTGACCGGCGGCCAAGCTTGTCTGTATGTATTCCTCCAAAGCCTTTCTCTCAGGAAAAGTAAGATTAAATAAACGACTTTTAGGAAGAGTCGCTCCAGGGACAAATTCAATGGTACAATCATAGTCTCTATGGGGAGGCAAAATTTGTGACTCCTCCTCAGAAAAAACTCTCCAAAAATCCTGAATAGGTACAGGCAATTCCCCTTTATCCACAGCAGCAATACGTCCGTTACAACACTTGTCATAACACTTAGGGCTCCAGGACTTAATTTCATTGGTAGACCAATCCAGTACAGGATTGTGCAATTTTAACCAGGGTAACCCCAATATTACTGGAGAAGGCAAATTATCCAATACCACCAAATCCAAATTTTCTTGGTGAATACCATTAATAGTGAGGGGAAATTCACAGACCTTATGAGTAACACTCTTCAAGGGAGATTCATCAACAGAAACCACAGCAATAGGGGATGACAAAGTTTTAGGTTCTAATCTAAGTTTTTCCAAGAATCCCCCATCAATCACATTCAGAGTAGAACCACAATCCACAAATACCCGAAATTCAATTAATTCATCCTGAGCAGCAGTAGTGGCAGATAGGAATACTCCCTTAGAATTTAAACAGGCAATACGGGCATAACTGACCATTTTTTTTTCTTTCTTCAAACGAAGCACACAGTTCTTAATAAAATGACCAGAATTTCCGCAATAGAAGCAGAAGCCTTCAGAAAGCCTGCGATCTTTTTCCTGAGAGCGGGTTGGCATCGCCCCAATCTCCATCGGCTCTCCATTGTCAGCACAGACCCTCTCAAGACTCGGAGCTGACATAGCAGAGGATTTGCTCTCATTAACCCTTGCACGCAGTCTCCTGTCTTTCCTTAGAGAAAATTTTTTTTTTTTTTTTTTTTTAGGGCTGGACTTACTGTTATGATCTGCTACAGGGACTAAGGAAAGACAGGAGAACTGTCCCTACAATAGAACTAAACTAGATCCCTACGATGTAACGGGGAACCTGATCCTGCGATCAGACCCGCTAAAGTCCTTGGCTAGTCTGAACGAAGACCTATAGATGTAAGGGAGGGATCCCTACAAGAATTAGGGACTGGGATAAGTTGGAAACCTCCTAGCAGAAATAGTAGCAGTCAAAGACAAACACACAACAAAAAGCATAGAGGTCAGAAGACCTAGCAAAACTAACAGAGAAAGGCAACAGAGCACCAAGCTAGCTCAAGAGTAGTAAATACAATGAAGTCCAGCAAGACCAGGAGGGTGGAGCCGGATTAAATAGGCAATAATGGTCATGTGACCAGCCAACTAAAAAAAACCTAACAGGAGAGTTCTAACAGTTATAGGGCATACAGTGAGTGCAATGCCTACCAAAAATTTCGAGCCACTCCAATGCCCCTTGGAAATGACATGGAGGTCAGAGGGCGTTAACTAAACCTTTTTTTCGATTTATAGCAACTGGGTCTCCCATGCACTGTTGGCCTAAGCAGTGAATGGAAGGCCAAAAATTATGAGGAACTGCAATGCCCCTTAAAAGAGCCATGTGTGGCACCCCAGGGGTCTGGTCACCACAGTAATAGAGATATTACGTCTAGTGTTGAGCCACCCCCGTAGTGTTCGAGTTCGGTTCGGTTCGTCGAACACCCGTGTGCTCGCCGAACTGTTCGTCGAACTGTTCGTCGAACACCTTCGAACACCGTTAAAACCAATGGCAGGTAAACAAAAACACATAGAAACACATAGAAAACACCTTCAAAGGTGTCCAAAAGCTGACAAACTGCTCAGAAGACATAACTAACACATGGAAAAGTGACAAGTACATATAGTCATGCGAAAATAAAAGAGGTGGAGGAGTAAAAGGAGGGGGAGACACAGAAATAGGCATGTCATGCCCTTCTAAAATCCAAAAAGTGAGAAGCCGACACGGCCAGTCCGCTCCTGCCCGTGCCACCTCCGTGTCGCCGAGTTTGTGCCAGAGCCGCGGTGAACCCTGACGGCCAGCCCCCCTCTCCCAATACTGGTGCCTGTCCGCTGGTGGGTCGAGCGAGCCCCCCTGTGGTGGAGGCAGCTCTAAGCTTTTTAATTTAAATTGTCTCTCTAATTTGAATGAATACACTTTAAATCCATTTACAAGGATCTATTGGAGGGCAAGTCTCATGCCAGCAGCCGCGGTAATTCCAGCTCCAGTATCGTCCACTAAAGCTGCTGCAGTTAAAAAGCTTTTATAAGGATCGAGCTTGGCTGTCCACCACAAGGCATCCTACTGCCAGTCCCAGCCCCTATGCCTTGGGGTGCCTCCTGATGCTCTTCACTAAGTATCCCATGGTCCCGAAGCATTTCCTTTGAAAAAATTAGGTGTCTAAACTACAGGTGGTGCAGCTTGCTTAACAGCCGGGATAATCCGCTCACTAGCAGACACTGCTACTAGGCACAAAGTATTTCCTGGGCTAGATGCAGTTAAAAATTTGTAATTAGATACTCTCGTTGGATGCTGAGAAAGCATTCCATAGAGTCTCCTGGCACGCCATATATGATTCTCTTAAAAAGCTTGGGGTAGGGGTCTAGGGGACCCTTTTATAGCCAAAATCACCGCCCTGTATCGCAATACGTCACATAGGCTGAAGATAAATGGAACTGTAGCACCCTGAGGGCTCGTTTGCTACAGACGTATTGCACCTCACCCAGTGGTGTGATATCTCACTCTCAGGTAAGGATGGAGTGTGGATCAGGACCCGACACCTGCATGCATTACACCACATTGCCGTGGGGCAGGGCGACCAATATGCCCCTGAGATGGGCACGACAGTCCCTGTCCCTGGCTGGAGTGGGGGGAGGGAACACTGAGGAAGGGGAACCCTGTAGTGCAGGAGCAGGGAGGAAGCAGTTCCTGGGTGCATTGAGAAGGGAGTATAAAAGGTGGGCACCATCTTAGTTCAGTGCAGAGTAGTCTGAGCAGAAGTGGCAGGGAGCAGGGGCTCTGCATGAGCTCTGCTCCGGAGGCGGGCCTAGTAACAGAGGCCCAGGCCTGGAAGAGGGAGAAGGAAGGAAGAGGAGCGGAGAAGGCTCCAGGAATGAGGAATGAAGGGATCCCAGGGGTGCGGACGGGTGAGTCGCCACCGCACGCCCGAATCCACCTGCGTGGAGGGGTCAGGCCAAAGGGGGAGACCGGTCCCCGAACTAGTGGAGGCAGGAAACGACCCTCAGCTAGAAACCGGAGGCTCTGACATTTTATGTGGCGCAGCCCCTCGCTACACCCGCTAGGAAGGCACCACATAGGGTCAGGGAAACTGGCGCCAAGTTTACCAAGAGGAGGCCCGAGGCAGCCGGACAGAAGTGTTGGTAAGAAAGGCCAGACAAGGGACACACAAAGGGGGTCCTGTGAAGTGCTCCAAAGTTATCTGGGAGTTGTCTGAGCCCCTCACCTGGTGAGCAGAGTACGACGTGGGCAGCCGTTACCTGGAGACGTGGTCTGGATAATAAGAACTGTGAGTAAAGGCCCTGAACTGCATCACTGACTCCGTGTCGTTACTGCTGCTGCCCTGCACCATCACCCCCATCCTCCGCATACACTGCCCTGAGGCTATACTCCTCCCGTGGGGAGTTATGCTACGCTCTGCTGCACCCACAACACCAGCCTCAGTGGTCTGCCCTGTAGCGGCGGTTCACTCTGACCGCAATCCACGGGTGGCGTAGTCGGACATTTAAACATGAAAACCACATAAATAGTTCCGCCACTGGTTTGACCGCCCTGAGCCACGGAACTGGGTCGCCGCCACGAAGACTACAACCACCAGCATCCACCAAAAAGGGTCCGGCTCCGGGTGTCCCAAGGCCCAGGGGGTGCGTCAGAACATTTTCATCACCTTTCACAATCACCAATGGGAC
Organism: Phyllobates terribilis; assembly: GCF_046119375.1. NCBI lineage: Eukaryota > Metazoa > Chordata > Amphibia > Anura > Dendrobatidae > Phyllobates > Phyllobates terribilis. Next base: position 49,135,042 of record NW_027362773.1, read on the forward strand.
AAGGCAGGGATGTCCTCTGTCCCCTCTCTTATACATCCTAGTGACGGAGCACCTGCTCTCATCAATTCGCCATAACCCCAATATTAGGTGGATTGAGGTGGGAGGCACCGAGTACAAGTGCTCTCTATTTGCTGATGATGTCCTAGTATATATCACTCAATCACATATATCCATCCATGCTGTTATGGCTGAAATAGATCACTTTGTTACATGGTAAAATTTTAAAATCAATGCAGCGAAGTCTGAGGCCCTCGATGTCTCCCTCCCCAAATCTATATAGGATTCCATCCAGTCCAACTTTCCCTTTGCCTGGCCCTCACAGGGTATCAAATACTTAGGAATTCCTATTCATAGAGACCTCTCCCATCTATGTTATCTTAATTTTGGGCCCTTTATTGAACAACTCCATACAGACCACGGTTGGCAAGTTAGAACTGTAAGATTCACTACGTGAACCAATGGTGTTTTGTGGAAAAGCACATGTACACTGCGTTCCAAATTATTATACAAAAAGTGTTTAGGAGTGATAAGGGAAGAATTTGTTTGTTTGTCAGTTAAACTCATTGATGGTGATGTGTGTCAGGGCTCTTTATATCACTGTAAGCAATTGCAGACACCTGTGCTAATTAGTTTGGCAGGTGTGTCCAATGAAAGGCAAGACTACTTAAGAAGGCTCTCTCACATTATTAAGCAGCCTACATTTTCTGCCAAAATGGGAAAGAAAAAGGATGTGTCGGCTGCTGAGAAGCAACAAATTGTGGAGTGTTTAGGTCAAGGCATGACTACAATCAACATTGTGCGATGATCAGGATGAAGTGTCTTGGCAATCAAGAAGTATGTAGCTGATTCACAGTACACACGTGTGCGTGCTGATAAGGGCAAATTGAGGACTCTTTCCTACAGGCAATTACGTCAGGTTGAAAGAGCAGCGGCAAAAAAGCCTTGTCATAGCAGCAGACAAGTTTTTGAAGCTGCTTGTGCCTCCAACGTCCCCCGAACAACAAGATGCAGGGTCCTTCAGAGGTTTGCAGCTGTGCATGCGCCATCCTGTCGACCTCCTCTATCCACTTCACACAAGCAGAAACGGCTCCAGTGGGCCAAACATTACATGAAGACTGATTTCAAAACTGTTTTGTTCACGGATGAGTGCCGTGCAGCGCTCGATGGTCCAGATGGATGGAGTGGAGGATGGCTGGTTGATGGACACCCCACGCAAACACGGCTACAGCGCCAACAAGGAGGAGGTGGAGTAATGTTTTGGGCTGGAATCATGGGGAGAGAGATTGTCGGCCCCTTTAGGATCCCTGAAGGCGCTAAAGATGAACTCCATAATGTATGTGGATTTTCTCAAACAGCACTTCCTGCCATGGTTCAAGAAGAAGAACCGTGTATTTCACAGCAAGATCATTTTTCTGCATGATAATGCACCATCTCATGCTGCACATAAAACATCTGCATCTCTGGCTGATATGGGCATAAAAGGGGACAAACTTATGGTGTGACCCCCATGCTCCCCTGACCTCTACCCCATTCAGAACCTTTGGAGCATCATTAAAAGGAGTGTCTATGATGGCGGGAGGCAGTTCACATCTAAGCAACAGCTCTGGGAGGGTATTCTGTCCTCATGCAAAACAATTGAAGCAGAAACCATCCAAAACCTGACAAATTCAATGGACGAGAGAGTTCAGAAGCTCCTTTCGAACAAGGGGTCCTATGTGAAAATGTAACATCACCTAGAATAAAGTTTTGAGTTGAAAACTGTTTGATTTCAGTTTCTAACAACCTGCTAATGCTTATAATTTCAAAAATGACCATTTTTTTGGTCTTTATTAAAATGAAAAGGTTGATCGAAAAGTTTGGGGGATCTAAGAGTGTGGCAACCCAGTAGTCATGATTACTTCGAATTCTGACAATATGAGGGTCATGCTGCAGGTAGTGCAGCAAGAAGGCACTTATGTGCCTTGCGCATCTCGGAGCCCCAAAATTATTTTCCGGGCTAGATGCAGCTAAAAATTATTTTTAATTTTAAATCTGGTGAAGCTTTAGTATAGATGGCCTAATAGGATCAGTGCTGCACACTGCTACAATGCCCAAATTATTTTCCAGTCAAGATACAGATAAACATGATTAGTAATTTGAAAGCTTAAAACGGTTGGTAGGGTGATTTTAACCAATCATCAAGCTTTTACTCTCCCCAGGATGACACAGGGGTAGAAAAGTCGTTTCGGATCCATGATTTGTTCATCTTTATGAACGTGAGTCTGTCTACATTATCAGTGGAGAGCCGCGTGCGCTTATCTGTCAGCACACCACCAGCAGCGCTGAACACACGTTCAGACAGAACGCTGGCTGCGGGGCATGACAAGATCTCCAAGGCGTAAGTGGCTAGCTCCGGCCATTTATCCAGATTGGAAGCCCAAAAAGAGCAAGGATCCAGTGACACAGTCGTGGCTTCAATGTTTACTTGGAGATACTCCTGTACCATCGTCTCTAGGCGTTGACTATGTGTCAGACTTCTTGTCTCCTGTGGCCTTGCAAAGGATGGGCTAAAAAAGTGGTGAAATGATTCCGCAAAATTGATGTTACCAGCAGATACTGTGGTTCTGTTACGGTTTGAGTGCTGAACACTTGACGGTCCCACGGTTGGCAAGTTGGAACTGTGAGATTCACTACGTGCACCACTGGTATTTTGTGGAAAAGCACATGTAAGATTCTGCAACAGTCTCTGCTGATACTCCTGCATGCGTGCATCCCTTTCTATGGCAGGAATAATTTCTGCAAATTTACTTTTGTACCGGGGATCTAACAGTGTGGCAACCCAGTATTCAGGATTATTTCTAATTCTCACAATTCGAGGGTCATGTTGCAGGTAGTGCAGCAAGAAGGCACTCATGTGTGTTGCGCATCCAGGAGCACCAAGTCCCTGTTGTGTTGGTGGCGAGGTAACAATCATGCTTCCTTCCTCTGTCCTCTCCCCCCAACCTCGCACAACAGAAATGTGATCAAGGTCTCCCTCATCTGATGAGTCTTCCATCAGTTCGTCCTCCACTTCTTCCTGGGCTCCTGCACCTTCCTCACTAGTTTGGCTGCTACCATGCGCCCTGGTAAAACCATCTCCCCCACCCTCACATGCCTGCCGCCTTGGTGCTGCCGACCGTCTGGACCTTGCAGATGTTAGCCCTTCCGCATACAACTCCTCCTCCTCTACTTCCTCCACCTCCTCTTGTGCCACCACCTGACTCCGAATTCTGTTTAACATGTGCTCCAGCATGTAAATCACCGGAATAGTCATGCTGATAATGGCATCGTCAGCACTAAACATCTTCGTCGCCATTTCAAAACTGTGCAGAAGGGTGCATAGGTCCCTGATCTGAGACCACTCCTCCAGCGTGATTTGCCCCACCTCTGAATCTCGTTGGCCCAGGCTATACGTCAGAACGTATTGCACCAGGGCTTGTCGGTGCTGCCACAGTCGCTGCAACATGTGCAGAGTTGAATTCCACCGGGTAGGCACATCGCATTTTAGCCGGTGAAGTGGCAGGCCCAACGACTTCTGTAGAGATGTAAGTCGCTGATCTGCGGGATGCGAATGGCGGAAGTGAGCACACAGCGACCGTGCCCTCTGCAGAAGGCCATCTAGTCTGGGATAGTGGGCTAAAAATTGCTGGACAACCAGGTTCAACACGTGAGCCATACAAGGCACGTGTGTGACATTGCCCCGGCGAAGGGCCGCACCCAGGTTTGCAGCATTGTCGCACACGGCCTTCCCTGGTTTCAGGTCCAGTGGAGACAACCATTCATGAAATTGGTTCTCCAGAGCTGACCACAACTCCTCAGCTGTGTGACTCACATTTCCCAGACATTTCAATGTAAAAACCGCCTGATGACGTTGAGCCCTACTGCCAGCATAGTAAGGAGGTGTGCAGGATCCCTTTTGCGCAGTTAGAAAGCTTGTGGCATGACCAGACAGGCTTTGGGTGCAGGTGGAAGACCGAGAGGAGGTTGAGGAGGCAGAAGCAGTGGAGGAACTTTGACATAAAGAGGATTGACGCACAACTCGTGGGGACGGCAAGACTTGGACAGCAGCCCCTTGTCCTGCTGTCACCATAGTTACCCAGTGCCCAGTCAGCGACATGTAACGCCCCTGTCCATGCCTACTCGTCCAAGTGTCTGTGGTGAAATGCACCCTGTCACACACAGAGTTTCTCAAAGAAGCGGTGATGTTGTGTGCGACATGCTGGTGGAGCGCAGGCACACCTTTCTTTGAGAAGTAGTGCCGACTGGGCATCTGGTACTGGGGCACTGCGACGGACATAAGGTCTCGAAAATCCTCTGTGTCCACCAGGCGGAAAGGCAGCATTTCTGTAGCCAAGAGCTTGCAAATGGTGAAATTCAACCTCTTAGCTTTCTCATGGCTAGGAGGAAATGGTCTTTTACTTGTCCACATCTGAGGGACCGAGGGCTGGCTATTGTGCTTAGACGGGGTTGATAAGGGTGTCCCCGGCAAACTGCCGGTCTGTGAGGAAGATGCAGGCGGACATGTTAGGTTGCCTTGATCCAAAGGTGGTGCTATCGATGTCGGACAGCGCTCAACACCAGCTGGTGTTACCACCTCCAAAGAAAATGATGACCTGCCAATCACGCTGGCTGTTGCGTGAAAAAATTATTTTTAATTTGCAACCTGATGGAGGTCAGTATAGATGGACTAATAGACCAAGTCCCACACACTGCTAGAAGCCCAAATATTTTTTCAGAGCTAGATGCAGAAAAAAATTATTTTTAATTTGCAACCTGATGGAGGTCAGTATAGATGGACTAATAGACCAAGTCTCACACACCGATAGAAGCCCAAATATTTTTTCAGAGCTAGATGCAGAAAAAATTATTTTTAATTTGCAACCTGATGGAGGTCAGTATAGATGGACTAATAGACCAAGTCCCACACACTGCTAGAAGCCCAAATATTTTTTCAGAGCTAGATGCAGAAAAAAATTATTTTTAATTTGCAACCTGATGGAGGTCAGTATAGATGGACTAATAGACCAAGTACCACACACCGCTAGAAGCCCAACTATTTTTTCATTGCTAGATGCAGAAAAAAATTATATTCAATTTGCAACCTGCTGGAGGTCAGTATAGAAGGACTAATAGAACAAGTCCCACACACTGCTAGAAGCCCAAATATTTTTTCAGAGCTAAATGAAGAAAAAAATTATTTTTAATTTGCAACCTGATGGAGGTCAGTATAGATGGACTAATAGACCAAGTCCCACACACTGCTAGAAGCCCAAATATTTTTTCAGAGCTAGATGCAGAAAAAAATTATTTTTAATTTGCAACCTGATGGAGGTCAGTATAGATGGACTAATAGACCAAGTCCCACACACTGCTAGAAGCCCAAATATTTTTTGAGAGCTAGATGCAGAAAAAAATTATTTTTAATATGCAACCTGATGGAGGTCAGTATAGATGGACTAATAGACCTAGTCCCACACACCGCTAGAAGCCCAACTATTTTTTCAGAGCTAGATGCAGAAAAAAATTATATTCAATTTGCAACCTGCTGGAGGTCAGTATAGAAGGACTAATAGAACAAGTCCCACACACTGCTAGAAGCCCAAATATTTTTTCAGAGCTAAATGAAGAAAAAAATTATTTTTAATTTGCAACCTGATGGAGGTCAGTATAGATGGACTAATAGACCAAGTCCCACACACTGCTAGAAGCCCAAATATTTTTTCAGAGCTAGATGCAGAAAAAAATTATATTCAGTTTGCAACCTGATGGAGGTCAGTATAGATGGACTAATAGAATGATGCTATGCCCAAAAGATTTTACTTCACTAGGTGCAGTAAAAAAATTGGTATTCTATACACAGGTGTTATATCTTGCAACACAGATAGGCTACTCCACTGACTAACACACTCTGCAATAGGCCAAAAAGGATTAGCTTTGCTAGATTCAGCCAAATGCTGTGAAAAAAACTTGCACAGCACTGGCACAGACCTGCCTGGCAAAAACTGATAGGAACTCATGTAACCTAGTCCTGAAAAGGACTCCAATTACAATTAGTCTTTACTCCCACAACCTATCTATTTAAGAGCACAGACCTCCCTGATAAAAGTCGTAGGAAATGCTGTAACCTAGTCCTTAAAAGGACTGCAATCACAACTATTCCCTACTCCCAAGCTATCTGTATATTTGTGCGAAAATTGGCTTGAAATTAACAAGGTATAGCGCACACAGCAACAGCGGTGCCGTCTAACACGCAGCTGCAGCAGTGAGAAAATGGTGGCGACGGGGAAAATGGCTTGGTCTTATAGGGCAAGGACATGTGACATACACTGCCAATGACACATGCCCTTGCTTGTGTGAAAAAAAGCACTTCGCTCCGTGTGTGCGCTGCTGATAGGCTGACAGATTGCACCTCCCCACTGCAAATGCGGGAAAGAGAAAAAAAAATGGAGATCTTCATTGTTCCTGCAGAGATCCATCCCCTGCCCCTCCCCCCACCCCGCTGTACACTCAAACTGCGTATTAACATTAATTTTCATCATTACTGAGAAAAAATCCAGTTATGATTTTGGTGCACGAACAGTTATCGAACATAACCTCGAACAGCCGAATTTTTCTCAAATTGTTCGTGTTCGCCGAACGGCTCGAACACCGCCCAAAACAGCTCGAATTTGAGATTATCGAACAGTTCGAGTAGAACAACGCTCATCTCTAATTACGTCGGAGAGCAAGTGGGAGGTTTTCTGGTCAGGATCCCTTAAACATGCAACATCCTCCTGCCCCAGTCCTGGGAGGGGAGAATTCTGCCCTTATAAACTGGATCTGGGGCGGGGTTGAGTGAGTCAGAGAACAGTCAGAGTCAGAGTGAGAGCAAGGGAAAGTAACAGCAAGGAGCTCTGTAGGAGCTAGGAGCTAAAGACCAGGGGCTGGAAGCTGAGCAGAGCTCGCCCTGGCAGAAGACAATAGGAACCGGACACAGGAGTCCGAAGTTGTGAGGACTTATATATCCAGCAGCAGAAACCAGCCGGCAGGGGATTTCAGGTCCTCTGGCCATAGAAGCCCGGAGGCTCAGTCACAAGCAAGGGACCAGCACCGCCGTCGTGGAGCGGAGGCTAACAGAAGGCCCCAAGTCACCAGCCATATGGGTGAGCACTACACGGTACACTCAGGGACATGGGCTACTTCTACCCGCTTACAACAAGGTAGCCAGGAAGAGTGCAGACAGACGGGGAGGGCTACAACTCCACCTGGCCAGGGGAACTCCTGCTTGCTCACAGACTGACCAGGCCTCTTATGCTAGCCAGTACTCCCGGGAGGGTCTACCTTATAATCATCAGTAAAGACCCTGAACTGCACTGCAAAGACTCTGAGTCGTTCCTGCTGCGCTCGTGCACCATCACCCCCATCATCCACACTCACTGCCCTGAGGCTATATAATGCCCCTTACAAGAGCCATGCAGTACAGCATATTACAAACATAAGTCCCATTATTGGGGAGTGGGTCTCCCATAGTATTTGCTTATGCTTTCCCAGCAAAAGCTGCCAAAAATTAGGACGGAGCAACTTGCAATGCCCCTTACAAGAGCCATGCAGTACAGCATATTACAAACATAAGTCCCATTATTGGGGAGTGGGTCTCCCGTAGTATTTGCTTATGCTTTCCCAGCAAAAGCTGCCAAAAATTAGGACGGAGCAACTTGCAATGCCCCTTACAAGAGCCATGCAGTACAGCATATTACAAACATAAGTCCCATTATTGGGGAGTGGGTCTCCCATAGTATTTGCTAATGCTTTCCCAGCAAAAGCAGCCAAAAATTAGGACGGAGCAACTTGCAATGCCCCTTACAAGAGCCATGCAGTACAGCATATTACAAACATAAGTCCCATTATTGGGGAGTGGGTCTCCCATAGTATTTGCTTATGCTTTCCCAGCAAAAGCTGCCAAAAATTAGGACGGAGCAACTTGCAATGCCCCTTACAAGAGCCATGCAGTACAGCATATTACAAACATAAGTCCCATTATTGGAGAGTTAGTGTCCCATGGTATTTGCTTATGCTTTCCCAGCAAAAGCTGCCAAAAATTAGGATGGAGGAACTTGCAATGCTGGCACCCTGGTGGTATAGTGGTGGTGGAGGCTGAGGATAAGGAGAAGAAGATAAAGCAGCCGAAACGAGGAAGCGTATACCCATGTGTGGGTGTGAAGCGGTGCATGTGAATACACCTCCCAAAATAACACAGTGGATTTGACTTTATGCTACTCTGCTGTCATTTAGTGGTGATGAGAAGTCTGGCCCAATCCAGCCCTTGTTCATTTTGATAAGGGTCAGCTTGTCAGCATTGTCAGTTGACAGGCGAGTGCGCTTATCAGTTATAATTCCCCCAGCGGCACTAAAAACATGCTCCGATAACACGCTAGCGGCAAGGCCGGCCAGGACCTCCAAGGCGTATAGAGCGAGTTCATTCCAAGTGTCCAGCTTGGATACCCAATAATTAAAAGGCACAGAGGAATCACGGAGGACGCTGGTACGATCGGCAAGGTACTCCCTCACCATCTTTTGAAACTTTCCACTCCTTGGGAGAGTACCCCGCGCCTCAGGGCCTGTAAGCTGGGCGGGTGTCAGAAAACTGTCCCAGAACGTTGACAGTGTTCCCCTGCCTCTGCTGGATTGGAGTTGCATCTCTCTCGCCTGTACGCCTTGGTTGGGCAATGAACTGTGACCTCTGCCGCTAGCGTGTTCAGATGGGAATTTTTTTAAGAGTTCTGCAGCAAGGGCCTTCTGGTATTGCCCCATTTTTGTAGACGTCTCCACCTCAGGAATAAGAGAGTGAAAGTTCTCCTTGTAGCGGGGGTCTACAAATGTCACCAACCAGTAATGACTGTCACCCAACATTTTGACGCGAGGGTCACGGTTAAGGCAGCGTAACATAAAGTCAGCCATGCGTGCCAGACTGGTAACGGGCAAGATTTCCGTGTCCTCACCAAGATGACGACTGATCATGCTCTCCTCCTCCTCCTCCTCTTCCTCCTCCCCCTGTCCTCAGGCCACCCACGCTGAACCGACGGTATGACACTTGTACAGGTACTACCGTCTACAACGCATGATAGCAGCTCCTGTTCTTCCTCCTCCTCCTCCTCCTCTCCCTCATTGTCCCCCAATGCACGTTGGGATGAGATGAGGCTGGGCTGTGTGTAACCACCCGCTACGGCTTCTTGATCCATCTCATCATACTCTGGCTGCAATGCCTCCTCTTTAATTCTCTGCAGAGAGCGTTGCAAAAGACTGACAAGTGGGATGCTGACACTAATGATGGCGTCATCGCCACTCACCATCTTGGTGGCCTCCTCAAAGTTTGTCAGGATGGTACATATGTCAGACATCCAGGTCCACTCCTGAGGTCTTATGTGTGGAGTCTGACCTGAATATCGATGGCCTTGTTGCAGCTGGTACTCCACAACTGCTCTCTTCTGCTCACAAATCCTTTGCAACATGTGGAGGGTAGAGTTCCAATGTGTGGGGACATCACACACCAGTCGGTGTGCCGAAAGCTGCAAACGCTGCTGCAACACAGCAAGGGCGGCGGAAGCTGTAGCCGACTTGCGAAAATGAGCTGACAGGCGGCGTACTTTCCTGAGCAGATCTGGCAACTCGGGGTACGATTTAAGAAACCCCTGAACCACGAGGTTAAGCACATGAGCCAGGCATGGTACGTGTATGATCTCACCTCGCCTCAGAGCCGCCACCAGGTTACGGCCATTGTCACACACGACCATGCCGGGATGTAGGTTCAGCGGTCTCAGCCACAGAACTGACTGCTCTTTCACAGCTGTCCACAACTCACAAGCAGTGTGAGGTTTATCACCTAAGCTTATGAGTTTCAGCACAGCCTGTTGCCGCTTGGCGGAGGCGGTACTGCAATGCTTCCAGCTTGTAACTGATGTGGTGATATCTGAGATGGAGGCTGAACATGAGGAGGAGGAGGAGGAGGATGCGCAGGAGCTGTACACTGTGGGGGCAACTCTGACTGACATAGGGCCCGCAATCCTCAGTGTGGGGAGGATGTGTTCCGTCCCAAGGTCCGACTGGGTCCCGGCTTCCACTATGTTTACCCAGTGTGCCGTCAGAGAGATGTACCGTCCCTGGACACAAGCACTTGTCCACATGTCCTTTGTCAGGTGGACTCTGCCAGTAACTGCGTTGTTGAGGGCACGGCAGATGGTTTGGGCACGTGCTTGTGTAGTGCGGGGATGGCACACCGGGCAAAATAGTGTCGGCTGGGGACCGAGTACTGAGGGACGGCCACCGCATTTCCAATGCAAGCAGTTGTGAAATGTGCGAATTTAGGACTGTGGCCTGTGGGGCGTTAGCTGCGAATTTCCGCTTTCGTTCAAAGGTCTGGGATATGGACAATTGAACGCTGCGGTGGGACGTGGACGTGGACGTTGATGCTGTTTCTTGAGAAACTGCCATAACAAGTGAAGACTGAGAGGAGGGGGCATCTTTACATGCAGTATGGACAGGGGATTGCCTTGCACACACAACAGGGGGTTCTATTGCGCGCACAACAGTGGAAGAAGCAGTGGTGACACCCGCTGCCACTGGTCGTGGACCCTGGGTTTCGCCCCACAAAGTCGGGTGCTTTGCTGCCATGTGCCTGATCATGCTGGTGGTGATCAGGCTGGTAGTTTTGTCTCCCCTGCTGATGCTGGCATGGCAGGTGGAACATATGGCCTTTTGGGGTTATCAGCAGAGTCTTTAAAAAAATTCCAGACTCTGGAAGACCTACCGCTTGTACTGGCAACATCCCTCATGTTGGTGTTACGGGGAACGGTTGCCTGCCTTCTGTCTGCGGCCACCACACTGCTTCTTCCTGCATGTTGGGGTACTCTGCCTCCCTCCCCCTGTGTGCTGCTGGCCTCACTCTGCATGTCCTCCTTCCACGTTGGGTCAGTTACTAGATCATCCACCACCTCCTCCTCTTCCACTTGCGCACCACGATCCTCCTCCTCACTTCCTGGCAATTGTGTCTCGTCATCGTCCACCTCTTGTGACAGATTGCCAACGTCGACTTCCTGTAGCCGTGGCTGTTCAAATATTTGGACATCGCAACATGGGATCTCCTCTTCCACCACTTCAAGCGTATCAGGCGAGGGGCCCAAATATGGAAATGGACCAGTGAACAGCTCTTCAGAGTGTCCAAGTGTGGGATCACTTGCTGTCTGACGACACTCGGCATGGTGGGAGGAAGGAGCATCAGGGTGAGGAGGAGTATGCGGTCGAGACTCACGGCTACTAAGAGTTGACCGTGTGGAAGACAGACCGGAGGTGGTGGTGCCCAGGTAACTGGAAGTATTGTCTGCTATCCAATTAATAACCTGTTCACACTGATCAGTTCTCAATACTGGTGTTGTTCTGTGCTTCCCTAGTAATTCGGTCAAGAAGTGGGAGCGAGACGATGTGGCTGTTGGTTGTGGCACATTTTCACCTTGGCCACGGCCCCGTCCTCTGCACGAACAATCACCAGAAAGTCCACTTCCACGTTCCTTGCCACGCGCCTTGCCCATTGTAAATGAAGTAAAATAGCTTACACTTGCATTATCAATGGAAAAAGGGTAATATAGAGTAGATTAGAACCGTGGAAGAGGAAAACCACAGTTATTGTTTACTGGGGTATACCACACTTTTTTAAATAGAGATATTTGTGGCTGAACAGTGAGCGACACACTCAAACTGCTTTTTTTTAAGATACCAAAGGCCCAAAACTGGATAGTACAGCGATTTGACCTGTGGAACTGCGAAACCACACTGGGATGTCTGGCCTACACAAGACTATTTTCAACAGATATATTTTTGTGTCACAACAGTCAGGAGACACTACTGTTTTTCTTTATGGAAAAAACTACCAAAACCTGAATAATAGAGATTTTTTACCATGGGATGGCAAAACCACAGTTATTGTTTACTGGGGTATACCACACTTTTTTAAATAGAGATATTTGCGGCTGAACAGTGAGCGACACACTCAAACTGCTTTTTTTTTAGATACCAAAGGCCCAAAACTGGATAGTACAGCGATTTGACCCATGGAACTGCAAAACCACACTGGGATGTCGGGCCTACACAAGACTATTTTCATCAGATATATTTTTGTGTCACAACAGTCAGGAGACACTACTGTTTTTCTTTACGGAAAAAGCTACAAAAACCTGAATAATAGAGATTTTTTACCGTGGGATGGCAAAACCACAGTTATTGTTTACTGGGGTATACCACACTTTTTTAAATAGAGATATTTGCGGCTGAACAGTGAGCGACACACTCAAACTGTTTTTTTAGATACAAATGGCCCAAAAGTGGATAATACAGAGGTTTGAACCGTGAAACTGCAAAGCCACACTTGTATTTCTCGGGCCTACACCAGACTATTTTCAACAGATATATTTGTGTCGGAACAATCAGGAGACACTATTTATTTTTTTACGGCAAAAAATGCCAAAAGCAGGATAATAGAGATGTTTTACCGTGGAACAGCAAAACCACAGTTATAATTTACTGGTGTATACCAGACTTTTTTGAATATATATATATTTGCGACTGAACAATGAGCGACACACTCAAACAGATTTTTTTAGATACAAATGGCCCAAAAGTGGATAATACAGAGGTTTGAACCGTGGAACTGCAAAACCACACTTGTATTTCTTGGGCCTACACCAGACTATTTTCAACAGATATATTTGTGTCTGAACAATCAGGAGACACTATTTATTTTTTACAGCAAAAAATGCCAAAAGCAGAATAATAGAGATTTTTTACTGTGGAACAGCAAAACCACGGATATAATTTACTGGTGTATACCAGGCTTTTTAAAATATATATATTTTTGCAGCTGAACAGTGAGCGACACACTCAAACTGTTTTTTTTAGATACAAATGGCCCAAAAGTGGATAATACAGAGGTTTGAACCGTGAAACTGCAATGCCACACTTGTATTTCTCGGGCCTACACCAGACTATTTTCAACAGATATATTTGTGTCTGAACAATCAGGAGACACTATTTATTTTTTACGGCAAAAAATGCCAAAATCAGGATAATAGAGATGTTTTACCGTGGAACAGCAAAACCACAGTTATAATTTACTGGTGTATACCAGACTTTTTTGAATATATATATATTTGCGGCTGAACAGTGAGCGACACACTCAAACTGGTTTTTTTAGATACAAATGGCCCAAAAGTGGATAATACAGAGGTTTGAACCATGGAACTGCAAAACCACACTTGTATTTCTCGGGCCTACACCAGACTATTTTCAACAGATATATTTGTGTCTGAACAATCAGGAGACACTATTTATTTTTTACGGCAAAAAATGCCAAAATCAGGATAATAGAGATGTTTTACCGTGGAACAGCAAAACCACAGTTATAATTTACTGGTGTATACCAGACTTTTTTGAATATATATATATTTGCGGCTGAACAGTGAGCGACACACTCAAACTGTTTTTTTTAGATACAAATGGCCCAAAAGAGGATAATACAGAGGTTTGAACCGTGGAACTGCAAAACCACACTTGTATTTCTCGGGCCTACACCAGACTATTTTCAACAGATATATTTGGGTCTGAACAATCAGGAGACACTATTTATTTTTTACGGCAAAAAATGCCAAAAGCAGGATAATAGAGATTTTTTACTGTAGAACAGCAAAACCACAGTTATAATTTACTGGTGTATACCAGGCTTTTTAAAATATATATATATTTGCGGCTGAACAGTGAGCAACACACTCAAACTGTTTTTTTCAGATACAAATGGCCCAAAAGTGGATAATACAGAGGTTTGTACCGTGGAACTGCAAAACCACACTTGTATTTCTCGGGCCTACACCAGACTATTTTCAACAGATATATTTGAGTCTGAAAAATCAGGGAGACACTATTATTTTTTTTTACAGCAAAAAATGCAAAAAGCAGGATAATAGAGATTTTTTACCGTGTAACAGCAAAAGCACACTTCTGTCTATCTGGCCTACACCAGACTATTTTCAACAGATATATTTGTGTCTGAAAAATCAGGGAGACACTATTATTATTTTTATACAGCAAAAAATGCCAGAAACAGGATAATAGAGATGTTTTACCGTGGAACATCAAAACCACAGTAATAATTTACTGGTGTATACCAGACTTTTTAAAATATATATATTTGTGACTGAACAGTGAGCGACACACTCATACTGTTTTTTTTAGACACAAATGGCCCATAGAACTGCAAAACCACACTTCTATTTCTCTGGCCTACACCAGACTATTTTCAACAGATATATGTGTCTGAAAAATCAGGGGCACACTTCTTTTTTTTGTGGGGGGTGGACACCAAAAGGTTAATAAGATGGGTATTTGTACATTGTGAAGGAGGAAGAAAAAAAGAGGATTTAGATAAAAAAAAAAGGATTTTTCCTGGCCCCCGGGGCCTAGAGCTAAGTCCAGCAATTTCAGCAACAGGAGCAGCACACAGGACTATAATGCAGCATTTGCTGGTATAACCACTGTGTCTCCTATACAGCCTGCCTGCCTGCCTGCCTGCCTGCCTGATATACCTGGGATAGATATTACTCCTGAGAAGGACTGTTTGTTTGATCTGGCAGCCTTTACAGACCCTACACTAACTATTTTGCAGGAAATATCTCTCCCTAAATCAGCAGCGCTGTCCCTACACTGTCTGATCCGGAGCGACTGTGTCCAAGATGGCGGCGCCCGGTTTGGAATACTTGAGGTGACGCTGTGCGGCCAGCCAATCACTGTAATGCCCACAAACAACATGGCTGCGGCATTACAGTGACTGGCTGGCAATCCCTGCATGTTCATTGGCTCTGTAAAGAGCGCCAAACATGCAGGGCGGAGACCCGAGCTCCCGCCCGAGTAACCCAGAAATGCTCGGTGCTCGCCGAACATCCCGAGTAGTGTGATGCTCGGGCGAGTACCGAGCAGTGTCGAGCATGTTCGCTCAACACTAATCATTAACACAAGTCATAGAGAATGGTTGCTTGGTGTCACATAAATAGTATGAGTTTTGTTTCCTGATGTCAATTTTAATTTCGCTAATCCTATATAATAGATAAATTTGGCCATAGGATTCAAAGCGATCATTTTATGGATCCTTGTAATATTCAAGCTTTATTAGGCTTTTGGTATGTGGATTTTAACTTTGTCTTTATATGTTAAACCTTGGGCATAGGAGCAGAAAAAGCGAAACCTGCGTTTCATGAAGAATTACCCAGGTTCTACTGAGGTTTGAACTCAGATCACTGGATTAAAAGAGCAGAGCGCTAACCATTACACCATGGAAGCAGAGGAACAATGGACCTAGCTGGATATTCTTGAGAAGAAAACGGTGAAACGAGCATGTTAAATCATGAATGGTTGTGAAAACAGGCTCTAATGCTGCAGTCCATTTCTACTATTAATACAAAATGGTATATTAATATCCACTATCCTTTTATTTCACAAGTGTGCATAGAATTCCACGATATCACAACAAGGAGAGTTTTAAATGTTGATAAAAACTGGCAAATAGAGTGTTGCATCTATTACTTGGATAAAGGGTGAGAAAAAATAAATTGCAAAACTTATACTGTTAGAAAGCTGTTCATCCAGAAGTTGCTAAAGATTATTCATTGTGTAGTAAAAGCTTTCATCCGAGACATAATTCAAGTAGAGTTTGTAGAAATCTAAGCCCATGTCCATCAGCCACGATAGTGCTCTGTGGCCGCTGGACAAGAGCAGGAGAAAGTCCTCTTACTTGAAGGCACCCGCGGTGCTACTTTTGTTTAGCATCGGGACACACGTTATGTCGCGTAGGGCAGGCTAATCAAAAGAAGATCCGAAGATGCTGTCAGTATGGTTCTACAAACCCAGTTCAAAGATCACAGACCACTGTCTTGGGAGATAGATGAGGGGTTTATGAAAATTGATCTTCAATAATCTGTCAAAAGTTTATGGACGTAGCCGGCAGGATTTGAACCTGCGCAGGGAGACCCCAATGGATTTTTAGTCCACCGTCTTAACCACTCAGCCACGACTACTCAGACATGAAACACTTGTGAGTTTTACACACCTTTTCTTAAAGCACCATGATCAAGATCAGTGATTATCCCTCTGGAAGACATCGTAGAAAAGCAAAGCAAAATTCTAGGCCTCACTAAAATGTAAAAATCTGATTTAAAGTCATCATCAATTAGAACCTTGTACAGTTCTTGGCTTTTCCCTCTTCATAAGGCGGATTTGAACTGGGTCCACTACAAAAACATACTGAAAAAAAACTCTGAAAATGCTCAAAGGTCTGAACATATTAGTTTCCATGTAAAAGAGACTTGCTTTTCATATGATCAGGCTCTTGAGCGCCTTTTAACCGTATCAAGTTGCCAAAAATGGCAAGCAGTTAACTGAAATGAGCACATCATTCTTCAGGTGTTTTTCACTTAGAAGAATTCCAGACTTATAATGCAAGTCAAGGGGAAGGTAAGAAAGACCCCTGGAAGGCTCCTCAGTGACTTTTGGTGAGTTTTGTGAGCCACAAAAAGAAGCCACAAAAACGCACTCAAAAGATGCACAAGACAATTCTTAGAAAAACGCCACCAAAAATGTTTACAAACAGCATTAGGAAATGCTGAAAAACAAGAGAAAAGATGGCTCAGGAAAATAAAATGCTGATGTTTCCTGAAGCCATTTTGGCTTGAAATCCATGTCAGTTTTACCCACCTGGAAAAAGTGTTATGTGATCATTAACACAAGTCATAGAGAATGGTTGCTTGGTGTCACATAAATAGTATGAGTTTTGTTTCCTGACGTCAATTTCAACTTTCGCTAATCCTTTATAATCGATAACTTTGGCCACAGGATTCAAAGCGATCATTTTATGGTTACTTGTAATATTCAAGTTTTTTTTGGCTTTTGGTATGTGGATTTTAACTTTGTCTTTATATGTTAAACCTTGGGCATAGGAGGACAGAGTGTGAGCGGAAAAAGTGAAACCTGTGTTTTATGAAGAATTACTCAGGTTCCACTGAGGTTTAAACTCAGATCACTGGATTCAAAGTACAGAGTGCTAACCATTACACCATGGAAGCAGTGGAACAATGGACCTAGCTGGATATTCTTGTGAAGAAAAGGGTGAAACAAGCATGTTAAATCATGAATGGTTGTAAAAACAGGCTCTAATGCTGCAGTGCAATTCTACTATTAATACAAAATGGTAAATTAATATCTACTATACTTTTATTTCACAAGTGTGCGTAGAATTGCACGATATCACAACAAGGAGAGTTTTAAATGTTGATAAAAACTGGCAAATACAGTGTTGCATCTATTACTTGGAAAAAGGGTGAGAAAAAATAAATGGCAAAACTTATACTGTTAGAAAGCTGTTCATCCAGAAGTTGCTAAAGATTATTCATTGTGTATTAAAAGCTTTCATCCGAGACATAATTCAAGTAGAGTTTGTAGAAATCAAAGCCCATGTCCCAGTCCATCAGCCACGATAGTTCTCTGTGGCCACTGCACAAGAGCGGGAGAAGGTCTTCTTACTTGATGGCACCAGCGGTGCTTCTTTTGTTTAGCATCGGGACACACGTTATGTCGCGCAGGGCAGGTTAATCAAAAGAAGATCAGAAGATGCTGTCAGTATGGTTCTACAAACCCAGTCCAAAGATCACAGACCACTGTCTTGGGAGATAGACGAGGGAATAAGAAAATTGAACTTCAATAATCTGTCAATAGTTTTGAGAACATGGACGTAGCCGGCAGGATTTGAACCAGCGCAGGGAGACCCCAATGGATTTACTAGTGCATTGCCTTAACCACTCGGCCACGACTACTCAGACATGAAATACTTGTGAGTTTTACAAACCTTTTCTTAAAGCACCATGATCAAGATCAGTGATTATCCGTCTGGAAGACATCTTAGAAAAGCAAAGCAAAATTCTAGTCCTCACTAAAATGTAAAAATCTGATTTAAAGTCATCATCAATTAGAACCTTGTGCAGTTCATGGCTTCTCCCTCTTCATAAGGCGGATTTGAACTGGGTCCACTACAAAAACATCCTGAAAAAAAATCTGAAAATGCTCAAACGTCTGAACATACTCATTTCCATGTATAAAAGACTTGCTTTTCATATGATCAGGCTTTTGAGCACCTTTAAACCTCATCAAGTTGCCAAAAATGCCAAGCGGTTAACTGAAATCAGCACATCATTCTTCAGGTGTTTTTCACTTAGAAGAGTACCAGACTTATAATGCAAGTCAAGGGGAAGGTAAGAAAGACCCCTGGAAGGCTCCTGAGTGACTTTTGGTGAGTTTTTGTGAGCCACAAAAAGAAGCCACAAAAACGCACTCAAAAGGTGTGTGGCACCCCAGGGGTCTGGT
The DNA here is from genome assembly GCF_046119375.1 of Phyllobates terribilis. NCBI lineage: Eukaryota > Metazoa > Chordata > Amphibia > Anura > Dendrobatidae > Phyllobates > Phyllobates terribilis. The sequence continues at coordinate 49,153,486 of NW_027362773.1, forward strand.
TGCCACAGTAATAGAAATATTATGTCTGAGAGCAAGTGGGAGGTTTCTCTGGTCAGGAGCCCTAAGCATGCAACACTGCCCACCCAGACCTGGGTGGGGAGGAATCTCCCCTTATAAACTGGGTCTGGGGCGGGATTAAAGAGAGTCAGAGTGAAGTTCCAGACAGAGACGCAGTCAGGTCTGGAGGACAGCAGACACAGGGAAAGCAAGATCTAGGAGCTCTGTAGGAGCAGGAGCGAGTGCCAGAGGCTTGAAGCTAGATAACTCGCCTTGGCTGAAGACACTAAACCCGGACACGGAGTCCGAGGCTGTGGGGACATCCAGGTCCAGCAGCAGAATCCAACCGGCAGGGGATTCCATGTCCTCTGGTCATAGAAGCCCAGAGGCACGGTCACAAGCAAGGGACCAGCACCGCCATCGTGAAGCAGAGGCTAACGGAAGGCCCCAAGTCACCGGACATACGGTTGAGCACCACATGGTATACTCAGGGACGTTGGCTACTTCTACCCGCACACAGCAAGGTAGCCAGGAAAGAGTACAGATAGACGGGGAGGCCTACAAATCCACCTGGCCAGGGGGAGATCCTGCTAGCTCACAGACTGACCAGGCCTCTACTGCTAGCCAGTACTCCCGGGAGGGTCTGCGTTATGCCATCAGTAAAGACCCTGAACTGCACCACACGTCTCTGTGTTTCATCGCCGCACCAGCACAATTAGTACTGGGACGCTCACACCATCACTCCCATCATCCACACTAGCTGCCCTGAGGCAATACTTCTCCCGTGGGGAGTTATCCCATACTTGGCTGCGCATACAACATCAGCCTCAGCGGTCTGCAGCGCAGCGGCGGTCCCCACTGACCGCAATACATGGGTGGCGTAGTCGGACATTTATTATTACACTAAGACTGCCACTGGTTTGACCGCCCTGGGCACGGACCGAGTCACAGCCACAGAGGACTACAACCCCCAGCGATCCGGCTCCGGGTATCCCCTGCACAGCACAGGCCCAGGGGGCGCGTACACTTTGGCGTAGTCGGCAAGATCTCGTGCCCGCAACCACCGGGTACTGCGTGCCTGAAAAAGACTTTTGTAATTAAATGTGGCGAAGTTTCCCGCCGTCCGGAGTCGTTTCCCGCCATCGGACGCCATCTTGGGTCGTTTCCCGCCGTCTTTTGCCGTCTTCCCGCCTTCCGCAGCTGCTTCCCACCATCTTCAGGACGCCGCACGGGAAGAAGAGGGGCGTGGACGCCGAAAGCGCGCGAGACCCGAAGCTCCACCCCATGCACTAACGCTGCGTAAGGTCCTGGAAGGCAGAGGGAGTGACGCTGACGTCACAGGAGCGCGACGCAAGGTCCTCGACCCCGACGATCGACTGCGGAGCCGCGGCCTACGGAAGAAGAGCATCGCAAGGTAGGCCACGGTCCACTAGGGGGGAAGGAGGATGTCGGACACCGAGGGGAGCTCCACCGCCACACCGGCCGCCACCGCAACTGCTGCTGCGGTCATGCCATTCACCATGCCCTATATCCCGGGGGCAACCTGGCTACCCCAGTACTCAGGGGAGTCACATACCCTAATTGACTTTAGGGAAAGACTGGATAGCCTCTTCCAGGTATACCCCCTCACGGAAGAGCAAAAAGTAAGCATCCTGGTGGCCCAGTTAATCGGGGCAGCCCAAAGGAAGGTAAAGTCCTGATCACCTGGGAAGAAGAGGACTGTCAGAGAAATACTAGCCCGGCTGAAAGACACATTTGACACCTGCACCTCAGCCGAAATAAAGCTCAGATTTTACGGGTGCAAACAACGGGCACATGAAAGTATAAGAGACTATGCTCTAAACCTACAAGAGGCCCTGAGAGCCATTAAGCAGGCAGACCCTGACAGCGTGGGGAATGAAGACAAGCTGTTGACCGAACAATTTATTGAGGGTCTACTGTGCAATGCCCTCCGAACCCAGTTGCGGGAAATGGCCTTAAAGGACCCTGACCTGGACTTTGCACAGTTCAAGGACAGAGCCATCTGGGTGCTCCGAGAACCGGCACCAGGTGGCGCTGTGACCCACAGGCGCCCTGCTATCACTTATCACCAGGACGCGGCGCCCTTGTCTGCAGGGCCTGTGGGAGCTGAGGCGCAGGCTTTGAACAATAACCCGGCTACAGACCTGCACCATCAGGTCCAAGAGCTGACTAAGAGCGTTGCCGCGCTAACCAGAACTGTGCAGTCTTTACAGGTCTCTTGTCCAGGAAAGATCCAGCTGGCATCCGGACCGGAGGACGTCCCATGGCGCCGACTGAGGAGGACCCCACCAGCCAGAGGAAGACCCAGCAACCGATACAACGAGGACGGATGACCCATCTGCCGCCGCTGCAATAAACCTGGACACATGGCAAGGTACTGTCATTTAAACGGGCACAACCTGGGGTAGAGGGCCAACCCCCAGGCTAAAGATCATCAGGCCCATCAAACTGGCGTGATAAATACGTAGGGGGACGTCCGGTCTTGCATCTGGTACTGGATGGCATTCCTATGAGTGCCCTACTAGACACTGGGTCACAGGTGACTACCATCCCGTACGTGCTCTTCAAGCGGTAGTGGAATGACTCGGACATAACCCGCTGCCCAGATGACGACCTGAGCATTTTCGCCAGCAATGGTCAGCCCGTGCCACAGATAGGATTTAAAGAGGTGACCATCAAGGTCGGTAAGGTTGAACTGCCGGCACAAGGACTGATCATTGTGGACATTGACCATCGCGAGAGTCACCCAAAAATAACCCTAGGTACTAACGTAATCGAAAACTGTCTTGCAGAGGTGATTCTTATTTTGCAACAGGTTGCCAAGAACGCCAGTTCCAGCCAGCAGCGTGTCCTCCAAAAAGAGATCCGGGCACTGATGAAACGGCAACAGGTGGAACTATCTGGTGGTGAGATAGGTAGCGTGAGAATGTGTGACCCGTTCCCTATTGCCATGCCCCCGAAAAGTGAGATGATGATTTGGTGTCGGGAAGCTATTGGTCTAAGAGGTGGAGACTACCAAGCAATGGTAGAACCCGTCTACTCAGACAGTAGGCCCACCGTTTTGACAGCAAGGGGGGTGGTCAATGTACGCCATGGGAGGGTGCCCGTCCGCATCATAAATATCGGGGAGAGAGAAGTATACCTGCCCCGGTATGCCACGCTAGCCAAATTGTTCACCATCAACCAGAACTCTGTACAGGCCGTGGAACCCTTGCCTCCATCTCAACCAGAGGAAGGTAACGGCTCTAAGAAACCAATGGAGGACTGGTGTCAGCAACTGCATTTGGGTTCTGACTCCACTCCTTCACACCAAAAACAGGGAGTCTATCGGGTGGTTCAAGAGTATGAGAGAGTGTTTAGTAAACACCCGCTGGACTTCGGGAGAGTAAAGGGGGTAGAACATCACATCCCCATGGGAGACCATCCTCCCATAAAGGAGAGATACCGACCCATACCCCCTGCACACTATCAACACGCCAAGGGGATGCTAAAAGACATGTAGGAGGCTGGGGTAATTAGGGACAGCTGTAGCCCCTAAGCAGCTCCACTAGTCTTAGTGAAAAAGAAAGACAACACCATGAGAATGTGTGTAGACTACAGGAAGGTCAACCGTATCACACACAAAGATGCGTACCCGTTACCAAGGATAGAAGAGTCATTAGCTGCATTAAAATCTGCTAACTTCTTCTCTACATTGGATCTCACTAGCGGGTACTGGCAGGTTCCTGTAGCAGAGGCGGACTGGGAGAAGACCGCATTCACCACCCCGATGGGACGCGGAGAATTTAACTGTATGCCAATCGGGCTCTTCAAAGCACCAGGCACCTTCCAATGGTTGATGGAATGCTGTCTGGGACACCGGAACTTCAAGACGGTCCTATTATACCTGAACGATGTCATCGTCTATTCCAAGACCTATGAGGACCATAAGGAACACCTAGCAGAAGTGTTTGAAGCCCTGGCAAACTATGGCCTAAAGGTAAAACCCTCAAAGTGTCATCTACTGAAGCCAAAGGTACAGTACCTGGGACACGTGGTGAGTGCTGACGGAGTGGCCCCCGACCCTGACAAGATCACCGTGATTAAGGACTGGCCAAGACCATCCAGCATAAAGGAAGTGCGGCAGTTCCTCGGGTTGGTAGGCTACTACCGAAGATTCATTCCCGGTTTTACCAAGAAGGCATCTCCTATGCATGACCTCCTGATAGGCCAGTCCAGGAAGGCCAAAAACCAGAAGCCACCCTTCAAATGGGAAAAGCTGGAAGAGGAGTCCTTCCGCCAGTTGAAGATGGCCCTCACGGGGGATGAAATCCTGGCGTACCCTGATTACAGCCAGCCCTTTATCCTCCACACGGACACAAGCAACATCGGGCTAGGAGCCATACTGTCCCAGATCCAGCAGGGCAGAGAACGGGTAATTGCTTACGCCAGCCGAAAACTGCGACCCACGGAAAGAATCCCTGAGAATTACAGCTCGTTCAAGCTAGAGTTCCTGGCAGTGGTGTGGGCAATAACCGAACGTTTCAAGCATTGCCTTGCCTCTTCCAGGTTCACCGTGTACACGGACAACAACCCGTTGACACACCTGGACACTGCAAGACTGGGTGCCCTGGAGCAGAGATGGATGGCCCGCCTGTCCAATTATGAGTTCAAGATCAAATACCGGGCAGGGCGCTCCAATACCAACGCGGACGCCCTGTCCAGGATGCCAAACCTACCGGACGAAGGGGAGGATCCAGAAGAATTGGAAGAGATCGAACTCCCTGCGTTTCACAGTCATGGGATTACCCAGTATTCCCACCGTGTGAGGGGTCAGCGATCCGCTACGTTCAACCCCTTACCCCACTACAACTGGGCGGAGACGCAAGACAGTGACCCCGCAGTCCATCTGGTGAAGGAGATGCTGACCCAGGCTGATGCCCGCCTGGACCCAGACGCTCCAGAAGAGACCAAGCAACTGTGGACGGAAAAGATCAGATTGTTTCTCTACAAGGAGAAGTTGTGCCGCAGAATGGTCAATTCCCGGACACATGAACTGATCTGGCAGGTTGTGGTACCGAGACAGGACGCAGCTATGATGCTGGAGGCCTACCACAATGGGGCAGGGCACTTCGGATGGAAAAATCTGGAGTTCCTGCTGCGTGAACGGTTCTACTGGATAGGCATGAGAGGAGCCATTGAAAGGTGGTGTAGAGACTGTGGCCCGTGCAATCTAAGAAGAAGGGACCGTGCCAGCCAGAGGACTCCCCTGCAGCCCATCATCACCAGGCAGCCGCTGGAACTGGTCGCTCTGGACCATGTTAAACTGGCTCCAAGCAGAAGCGGGTATGTCTACGCCCTAACCATCGTGGATCACTACTCCCGATTCCTAGTGGTGGTCCCCGTCAAAGACTTAACAGCACAAACAGCAGCTAGAGCCTTCCAGCTTCACTTCTGCCGCCCACACGGGTACCCGGACCAAGTGCTGACGGACCAAGGACCAGCCTTCGAAGCGGAGGTCTTCCAGGAGTTCTGCAACCTGTATGGCTGCAAGAAGATAAGAACAACGCCCTATCACCCCCAAACCAATGGACTCTGCGAGAAGATGAACCAGGTGGTGATAGATCTGCAAAAAACATTGCCCCTGGAAGAACGCAGTCTGTGGACTGAGAAACTGCCCGATCTGGTGGACCTGTATAACCACATCCCGGTAGGTTCCACCAACTGTAGCCCGGCTTACCTAATGCGAGCAAGACCTGGTAAGCTGCCTGTTGACCTGGATGTCGGAGTCCTGACACCCGAGGACACCTCGCCAGAGGCAGACTGGGATACAGAACGGCAGCAGCAGTACCGGAAAGTACAGGAGAGCGTCGAGCGAAGTCTCTGTCAATCAAGAGAAAGGCAGGAGAGGACTTATAACCAACATGCTCCCGCTGTTCCCCTGGTACCTGGAGAGCAGGTCTTGAAAAGAAAAAGGCGGCTCCATAAGTTGGACGACCAGTGGGAAAAGGACCCGTACACCGTACTGCCCTCAAGCCACAATAATCCAAAGGTGTACGTCATCAGCAAGGATGGAGGAGAGACCACAGCCACTGTCTCCAGAGACCACCTGAAAAAGTGCCCCGAGAAGTTGCAAAGCACGGATGAAGATCAGGAAAACCCTCAACCCGTAGAGGAAAAGGAGGAAATGATCAGCACCGTACTCAGAGACTTTCCCCGGTCCTGGACACAAGTAAACAACGCTATCGTGGTGCCCGTCCTCACCTTTCTCCAGCCAGCCCCTCAAGTGCCTACAGAAGACCAGGTAGAGCTGGAAGAGCAGCCGGCCCAGGAGGCAGAAGAGTCCACACCAGCAGCGCAGGAGGATCAACCCTCTGCTAGTAGTGAGCCTGCCGTGCCCCTAGTGAGCCAAAGAGTACGCAGACAACTGCCCAGCTTACCCATAACACCTCCTACACCCTGTAGTGCAGGACTAGTTAGTGAGCTCCGTAGGTCCACTAGAGTCACTAAAGGTCAGATGCCCGCTCGCTGGAGAATATAAAGTAATGCACTGTAAATTTACATGTTTCTTGAGAAATGTTGATGGTTTTTGTTGTTGCCTGTTATTAATTATGTTTCTCAGTTACCCTGCAGATTTCTAGGGACTAACAGGTTATGGACGCTGGATAACCGGAACAATTCTTGTAGATAGTTGCACCTTGGTGCCTCTTGCGAAGATGGCCGCGGAAGAGAAAACCTGTCTGGCGTGGCCTCCTTGCGGCCCAAAGTAGCTAGCTTCAGCCTTGCAGCCACGCCCAAGGCCAACGCAAGGGGTTTTCTTTGGACAGGTCTCCTACCTCGCTTAAGACTTCACTTTGGGTGACATTGACGCCCTCTTGATTCACAAACTTCCCCTTGGGTGATATGGACACCCGGTTACGGACACGCCGTGACCTCTACAGACTAAAGCTACTTGTATATATGTTATTGTATTATTGTTATACCCTGCATTTATGTTTCTTTAAAAATGTGTTTAGTCCCGGAGTACTAAAATTTACTAGGGGGGAATGTGGCACCCCAGGGGTCTGGTTGCAACAGTAATAGAAATATTATGTCTGAGAGCAAGTGGGAGGTTTCTCTGGTCAGGTGCTCTAAGCATGCAACACTGCCCGCCCAGACCTGGGAGGGGAGGAATCTGCCCTTATAAACTGGGTCTGGGGCGGGATTAGGAGAGTCAGAGTGAAGTCCCAGACAGAGACGCAGTCAGGTCTGGAGGACAGCAGACACAGGGAAAGCAAGAACTAGGAGCTCTGTAGGAGCAGAAGTGAGTTCCAGAGGCTGGAAGCTAGATAGCTCGCCTTGGCTGAAGACGCTAAACCTGTACACGGAGTCCGAGGCTGTGGGGACATCCAGGTCCAGCAGCAGAATCCAACCGGCAGGGGATTCCATGTCCTCTGGCCATAGAAGCCCGGAGGCAAGGTCACAAGCAAGGGACCAGCACCGCCATCGTGAAGCGGAGGCTAACGGAAGGCCCCAAGTCACCGGCCATGCGGGTGATCACCACACGGTATACTCAGGGACGTGGGCTACTTCTACCCGCACACAGCAAGGTAGCCAGGAAAGAGTGCAGATAGACGGGGAGGCCTACAACTCCACCTGGCCAGGGGGAGACCCTGCTAACTCTCAGACTGACCAGGCCTCTACTGCTAGCCAGTACTCCCGGGAGGGTCTGCGTTATGCCATCAGTAAAGACCCTGAACTGCACCACACGTCTCTGTGTTTCATCGCCGCACCAGCACCATTACTACTAGGACGCTCACACCATCACTCCCATCATCCACACTAGCTGCCCTGAGGCAATACTTCTCCCGTGGGGAGTTATCCCATACTTGGCTGCGCATACAACATCAGCCTCAGCGGTCTGCAGCGCAGCGACGGTCCCCACTGACAGCAATCCACGGGTGGTGTAGTCGGACATTTGTCATTACACTAAGACTGTCACTGGTTTGACCGCCCTGTGAATGGACCGGGTCACAGCCACGGAGGACTACAACCCCCAGAGATCCGGCTCCGGGTATCCCCTGCACAGCACAGGCCCAGGGGGCGCGTCAGATGCCCAAAACAATTCTTAGAAAAACGCCACCAAAAATGTTTACAAACAGCATTAGGAAATGTTGAAAAACAAGAGAAAGGATGACTCAGGAAAATAAAATGCTGATGGTTCCTGAAGCCATTTTGACTTGAAATCCATGTCAGTTTTACCCACCTGGAAAAAGTGTCATGTGATCATTAACACAAGTCATAGAGAATGGTGGCTTGTTGTCACATAAATAATTTGAGTTTTGATTCCTGACATCAATTTTAATTTTGCTAATCCTACATAATAGATAACTTTGGCCATAGGATTCAAAGTGATCATTTTATGAATCCTTGTAATATTCACGTTTTTTTTGGCATGTGGATTTTAACTTTGTCTTTATATGTTAAACCTTGGGCATAGGAGGACACAGTGTCAGCAGAAAAAGTGAAACCTGCGTTTCATGAAGAATTACCCAGGTTCCACTAAGGTTTGAACTCAGAATATTTGATTTAAAGTCCAGAGTGCTAACCATTACACCATGGAACCAGAAGGACAATGTACCTAGCTGGATCTTCTTGTGAAGAAAAGGGTGAAACGAGCATGTTAAATCATGAATGGTGGTGAAAACAGGCTCTAAAGCTGCAGTGCAAATCTACTATTAATACAAAATGGTAAATTAATATCTACTATCCTTTTATTTCACAAGTGTGCCTAGAATTCCACGATATCACAACAAGGAGAGTTTTAAATGTTGATAAAAACTGGCAAATAGAGTGTTGCATCTATTACTTGGAAAAAGGGTGAGAAAAAATAAATTGCAAAACTTATACTGTTAGAAAGCTGTTCATCCAGTAGTTGGTAAAGATTATTCATTGTGTAGTAAAAGCTTTCATCCGAGACATAATTCAAGGAGAGTTTGTAGAAATCAAAGCCCATGTCCCAGTCCATCAGCCACGATAGTGCTCTGTGGCCGCTGGACAAGAGCGGGAGAAGGTCTTCTTACTTGATGGCACCCGCGGTGCTTCTTTTGTTTAGCATCGGGACGCACGTTATGTCGCGCAGGGCAGGCTAATCAAAAGAAGATTCGAAGATGCTGTCAGTATGGTTCTACAAACCCAGTTGAAAGATCACAGACCTCTGTCTTGGGAGATAGACGAGGGAAAATGAAAATTGATCTTCAATTATCGGTCAAAAGGTTTGGGAACATGGATGTAGCTGGCAGGATTTGAACCTGCGCGGGGAGACCCCAAGCGATATCTAGTCCATCGCCTTAACCACTCGGCCACAACTACACAGACATGAAATCTTTGTGAGTTTGACACACCTTTTAAAAAAGCACCATGATCAAGATCAGTGATTATCCCTCTGGAAGACATCTTAGAAAAGCAAAGCAAAATTCTAGGCCTCACTAAAATGCAAAAATCTGATTTAAAGTCATCATCAATTAGAACCTTGTACAGTTCATTGCTTTTCCCACTTCATAAGGCGGATTTGAAATGGGTCCACTACAAAAACATCCTGAAAAAAACTCTCAAAATGCTCAAAGGTCTGAACATATGAATTTCCATGTAAAAAAGACTAGCTTTTCATATGATCAGGCTTTTGAGCGCCTTTTAACAGCATCAAGTTGCCAAAAACGCCAAGCGGTTAACTGAAATGAGCACATCATTCTTCATGTGTTTTTCACTTAGAAGAGTTCCAGACTTATAATGCAAGTCAAGGGTAAGGTAAGAAAGACCCATGAAAGGCTCCTGAGTGACTTTTGGTGAGTTTTGTGAGCCACAAAAACGCACTCAAAAGATGCCCAAAACAATTCTTAGAAAAACGCCACCAAAAATGTTTACAAATCGCATTAGGAAATGCTGAAAAACAAGAGAAAAGATGACTCAGGAAAATAAAATGCTGATGTTTCCTGAAGCCATTTTGGCTTGAAATCCATGTCAGTTTTACCCCCCTGGAAAAAGTGTCATGTGATCATTATCACAAGTCATAGAGAATGGTTGCTTGGTGTCAAATAAATAGCATGAGTTTCGTTTCCTGATGTCAATTTTAACTTCCGCTAATCCTATATAATAGATAACTTTGGCCATAGGATTCAAAGTGATCGTTCCATGGATCCTTGTAATATTCAAGTCTTTTTTGGCTTTTGGTATGTGGATTTTAACTTTGTCTTCATATGTTAAACCTTGGGCATAGGAGGACACAGTGTGAGCGGAAAAACTGAAACCTGCGATTCATGAAGAATTACACAGGTTCCACTGAGATTTGAACTCAGATCAATGGATTAAAAGTCCAGAGTAGAGTTGAGCATTGTTCGACTCAAACTATTCGTCAACCTCAAATTCAAGCTTTTTTGAGCCGGTTTCGAGCCGTTAAACGAACACGAACGATTTGAAAAAAATCCGGCTGTTCGAGTTTATGTTCGATAACTGTTCGTGCACCAAAATCATAGCTGGATTTTTTCACAGTAATGCTGATAATCTATGTAAATGCGCAGTTTGAGTGTTCAGTGGGATGGATCTCTGCAGAAATGATGATCTCCATTTTTTTTTCTCTTTCCCGCATTTACAGTGGGTTGGTGCAATCTGTCAGCCTATCAGCAGCGCACACACAAAGCGAACTGCTTTTTTTCACACAAGCAAGGGCATGTGTCATTGGCTGTGTATGTCACATGTCCTTGCCCTATAAGACCCGGGCATTTTCCCCATCGCCACAATTTTCTCACTGCTGCAGCTGCGTGTTAGACAGCACCACTGTTGCTGTGTGCGCTAAACTTTCAGTGTTAATTTCAAGCCAATTTTCTCTGAAATATACAGATAGCTCGGGAGTAGGGAATAGTTGTGATTGCAGTCCTTTTGAGGACTAGGTTACTACATTTCCTACGACGTTTAGCAGGCAGGTCTGTGCCAGTGCTGTGCAAGTGTTTTTCACAGCATTTGGCTAAATCTAGCTAAGCAAATCCTTTTTGGGGTCTTGCAGTGTGTGTTAGTCAGTGGAGTAGCGTATCTGTGTTGCAAGTAGTGTTGAGCCACCCCCGTAGTGTTCGAGTTCGGTTCGGTTCGTCGAACACCCGTGTGTTCGCCGAACTGTTCGTCGAACACCTTCGAACACCGTTAAAACCAATGGCAGGCAAACAAAAACACATAGAAACACATAGAAAACACCTTCAAAGGTGTCCAAAAGCTGCCAAACTGCTCAGAAGACACAACTAACACATGGAAAAGTGACAAGTACATATAGTCATGCGAAAAGAAAAGAGGTGGAGGAGTAAAAGGAGGGGGAGACACAGATATAGGCATGTCATGCCCTTCTAAAATCCAAAAAGTGAGAAGCCGACACGTTCATTCCGCTCCTGCCCGTGCCACCTCCGCGTCGCCGGGTTTGTGCCAGAGCCGCGGTGAACCCTGATGGCCAGCCCCCCTCTCCCAATACTGGTGCCTGTCCGCTGGTGGGTCGAGCGAGCCCCCCTGTGGTGGAGGCAGCTCTAAGCTTTTTAATTTAAATTGTCTCTCTAATTTGAATGAATACACTTTAAATCCATTTACAAGGATCTATTGGAGGGCAAGTCTCATGCCAGCAGCCACGTAATTCCAGCTCCAGTAGCGTCCACTAAAGCTGCTGCAGTTAAAAAGCTTTTATAAGGATCGAGCTTGGCTGTCCACCGCAAGGCATCCTACTGCCAGTCCCAGCCCCTATGCCTTGGGGTGCCTCCTGATGCTCTTCACTGAGTATCCCGTGGTCCCGAAGCATTTCCTTTGAAAAAATTAAGTGTCCAAACTACAGGTGGTGTAGCTTGCTTAACAGCCGGGATAATCCGCCGACTAGCAGACACTGCTACTAGGCACAAAGTGTTTCCTGGGCTAGATGCAGTTAAAAATTTGTAATTAGATACTCTCGTTGGATGCTGAGAAAGCATTCCATAGAGTCTCCTGGCACGCCATATATTATTCTCTTAAAAAGCTTGGGGTAGGGGTCTAGGGGACCCTTTTATAGCCAAAATCACGGTCCTGTATCACAATACGTCACCTAGGCTGAAGATGAATTGAACTGTAACACCCTGAGGGCTCGGTTGCTACAGAGGTATTGCACCTCACCCAGAGGTGTGATATCTCACTCTCAGGTAAGGATGTAGTGTGGATCAGGACCCGACACCTGCATGCATTACACCACATTGCCGTGGGGCAGGGCGACCAATATGCCCCTGAGATGGGCACGACAGTCCCTGTCCCTGGCTGGAGTGGGGGGAGGGAACACTGAGGAAGGGGAACCCTGTAGTGCAGGAGCAGGGAGGAAGCAGTTCTTGGGTGCATTGAGAAGGGAGTATAAAAGGTGGGCACCATCTTAGTTCAGCGCAGAGAAGTATGAGCAGAAGTGGCAGGGAGCAGGGGCTCTGCATGAGCTCTGCTCCGGAGGCGGGCATAGTAACAGAGGCCCAGGCCTGGAAGAGGGAGAAGGAAGGAAGAGGAGCGGAGAAGGCTCCAGGAACGAGGAACGAAGGGATCCCAGGGGTGCGGACGGGCGAGTCGCCACCGCACGCCTGAATCCACCTGCGTGGAGGGGTCAGGGCAAAGGGGGAGACCGGTCCCCGAAACTAGTGGAGGCAGGAAACAACCCTCAGCTAGAAACAGGAGGCTGTGACATTTTATGTGGCGCAGCCCCTCGCTACACCCGCTACGAAGGCACCACATAGGGTCAGGGAAACTGGCGCCAAGTTTACCAAGAGGAGGCCCGAGGCAGCCGGACAGAAGGGTTGGTAAGAAAGGCCAGACAAAGGACACACAAAGGGGGTCCTGTGAAGCGCTCCAAAGTTATCTGGGAGTTGTCTGAGCCACTCACCTGGGGAGCACAGTACGACGTGGGCAGCCGTTACCTGCAGACGTGGTCTGGATAATAAGAACTGTGAGTAAAGGCCCTGGACTGCATCACTGACTACGTGTCGTTACTGCTGCTGCCCTGCACCATCACCCCCATCCTCCGCATACACTGCCCTGAGGCTATACTCCTCCCGTGGAGAGTTATGCTACGCTCTGCTGCACCCACAACACCAGCCTCAGCGGTCTGCCCTGGAGCGGCGGTTCACTCTGACCGCAATCCACGGGTGGCGTAGTCGGACATTTAAACATCAAAACCACATAAAAAGTTCCGCCACTGGTTTGACCGCCCTGAGCTACGGAACCGGGTCGCCGCCACGGAGACTACAACCACCAGCATCCACCAAAAAGGGTCCGGCTCCAGGTGTCCCAAGGCCCAGGGGGCGCGTCAGAACATTTTCATCACCTTTCACAATCACCAATGGGACAAGGCAGGGATGTTCTCTGTCCCCTCTCTTATACATCCTAGTGACGGAGCACCTGCTCTCATCAATTCGCCATAACCCCAATATTAGGTGGATTGAGGTGGGAGGCACCGAGTACAAGTGCTCTCTATTTGCTGATGATGTCCTAGTATATATCACTCAATCACATATATCCATCCATGCTGTTATGGCTGAAATAGATCACTTTGTTACATGGTCAAATTTTAAAATCAATGCAGCGAAGTCTGAGGCCCACGATGTCTCCCTCCCCAAATCCATATAGGATTCCATCCAGTCCAACTTTCCCTTTGCCTGGCCCTCACAGGGTATCAAATACTTAGGAATTCCTATTCATAGAGACCTCTCCCATCTATGTTATCTTATTTTTGGGCCCTTTATTGAACAACTCCATAAAGACCACGGTTGGCAAGTTAGAACTGTAAGATTCACTACGTGAACCACTGGTGTTTTGTGGAAAAGCACATGTACACTGTGTTCCAAATTATTATGCAAAAAGTGTTTAGGAGTGATAAGGGAAGAATTTGTTTGTTTGTCAGTTTAACTCATTGATGGTGATGTGTGTCAGGGCTCTTTATATCACTGTAAGCAATTGCAGACACCTGTGCTAATTAGTTTGGCAGGTGTGTCCAATGAAAGGCAAGACTACTTAAGAAGGCTGTCTCACATTATTAAGCAGCCTACATTTTCTGCCAAAATGGGAAAGAAAAAGGATGTGTCGGCTGCTGAGAAGCAACAAATTGTGGAGTGTTTAGGTCAAGGCATGACTACAATCAACATTGTGCGATGATCAGGATGAAGTGTCTTGGCAATCAAGAAGTATGTAGCTGATTCACAGTACACACGTGTGCGTGCTGATAAGGGCAAATTGAGGACTCTTTCCTACAGGCAATTACGTCAGGTTGAAAGAGCAGCGGCAAAAAAGCCTTGTCATAGCAGCAGACAAGTTTTTGAATCTGCTGGTGCCTCCAACGTCCCCCGAACAACAAGATGCAGGGTCCTTCAGAGGTTTGCAGCTGTGCATACGCCATCCTGTCGACCTCCTCTATCCACTTCACACAAGCAGAAATGGCTCCAGTGGGCCAAACATTACATGAAGACTGATTTCAAAACTGTTTTGTTCACGGATGAGTGCCGTGCAGCGCTCGATGGTCCAGATGGATGGAGTGGAGGATGGCTGGTTGATGGACACCCCACGCAAACACGGCTACAGCGCCAACAAGGAGGAGGTGGAGTAATGTTTTGGGCTGGAATCATGGGGAGATAGATTGTCAGCCCCTTTAGGATCCCTGAAGGCGCTAAAGATGAACTCCATAATATATGTGGATTTTCTCAAACAGCACTTCCTGCCATGGTTCAAGAAGAAGAACCGTGTATTTCACAGCAAGATCATTTTTTTGCATGATAATGCACCATCTCATGCTGCACATAAAACATCTGCATCTCTGGCTGATATGGGCATAAAAGGGGACAAACTTATGGTGTGACCCCCATGCTCCCCTGACCTCTACCCCATTCAGAACCTTTGGAGCATCATTAAAAGGAGTGTCTATGATGGCGGGAGGCAGTTCACATCTAAGCAACAGCTCTGGGAGGGTATTCTGTCCTCATGCAAAACAATTGAAGCAGAAACCATCCAAAACCTGACAAATTCAATGGACGAGAGAGTTCAGAAGCTCCTTTCGAACAAGTGGCCCTATGTGAAAATGTAACATCACCTAGAATAAAGTTTTGATTTGAAAACTGTTTGATTTCAGTTTCTAACAACCTGCTAATGGTTATAATTTCAAAAATGACCATTTTATTGGTCTTTATTAAAATGAAAAGGTTGATCAAAAAGTTTGGGGGATCTAAGAGTGTGGCAACCCAGTAGTCATGATTACTTCGAATTCTGACAATATGAGGGTCATGCTGCAGGTAGTGCAGCAAGAAGGCACTTATGTGTCTTGCGCATCTCGGAGCCCCAAAATTATTTTCCGGGCTAGATGCAGCTAAAAATTATTATTAATTTTAAATCTGGTGAAGCTTTAGTATAGATGGCCTAATAGGATCAGTGCTGCACACTGCTACAAAGCCCAAATTATTTTCCAGTCAAGATACAGATAAACATGATTAGTAATTTTAAATCTGGTGGAGCTTATAATAGATGGCCTAATAGAATCAGTGTTGCACACTGCTACAAAGCCCAAATTATTTTCCAGCCAAGATACAGATAAACATGATTAGTAATTTGAAAGCTTAAAACGGTTGGTAGGGTGATTTTAACCAATCATCAAGCTTTTACTCTCCCCAGGATGACACAGGGGTAGAAAAGTCGTTTCGGATCCATGATTTGTTCATCTTTATGAACGTGAGATTGTCTACATTATCAGTGGAGAGCCGCGTGCGCTTATCTGTCAGCACACCACCAGCAGCGCTGAACACACGTTCAGACAGAACGCTGGCTGCGGGGCATGACAAGATCTCCAAGGCGTAAGTGGCTAGCTCTGGCCATTTATCCAGATTGGAAGCCCAAAAAGAGCAAGGGTCCAGTGACACAGTCATGGCTTCAATGTTTACTTGGAGATACTCCTGTACCATCGTCTCTAGGCGTTGACTATGTGTCAGACTTCTTGTCTCCTGTGGCCTTGCAAAGGATGGGCTAAAAAAGTGGTGAAATAATTCTGCAAAATTGATGTTACCAGCAGATACTGTGGTTCTGTTACGGTTCGAGTGCTGAACACTTGACGGTCCCACGGTTGGCAAGTTGGAACTGTGAGATTCACTACGTGCACCACTGGTATTTTGTGGAAAAGCACATGTAAGATTCTGCAACAGTCTCTGCTGATACTCCTGCATGCGTGCATCCCTTTCTATGGCAGGAATAATTTCTGCAAATTTACTTTTGTACCGGGGATCTAACAGTGTGGCAACCCAGTAGTCAGGATTATTTCTAATTCTCACAATTCGAGGGTCATGTTGCAGGTAGTGTAGCAAGAAGGCACTCATGTGTGTTACGCATCCAGGAGCACCAAGTCCCTGTTGTGTTGGTGGCGAGGTAACAATCATGCTTCCTTCCTCTGTCCTCTCCCCCCAACCTCGCACAACAGAAATGTGATCAAGGTCTCCCTCATCTGATGAGTCTTCCATCAGTTCGTCCTCCACTTCTTCCTGGGCTCCTGCACCTTCCTCACTAGTTTGGCTGCTACCATGCGCCCTGGTAAAACCATCTCCCCCACCCTCACATGCCTGCCGCCTTGGTGCTGCCGACCGTCTGGACCTTGCAGATGTTAGCCCTTCTGCATACCACTCCTCCTCCTCTACCTCCTCCACCTCCTCTTGTGCCACCACCTGACTCCGAATTCTGTTTAACATGTGCTCCAGCATGTAAATCACCGGAATAGTCATGCTGATAATGGCATCGTCAGCACTAAACATCTTCGTCGCCATTTCAAAACTGTGCAGAAGGGTGCATAGGTCGCTGATCTGAGACCACTCCTCCAGCGTGATTTGCCCCACCTCTGGATCTCGTTGGCCCAGGCTATACGTCAGAACGTATTGCACCAGGGCTTGTCGGTGCTGCCACAGTCGCTGCAACATGTGCAGAGTTGAATTCCACCGGGTAGGCACATCGCATTTTAGCCGGTGAAGTGGCAGGCCCAACGACTTCTGTAGAGATGTAAGTCGCTGAGCTGCGGGATGCGATCGGCGGAATTGAGCACACAGCGACCGTGCCCTCTGCAGAAGGCCATCTAGTCTGGGATAGTGGGCTAAAAATTGCTGGACAACCAGGTTCAACACGTGAGCCATACAAGGCACGTGTGTGACATTGCCCCGGCGAAGTTCCGCACCCAGGTTTGCAGCATTGTCGCACACGGCCTTCCCTGGTTTCAGGTCCAGTGGAGACAACCATTCATGAAATTGGTTCTCCAGAGCTGACCACAACTCCTCAGCTGTGTGACTCACATTTCCCAGACATTTCAATGTAAAAACCGCCTGATGACGTTGAGCCCTACTGCCAGCATAGTAAGGAGGTGTGCAGGATCCCTTCTGCGCAGTTAGAAAGCTTGTGGCATGACCAGACAGGCTTTGGGTGCAGGTGGAAGACCGAGAGGAGGTTGAGGAGGCAGAAGCAGTGGAGGAACTTTGACATAAAGAGGATTGACGCACAACTCGTGGGGACGGCAAGACTTGGACAGCAGCCCCTTGTCCTGCTGTCACCATAGTTACCCAGTGCCCAGTCAGTGACATGTAACGCCCCTGTCCATGCCTACTCGTCCAAGTGTCTGTGGTGAAATGCACCCTGTCACACACAGAGTTTCTCAAAGAAGCGGTGATGTTGTGTGCGACATGGTGGTGGAGCGCAGGCACACCTTTCTTTGAGAAGTAGTGCCGACTGGGCATCTGGTACTGGGGCACTGCGACGGACATAAGGTCTCGAAAATCCTCTGTGTCCACCAGGCGGAAAGGCAGCATTTCTGTAGCCAAGAGCTTGCAGATGGTGAAATTCAACCTCTTAGCTTTCTCATGGCTAGGAGGAAATGGTCTTTTACTTGTCCACATCTGAGGGACCGAGGGCTGGCTATTGTGCTTAGACGGGGTTGATAAGGGTGTCCCCGGCAAACTGCCGGTCTGTGAGGAAGATGCAGGCGGACATGTTAGGTTGCCTTGATCCAAAGGTGGTGCTATCGATGTCGGACAGCGCTCAACACCAGCTGGTGTTACCACCTCCAAAGAAAATGATGACCTGCCAATCACGCTGGCTGTTGCGGGTAAAGAGGTGGCAGGTCTGCGCCCCAAAACAGGTGTGACTGCTGTCCCCCCAGTCACAGAGGATGAAGAGGCCGCGGATGCACAAGATATGGCAGACGGTGGTTGGCCCGGCCGGCTAGGCCGCATTGTAGCACACTGAGCTTCCCACTGCAACTTATGCTTCATGTCCATGTGCCGGTTCATGCATGAAGTACTCAAACTATGTATTTTTTGGCCTCTACTTTGCTTTTGCTGACAAATGTTACAGATAACTCGAGTTGGGTCATCTTTATCGATCTGAAAAAATGCCCAGGCTATGCAAGGCTTAGCACCCATGCAACCTGAAGAGCCACCATGACTTGTGGTCAGAGGCAGAGTTGTGTTTGAGGATGCAGTTGTTGACGTGCTTCCAGTACTACGTCTCTGTCCAGGAAGGCGCAACCTGACCTCGTCGTCACTAGCATCTTCCTCCACCTCCTCTGCTGACCTCATCTCTTGGCTGACTGTGGGTTGACAGTAAGTGGGATCTCCAACCTCATCATCATCACCCTGTGTGTTATCACACCCGTCGTCCTCAGAGCCAACCTGTTCCTGCCCTGACAAAAAACTAAAGTTGTCGCTCCATTCAGGTATTTGAGTCTTATCATCGTCTTCCTCATTGTCTCCACCAACAGGAGTTACAGTTTGGGAATGAGGGTCTACATTATGGTCAGAACCTTCTGCGTCTGGTCCTGGATCCGACTCATAAAGATTCTGGGCATCAGTGCAGATCATTTCCTCGTCTGGATTCACAGAAGCGCTGGAGTCGACCTCTGATTCCCAGGCTATAGTATGAGTAAACAGCTCTGCAGACTCAACCATCTGTTCTACCTCATACTCAGACGGGCAGCTGGAGATTTGGGAGCTGTGAGGAAGCAAGTGCGATTGGGGTGACACCTTTGAGGACTGGAGTATTTGTGATGTTGAAGTTGATGTGGAGGAGAGCCCACTTAAAGGAGCACTTGATATCCGTTGAAGCACCTGCTGTTTTTGTGCCTCATCTGGAATTTGTAGCAATTGGCGTGGCCGTAAGAAAGGGATCTTATCACATTGTCCGCTAAAAGAAGTTGACATTTTAGTTTGGCTGGAAGATGGTCTTTCTTCTGCAGATGTTACTGTTGCTTTAACACCTACCCCACGGACACAACGTTTTTTCCCCTTCCCAACACGCCTATTCCCCTTTCCACCAGCAGCAGGCCTTTTTCCACTCATATTGGTGGTTAACTAATTCACAACTCTGAAGTTGTTTGCACAAAAAAACAATGGATGGGAACCGAGCAGAGCTGAGTGGCCAAACTGTGGTATTAGGCCAAAACTATTGGCTGGGTTAGATGCATAAAAAAATTATATTCAATTTGCAACCTGATGGAGGTCAGTATAGATGGACTAATAGAACAAGTCCCACACACAGCTAGAAGCCCAAATATTTTTTCAGAGGTAGATGCAGAAAATTTTTTTATTCAGTTTGCAACCTGATGGAGGTCTGTATAGATGGATTAATAGAACAAGTCCCACACACAGCTACAAGCCCAATATTTTTTCAGAGGTAGATGCAGAAAAAAAATATATTCAGTTTGCAACCTGATGGAGGTCAGCATAGATGGACTAATAGAGAAAGTCCCACACACTGCTAGAAGTCCAAATATTTTTTCAGAGCTAGATGCAGACAAAAAATTATTTTGAATTTGCAACCTGATGGAGGTCAGTATAGGTGGACTAATAGAACAAGTCCCACACACTGCTAGAAGGCCAAATATTTTTTCAGAGCTAGATGCAGAAAAAAATTATATTCAGTTTGCAACCTGATGGAGGTCTGTATAGATGGATTAATAGAACAAGTCCCACACACAGCTAGAAGCCCAAATATTTTTTCACAGGTAGATGCAGATAAAAATTATTTTTAATTTGCAACCTGATGGAGGTCAGTATAGATGGACTAATAGAGAAAGTCCCACACACTGCAAGAAGGCCAAATATTTTTTCAGAGCTAGATGCAGATAAAAATTATTTTTAATTTGCAACCTGATGGAGGTCAGTATAGATGGACTAATAGAACAAGTCCCACACACAGCTAGAAGCCCAAATATTTTTTCAGAGGTACTGTAGATGCAGATAAAAATTATTTTTAATTTGCAACCTGATGGAGGTCAGTATAGATGGACTAATAGAGAAAGTCCCACACACTGCTAGAAGGCCAAATATTTTTTCAGAGCTAGATGCAGATAAAAATTATATTCAATTTGCAACCTGATGGAGGTCAGTATAGATGGACTAATAGAGAAAGTCCCACACACTGCTAGAAGGCCAAAAATTTTTCAGAGATAGAAGCAGATAAAAATTATATTCAATTTGCAACCTGATGGAGGTCAGTATAGATGGACTAATAGAACAAGTCCCACACACAGCTAGAAGCCCAAATATTTTTTCAGAGGTACTGTAGATGCAGATAAAAATTATTTTTAATTTGCAACCTGATGGAGGTCAGTATAGATGGACTAATAGAGAAAGTCCCACACACTGCTAGAAGGCCAAATATTTTTTCAGAGCTAGATGCAGATAAAAATTATTTTTAATTTGCAACCTGATGGAGGTCATTATAGATGGACAAATAGAGAAAGTCCCACACACTGCTAGAAGGCCAAATATTTTTTCAGAGCTAGATGCAGATAAAAATTATTTTTAATTTGCAACCTGATGGAGGTCAGTATAGATGGACTAATAGAGAAAGTCCCACACACTGCTAGAAGGCCAAATATTTTTTCAGAACTAGATGCAGATAAAAAATATTTTTAATTTGCAACCTGATGGAGGTCAGTATAGATGGACTAATAGAGAAAGTCCCACACACTGCTAGAAGGCAAAATATTTTTTCAGAGCTAGATGCAGATAAAAATTATATTCAATTTGCAACCTGATGGAGGTCAGTATAGATGGACTAATAGAACAAGTCCCACACACAGCTACAAGCCCAAATATTTTTTCAGAGGTACTGTAGATGCAGATAAAAATTATTTTTAATTTGCAACCTGATGGAGGTCAGTATAGATGGACTAATACAACAAGTCCCACACACAGCTAGAAGCCCAATATTTTTTCAGAGGTAGATGCAGAAAAAAATATATTCAGTTTGCAACCTGATGGAGGTCAGTATAGATGGAGTAATAGAACAAGTCCCACAAACAGCTAGAAGCCCAAATATTTTTTCAGAGGTAGATGCAGATAAAAATTATTTTTAATTTGCAACCTGATGGAGGTCAGTATAGATGGACCAATAGAGAAAGTCACACACACTGCTAGAAAGCCAAATATTTTTTCAGAGCTAGATGCAGATAAAAATTATATTCAATTTGCAACCTGATGTAGGTCAGTATAGATGGACTAATAGAGAAAGTCCCACACACTGCTAGAAGGCCAAATATTTTTTCAGAGCTAGATGCAGATAAAAATTATATTCAATTTGCAACCTGATGGAGGTCAGTATAGATGGACTAATAGACCAAGTCCCACACACAGCTAGAAGCCCAATATTTTTTCAGAGGTACTGTAGATGCAGATAAAAATTATTTTTAATTTGCAACCTGATGGAGGTCAGTATAGATGGACTAATAGAGAAAGTCCCACACACAGCTAGAAGGCCAAATATTTTTTCAGAGCTAGATGCAGAAAAAAATTATATTCAGTTTGCAACCTGATGGAGGTCAGTATAGATGGGCTAATAGAGAAAGCCCCACACACTGCTAGAAGGCCACATATTTTTTCAGAGGTAGATGCAGAAAAAAATATATTCAGTTTGCAACCTGATGGAGGTCTGTATAGATGGATTAATAGAACAAGTCCCACATACAGCTAGAAGCCCAATATTTTTTCAGAGGTAGATGCAGAAAAAAATATATTCAGTTTGCAACCTGATGGAGGTCAGTAATAGTATAGATGGACTAATACAACAAGTCCCACACACAGCTAGAAGCCCAATATTTTTTCAGAGGTAGATACAGAAAAAAATATATTCAGTTTGCAACCTTCTGGAGGTCTGTATAGATGGATTAATAGAACAAGTCCCACACACAGCTAGAAGCCCAATATTTTTTCAGAGGTAGATGCAGAAAAAAATATATTCAGTTTGCAACCTGATGGAGGTCAGTATAGATGGACTAATACAACAAGTCCCACACACAGCTAGAAGCCCAATATTTTTTCAGAGGTAGATTCAGAAAAAAATATATTCAGTTTGCAACCTGATGGAGGTCAGTATAGATGGACTAATACAACAAGTCCCACACACAGCTAGAAGCCCAAATATTTTTTCAGAGGTACTGTAGATGCAGATAAAAATTATTTTTAATTTGCAACCTGATGGAGGTCAGTATAGATGGACTAACAGAATGATGCTATGCCCAAAAGATTTTACTTCACTAGGTGCAGTAAAAAAATTGGTATTCTATACACAGGTGGTATATCTTGCAACACAGATAGGCTACTCCACTGACTAACACACTCTGCAATAGGCCAAAAAGGATTAGCTTTGCTAGATTCAGCCAAATGCTGTGAAAAAAACTTGCACAGCACTGGCACAGACCTGCCTGGCAAAAACTGATAGGAACTGATGTAACCTAGTCCTGAAAAGGACTCCAATTACAATTAGTCTATACTCCCACAATCTATCTATTTAAGAGCACAGACCTGCCTGATAAAAGTCGTAGGAAATGCTGTAACCTAGTCCTTAAAAGGACTGCAATCACAACTATTCCCTACTCCCAAGCTATCTGTAGATTTGTGCGAAAATTGGCTTGAAATTAACAAGGTATAGCGCACACAGCAACAGCGGTGCCGTCTAACACGCAGCTGCAGCAGTGAGAAAATGGTGGAGACGGGGAAAATGGCTTGGTCTTATAGGGCAAGGACATGTGACATACACTGCCAATGACACATGCCCTTGCTTGTGTGAAAAAAAAGCACTTCGCTCCGTGTGTGCGCTGCTGATAGGCTGACAGATTGCACCTCCCCACTGTAAATGCGGGAAAGAGAAAAAAAAATGGAGATCTTCATTGTTCCTGCAGAGATCCATCCCCTGCCCCTCCCCCCACCCCACTGTACACTCAAACTGCGTATTAACATTAATTTTCATCATTACTGAGAAAAAATCCAGTTATGATTTTGGTGCACGAACAGTTATCGAACATAACCTCGAACAGCCGAATTTTTCTCAAATTGTTCGTGTTCGCCGAACGGCTTGAACACCGCCCAAAACAGCTCGAATTTGAGATTGGCGAACAGTTCGAGTAGAACAACGCTCATCTCTAGTTGCAAGCTACACCACCTGTGTATAGAATACAATTTTTTTTACTTCACCAACCAAGTAAAACATTTTGGGCATAGCATCATTCTATTAGGCCATCTATACTAAGCTCCACCAGCTTGCAAATTACTAATAATTTTTATCTGCATCTAGCTCGGAAAATAATTTTGGGCTTAGTAGCAGTGTGTGGTACTCATTGTATTAGGCCATATACACCGAGCTCCACCAGCTTTGAAATTATTAATAATTTTTATCTGCATCTTGCCTGTAAAATAATTTTGGGCATATTAGCAGTGTGTGGTACTCATTCTATTAGTCCATCTATATTAAGCTCCACCAGCTATCAAATTAATAATAAGTTTTAGCTGCATCTTGCCAGGAAAATAATTTTGGGCATAGTAGCAGTGTGTGGTACTCATTCTATTAGGCCATTTATACTAAGCTCCACCAGCTTTCAAATTACTAATAATTTTTAGCTGCATCTTGCCTGGAAAATAATTTTGGGCATAGTAGCAGTGTGTGGTACTCATTGTATTAGGTCATCTATACTAAGCTCCACCAGTTTTGAAATTAATAATAATTTTTAGCTACATCTTGCCTGGAAAATAATTTTGGGCGTAGTAGCAGTGTGTGGTACTCATGGTATTAGGCCATCTATACCAAGCTCCACCAGTTTTGAAAGTAATAATAATTTTAGCTGCATCTTGCCTGTAAAATAATGTTTTGCATATTAGCAGTGTGTGGTACTCATTCTATTAGGCCATCTATACTAAGCTCCACCAGCTTTCAAATTAATAATAATTTTTAGCTGCATCTTGCCTGTTAAATAATTTTGGGCATATTAGCAGTGTGTGGTACTCATTGTATTAGGTCATCTATACCAAGCTCCACCAGCTTTGAAATTAATAATAATTTTTAGCTGCATCTAGCCCAGAAAATAATTTTTCTTTCCAATAGTGGTAGCAATAGAAATATGGGGCGCGCGCCTGGCTACCAAAATTATACGCTTCATAACAAAAAACACCAGCATCATCGTCTCTCCCAGTGCTAGGCATACTACGCCGGCTACTATTTCTGTGCCTAAAACACAATGTATGGGTTTGCGCTAGCCACAATCCTGAGGGGTCTAAAACTGCTGCTAACGCTTTATCACAATTCAAATGGCAGATTTTCACAGAGCTCCTCCCCAACACCCTCCCATCGGGCAACAGTTGCCCACCCTCCCTATGGGATCTAGTGGCGAATAGTTGATGCCATTAATCAGAGCGTCAGTTGCCCCGTCGACGTGGCAAGCATACGGTAAGGCATGGGAAGAGTGGACATGACTAGTAGCAGGCAGACGGGTTGACCAATGTGAACAAGCCAGATTACAAGTCACCATAGAATTTCTCCACCAGCTAATGAGGAGGGGCATATCAGGAGCGCCAGCGCAGCGGTCTTTGACCGGAGTAGCATTTCACTTCCAACTACTGAATTGGGGAGATGTGACAGAGATTCATCATCAGACAATCCATAAAAGGGTGGAAAAGGGGTCAGCCAAGTCAGGAGTGTAGACGTCCCGTCCCGTCCCGTGTCACTAAAACTGATTTTTCACATCATATCACTAACACCATTAACATGACACTCACAATTTGAAGCAACACTACTGTCTACTGCATTTGCGATCGCCTTCTTCGGGGTGCTATGCATAAGCGAATCAGTCCCTCAATCCAAAATTACCACCAGTGGAGGCTTATTACACCAGGACATAGTCATAGCCAATAATGCAATACGTCTACGCATACGCCAATCGAAAACGGTTCCAGCTAGCAGGGGCACTTGGGTACTTCTACAACCCACAAACGGTACACTGAGTAGGGTAACAATAGTAAAAACATATATAACCATCAGATCATAAAGTAATTTCTTCCTATCACACATTGATGGAATGCCATTATCAAGATACCAGTTCCAAGCTATATTTAATAAATGCCTAACATCGGCAGGGAACCACCCCAAAGATTATGGGACACACTCATTCTGCATAGGCGCGGCCACGGAAGCAGCAAGAGCAGGACTATCAGAAACGGAAGTTCAGAGGATAGGGAGATGGCGATCCACGTGTTTGGCAAGATACATAAGACCGGACTTGTTATCCTAACGTGGTTTGTTTCTTTTACAGGTGACGCTAAGCCAACAGTGTGGGTGATAGGCCACTCGTATATATATTGGGCATAAAAAAGGGCGAAAGTCCGCCCAGGCGGGAGGAAATTAGAGTTTCATAACACATATTTCAACTGGAGAGGTATTAGAGGCCTGCTTTGGACACAGGTACTAATGGAGGTAATCAAGGTAGGGAGAGAGGCAAGAGGTCCGGTCATCTTAGTTATACAGGCCGGGGGAAACGACCTAGGTCATCACAAGAGCGCATAACTAATGGCAATAATGAAACTAGACACTGAGCGCTTCAGAGAATTTTTCACAAAACTAACTATAGTATGTACAGAGATTGTGCCTATAGTGGTATGGCAAGGTGTGCGAGACATCACGGCCATCGAACGGACAAGGCGGGTAATAAATATTCAGATGGCAAAATTTAGAAGAGACAGAGGCGGTGTAGTGATACAACACCGACAACTGGAAGGAGATAAGCAGGCCTCATACGGCCCGACGGTGTTCACTTAATGGATATTGGACTGGACATATTCCTGTCAGGACTCCAGGATGGAGTGGAACAAGCGTTAAGAGTGATGGATGGGGGTCAGAGTCCTACATACAAGTACGCAGGATCCTCTGTGGCCTGGAAATAGAAAGGACATGCTGGAGAGTTACACTTGTTGGCCAACTTGTGTGGAGACCCAGGGCATGCTGCAACAAGCTGAATTATTTAAGAAATAAAATGCCTTTCTAATGGAATTAGTATAAAGAGTTAATAAAGCTGTGACCGATCCTCACCCATCCAGATGTAAGAGTTACATTATTGTATTGTCAAGGAAAGGGGGCGGTAGGGGGGCTGAGCGTCTGGGTTTGGTTGGAGGTCCCCACAGTCTGCCTAGGCTAGATGCATTTAAAAATTCTTATTAGATACACAGGCGGTGCAGCTTGCTTCGCAGCTGGGCAACTACGCTGACTAGCTGACACTGAAGCTTTGGAGCAGACCTCTGAGTAAACAGCTCTTCAGACTCAACCATCTGTGTTACCCCAAGCCATAGTGAATGCAGTTTCTTACGGTTAAAAGGGGGGGGGGCGACCCTACCCACCTGGATTTGATGATGCCAACGTCACGTAAAACACAGCAAGGGGACTCCAAAAGAGTCTCCATTTTTTCCAAAAATTGTGGCACAGACACCACTTAAGTGGCATCAATTGCCCCAGAGTTGCTTAAAACGGTTGGTGAGGTGATTTTACCAAACCTTCAAGCTTTTAGTCTCCCCAGGATGACACAGGGGTAGAAAAGTCGTTTCGGATCCATGATTTGTTCATCTTTATGAACGTGAGTCTGTCTTTATTCTCAGTGGACTGCCGCGTGCGCTTATCTGTCAGCACACCAGCAGCAGCGCTGAACACACTTTTAGAGAGAACGCTGGCTGCAGGGCATGACAAGATATCCAAGGCATGAGTGGCGAGCTCCGGACATTTTTCCAGATTGGAATCCCAAAATGAGCAAGGGTCCAGTGACCCAGTCATGGCTTCGATGTTCACTAGGAGATACTCCTGTACCATCCTCTCTAGGCGTTGACTATGTGTCAGACTTCTTGTCTCCTGTGGCATTGCAAAGGAGTGTCTAAAAAAGTGGTGAAATGAATCTGCAAAATTGATGTTACCAGCAGATACTGTGTTTCTGTAACGTTTTGAGTGCTGAACACTTGACGGTCCCACGGTTGGCAAGTTGAAACTGTGAGATTCTGCAACAGTCTCTGTTGATACTCCTGCATGCTTGCATCCCTTTCTATGGCAGGAATAATTTCTGCAAATTTACTTTTGTACCGAGGATCTAACAGTGTGGCAACCCAGTAGTCAGGATTATTTCTAATTCTCACAATTTGAGGGTCATGTTGCAGGTAGTGCAGCAAGAAGGCACTCATGTGTCTTGCGCATCCAGGAGCACCAAGTACCTGTTGTGTTGGTGGCGAGGTAACAATCATGCTTCCTTCCTCTGCCCTCTCCCCCCAACCTCACACAACATAAATGTGATCAAGGTCTCCCTCATCTGATGAGTCTTCCATCAGTTCATCCTCCACTTCTTCCTGGGCTCCTGCACCTTCCTCACTAGTTTGGCTGCTACCATGCACCCTGGTAAAACCATCTCCCCCACCCTCACATGCCTGCCGCCTTGGTGCTGCCGACCGTTTGGACCTTGCAGATGTTAGCCCTTCCGCATACAACTCCTCATCCTCTACTTCCTCCACCTCCTCTTTTGCCAGCACCTGACTCCGAATTCTGTTTAACATGTGCTCCAGCATGCAAATCACTGGAATAGTCATGCTGATAATGGCATCGTCAGCACTAAACATCTTCATCGCCATTTCAAAACTGTGCAGAAGGGTGCATAGGTCCCTGATCTGAGACCACTCCTCCAGCGTGATTTGCCCCACCTCTGGATCTTGTTGGCCCAGGCTATACACCACAACGTATTGTACCAGGGCTTGTCAGAGCTGCCACAGTCGCTGCAACATGTGCAGAGTTGAATTCCACCGGGTAGGCACATCGCATTTTAGCCGGTGAAGTGGCAGGCCCAACGACTTCTGTAGAGATGTAAGTCGCTGAGATGCGGGATGCGAACGGCGGAAGTGAGCACACAGCGACCGTGCCCTCTGCAGAAGGCCATCTAGTCCGGGATAGTGGGCTAAAAATTGCTGGACAACCAGGTTCAACACGTGAGCCATACAAGGCACGTGTGTGACATTGCCCCGGCGAAGTACCGCACCGAGGTTTGCAGCATTGTCACACACGGCCTTCCCTGGTTTCAGGTCCAGTGGAGACAACCATTCATGAAACTGGTTCTCCAGAGCTGACCACAACTCCTCAGCTGTGTGACTCATATTTCCCAGACATTTCAAAGTAAAAACCGCCTGATGACATTGAGCCCTGCTGCCAGCATAGTAAGAAGGTGTGCAGGATCCCTTCTGCGCAGTTAGAAAGCTTGTGGCATGACCAGACAGGCTTTGGGTGCAGGTGGAGGACCGAGAGGATGTTGAGGAGGCAGAAGCAGTGGAGGTACTTTGAGATAAAGAGGAATGACGCACAACTCCAGGGGACGGCAAGACTTGGACAGCAGCCCCTTGTCCTGCTGTCACCATAGGTACCCAGTGCCCAGTCAGCGACATGCAACGCCCCTGTCCATGCCTACTCGTCCAAGTGTCTGTGGTGAAATGCACCCTGTCACACACAGAGTTTCTCAAAGAAGCGGTGATGTTGTGTGAGACATGCTGGTGGAGCGCAGGCACACCTTTCTTTGAGAAGTAGTGCCGACTGGGCATCTGGTGCTGGGGCACTGCGACGGACATAAGGTCTCGAAAATCCTCTGTGTCCACCAGGCGGAAAGGAAGCATTTCTGTAGGCAAGAGCTTGCAGTTGGTGAAATTCAACCTCTTAGCTTTCTCATGGCTAGGAGGAAATGGTCTTTTACTTGATCACATCTGAGGGACCGAGGGCTGGCTGTTGTGCTTAGACGGGGTTGAGAAGGGTGTCCCCGGCAAACTGCCGGTCTGTGAGGAAGATGCAGGCGGGCATGTTAGGTTGCCTTGATCCAAAGGTGGTGCTATCGATGTCGGACAGCGCTCAACACCAGCTGGTGTTTCCACCTCCAAAGAAAATGATGACCTGCCAATCACACTGGCTGTTGCGAGTAAAGAGGTGGCAGGTCTGCGTCCTAAATCAGGTGTGACTGTTGTCCCCCCAGTCACAAAGGATGAAGAGGCTGCAGATGCACAAGATGTGGCAGATGGTGGTTGGCCCGGCCGGCTAGGCCGCATTGTAGCACCGTGAGCTTCCCACTGCAACTTATGCTTCATGTCCATGTGCCGATTCATGCATGAAGTACTCAAACTATGTATTTTTTGGCCTCTACTTAGCTTTTGCTGACAAATGTTACAGATAACACGAGTTGGGTCATCTTTATCGATCTGAAAAAATGCCCAGGCTATGCAAGGCTTAGCACCCATGCGACCTGAAAAGCCACCACGACTTGAGGTGAGAGGCAGAGTTGTGTTTGAGGATGCAGTTGTTGACGTGCTTCCAGTACTACGTCTCTGTCCAGGAAGGCGCAACCTGACCTCGTCGTCACTAGCATCTTCCTCCACCTCCTCTGCTGACCTCATCTCTTGGCTGACTGTGGGTTGACAGTAAGTGGGATCTCCAACCTCATCATCATCACCCTGTGTGTTATCACACCCGTCGTCCTCAGAGCCAACCTGTTCCTGCCCTGACAAAAAACTAAAGTTGTCGCTCCATTCAGGTATTTGAGTCTTATCATCGTCTTCCTCATTGTCTCCACCAACAGGAGTTACAGTTTGGGAATGAGGGTCTACATTATGGTCAGAACCTTCTGCGTCTGGTCCTGGATCCGACTCATAAATATTCTGGGCATCAGTGCAGATCATTTCCTCGTCTGGATTCACAGAAGCGCTGGAGTCGACCTCTGATTCCCAGGCTATAGTATGAGTAAACAGCTCTGCAGACTCAACCATCTGTTCTACCTCATACTCAGACGGGCAGCTGGAGATTTGGGAGCTGTGAGTAAGCAAGTGCGATTGGGGTGACACCTTTGAGGACTGGAGTATTTGTGATGTTGAAGTTGATGTGGAGGAGAGCCCACTTAAAGGAGCACTTGATATCCATTGAAGCACCTGCTGTTTTTGTGCCTCATCTGGAATTTGTAGCGATTGGCGTGGCCGTAAGAAAGGGATCTTATCAAATTGTCCGCTAAAAGAAGTAGACATTTTAGTTTGGCTGGAAGATGGTCTTTCTTCTGCAGATGTTACTGTTGCTTTAACACCTACCCCACGGACACAACCTTTTTTCCCCTTCCCAACACGCCTATTCCCCTTTCCACCAGCAGCAGGCCTTTTTCCAATCATTTTGGTGGTTAACTAATTGACAACTCTGGAGTTGTTTGCACAAAAAAACAATGGATGGGAACCGAGCAGAGCTGAGTGGCCAAACTGTGGTATTAGGCCAAAACTATTGGCTGGGTTAGATGCATAAAAAAATTATATTCAATTTGCAACCTGATGGAGGTCAGTATAGATGGACTAATAGAACAAGTCCCACACACAGCTAGAAGCCCAAATATTTTTTCAGAGGTAGATGCAGAAAAATTTTTTATTCAGTTTGCAACCTGATGGAGGTCTGTATATATGGATTAATAGAACAAGTCCCACACACAGCTAGAAGCCCAAATATTTTTTCAGAGGTAGATGCAGATAAAAATTATTTTTAATTTGCAACCTGATGGAGGTCAGTATAGATGGACTAATAGAGAAAGTCCCACATACTGCAAGAAGGCCAAATATTTTTTCAGAGCTAGATGCAGATAAAAATTATTTTTAATTTGCATCCTGATGGAGGTCAGTATAGATGGACTAACAGAACAAGTCCCACACACAGCTAGAAGCCCAAATATTTTTTCAGAGGTACTGTAGATGCAGATAAAAATTATTTTTAATTTGCAACCTGATGGATGTCAGTATAGATGGTCTAATAGAGAAAGTCCCACACACTGCTAGAAGGCCAAATATTTTTTCAGAGCTAGATGCAGATAAAAATTATATTCAATTTGCAACCTGATGGAGGTCAGTATAGATGGACTAATAGAGAAAGTCCCACACACTGCTAGAAGACCAAATATTTTTTCAGAGCTAGATGCAGATAAAAATTATTTTTAATTTGCAACCTGATGGAGGTCAGTATAGATGGACTAATAGAGAAAGTCCCACACACTGCTAGAAGGCCAAATATTTTTTCAGAGCTAGATGCAGATAAAAATTAAATTCAATTTGCAACCTGATGGAGGTCAGTATAGATGGACTAATAGAACAAGTCCCACACACAGCTAGAAGCCCAAATATTTTTTCAGAGGTACTGTAGATGCAGATAAAAAATATTTTTAATTTGCAACCTGATGGAGGTCAGTATAGATGTACTAATACAACAAGTCCCACACACAGCTAGAAGCCCAATATTTTTTCAGAGGTAGATGCAGAAAAAAATATATTCAGTTTGCAACCTGATGGAGGTCAGTATAAATGGAGAAATAGAACAAGTCCCACAAACAGCTAGAAGCCCAAAAATTTTTTCAGAGGTAGATGCAGATAAAAATTATTTTTAATTTGCAACCTGATGGAGGTCAGTATAGATGGACCAATAGAGAAAGTCCCACACACAGCTAGAAAGCCAAATATTTTTTCAGAGCTAGATGCAGATTAAAAATTATATTCAATTTGCAACCTGATGGAGGTCAGTATAGATGGACTAATAGAACAAGTCCCACACACAGCTAGAAGCCCAAATATTTTTTCAGAGGTACTGTAGATTAGAGATGAGCGTTGTTCTACTCGAACTGTTCGCCAATCTCAAATTCGAGCTGTTTTGGGCGGTGTTCGAGCCGTTCGGCGAACACGAACAATTTGAGAAAAATTCGGCTGTTCGAGGTTATGTTCGATAACTGTTCGTGCACCAAAATCGTAACTGGATTTTTTCTCAGTAATGATGAAAATTAATGTTAATACGCAGTTTGAGTGTACAGCGGGGTGGGGGGAGGGGCAGGGGATGGATCTCTGCAGGAACAATGAAGATCTCCATTTTTTTTTCTCTTTCCCGCATTTACAGTGGGGAGTTGCAATCTGTCAGCCTATCAGCAGCGCACACACGGAGCGAAGTGCTTTTTTTCACACAAGCAAGGGCATGTGTCATTGGCAGTGTATGTCACATGTCCTTGTCCTATAAGACCAAGCCATTTTCCCCGTCGCCACCATTTTCTCACTGCTGCAGCTGCGTGTTAGACGGCACCGCTGTTGCTGTGTGCGCTATACCTTGTTAATTTCAAGCCAATTTTCGCAGAAATATACAGATAGCTTGGGAGTAGGGAATAGTTGTGATTGCAGTCCTTTTAAGGACTAGGTTACAGCATTTCCTACGACTTTTATCAGGCAGGTCTGTGCTCTTAAATAGATAGGTTGTGGGAGTAAAGACTAATTGTAATTGGAGTCCTTTTCAGGACTAGGTTACATCAGTTCCTATCAGTTTTTGCCAGGCAGGTCTGTGCCAGTGCTGTGCAAGTTTTTTTCACAGCATTTGGCTGAATCTAGCAAAGCTAATCCTTTGTGGCCTATTGCAGAGTGTGTTAGTCAGTGGAGTAGCCTATCTGTGTTGCAAGATATACCACCTGTGTATAGAATACCAATTTTTTTACTGCACCTAGTGAATTAAAATCTTTTGGGCATAGCATCATTCTATTAGTCCATCTATACTGACCTCCATCAGGTTGCAAACTGAATATATTTTTTTCTGTATCTACCTCTGAAAAAATATTGGGCTTCTAGCTGTGTGTGGGACTTGTTCTATTAGTCCATCTATACTGACCTCCATCAGGTTGCAAATTGAATATAATTTTTTTCTGCATCTAACCCAGCCAATAGTTTTGGCCTAATACCACAGTTTGGCCACTCAGCTCTGCTCGGTTACCATCCATTGTTTTTTTGTGCAAACAACTCCAGAGTTGTGAATTAGTTAACCACCAAAATGAGTGGAAAAAGGCCTGCTGCTGGTGGAAAGGGGAATAGGCGTGTTGGGAAGGGGAAAAAAGGTTGTGTCCGTGGGGTAGGTGTTAAAGCAACAGTAACATCTGCAGAAGAAAGACCATCTTCCAGCCAAACTAAAATGTCTACTTCTTTTAGCGGACAATGTGATAAGATCCCTTTCTTACGGCCACGCCAATCGCTACAAATTCCAGATGAGGCACAAAAACAGCAGGTGCTTCAACGGATATCAAGTGCTCCTTTAAGTGGGCTCTCCTCCACATCAACTTCAACATCACAAATACTCCAGTCCTCAAAGGTGTCACCCAAATCGCACTTGCTTCCTCACAGCTCCCAAATCTCCAGCTGCCCGTCTGAGTATGAGGTAGAACAGATGGTTGAGTCTGCAGAGCTGTTTACTCATACTATAGCCTGGGAATCAGAGGTCGACTCCAGCGCTTCTGTGAATCCAGACGAGGAAATGATCTGCACTGATGCCCAGAATCTTTATGAGTCGGATCCAGGACCAGACGCAGAAGGTTCTGACCATAATGTAGACCCTCATTCCCAAACTGTAACTCCTGTTGGTGGAGACAATGAGGAAGACGATGATAAGACTCAAATACCTGATTGGAGCGACAACTTTAGTTTTTTGTCAGGGCAGGAACAGGTTGGCTCTGAGGACGACGGGTGTGATAACACACAGGGTGATGATGATGAGGTTGGAGATCCCACTTACTGTCAACCCACAGTCAGCCAAGAGATGAGGTCAGCAGAGGAGGTGGAGGAAGATGCTAGTGACGACGAGGTCAGGTTGCGCCTTCCTGGACAGAGACGTAGTACTGGAAGCACGTCAACAACTGCATCCTCAAACACAACTCTGCCTCTCACGACAAGTCGTGGTGGCTCTTCAGGTCGCATGGGTGCTAAGCCTTGCATAGCCTGGGCATTTTTTCAGATCGATAAAGATGACCCAACTCGTGTTATCTGTAACATTTGTCAGCAAAAGCAAAGTAGAGGCCAAAAAATACATAGTTTGAGTACTTCATGCATGAACCGGCACATGGACATGAAGCATAAGTTGCAGTGGGAAGCTCAGTGTGCTACAATGCGGCCTAGCCGGCCGGGCCAACCACCGTCTGCCATATCATGTGCATCCGCGGCCTCTTCATCCTCTGTGACTGGGGGGACAGCAGTCACACCTGTTTTGGGGCGCAGACCTGCCACCTCTTTACCCGCAACAGCCAGCGTGATTGGCAGGTCATCATTTTCTTTGGAGGTGGTAACACCAGCTGGTGTTGAGCGCTGTCCGACATCGATAGCACCACCTTTGGATCAAGGCAACCTAACATGTCCACCTGCATCTTCCTCACAGACCGGCAGTTTGCCGGGGACACCCTTATCAACCCCGTCTAAGCACAATAGCCAGCCCTCGGTCCCTCAGATGTGGACAAGTAAAAGACCATTTCCTCCTAGCCATGAGAAAGCTAAAAGGTTGAATTTCACCATCTGCAAGCTCTTGGCTACAGAAATGCTGCCTTTCCGCCTGGTGGACACAGAGGATTTTCGAGACCTTATGTCCGTCGCAGTGCCCCAGTACCAGATGCCCAGTCGGCACTACTTCTCAAAGAAAGGTGTGCCTGCGCTCCACCAGCATGTCGCCCACAACATCACCGCTTCTTTGAGAAACTCTGTGTGTGACAGGGTGCATTTCACCACAGACACTTGGACGAGTAGGCATGGACAGGGGCGTTACATGTCGCTGACTGGGCACTGGGTAACTATGGTGACAGCAGGACAAGGGGCTGCTGTCCAAGTCTTGCCGTCCCCACGAGTTGTGCGTCAATCCTCTTTATGTCAAAGTTCCTCCACTGCTTCTGCCTCCTCAACCTCCTCTCGGTCTTCCACCTGCACCCAAAGCCTGTCTGGTCATGCCACAAGCTTTCTAACTGCGCAGAAGGGATCCTGCACACCTCCTTACTATGCTGGCAGTAGGGCTCAACGTCATCAGGCGGTTTTTACTTTGAAATGTCTGGGAAATGTGAGTCACACAGCTGAGGAGTTGTGGTCAGCTCTGGAGAACCAATTTCATGAATGGCTGTCTCCACTGGACCTGAAACCAGGGAAGGCCTTGTGCGACAATGCTGCAAACCTGGGTGCGGCCCTTCGCCGGGGCAATGTCACACACGTGCCTTGTATGGCTCACGTGTTGAACTTGGTTGTCCAGCAATTTTTAGCCCACTATCCCAGACTAGATGGCCTTCTGCAGAGGGCACGGTCGCTGTGTGCTCACTTCCGCCGTTCGCATCCCGCAGCTCAGCGACTTACATCTCTACAGAAGTCGTTGGGCCTGCCACTTCACCGGCTAAAATGCGATGTGCCTACCCGGTGGAATTCAACTCTGCACATGTTGCAGCGACTGTGGCAGCGCCGACAAGCCCTGGTGCAATACGTTCTGACGTATAGCCTGGGCCAACGAGATCCAGAGGTGGGGCAAATCACGCTGGAGGAGTGGTCTCAGATCAGGGACCTATGCACCCTTCTGCACAGTTTTGAAATGGCGACGAAGATGTTTAGTGCTGATGATGCCATTATCAGCATGACTATTCTGGTGATTTACATGCTGGAGCACATGTTAAACAGAATTCGGAGTCAGGTGGTGGCACAAGAGGAGGTGGAGGAAGTAGAGGAGGAGGAGTTGTATGCGGAAGGGCTAACATCTGCAAGGTCCAGACGGTCGGCAGCACCAAGGCGGCAGGCATGTGAGGGTGGGGGAGATGGTTTTACCAGGGTGCATGGTAGCAGCCAAACTAGTGAGGAAGGTGCAGGAGCCCAGGAAGAAGTGGAGGACGAACTGATGGAAGACTCATCAGATGAGGGAGACCTTGATCACATTTCTGTTGTGCGAGGTTGGGGGGAGAGGACAGAGGAAGGAAGCATGATTGTTACCTCGCCACCAACACAACAGGGACTTGGTGCTCCTGGATGCGCAACACACATGAGTGCCTTCTTGCTACACTACCTGCAACATGACCCTCGAATTGTGAGAATTAGAAATAATCCTGACTACTGGGTTGCCACACTGTTAGATCCCCGGTACAAAAGTAAATTTGCCGAAATTATTCCTGCCATAGAAAGGGATGCACGCATGCAGGAGTATCAGCAGAGACTGTTGCAGAATCTTACATGTACTTTTCCACAAAACACCAGTGGTGCACGTAGTGAATCTCACAGTTCCAACTTGCCAACCGTGGGACCGTCAAGTGTTCAGCACTCAAACCGTAACAGAACCACAGTATCTGCTGGTAACATCAATTTTGCGGAATCATTTCACCACTTTTTTAGCCCATCCTTTGCAAGTCCACAGGAGACAAGAAGTCTGACACATAGTCAGCGCCTAGAGACGATGGTACAGGAGTATCTCCAAGTAAACATTGAAGCCACGACTGTGTCACTGGACCCTTGCTCTTTTTGGGCTTCCAATCTGGATAAATGGCCGGAGCTAGCCACTTACGCCTTGGAGATCTTGTCATGCCCCGCAGCCAGCGTTCTGTCTGAACGTGTGTTCAGCGCTGCTGGTGGTGTGCTGACAGATAAGCGCACGCGGCTCTCCACTGATAATGTAGACAGACTCACGTTCATAAAGATGAACAAATCATGGATCCGAAACGACTTTTCTACCCCTGTGTCATCCTGGGGAGAGTAAAAGCTTGATGATTGGTTAAAATCACCCTACCAACCGTTTTAAGCTTTCAAATTACTAATCATGTTTATCTGTATCTTGACTGGAAAATAATTTGGGCTTTGTAGCAGTGTGCAGCACTGATCCTATTAGGCCATCTATAATAAGCTCCACCAGATTTAAAATTAAAAATAATTTTTAGCTGCATCTAGCCCGGAAAATAATTTTGGGGCTCCGAGATGCGCAAGACACATAAGTGCCTTCTTGCTGCACTACCTGCAGCATGACCCTCATATTGTCAGAATTCGAAGTAATCATGACTACTGGGTTGCCACACTCTTAGATCCCCCAAACTTTTCGATCAACCTTTTCATTTTAATAAAGACCAAAAAAATGGTCATTTTTGAAATTATAACCATTAGCAGGTTGTTAGAAACTGAAATCAAACAGTTTTCAAATCAAAACTTTATTCTAGGTGATGTTACATTTTCACATAGGACCCCTTGTTCGAAAGGAGCTTCTGAACTCTCTCGTCCATTGAATTTGTCAGGTTTTGGATGGTTTCTGCTTCAATTGTTTTGCATGAGGACAGAATACCCTCCCAGAGCTGTTGCTTAGATGTGAACTGCCTCCCGCCATCATAGACACTCCTTTTAATGATGCTCCAAAGGTTCTGAATGGGGTAGAGGTCAGGGGAGCATGGGGGTCACACCATAAGTTTGTCCCCTTTTATGCCCATATCAGCCAGAGATGCAGATGTTTTATGTGCAGCATGAGATGGTGCATTATCATGCAGAAAAATGATCTTGCTGTGAAATACACGGTTCTTCTTCTTGAACCATGGCAGGAAGTGCTGTTTGAGAAATATCCACATACATTATGGAGTTCATCTTTAACGCCTTCAGGGATCCTAAAGGGGCCGACAATCTCTCTCCCCATGATTCCAGCCCAAAACATTACTCCACCTCCTCCTTGTTGGCGCTGTAGCCGTGTTTGCGTGGGGTGTCCATCAACCAGCCATCCTCCACTCCATCCATCTGGACCATCGAGCGCTGCATGGCACTCATCCGTGAGCAAAACAGTTTTGAAATCAGTCTTCATGTAATGTTTGGCCCACTGGAGCCGTTTCTGCTTGTGTGAAGTGGATAGAGGAGGTCGACAGGATGGCGTATGCACAGCTGTAAACCTCTGAAGGACCCTGCATCTTGTTGTTCGGGGGACGTTGGAGGCACAAGCAGCTTCAAAAACTTGTCTGGTGCTATGACAAGGCTTTTTTGCCGCTGCTCTTTCAACCTGACGTAATTGCCTGTAGGAAAGAGTCCTCAATTTGCCCTTATCAGCACGCACACGTGTGTACTGTGAATCAGCTACATACTTCTTGATTGCCAAGACACTTCATCCTGATCATCGCACAATGTTGATTGTAGTCATGCCTTGACCTAAACACTCCACAATTTGTTGCTTCTCAGCAGCCGACACATCCTTTTTCTTTCCCATTTTGGCAGAAAATGTAGGCTGCTTAATAATGTGAGAGAGCCTTCTTAAGTAGTCTTGCCTTTCATTGGACACACCTGCCAAACTAATTAGCACAGGTGTCTGCAATTGCTTACAGTGATATAAAGAGCCCTGACACACATCACCATCAATGAGTTTAACTGACAAACAAACAAATTCTTCCCTTATCACTCCTAAACACTTTTTGCATAATAATTTGGAACGCAGTGTACATGTGCTTTTCCACAAAACACCAGTGGTTCACGTAGTGAATCTTACAGTTCTAACTTGCCAACCGTGGTCTGTATGGAATTGTTCAATAAAGGGCCCAAAATTAAGATAACATAGATGGGAGAGGTCTCTATGAATAGGAATTCCTAAGTATTTGATACCCTGTGAGGGCCAGGCAAAGGGAAAGTTGGACTGGATGTTCTGACGCACCCCCTGGGCCTTGGGACACCCGGAGCCGGACCCTTTTTGGTGGATGCTGGTGGTTGTAGTCTTCGTGGCGGCGAACCGGTTCCGTGGCTCAGGGCGGTCAAACCAGTGGCGGAACTATTTATGTGGTTTTGATGTTTAAATGTCCGACTACGCCACCCGTGGATTGCGGTCAGAGTGAACCGCCGCTACAGGGCAGACCGCTGAGGCTGGTGTTGTGGGTGCAGCAGAGCGTAGCATAACTCCCCACGGGAGGAGTATAGCCTCAGGGCAGTGTATGCGGAGGATGGGGGTGATGGTGCAGGGCAGCAGCAGTAACGACACGGAGTCAGTGATGCAGTCCAGGGCCTTTACTCACAGTTCTTATTATCCAGCCCACGTCTGCAGGTAACGGCTGCCCACGTCGTACTGTGCTCACCAGGTGAGGGGCTCAGACAACTCCCAGATAACTTTGCAGCACTTCACAGGACCCCCTTTGTGTGTCCTTTGTCTGGCCTTTCTTACCAACACTTCTGTCCGGCTGCCTCGGGCCTCCTCTTGGTAAACTTGGCGCCAGTTTCCCTGACCCTATGTGGTGCCTTCCTAGCGGGTGTAGCGAGGGGCTGCGCCACATAAAATGTCAGAGCCTCCGGTTTCTAGCTGAGGGTCGTTTCCTGCCTCCACTAGTTCGGGGACCGGTCTCCCCCTTTGGCCTGACCCCTCCACGCAGGTGGATTCGGGCGTGCGGTGGCGACTCGCCCGTCCGCACCCCTGGGATCCCTTCATTCCTCGTTCCTGGAGCCTTCTTTTCTCCTCTTCCTTCCTTCTCCCTCTTCCAGGCCTGGGCCTCTGTTACTAGGCCCGCCTCCGGAGCAGAGCTCATGCAGAGCCCCTGCTCCCTGCCACTTCTGCTCAGACTTCTCTGCACTGAACTAAGATGGTGCCCACCTTTTATACTCCCTTTTCAATGCACCCAGGAACTGCTTCCTCCCTGCTCCTGCACTACAGGGTTCCCCTTCCTCAGTGTTCCCTCCCCCCACTCCAGCCAGGGACAGGGACTGTCGTGCCCATCTCAGGGGCATATTGGTCGCCCTGCCCCACGGCAATGTGGTGTAATGCATGCAGGTGTCGGGTCCTGATCCACACTCCATCCTTACCTGAGAGTGAGATATCACACCTCTGGGTGAGGTGCAATACGTCTGTAGCAACCGAGCCCTCAGGGTGCTACAGTTCCATTTATCTTCAGCCTAGGTGACGTATTGCGATACAGGGCCGTGATTTTGGCTATAAAAGGGTCCCCTAGACCCCTACCCCAAGCTTTTTAAGAGAATCATATATGGCGTGCCAGGAGACTCTATGGAATGCTTTCTCAGCATCCAACGAGAGTATCTAATTACAAATTTTTAACTGCATCTAGCCCAGGAAATACTTTGTGCCTAGTAGCAGTGTCTGCTAGTCAGCGGATTATCCCCGCTGTTAAGCAAGCTACACCACCTGTAGTTTAGACACTTAATTTTTTCAAAGGAAATGCTTCGGGACCATGGGATACTTAGTGAAGAGCATCAGGAGGCACCCCAAGGCATAGGGGCTGGGACTGGCAGTAGGATGCCTTGCGGTGGACAGCCGAGCTCGATCATTATAAAAGCTTTTTAACTGCAGCAGCTTTAGTGGACGCTACTGGAGCTGGAATTACCGCGGCTGCTGGCATGAGACTTGCCCTCCAATAGATCCTTGTAAATGGATTTAAAGTGTATTCATTCAAATTAGAGAGACAATTTAAATTAAAAAGCTTAGAGCTGCCTCCACCACAGGGGGGCTCGCTCGACCCACCAGCGGACAGGCACCAGTATTGGGAGAGGGGGGCTGGCCATCAGGGTTCACCGCGGCTCTGGCACAAACCCGGCGACACGGAGGTGGCACGGACAGGAGCGGACTGGCCGTGTCGGCTTCTCACTTTTTGGATTTTAGAAG
Organism: Phyllobates terribilis; assembly: GCF_046119375.1. Taxonomy (NCBI): domain Eukaryota; kingdom Metazoa; phylum Chordata; class Amphibia; order Anura; family Dendrobatidae; genus Phyllobates; species Phyllobates terribilis. The sequence continues at coordinate 49,194,202 of NW_027362773.1, forward strand.
GGCATGACATGCCTATATCTGTGTCTCCCCCTCCTTTTACTCCTCCACCTCTTTTATTTTCGCATGACTATATGTACTTGTCACTTTTCCATGTGTTAGTTATGTCTTCTGAGCAGTTTGTCAGCTTTTGGACACCTTTGAAGGTGTTTTCTATGTGTTTCTAAGGGTTTTTGTTTGCCTGCCATTGGTTTTAACGGTGTTCGAAGGTGTTCGACGAACAGTTCGGCGAACACACGGGTGTTCGACGAAACGAACCGAACTCGAACACTACGGGGGTGGCTCAACACTACTGTAGATGCAGATAAAAATTATATTTAATTTGCAACCTGATGGAGGTCAGTATAGATGGACTAACAGAGAAAGTCCCACACACTGCTAGAAGGCCAAATATTTTTTCAGAGCTAGATGCAGAAAAAAATTATATTCAGTTTGCAACCTGATGGAGGTCAGTATATATGGACTAATAGAGAAAGTCCCACACACTGCTAGAAGGCCACATATTTTTTCAGAGGTAGATGCAGAAAAAAATATATTCAGTTTGCAACCTGATGGAGGTCTGTATAGATGGATTAATAGAACAAGTCCCACACACAGCTAGAAGCCCAATATTTTTTCAGAGGTAGATGCAGAAAAAAATATATTCAGTTTGCAACCTGATGGAGGTCAGTGTAGATGGACTAATACAACAAGTCCCACACACAGCTAGAAGCCCAAAATTTTTTCAGAGGTAGATACAGAAAAAAATATATTCAGTTTGCAACCTGATGGAGGTCTGTATAGATGGATTAATAGAACAAGTCCCACACACAGCTAGAAGCCCAATATTTTTTCAGAGGTAGATGCAGAAAAAAATATATTCAGTTTGCAACCTGATGGAGGTCAGTATAGATGGACTAATACAACAAGTCCCACACACAGCTAGAAGCCCAATATTTTTTCAGAGGTAGATGCAGAAAAAAATATATTCAGTTTGCAACCTGATGGAGGTCTGTATAGATGGATTAATAGAACAAGTCCCACACACAGCTAGAAGCCCAATATTTTTTCAGAGGTAGATGCAGAAAAAAATATATTCAGTTTGCAACCTGATGGAGGTCAGCATAGATGGACTAATACAACAAGTCCCACACACAGCTAGAAGCCCAATATTTTTTCAGAGGTAGATGCAGAAAAAAATATATTCAGTTTGCAACCTGATGGAGGTCTGTATAGATGGATTAATAGAACAAGTCCCACACACAGCTAGAAGCCCAATATTTTTTCAGAGGTAGATGCAGAAAAAAATATATTCAGTTTGCAACCTGATGGAGGTCTGTATAGATGGATTAATACAACAAGTCCCACACACAGCTAGAAGCCCAAATATTTTTTCAGAGGTACTGTAGATGCAGATAAAAATTATTTTTAATTTGCAACCTGATGGAGGTCAGTATAGATGGACTAATAGAATGATGCTATGCCCAAAAGATTTTACTTCACTAGGTGCAGTAAAAAAATTGGTATTCTATACACAGGTGGTATATCTTGCAACACAGATAGGCTACTCCACTGACTAACACACTCTGCAATAGGCCAAAAAGGATTAGCTTTGCTAGATTCAGCCAAATGCTGTGAAAAAAACTTGCACAGCACTGGCACAGACCTGCCTGGCAAAAACTGATAGGAACTGATGTAACCTAGTCCTGAAAAGGACTCCAATTACAATTAGTCTTTACTCCCACAATCTATCTATTTAAGAGCACAGACCTGCCTGATAAAAGTCGTAGGAAATGCTGTAACCTAGTCCTTAAAAGGACTGCAATCACAACTATTCCCTACTCCCAAGCTATCTGTATATTTGTGCGAAAATTGGCTTGAAATTAACAAGGTATAGCGCACACAGCAACAGCGGTGCCATCTAACACGCAGCTGCAGCAGTGAGAAAATGGTGGCGACGGGGAAAATGGCTTGGTCTTATAGGGCAAGGACATGTGACATACACTGCCAATGACACATGCCCTTGCTTGTGTGAAAAAAAGCACTTCGCTCCGTGTGTGCGCTGCTGATAGGCTGACAGATTGCACCTCCCCACTGTAAATGCGGGAAAGAGAAAAAAAAAATGGAGATCTTCATTGTTCCTGCAGAGATCCATCCCCTGCCCCTCCCCCCACCCAGCTGTACACTCAAACTGCGTAGTAACATTAATTTTCATCATTACTGAGAAAAAATCCAGTTATGATTTTGGTGCACGAACAGTTATCGAACATAACCTCGAACAGCCAAATTTTTCTCAAATTGTTCGTGTTCGCCGAACGGCTCGAACACCGCCCAAAACAGCTCGAATTTGAGATTGGCGAACAGTTCGAGTAGAACAACGCTCATCTCTAGTTGCAAGCTACACCACCTGTGTATAGAATACAATTTTTTTTACTGCACCAACCAAGTAAAACCTTTTGGGCATAGCATCATTCTATTAGGCCATCTATACTAAGCTCCACCAGCTTGCAAATTACTAATAATTTTTATCTGCATCTAGCTCGGAAAATAATTTTGGGCTTAGTAGCAGTGTGTGGTACTCATTGTATTAGGCCATATACACCGAGCTCCACCAGCTTTGAAATTATTAATAATTTTTATCTGCATCTTGCCTGTAAAATAATTTTGGGCATATTAGCAGTGTGTGGTACTCATTCTATTAGTCCATCTATACTAAGCTCCACCAGCTATCAAATTAATAATAAGTTTTAGCTGCATCTTGCCAGGAAAATAATTTTGGGCATAGTAGCAGTGTGTGGTACTCATTCTATTAGGCCATCTATATTAAGCTCCACCTGCTTTCAAATTAATAATAATTTTTAGCTGCATCTTGCCTGTAAAATAATTTTGGGCATATTAGCAGTGTGTGGTACTCATTCTATTACGCCATTTATACTAAGCTCCACCAGCTTTCAAATTACTAATAATTTTTAGCTGCATCTTGCCTGGAAAATAATTTTGGGCATAGTAGCAGTGTGTGGTACTCATTGTATTAGGTCATCTATACTAAGCTCCACCAGTTTTGAAATTAATAATAATTTTTAGCTACATCTTGCCTGGAAAATAATTTTGGGCGTAGTAGCAGTGTGTGGTACTCATGGTATTAGGCCATCTATACCAAGCTCCACCAGTTTTGAAAGTAATAATAATTTTAGCTGCATCTTGCCTGTAAAATAATGTTTTGCATATTAGCAGTGTGTGGTACTCATTCTATTAGGCCATGTATACTAGGCTCCACCAGCTTTCAAATTAATAATAATTTTTAGCTGCATCTTGCCTGTTAAATAATTTTGGGCATATTAGCAGTGTGCGGTACTCATTGTATTAGGTCATCTATACCAAGCTCCACCAGCTTTGAAATTAATAATAATTTTTAGCTGCATCTAGCCCAGAAAATAATTTTTCTTTCCAATAGTGGTAGCAATAAAAACATGGGGCGCGCGCCTGGCTACCAAAATTATACGCTTCATAACAAAAAACACCAGCATCATCGTCTCTCCCAGTGCTAGGCATACTACGCCGGCTAGCATTCCTGTGCCTAAAACACAATGTATGGGTTTGCGCTAGCCACAATCCTGAGGGGTCTAAAACTGCTGCTAACGCTTTATCACAATTCAAATGGCAGATTTTCACAGAGCTCCTCCCCAACACCCTCCCATCGGGCAACAGTTGCCCACCCTCCCTATGGGATCTAGTGGCGAATAGTTGATGCCATTAATCAGAGCGTCAGTTGCCCCGTCAACGTGGCAAGCATACGGTAAGGCATGGGAAGAGTGGACATGACTAGTAGCAGGCAGACGGGTTGACCAATGTGAACAAGCCAGATTACAAGTCACCATAGAATTTCTCCACCAGCTAATGAGGAGGGGCATATCAGGGGCGCCAGCGCAGCAGTGTTTGACCGGAGTAGCATTTCACTTCCAACTACTGAATTGGGGAGATGTGACAGAGATTCATCATCAGACAATCCATAAAAGGGTGGAAAAGGGGTCAGCCAAGTCAGGAGTGTAGACGTCCCGTCCCGTGTCACTAAAACTGATTTTTCACATCATATCACTAACACCATTAACATGACACTCACAATTTGAAGCAACACTACTGTCTACTGCATTTGCGATCGCCTTCTTCGGGGTGCTATGCATAAGCGAATCAGTCCCTCAATCCAAAATTACCACCAGTGGAGGCTTATTACACCAGGACATAGTCATAGCCAATAATGCAATACGTCTACGCATACGCCAATCGAAAACGGTTCCAGCTAGCAGGGGCACTTGGGTACTTCTACAACCCACAAACGGTACACTGAGTAGGGTAACAATAGTAAAAACATATATAACCATCAGATCATAAAGTAATTTCTTCCTATCACACATTGATGGAATGCCATTATCAAGATACCAGTTCCAAGCTATATTTAATAAATGCCTAACATCGGCAGGGAACCACCCCAAAGATTATGGGACACACTCATTCTGCATAGGCGCGGCCACGGAAGCAGCAAGAGCAGGACTGTCAGAAACGGAAGTTCAGAGGATAGGGAGATGGCGATCCACGTGTTTGGCAAGATACATAAGACCGGACTTGTTATCCTAACGTGGTTTGTTTCTTTTACAGGTGACGCTAAGCCAACAGTGTGGGTGAAAGGCCACTCGTATATATATTGGGCATAAAAAAGGGCGAAAGTCCGCCCAGGCGGGAGGAAATTAGAGTTTCATAACACATATTTCAACTGGAGAGGTATTAGAGGCCTGCTTTGGACACAGGTACTAATGGAGGTAATCAAGGTAGGGAGAGAGGCAAGAGGTCCGGTCATCTTAGTTATACAGGCCGGGGGAAACGACCTAGGTCATCACAAGAGCGCATAACTAATGGCAATAATGAAACTAGACACTGAGCGCTTCAGAGAATTTTTCACAAAAATAACTATAGTATGTACAGAGATTGTGCCTATAGTGGTATGGCAAGGTGTGCGAGACATCACGGCCATCGAACGGACAAGGCGGGTAATAAATATTCGGATGGCAAAATTTAGAAGAGACAGAGGCGGTGTAGTGATACAACACCGACAACTGGAAGGAGATAAGCAGGCCTCATACGGCCCGACGGTGTTCACTTAATGGATATTGGACTGGACATATTCCTGTCAGGACTCCAGGATGGAGTGGAACAAGCGTTAAGAGTGATGGATGGGGGTCAGAGTCCTACATACAAGTACGCAGGATCCTCTGTGGCCTGGAAATAGAAAGGACATGCTGGAGAGTTACACTTGTTGGCCAACTTGCCGGTGTGGAGACCCAGGGCATGCTGCAACAAGCTGAATTATTTAAGAAATAAAATGCCTTTCTAATGGAATTAGTATAAAGAGTTAATAAAGCTGTGACCGATCCTCACCCATCCAGATGTAAGAGTTACATTATTGTATTGTCAAGGAAAGGGGGGCGGTAGGGGGGCTGAGCGTCTGGGTTTGGTTGGAGGTCCCCACAGTCTGCCTAGGCTAGATGCATTTAAAAATTCTTATTAGATACACAGGCGGTGCAGCTTGCTTCGCAGCTGGGCAACTACGCTGACTAGCAGACACTGAAGCTTTGGAGCAGACCTCTGAGTAAACAGCTCTTCAGACTCAACCATCTGTGTTACCCCAAGCCATAGTGAATGCAGTTTCTTACGGTTAAAAGGGGGGGGGCGACCCTACCCACCTGGAATTGATGATGCCAATGTCACGTAAAACACAGCAAGGGAACTCCAAAAGAGTCTCCATTTTTTCCAAAAATTGTGGCACAGACACCACTTAAGTGGCATCAATTGCCCCAGAGTTGCTTAAAACGGTTGGTGAGGTGATTTTACCAAACCTTCAAGCTTTTAGTCTCCCCAGGATGACACAGGGGTAGAAAAGTCGTTTCGGATCCATGATTTGTTCATCTTTATGAACGTGAGTCTGTCTATATTCTCAGTGGACTGCCGCGTGCGCTTATCTGTCAGCACACCAGCAGCAGCGCTGAACACACTTTTAGAGAGAACGCTGGCTGCAGGGCATGACAAGATCTCCAAGGCATGAGTGGCGAGCTCCGGACATTTTTCCAGATTGGAATCCCAAAATGAGCAAGGGTCCAGTGACCCAGTCATGGCTTCGATGTTCACTAGGAGATACTCCTGTACCATCCTCTCTAGGCGTTGACTATGTGTCAGGCTTCTTGTCTCCTGTGGCATTGCAAAGAATGGTCTAAAAAAGTGGTGAAACGATTCCACAAAATTGCTGTTACCAGCAGATAGTGTGTTACTGTTACGGTTTGAGTGATGAAGACTCGAAAGTCCCACGGTTTGCAAGTTAGAACTGTGAGATTCACCACGTGCACCACTGTTGTTTTGCGGAAAAGCACATGTAAGATTCTGCAACAGCCTCTGCTGATACTCCGGCATGCGTGAATCCCTTTCTATGGCAGGAATTATTTTGGCAAATTTACTTTTGTACTGGGGATCTAAGAGTGTGGCAACCCAGTAGTCGGGATTACTTCGAATTCTGACAATCCAAGGATCATGTTGCAGGTAGTGCAGCAAGAAGGAACTCATGTGTCTTGCGCATCTCGGAGGGCCAAGTCCTTGTTGTGTTGGTAGCGAGGTAAGCATCATGCTTCCTTCCTCTGCCCTCTCCCCCCAACCTCACACAACAGAAATGTGATCAAGGTCTCCCTCATCTGATGAGTCATACATTCCTATCGCCAGTTCGTCCTCCACTTCTTCCTCGGCTCCAGCACCTTCCTCAACAGTTTGGCTGCTACCATGCGCCCTGGTTAATCTTTCTCCCCCACCCTCCCATGCCTGCCACCTTGGTGCTGCTGACCGTCTGGACCTTGGAGATGTTATCCTTTCCGCATACGACTCCTCCTCTACTTCCTCCACCTCCTCTTGTCCCACTAACTGACTCTGAATTATGTTTAACGTGTGCTCCAGCATGTAGATCACCGCAATAGTCATGCTGATAATGGTATCGTCAGCACTAAACATCTTCGTCGCCATTTCAAAACTGTGCAGAAGGATGTGTGGCGCCCCTGAGGGTTCAGTCGCCACAGAGGTACTGCATCTCACCCAGAGGTGTGGTATCTCACCCTCAGGTGAGGAAGGAGTATGGCTCGGGACCCTAACACCTGCATCCAACACCTACCCGCAGTGGGGGTAGGGCGAGATTGCTCCTAAGGGAGAGCACAGTCCCAGGTCCCTAGCTGGCGGGAGGGTCCTATGTCGTGGGTGTGGGTGGATAAAGCAGCTTAGGGGAGCACATGACAGGGAGAGTATCAATAGGAAGCAATCTTAGAAAGAGCAAGCCAGTCAGAGGAGGAAAGGTGAGAGGAGTAGAGGCTCTGCATGAGCTCTGCTCCGGAGGCGGGCCTAGCCTGGGAGGCCCAGGACTAGTGTTGAGCCACCCCCGCAGTGTTCGAGTTCGGTTCGGTTCGTCGAACACCCGTGTGCTTGCCAAACTGTTCGTCAAACTGTTCGTCGAACACCGTCGAACACCGTTAAAACCAATGGCAGGCAAACAAAAACACATAGAAACATATAGAAAACACCTTCAAAGGTGTCCAAAAGCTGACAAACTGCTCAGAAGACACAACTAACACATGGAAAAGTGACAAGTACATATAGTCATGCGAAAAGAAAAGTGGTGGAGGAGTAAAAGGAGGGGGAGACACAGATATAAGCATGTCATGCCCTTCTAAAACCCAAAAAGTGCGAAGCCGACACGGCCAGTGCGTTCCTGCCCGTGCGACCTCCGTGTCGCCGGCTTTTTTCCAGAGCCGCGGAGGACCCTGACGGCCAGCCCCCCTCTCCCAATACTGGTGCCTGTCCGCTGGTGGGTCGAGCGAGCCCCCCTGCGGTGGAGGCAGGTCTAATCTTTTTAATTTAAATTGTCTCTCTAATTTGAATGAGTACACTTTAAATCCTTTTACAAGGATCTATTGGAGGGCAAGTCTCATGCCAGCAGCCGCATAATTCCAGCTCCAGTAGCGCCCACTAAAGCTGCTGCAGTTAAAAAGGTCTTATAAGGACCGAGCTCGGCGGTCCACCGCAAGGCGTCCTACCGCCAGTCCCAGCCCCTATGCCTTGGGGTGCCTCCCCAATGCTCTTCACTGAGTGTCCCGGGGGCCCGAACCATTTCCTTTGAAAAAATTAAGTGTCCAAACTACAGGTGGTGTAGCTTGCTTAACAGCTGGGATAATCCGCTGACTAGCAGACACTGCTACTAGGCACAAAGAGTTTCCTGGGCTAGATGCAGTTAAAAATTTGTAATTAGATACTCTCGTTGGATGAAGAGAAAGCATTCCAGAGAGTCTCCTGGCACGCCATATATTATTCTCTTAAAAATCTTGGGGTAGGGGTCTAGGGGACCCTTTTATAGCCAAAATCACGGCCCTGTATCGCAATACGTCACCTAGGCTGAAGATAAATGGAACATTTTCATCACCTTTCATAATCACCAATGGGACAAGGCAGGGATGTCCTCTGTCCCCTCTCTTATACATCCCAGTGACGGAGCACCTGCTCTCATCAATTCGCCATAACAACAATATTAGGTGGATTGAGGTGGGAGGTACCGAGTACAAATGCTCTGCATTTGCTGATGATGTCCTAGTTTATATCACACAATCACATATATCCATCCCTGCTGTTATTGCTGAAATAGATCACTATGTTACATGGTCAAATTTTAAAATCAATGCAGCGAAGTCTGTGGACCTTGATGTCTCCCTCCCCAAATCCATGCAGGATTCCATTCAGTCCAACTTTCCCTTTGCCTGGCCCTCACAGGGTATCAAATACTTAGGAATTCCTATTCATAGAGATCTATCCCATCTATGTTATCTTAATTTTGGGCCCTTTATTAAACAACAACATACAGACCACGGTTGGCAAGTTAGAACTGTAAGATTCACTACGTGAACCACTGGTGTTTTGTGGAAAAGCACATGCACACTGTGTTCCAAATTATTATGCAAAAAGTGTTTAGGAGTGATAAGGTAAGAATTTTTTTGTTTGTCAGTTAAACTCATTGATGGTGATGTGTGTCAGGGCTCTTTATATCACTGTAAGCAATTGCAGACACCTGTGCTAATTAGTTTGGCAGGTGTGTCCAATGAAAGGCAAGACTACTTAAGAAGGCTGTCCCACATTATTAAGCAGCCTACATTTTCGGCCAAAATGGGAAAGAAAAAGGATGTGTCGGCTGCTGAGAAGCAACAAATTGTGGAGTGTTTAGGTCAAGGCATGACTACAATCAACATTGCCAAGACACTTCATCCTGATCATCGCACAATCAAGAAGTATGTAGCTGATTCACAGTACACACGTGTGCGCACTGATAAGGGCAAATTGAGGACTCTTTCCTACAGGCAATTACGTCAGGTTAAAAGAGCAGCGGCAAAAAAGCCTTGTCAAAGCAGCAGACAAGTTTTTGAAGCTGCTGGTGCCTCCAACGTCCGCCGAACAACAAGATGCAGAGTCCTTCAGAGGTTTGCAGCTGTGCGTAGGCCATCATGTTGACCTCCTCTATCCACTGCACACCAGCAGAAACGGCTCCAGTGGGCCAAACAATACATGAAGACTGACTTCAAAACTGTTTTGTTCACCGATGAGTGCCGTGCAACGCTCGATGGTCCAGATGGATGGAGTGGAGGATGGCTGGTTGATGGACAACCCATGCAAACACGGCTACGGCGCCAACAAGGAGGAGGTGGAGTAATGTTTTGGGCTGGAATCATGGGGAGAGAGATTGTCGGCCCCTTTAGGATCCCTGAAGGGGTAAAGAAGAACTCCATAATGTATGTGGAGTTTCTCAAACAGCACTTCCTGCCATGGTTCAAGAAGAAGAACCGTGTATTCCGCAGCAAGATCATTTTCATGCATGATAATGCACCGTCTCATGCTGCACATAACACATCTGCATCTCTGGCTGATATGGGCATAAAAGGGGACAAACTTATGGTGTGACCCCCATGCTCCCCTGACCTCAACCCCATTCAGAACCTCTGGAGCATCATCAAAAGGAGTGTCTATGGTGGCGGGAGGCAGTTCACATCTAAGCAACAGCTCTTGAAGGGTATTCTGTCCTCATGCAAAACAATTGAAGCAGAAACCATCCAAAACCTGACAAATTCAATGGACGAGAGAGCTCAGAAGCTCCTTTCGAACAAGGGGTCCTATGTGCAAATGTAACATCACCTAGAATAAAGTTTTGAGTTGAAAACTGTTTGATTTTGTAACGGGTCTGGGAGGCGGAACCTCTGAGCTACTATACAAGGGGGCGGTCCTTGTAAGGGAGCGGTTGGCGACCAGGCAGGCAGTCACAGCAGGTGACCGGGACAGTCTCTAGAAGAACGGGCAGGAGGTCACGGCAAGTGACCGGGGCAGTCTCTGGGTGAACGGGCAGATGGTCACGGCAAGTGACCGGGGCAGTCTCTGGGTGAACGGGCAGATGGTCACGGCAAATGACCGGGGCAGTCTCTGGGTGAACGGGCAGATGGTCACGGCAAGTGACCGGGGCAGTCTCTGGGTGAAGGGTTGGTACGACCTGTGGCGGCTGATGGTAGACGTGAGCTCCCAGGTGAGCAGGCGAGAGTCTCTGGATAAACGGGTGGTCACAGCATGTGACGGCGGAGCCTCCAGGAAGACCAACAGACAGGCGGCAGATGAGCGCTCCCAGGTGAGCGGGCAGAAGTCTCTGGACAGGCGGGTGGTCACAGCACATGACGGCAGAGCCTCCAGGTAGGCTAGCAGACAGGCAGCAGATGAGCGCTCCCAGGTGAGCGGGCAGGAGTCTCTGGACAGGCAGGTGGTCACAGCACGTGACGGCAGAGCCTCCAGGTAGGCTAGCAGGCAGGTAGCAGATGTGCGCTACCAGGTGAGCGGGCAAGCTGATCCATAGACAGACTGACAAGAGTTGGAAGGCAGACCGTCGGACCTCAGGCAAGCAGGCAGGTAGTTGATGTGCGCTCCCAGGTGAGCGGGCAAGCTGGTCCTTAGACAGACTGACAGGAGTAGTAAGGCAGACCGTCGGACCTCAGGCTAGCAGGCAGGTAGCAGAATATCAGGCAGGAATAAGACAGCAAGCTGGCAGGAATCTGGCAGGTATCTGGCAGGTAACTGGCAACGGGACCTGAGGGCTGAAGCAGAGTAGTGAACAGTGCAACAACATTGCTCGGGCACCTCCATTTTGGAGGAGGTGCCTTATATTTGGTGAAGTCCTCCGGCCATTGGCCGGGGACTCCTTAGGACGGCGCGCGCGGCCCCTTTAAGAGGGAGGGAGAGCGCGCGCGCGCGCCCTAAGCACAGTGGCCGGGAAGGAGCGCACGCTGCCAGCAGAGCGGGAGGAGGACGCCGGGCACGGAGCAGAGAGGTGAGGGGAACAGCGTCCCTGCCTAGCAGAGGGCAGGGACGCCGGCGCTACAGTACCCCCCCCTTTATCCCCCCCTTTTTTAGGCCAGACAGAAATTTAGCAAGGATGAGCGGGGCATGGATGTTCTCTCGGGGCTCCCACGTTCTCTCCTCAGGACCAAACCCCTTCCAATCTACTAGAAAAAAGGTCTTCCTCTTACCCTTTTGGTGGCAAGAATGTTCTCTACCTCAAACTCGTCCTCAGCAGAAACCGGAGCAGGAGGCGTACCTGTAGACTTGGAAAAAGAGTTAAGTACCACAGGTTTGAGGAGAGATACATGGAAGGAGTTAGGGATCCGTAAGTTGGCCGGGAGTTTCAATTTATAGGCCACCGGGTTGATCTGACTGATGACCTCCAGAGGACCGATGAACCGAGGCCCTAACTTGTAAGAAGGTATCTTGAGTCGGACATATTTAGATGAGAGCCAGACTTTATCTCCAGGACGAAATTGTGGAGGATCCAGGCGTTTTTTGTCAGCGTGTCTTTTCATCCGTTCGGATGACTGAAGGAGTGCGGATCGGGTACTCTCCCAAATGGAGGAAAATTTGCTAACGAGAGATTCCGCAGCCGGGTTGTCCACAGAGGTGGAGACAGGAAAAGGAATCCGAGGATGCTGACCGAAGACTACAAAAAATGGGGATTTGGAGGAGGATTCGCTCTCGTGATTGTTATAAGAGAACTCGGCCCATGGTAGGAGATCCACCCAGTCTGAATGATGGGCATTAACGAAGTGCCGGAGGTAACTGGTCAGGTTCTGATTGATCAGCTCCACTTGACCATTGGACTGTGGGTGGTAAGCGGAAGAGAAGTCCAGGGTGACGTCTAGCAGTTTACAAGTGGCTCTCCAGAAGCGTGAGGTGAACTGTACCCCACGATCCGACACGATGTGGAGGGGCAGGCCATGAAGACGAAAGTTGTGACGAATAAAGTCTTTAGCTAGCTCGGGTGCAGACGGGAGGCCTGGCATGGGAACGAAATGAGCCATCTTGGAGAAGCGGTCAGCGACCACCCAAATGACCGTACAACCGGCAGAGACTGGGAGGTCAGTTATAAAGTCCATTGCTATATGCTGCCAGGGGGCAGCAGGTACAGAAAGCGGAAGGAGGCGACCGGCTGGCAGATGTCTCGGAACCTTGTTGCGGGCGCAGGACACACAGGCAGAAACAAAGTCTATTACGTCCTTGTGCAGGGTAGGCCACCAGTAGTGCCGGGTAATAAGCTGGAGGGTCTTTTTCTGACCGGCGTGGCCAGCCAGTTTAGACGAGTGACCCCAGTGAAGAATCTTCTCCCGATCAGGTACTGATACGAACGTCTTTCCGGGAGGGAGACGATTTAGACTCACGGGAGCCACCTGCATTACTCTGGCGGGATCGATGATGTGTTTCGGATCTTCCTCGAGATCAGACACCAGAAAGGATCGAGACAAGGCGTCCGCCTTGATGTTTTTGTCAGCCGGGCGAAAATGAAGAACAAAATCAAAGCGAGCAAAAAACAAGGACCACCGGGCTTGGCGCGGGTTAAGTCTTTGGGCATGCTGGAGGTAAGCCAAGTTCTTGTGGTCAGTGTAAATTATTACCGGGTGAAGAGCCCCCTCGAGCAGGTAACGCCACTCCTCCAATGCCAGTTTGATGGCCAATAACTCTCGGTCTCCTATGGAATAATTGCGCTCTGAGGAGGAGAAGAGTTTAGAGAAGAAGCCGCAAGTTACCATCCTCCCGGAAGATGATTTTTGAGTAAGTACCGCTCTGGCTCCAGAGGAGGAGGCGTCAACTTCCAGGAAGAACTGCTTGTTGCCGTCCGGGCGATGTAGCACCGGGGCGGAAGAGAAGGCCTGTTTTAAGGAAAGAAAGGCCTCCTCTGCTTCGGGCGGCCACTCTTTGGGATTAGTACCCTTACGGGTGAGCGCAGAAATTGGGGCAGTCCGGGAAGAGAAGTGCGGTATGAAGAGGCGGTAGTAGTTGGCGAAGCCCAGGAACCGCTGAATGGCCTTCAACCCCTCCGGTCGAGGCCATTTCTCGATGGCAGACAGTTTCTCTGGATCCATTCGTAGGCCGGTCTGAGAAATAATGTAGCCCAAAAACGGAAGTGAGGTCTGCTCAAAGAGGCACTTCTCGTATTTAGCGAAGAGGTTATTCTGCCTGAGCCTGAGCAGGACCTGACGAACGTCCCTCCGGTGAGTCTGGAGATCCGGAGAGAAGACCAAGATGTCGTCCAGGTACACCACTACGCAGGAGTAGAGAAGGTCCCGGAAGATGTCATTGACCAACTCTTGAAAGGAGCGTTACAGAGACCAAAGGGCATTACCAGATATTCATAGTTGCCGTCCCGGGTGTTGAATGCCGTCTTCCATTCATCCCCCTGACTGATACGAACCAGGTTGTACGCCCCACGGAGTTCCAGTTTGGTGAAGATTCTAGCCCCCCTCAGACGATCAAATAACTCCGGAATGAGCGGAAGGGGGTACTTATTCTTCACCGTGATCTGGTTAAGGCCTCTATAGTCTATACAGGGACGGAGAGAGCCGTCCTTCTTTTTGACGAAAAAGAAGCCTGCTCCCGCCGGGGAGGTAGATTTCCGGATGAATCCCCTGGCCAGATTCTCCTCAATATATTCGGACATCGACCGGGTCTCAGCAGCGGATAATGGATAAATACGCCCACGGGGAGGAGTAGTACCAGGTAACAGGTCGATAGGGCAGTCGTATGGTCTATGAGGGGGTAGTGTCTCTGCCTCCTTTTTATTAAAGACATCAGCATAAGACCAATAAGGAATCGGAAGTCCAGGTAGATTAGCTGGGGTAGGAGAAGGACGGACGGGATGGACGGGAACCAGACAGGTCTTATGGCAGTCCTGTCCCCAGCGAAGGACTTCTCCGGTCTGCCAGTCAAGCACGGGTGCATGTCTCTGGAGCCAAGGTAGACCTAGCAAGAGGGCGTGAGAGAGTCCAGGCAGAACATGAAAAGAGATGCTCTCAGAATGCAGCATTCCCACCTGCAGAGTAATGGATTCGGTGATGAGTTGGATGGGACGTGGTAAGAGACCCCCATCCACGGCAGCAACAGACAAGGGTACAGCCAGAGGTTTGGTGGGGATGTGGTATTTCTCTACCAGGGACTGTGAAATAAGATTCCCGGCTGCTCCAGATTCAAGTTGGGCTAGTTCGAAATAACGGTTCTCCCCGCAGACGATTGAGACTGACAGCAGCAGAGATGGAGAGGATTTATTCTTGTCTAGGTCAACCTCTCTGAGCGAACCTAGACACAGGCGTTTCCCGACCTCTCCGGGCAGGCACGGATCCGGTGCTCTTTACTGCCACAGTAGAAGCAGCTCCCCTCAGCACGGCGTAAGTCCTGACGGGTTTTGACCATCTTGGTCTGGTCGACCTGCATATGCTCTGGAGAGTGTACCTGGGGAGAGACGGATTTCTGAAAAGTAGGAGCTAGACGTGGAAACCTCCTCTCACGGGTGACCTCTTTGGCACGCTCCTGGAACCGTAAGTCAATCCGGGTGGCAAGAATTATTAGGTCATCGAGAGTGGTAGGAATGTCCCGACCGGCAAGTTCATCTTTAATACGGCCGGACAGACCCTCCCAGAAGACGGATACCTGAGCGTCGTTATCCCAGGCCAGCTCCGAGGCAAGGGTACGGAACCGTATGGCATATTGGCCCACGGTGAGACTTCCCTGACGGAGGCGTAGTAGTGATGATGCAGATGAGGTCTTCCGTCCGGGTTCGTCGAAGACTTTCCGGAAAGCCATGAGAAAGGCAGGCAAGTCGGACACCAGGGGGTCTATTCTCTCCCATAGAGGATTTAGCCAGGCCAGGGCCTCCCCGGTGAGATGGGACATGATGAAGGCAATTTTGGCCCGGTCGGAGTTAAACTGGTGGGACAGGAGTTCAAAGTGCAGGGTGCACTGATTTATGAAGCCCCGAGCCTGGGCGGAGTCGCCTCCGAAGCGAGGAGGTGCAGAAAGCCGGGGTCCGGGGTAGGATACCATGGTATTAGTGGACAGCGGAGCTGCCGGATTGCGAGTCATGGCACTGGCGGAGGTTGCTGGCGGAACAGTCAGAGTGTCCAGGCGAGAATTGACATTCCGCAGGTGACCCAGGATGGACTCCTGTTGGGACCTCTGACGGGACAGTTCATGACACAGGTCCGAGAGCGAGGGAGCTTGGGTGCCACCGGGTTCCATGGCCCGAGCAAACTGTAACGGGTCTGGGAGGCGGAACCTCTGAGCTACTATACAAGGGGGCGGTCCTTTCTAAGGGAGCGGGTGGCGACCAGGCAGGCAGTCACAGCAGGTGACCGGGACAGTCTCTAGAAGAACGGGCAGGAGGTCACGGCAAGTGACCGGGGCAGTCTCTGGGTGAACGGGCAGATGGTCACGGCAAGTGACCAGGGCAGTCTCTGGGTGAACGGGCAGATGGTCACGGCAAGTGACCGGGGCAGTCTCTGGGTGAACGGGCAGATGGTCACGGCAAGTGACCAGGGCAGTCTCTGGGTAAAGGGTTGGTACGACCTGTGGCGGCTGATGGTAGACGTGAGCTCCCAGGTGAGCAGGCGAGAGTCTCTGGATAAACGGGTGGTCACAGCATGTGACGGCGGAGCCTCCAGGAAGACCGACAGACAGGCGGCAGATGAGCGCTCCCAGGTGAGCGGGCAGAAGTCTCTGGACAGGCGGGTGGTCACAGCACGTGACGGCAGAGCCTCCAGGTAGGCTAGCAGACAGGCAGCAGATGAGCGCTCCCAGGTGAGCGGGCAGGAGTCTCTGGACAGGCAGGTGGTCACAGCACGTGACGGCAGAGCCTCCAGGTAGGCTAGCAGGCAGGTAGCAGATGTGCGCTCCCAGGTGAGCGGGCAAGCTGGTCCATAGACAGACTGACAAGAGTTGGAAGGCAGACCGTCGGACCTCAGGCAAGCAGGCAGGTAGTTGATGTGCGCTCCCAGGTGAGCGGGCAAGCTGGTCCTTAGACAGACTGACAGGAGTAGTAAGGCAGACCGTCGGACCTCAGGCTAGCAGGCAGGTAGCAGAATATCAGGCAGGAATAAGACAGCAAGCTGGCAGGAATCTGGCAGGTATCTGGCAGGTAACTGGCAACGGGACCTGAGGGCTGAAGCAGAGTAGTGAACAGTGCAACAACATTGCTCGGGCACCTCCATTTTGGAGGAGGTGCCTTATATATGGTGAAGTCCTCCGGCCATTTGCCGAGGACTCCTTAGGACGGCGCGCGCGGCCCCTTTAAGAGGGAGGGAGAGCGCGCGCGCCCTAAGCACAGTGGCCAGGAAGGAGCGCACGCTGATAGCAGAGCGGGAGGAGGACGCCGGGCATGCAGCAGAGAGGTGAGGGGAACAGCGTCCCTGCCTAGCAGAGGGCAGGGACGCCGGCGCTACAGATTTCAGTTTCTAATAACCTGCTAATGCTTATAATTTCAAAAATGACCATTTTTTGGTCTTTATTAAAATGAAATGGTTGATCAAAGAGTGTGGCAACCCATTAGTCAGGATTACTTCGAATTCTGACAATCTGAGGGTCATGTTGCAGGTAGTGCAGCAAGAAGGCACTCATGTGTCTTGCGCATCTAGGAGCCCCAAAATTTTTTTCCGGGCTAGATGCAGCTAAAAATTATTATTAATTTGAAAGCGGGTGGAGCATAGTATAGATGGCCTAATAGAATCAGTACTGCAAACTGCTACAAAGCCCAAATTATTTTCCAGCCAAGACACAGATAAGCACGATAAGTAATTTTAAATCTGGTGGAGTTTAGTATAGAAGGCCTAATAGAATCAGTACTGCACACTGCTACAAGGCCCAAATTATTTTCCAGCCAAGATACAGATAAACATGATTAGTAATTTGAAAGCTTAAACGGTTGGTGAGGTGATTTCAACAAATCATCAAGCTTTTACTCTCCCCAGGATGACACAGGGGTTGAAAAGTCATTTCGGAGCCATGATTTGTTCATCTTTATGAACATGAGTCTGTCTACATTATCAGTGGAGAGCCGCGTGCGCTTATCTGTCAGCACACCACCAGCAGCGCTGAACACACGTTCAGACAGAACTCTGGCTGCGGGGCATGACAAGATCTCCAAGGCGTAAGTGGCGAGCTCCGGCCATTTATCCAGATTGGAAGCCCAAAAAGAGCAAGGGTCCAGTGACACAGTCATGGCTTCAATGTTTACTTGGAGATACTCCTGTACCATCGTCTCTAGGCGATGACTATGTGTCAGACTTCTGGTCTCTTGTGGCCTTGCAAAGGATGGGCTAAAAAAGTGGTGAAATGATTCCGCAAAATTGATGTTACCAGCAGATACTGTGTTTCTGTAACGTTTTGAGTGCTGAACACTTGACGGTCCCACGGTTGGCAAGTTGAAACTGTGAGATTCTGCAACAGTCTCTGTTGATACTCCTGCATGCTTGCATCCCTTTCTATGGCAGGAATAATTTCTGCAAATTTACTTTTGTACCGAGGATCTAACAGTGTGGCAACCCAGTAGTCAGGATTATTTCTAATTCTCACAATTTGAGGGTCATGTTGCAGGTAGTGCAGCAAGAAGGCACTCATGTGTCTTGCGCATCCAGGAGCACCAAGTACTTGTTGTGTTGGTGGCGAGGTAACAATCATGCTTCCTTCCTCTGCCCTCTCCCCCCAACCTCGCACAACATAAATGTGATCAAGGTCTCCCTCATCTGATGAGTCTTCCATCAGTTCATCCTCCACTTCTTCCTGGGCTCCTGCACCTTCCTCACTAGTTTGGCTGCTACCATGCACCCTGGTAAAACCATCTCCCCCACCCTCACATGCCTGCCGCCTTGGTGCTGCCGACCGTCTGGACCTTGCAGATGTTAGCCCTTCCGCAAACAACTCCTCATCCTCTACTTCCTCCACCTCCTCTTTTGCCAGCACCTGACTCCGAATTCTGTTTAACATGTGCTCCAGCATGCAAATCACTGGAATAGTCATGCTGATAATGGCATCGTCAGCACTAAACATCTTCATCGCCATTTCAAAACTGTGCAGAAGGGTGCATAGGTCCCTGATCTGAGACCACTCCTCCAGCGTGATTTGCCCCACCTCTGGATCTTGTTGGCCCAGGCTATACACCACAACGTATTGTACCAGGGCTTGTCAGAGCTGCCACAGTCGCTGCAACATGTGCAGAGTTGAATTCCACCGGGTAGGCACATCGCATTTTAGCCGGTGAAGTGGCAGGCCCAACGACTTCTGTAGAGATGTAAGTCGCTGAGATGCGGGATGCGAACGGCGGAAGTGAGCACACAGCGACCGTGCCCTCTGCAGAAGGCCATCTAGTCCGGGATAGTGGGCTAAAAATTGCTGGACAACCAGGTTCAACACGTGAGCCATACATGGCACGTGTGTGACATTGCCCCGGCGAAGTACCGCACCGAGGTTTGCAGCATTGTCACACACGGCCTTCCCTGGTTTCAGGTCCAGTGGAGACAACCATTCATGAAACTGGTTCTCCAGAGCTGACCACAACTCCTCAGCTGTGTGACTCATATTTCCCAAACATTTCAAAGTAAAAACCACCTGATGACGTTGAGCCCTGCTGCCAGCATAGTAAGGAGGTGTGCAGGATCCCTTCTGCGCAGTTAGAAAGCTTGTGGCATGACCAGACAGGCTTTGGGTGCAGGTGGAGGACCGAGAGGATGCTGAGGAAGCAGAAGCAGTGGAGGTACTTTGAGATAAAGAGGAATGACGCACAACTCCAGGGGACGGCAAGACTTGGACAGCAGCCCCTTGTCCTGCTGTCACCATAGGTACCCAGTGCCCAGTCAGCGACATGCAACGCCCCTGTCCATGACTACTCGTTCAAGTGTCTGTGGTGAAATGCACCCTGTCACACACAGAGTTTCTCAAAGAAGCGGTGATGTTGTGTGAGACATGCTGGTGGAGCGCAGGCACACCTTTCTTTGAGAAGTAGTGCCGACTGGGCATCTGGTGCTGGGGCACTGCGACGGACATAAGGTCTCGAAAATCCTCTGTGTCCACCAGGCGGAAAGGAAGCATTTCTGTAGGCAAGAGCTTGCAGTTGGTGAAATTCAACCTCTTAGCTTTCTCATGGCTAGGAGGAAATGGTCTTTTACTTGTCCACATCTGAGGGACCGAGGGCTGGCTGTTGTGCTTAGACGGGGTTGAGAAGGGTGTCCCCGGCAAACTGCCGGCCTGTGAGGAAGATGCAGGCGGGCATGTTAGGTTGCCTTGATCCAAAGGTGGTGCTATCGATGTCGGACAGCGCTCAACACCAGCTGGTGTTTCCACCTCCAAAGAAAATGATGACCTGCCAATCACACTGGCTGTTGCGAGTAAAGAGGTGGCAGGTCTGCGTCCTAAAACAGGTGTGACTGTTGTCCCCCCAGTCACAAAGGATGAAGAGGCTGCGGATGCACAAGATGTGGCAGATGGTGGTTGGCCCGGCCGGCTAGGCCACATTGTAGCACCGTGAGCTTCCCAAAGCAACTTATGCTTCATATCCATGTGCCGGTTCATGCATGAAGTACTCAAACTATGTATTTTTTGGCCTCTACTTAGCTTTTGCTGACAAATGTTTCAGATAACATGAGTTGGGTCATCTTTATCGATCTGAAAAAATGCCCAGGCTATGCAAGGCTTAGCACCCATGCAACCTGAAGAGCCACCATGACTTGTGGTCAGAGGCAGAGTTGTGTTTGAGGATGCAGTTGTTGACGTGCTTCCAGTACTACGTCTCTGTCCAGGAAGGCGCAACCTGACCTCGTCGTCCCTGGCATCCTCCTCCACCTCCTCTGCTGACCTCATCTCTTGGCTGACTGTGGGTTGACAGTAAGTGGGATCTCCAACCTCGTCATCATCACCCTGTTTGTTATCACACCCGTCGTCCTCAGTGCCAACCTTTTCCTGCCCTGACAAAAAACTAAAGTTGTCGCTCCAATCAGGTATTTGAGTCTCATCATCATCTTCCTCATTGTCTCCAACTACAGGAGTTACAGTTTGGGAATGAGGGTCTACATTATGGTCAGAACCTTCTGTGTCTGGTCCTGGATCCGACTCAAAGATTCTGGGCATCAGTGCAGATCATTTCCTCGTCTGGATTCACAGAAGCTCTGGAGCCGACCTCTGATTCCCAGGCTATAGTATGAGTAAACAGCTCTGCAGACTCAACCATATGTTCTACCCCATACTCAGACGGGCAGCTGGAGACTTGGGAGCTGTGAGGAAGCAAGTGCGATTGGGGTGGCACCTCTGAGGACTGGAGTATTTGTGATGTGATCTGATGTTGAAGTTGAGGTGGAGGAGAGCCCATTTAAAGGAGCACTTGATATCCGTTTAAGCACCTGCTGTTTTTGTGCCTCATCTGGAATTTGTAGCGATTGGCGTGGCTGTAAGAAAGGGATCTTATCACAATGTCCGCTAAAAGAAGTAGACATCTTAGTTTGGCTGGAGGATGGTCTTTCTTCTGCAGGTGTTACTGTTGCTTTAACACCTACCCCACGGAAACAACCTTTTTTTCCCTTCCCAACATGCCTATTCCCCTTTCCACCAGCAGCAGTCCTTTTTCCACTCATTTTGGTGGTTAACTAATTCACAACTCTGGAGTTGTTTGCACAAAAAACAATGGATGGGAACCGAGCAGAGCTGAGTGGTCAAACTGTGGTATTAGCCCAAAAGTATTGGCTGGGTTATATGAAGATAAAAATTATATTGAATTTGCAACCTGGTGGAGGTTAGTATAGGTGGACTAATAGAACAAGTCCCACACACTGCCACAAGCCGAAATATTTTTTCAGAGCTAGATGCAGAAAAAAATTATTTTGAATTTGCAACCTGCTGGAGGTTAGTATAGATGGACTAATAGAACAAGTCCCACACACTGCTACAAGCCGAAGCCCAAATATTTTTTCAGAGCTATATGCAGATAAAAATTTATTTTGAATTTGCAACCTGCTGGAGGTTAGTATAGATGGACTAATAGAACAAGTCCCACACACTGCTACAAGCCGAAATATTTTTTCAGAGCTAGATGCAGAAAAAAATTATATTGAATTTGCAACCTGCTGGAGGTTAGTATAGATGGACTAATAGATCAAGTCCCACACACTGCTACAAGCCGAAGCCCAAATATTTTTTCAGAGCTATATGCAGATAAAAATTATTTTGAATTTGCAACCTGGTGGAGGTTAGTATAGATGGACTAATAGAATGATGCTATGCCCAAAAGGTTTTACTTCACTAGGTGCAGTAAAAAAAATTGTATTGTATACACAGGTGATGCAGCTTGCAACACAGATAGGCTTCTCCACTGACTAACACACACTGCAAGAGTACAAAGAGGATTTGCTTTGCTAGATTTAGCCAAATGCTGTGAAAAAATCTTGCACAGCACTGGCACAGACCTGCCAGGCAAAAAGTGATAGGAACTGATGTAACCTAGCCTTGAAAAGGACTGCAATTACAATTAGTCTTTACTCCCAACCTATCTATTTAAGAGCACAGACCTACCTGATAAAAGTGATAGGAACTGATGTAACCTAGCCCTGAAAAGGACTGCAATTACAATTAGTCTTTACTAGTGTTGAGCCACCCCCGTAGTGCTCGAGTTCGGTTCGGTTAGTCGAACACCCGTGTGTTCGCCGAACTGTTCGTCGAACTGTTCGTCGAACACCTTCGAACACCGTTAAAACCAATGGCAGGCAAACAAAAACAAATAGAAACACATAGAAAACACCTTCAAAGGTGTCCAAAAGCTGACAAACTGCTCAGAAGACATAACTAACACATGGAAAAGTGACAAGTACATATAGTCATGCGAAAAGAAAAGAGGTGGAGGAGTAAAAGGAGGGGGAGACACAGATATAGGCATGTCATGCCCTTCTAAAATCCAAAAAGTGAGAAGCCGACACGGCCAGTCCGCTCCTGCCCGTGCCACCTCCGTGTCGCCGGGTTTGTGCCAGAGCCGCGGTGAACCCTGACGGCCAGCCCCCCTCTCCCAATACTGGTGCCTGTCCGCTGGTGGGTCGAGCGAGCCCCCCTGTGGTGGAGGCAGCTCTAAGCTTTTTAATTTAAATTGTCTCTCTAATTTGAATGAATACACTTTAAATCCATTTACAAGGATCTATTGGAGGGCAAGTCTCATGCCAGCAGCCGCGGTAATTCCAGCTCCAGTAGCGTCCACTAAAGCTGCTGCAGTTAAAAAGCTTTTATAATGATCGAGCTCGGCTGTCCACCGCAAGGCATCCTAGTGCCAGTCCCAGCCCCTATGCCTTGGGGTGCCTCCTGATGCTCTTCACTAAGTATCCCATGGTCCCGAAGCATTTCCTTTGAAAAAATTAAGTGTCTAAACTACAGGTGGTGTAGCTTGCTTAACAGCCGGGATAATCCGCTGACTAGCAGACACTGCTACTAGGCACAAAGTATTTCCTGGGCTAGATGCAGTTAAAAATTTGTAATTAGATACTCTCGTTGGATGCTGAGAAAGCATTCCATAGAGTCTCCTGGCACGCCATATATGATTCTCTTAAAAAGCTTGGGGTAGGGGTCTAGGGGACCCTTTTATAGCCAAAATCACGGCCCTGTATCGCAATACGTCACCTAGGCTGAAGATAAATGGAACTGTAGCACCCTGAGGGCTCGGTTGCTACAGACGTATTGCACCTCACCCAGAGGTGTGATATCTCACTCTCAGGTAAGGATGGAGTGTGGATCAGGACCCGACACCTGCATGCATTACACCACATTGCCGTGGGGCAGGGCGACCAATATGCCCCTGAGATGGGCACGACAGTCCCTGTCCCTGGCTGGAGTGGGGGGAGGGAACACTGAGGAAGGGGAACCCTGTAGTGCAGGAGCAGGGAGGAAGCAGTTCCTGGGTGCATTGAGAAGGGAGTATAAAAGGTGGGCACCATCTTAGTTCAGTGCAGAGAAGTCTGAGCAGAAGTGGCAGGGAGCAGGGGCTCTGCATGAGCTCTGCTCCGGAGGCAGGCCTAGTAACAGAGGCCCAGGCCTGGAAGAGGGAGAAGGAAGGAAGAGGAGCGGAGAAGGCTCCAGGAACGAGGAATGAAGGGATCCCAGGGGTGCGGACGGGCGAGTCGCCACCGCACGTCCGAATCCACCTGTGTGGAGGGGTCAGGCCAAAGGGGGGACCGGTCCCCGAACTAGTGGAGGCAGGAAACGACCCTCAGCTAGAAACCGGAGGCTCTGACATTTTATGTGGCGCAGCCCCTCGCTACACCCGCTAGGAAGGCACCACATAGGGTCAGGGAAACTGGCGCCAAGTTTACCAAGAGGAGGCCCGAGGCAGCCGGACAGAAGTGTTGGTAAGAAAGGCCAGACAAAGGACACACAAAGGGGGTCCTGTGAAGTGCTCCAAAGTTATCTGGGAGTTGTCTGAGCCCCTCACCTGGTGAGCACAGTACGACGTGGGCAGCCGTTACCTCCAGACGTGGTCTGGATAATAAGAACTGTGAGTAAAGGCCCTGGACTGCATCACTGACTCTGTGTCGTTACTGCTGCTGCCCTGCACCATCACCCCCATCCTCCGCATACACTGCCCTGAGGCTATACTCCTCCCGTGGGGAGTTATGCTACGCTCTGCTGCACCCACAACACCAGCCTCAGCGGTCTGCCCTGTAGCGGCGGTTCACTCTGACCGCAATCCACGGGTGGCGTAGTCGGACATTTAAACATCAAAACCACATAAATAGTTCCGCCACTGGTTTGACCGCCCTGAGCCACGGAACCGGGTCGCCGCCACGAAGACTACAACCACCAGCATCCACCAAAAAGGGTCCGGCTCCGGGTGTCCCAAGGCCCAGGGGGTGCGTCAGAACATTTTCATCACCTTTCACAATCACCAATGGGACAAGGCAGGGATGTCCTCTGTCCCCTCTCTTATACATCCTAGTGACGGATCACCTGCTCTCATCAATTCGCCATAACCCCAATATTAGGTGGATTGAGGTGGGAGGCACCGAGTACAAGTGCTCTCTAGTTGCTGATGATGTCCTAGTATATATCACTCAATCACATATATCCATCCCTGCTGTTATGGCTGAAATAGATCACTTTGTTACATGGTAAAATTTTAAAATCAATGCAGCGAAGTCTGAGGCCCTCGATGTCTCCCTCCCCAAATCCATATAGGATTCCATCCAGTCCAACTTTCCCTTTGCCTGGCCCTCACAGGGTATCAAATACTTAGGAATTCCTATTCATAGAGACCTCTCCCGTCTATGTTATCTTAATTTTGGGCCCTTTATTGAACAATTCCATACAGACCACGGTTGGCAAGTTAGAACTGTAAGATTCACTACGTGAACCACTGGTGTTTTGTGGAAAAGCACATGTACACTGCGTTCCAAATTATTATGCAAAAAGTGTTTAGGAGTGATAAGGGAAGAATTTGTTTGTTTGTCAGTTAAACTCATTGATGGTGATGTGTGTCAGGGCTCTTTATATCACTGTAAGCAATTGCAGACACCTGTGCTAATTAGTTTGGCAGGTGTGTCCAATGAAAGGCAAGACTACTTAAGAAGGCTCTCTCACATTATTAAGCAGCCTACATTTTCTGCCAAAATGGGAAAGAAAAAGGATGTGTCGGCTGCTGAGAAGCAACAAATTGTGGAGTGTTTAGGTCAAGGCATGACTACAATCAACATTGTGCGATGATCAGGATGAAGTGTCTTGGCAATCAAGAAGTATGTAGCTGATTCACAGTACACACGTGTGCGTGCTGATAAGGGCAAATTGAGGACTCTTTCCTACAGGCAATTACGTCAGGTTGAAAGAGCAGCGGCAAAAAAGCCTTGTCATAGCAGCAGACAAGTTTTTGAAGCTGCTTGTGCCTCCAACGTCCCCCGAACAACAAGATGCAGGGTCCTTCAGAGGTTTGCAGCTGTGCATACGCCATCCTGTCGACCTCCTCTATCCACTTCACACAAGCAGAAACGGCTCCAGTGGTCCAAACATTACATGAAGACTGATTTCAAAACTGTTTTGTTCACGGATGAGTGCCATGCAGCGCTCGATGGTCCAGATGGATGGAGTGGAGGATGGCTGGTTGATGGACACCCCACGCAAACACGGCTACAGCGCCAACAAGGAGGAGGTGTAGTAATGTTTTGGGCTGGAATCATGGGGAGAGAGATTGTCGGCCCCTTTAGGATCCCTGAAGGCGCTAAAGATGAACTCCATAATGTATGTGGATTTTCTTAAACAGCACTTCCTGCCATGGTTCAAGAAGAAGAACAGTGTATTTCACAGCAAGATCATTTTTCTGCATGATAATGCACCATCTCATGCTGCACATAAAACATCTGCATCTCTGGCTGATATGGGCATAAAAGGGGACAAACTTATGGTGTGACCCCCATGCTCCCCTGACCTCTACCCCATTCAGAACCTTTGGAGCATCATTAAAAGGAGTGTCTATGATGGCGAGAGGCAGTTCACATCTAAGCAACAGCTCTGGGAGGGTATTCTGTCCTCATGCAAAACAATTGAAGCAGAAACCATCCAAAACCTGACAAATTCAATGGACGAGAGAGTTCAGAAGCTCCTTTCGAACAAGGGGTCCTATGTGAAAATGTAACATCACCTAGAATAAAGTTTTGAGTTGAAAACTGTTGGATTTCAGTTTCTAACAACCTGCTAATGCTTATAATTTCAAAAATGACCATTTTTTTGGTCTTTATTAAAATGAAAAGGTTGATCGAAAAGTTTGGGGGATCTAAGAATGTGGCAACCCAGTAGTCATGATTACTTCGAATTCTGACAATATGAGGGTCATGCTGCAGGTAGTGCAGCAAGAAGGCACTTATGTGTCTTGCGCATCTCGGAGCCCCAAAATTATTTTCCGGGCTAGATGCAGCTAAAAATTATTATTAATTTTAAATCTGGTGAAGCTTTAGTATAGATGGCCTAATAGGATCAGTGCTGCACACTGCTACAAAGCCCAAATTATTTTCCAGCCAAGATACAGATAAACATGATTAGTAATTTGAAAGCTTAAAACGGTTGATAGGGTGATTTTAACCAATCATCAAGCTTTTACTCTCCCCAGGATGACACACGGGTAGAAAAGTCATTTCGGATCCATGATTTGTTCATCTTTATGAACGTGAGTCTGTCTACATTATCAGTGGAGAGCCGCGTGCGCTTATCTGTCAGCACACCACCAGCAGCGCTGAACACACGTTCAGACAGAACGCTGGCTGCGGGGCATGACAAGATCTCCAAGGCATAAGTGGCTAGCTCCGGCCATTTATCCAGATTGGAAGCCCAAAAAGAGCAAGGGTCCAGTGACACAGTCGTGGCTTCAATGTTTACTTGGAGATACTCCTGTACCATCGTCTCTAGGCGTTGACTATGTGTCAGACTTCTTGTCTCCTGTGGCCTTGCAAAGGATGGGCTAAAAAAGTGGTGAAATGATTCCGCAAAATTGATGTTACCAGCAGATACTGTGGTTCTGTTACGGTTTGAGTGCTGAACACTTGACGGTCCCACGGTTGGCAAGTTGGAACTGTGAGATTCACTACGTGCACCACTGGTATTTTGTGGAAAAGCACATGTAAGATTCTGCAACAGTCTCTGCTGATACTCCTGCATGCGTGCATCCCTTTCTATGGCAGGAATAATTTCTGCAAATTTACTTTTGTACCGGGGATCTAACAGTGTGCAACCCAGTAGTCAGGATTATTTCTAATTCTCACAATTCGAGGGTCATGTTGCAGGTAGTGCAGCAAGAAGGCACTCATGTGTGTTGTGCATCCAGGAGCACCAAGTCCCTGTTGTGTTGGTGGCGAGGTAACAATCATGCTTCCTTCCTCTGTCCTCTTCCCCCAACCTCGCACAACAGAAATGTGATCAAGGTCTCCCTCATCTGATGAGTCTTCCATCAGTTCGTCCTCCACTTCTTCCTGGGCTCCTGCACCTTCCTCACTAGTTTGGCTGCTACCATGCGCCCTGGTAAAACCATCTCCCCCACCCTCACATGCCTGCCGCCTTGGTGCTGCCGACCGTCTGGACCTTGCAGATGTTAGCCCTTCCGCATACAACTCCTCCTCCTCTACTTCCTCCACCTCCTCTTGTGCCACCACCTGACTCCGAATTCTGTTTAACATGTGCTCCAGCATGTAAATCACCGGAATAGTCATGCTGATAATGGCATCGTCAGCACTAAACATCTTCGTCGCCATTTCAAAACTGTGCAGAAGGGTGCATAGGTCCCTGATCTGAGACCACTCCTCCAGCGTGATTTGCCCCACCTCTGAATCTCGTTGGCCCAGGCTATACGTCAGAACGTATTGCACCAGGGCTTGTCGGTAGTGTTGAGCCACCCCCGTAGTGTTCGAGTTCGGTTCGGTTCGTCGAACACCCGTGTGTTCGCCGAACTGTTCGTCGAACTGTTCGTCGAACACCTTCGAACACCGTTAAAACCAATGGCAGGCAAACAAAAACACATAGAAAACACCTTCAAAGGTGTCCAAAAGCTGACAAACTGCTCAGAAGACACAACTAACACATGGAAAAGTGACAAGTACATATAGTCATGCGAAAAGAAAAGAGGTGGAGGAGTAAAAGGAGGGGGAGACACAGATATAGGCATGTCATGCCCTTCTAAAATCCAAAAAGTGAGAAGCCGAGACGGCCAGTCCGCTCCTGCCCGTGCCACCTCCGTGTCGCCGGGTTTGTGCCAGAGCCGCGGTGAACCCTGACGGCCAGCCCCCCTCTCCCAATACTGGTGCCTGTCCGCTGGTGGGTCGAGAGAGCCCCCCTGTGGTGGAGGCAGCTCTAAGCTTTTTAATTTAAATTGTCCCTCTAATTTGAATGAATACACTTTAAATCCATTTACAAGGATCTATTGGAGGGCAAGTCTCATGCCAGCAGCCGCGTAATTCCAGCTCCAGTAGCGTCCACTAAAGCTGCTGCAGTTAAAAAGCTTTTATAAGGATCGAGCTCGGCTGTCCACCGCAAGGCATCCTAGTGCCAGTCCCAGCCCCTATGCCTTGGGGTGCCTCCTGATGCTCTTCACTGAGTATCCCGTGGTCCCGAAGCATTTCCTTTGAAAAAATTAAGTGTCCAAACTACAGGTGGTGTAGCTTGCTTAACAGCCGGGATAATCCGCTGACTAGCAGACACTGCTACTAGGCACAAAGTATCTCCTGGGCTAGATGCAGTTAAAAATTTGTAAGTAGATACTCTCGTTGGATGCTGAGAAAGCATTCCATAGAGTCTCCTGGCACGCCATATATGATTCTCTTAAAAAGCTTGGGGTAGGGGTCTAGGGGACCCTTTTATAGCCAAAATCACGGCCCTGTATCACAATACGTCACCTAGGCTGAAGATAAATGGAACTGTAGCACCCTGAGGGCTCGGTTGCTACAGACGTATTGCACCTCACCCAGTGGTGTGATATCTCACTCTCAGATAAGGATGGAGTGTGGATCAGGACCCGACACCTGCATGCATTACACCACATTGCCGTGGGGCAGGGCGACCAATATGCCCCTGAGATGGGCACGACAGTCCCTGTCCCTGGCTGGAGTGGGGGGAGGGAACACTGAGGAAGGGGAACCCTGCAGTGCAGGAGCAGGGAGGAAGCAGTTCCTGGGTGCATTGAGAAGGGAGTATAAAAGGTGGGCACCATCTTAGTTCAGTGCAGAGAAGTCTGAGCAGAAGTGGCAGGGAGCAGGGGCTCTGCATGAGCTCTGCTCCGGAGGCGGGCCTAGTAACAGAGGCCCAGGCCTGCAAGAGGGAGAAGGAAGGAAGAGGAGCGGAGAAGGCTCCAGGAACAAGGAATGAAGGGATCCCAGGGGTGCGGACGGGCGAGTCGCCACCGCACGCCCGAATCCACCTGCGTGGAGGGGTCAGGCCAAAGGGGGAGACCGGTCCCCGAACTAGTGGGGCAGGAAACGACCCTCAGCTAGAAACCGGAGGCTCTGACATTTTATGTGGCGCAGCCCCTTGCTCCACCCGCTAGGAAGGCACCACATAGGGTCAGGGAAACTGGCGCCAAGTTTACCAAGAGGAGGCCCGAGGCAGCCGGACAGAAGTGTTGGTAAGAAAGGCCAGACAAAGGACACACAAAGGGGGTCCTGTGAAGCGCTCCAAAGTTATCTGGGAGTTGTCTGAGCCCCTCACCTGGTGAGCACAGTACGACGTGGGCAGCCGTTACCTGCAGACGTGGTCTGGATAATAAGAACTGTGAGTAAAGGCCCTGAACTGCATCACTGACTCCGTGTCGTTACTGCTGCTGCCCTGCACCATCACCCCCATCGTCCGCATACACTGCCCTGAGGCTATACTCCTCCCGTGGGGAGTTATGCTACGCTCTGCTGCACCCACAACACCAGCCTTAGCGGTCTGCCCTGTAGCGGCGGTTCACTCTGACCGCAATCCACGGGTGGCGTAGTCGGACATTTAAACATCAAAACCACATAAATAGTTCCGCCACTGGTTTGACCGCCCTGAGCCACGGAACCGGATCGCCGCCACGAAGACTACAACCACCAGCATCCACCAAAAAGGGTCCGGCTCCGGGTGTCCCAAGGCCCAGGGGGTGCGTCAGAAAATTTTCATCACCTTTCACAATCACCAATGGGACAAGGCAGGGATGTCCTCTGTCCCCTCTCTTATACATCCTAGTGACGGAGCACCTGCTCTCATCAATTCGCCATAACCCCAATATTAGGTGGATTGAGGTGGGAGGCACCGAGTACAAGTGCTCTCTATTTGCTGATGATGTCCTAGTATATATCACTCAATCACATATATCCATCCCTGCTGTTATGGCTGAAATAGATCACTTTGTTACATGGTAAAATTTTAAAATCAATGCAGCCAAGTCTGAGGCCCTCGATGTCTCCCTCCCTAAATCCATATAGGATTCCATCCAGTCCAACTTTCCCTTTGCCTGGCCCTCACAGGGTATCAAATACTTAGGAATTCCTATTCATAGAGACCTCTGCCATCTATGTTATCTTAATTTTGGGCCCTTTATTGAACAATTCCATACAGACCACGGTTGGCAAGTTAGAACTGTAAGATTCACTACGTGAACCACTGGTGTTTTGTGGAAAAGCACATGTACACCGCGTTCCAAATTATTATGCAAAAAGTGTTTAGGAGTGATAAGGGAAGAATTTGTTTGTTTGTCAGTTAAACTCATTGATGGTGATTTGTGTCAGGGCTCTTTATATCACTGTAAGCAATTGCAGACACCTGTGCTAATTAGTTTGGCAGGTGTGTCCAATGAAAGGCAAGACTACTTAAGAAGGCTCTCTCACATTATTAAGCAGCCTACATTTTCTGCCAAAATGGGAAAGAAAAAGGATGTGTCGGCTGCTGAGAAGCAACAAATTGTGGAGTGTTTAGGTCAAGGCATGACTACAATCAACATTGTGCGATGATCAGGATGAAGTGTCTTGGCAATCAAGAAGTATGTAGCTGATTCACAGTACACACATGTGCGTGCTGATAAGGGCAAATTGAGGACTCTTTCCTACAGGCAATTACGTCAGGTTGAAAGAGCAGCGGCAAAAAAGCCTTGTCATAGCAGCAGACAAGTTTTTGAAGCTGCTTGTGCCTCCAACGTCCCCCAAACAACAAGATGCAGGGTCTTTCAGAGGTTTGCAGCTGTGCATACGCCATCCTGTCGACCTCCTCTATCCACTTCACACAAGCAGAAACGGCTCCAGTGGGCCAAACATTACATGAAGACTGATTTCAAAACTGTTTTGTTCACAGATGAGTGCCGTGCAGCGCTCGATGGTCAAGATGAATGGAGTGAAGGATGGCTGGTTGATGGACACCCCACGCAAAGACGGCTACAGCGCCAACAAGGAGGAGGTGGAGTAATGTTTTGGGCTGGAATCATGGGGAGAGAGATTGTCGGCCCCTTTAGGATCCCTGAAGGCGCTAAAGATGAACTCCATAATGTATGTGGATTTTCTCAAACAGCACTTCCTGCCATGGTTCAAGAAGAAGAACCGTGTATTTCACAGCAAGATCATTTTTCTGCATGATAATGCACCATCTCATGCTGCACATAAAACATCTGCATCTCTGGCTGATATGGGCATAAAAGGGGACAAACTTATGGTGTGACCCCCATGCTCCCCTGACCTCTACCCCATTCAGAACCTTTGGAGCATCATTAAAAGGAGTGTCTATGATGGCGGGAGGCAGTTCACATCTAAGCAACAGCTCTGGGAGGGTATTCTGTCCTCATGCAAAACAATTGAAGCAGAAACCATCCAAAACCTGACAAATTCAATGGACGAGAGAGTTCAGATGCTCCTTTCGAACAAGGGGTCCTATGTGAAAATGTAACATCACCTAGAATAAAGTTTTGAGTTGAAAACTGTTTGATTTCAGTTTCTAACAACCTGCTAATGCTTATAATTTCAAAAATGACCATTTTTTTGGTCTTTATTAAAATGAAATGGTTGATCGAAAAGTTTGGGGGATCTAAGAGTGTGGCAACCCAGTAGTCATGATTACTTCGAATTCTGACAATATGAGGGTCATGCTGCAGGTAGTGCAGCAAGAAGGCACTTATGTGTCTTGCGCATCTCGGAGCCCCAAAATTATTTTCCGGGCTAGATGCAGCTAAAAATTATTTTTAATTTTAAATCTGGTGAAGCTTATTATAGATGGCCTAATAGGATCAGTGCTGCACACTGCTACAAAGCCCAAATTATTTTCCAGTCAAGATACAGATAAACATGATTAGTAATTTGAAAGCTTAAAACGGTTGGTAGGGTGATTTTAACCAATCATCAAGCTTTTACTCTCCCCAGGATGACACAGGGGTAGAAAAGTCGTTTCGGATCCATCATTTGTTCATCTTTATGAACGTGAGTCTGTCTACATTATCAGTGGAGAGCCGTGTGCGCTTATCTGTCAGCACACCACCAGCAGCGCTGAACACACGTTCAGACAGAACGCTGGCTGCGGGGCATGACAAGATCTTCAAGGCGTAAGTGGCTAGCTCCGGCCATTTATCCAGATTGGAAGCCCAAAAAGAGCAAGGGTCCAGTGACACAGTCGTGGCTTCAATGTTTACTTGGAGATACTCCTGTACCATCGTCTCTAGGCGTTGACTATGTGTCAGACTTCTTGTCTCCTGTGGCCTTGCAAAGGATGGGCTAAAAAAGTGGTGAAATGATTCCGCAAAATTGATGTTACCAGCAGATACTGTGGTTCTGTTACGGTTTGAGTGCTGAACACTTGACGGTCCCACGGTTGGCAAGTTGGAACTGTGAGATTCACTACGTGCACCACTGGTATTTTGTGGAAAAGCACATGTAAGATTCTGCAACAGTCTCTGCTGATACTCCTGCATGCGTGCATCCCTTTCTATGGCAGGAATAATTTCTGCAAATTTACTTTTGTACCGGGGATCTAACAGTGTGGCAACCCAGTAGTCAGGATTATTTCTAATTCTCACAATTCGAGGGTCATGTTGCAGGTAGTGCAGCAAGAAGGCACTCATGTGTGTTGCGCATCCAGGAGCACCAAGTCCCTGTTGTGTTGGTGGCGAGGTAACAATCATGCTTCCTTCCTCTGTCCTCTCCCCCCAACCTCGCACAACAGAAATGTGATCAAGGTCTCCCTCATCTGATGAGTCTTCCATCAGTTCGTCCTCCACTTCTTCCTGGGCTCCTGCACCTTCCTCACTAGTTTGGCTGCTACCATGCGCCCTGGTAAAATCATCTCCCCCACCCTCACATGCCTGCCGCCTTGGTGCTGCCGACCGTCTGGACCTTGCAGATGTTAGCCCTTCCGCATACAACTCCTCCTCCTCTACTTCCTCCACCTCCTCTTGTGCCACCACCTGACTCCGAATTCTGTTTAACATGTGCTCCAGCATGTAAATCACCGGAATAGTCATGCTGATAATGGCATCGTCAGCACTAAACATCTTCGTCGCCATTTCAAAACTGTGCAGAAGGGTGCATAGGTCCCTGATCTGAGACCACTCCTCCAGCGTGATTTGCCCCACCTCTGAATCTCGTTGGCCCAGGCTATACGTCAGAACGTATTGCACCAGGGCTTGTCGGTGCTGCCACAGTCGCTGCAACATGTGCAGAGTTGAATTCCACCGGGTAGGCACATCGCATTTTAGCCGGTGAAGTGGCAGGCCCAACGACTTCTGTAGAGATGTAAGTCGCTGAGCTGCGGGATGCGAACGGCGGAAGTGAGCACACAGCGACCGTGCCCTCTGCAGAAGGCCATCTAGTCTGGGATAGTGGGCTAAAAATTGCTGGACAACCAGGTTCAACACGTGAGCCATACAAGGCACGTGTGTGACATTGCCCCGGCGAAGGGCCGCACCCAGGTTTGCAGCATTGTCGCACACGGCCTTCCCTGGTTTCAGGTCCAGTGGAGACAACCATTCATGAAATTGGTTCTCCAGAGCTGACCACAACTCCTCAGCTGTGTGACTCACATTTCCCAGACATTTCAATGTAAAAACCGCCTGATGACGTTGAGCCCTACTGCCAGCATAGTAAGGAGGTGTGCAGGATCCCTTCTGCGCAGTTAGAAAGCTTGTGGCATGACCAGACAGGCTTTGGGTGCAGGTGGAAGACCGAGAGGAGGTTGAGGAGGCAGAAGCAGTGGAGGAACTTTGACATAAAGAGGATTGACGCACAACTCGTGGGGACGGCAAGACTTGGACAGCAGCCCCTTGTCCTGCTGTCACCATAGTTACCAAGTGCCCAGTCAGCGACATGTAACGCCCCTGTCCATGCCTACTCGTCCAAGTGTCTGTGGTGAAATGCACCCTGTCACACACAGAGTTTCTCAAAGAAGCGGTGATGTTGTGTGCGACATGCTGGTGGAGCGCAGGCACACCTTTCTTTGAGAAGTAGTGCCGACTGGGCATCTGGTACTGGGGCACTGCGACGGACATAAGGTCTCGAAAATCCTCTGTGTCCACCAGGCGGAAAGGCAGCATTTCTGTAGCCAAGAGCTTGCAGATGGTGAAATTCAACCTCTTAGCTTTCTCATGGCTAGGAGGAAATGGTCTTTTACTTGTCCACATCTGAGGGACCGAGGGCTGGCTATTGTGCTTAGACGGGGTTGATAAGGGTGTCCCCGGCAAACTGCCGGTCTGTGAGGAAGATGCAGGCGGACATGTTAGGTTGCCTTGATCCAAAGGTGGTGCTATCGATGTCGGACAGCGCTCAAGACCAGCTGGTGTTACCACCTCCAAAGAAAATGATGACCTGCCAATCACGCTGGCTGTTGCGGGTAAAGAGGTGGCAGGTCTGCGCCCCAAAACAGGTGTGACTGCTGTCCCCCCAGTCACAGAGGATGAAGAGGCCGCGGATGCACAAGATATGGCAGACGGTGGTTGGCCCGGCCGGCTAGGCCGCATTGTAGCACACTGAGCTTCCCACTGCAACTTATGCTTCATGTCCATGTGCCGGTTCATGCATGAAGTACTCAAACTATGTATTTTTTGGCCTCTACTTAGCTTTTGCTGACAAATGTTACAGATAACACGAGTTGGGTCATCTTTATCTATCTGAAAAAATGCCCAGGCTATGCAAGGCTTAGCACCCATGCGACCTGAAGAGCCACCACGACTTGTGGTGAGAGGCAGAGTTGTGTTTGAGGATGCAGTTGTTGACGTGCTTCCAGTACTACGTCTCTGTCCAGGAAGGCGCAACCTGACCTCGTCGTCACTAGCATCTTCCTCCACCTCCTCTGCTGACCTCATCTCTTGGCTGACTGTGGGTTGACAGTAAGTGGGATCTCCGACCTCATCATCATCACCCTGTGCGTTATCACACCCGTCGTCCTCAGAGCCAACCTGTTCCTGCCCTGACAAAAAACTAAAGTTGTCGCTCCAATCAGGTATTTGAGTCTTATCATCGTCTTCCTCATTGTCTCCACCAACAGGAGTTACAGTATGGGAATGAGGGTCTACATTATGGTCAGAACCTTCTGCGTCTGGTCCTGGATCCGACTCATAAAGATTCTGGGCATCAGTGCAGATCATTTCCTCGTCTGGATTCACAGAAGCGCTGGAGTCGACCTCTGATTCCCAGGCTATAGTATGAGTAAACAGCTCTGCAGACTCAACCATCTGTTCTACCTCATACTCAGACGGGCAGCTGGAGATTTGGGAGCTGTGAGGAAGCAAGTGCGATTTGGGTGACACCTTTGAGGACTGGAGTATTTGTGATGTTGAAGTTGATGTGGAGGAGAGCCCACTTAAAGGAGCACTTGATATCCGTTGAAGCACCTGCTGTTTTTGTGCCTCATCTGGAATTTGTAGCGATTGGCGTGGCCGTAAGAAAGGGATCTTATCACATTGTCCGCTAAAAGAAGTAGACATTTTAGTTTGGCTGGAAGATGGTCTTTCTTCTGCACCTACCCCACGGACAGAACCTTTTTTCCCCTTCCCAACACGCCTATTCCCCTTTCCACCAGCAGCAGGCCTTTTTCCACTCATTTTGGTGGGTAACTAATTCACAACTCTGGAGTTGTTTGCACAAAAAAACAATGGATGGTAACTGAGCAGAGCTGAGTGGCCAAACTGTGGTATTAGGCCAAAACTATTGGCTGGGTTAGATGCAGAAAAAAAATATTTTTAATTTGCAACCTGATGGAGGTCAGTATAGATGGACTAATAGACCAAGTCCCACACACCGCTAGAAGCCCAAATATTTTTTCAGAGCTAGATGCAGGAAATTTTTTTATTCAATTTGCAACCTGATGGAGGTCAGTATAGATGGACTAATAGACCAAGTCCCACACACTGCTAGAAGCCCAAATATTTTTTCAGAGCTAGATGCAGAAAAAAATTATTTTTAATTTGCAACCTGATGGAGGTCAGTATAGATGGACTAATAGACCAAGTCCCACACACTGCTAGAAGCCCAAATATTTTTTCAGAGCTAGATGCAGAAAAAAATTATATTCAATTTGCAACCTGCTGGAGGTCAGTATAGAAGGACTAATAGAACAAGTCCCACACACTGCTAGAAGCCCAAATATTTTTTCAGAGCTAAATGAAGAAAAAAATTATTTTTAATTTGCAACCTGATGGAGGTCAGTATAGATGGACTAATAGACCAAGTCCCACACACTGCTAGAAGCCCAAATATTTTTTCAGAGCTAGATGCAGAAAAAAATTATATTCAGTTTGCAACCTGATGGAGGTCAGTATAGATGGACTAATAGAATGATGCTATGCCCAAAAGACTTTACTTCACTAGGTGCAGTAAAAAAATTGGTATTCTATACACAGGTGGTATATCTTGCAACACAGATAGGCTACTACACTGACTAACACACTCTGCAATAGGCCAAAAAGGATTAGCTTTGCTAGATTCAGCCAAATGCTGTGAAAAAAACTTGCACAGCACTGGCACAGACCTGCCTGGCAAAAACTGATAGGAACTGATGTAACCTAGTCCTGAAAAGGACTCCAATTACAATTAGTCTTTACTCCCACAATCTATCCATTTAAGAGCACAGACCTGCTTGATAAAAGTCGTAGGAAATGCTGTAACCTAGTCCTTAAAAGGACTGCAATCACAACTATTCCCTACTCCCAAGCTATCTGTATATTTGTGCGAAAATTGGCTTGAAATTAACAAGGTATAGCGCACACAGCAACAGCGGTGCCGTCTAACACGCAGCTGCAGCAGTGAGAAAATGGTGGCGACGGGGAAAATGGCTTGGTCTTATAGGGCAAGGACATGTGACATACACTGCCAATCACACATGCCCTTGCTTGTGTGAAAAAAAGCACTTCGCTCCGTGTGTGCGCTGCTGATAGGCTGACAGATTGCACCTCCCCACTGCAAATGCGGGAAAGAGAAAAAAAAATGGAGATCTTCATTGTTTCTGCAGAGATCCATCCCCTGCCCCTCCCCCCGCCCCGCTGTACACTCAAACTGCGTATTAACATTAATTTTCATCATTACTGAGAAAAAAGCCAGTTATGATTTTGGTGCACGAACAGTTATCGAACATAACCTCGAACAGCCGAATTTTTCTCAAATTGTTCGTGTTCGCCGACCGGCTCGAACACCGCCCAAAACAGCTCGAATTTGAGATTGGCGAACAGTTCGAGTAGAACAACACTCATCTCTACTTGTCGGTGCTGCCACAGTCGCTGCAACATGTGCAGAGTTGAATTCCACCGGGTAGGCACATCGCATTTTAGCCGGTGAAGTGGCAGGCCCAACGACTTCTGTAGAGATGTAAGTCGCTGAGCTGCGGGATACGAACGGCGGAAGTGAGCACACAGCGACCGTGCCCTCTGCAGAAGGCCATCTAGTCTGGGATAGTGGGCTAAAAATTGCTGGACAACCAGGTTCAACACGTGAGCCATACAAGGCACGTGTGTGACATTGCACCGGCGAAGGGCCGCACCCAGGTTTGCAGCATTGTCGCTCACGGCCTTTCCTGGTTTCAGGTCCAGTGGAGACAACCATTCATGAAATTGGTTCTCCAGAGCTGACCACAACTCCTCAGCTGTGTGACTCACATTTCCCAGACATTTCAATGTAAAAACCGCCTGATGACGTTGAGCCCTACTGCCAGCATAGTAAGGAGGTGTGCAGGATCCCTTCTGCGCAGTTAGAAAGCTTGTGGCATGACCAGACAGGCTTTGGGTGCAGGTGGAAGACCGAGAGGAGGTTGAGGAGGCAGAAGCAGTGGAGGAACTTTGACATAAAGAGGATTGACGCACAACTCGTGGGGACGGCAAGACTTGGACAGCAGCCCCTTGTCCTGCTGTCACCATAGTTACCCAGTGCCCAGTCAGCGACATGTAACGCCCCTGTCCATGCCTACTCGTCCAAGTGTCTGTGGTGAAATGCACCCTGTCACACACAGAGTTTCTCAAAGAAGCGGTGATGTTGTGTGCGACATGCTGGTGGAGCGCAGGCACACCTTTCTTTGAGAAGTAGTGCCGACTGGGCATCTGGTACTGGGGCACTGCGACGGACATAAGGTCTCGAAAATCCTCTGTGTCCACCAGGCGGAAAGGCAGCATTTCTGTAGCCAAGAGCTTGCAGATGGTGAAATTCAACCTCTTAGCTTTCTCATGGCTAGGAGGAAATGGTCTTTTACTTGTCCACATCTGAGGGACCGAGGGCTGGCTATTGTGCTTAGACGGGGTTGATAAGGGTGTCCCCGGCAAACTGCCGGTCTGTGAGGAAGATGCAGGCGGACATGTTAGGTTGCCTTGATTCAAATGTGGTGCTATCGATGTCGGACAGCGCTCAACACCAGCTGGTGTTACCACCTCCAAAGAAAATGATGACCTGCCAATCACGCTGGCTGTTGCGGGTAAAGAGGTGGCAGGTCTGCGCCCCAAAACAGGTGTGACTGCTGTCCCCCCAGTCACAGAGGATGAAGAGGCCGCGGATGCACAAGATATGGCAGACGGTGGTTGGCCCGGCCGGCTAGGCCGCATTGTAGCACACTGAGCTTCCCACTGCAACTTATGCTTCATGTCCATGTGCCGGTTCATGCATGAAGTACTCAAACTATGTATTTTTTGGCCTCTACTTAGCTTTTGCTGACAAATGTTACAGATAACACGAGTTGGGTCATCTTTATCGATCTGAAAAAATGCCCAGGCTATGCAAGGCTTAGCACCCATGCGACCTGAAGAGCCACCACGACTTGTGGTGAGAGGCAGAGTTGTGTTTGAGGATGCAGTTGTTGACGTGCTTCCAGTACTACGTCTCTGTCCAGGAAGGAGCAACCTGACCTCGTCGTCACAAGCATCTTCCTCCACCTCCTCTGCTGACCTCATCTCTTGGCTGACTGTGGGTTGACAGTAAGTGGGATCTCCAACCTCATCATCATCACCCTGTGTGTTATCACACCCGTCGTCCTCAGAGCCAACCTGTTCCTGCCCTGACAAAAAACTAAAGTTGTCGCTCCAATCAGGTATTTGAGTCTTATCATCGTCTTCCTCATTGTCTCCACCAACAGGAGTTACAGTTTGGGAATGAGGGTCTACATTATGGTCAGAACCTTCTGCGTCTGGTCCTGGATCCGACTCATAAAGATTCTGGGCATCAGTGCAGATCATTTCCTCGTCTGGATTCACAGAAGCGCTGGAGTCGACCTCTGATTCCCAGGCTATAGTATGAGTAAACAGCTCTGCAGACTCAACCATCTGTTCTACCTCATACTCAGACGGGCAGCTGGAGATTTGGGAGCTGTGAGGAAGCAAGTGCGATTTGGGTGACACCTTTGAGGACTGGAGTATTTGTGATGTTGAAGTTGATGTGGAGGAGAGCCCACTTAAAGGAGCACTTGATATCCGTTGAAGCACCTGCTGTTTTTGTGCCTCATCTGGAATTTGTAGCGATTGGCGTGGCCGTAAGAAAGGGATCTTATCACATTGTCCGCTAAAAGAAGTAGACATGTTAGTTTGGCTGGAAGATGGTCTTTCTTCTGCAGATGTTACTGTTGCTTTAACACCTACCCCACGGACAGAACCTTTTTTCCCCTTCCCAACACGCCTATTCCCCTTTCCACCAGCAGCAGGCCTTTTTCCACTCATTTTGGTGGTTAACTAATTCACAACTCTGGAGTTGTTTGCACAAAAAAACAATGGATGGTAACCGAGCAGAGCTGAGTGGCCAAACTGTGGTATTAGGCCAAAACTATTGGCTGGGTTAGATGCAGAAAAAAATTATATTCAATTTGCAACCTGATGGAGGTCAGTATAGATGGACTAATACAACAAGTCCCACACACAGCTAGAAGCCCAATATTTTTTCAGAGGTAGATGCAGAAAAAAATATATTCAGTTTGCAACCTGATGGAGGTCAGTATAGATGGACTAATACAACAAGTCCCACACACAGCTAGAAACCCAATATTTTTTCAGAGGTAGATGCAGAAAAAAATATATTCAGTTTGCAACCTGATGGAGGTCAGTATAGATGGACTAATACAACAAGTCCCACACACAGCTAGAAGCCCAAATATTTTTTCAGAGGTACTGTAGATGCAGATAAAAATTATTTTTAATTTGCAACCTGATGGAGGTCAGTATAGATGTACTAATAGAGAAAGTCCAACACACTGCTAGAAGGCCAAATATTTTTTCAGAGCTAGATGCAGAAAAAAATTAGATTCAGTTTGCAACCTGATGGAGGTCAGTATAGATGGACTAACAGAGAAAGTCCCACACACTGCTAGAAGGCCAAATATTTTTTCAGAGCTAGATGCATACAAAAAATTATTTTGAATTTGCAACCTGATGGAGGTCAGTATAGGTGTACTAATAGAACAAGTCCCACACACTGCTAGAAGGCCAAATATTTTTTCAGAGCTAGATGCAGAAAAAAATTATATTCAGTTTGCAACCTGATGGAGGTCTGTATAGATGGATTAATAGAACAAGACCCACACACAGCTAGAAGCCCAATATTTTTTCAGAGGTAGATGCAGAAAAATATATATTTAGTTTGCAACCTGATGGAGGTCAGTATAGATGGCTAATACAACAAGTCCCACACACAGCTAGAAGCCCAATATTTTTTCAGAGCTAGATGCAGAAAAAAATATATTCAGTTTGCAACCTGATGGAGGTCAGTATAGATGGACTAATACAAGTCCCACACACAGCTAGAAGCCCAAATATTTTTTCAGAGGTACTGTAGATGCAGATAAAAATTATTTTTAATTTGCAACCTGATGGAGGTCAGTATAGATGGACTAATAGAGAAAGTCCGACACACTACTAGAAGGCCAAATATTTTTTCAGAGCTAGATGCAGAAAAAAATTATATTCAATTTGCAACCTGATGGAGGTCAGTATAGATGGATTAATAGAACAAGACCAACACACAGCTAGAAGCCCAATATTTTTTCAGAGGTAGATGCAGAAAAAAATATATTCAGTTTGCAACCTGATGGAGGTCAGTATAGATGGACTAACAGAGAAAGTCCCACACACTACTAGAAGGCCAAATATTTTTTCAGAGCTAGATGCAGAAAAAAATTATATTCAGTTTGCAACCTGATGGAGGTCAGTATAGATGGATTAATAGAACAAGACCCACACACAGCTAGAAGCCCAATATTTTTTCAGAGGTAGATGCAGAAAAAAATATATTCAGTTTGCAACCTGATGGAGGTCAGTATAGATGGACTAACAGAGAAAGTCCCACACACTACTAGAAGGCCAAATATTTTTTCAGAGCTAGATGCAGAAAAAAATTATATTCAGTTTGCAACCTGATGGAGGTCAGTATAGATGGATTAATAGAACAAGACCCACACACAGCTAGAAGCCCAATATTTTTTCAGAGGTAGATGCAGAAAAAAATATATTCAATTTGCAACCTGATGGAGGTCAGTATAGATGGACTAATACAACAAGTCCCACGCACAGCTAGAAGCCCAATATTTTTTCAGAGGTAGATGCAGAAAAAAATATATTCAGTTTGCAACCTGATGGAGGTCAGTATAGATGGACTAATACAACAAGTCCCACACACAGCTAGAAGCCCAAATATTTTTTCAGAGGTACTGTGGATGCAGATAAAAATTATTTTTAATTTGCAACCTGATGGAGGTCAGTATAGATGGACTAATAGAGAAAATCCGACACACTACTAGAAGGCCAAATATTTTTTCAGAGCTAGATGCAGAAAAAAATTATATTCAGTTTGCAACCTGATGGAGGTCAGTATAGATGGATTAATAGAACAAGACCCACACACAGCTAGAAGCCCAATATTTTTTCAGAGGTAGATGCAGAAAAATATATATTCAGTTTGCAACCTGATGGAGGTCAGTATAGATGGACTAACAGAGAAAGTCCCACACACTACTAGAAGGCCAAATATTTTTTCAGAGCTAGATGCAGAAAAAAATTATATTCAGTTTGCAACCTGATGGAGGTCAGTATAGATGGACTAATACAACAAGTCCCACACACAGCTAGAAGCCCAAATATTTTTTCAGAGGTACTGTAGATGCAGATAAAAATTATTTTTAATTTGCAACCTGATGGAGGTCAGTATAGATGGACTAATAGAGAAAGTCCGACACACTACTAGAAGGCCAAATATTTTTTCAGAGCTAGATGAAGAAAAAAATTATATTCAGTTTGCAAACTGATGGAGGTCAGTATAGATGGATTAATAGAACAAGACCCACACACAGCTAGAAGCCCAATATTTTTTTCAGAGGTAGATGCAGAAAAAAATATATTCAGTTTGCAACCTGATGGAGGTCAGTATAGAAGGACTAACAGAGAAAGTCCCACACACTACTAGAAGGCCAAATATTTTTTCAGAGCTAGATGCAGAAAAAAATTATATTCAGTTAGCAACCTGATGGAGGTCAGTATAGATGGACTAATACAACAAGTCCCACACACAGCTAGAAGCTCAAATATTTTTTCAGAGGTACTGTAGATGCAGATAAAAATTATTTTTAATTTGCAACCTGATGGAGGTCAGTATAGATGGACTAATAGAGAAAGTCCGACACACTACTAGAAGGCCAAATATTTTTTCAGAGCTAGATGCAGAAAAAAATTATATTCAGTTTGCAACCTGATGGAGGTCAGTATAGATGGATTAATAGAACAAGACCCACACACAGCTAGAAGCCCAATATTTTTTCAGAGGTAGATGCAGAAAAAAATATATTCAGTTTGCAACCTGATGGAGGTCAGTATAGATGGACTAACAGAGAAAGTCCCACACACTACTAGAAGGCCAAATATTTTTTCAGAGCTAGATGCAGAAAAAAATTATATTCAGTTTGCAACCTGATGGAGGTCTGTATAGATGGATTAATAGAACAAGACCCACACACAGCTAGAAGCCCAATATTTTTTCAGAGGTAGATGCAGAAAAAAATATATTCAGTTTGCAACCTGATGGAGGTCAGTATAGATGGACTAATACAACAAGTCCCACACACAGCTAGAAGCCCAATATTTTTTCAGAGGTA
Source organism: Phyllobates terribilis (assembly GCF_046119375.1). NCBI lineage: Eukaryota > Metazoa > Chordata > Amphibia > Anura > Dendrobatidae > Phyllobates > Phyllobates terribilis. Next base: position 49,237,609 of record NW_027362773.1, read on the forward strand.
GATGCAGAAAAAAATATATTCAGTTTGCAACCTGATGGAGGTCAGTATAGATGGACTAACAGAGAAAGTCCCACACACTACTAGAAGGCCAAATATTTTTTCAGAGCTAGATGCAGAAAAAAATTATATTCAGTTTGCAACCTGATGGAAGTCAGTATAGATGGACTAATACAACAAGTCCCACACACAGCTAGAAGCCCAAATATTTTTTCAGAGGTACTGTGGATGCAGATAAAAATTATTTTTAATTTGCAACCTGATGCAGGTCAGTATAGATGGACTAATAGAGAAAATCCGACACACTACTAGAAGGCCAAATATTTTTTCAGAGCTAGATGCAGAAAAAAATTATATTCAGTTTGCAACCTGATGGAGGTCAGTATAGATGGATTAATAGAACAAGACCCACACACAGCTAGAAGCCCAATATTTTTTCAGAGGTAGATGCAGAAAAAAATATATTCAGTTTGCAACCTGATGGAGGTCAGTATAGATGGACTAACAGAGAAAGTCCCACACACTACTAGAAGGCCAAATATTTTTTCAGAGCTAGATGCAGAAAAAAATTATATTCAGTTTGCAACCTGATGGAGGTCAGTATAGATGGACTAATACAACAAGTCCCACACACAGCTAGAAGCCCAAATATTTTTTCAGAGGTACTGTAGATGCAGATAAAAATTATTTTTAATTTGCAACCTGATGGAGGTCAGTATAGATGGACTAATAGAGAAAGTCCGACACACTACTAGAAGGCCAAATATTTTTTCAGAGCTAGATGAAGAAAAAAATTATATTCAGTTTGCAAACTGATGGAGGTCAGTATAGATGGATTAATAGAACAAGACCCACACACAGCTAGAAGCCCAATATTTTTTTCAGAGGTAGATGCAGAAAAAAATATATTCAGTTTGCAACCTGATGGAGGTCAGTATAGAAGGACTAACAGAGAAAGTCCCACACACTACTAGAAGGCCAAATATTTTTTCAGAGCTAGATGCAGAAAAAAATTATATTCAGTTAGCAACCTGATGGAGGTCAGTATAGATGGACTAATACAACAAGTCCCACACACAGCTAGAAGCTCAAATATTTTTTCAGAGGTACTGTAGATGCAGATAAAAATTATTTTTAATTTGCAACCTGATGGAGGTCAGTATAGATGGACTAATAGAGAAAGTCCGACACACTACTAGAAGGCCAAATATTTTTTCAGAGCTAGATGCAGAAAAAAATTATATTCAGTTTGCAACCTGATGGAGGTCAGTATAGATGGATTAATAGAACAAGACCCACACACAGCTAGAAGCCCAATATTTTTTCAGAGGTAGATGCAGAAAAAAATATATTCAGTTTGCAACCTGATGGAGGTCAGTATAGATGGACTAACAGAGAAAGTCCCACACACTACTAGAAGGCCAAATATTTTTTCAGAGCTAGATGCAGAAAAAAATTATATTCAGTTTGCAACCTGATGGAGGTCTGTATAGATGGATTAATAGAACAAGACCCACACACAGCTAGAAGCCCAATATTTTTTCAGAGGTAGATGCAGAAAAAAATATATTCAGTTTGCAACCTGATGGAGGTCAGTATAGATGGACTAATACAACAAGTCCCACACACAGCTAGAAGCCCAATATTTTTTCAGAGGTAGATGCAGAAAAAAATATATTCAGTTTGCAACCTGATGGAGGTCAGTATAGATGGACTAACAGAGAAAGTCCCACACACTACTAGAAGGCCAAATATTTTTTCAGAGCTAGATGCAGAAAAAAATTATATTCAGTTTGCAACCTGATGGAGGTCAGTATAGATGGACTAATACAACAAGTCCCACACACAGCTAGAAGCCCAAATATTTTTTCAGAGGTACTTTAGATGCAGATAAAAATTATTTTTAATTTGCTACCTGATGCAGGTCAGTATAGATGGACTGATAGAGAAAGTCCGACACACTACTAGAAGGCCAAATATTTTTTCAGAGCTAGATGCAGAAAAAAATTATATTCAGTTTGCAACCTGATGGAGGTCAGTATAGATGGATTAATAGAACAAGACCCACACACAGCTAGAAGCCCAATATTTTTTCAGAGGTAGATGCAGAAAAAATATATTCAGTTTGCAACCTGATGGAGGTCAGTATAGATGGACTAACAGAGAAAGTCCAACACACTACTAGAAGGCCAAATATTTTTTCAGAGCTAGATGCAGAAAAAAATTATATTCAGTTTGCAACCTGATGGAAGTCAGTATAGATGGACTAATACAACAAGTCCCACACACAGCTAGAAGCCCAAATATTTTTTCAGAGGTACTGTAGATGCAGATAAAAATTATTTTTAATTTGCAACCTGATGGAGGTCAGTATAGATGGACTAATAGAGAAAGTCCGACACACTACTAGAAGGCCAAATATTTTTTCAGAGCTAGATGAAGAAAAAAATTATATTCAGTTTGCAACCTGATGGAGGTCAGTATAGATGGATTAATAGAACAAGACCCACACACAGCTAGAAGCCCAATATTTTTTTCAGAGGTAGATGCAGAAAAAAATATATTCAGTTTGCAACCTGATGGAGGTCAGTATAGAAGGACTAACAGAGAAAGTCCCACACACTACTAGAAGGCCAAATATTTTTTCAGAGCTAGATGCAGAAAAAAATTATATTCAGTTAGCAACCTGATGGAGGTCAGTATAGATGGACTAATACAACAAGTCCCACACACAGCTAGAAGCTCAAATATTTTTTCAGAGGTACTGTAGATGCAGATAAAAATTATTTTTAATTTGCAACCTGATGGAGGTCAGTATAGATGGACTAATAGAGAAAGTCCGACACACTACTAGAAGGCCAAATATTTTTTCAGAGCTAGATGCAGAAAAAAATTATATTCAGTTTGCAACCTGATGGAGGTCAGTATAGATGGATTAATAGAACAAGAGCCACACAAAGCTAGAAGCCCAATATTTTTTCAGAGGTAGATGCAGAAAAAAATATATTCAGTTTGCAACCTGATGGAGGTCAGTATAGATGGACTAACAGAGAAAGTCCCACACACTACTAGAAGGCCAAATATTTTTTCAGAGCTAGATGCAGAAAAAAATTATATTCAGTTTGCAACCTGATGGAGGTCTGTATAGATGGATTAATAGAACAAGACCCACACACAGCTAGAAGCCCAATATTTTTTCAGAGGTAGATGCAGAAAAAAATATATTCAGTTTGCAACCTGATGGAGGTCATTATAGATGGACTAATACAACAAGTCCCACACACAGCTAGAAGCCCAATATTTTTTCAGAGGTAGATGCAGAAAAAAATATATTCAGTTTGCAACCTGATGGAGGTCAGTATAGATGGACTAACAGAGAAAGTCCCACACACTACTAGAAGGCCAAATATTTTTTCAGAGCTAGATGCAGAAAAAAATTATATTCAGTTTGCAACCTGACGGAGGTCAGTATAGATGGACTAATACAACAAGTCCCACACACAGCTAGAAGCCCAAATATTTTTTCAGAGGTACTGTAGATGCAGATAAAAATTATTTTTAATTTGCTACCTGATGGAGGTCAGTATAGATGGACTGATAGAGAAAGTCCGACACACTACTAGAAGGCCAAATATTTTTTCAGAGCTAGATGGAGAAAAAAATTATATTCAGTTTGCAACCTGATGGAGGTCAGTATAGATGGATTAATAGAACAAGACCCACACACACCTAAAAGCCCAATATTTTTTCAGAGGTAGATGCAGAAAAAATATATTCAGTTTGCAACCTGATGGAGGTCAGTATAGATGGACTAACAGAGAAAGTCCAACACACTACTAGAAGGCCAAATATTTTTTCAGAGCTAGATGCAGAAAAAAATTATATTCAGTTTGCAACCTGATGGAGGTCTGTATAGATGGATTAATAGAACAAGACCCACACACAGCTAGAAGCCCAATATTTTTTCAGAGGTAGATGCAGAAAAAAATATTTTCAGTTTGCAACCTGATGGAGGTCAGTATAGATGGACTAATACAACAAGTCCCACACACAGCTAGAAGCCCAATATTTTTTCAGAGGTAGATGCAGAAAAAAATATATTCAGTTTGCAACCTGATGGAGGTCAGTATAGATGGACTAATACAACAAGTCCCACACACAGCTAGAAGCCCAAATATTTTTTCAGAGGTACTGTAGATGCAGATAAAAATTATTTTTAATTTGCAACCTGATGGAGGTCAGTATAGATGGACTAATAGAGAAAGTCCGACACACTACTAGAAGGCCAAATATTTTTTCAGAGCTAGATGCAGAAAAAAATTATATTCAGTTTGCAACCTGATGGAGGTCAGTATAGATGGATTAATAGAACAAGACCCACACACAGCTAGAAGCCCAATATTTTTTCAGAGGTAGATGCAGAAAAAAATATATTCAGTTTGCAACCTGATGGAGGTCAGTATAGATGGACTAACAGAGAAAGTCCCACACACTACTAGAAGGCCAAATATTTTTTCAGAGCTAGATGCAGAAAAAAATTATATTCAGTTTGCAACCTGATGGAGGTCAGTATAGATGGATTAATAGAACAAGACCCACACACAGCTAAAAGCCCAATTTTTTTTCAGAGGTAGATGCAGAAAAAATATATTCAGTTTGCAACCTGATGGAGGTCAGTATAGATGGACTAACAGAGAAAGTCCAACACACTACTAGAAGGCCAAATATTTTTTCAGAGCTAGATGCAGAAAAAAATTATATTCAGTTTGCAACCTGATGGAGGTCTGTATAGATGGATTAATAGATCGGTTCGATAAATTCCGGTTTGTATATCGCGGCGCTTCCAAATAGGGCCCAGTGGATATTTTCATTCAGAATTTATTGATTGGAATATAAAATAGCAATGTACAACGCGTTTCTACTCATTACAGAGTCTTCATCAGGTACAATTTCATAGTCATGCTTATGGAGAGTCTCTTCATTATATAGAGCACTGGTCAGGTTCGTTAGGGTCATGGACCGCCCAGTTAATTAATCATGTTAATTGAGTTGGTTTATGCATGTGGTTAGTTAATCATGCAATCTAAGGTTGTCTCTACTAGAGTAAAATCAATTAAAATCAAATGAAAATACAGCAACAACAACTATAAAAATACAGCAACAACAACCTCAACAAAAGAAACAACACAAAAAAAAAAAAATAATAAATAAATAAAAAAATAAAAAAAATAAAAATAAAAAAAAAAAATAAAAAAAAAAAAATAAAAAAATAAAAAAAATAAAAAATAAAAAAAAAAAAAAAAACAAATAAATAAATAAAAAAACAAAAAAAAAAAATAAAAAAAAAAAAATAAATAAAATAATATAATATAATAAATAAGGGAAAGAAAAAGACACACACAATACTTTCTTAAATAATTAAGAAGAAATAAAAACCTGTTTTTGGTTAAAATATTAAGAAGAATGTTTTTCTCCTCTATATGCAGATCTAGTACCACTGTCGCTCACTATTAACAGATTGTATTTAAGAGGAAAATCAAATTAATAGTAATATTATGTTGTTCTTACTGATCTTCAGTATGGTTATTATTTCTCTATTTAATGACTACTAAATATATGTTTATTGTTAATATATTCAAGGTCCTCTAATGTGAAGTGAACTCAGTGTGGTTCTGCCTGTTCAACTTTGTTTTTCTATCAAATATATTCAATTCTGTCATTTAATCCCTCTGGCTGTAGACACCGCATGCGATAAATCCAGAAGGATTCCTTTCTATTCAGCGTTTGAATTCTATTCTGGGTGGAGACTGGTATGGATTCTACGGGGGTTATTTGAACTTCAAATTTCCCCCCGTGGTACTGCAATAGGTGGCGTGATAGGCTATGTGTTAAAAGCCCTATTTTAGCATTGTGACGGTGTCCACTAAGGCGATTTTGCACTTTTCTTATGGTACGGCCGACGTATTGTAAACCGCATTTGCAAGTAATAACGTATATAACGTAGTCTGTTTGACAGGTGAGATACTGGCAAATTGGAAATTTTTCACCTGTACTATGAGAAATAATCTCTTTGCAGCCGTGTGATATACATCTGCAACAGTTGCACAGTTTTTTTCTACATTTGAATACTCCCACTGTTTTGGTTATATTGAATCTTTTTCGTTCAGATGAAGTGGGGATGTTTTTAAGTCGGCTTGGAGCTATCAAATTCCTGATGGTTTTCCCTCTTCTAAAGGTGATCCCTGGTCTTTCAGGTAGGGATTCTCTTAGAAGAGGATCTTGTTGCAGAATATACCAATATTTACTGAGTATTTTTCTGACATTTAAATTTTCCTTATTATAGGCTGTGATGAAGTTAAATTTCCATTTATTAGGTTGTAAAGGATTTTTTGTGAACCTTGTACTGTCATTGGGGAATTTTAAAGTAGTATCTGTTTCTAATTTGTGTTCCTTACTCTTTTCCTTAATTTTTTCTGTCTTATTTGACTTATTTTTCATTGCCAAAAGGCAATCCTTCTGTGTCTTTTTTCTATTGGTTTCATATGCTGCTGAAATTAGTTTTTTGGGGTACTTTTTTGTTTTAAACCGATCTATAAGGACTTTGGCTTGTATATTATAGTCCTCTAGTTGTGTGTTATTTTTCCTTATACGTAAAAACTGGCTATAAGGGATGTTTTTTTTCCATTTGTGAAAATGTGCGCTATTAAACTCTAAATATCCATTTGAATCTACTGCTTTAAAGTATGTTTTTGTTATTAATGAGTTTTTTTTATAGCTGATTTCTAGATCTAAAAAATTGATTTTATTTGTACTCATATTAAAAGTGAAATTGACACCCCACTCGTTTTGGTTTAGTTCATAAATAAGTTGTTCCGCCATTTTTTGGTCTCCTTTCCACAGGATAACTAGATCATCAATATATCTGCGGTACAGGATAATATTTTCTGTATAAATGGCTTTTGTCAGAGCTGATAGGGACTCGAAACGTCCCATGAATAGATTAGCGAAACTAGGCGCGACTCGAGTCCCCATTGCTGTACCGAGCTTCTGGACATATAGCTGGCCTTGGAATTCAAATATATTTCTCTTTAAGATGAATTCAAGGCCTAAAAGTATAAATTGTATTTGTTCTTGCGGCATATTGGTATATGTTTCTAAGTAATATCGGGTTGCTGATATCCCCAATTGGTGGTCTATGTTTGAATATAGTGCTGTTACATCTAAGGATATGAACCAATATCCTTCTTCCCAATATATATCCTGTAATTCTTCTATCAGTTGGGTAGAATCACGTAGATACGATGGGAGTTTTATCACTATATTTTGTAGATGGAGATCAATATAATGGGAAAGATAGCTGGTGAGTGAATTTATACCAGCTATAATGGGGCGACCTGGTGGATTAATAGGATCCTTATGAATTTTGGGTAAATGATAAAAAAAAGCTAGGGAGTATTCTTTATTTGTGAGAAACTGCTTTTCTCTTTTATCTATAATTCCTTTTTCATAAGCGGTATTTATGATTAGATGATATTCTTTAGAAATGGTTTTTGAAGGATCTATATTAAGTTTACTATAATATTTTTCATCTGATAGTATTCTATGTGCTTCTTTGAGGTACACTTCTCGATCTTGAATTATTATCCCCCCCCCTTTATCTGCTTCTCTAATGACAATTGTATTATTGTTTTTTAAGGTTTTTATGGCACATTTTTCTTTTTTTGTGATGTTAGCTCTTGTTTTCAGGTTTTCTTCCACGTAATGTTTTTTATTATTCTTTTTTGAAGATTTTTTAAAAATCTGTTTTTTATTTATTTTGCGGAATTCATCCCCTACCAATGAGAGGAAGGTCTCAATGTAGCTTCCTCTATGATGGATAGGATTGAAGTTAGATCTATTTTTAACTATAAGATGTATATTTTCATCATGTTTGTTTTCAGGTTTAGAATTATTTTTAAGGTTTTTACGTATTTCCATTGGTTCAGAAGTTTTTTCTTTTGTTTTTTCTTTTATCGCAAAATGTCTGGATAGGGTAAGACGTCTTATGAACTGATTTAGATCAATATACAGATCAAAATTATTTGCACGTTGGTCAGGGCAGAAGTTCAATCCTTTTTCAAGCAGAGTTTTTTCATTTTCATTAAGTGTGTATTTAGATAAATTGAAAATATTTATTTTATCAGGGTTTTCATTCCTATCTCTTTTCGTTACTTTTTTGTTTTGTCTGTGTTTCTTATTACTTTTTATTTTTGTGTTTGGGCTATTCTTTCCTTTTCTATCAAATTTAAGGAGGTAGGATTTGGTAATGGTTTTTTTAGGGTGTTTCCTACCTGCTCTCGTGCCTCTGGGCCGCCTTTTCTTTTTTTGTTGGTTTGAGATGTAATCAGGGGAAAAAATTGGGTTATCTGCTGTTGTGAAGGAGGTAACATGATGGGAGCCATAGAGGTGAGGCTTATTATCGGAGGAAGCAGTGTTTCTAATAGAGGTGGGGGTTGGAGGGGTCCAATCTCTAAAAAAGAAATGTGTGAGGCTGTGGATGAAGGGGAGTGTGACGGTGCTTGGATGACAGTTATAAAAGGTTGTGAGCTGTCTTCTACACTATATGTTGTTAAATTTTCTAAATTTGTCATATTTAGAAGATCCTCACATTCAGTAATTTCTTCAATGTCCCTGCTTTCTATTGAACAGGGGTTAACCCATGTGTTAGCAGTCGTAATTGTTTTATTTGTTGATAGTTTTAAGGGTGGGAGACCCGGGTTAGGTGCTGGAAGATTATGCACTTCCGCATTGACTTCTATGTGGATGGGAGAGATATTAGCAGTGGGAATTATGTTACAGGGAGATTTTATTTTCTCTGTATGTTGGAAATTTTTCCCACTACTAGGTGTAGACTGGCAATGTGGCTGTTTAATAGTTGAGAAACTTGCATTATTTTTCCTTGGAATCTGGTTGTGGTTGGGAGTTAATTCATTTACCCAATGTTTATTTGAGGTTTGTATATTCCTTGCATGCTTTGAGTTGTAAAACGTACAAATAGTGTCTATAGTTTCTCTCTGTTTCTTTGAAAACATGTTTTCATTTATGATGTTCTCTTTGGTGTTTTGATGTGATTGTTTCTCTTTATTAGTTTTACGTAAATTTATATTTTCAACTGTATTTTGCTTAAGATTTGTTTCCATATTATTTCTGAGATTATTTTTATTGTTATTGTTGGGATACATGTCTCTCCTAAGTTTTTTGGTTTTATGTTCGATGAGACCATTCTCAAATCTCTGCAGATTCCCATTTATATCAGAATTTACTATGTTAAAGTAGGAGGAGTGATTGAATTCATTCAGTTCTGTCAACAATTTTTCACAGTTTTCAGAAGCATTTTTTGCAAGCATTTTCCTTTTCTTTATCAACAAAGACATTAATTTGTAAGAACAATTGTCTATAATCTTTCTCCAGTCCTTTGTAAAATCCGGATCTTCCGGAAAGGAACTGTCAAAATGAATCTCCAGTCCTTTAGGGATAATACTTTTGTCTAAACATATATTTAAAAATTCCGCGTCGAGCTGGTGTCTAATTTCCACCTTCATTGTTTTTTCGAACATGAAAAACAATGTATTGATCTTCTTTTTAGTGTCTAGATCTATTTCATTAGGTATGAATCCCACATTGTGTTCAGACTTATCCATGTATGTAATTTTTGCAAGTGTCTCTCTTCTCCTTGATGATCTGTTTTTAAAATGTTCCATGATAGATCGCTGCCAGTTCCTCCTCAGAACGAGGTTAATCCACTCCCTAGCTCCCGGGTTATATTCCAGGGGCTTCAGTCAGGATTTAGTAAAGCTGTCTCTCAGCTTCTAGGGGAGAAAATGGGAAAAGGGAACGGCGCAGATCTAAGTGCAGTATATTTTAGAATATATAGATAAGGGTGAGGTAACTGAAAACTGCTCACCTTTAAGTAATCTTGAGGTTTAACGTTTAGTAGTGGTGGACTCTTGTGGCTTGCAGCATGCTTTACCGGAAGGATCAGGTCCTCATGCAGAAAGATCCTGTTTGCTCAGTAGATCGGTTCGATAAATTCCGGTTTGTATATCGCGGCGCTTCCAAATAGGGCCCAGTGGATATTTTCATTCAGAATTTATTGATTGGAATATAAAATAGCAATGTACAACGCGTTTCTACTCATTACAGAGTCTTCATCAGGTACAATTTCATAGTCATGCTTATGGAGAGTCTCTTCATTATATAGAGCACTGGTCAGGTTCGTTAGGGTCATGGACCGCCCAGTTAATTAATCATGTTAATTGAGTTGGTTTATGCATGTGGTTAGTTAATCATGCAATCTAAGGTTGTCTCTACTAGAGTAAAATCAATTAAAATCAAATGAAAATACAGCAACAACAACTATAAAAATACAGCAACAACAACCTCAACAAAAGAAACAACACAAAAAAAAAAAAAATAATAAATAAATAAAAAAATAAAAAAAAATAAAAAAAAAAAAAAAAATAAAAAAAAAAAAAAAAAAAAAATAAAAAAAATAAAAAATAAAAAAAAAAAAAACAAATAAATAAATAAAAAAACAAAAAAACAAAAAAAAAAAAAAAAATAAAAAAAAAAAAAAAAAATAAAATAATATAATATAATAAATAAGGGAAAGAAAAAGACACACACAATACTTTCTTAAATAATTAAGAAGAAATAAAAACCTGTTTTTGGTTAAAATATTAAGAAGAATGTTTTTCTCCTCTATATGCAGATCTAGTACCACTGTCGCTCACTATTAACAGATTGTATTTAAGAGGAAAATCAAATTAATAGTAATATTATGTTGTTCTTACTGATCTTCAGTATGGTTATTATTTCTCTATTTAATGACTACTAAATATATGTTTATTGTTAATATATTCAAGGTCCTCTAATGTGAAGTGAACTCAGTGTGGTTCTGCCTGTTCAACTTTGTTTTTCTATCAAATATATTCAATTCTGTCATTTAATCCCTCTGGCTGTAGACACCGCATGCGATAAATCCAGAAGGATTCCTTTCTATTCAGCGTTTGAATTCTATTCTGGGTGGAGACTGGTATGGATTCTACGGGGGTTATTTGAACTTCAAATTTCCCCCCGTGGTACTGCAATAGGTGGCGTGATAGGCTATGTGTTAAAAGCCCTATTTTAGCATTGTGACGGTGTCCACTAAGGCGATTTTGCACTTTTCTTATGGTACGGCCGACGTATTGTAAACCGCATTTGCAAGTAATAACGTATATAACGTAGTCTGTTTGACAGGTGAGATACTGGCAAATTGGAAATTTTTCACTTGTACTATGAGAAATAATCTCTTTGCAGCCGTGTGATATACATCTGCAACAGTTGCACAGTTTTTTTCTACATTTGAATACTCCCACTGTTTTGGTTATATTGAATCTTTTTCGTTCAGATGAAGTGGGGATGTTTTTAAGTCGGCTTGGAGCTATCAAATTCCTGATGGTTTTCCCTCTTCTAAAGGTGATCCCTGGTCTTTCAGGTAGGGATTCTCTTAGAAGAGGATCTTGTTGCAGAATATACCAATATTTACTGAGTATTTTTCTGACATTTAAATTTTCCTTATTATAGGCTGTGATGAAGTTAAATTTCCATTTATTAGGTTGTAAAGGATTTTTTGTGAACCTTGTACTGTCATTGGGGAATTTTAAAGTAGTATCTGTTTCTAATTTGTGTTCCTTACTCTTTTCCTTAATTTTTTCTGTCTTATTTGACTTATTTTTCATTGCCAAAAGGCAATCCTTCTGTGTCTTTTTTCTATTGGTTTCATATGCTGCTGAAATTAGTTTTTTGGGGTACTTTTTTGTTTTAAACCGATCTATAAGGACTTTGGCTTGTATATTATAGTCCTCTAGTTGTGTGTTATTTTTCCTTATACGTAAAAACTGGCTATAAGGGATGTTTTTTTTCCATTTGTGAAAATGTGCGCTATTAAACTCTAAATATCCATTTGAATCTACTGCTTTAAAGTATGTTTTTGTTATTAATGAGTTTTTTTTATAGCTGATTTCTAGATCTAAAAAATTGATTTTATTTGTACTCATATTAAAAGTGAAATTGACACCCCACTCGTTTTGGTTTAGTTCATAAATAAGTTGTTCCGCCATTTTTTGGTCTCCTTTCCACAGGATAACTAGATCATCAATATATCTGCGGTACAGGATAATATTTTCTGTATAAATGGCTTTTGTCAGAGCTGATAGGGACTCGAAACATCCCATGAATAGATTAGCGAAACTAGGCGCGACTCGAGTCCCCATTGCTGTACCGAGCTTCTGGACATATAGCTGGCCTTGGAATTCAAATATATTTCTCTTTAAGATGAATTCAAGGCCTAAAAGTATAAATTGTATTTGTTCTTGCGGCATATTGGTATATGTTTCTAAGTAATATCGGGTTGCTGATATCCCCAATTGGTGGTCTATGTTTGAATATAGTGCTGTTACATCTAAGGATATGAACCAATATCCTTCTTCCCAATATATATCCTGTAATTCTTCTATCAGTTGGGTAGAATCACGTAGATACGATGGGAGTTTTATCACTATATTTTGTAGATGGAGATCAATATAATGGGAAAGATAGCTTTTGAGTGAATTTATACCAGCTATAATGGGGCGACCTGGTGGATTAATAGGATCCTTATGAATTTTGGGTAAATGATAAAAAAAAAAGCTAGGGAGTATTCTTTATTTGTGAGAAACTGCTTTTCTCTTTTATCTATAATTCCTTTTTCATAAGCGGTATTTATGATTAGATGATATTCTTTAGAAATGGTTTTTGAAGGATCTATATTAAGTTTACTATAATATTTTTCATCTGATAGTATTCTATGTGCTTCTTTGAGGTACACTTCTCGATCTTGAATTATTATCCCCCCCCCTTTATCTGCTTCTCTAATGACAATTGTATTATTGTTTTTTAAGGTTTTTATGGCACATTTTTCTTTTTTTGTGATGTTAGCTCTTGTTTTCAGGTTTTCTTCCACGTAATGTTTTTTATTATTCTTTTTTGAAGATTTTTTAAAAATCTGTTTTTTATTTATTTTGCGGAATTCATCCCCTACCAATGAGAGGAAGGTCTCAATGTAGCTTCCTCTATGATGGATAGGATTGAAGTTAGATCTATTTTTAACTATAAGATGTATATTTTCATCATGTTTGTTTTCAGGTTTAGAATTATTTTTAAGGTTTTTACGTATTTCCATTGGTTCAGAAGTTTTTTCTTTTGTTTTTTCTTTTATCGCAAAATGTCTGGATAGGGTAAGACGTCTTATGAACTGATTTAGATCAATATACAGATCAAAATTATTTGCACGTTGGTCAGGGCAGAAGTTCAATCCTTTTTCAAGCAGAGTTTTTTCATTTTCATTAAGTGTGTATTTAGATAAATTGAAAATATTTATTTTATCAGGGTTTTCATTCCTATCTCTTTTCGTTACTTTTTTGTTTTGTCTGTGTTTCTTATTACTTTTTATTTTTGTGTTTGGGCTATTCTTTCCTTTTCTATCAAATTTAAGGAGGTAGGATTTGGTAATGGTTTTTTTAGGGTGTTTCCTACCTGCTCTCGTGCCTCTGGGCCGCCTTTTCTTTTTTTGTTGGTTTGAGATGTAATCAGGGGAAAAAATTGGGTTATCTGCTGTTGTGAAGGAGGTAACATGATGGGAGCCATAGAGGTGAGGCTTATTATCGGAGGAAGCAGTGTTTCTAATAGAGGTGGGGGTTGGAGGGGTCCAATCTCTAAAAAAGAAATGTGTGAGGCTGTGGATGAAGGGGAGTGTGACGGTGCTTGGATGACAGTTATAAAAGGTTGTGAGCTGTCTTCTACACTATATGTTGTTAAATTTTCTAAATTTGTCATATTTAGAAGATCCTCACATTCAGTAATTTCTTCAATGTCCCTGCTTTCTATTGAACAGGGGTTAACCCATGTGTTAGCAGTCGTAATTGTTTTATTTGTTGATAGTTTTTTCCCATTTTCTCCCCTAGAAGCTGAGAGACAGCTTTACTAAATAGATGGATTAATAGAACTAGACCCACACACAGCTAGAAGCCCAATATTTTTTCAGAGGTAGATGCAGAAAAAAATATATTCAGTTTGCAACCTGATGGAGGTCAGTATAGATGGACTAATACAACAAGTCCCACACACAGCTAGAAGCCCAATAGTTTTTCAGAGGTAGATGCAGAAAAAAATATATTCAGTTTGCAACCTGATGGAGGTCAGTATAGATGGACTAATACAACAAGTCCCACACACAGCTAGAAGCCCAAATATTTTTTCAGAGGTACTGTAGATGCAGATAAAAATTATTTTTAATTTGCAACCTGATGGAGGTCAGTATAGATGGACTAATAGAGAAAGTCCGACACACTACTAGAAGGCCAAATATTTTTTCAGAGCTAGATGCAGAAAAAAATTATATTCAGTTTGCAACCTGATGGAGGTCAGTATAGATGGATTAATAGAACAAGACCCACACACAGCTAGAAGCCCAATATTTTTTCAGAGGTAGATGCAGAAAAAAATATATTCAGTTTGCAACCTGATGGAGGTCAGTATAGATGGACTAACAGAGAAAGTCCCACACACTACTAGAAGGCCAAATATTTTTTCAGAGCTAGATGCAGAAAAAAATTATATTCAGTTTGCAACCTGATGGAGGTCAGTATAGATGGACTAATACAACAAGTCCCACACACAGCTAGAAGCCCAAATATTTTTTCAGAGGTACTGTAGATGCAGATAAAAATTATTTTTAATTTGCAACCTGATGGAGGTCAGTATAGATGGACTAATAGAGAAAGTCCGACACACTACTAGAAGGCCAAATATTTTTTCAGAGCTAGATGAAGAAAAAAATTATATTCAGTTTGCAACCTGATGGAGGTCAGTATAGATGGATTAATAGAACAAGACCCACACACAGCTAGAAGCCCAATATTTTTTCAGAGGTAGATGCAGAAAAAAATATATTCAGTTTGCAACCTGATGGAGGTCAGTATAGATGGACTAACAGAGAAAGTCCCACACACTACTAGAAGGCCAAATATTTTTTCAGAGCTAGATGCAGAAAAAAATTATATTCAGTTTGCCACCTGATGGAGGTCAGTATAGATGGACTAATACAACAAGTCCCACACACACCTAGAAGCCCAAATATTTTTTCAGAGGTACTGTAGATGCAGATAAAAATTATTTTTAATTTGCAACCTGATGGAGGTCAGTATAGATGGACTAATAGAGAAAGTCCGACACACTACTAGAAGGCCAAATATTTTTTCAGAGCTAGATGCAGAAAAAAATTATATTCAGTTTGCAACCTGATGGAGGTCAGTATAGATGGATTAATAGAACAAGACCCACACACAGCTAGAAGCCCAATATTTTTTCAGAGGTAGATGCAGAAAAAAATATATTCAGTTTGCAACCTGATGTAGGTCAGTATAGATGGACTAACAGAGAAAGTCCCACACACTACTAGAAGGCCAAATATTTTTTCAGAGCTAGATGCAGAAAAAAATTATATTCAGTTTGCAACCTGATGGAGGTCAGTATAGATGGATTAATAGAACAAGACCCACACACAGCTAGAAGCCCAATATTTTTTCAGAGGTAGATGCAGAAAAAAATATATTCAGTTTGCAACCTGATGGAGGTCAGTATAGATGGACTAACAGAGAAAGTCCCACACACTACTAGAAGGCCAAATATTTTTTCAGAGCTAGATGCAGAAAAAAATTATATTCAGTTTGCAACCTGATGGAGGTCTGTATAGATGCATTAATAGAACAAGACCCACACACAGCTAGAAGCCCAATATTTTTTCAGAGGTAGATGCAGAAAAAAATATATTCAGTTTGCAACCTGATGGAGGTCAGTATAGATGGACTAATACAACAAGTCCCACACACAGCTAGAAGCCCAATATTTTTTCAGAGGTAGATGCAGAAAAAAATATATTCAGTTTGCAACCTGATGGAGGTCAGTATAGATGGACTAATAAAACAAGTCCCACACACAGCTAGAAGCCCAAATATTTTTTCAGAGGTACTGTAGATGCAGATAAAAATTATTTTTAATTTGCAACCTGATGGAGGTCAGTATTCATGGACTAATAGAGAAAGTCCGACACACTACTAGAAGGCCAAATATTTTTTCAGAGCTAGATGCAGAAAAAAATTATATTCAGTTTGCAACCTGATGGAGGTCAGTATAGATGGATTAATAGAACAAGACCCACACACAGCTAGAAGCCCAATATTTTTTCAGAGGTAGATGCAGAAAAAAATATATTCAGTTTGCAACCTGATGGAGGTCAGTATAGGTGGACTAATAGAACCAGTCCCACACACTGCTAGAAGGCCAAATATTTTTTCAGAGCTAGATGCAGAAAAAAATTAGATTCAGTTTGCAACCTGATGGAGGTCAGTATAGATGGACTAATAGAATGATGCTATGCCCAAAAGATTTTACTTCACTAGGTGCAGTAAAAAAATTGGTATTCTATACACAGGTGGTATATCTTGCAAAACAGATAGGCTACTCCACTGACTAACACACTCTGCAATAGGCCAAAAAGGATTAGCTTTGCTAGATTCAGCCAAATGCTGTGAAAAAAACTTGCACAGCACTGGCACAGACCTGCCTGGCAAAAACTGATAGGAACTGATGTAACCTAGTCCTGAAAAGGACTCCAATTACAATTAGTCTTTACTCCCACAACCTATCTATTTAAGAGCCCAGACCTGCCTGATAAAAGTAGTAGGAAATGCTGTAACCTAGTCCTTAAAAGGACTGCAATCACAACTATTCCCTACTCCCAAGCTATCTGTATATTTGTGCGAAAATTGGCTTGAAATTAAAAAGGTATAGCGCACACAGCAACAGCGGTGCCGTCTAACACGCAGCTGCAGTAGTGAGAAAATGGTGGCGACGGGGAAAATGGCTTGGTCTTATAGGGCAAGGACATGTGACATACACTGCCAATGACACATGCCCTTGCTTGTGTGAAAAAAAGCACTTCGCTCCGTGTGTGCGCTGCTGATAGGCTGACAGATTGCACCTCCCCACTGTAAATGCGGGAAAGAGAAAAAAAAATGGAGATCTTCATTGTTCCTGCAGAGATCCATCCCCTGCCCCTCCCCCCACCCCGCTGTACACTCAAACTGCGTATTAACATTAATTTTCATCATTACTGAGAAAAAATCTAGTTATGATTTTGGTGCACGAACAGTTATCGAACATAACCTCGAACAGCCGAATTTTTCTCAAATTGTTCGTGTTCGCCGAACGGCTCGAACACCGCCCAAAACAGCTCGAATTTGAGATTGGCAAACAGTTCGAGTAGAACAACGCTCATCTCTAGTCTTTACTCCCAACCTATCTATTTAAGAGCACAGACCTGCCTGATAAAAGTCTTAGGAAATGATGTAACCTAGTCCTTAAAAGGACTGCAATCACAACTATTCCCTACTCCCAAGCTATCTGTAGATTTGCGCAAAAATTGGCTTCAAATTAACAAAGTATAGCACACACAGCAACAGCGGTGCCGTCTAACACTCAGCTGCAGCAGTGAGAAAATGGTGGCGACGGGGAAAATGGCTGGGTCTTATAGGGCAAGGACAGGTGACATACACTGCCAATGACACATGCCCTTGCTTGTGTGAAAAAAAGCAGTTCGCTCCGTGTGTTCACTGCTGATAGGCTGACAGACTGCACCTCCCCACTGTAAATGCGGGAAAGAGAAAAAAAAATGGAGATCTTCATTATTTCTGCAGAGATTCATCCCCTGCCCCTCCACCCGCCCCGCTGTACACTCAAACTGCGTATTAACATAAATTTTCAGCATTGAGAAAAAATCCAGTTATGATTTTGGTGCACGAACAATTATCGAACATAAGCTCGAACAGCCGAATTTTTTTCAAATCGTTCGAGTTCGCCGAACGGCTCAAACACCTCCCAAAACAGCTCGAATTTGAGATTGGCGAACAGTTCGAGTCGAACACCGCTCATCTCTACCCAGGACTGAAGGAGAGAAGAGAGGAGTGGGAGCAGGAATGCTCCAGGAACCGAAA
The DNA here is from genome assembly GCF_046119375.1 of Phyllobates terribilis. Classification (NCBI taxonomy): domain Eukaryota; kingdom Metazoa; phylum Chordata; class Amphibia; order Anura; family Dendrobatidae; genus Phyllobates; species Phyllobates terribilis. Next base: position 49,255,719 of record NW_027362773.1, read on the forward strand.
TGACCCTAGGGGTATGGACCTTGCAGAAGGCCACCCGTACGCCCACTGCTACCAGGAGGTAAAGGGGTCAGGCCAGATAAGGGGAACCGGTCCCTCAACTAGCGGAGAAACAGCAAGTTTCAACTAGAAACCGGAGGCTGCAGCATTTCATGTACTGCAGGCAAAAGTCCACACCAGTCTCACTAAGAAGGTAGCCACATAGGACCCAGGGGACGTAACACACGTCGCCCGCCAAGGCCCGAGGATACCGAATAGAAGTGTCACTGGGTGTGAGGTGCAGGGAGAAGGCCAGAGAAAGGACACACAGAAGGGGGTCCTGCTAAGTACTCCGGAGCTATCTGGGGGTGGACTGAGTCCCTCACTGAGTACGCACAGCACGACGGGGGAGATTGCTCTGGTACCTGTAATCTGGACTGCAACAACTGTGAGTAAAGATCTTGGGACTGCATCACACGGACTCTGTGTTCATTACTGACTCCCTGCACTACAACCACCCTTATCCATCCACACTGCCCTGAAGCTACACTCTTCCTGTGGGGAGTAATAATACCATTGCTGCAAAACCACCAGCTTCAGAGGACTGTTCCACAGCGGCGGCCCCTTTGGCCCCACTCCATAGGTGACGTAGTCGGACATTATAAAACCCATATATACAAATTACCCTTGGATTGACCGCCCAGGGTAACGGACCGGGTCACCGCCACAGTGACTACAACCCCCAGCGTCTACCGGCCCGGCTCCGGGTACCCCACGGCCTAGGGGGCGCGTCAACTTCATAGGTACCTGATCTGAGACCACTCCTCCAGCGTGATTTGCCCCACCTCTGGATCTCGTTGGCAAAGGCTATACGTCACAACGTATTGCACCAGGGCTTGTCGGTGCTGCCACAGTCGCTGCAACATGTGCAGAGTTGAATTCCACCATGTCGGCACATCGCATTTCAGCCGGTGAACTGGCAGGCCCAACGACTTCTGTAGAGATGTAAGTCGTTGAGCTGCGGGATGCGAACGGCGGAAGTGAGCACACAGCGACCATGCCCTCTGCAGAAGGCCATCTAGTCCGGGATAGTGGGCTAAAAACTGCTGGACAACCAGGTTCAACATGTGAGCCATACAAGGCACGTGTGTGTCATTGCCCGGGTGAAGGGCCGCACCCAGGTTTGCAGCATTGTTGCACACGGCCTTCCCTGGTTGCAGGTCCAGTGGTTCTCCAGAGCTGACCACAACTCCTCAGCTGTGTGACTCACATTTCCCAGACATTTCAAAGTAAACACTGCCTGATGCCATTGAGCCCTGCTGCCAGCATAGTAAGGAGGTGTGCAAGATTCCTTCTGCGCAGTTTGAAAGCAGGTGGCATTACCAGACAGGCTTTGGGTGAGGGTGGAGGACCGAGAGGAGGTTGAGGTGGCAGAAGCAGTGGAGGAACTTCTAGATAAAGAGGATTGACGTACAACTCGTGGGGACGGCAATACTTGGACAGCAGCCCCTTGTCCTGCTGTCACCATAGTTACCCAGTGCCCAGTCAGCGACATGTAATGCCCCTGTCCATGCCTACTCATCCAAGTGTCTGTGGTGTAATGCACCCTGTCACACACAGAGTTTCTCAAAGAAGCGGTGATGTTATGTGCGACATGCTGGTATAGCGCAGGCACACCTTTCTTTGAGAAGTAGTGCCGACTGGGCATCTGGTACTGGGGCACTGCGACGGACATAAGGTCTCGAAAATCCTCTGTGTCCACCAGGCGGAAAGGCAGCATTTCTGTAGCCAACAGCTTGCAGATGGTGAAATTCAACCTCAGCTTTGTCATGGCTAGGAGGAAATGGTCTTTTACTTGTCCATATCTGAGGGACCGAGGGCTGGCTGTTGTGCTTAGACGGGGTTGAGTAGAGTGTCCCCGGCAAACTACCGGTCTGTGAGGAAGATGCAGGCGGAAAAGTTAGGTTGCCTTGATCCAAAGGTGGTGCTCTCGATGTCGGAGAGCGCTCAACACCAGCTGGTGATTAAACTTTCAAATGAAATGTTGACCTGCCAATCACACTGGCTGTTGCGGGTAAATAGGTGGCAGGTCTGCGTCCAAAAACACGTGTGACTGCTGTCCCCCAGTCACAGAGGATGAAGAGGCCGTGGATGCACAAGATGGGGCAGACGGTGGTTGGCCCGTCCCGCTAGGCCGCATGTAGCACAGCGAGCTTCCCAATGCAACTTATGCTTCATATCCATGTGAAGATTCATGCATGAAGTACTCAAACTATGGATTTTTTGGCCTTAACTTAGCTTTTGCTGACAAATATTACGAGTTGGGTCATCCTTATCGATCTGAAAAAATGCCCAGGCTATGCAAGGCTATGCAAGGCTATGCAAGGCTTAGAGCCCATGCGACCTGAAGAGCCACTACGACTTGTGGTCAGAGGCAGAGTTGTGGTTGAGGATGCAGTTGTTGCTGTGCTTCCAGTACTCTGTCTCTGTGCAGGAAGGCACAACCTAACCTCATCGTCAGTAGCATCTGTGATGTGAACCTGCACAGGGAGACCCCAATGGATTTCTAGTCCATCGCCTTAACCACTCGGCCACATCTACTCAGACATGAAACACTTGTGAGTTTCACACATCTTTTCTTAAAGCACCATGATCAAGATCAGTGATTATCCCTCTGGAAGACATCTTAGAAAAGCTAAGCAAAATTCTAGGCCTCACTAAAATGTAAAAATCCGATTTAAACTCATCATCAATTAGAACCTTATACAGTTCATGGCTTTTCCCTCTTCATAAGGTGGATTTGAACTGGGTCCACTACAAAAACATCCTGAAAAAAACTTTGAAAATGCTCAAAGGTCTGAACATATTAATTTCCATGTAAAAAGACTTGCATATGATCAGGCTTTTGAGCGCCTTTTATCTGCATCAAGTTGCCAAAAACGCCAAGCAGTTAACTGAAATGAGCACATCATTCTTCAGGTGTTTTTCACTTAGAAGAGTTCCATACTTATAATGCAAGTCAAGGGGAAGGTAAGAAAGACCCCTGGAAGGCTCCTGAGTGACTTTTGGTGAGTTTTGTGAGCCACAAAAAGAAGCCACAAAAACGCACTCAAAAGATGCCCAAAACAATTCTTAGAAAAACGCCACCAAAAATGTTTACAAACCGCATTTGGAAATGCTGAAAAACAAGAGAAAAGATGACTCAGGAAAATAAAATGCTGATATTTCCTGAAGCCATTTTGGCTGGAAATCCATGTCAGTTTTACCCACCTGGGAAAAGTTTCATGTGATCATTAACACAAGTCATAGAGAATGGTTGCTTGGTGTCACATAAATAATATGAGTTTTGTTTCCTGACGTCAATTTTAACTTTCGCTAATCCTATATAATAGATAACTTTGGCCATAGGATTCAAAGTGATCATTTTATGGATCCTTGTAATATTCAAGTCTTTTTTGGATTTTGGTATGTGCATTTTAACTTTGTCTTTATATGTTAAACCTTGGGCATCTTAGGACACAGTGTGAGCCAAAAAAGAAAAACCTGTGTTTCATGAAGAATTACCCAGGTTCCACTGAGATTTGAACTCAAATCACTACATTGAAAGTCCAGAGTGCTATCAATTACACCATGGAACCAGAGGGACAATAGACCTAGCTGGATCTTCATGTGAAGAAATGGCATTCTTGCACTCTGCAGTGTCTCTGAAGGATGACAAGCTGGATGACAGCGTTCAGCTGCGATCCAGCCTGTCATCTCAATGCCATCCCAGCATGGGAGAATTCTCCTGCTCAAGCGCTGAGCGCGGGAGAATTCTCCCACACTGTCAGTGACGTGCATGAGGTGAGCTGAGTTCATTGGACATGAGCTCACCTCATGCACGTCACTGACAGCGTGGGAAAATTTTCCTGCACTGAGCGCTTCAGCAGGAGAGTTCTCTCACGCTCACTGCAAGCGCAGGAGAATTCTCCCACGCTGTCAGTGACATGCATGAGGTGAGCTGAGTACATTGCACATGATCCCGGCTCATCTGGATGCCGTCACAGCCAGACACTGATTAGCGCAAGCATGCCTGCACTTCAGTGTCTGCGGCATGGCAAGCAGGATGGCAGCTTTCGGCTGCGATCCAGCCTGTCATGTGAATGCGTCATTTCTTGGGCGTCTGATGGCTGGTGTTTCTAGGCTGGGAGGGGGCCAATATTCATGGCACCCTTCCTGGGCTATAAATATTAGCCCCCATGTGTCTGCCTAGCCTTTGTTAGCCATTAAAATAGGGGGGACCCCACGTCATTTTTTTGGGGGTCCCCCATTTTAATAGCTAGCAAAGGCTAGGTATTCAGCTGGGGGCTGATATTAGTAGCCTGGGAAGCTCCGTGGGTATTACCCCCTTCCCACGCTTCCAACATCTGCCCCAGCCATCTGCTTAACCTCCGCTAGAGACTAAAATTACGGGGAACCCCACGCCAATTTATTTTTTAATAAATCCTTTATTTTAACACTAAATGACAAGTACAGTAATCAACACTGTCACTGTACTTATTTTATATGTGACTGACATGTCTCTATCTATCTAATCTATGTATGATGCTCTATTCTTTCTATTCTAAATTGTTGGGTACAGATGCTGACTTGGCGGCCGGCTTTTTTAAAGAGACGGTGCATGAAAACACTATTATTTTTTTAATGAATCCTTTAACACTAAATGACAAGTACAGTAAGCAACACTGTCACTGTACTTCTTATATATGCGACTGACATGTTTCTATCTATCTAATCTATGTGTGATGCTGTATTCTTTCTGTTCTAAATTGTTGGGTACAGGTGTATACCGCTGCTGAATTGCCGGCCGGCATTTTTAAAGAGAGTGTCTTCTGAGCAGTTAGTAAGCTTTTGGACACCTTTGAAGGTGTTTTCTATGTGTTTTCTATGTGTTTCTATGTGTTTTTGTTTGCCTGCCATTGGTTTTAACGGTGTTCGACGAACTGTTCCACTAACATCCTGAGTGACTACTCCTGAGTGACTTTTGGTGAGTTTTGTGAGCCACAAAAAGAAGCCACAAAAACGCACTCAAAAGATGCCCAAAACAATTCTTAGAAAAACGCCACCAAAAATGTTTACAAACCGCATTAGGAAATGCTGATAAACAAGAGAAAAGATGACTCAGGAAAATAAAATGCTGATGTTTCCTGAAGCCATTTTGGCTTGAAATCCATGTCAGTTTTACCCACCTGGAAAAAGTGTCATGTGATCATTAACACAAGTCATAGAGAATGATGGCTTGGTGTCACATAAATAGTATGAATTTTGTTTTCTGACGTCAATTTTAATTTCGCTAATCCTATATAATAGATAACTTTGGCCATAAGATTCAAAGTGATCATTTTATGGATCCTTGTAATATTCAAGTTTTTTGGGCTTTTGGTATGTGGATTTTAACTTTGTCTTTATATGTTAAACCTTGGGCATAGGAGGACACAGTGTGAGCGGAAAAAGTGAGACCTGTGTTTCATGAAGAATTACCCAGGATACACTGAGATTTGAACTCAGATCACTGGATTCACAGTCCAGAGTGCTATCCATTACACCATGGAACCAGAGGGACAATGTACCTAGCTGGATCTTCTTGTGAAGAAAAGGGTGGAACGAGCATGTTAAATCATGAATGGTTGTGGAAACAGGCTCTAATGCTGCAGTGCAAATCTACTATTAATACAAAATGGTAAATTAATATCTACTATCCTTTTATTTCACAAGTGTGCGTAGAATTCCACGATATCACAACAAGGAGAGTTTTAAATGTTGATAAAAACTGGCAAATAGAGTGTTGCATCTATTACTTGGAAAAAGGGTGAGAAAAAATAAATTTCAAAACTTATACTGTTAGAAAGCTGTTCATCCAGAAGTTGCTAAAGATTATTCATTGTGTAGTAAAATCTTTCATCCGAGACGTAATTCAAGTAGAGTTTGTAGAAATCAAAGCCCATGCCCCAGTCCATCAGCCACGATAGTGCTCTGTGTCCCCTGGACAAGAGCAGGAGAAGGTCTTCTTATTTGATGGCACCCAGAGTGCTTCTTTTGTTTAGCATCGGGACGCACATGTTACGTTGCGCAGGGCAGGCTAATCCAAAGAAGATCCGAAGATGCTGTCAGTATGGTTCTACAAACCCAGTCCAAAGATCACAGACAAATGTCTTGGGAGATAGACGAGGGAACATGAAAAATTATTCTAGTGTTGAGCGAGCACTAAAATGCTTGGGTGCTCGAAGCTCGGCCCGAGCTCGCCGTGATACTCGGGTGCTCAACCCGAGCAACGAGCCCAATGTTAGTCTATGGGAGACCCGAGCATTTTTGTGGCGCCACCCCCGGCAGTTTGTAGAAAGCCTAAAAACTGCCCAAAACAATAGTGACAGTGCTCAAATGACATGGGCACAGCATGAGGATCGCCCCAGGTAGCATTTCTGACCCCCAGGTCACTGTTTTCAACAACGTGTTCAGAGGTATTAAGCCACTTTTACAGGCTCATAATAAAACATTTAAAAACGAAAGTGAAACTTTTTTCCTGTGAAATATGTGGAGGAATTTCTTTTCCAGGGTAAAGACTTGTGTATAAGGTAAAATAAATAACCAAAAACAAAAATACTCCTCTACACCTTGGGCTATGTTCACAAGTAGCATTTTTTATGCGTTTTTGCACTTTTGTATTGCTTTCAACTGTGACAAATGCATTCACCGGGAAATGTCATTTTAACATTTTACAACCTTATCTGGCCATGTGCTGTGTGACACATGCATACAGTACTGTAAAGACATGGGGACAGCATGGGGAAGACGCCTGGAAGCATCTCTGACTCCCAGGTCATTGCCTAAAAGTTTGCCCATCAGAAGTGATCCTTGCCGCATCAGAAGATGCAGACTTGCAACTATCCCCGTGCAAGTCCGTGCAATTGTACCTCCCCCATTCCTTGCAATGCAAGCGCAAATATGCAGCCAACCACCCACCCCCAGGCTGCAATACCATACTGCTAGCTTGCATTTGAAATGGGGCCTTTTAGTTTTGAGGAGGCCGAAGCTGGCCACTATCTCATGGCTGCTTCGGCAGTGAGGTATCCACACTCGGTCCCCAGCCTCCCCGCGGCCAGGTGTCCACGCTCAGTCCCCAGCCGCCAGGGGGCGGCCGGGTGTCCACACTTGGTCTCCAGCCGCCCCGCGGACGGGTGTCTACACATGGTCCCCAGCCGCCTGGGTGCGGCCGGGTGTCCATAAACTGTCCCCAGCCGCCCCGATTTCTCCACGGAACAACCACACAGACTTTTCTTAGACTGGCCTGCTTTAGCGGTGGATTGGACGAGCCCACCAGAGAACCCGACTCCTCTGATGGGCCCTGGCTTCTCCATCAGGGGAGTTGTTTGTGCCAAGGTGAGGAGCATGATGATGATAGAAGTTAGCATCTGCTTTGTTTTCTTGGAATGCAAGCGTAAGTGTGCAACCTGCCACCCACCTACCCCCAGGCTGCAATACCATACTGCTAGCTTGCTTGTACTTGAAATTAGGCCTTTTAGGCATGTGGAGGTAGATGCTGGCCACCATGTCATGGCTGCGTCGGCGGCTCTTTTATCCATACTCAGTCCCAAGCCACCAAGCGGCCGGGTGTCCACACTCGGTCCCCAGCCACCCCGTGGCCGGGTGTCCACACACGGTCACCTGCCACCCCGCAGAAGGGTGTCCATAAACGGTCCCCAGCCGCCCCGATTTCTCCGTGGAACATCCCCAAACACTTTTCTTAGACTGGCCTGCTTTAGGGCAGCATTGGATGAGCCCACCAGAGAACCTGACTCCTCCGGTGGGCCCTGGCTTCTCCATCAGGGGAGTTGAGAATGCCAAGGTGAGGAGCATGATGAGGATGATAGAAGTTAGCATCTGCTTTGTTTTCAAGGAATGCAAGCGCATGTATGTAGTAGCAGCTAGGCCTGAGGTGGTCAGCGTTTTGGCGCATATCCTACCTCCTCCGAGGATTGCTGGATGTTTTCCTGCTACTATTCAAGTTCTATGACTAGTGTTAAACCAAAGCTTCAGGTGATAAATGATGGAAGAGGTAGTGGCAAAAGAGAAAGAGCAGGAGGAACAGGGACCATTCACATCAATATCAGGCCAGTCAACCACATATGTCTTGTAGGATATGTTTCTGTAGCAAAAGGAGTTGTTCGGCTACACAGTTAAGCAGTGAAGGCTTTCCAAAAATTATGAGGAACTGCAATGCCGCTTGAAACAGACGTGGATTACAGCGTACTAAAAACCTTCTACCAATTATTGGGGAGTGTGTCTCCCTTAGTTTTCACCTTGGCATTGAAAAGCAAAAGCTGACTCAAATTAGGAGGAAATGCAATGCCCGTTGGAAGAGTCATGGAGATTAGAGGTAAGGAAATTAAAAACAACATTTCAATGCCCCTTGGAAGAGACGTGGAGGTCACAGTAGCTTAGCAAGATGGTTTTAATGCTCCTTGAAAGAGTGGTGGAAGTTACAGTGGAATAAAAAGACAATATCAAAGCCCCGTGGAATAGAAGTTGAGGTCACAGTAGCTTAACAAGATGGTTTTAATGTCCCTTGGAAGAGACGTGGAGGTCACAGTAGCTTAGCAAGATGGTTTTAATGCCCATTGGAAGAGTGGTGGAAGTTACAGTGGAATAAAAAGACAATATCAATGCCCCGTGGAATAGATGTTGAGGTTACAGTAGCTTAACAAGATGGTTTTAATGCCCCTTGGAAGAATGGTGGAAGTTAGAGGGGAATAAAAAGACAATATCAATGCCCCGTGGAATAGAGGTTGAGGTCACAGTAGCTTAACAAGACAGTTTTAATGCCCCTCGGAAGAGACGTGGAGGTCACTGTAGCTTAACAAGACATTTTTAATGCCCCTTACAAGAGCCATGCAGTACAGCATATTACAAACATAAGTCCCATTATTGGGGAGTGGTTCTCCCAGAGTATTTGCTTATGACTAGAGATGAGTGGTGTTCGACTCGAACTGTTCGCCAATCTCAAATTCGAGCGGTTTAGGGCGGTGTTCGAGCCGTTCGGCGAACACGAACGATTTGAAAAAAATTCGGCTGTTCGAGGTTATGTTCGATAACTGTTCGTGCACCAAAATCATAACTGGATTTTTTCTCAGTAATGCTGAAAATTAATGTTAATACGCAGTTTGAATGTACAGCGGGGCGGAGGGAGGGGCCATTTTTTTTTCTCTTTCCCGCATTTACAGTGGGGAGGTGCAGTCTGTCAGCCTATCAGCAGCGCACACACAGAGCGAACTGATTTTTTTCACACAAGCAAGGGCATGTGTCATTGGCAGTGTATGTCACATGTCCTTGCCCTATAAGACCCAGCCATTTTCCCCGTCGCCACCATTTTCTCACTGCTGCAGCTGCTTGTTAGACGGCACCGCTGTTGCTGTGTGCGCTATACTTTGTTAATTTCAAGCCAATTTTCGCACAAATCTACAGATAGCTTCGGAGTAGGGAAGAGTTGTGATTGCAGTCCTTTAAAGGACTTGGTTACATCATTTCATACGACCTTTATCAGGCAGGTCTGTGCTCGTAAATAAATAGGTTGGGAGTAAAGACTAATTGTAATTGCAGTCCTTTTCAGGGATAGGTTACATCAGTTCCTCTCACTTTTTGCCAGGCAGGTCTGTGCTAGTGCTGTGCAAGTTTTTGCACAGCATTTGGCTAAATCTAGCAAAGCAAATCCTTTTTGGCCTTTTGTAGAGAGTGTTAGTCAGTGGAGTAGAATCTGTGTTGCAAGCTACACCACCTGTGTATAGAATACAATTTTTTTTAGTGCACCTAGTGAAGTAAAACCTTTTGGGCATAGCATCATTCCATTAGTCCATCTATACTAAGCTCCACCAGGTTGCAAATTCAATATAACTATTTCTGCATCTAGCTCTGAAAAAATATTTCGGCTTCTAGCAGTGTGTGGGACTTGTTCTCTTAGTCCATCTATACTGACCTCCATCAGGTTGCAAATTCAATATAATTTTTATCTGCATGTAACCCAGCCAATACTTTTGGCCTAATACCACAGTTTGGCCACTCAGCTCTGCTCGGTTCCCATCTATTGTTTTTTTGAGCAAACAACTCCAGAGTTGTGAATTAGTTAACCACAAAAATGAGTGGAAAAAGGTGTGTTGGGAAGGGGAAAAAAGGTTGTGTCCGTGGGGTAGGTGTTAAAGCAACAGTAACATCTGCAGAAGAAAGACCATCTTCCAGCCAAACTAAAATGTCTACTTCTTTTAGTTGACAATGTGATAAGATCCCTTTCTTACGGCCACGCCAATCGCTACAAATTCCAGATGAGGCACAAAAACAGCAGGTGCTTCAACGGATATCAAGTGCTCCTTTAAGTGGGCTCTCCACCACCTCAACTTCAACATCAAAAATACTCCAGTCCTCAGAGGTGTCACCCCAATCGCACTTGCTTCCTCACAGCTCCCAAGTCTCCAGCTGCCCATCTGAGTATGGGGTAGAACAGATGGTTGTGTCTGCAGAGCTGTTTACTCATACTATAGTCTGGGAATCAGAGGTCGGCTCCAGAGCTACTGTGAATCCAGATGAGGAAATGATCTGCACTGAGGCCCAGAATCTTTATGAGTTGGATCCAGGACCAGACGCAGAAGGTTCTGACCATAATGTAGACCCTCGTTCCCAAACTGTAACTCCTGTTGGTGGAGACAATGAGGAAGACGATGAGGAGTCTCAAATACCTAATTCTAGCGACAACTTTAGTTTTTTGTCAGGGCAGGAACAGGTTGGCTCTGAGGACGACGGGTGTGATAACACACAGGGTGATGATGATGAGGTTGGAGATCACATTTGCTGTCAACCCACAGTCAGCCAAGAGATGAGGTCAGCAGAGGAGGTGGAGGAGGATGCTAGTGACGATGAGGTCAGGTTGCGCCTTCCTGGACAGAGACGTAGTACTGGAAGCACGTCAACAACTGCATCCTCAAACACAACTCTGCCTCTGACCGCAAGTCGTGCTGGCTCTTCAGGTCACATGGGTGCTAAGCCTTGCATAGCCTGGGCATTTTTTCAGATCGATAAAGATGATCCTGTTAGAACTCTCCTGTTAGGTTTTTTTTAGTTTGCTGGTCACATGACCATTTTTGCCTATTTAATCCGGCTCCGCCCTCCTGGTCTTGCTGGACTTCATTGTATTTACTACTCTTGAGCTAGCTTGATGCTCTGTTGCCGTTCTCTGTTAGTTTTGCTAGGTCTTCTGACCTCTATGCTTTTTGCTGTGTGTTTGTCTTTGACTGCTACTATTTCTGCTAGGAGGTGTCCAAACTTATCCCAGTCCCTAGTTCTTGTAGGGATCCCTCCCTCACATCTATAGGTCTTCGTTCAGACTAGCCGAGGACTTTAGCGGGTCTGATCGCAGGATCAGGTTCCCCGTTACATCGCAGGGATCTAGTTTAGTTCTATTGTAGGGACAGTTCTCCTGTCTTTCCTTAGTCCCTGTAGCAGATCATAACAGTAAGTCCAGCCCTAAAAGAAAAAAAAAAAATTTCTCTATGGAAAGACCTCCAGTTTTCCATCATGGTCTCGGTTCAAGATTTGGCTCAAATCTTGCAGGGACTCTCTCTGGAGGTGGCCAAGCTCCAACAACATGCCGGGGGGCATACAATTTGTTACGCATGAAGGAGGTTGTTTGTGCCTAGGACCTTTAGGAGAGATTAGGAGAGATTTGTTTGTTGAGTGTCATGAGTCTCGGTTGGCAGGTCATTCAGGAATTTCTGAGACCAAGAGACTTGTGGGTCGCAGTTTTTGGTGGCCTGGATGGCAGAAGGAAGTCATTAAGTGGGTGCGCCAATGTACTGTGTGTGCTAGATCCAAGTCTTCGCATGCTCCTGCTGCGGGGTTGCTTTGCCCTCCGGAGGTTCCTAGTGCACCTTGGACACATCTGGCTATGGACTTTATTACTGACCTTCCCCCCTCTGAAGGTTTCACGGTCATCTGGGTGGTCGTGGACCGTTTTAGCAAGATGTGTCACTTGGTTCCCTTCATCAAACTGCCTTGCGCTAAGACACTCGCTAAGGCCTTTGTCAAGGAAATTGCCAGACTACATGGTGTTCCTACTGACATTGTTTCTGATAGGGGACCTCAGTTCGTGGCTCGTTTTTGGCGTGCCTTTTGTGACAGTTTGGGAGTTCATTTGTCGTTTTCATCTGGATATCATCCTGAGTCTAATGGCCAGACAGAAAGGAAGAACCAGGATGTTGAGCAGTTCTTGCGTTGTTTTGTGGCAGACAATCAAGAGGGGTGGTCTGAGTTTCTGCCACTTGCTGAATTTGCTCTTAACAACCATACATCCTCTTCTGCTGGGTGTTCGCCTTTTTTTTGTTGTTCTGGGAGACATCCGTTTTTTGGGTCATTCTCCAAATTGGTTTCGGCTGTGCCTGAGGAGGAGAGGTTTTCCGGTGATTTGGAGAGAGTTTGGACGGACGTGCGTGGTAATCTTCAGGAGGCTAACAAAAAATCTAAGAGGTACTTTGATAGGAAACGGCAAGAGGTTTTGTTTGCTGTTGGTGACATGGTTTGGTTGTCCTCTAAGAATCTGCGATTGAGGATTCCTTCTAAAAAATTGGGTCCCAAGTTCGTAGGGCCCTTTAAGGTGCTTCAGATAGTTAACCAATCTGCTGTTAGGTTGGAGGTTCCTACGTCCTGGAAGATTAACCCGGTGTTTCATGTTTCTCTGTTGAAAAAAGCTGATGTGTCTGATGGTGACGCCTCTGCCACTGTTCCTCCGGTGGTGGAGGACGGGGAATATGAAATTTCCCCCATCCTAAATTCTAGACGGTATAGAGGGAGTTTGCAGTATCTCGTCGCTTGGAAGGGTTTCGGACCTGAGGATAACTCATGGGTGAGGGCGGATGATGTTTCTGCTTCCAGACTTGTGAGAGCGTTTCACAGGAGGTTTCCTGGTAAGCCTGGGCCTAGGGGATCCGGAGGATCCTCTTAGAAGAGGGGGTATTGTTAGAACTCTCCTGTTAGGTTTTTTTTAGTTTGCTGGTCACATGACCATTTTTGCCTATTTAATCCGGCTCCACCCTCCTGGTCTTGCTGGACTTCATTGTATTTACTACTCTTGAGCTAGCTTGGTGCTCTGTTGCCGTTCTCTGTTAGTTTTGCTAGGTCTTCTGACCTCTATGCTTTTTGTTGTGTGTTTGTCTTTGACTGCTACTATTTCTGCTAGGAGGTGTCCAAACTTATCCCAGTCCCTAGTTCTTGTAGGGATCCCTCCCTCACATCTATAGGTCTTTGTTCAGACTAGCCGAGGACTTTAGCGGGTCTGATCGCAGGATCAGGTTCCCCGTTACATCGTAGGGATCTAGTTTAATTCTATTGTAGGGACAGTTCTCCTGTCTTTCCTTAGTCCCTGTAGCAGATCATAACAGTAAGTCCAGCCCTAAAAGAAAAAAAAAAAATTTCTCTAAGGAAAGACCTCCAGTTTTCCATCATGGTCTCGGTTCAAGATTTGGCTCAACGCTTGCAGGGACTCTCTCTGGAGGTGGCCAAGCTCCAACAACACGTGAGTAGCTGTTCTGGAGCACATTTTGTGGAACCAAAGGTACGTCTGCCTGATTTATTTTTTGGCGAACAACAAGATTTTTTTTCTTTTAAAAATGCTTGTTTATTGTATTTTCGTTTGAGACCCGGATCCTCTGGTGATGAATCACAGCGCATAGGGTTCAAAATGTCACTTTTGCGCAAAGATCCTCAGGGATGGGCCTTCTCTCTCCAACCTAGTGATCCGTGCTTTAGATCAGTGGATAGTTTTTTTCTGCTTTGGGTTTGTTGTACGATGCTCCTGATCGTGTCTCATCTGCTGAGTCTGAATTGAGACGTTTGAGGCAGGGATCAGGTAATGTGGAAAAATATTGTTCTCACTTCCGTCGGTGGTCTGCCCAGGTGGGGTGGAATGATTCAGCTTTGAATAGCTTGTTTCTTGCAGGACTAGGTGAAAGGGTAAAGGATTTACTGATTGCTTATCCCACACCTGGAAACTTGCAGGAGGCAATGCAATTAGCTATACGGGTGGACAGGAGACTGCGTGCAAGGGTTAATGAGAGCAAATCCTCTGCTATGTCAGCTCCGAGTCTTGAGAGGGTCTGTGCTGACAATGGAGAGCCGATGGAGATTGGGGCGATGGCACCCCGCTCTCAGGAAAAAGATCGCAGGCTTTCTGAAGGCTTGTGCTTCTATTGCGGAAATTCCGGTCATTTTATTAAGAACTGTGTGCTTCGTTTGAAGAAAGAAAAAAAAATGGTCAGTTATGCCCGTATTGCCTGTTTAAATTCTAAGGGAGTATTCCTATCTGCCACTACTGCTGCTCGGGATGAATTAATTGAATTTCGGGTATTTGTGGATTGTGGTTCTACTCTGAATGTGATTGATGGGGGATTCTTGGAAAAACTTAGATTAGAACCTACAAACTTTGTCATCCCCTATTGCTGTGGTTTCTGTTGATGGCTCTCCCTTGAAGAGTGTTACTCATAAGGTCTGTGAATTTCCCCTCACTATTAATGGTATTCACCAAGAAAATTTGGATTTGGTGGTATTGGATAATTTGCTTTCTCCAGTAATATTGGGGTTACCCTGGTTAAAATTGCACAATCCTGTACTGGATTGGTCTACCACTGGAGCCCTAAGTGTTATGACAAGTGTTGTAACGGACGTATTGCTGCTGTGGATAAAGGGGAATTGCCTGTACCTATTCAGGATTTTTGGAGAGTTTTTTCTGAGGAGGAGTCACAAATTTTGCCTCCCCATAGAGACTATGATTGTACCATTGAATTTGTCCCTGGAGCGACTCTTCCTAAAAGTCGTTTATTTAATCTTACTATTCCTGAGAGAAAAGCTTTGGAGGAATACATACAGACAAGCTTGGCCGCCGGTCACATTAGGCCTTCCAAGTCTCCTGTGGCTGTTGGATTTTTTTTTGTAAAAAAAAAAGATGGCGGTTTACGTCCTTGTCTGGACTTTCGTGAGATTAATAAAATTACTGTACGCAATCCTTACCCACTGCCATTGATTCCTGATTTATTTAACCAGTTAGTGGGGGCCAAGTAGTTCTCTAAAATTGATCTCCGGGGGGCATACAATTTGTTGCGCATGAAGGAGGGTGATGAATGTAAGACTGCTTTTAACACTCCTGTGGGTCATTTTGAGAATCTGGTTATGCCTTTTGGTCTTAACAATGCTCCAGCATTTTTTCAGAATCTTATTAATGACATCCTTAGACCTTTAATCGGCAAAAATGTGGTTGTGTATTTGGATGACATTCTGATTTATTCGCCTGATCTGGAGTCTCATTGGCGGAGCGTACGTGAGGTATTACAGTTATTAATGGACAATTCGCTTTTTGCTAAGCTGGAGAAATGTGAGTTCGCTGTACAGAGAATTATTTTTTTGGGCTACATTATCTCCAGTGAAGGTTTTGAGATGGACCCGGTTAAAGTTCAAGCTGTGCAGGAATGGCCTAGGCCTATTGGCTTGAAATCGATACAGAGGTTTTTGGGTTTCGCCAATTATTACAGAAAATTCATAAAAAAAATTTCTATTATTGTCAAACCGCAGACCGATCTCACCAGGAAAGGTGCTAATGCTGTTCAGTGGACTTCTTAGGCCATTGAAGCTTTTGTGTTTCTAAAGGAGAGGTTCACCTCTGCTCCCATCCTTATGCAGCCTGATGTGACTAAGCCGTTTTTGGTTGAGGTTGATGCTTCTTCGGTGGGGGTCGGTGCGGTGTTGTCTCAGGAAAACAAGGATGGAGTACATCCCTGTGCCTTTTTTTCAAAAAAATTTTCTGAGACTTAACTTAATTACGATATTGGTAATCGGGAATTGCTGGCGATTAAACTCGCATTTGAACACTGGCGTCACCTCTTGGAAGGTGCTGAATTTCCCATTCAGGTTTTCACTGATCATAAAAATCTGAGCTATCTTGATGCTGCCAAGCGCTTGAATGCCCGTCAGGCTAGGTAGGCACTTTTTTTCTCGCGGTTTAATTTTTCCGTTACTTACATCCCGGGTACCAAGAATGTTAAAGCGGATGCTTTGTCTCGCAGCTTTTCTCCCATGGTCGGTGTTGAGGAGGAAGAGGAGAGCATTTTACAAGAAGGTGTTGTGATTGCTGCTTTGGACTCCGTTTTGGAGGATGAGATTCTTAAAGCTCAGGAGAATGCCCCATCTAACACTCCCCATGGGAGGTTGTTTGTGCCTAGGACCTTTAGGAGAGATTTGTTTGTTGAGTGTCATGAGTCTCGGTTGGCAGGTCATCCAGGAATTTATGAGACCAAGAGACTTGTGGGTCACAGTTTTTGGTGGCCTGGATGGCAGAAGGAAGTCATTTATCAGAGCGTTTCACAGGAGGTTTCCTGGTAAGCCTGGGCCTAGGGGATCCGGAGGATCCTTTTAGAAGAGGGGGTACTGTTAGAACTCTCCTGTTAGGTTTTTTTTAGTTTGCTGGTCACATGACCATTTTTGCCTATTTAATCCGGCTCCGCCCTCCTGGTCTTGCTGGACTTCATTGTATTTTCTACTCTTGAGCTAGCTTGGTGCTCTTTTGCCGTTCTCTGTTAGTTTTGCTAGGTCTTCTGACCTCTATGCTTTTTGTTGTGTGTTTGTCTTTGACTGCTACTATTCCTGCTAGGAGGTGTCCAAACTTATCCCAGTCCCTAGTTCTTGTAGGGATCCCTCCCTCACATCTATAGGTCTTCGTTCAGACTAGCCGAGGACTTTAGCGGGTCTGATCGCAGGATAAGGTTCCCCGTTACATCGTAGGGATCTAGTTTAGTTCTATTGTAGGGACAGTTCTCCTGTCTTTCCTTAGTCCCTGTAGCAGATCATAACAGATCCAACTCGTGTTATCTGTAACATTTGTCAGCAAAAACTAAGTAGAGGCCAAAAAATACATAGTTTGAGTACTTCATGCATGAACCGGCACATGGACATGAAGCATAAGTTGCAGTGGGAAGCTCACTGTGCTACAATGCTGCCTAGCCGGACGGGCCAACCACTGTCTGCCACATCTTGTGCATTCGCGGCCTCTTCATCCTCTGTGACTGGGGGGACAGCAGTCACACCTGTTTGGGACGCAGACCTGCCACCTCTTTACCCGCAACAGCCAGCGTGATTGGCAGGTCATCATTTTCTTTGGAGGTGGTAACACCAGGTGGTGTTGAGCGCTGTCCGACATCGATAGCACCACCTTTGGATCAAGGCAACCTAACAAGTCCGCCTGCATCTTCCTCACAGACCGGCAGTTTGCCGGGGACACCCTTCTCAACCCCGTCTAAGCACAACAGCCAGCCCTCGGTCCCTCAGATGTGGACAAGTAAAAGACCATTTCCTCCTAGCCATGAGAAAGCTAAGAGGTTGAATTTCACCATCTGCAAGCTCTTGGCTACAGAAATGCTGCCTTTCCGCCTGGTGGACACAGAGAATTTTCGAGACCTTATGTCCATCACAGTGCCCCAGTACCAGATGCCCAGTCGGCACTACTTCTCAAAGAAAGGTGTGCCTGCGCTCCACCAGCATGTCGCACACAACATCACTGCTTCTTTGAGAAATTGTGTGCGTGACATGGTGCATTTCACCACAGACACTTGGATGAGTAGGCATGGACAGGGGCGTTACATGTCGCTGACTGGGCACTGGGTAACTATGGTGACAGCAGGACAAGGGGCTGCTGTCCAAGTCTTGCCGTCCCCACGAGTTGTGCGTCAATCCTCTTTATGTCAAAGTTCCTCCACTGCTTCTGCCTCCTCAACCTCCTCTCGGTCCTCCACCTGCACCCAAAGCCTGTCTGGTCATGCCACAAGCTTTCTAACTGCGCAGAAGGGATCCTGCACACCTCCTTACTATGCTGGCAGCAGGGCTCAACGTCATCAGGCGGTTTTTACTTTGAAATGTCTGGGAAATGTGAGTCACACAGCTGAGGAGTTGTGGTCAGCTCTGGAGAACCAGTTTCATGAATGGTTGTCTCCACAGGACCTGAAACCAGGGAAGGCCGTGTGTGACAATGCTGCAAACCTGGGTGCTGCCCTTCGACAGGGCAATGTCACACATGTGCCTTGTATAGCTCACGTGTTGAACCTGGTTGTCCAGCAATTTTTAACCCACTATCCTGGACTAGATGGCCTTCTGCAGAGGGCACGGTCGCTGTGTGCTCACTTCCACAATTCGCATCCCGCAGCTCTGCGACTTACACCTCTACAGAAGTCGTTGGGCCTGCCTCATCAATGGCTAAATGCGATGAGCCTACCCGGTAGAATGCAACTCTGCACATGTTGCAGCGACTGTGGCAGCACTGAAAAGCCCTGGTGCAATACGTTCTGACGTATAGCCTGGGCCAACGAGATCCAGAGGTGGGGCAAATCATGCTGGAGGAGTGGTCTCAGATCAGGGACCTATGCACACTTCTGCACAGTTTTCAAATGGCGACGAAGATGTTTAGTGCTGACGATGCCATTATCAGCATGACTATTCCGGTGATTTACATGCTGGAGCACATGTTAAACAGAATTCGGAGTCAGGTGGTGGCACAAGAAGAGGTGGAGGATTTAGAGGAGGAGGATTTGTATGCGGAAGGGATAACATCTGCAAGGTCCAGACGGTCAGCAGCACCAAGGCGGCAGGCATGTGAGGGTGGGGGAGATGGTTTTACCAGGGCGCATGGTAGCAGCCAAACTAGTGAGGAAGGTGCAGAAGCCCAGGAAGAAGTGGAGGACGAACTGATGGAAGACTCATCAGATGAGGGAGACCTTGATCACATTTCTGTTGTGCGAGGTTGGGGGGAGAGGACAGAGGAAGGAAGTATGATTGTTACCTCGCCACCAACACAACAGGGACTTGTTGCTACTGGAGGCGCAAGACACATGAGTGCCTTCTTGCTGTACTAACTGCAACATGACCCTCGAATTATGATTATTAGAAATTATCCTGACTAATGGGTTGCCACACTGTTAGATCCCCGGTACAAAAGTAAATTTTCAGAAATTATTCCTGCCATAGAAAGGGATGCACGCATGCAGAAGTATCAGCAGAGACTGTTGCAGAATCTTACATGTGCTTTTCCACAAAACACCAGTGGTGCACGTAGTGAATCTCACAGTTCCAACTTGCCAACTGTGGGACCGTCGAGTGTTCTGCACTCAAACCGTAACAGAACCACAGTATCTGCTGGTAACATAAATTTTGCAGAATCATTTCACCACTTTTTTAGCCCATCCTTCGCATGGCCACAAGAGACAAGAAGTCTGACACATAGTCAACGCCTAGAGACGACGGTACAGGAGTATCTCCAAGTAAACATTGAAGCCATGACTGTGTCACTAGACCCTTGCTCTTTTTGGGCTTGCAGTCTGGATAAATGGCCGGAGCTCGCCACTTATGCCTTGAAGATCTTGTCATGCCCCGCAGCCAGCGTTCTGTCTGCTGGTGGTGTGCTGACAGATAAGCGCACGTGGCTCTCCACTGATAATGTAGACAGACTCACGTTCATAAAGATGAACAAATCATGGATCCGAAATGACTTTTCTACCCCTGTGTCATCCTGGGGAGAGTAAAAGCTTGATGATTTGTTAAAATAACCTCACCAACCGTTTTAAGCTTTAAAATTACTAATCATGTTTATCTGTATCTTGACTGGAAAATAATTTGGGCTTTGTAGCAGTGTGCAGTACTGATTCTATTAGGCCATCTATACTAAGCTCCACCAGATTTAAAATTACTAATCATGTTTATCTGTATCTTGGTTGGAAAATAATTTGGGCTTTGTAGCAGTGTGCACTACTGATTAGTGTTGAGCCACCCCCTTAGTGTTCGGGTTCGGTTCGTCGAACACCGGGATGTTCGAGGAACTGTTCGTCGAACTGTTCGTCGAACACCTTAGAACACCGTCGAACACCGTTAAAACCAATGGCAGGCAAACAAAAACACATGGAAACACATAGAAAACACCTGCAAAGGTGTCCAAAAGCTGACAAACTGCTCAGAAGACACTCTCTTTAAAAAAGCTGGCCGGCAAATTCAGCAGCGGCATACACCGGTACCCGACAATTTAGACAAGAAGGAATAGAGCATCACACATAGATTAGATAGATAGAAACATGTCAGTCACACATATAAGAAGCACAGTGACAGTGTTGGTTACTGCACTTGTCATTTAGTGTAAAGGATTTATTAAAAAAAATATTAGTGTTTTCATGCACTGTCTCTTTAAAAAAGCCGGCCGGCAATTCAGCATCTGTACCCGACAATTTAGAACAGAAAGAATAGAGCTTCACACATAGATTAGATAGATAGAAACATGTCAGTCACATATATAATAAGTACAGTGATAGTGTTGCTTACTGTACTTGTCATTTAGTGTAAAGGATTTATTTAAAAAAATAATAGTGTTTTCATGCACTGTCTCTTTAAAAAAGCCGGCCGGCAAATCAGCAGCGGTACCCGACAATTTAGAACAGAAAGATAGAGCATCACACATAGATTAGATAGATAGAAACATGTCAGTCACATATATATGAAGTACAGTGATAGTGTTGGTTACTGTACTTGTCATTTAGTATTAAAATAAAGGATTTATTATTAAAAAAATTGGCGTGGGGTTCCCCTTAATTTTAGGCTCTAGCGGAGGTTAAGCAGACGGCTGGGGCAGATGTTTGAAGCCTGGGAAGGGGGTAATACCCACGGAGCTTCCCAGGCTACTAATATCAGCCCCCAGCTGAATACATAGCCTTTACTAGCTATTAAAATGGGGGACCCCCCAAAAAAAATGACGTGGTGTCCCCCCTAATTTAATAGCTAGCAAAGGCTAGGCAAACAGCTGGGGGCTGATATTAATAGCCCAGGAAGGGAGCCATGAATATTGGCCTCCTCCCAGGCTAGAAACACCAGCCGTCAGCCGCCCCAGAAATGGCGCATTCATAGGATGCGCCAATTCTGGCACTTAGCCTCGCTCTTCCACGCTGCCCTGGTGCGGTGGCAGGGGGTAATAGGGTTGGGGTTGATGTCAGCTTATAATGCCAGCTGACATCAAGCCCAGGTTAGTAATGGAGAGGCGTCTATAAGACACCCCCATTACTAACCCCATAGTCAAAGTTAAAAAAAACACAAACACCCAGAATAAAGTCCTTTAATTGAAATAAAGACACAATCCTTTATTGTTCTAAATTAAACCATACTTACCATCACACCCATTCCAGCTGAAGCCAACGATCTCCTGCAATAAAAGAAAAATAATAAAGCAACCTCATCCTTACCTTTCCATGGTTCCCACGACAGCTTCAGCTCTGCTACATCGAGATGACAGGCTGGACCGCAGCAGAACGCTGCCATCCAGCCTGTCATCCCGCAGACACTGAGAAGCGCAGGCTTGCTTGCGCTGCTCAGCGTCTCTCTGTGACGACATCCAGATGAGCCGAGTTCATGTCCAATGAACTCGGCTCACCTCATGCACGTCACTGACAGCGTGGGAAAATTCTCACACTGAAGCGCTGATTGCAGGAGAATTTTCCCACGCTGTCAGTGACGTGCAGGAGGTGAGCTGAGTTCATTGGACATGAGCTCACCTCATGCACATCACTGACAGCGTGGGAGAATTCTCCTGCACTCAGCACTTCAGCGTGAGAATTTTCCCACGCTGTCAGTGACGTGCATGAGGTGAGCCGAGTTCATTGGACATGACCTCGGCTCATCTGGATGCCGTCACAGCGAGACAGTGAGGAGCGCAAGCATGCCTGCGCTTCTCAGTGTCTGCGGGATGACAGGCTGGATGGCGGCGTTCTGCTGCGGTCCAGCCAGTCATCTCGATGTAGCAGAGCTGAAGCTGTCGTGTGAACCATGGAAAGGTAAGGATGAGGTTGGTTTATTATTTTTCTTTTATTGCAGGAGATCGTTGGCTTCAGCTGGAATGGGTGTGATGGTAAGTATGGTTTAATTTAGAACAATAAAGAATTGTGTCTTTATTTCAATTAAAGGACTTTATTCTGGGTGTTGTGTTTTTTTTAAATACTTTACTAGAAATTCATGGCTGTCATGTCTAATACTGGCGTGACCCCATGAATTTTGGGCTTGGGGCCAGCTGATAATACCAAGCTGGCCCTAACCCCTTTATTACCCAGTGAGCCACCGCACCAGGGCCCTGGATGAGTTGGGTACAGCGCCAGAAGATGGCGCTTCTATGAACGCGCCATTTTCCGGGGTGGCTGCGGACTGCAATTTGTAGCGGGGGGGGGGGGGGGGCAGAAAGCTTGGGCCTCCCTGCGCTGCAGATTCCAGCCCCCAGCTGCCTAGTTGTACCTGGCTGGACACAAAAATAGGGCGAAGCCCCACGTACTTTTTTTTTAATTATTTCATGAAATTCATGAAATAATTAAGAAAAAAAGGCCTTCCCTATATTGTTGTGTCCGGCCAGGTACAAATAGGCAGCTGGTGGTTGGGGGCAGCCCGTTCCTGCCTGCTGTACCTGGCTGGACACAAATATAGTGCGAAGCCCAACTTCAATTTTTTTTAATTATTTCATGAAATTCATGAAATAATTAAGAAAAAAAGGGCTTCCCTATATTGTTGTGTCCGGCCAGGTACAAATAGGCAGCTGGTGGAAGGGGGCAGCCCGTTCCTGCCTGCTGTACCTGGCTGGACACAAATATAGTGCGAAGCCCCACTTCAATTTTTTTTAATTATTTCATGAAATTCATGAAATAATTAAGAAAAAAAGGGCTTCCCTATAATGTTGTGTCCGGCCAGGTACAAATAGGCAGCTGGTGGATGGGGGCAGCCCGTTCCTGCCTGCTGTACCTGGCTGGACACAAATATAGTGCGAAGCCCCACTTCAATTTTTTTAAATTATTTCAGGAAATTCATGAAATAATTTAAAAAAAATTGACGTGGGGCTTCGCACTATATTTGTGTCCAGCCAGGTACAGCAGGCAGGAACGGGCTGCCCCCAACCACCAGCTGCCTATTTGTACCTGGCCGGACACAACAATATAGGGAAGCCCTTTTTTTCTTAATTATTTCATGAAATAATTTAAAGAAAATTGACGTGGGGCTTCGCCCTGTTTTTGTGTCCAGCCAGGTACAACTAGGCAGCTGGGGGCTGGAATCCGCAGCGCAGGGAGGCCCAAGCTTTCTGGGCCACCCCCGCTGAAAATTGCAGTCCGCAGCCACCCCGGAAAATGGCGCGTTCATAGAAGCGCCATCTTCTGGCGCTGTACCCAACTCATCCAGGGCCCTGATGCGGTGGCTCACTGGGTAATAAAGGGGTTAGGGCCAGCTTGGCATTATCAGCTGGCCCTAAGCCCGAAATTCATGGGGTCACGCCAATATTAGACATGACCACCATGAATTTCTAGTAAAGTATTTAAAAAAAACACAACACCCAGAAAAAAGTCCTTTAATTGAAATAAACACACAATTCTTTATTGTTCTAAATTAAACCATACTTACCATCACGCCCATTCCAGCTGAAGCCAACGATCTCCTGAAATAAAAGAAAAATAATAAAGCAACATCATCCTTACCTTTCCATGGTTCCCATGACAGCTTCAGCTCTGCTACATCGAGATGACAGGCTGGACCGCAGCAGAACGCTGCCATCCAGCCTGTCATCCCGCAGACACTGAGAAGCGCAGGCTTGCTTGCGCTCCACAGTGTCTCTCTGTGAGGGCATCCAGATGAGCCGAGTTTATGTCCAATGAACTCGGCTCACCTCATGCACGTCACTGACAGCGTGGGAAAATTCTCCTGCACTCAGCGCTTCAGCGTGGTAGAATTCTCACACTGAAGCGCTGAGTGCAGGAGAATTCTCCCACGCTGTCAGTGACGTGCAGGAGGTGAGCTGAGTTCATTGGACATGAGCTCACCTTATGCACGTCACTGACAGCGTGGGAAAATTCTCCTGCACTCAGCGCTTCAGCGTGGGAGAATTCTCACGCTGAAGCGCTGAGTGCAGGAGAATTCTCCCACGCTGTCAGTGACGTGCAGGAGGTGAGCTGAGTTCATTGGACATGAGCTCACCTTATGCACGTCACTGACAGCGTGGGAGAATTCTCCTGCACTCACCGCTTCAGCGCGAGAATTTTCCCACGCTGTCAGTGACGTGCATGAGGTGAGCCGAGTTCATTGGACATGAACTCGGCTCATCTGGATGTCGTCACAGAGAGACGCTGAGCAGCGCAAGCAAGCCTGCGCTTCTCAGTGTCTGCGGGATGAGAGGCTGGATGGCAGCGTTCTGCTGCGGTCCAGCCTGTCATCTCGATGTAGCAGAGCTGAAGCTGTCGTGGGAACCATGGAAAGGTAAGGATGAGGTTGCTTTATTATTTTTCTTTTATTGCAGGAGATCGTTGGCTTCAGCTGGAATGGGCGTGACGGTAAGTATGGTTTAATTTAGAACAATAAAGGATTGTGTCTTTATTTCAATTAAAGGACTTTATTCTGGGTGTTTGTGTTTTTTTTAACTTTGACTATGGGGTTAGTAATGGGGGTGTCTTATAGACGCCTCTCCATTACTAACCTGGGCTTGATGTCAGCTGGCATTATAAGCTGACATCAACCCCAACCCTATTACCCCCTGCCACCGCACCAGGGCAGCGTGGAAGAGCGAGGCTAAGTGCCAGAATTGGCGCATCCTATGAATGCGCCATTTCTGGGGCGGCTGACGGCTGGTGTTTCTAGCCTGGGAGGGGGCCAATATTCATGGCTCCCTTCCTGGGCTATTAATTTCAGCCCCCAGCTGTCTGCCTAGCCTTTGCTAGCTATTAAATTAGGGGGGACCCAATGTCATTTTTTTTGGGGGTCCCCCATTTTAATAGCTAGTAAAGGCTATGTATTCAGCTGGGGGCTGATATTAGTAGCCTGGGAAGCTCCGTGGGTATTACCCCCTTCCCAGGCTTCAAACATCTGCCCCAGCCGTCTGCTTAACCTCCGCTAGAGCCTAAAATTAAGGGGAACCCCACGCCAATTTTTTTAATAATAAATCCTTTATTTTAATACTAAATGACAAGTACAGTAACCAACACTATCACTGTACTTCATATATATGTGACTGACATGTTTCTATCTATCTAATCTATGTGTGAAGCTCTATTCTGTCTGTTATAAATTGTCGGGTACCGCTGCTGAATTGCCGGCCGGCTTTTTTAAAGAGACGGTGCATGAAAACACTATTATTTTTTTTGATAAATCCTTTACGCTAAATGACAAGTACAGTAAGCAGCACTTTCACTGTACTTCGTATATATGTGGCTGACATGTTTATATCTATCTAATCTATGTGTGAAGCTCTATTCTTTCGGTTCTAAATTGTCGGGTACAGGTGTATGCCGCTGCTGAATTGCCGGCTTTTCATGTTTCACTGTTGGCACTGTTCCCATCGATTTGGGCAATCACTGTAATGCCACAACCACCATGGCTGTGGCATTACAGTGAGTGGCAGACAATCCCTGCATGATTGGTGCTCTAAATAGCGCCAGACATGCAGGACACGCTTTTGGTGCACGAACAGTTATCGAACATAACCTCGAACAGCCGAATATTTTGCAAATCGTTCGGGTTCGTCGAACAACTCGAACACCGCCCAAAACAGCTCGAATTTGAGATTGGCGAACAGTTCTAGTCGAACACCGCTCATCTCTACTACTGATTCTATTAGACGATCTATACTAAGCTCCACCAGCTTTCAAATTAATAATAATTTTAGCTGCATCTAGCCCAGAAAATAATTTTGGGTCTCCTAGATACGCAAGACACATGAGTGCCTTTTTGCTGCACTACCTGCAACATGACCCTCAGATTGTCAGAATTCGAAGTAATCCTGACTACTGGGTTGCCACACTCTTAGATCCCCCACACTCTTCAATCAACCTTTTCATTTTAATAAAGAACAAAAAAATGGTCATTTTTGAAATTATAAGCATTAGCAGGTTATTAGAAACTGAAATCAAACAGTTTTCAACTCAAAACTTTATTCTAGGTGATGTTACATTTGCACATAGGACCCCTTGTTCGAAAGGAGCTTCTGAACTCTCTCGTCCATTGAATTTGTCAGCTTATGGATGGCTTCTGCTTCAATTGTTTTGCATGAGGACAGAATACCCTCCCAGAGCTGTTGCTTAGATGTGAACTGCCTCCCGCCATCATAGACACTCCTTTTGATGATGATCCAGAGGTTCTAAATGGGGTTGAGGTCAGCGGAGCATGGGGGTCACACCATAAGTTTGTCCCCTTTTATGCCCATATCAGCCAGAGATGTAGATGTGTTATGTGCAGCATGAGACGGTGCATTATCATGCATGAAAATGATGTTGCTGTGGAATACACGGTTCTTCTACCTGAACCATGGCAGGAAGTACTGTTTGAGAAACTCCACATACATTATGGAGTTCTTCTTTACCCCTTCAGGGATCCTAAAGGGGCCGACAATCTCTCTCCCCATGATTGCAGCCCAAAACATTACTCCACCTCCTCCTTGTCGGCGCTGTAGCCTTGTTTGCGTGGGGTGTCCATCAACCAGCCATCCTCCATTCCATCCATCTGGACCATCGAGCGTTGCACGGCACTCATCGGTGAACATAACAGTTTTGAAGTCAGTCTTCATGCATTGTTTGGCCCACTGGAGCCGTTTCTGCTTGTGTGCAGTGGATAGAGGAGGTCGACAGGATGGCTTACGCACAGCTGCAAACCTGTGAAGGACTCTGCATCTTGTTGTTCGGCGGACGTTGGAGGCACCAGCAGCTTCAAAAACTTGTCTGCTGCTATGACAAGGCTTTTTTGCCGCTGCTCTTTTAACCTGACATAATTGCCTGTAGGAAAGAGTCCTCAATTTTACCTTATCAGCATGCACACGTGTGTACTGTGAATCAGCTACATACTTCTTGATTGTGCGATGATCAGGATCAAGTGTCTTGGCAATGTTGATTGTAGTCATGCCTTGACCTAAACACTCCACAATTTGTTGCTTCTCAGCAGCCGACGCATCCTTTTTCTTTCCCATTTTGGCAGAAAATGTAGGCTGCTTAATAATGTGGGACAGCCTTCTTAAGTAGTCTTGCCTTTCATTGGACACACCTGCCAAACTAATTAGCACAGGTGTCTGCAATTGCTTTCAGTGATATAAAGAGCCCTGACACATGTCACCATCAATGAGTTTAACTGACAAACAAACAAATTCTTCCCTTATCACTCCTAAACACTTTTTGCATAATAATTTGGAACACAGTGTACATGTGCTTTTCCACAAAACACCAGTGGTTCACGTAGTGAATCTTACAGTTCTAACTTTCCAACCGTGGTCTATATGGAGTTGTTCAATAAAGGGCCAAAATTAAGATAACAGATGGGAGAGGTCTCTATGAATAGGAATTCCTAAGTATTTGATACCCTGTGAGGGCCAGGCAAAGGGAAAGTTGGACTGGATGGAACGCTGTATGGATCTGGGGAGGAAGACATCGAGGGCCTCAGACTTCGCTGCATTGATTTTAAAATTTGACCATGTAACAAAGTGATCTATTTCAGTCATAACAGCAGGGATGGATATATGTGATTGAGTGATATATACTAGGACATCATCAGCAAATGCAAAGCACTTGTACTCGGTGCCTCCCACCTCAATCCACCTAATATTGGGGTTATGGTGAATTGATGAGAGCAGGTGCTCCGTCACAAGGATGTATAAGAGAGGGGACAGAGGTCATCCCTGCCTTGTCCCATTGGTGATTATGAAAGGTGATGAAAATGTTCTGACGTGCCTCCTGGGCCTTGGGACACCTGGAGCCGGACCCTTTTTGGTGGTTGTAGTCTCCGTGGCGGTGACCCGGTTCCGTGGCTCAGAGCGGTCAAACCAGTGGCGGAACTATTTATGTGGTTTTGATGTTTAAATGTCCGACTATGCCACCCGTGGATTGCGGTCAGAGTGAACCGCCGCTGCAGTGTAGACCGCTGAGGCTGGTGTTGTGGGTGCAGCAGAGCGTAGTATAACTCCCCACGGGAGGAGTATAGCCTCAGGGCAGTGTATGCGGAGGATGGGGGTGATGGTGCAGGGCAGCAGCAGTAACGACATGGAGTCAGTGATGCAGTCCCGGGCCTTTACTCACAGTTCTTATTATCCAGACCACTTCTGCAGGTAACGGCTGCCCACGTCGTATTGTGCTCACCAGGTGAGGGGCTCAGACCACTCCCAGATAACTTTGAAGCGATTCACAGGACGACCTTTGTGTGTCCTTTGTCTGGCCTTTCTTACCAACGCTTCTGTCCAGCAGCCTCGGGCCTCCTCTTGGTAAACTTAACGCCAGTTTCCCTGACCCTATGTGGTGCCTTCCTAGCTGGTGTAGCGAGGGGCTGCACCACATAAAATGTCACAGCCTCCGGTTTCTAGCTGAGGGTCGTTTCCCGCCTCCACTAGTTTCGGGGACCGGTCTCCCCCTTTGGCCTGACCCCTCCACGCAGGTCGATTCGGGCGTGCGGTGGCGACTCGCCCATCCGCACCCCTGGGATCCCTTCGTTCCTCGTTCCTGGAGCCTTCTCCGCTCCTCTTCCTTCTTTCTCCCTCTTCCAGGCCTGGGCCTCTGTTACTAGGCCCGCCTCCAGAGCAGAGCTCATGCAGAGCCCCTGCTCCCTGTCACTTCTGTTCAGACTTCTCTGCACTGAACTAAGATGGTGCCCACATTTTTTACTCCCTTCTCAATGCACCCAGGAACTGCTTCCTTCCTGCTCCTGCACTACAGGGTTCCCCTTCCTTGGTGTTCCCTCCCCCCACTCCAGCCAGGGACAGGGACTGTCGTGCCCATCTCAGGGGCAAATTAGTCGCCCTGCCCCACGGCAATGTGGTTTAATGCATTCAGGTGTCGGGGTCCTGATCCACACTCCATCCTTACCTGAGAGTGAGATATCACACCTCTGGGTGAGGTGCAATATCTCTGTAGCAACCGAGTCCTCGGGGTGCTACAGTTCCTTTTATCTTCAGCCTAGGTGACGTATTGCGATACAGGGCCGTGATTTTGGCTATAAAAGGGTCCCCTAGACCCCTACCCCAAGCTTTTTAAGAGAATAATATATGGCGTGCCAGGAGACTCTATGGAATGCTTTCTCAGCATCCAACGAGAGTATCTAATTACAAATTTTTAACTGCATCTAGCCCAGGAAATACTTTGTGCCGAGTAGCAGGGTCTGCTAGTCAGCGGATTATCCCAGCTGTTAAGCAAGCTACACCACCTGTAGTTTGGACACTTAATTTTTTCAAAGGAAATGCTTCGGGACCCCGGGATACTCAGTGAAGAGCATCAGGAGGCTCCCCAAGGCATAGGGGCTGGGACTGGCGGTAGGACGCCTTGCGGTGGACCACCGAGCTCGATCCTTATAAAAGCTTTTTAACTGCAGCAGCTTTAGTGGATGCTACTGTAGCTGGAAATACGCGGCTGCTGGCATGAGACTTGCCCTCCAATAGATCCTTGTAAAAGGATTTAAAGTGTATTCATTCAAATTAGAGAGACAATTTAAATTAAAAAGCTTAGACCTGCCTCCACCACAGGAGGGCTCGCTCGACCCACCAGCCTACAGGCACCAGTATTGGGAGAAGGGGGCTGGCCGTCAGGGTCCACCGCAGCTCTGGCTCAAAGCCGGTGACACTGAGGTCGCACGGGCAGGAACGGACTGGCCGTGTCGGCTTCGCACTTTTTTGGTTTTAGAAGGGCATGACATGTCTATATCTGTGTCTCCCCCTCCTTTTACTCCTCCACCTCTTTTCTTTTCGCATGACTATATGTACTTGTCACTTTTCCATGTGTTAGTTGTGTCTTCTGAGCAGTTTGTCAGCTTTTGGACACCTATGTGTTTTTATGTGTTTTTGTTTGCCTGCCATTTATTTTAATGGTGTTTTAACGGTGTTCGAAGGTGTTCGACGAACAGTTCGGCGAACATACGGGTGTTCGACAAACCGAACTCGAATACTACGGGGGTGGCTCAACACTACTTATGACTTCCAAGCAAAAGCTTCCAAAAATTAGGATGGAGCAACTTGCAATGCCTCTTACAAGAGCCATGCAGTACAGCATATTACAAACATTAGTCCCATTATTGGGGAGTGGGTCTCCCATAGTATTTGCTTATGGCTTCCAAGCAAAAGCTTCCAAAAATTAGGACGGAGAAACTTGTAATTGTTATGATCTGCAACATAAACTAGGGAAAGAAGGGGAGAGCTGTCCCTACAATAAGACTAAGCTGAGTCCCTACGTTGTAGCGGGCAACCTGTTCCTTGTGAACAGACCCGCCTTCATCCTCGGCTAGTCTGAAAGGAGACCTATAGAGAAAGGGAGGGGTCTCTAAAAGAACTAAGGACAAAAATGGGACAACTCCTAACAGAAGTTGTTGCAGAGCAAAAGATAGACTGACAAAAGTACTAGAGGTCCCAGAGGACCAAGCAAACTAGAGATAGATAGGCACAAAAACACCCGGCTAGAGAGACAGTCAAAAAAACACTGAAGTCCAGCAAAGCCAAAAGGGCGGAGCTGGAATATATAGGTAGATGGTCACGTGACCGCAAACACAAGAAAGAAACAAAATCAAACAGGAGGGTTATAACAGTACCCCCTCTTTTATGAGGATCCTCCGGATCCTCCAGGCCCAGGCCTATCCGGAAATCTCCTGTGGAAAGCTCTGACAAGTCTAGGGGCAGAGACATCATCCGCCTTTACCCAGGAGTTATCCTCGGGACCGAAACCTTTCCAAGCGATGAGATACTGCAATCTCCCTCTATGCTCTCTGGAATTCAGGATAGGAGAAATTTCATATTCGCCGTCTTCCACCACCGGAGGAACAGGGACAGTGGCCTCCTTATCCGATACATCAGCCTTTTTCAACAAGGAAACATGAAACACAGGATTAATCTTCCAGGAGGAGGGAACCTCAAACCTAACAGCAGACTGGTTTACCACCTGAAGCACCTTAAATGGCCCCACAAACTTCCGACCCAATTTTTTAGAGGGAATCCTCAACCGCAGATTCTTTGGAGGACAACCAAACCATGTCACCCACAGTAAACAAAACCTCTTTACGTTTCCTGTTAAAATACTTCTTGTACTTTTTGTTAGCCTCTTGAAGGTTACAACGTACATTAGTCCAAACTCTCTCCAAATCACCGGAAAAATTCTCCTCCTCTGGCACCGCCGACCACAATTTGGAGAACGAACCAAAAGACGGATGTCTCCCAGTACAGCAAAAAAAGGAGAACACCCAGCAGAGGAGGATGTATGGTTGTTAAGAGCAAATTCTGCGAGTGGCAGAAACTCAGACCACCCCTCTTGATTGTCTGACACAAAACAAGACAAAAACTGTTCAACATCTTGGTTCTTTCTTTCAGTCTGTCCATTAGACTCAGGATGATAACCAGATGAAAATGACAAATGGACTCCCAACCTGTCACAAAAAGCACGCCAAAAGCGAGCCACAAACTGAGGTCCCCTATCAGAAACAATGTTGGTGGGAATGCCATGGAGCCTGACAATTTCCTTAATAAACGCCTTAGCGAGTGTCTTAGCGTAGGGTAGCTTAATGAATGGAACCAAATGACACATCTTGCTAAAATGGTCCACGACCACCCAGATGACAATGAAACCCTCGGATACAGGAAGTTCAGTAATAAAATCCATTGCCAGATGCGTCCAAGGCGCAGTAGGAACCTCCAGAGGGCAAAGCAACCCCGCAGCAGAGGTATGTGAAGCCTTTGACCTAGCACACACCGTACATTGACGCACCCACTTGATGACTTCCTTCTGCTACCCAGGCCACCAAAAACTGCGACTGATAAGAGCGGGAGAAGGTCTTCTTACTTGATGGCACCCACGGTGCTTCTTTTACTTAGCGTCGGGACGCACATGTTATGTCCCGCAGGGCAGGCTGATCAAAATAAGATCCAAAGATGCTGTCAGTATGGTTTTACAAACCCAGTCCAAAGATCACAGACCACTGTCTTGGGAGGTAGACGAGGGAATATGAAAAATTGATCTGCAAGTAATCGGTCTAAAGTATTCAGAATACAGATGTAGTCGGCAGGATTTGAACCTGCATGGGTAGACTCCAATGTATTTCCAGTCCATCGCCTTAACCACTCGGCCACGACTACTCAGACATGAAATCCTTGTGAGTTTCACACACCTTTTCTTAAAGCACCATGATCAAGATCAGTTATTATTAGTGATGAGCGAGCATGCTCGCTACTGTTCAGTAGTCGCCCGAGCATCTCAGTACTCGAGATGCTCGGAGCCCGCCCGTACTTGCGCGATGCTCGGGTGGGAGCTCGGGTCCCCGTCCTGCATGTTTGGTGCTATTTAGAGCACCAATCATGCAGGGATTGTCTGCCACTCACTGTAATGTCACAGCCATGGTGGTTGTGGGGAAACACTGATTGCCCAAATCGATAGGAACAGTGCTCACAGTGAAACATGAAAAGCCGGCAATTCATCAGCGGCATACATCAGTACCTGACAATTTAGAACAGAAAGAATAGAGCATCACACATAGATTAGATAGATAGAAACATGTCAGTCACATATATAATAAGTACAGTGACAGTGTTGGTTACTGTACTTGTTATTTAGTGCTAAAATAAAGGATTTATTAAAAAAATAATAATAGTGTTTTCATGCACCCGTCTCTTTAAAAAAGCCACCCGGCAATTAATCATCGGCATACTTCGGTATCCGACAATTTAAAACAGAAAGAATAGAGCATCGCACATAGATTAGATAGATAGAAACATGTCAGTCACATATATAATAAGTAGAGTGACAGTGTTGATTACTGTACTTGTCATTTAGTGTTAAAATAAAGGATTTATTAAAAAAAAATTGACATAGGGTTCCCCATAATTTTAGTCTCTAGCGGAGGTTAAGCAGACGGCTAGGGCAGATGTTTGAAGCCTGGGAAGGGGGTAATACCCACGGAGCTTCCCAAGCTACTAATATCAGCCCCCAGCTGAATACCTAGCCTTTACCAACTATTAAAATGGGAGACCCCCCCAAAAAATGACATGGGGCCCCCCCTCTTTTAATAGCTAGCAAAGGCTAGGCAGACAGCTGGGGGCTGAGATTAATAGCCCAGGAAGGGTGCCATGAATATTGGCCCCCTCCCAGGCTAGAAACACCAGCCGTCAGCCGCCCCCGACGAAGCCCACACGAAACGCGCGTAGGGGCTCCTGTTCCTCAGTCAAAATTGGCTCTGCAGCACTATATGGGTAAGCTCATTTATTCACTGATATCATTGTGTTTCCCAGATATACTGTATATGCCTTTCTGGGGCTAATTAGGGCTACATTACACTATGTGCTAAATGACTATATATAACATTGGGATCAATTTTCCCTACATGGAATATCCCTTATACTTTCTAAAATATACTGAGACACCCTATGTGCAATATTAGATACTATTATTACCCAACAGTGCCAAATTTGTCACCCATTTGTGTGCTTTTTATCTCCTATTATTATGATTGTAATTAATCTTGCATTTTAATGGACTTAATAAACATTATTATGTTTTTTATGCAACATTTATTCTGATTATTGGGTCACAACTCCCTGATTTTCTTTATTGCTTATTATATTTATTTTTGGGAGGACCCCTTCTGTTACTATGGTCTTGACCTTCTTTTATAGTTCCATTCTATTCTGTAGTATTGGAGAGGCGTCTATAAGACACCCCCATTACTAACCCCCTAGTCAAAGTTAAAAAAAAACACAAACACCCAGAATACAGTCCTTTAATTGAAATAAACTCACAATTCTTTAATGTTCTAAATTAAACCATACTTACCATCATGCCCATTCCAGCTGAAGCCAACGATCTCCTGCAATAAAAATAAAATAAACCAACCTCATCCTTACCTTTCCATGGTTCCCAGGGTGGCTCCAGCTCTGCTACATTCACATGACAGGCAGGATCGCAGCCAAAAGCTTCCATCCAGCTTGCCATGCCGCAGACACTGAGAAGCGCAGGCATGCTTGCGCTCCTCAGTGTCTGGCTGTGACGGCATCCAGATGAGCCGAGTTCATGTCCAATGAACTTAGCTCACCACATGCACGTCACTGCATGAGGTGAGCTAAAGGACTTTATTCTGGGTGTTTGTGCTTTTTTTTAACTTTGACTATGGGGTTAGTAATGGGGGTGTCATATAGATGCCTCTCCATTGCTAACCTGGGCTTGATAT
The DNA here is from genome assembly GCF_046119375.1 of Phyllobates terribilis. Lineage (NCBI taxonomy): Eukaryota > Metazoa > Chordata > Amphibia > Anura > Dendrobatidae > Phyllobates > Phyllobates terribilis. Next base: position 49,289,958 of record NW_027362773.1, read on the forward strand.
CAGCTGGCATTATAAGCTGACATCAACCCCAACCCTATTACCCCACTGCTACAGGGCAGTGGGAAGAGCGAGGCTAAGGGCCAGAATTGGCGCATCCTATGGATGTGCCATTTCTGGGGTGGCTGACGGCTGGTGTTTCTAGCCGGGGAGGGGGGCAATATTCATGGCACACTTCCTGAGCTATTAATATCAGCCCGCAGCTGTCCGCCTAGCCTTTGCTATTAAGATAGGGGGGACCCCACGACATTTTTTTGGGTAGTCCCCCATTTTAATAGCTGGAAAAGGCTAGGTATTCAGCTGGGGGCTGATATTAGTAGCCTGGGAAGCTCTGTGGGTATTTCCCCCTTCCCAGGCTTTAAACATCTGCCCCAGCCATCTGCTTAACCTCCGCTAGAGACTAAAATTACGGGGAACCCCACGCCAATTTTTTTTTTAATAAATCCTTTATTTTAACACTAAATGACAAGTACAGTAATCAACACTATCACTGTACTTAATATATATGTGACTGACATGTTTCTATCTATCTAATCTATGTGTGATGCCCTATTCTTTCTGTTCTAAATTGTTGGGTACCGGTGTATGCCGCTAATGAAATCCTGGCCGGCTTTTGTAAAGAGACGGGTGCATGAAAATCAGAGGGCTCTAGTGTGTTCCAAGTGCCCTGCTATGTTTTTCATGCACCCTCCTATATACCCTGCCTTCCTGTCTGCCTATATATTCTGCCTGCCTGACGTTTAATTGAGCACCGTTCCCATCGACTTGGGCAATTTTTGACCTTCTGCACACCGCCGGGGGGGGGGGGGGGACCACCAGAAAAATGCTCGAGTTTCCCATAGACTTACATTGGGCTCGTTGCTCGAGTCGAGCACCCTATTTGTTCGACCCGAGCATTTTAGTGCTCGCTCATCACTAGTTATTAGCCCTCTGGAAGACATCTTAGAACAGCAAAGCAAAATACTAGGCCTCACTAAAATGTAAAAATCTGATTAAAAGTCATCAATTAGAACCTTGTACAGTTCATGGCTTTTCCCTCTTCATAAGGCGGATTTGAACTGGGTCAACTTCAAAAGAAAACCTGAACAAACTCTGAAAATGCTCAAAGGTCTGAACATATTAATTTCCATGTAAAAAGATTTGCTTTTCATATGATCAGGCTTTTGAGCGCCTTTTAACAGCATCAAGTTTCCAAAAACGCCAAGCGGTTAACTGAAATGAGAACATCATTCTTCAGGTGTTTTTCACTTAGAAGAGATCCATAATTATAATGCAAGTCAATGGGAAGGTAAGAAAGACCCCTGGAAGGCTCCTGAGTGACTTTTGGTGAGTTTTGTGAGCCACAAAAACGCACTCAAAAGATGCCCAAAACAATTCTTAGAAAAACGCCACCAAAAATGCTTACAAATCGCATAAGGAAATGCTGAAAGACAAGAGAAAAGATGACTCAGGAAAATAAAATGCTGATGTTTCCTGAAGCCATTTCGGTTTGAAATCCATGTCAGTTTTACCCACCTGGAAAAAGTGTCATGTGATCATTAACACAAGTCATAGAGAATGGTTGCTTGGTGTCACATAAATAGTATAAGTTTTGGTTCCTGACATTAATTTTAACTTTCTCTAATTCTATATAATAGATAACTTTCCTTCTAATATTCAAGTGTGAGCGGAAAAAGTGAAACCTGTGTTTCATGAAGAATTACCAAGGTTCCACTGAGATTTGAACTCAGATCACTGGATTCAAAGTCCAGAGTGCTAACCATTACACCATGGAACCAGAGGGACAATGTACCTAGCTGGATCTTCTTGTGAAGAAAAGGGTGAAACGAGCATGTTAAATCATGAATGGTGGTGAAAACAGGCTCTAAAGCTGCAGTGCAAATCTACTATTAATACAAAATGGTAAATTAATATCTACCATCCTTTTATTTCACAAGTGTCCCTAGAATTTCACGATATCACAACAAGGATAGTTTTAAATGTTGACATCCTATATTGGGGGGAACAGCTTGCATGGGGCATTATCTGGGGGGAACAGCCTGCATGGGGCATTATGTGGGAAGAACAGCCTGCATGGGGCATTATGTGTGGGGAACAGCCTGCATGGAGCATTATATGGGGGCCAGTATCCTGTATGGAGCGTTATATGGGGGCCAGTATCCTGCATGGAGCATTATATGGGGGCCAGAATTCTGTATGGAGCGTTATATGGGGGCCAGTATTCCGCATGGAGTATTATGTGGGGGCCAGTATCCTGTATGGAATGTTATATGGGGGCCAGTATTCTGTAAGCAGCATTAAATGGGGGCCAGTACTCTGTAAGCAGCATTTTATGGGGGCCAGTATTCTGTATGGAGCATTATATAGGGACCAGTATCCTGTATGGAGCGTTATATGGGGGCCAGTATTCTGTATGGAGTGTTAAATGGGGGCCAGTATTCTGTATGGATCATTATATGGGGGCCAGTATCCTGTATGGAGTGTTATATGGGAGCCAGTATTCTGTATGGAGCATTTTATATGGGCCAGTATTCTGTATGGAGCATTTTATGGGGGCCAGTCTCCTGTATGGAGCATTTTATGGGGGCCAGTATACTGTGTGGAGTGATTCGCTGGTTTATGAGCTATTGTGAAATTTACAATAGATATCAATCATGTAATGTAAGAAGTGAAATCTTTGCATTGTACCATATATATATATATATATTTTTTTTTTTCTCTTCGGTATCTGTGCATCATGAATCGTGGTATGTGTTAAAGGGGCCCACTGAGGCTCTATAGCACGGGGCCCACAAAAACCTGGAGCCGGCTGCTTTCCTCTGTGTAGCAGTGCAGCGCTGGTGTGGCACTGCCTTCATGATTCCCCTGACTTCCGATCATGTGACGGCGCCGTCACATGGCTAGAAGTCAGGAGAACCTGGTGGCAGCGACGTGGAAGAACGCAAGGATTCTGCAGGGATCGCATGGGGGTAAGTATAACAAGTTTTATTTTTTTTAAATACAATTAATTAACTAAGAGTGGGGGGAATCAGAGATGCATGGGGGGGATGAGAGATGCAAGGGGTGATGAGAGGTGCACATGGGGGGGTGAGAGCTGCACATGGGGGTGTGAGAGCTGCACATGAGGGGGGGTTGAGAGCTGCACATGGGGGGGGATGAGATGCACATGGGGGGGTGAGAGATGCACATGGGGGGGTTATGCTGTTTACAGAACTTTGTTGCTCTATGAAGGGCGGGGGGGGCTCAAAAATTTCTTGCACAGGGGCCCACTACAGTCTGTGTCCGCCCCTGTAAAGATTATTCATTGTGTATTAAAAGCTTTCATCCGAGACATTATTCAAGTAGAGTTTGTAGAAATCTAAGCCCATGTCCCAGTCCATCAGCCACAATAGTGCTCTGTGGCCGCTGGACTAAAGCGGGAGAAGGTCTTCTTACTTGATGGCACCCGCGGTGCTTTTTTTGTTTAGCGTCGGGACCCACATGTTATGTCGCGGAGGGCAGGCTAATCAAAAGAAGTTCCTGTCAGTATGGTTCTACAAACCCAGTCCAAAGATCACAGACCACTGTCTTGGGAGATAGACAAAGGAATATGAAAAATTGATCTGCAAGTAATCAGTCAAAAGTTTTGGGAACATAGATGTAGTCGGCAGGATTTGAACCTGCGTGGGGAGACCCCAATGGATTTCAAGTCCATCGCCTCAACCACTTGGCCACAACTACACAGACATGAAATCTTTTTGAGTTTCACACACCTTTTCTTAAAGCACCATGTGACGAAATGGACCCATTTTATATAAAACATAGGATGATTTCTTATTTATCCCGACAATTTGGTGTTTTGTGGCAAACTCGTAATATGCCACTCATGGCTTAAGTTCTTACAATCTAGCTGGACACTATTTTGTATACCCATTGTTTCTAGAGTCTTGTAGATGTTGGTTATGTTAACCTAGGTAATGCAATTATCTCTCTTCTGTAAGGTCAGAGGAATTTAATCCTGTTAGAATGCCATTGTATTACCATGTGGATTGTTGACTCTATGTAAATTGCCTCAGCCATCATTGTTCTAATGTCATAACTTGCAAACCGAATGTCTCCTACTAGAATTCTATTGTAGGGCTATATCAATCAGTAGGTGGCTCTCCCTTGCCTGGACTGCAATACGACCAAAAATGGTTATATGGGACTTGAGATCCAGCCAATGAAAAGAGAGTGTTATTCCAACAATCGTGAAGTCCCCGGTGTCCTGCAATGAGGGCTGAGGGTATATCAGGAGGACTCTTCAGTTGACCAGGAGATTTTTGTCTACTGCCCTCAGCCTAGGGATGTCAGTCCCGACTGCAGGTGCCCTAGCTTGAAGACAGGCAGCTAATTAAGTATCTTCGGATTCAAATGGGAGAACAACGACCGCATAGGACGCAACCCAGGTTGGGACATTTCGGTCACCTGGTTAATGACCTTGCTGTGCTGTCTCAGTTCCAAACGCTGGCATTATTTCTTTCTGGGTGGGTGCCTGCCAAAAGAAGGGGACTACTGATTTGGAGTAAATAGTCCTGGAAGATCTGAGACACGAAGAATCTAAAACCCTGGTTAGCCAGCGGAAGGGTGAGACTCTGTTGCCTGTTACAATTTGTGCTGTGCTGGTTATGTGTTATATGCTGTTAGTTGTTTGGGATACAATAAAGCCTTAATATTGTGATTCCCTCATCCTGTGTTGTCTGAGTAGTGTTCTGCCCACGGTTGAGGAGTCCGGGCATTCAGTTGGGGATGAGCCCTGGTCCACGTTGTCTTTCTAAAGGTAGCTGGGCCAGCGGACAAGAGCACCCACTGACCCCGCGTCTTTACAATTGATGGAAGCGGTGGGATACTACTCAGCCAGGTTTATCCAGGAGGGCTGCAGGGGACTGGTGTTTGTGGCCACAGTCCAGGGATTCAACAACCAGGGAGGCATATAAGCATACCCAGCAAGCCATAGGTGAGGCATTCAGGTTTCGGACACTGCCATGTCCAACCCCTCCAGCTCAGCCATGGGACAAGGGCCAGAGAGGAGATACGACCGCAGCAATAAATGGATGTTAAAGGAGATGTGCCAGAGACGAATTGTTGAATACAGGAGCGCTGACACTCAGGTGGCTTTGATCCAGAAATTGGTCCATTGGGAGATCCAGAATGAGGTGGAGGACTATGAGGACCCCGTCGACATTGAACCCGAGGATGTCCACCATGTGTCTCATCCTGGGTCCCGTGACAATCTGGAAACCACCCAATCCCCAGCAGAACAAGCCAAGGAATGGAAGGCTGCCTTGGGGCCTGAAGCTTCAAGAGAAGAAAGGGCTGGTGTTTTGCAAGCAGTGCTTGGAGCTCCAATTTCCTTACCCCGAGTGCCCACCTCCACAATAGACCGCCACCAAGGAATTCATCTTTGCTACAGTGGCGAACCAGTGATGAATGAATCCAGCACGGAGATTGATAAACACTTGCAAAACTTTGAGGTGATGATGAGTATGCACAGGGTGCCCACAGCTGAGTGGCCCAGATACCTGTGGAAAAGTTTGCCTGGTTCGGCCCCAGGAGGCTGTCCGATCACTTGGGCCTCAGGATTGCTTGGACTATGGAATTATTAAGGACAATCTGTTGACCCTTTTTGCCATAACCCCTGAGAGATATCGCATTAAGTTCCGGACTATGCCTCGCCAGGGTGTCTCATACGTCGAATTTGACAGTCAGCTCCGACGACACTGTAACCACTGGCTCAATGGTCAGGCTACCCACTCTGCTGCTGCCCACTGGGACATGATAGTACTCGAACAGCTTATGGAAAAGATGGACCCGGAAATACGAGAATGGGTGACGGACCGGAAACCCGACACCCTCAAGCAAGCAGCCCGATTGGCTGACGAATTTACAGCCAACCGACCCAGCTGAAGACCCAATAGACCCACCAATCCCAGGAGGTTCCTCAACCATGGATCCCAGAGACCTTCCAACTCCCGTGCTGGACTAACTCACTATGATACAGAAGCCCAAACAGGGCAAAGGCTTACCAACAGGGCCCGTAATTTGCCTAACCCACGATGCTGTTATACGTGTGGCGCCTTGGACACATGACCAAAGAGTATCTTCAAAACCGGGGCCCCATGCCTGGAGCCCGTCTGCCAGATCAACCAGTCAACCAGTCAACATATGCAGATATGAACCAGTGAGGCCTGAAGGATACTACCCCCACGAAACACCAGCAGCTGAGAAAGTGATTTACCCGATCCACACCTTGCGGCAGGCCGGACACCGTACACCAGCCAACCTCAATCGCCACATACAGACGGTCAAGATTGGTGGAATACCGGCTCAGGGACTTCGAGACACTGGATCCTCAATCACCCTGGTTAGCCCAGATATTGTTCCCGCCGAACATCATTTACCAGGCCGCCAAGTGACCATCTCCCTTGCTGGGGGCCAGCGATCAAACATCCCTCTGGCACGAGTGCAGTTGGACCTTTGGAACTGACCAGGGAGAGGTTGAAATGGAGCTCATGGACGGCCACCCAACTCCTGTCCTTTTGGGAAATGACCTAGGACAAGGATTATCCAGCCAGTTTGTCACCGCCATCACCCGCAGCCAAGCCAAGAATCAACCGTGAGCAGATCTTTCTACCAACCCATCCGATGATAAACCACCCCCGCAGTCTTCAACCTCCTCTTCTGAGCCAACAAATGTGAGTATGTCAAACCAAACTGTGGCCATTGACTGGGGGGAGATAGACCGTAAGGAGTTCAGGGAAGCCCAACTGACAGACCACACCCTAGAGAGTATCCGTAGTGCGGCTGTGCATCCTGGGGGAGGAAATCAGGTGGTGTAAAGATGGGAAAGACCTTTTATATCGGGAAAAGACCGCATCCTGTCCAGAAAGACCTTGGACCCGTGTACATCAGCTTGTGGTACCCCAGCAATACCAACCCCAACTACTGCGCTTAGCTCATGATGTTCCCGCAGCTGGGCTCCAAAAAGACCAGGGCCCGCTTGTTGTGTAGTTTTTTTTGGCCAAGGGTCACTCAAGAAGTGAAGAACTACAGAGCATCTTGACCAGTGTGTCAACGTATTGGCGGAGCCCCATGTTGGGCCCAACTCCAGCCCATGCCCCGGGGATCTCGGTTTATATCCACCCTCGATCTGAGCAAGGGATACTGACAGATCTCACTCACAAGAGAGGCTCAAGAGAAATCAGCTTTCATAACCCCTTTTGGTCTATATGAGTTCACCAGCATGCCTTTTGGGATGAAGAATGACCCGGCTACCTTCCAAAGGATGGTGGACCATTTAATAGAGGGATGTCAGGGGTATGCCCAGGCCTATTTGGATGACATCGCTATCTTTAGCGACACCTGTGAAGAGCATCTTCAGCACGTGTCCCAGGTGCTGCAATGGGTAGCCAAAGCCCAGCTCACCATCCGACCTGACAAGTGCCAAATGGGGATGGCCGAGGTATTGGTGGGAAGTGGGTGCATTCGTCCAGAACCAGCAAAAGTAGAAGCAATTACACAGTGGCCGCGCCCAGTCAACCAAAAACAGGTCCGCGCATTTTTGGGCACCGCAAACTATTATAGAAAATTAATCTCCAATTAATGCACCATAGCAAAACCGCTCACCGACCTCACAACCAAAAAATATGCCCGCAACCTTTTCTGGACCCCAGAATGTGAAGCTGAGTTCCTCCAGTTGAAAGACAGGCTAGCCCAGAGCCCAGTTCTGACTGCGCCTGACTTCCGACGTAGGTTCATTGTCCAAACCGATGCATCAGACACAGGACTAGGAGCGGTACTTAGCCAAGTGGGGGCTGTCGGTGAGGAACATCCGATAGCTTATATCTCCCGCAAACTGTTGGACCGAGAGAGGGCCTACGCCACCATAGAAAAGAAATGCCTGGCCATAGTCTGGGCCCTAAAAAAAAATTGCAGCCCTACCTCTATGGCAATGAATTTACACTCCTCACTGACCACAATCCATTGAGTTGGCTAAACCGCACTGCTGGGGACAACGAGCGATTGCTTAGGTGGAGTCTGGCGTTACAATCCTACAATTTCTCCATCTCACAAACAATTTCTCCATCTCACAAAAACAAGGCAAGAACCATGGAAATGCGGATGGACTGTCCCGACAGGTGGAGAAGGATGATCAGAAGCCTATCATGTCTGGCTAAATAAGAAGGGGGAGGAATGTGAAGAAATGGACCCCTTTTATATACAACATAGGATGATTTCTTATTAATCCGGACAATTTGGTATTTTGTGTGCAAACTCGTAATATGCCACTCATGGGTTAAGTTCTTACAATATAGCCGGACACTATTCTGTATGCCCATTGTTTCTAGAGTCTTGTAGATGTTGGTGATGTTAACCTAGGTAATGCAATTATCTCTCTTCTGTAAGGTCAGAGGAATTTAATCCTGTTAAAATGCCATTGTATTACCATGTGGATTGTTGACTCTATGTAAATTGCCTCAGCCACCATTGTTCTAATGTCATAACTTACAAACCGAATGTCTCCTACTAGAATTCCATTGTAGGACTACATCAATCAGTGTGTGGCTCTCCCTTGCCTGGACTGCAATACGACCAAAAAAGGGTTATATGGGACTTGAGATCCAGCCAATGAAAAGAGAGTCTTATTCCACCAATCGTGAAGTCCCCGGTATCCTGCAATGAGGGCTGAGGGTATATCAGGAGGACTCTTCAGTTGACCAGGAGATTTTTGTCTACTGCCCTCAGCCTAGGGATGTCGGTCCCGACTGCAGATGCACTAGCTTGAAGACAGGCAGCAAATTTAGGATCTTCGGATTCGAATGGGAGAACAACGACCGCATAGGGCGCAACCCAGGTTGGGACATTTCGGTCACCTGGTTACAGACCTTGCCGTGCTGTCTCTGTTCCAAACTCCGGCATTATTTCTTTCTTGGCGGGTGCCTGCCAAAAGAAGGGGACCACTGGTTTGGAGTATTTAGTCCTGGAAGATCTGAGATACGAAGAAACTAAAACCCTGGTTAGCCAGCAGAAGGGTGAGACTCTGTTGCCTGTTACAATTTGTGCTGTGCTGGTTATGTGTTATATGCTGTTAGTTGTTGGGGATCCAATAAAGCCTTAATATTGTGATTCCCTCACCTTGTGTTGTGTGAGTAGTGTTCTGCCCATGGTTGAGGAGTCCAGGCGTTCAGTTGGGGATTAGCCCTGGTCCACGTTGTCTTTCTAAAGTTGACTGGGCCAGCGGACGAGAGCACCCACTGACCCCGTGTCTTTACACACCATGATCAAGATCAGTGATTATCCCTCTGGAAGATATCTTAGAAAAGCAAAGCAAAATTCTATTCCTCACTAAAATGTAAAAATCTGATTTAAAGTCATCATTTATTAGAACCTTGTACAGCTCATGGCTTTTCCCTCTTCATTAGGCGGATTTGAACTGGGTCCACTACAAAAACATCCTGAAAAAAATTCTGAAAATGCTCAAAGGTCTGAGCAAATTAATTTCCATGTAAAAAAGACTTGCTTTTCATATGATCAGTAGCGTTGAGCGAGCATGCTCGACACTGTTCGCTACTCACCCGATCATCTCACTACTCGGGATGTTCGGCTAGCACCAAGCATTTCTGGGTTACTCGGGCGGTAGCTCGTGTCTTCGCCCTGCATGTTTGGCGCTCTTTTCAGAGCCAATGAACATGCAGGGATTGCCAGCCAGTCACTGTAATGCCACAGCCATGTTGTTTGTGGGCATTACAGTGATTGGCTGGCCGCAGAGCGTCCCCTCGAGTATTTAAAATCGGGCGCCACCATCTTGGACACAGTCGCTCCGGATTAGATGGTGTAGGGAGAGTGCTGCTGAACTAGGGAGAGATTTATACTGCAAAATAGGTAGCGTAGGGTCTCTAAAGCCTGCAAAATCAAACAAACAGTCCTCCTCAGGACTAATATCCATCCCAGATATCAGGCAGGCAGACAGGCTGTATAGGAGATGCAGTGGTTATACCAACAAACACTGCTTTAAATTCCTGTGTGCTGCTTTTCAAATTGCTAGACTTAGCCCCAGGTCTCAGGGGCCAGGAAAAATCCTGTTTTGTTTTTTTCTCCTCTGTCAGACTGTACAAATACCCATCTTAATAACCTTTTGGTTGAGTGTGTCTGTGAGTGTTCAGACACAAATATATCTGTTTAAAATATTCTTGTTTAGGCCAGAGAACTAGAACTGTGGTTTTCCTCTTCCAAGTTTCAAATCTCCTTTTTATTAACCTTTTGCCATTGATAGTGCGAGTGTAAGTTATTTTACTTAATTTACAATGGGTAAGAAGCGTGGCAAGGGACGTGGAACTGGACGTTCTGGTGATGGTGCATGCAGAGGAAGGGGCCGTGGCCAAGGTGAAAATGTGCCACAACCAACAGCCACATCTTCTCACTCCCAGTTCTTGACCGAATTACTAGGGAAGCACACAACAACACCGCTTTTGCGAACTGATCAGTGTGAACAGGTAATTAATTGGATAGCAGATAATACTTCCAGTCACCTGGGCACCACCACCTCCGGTCTGTCTTCCACATGGTCAAGTGTTAGTAGCCGTGAGTCTCGACCGCATACCCCTCCTCACCCTGATGCTCCTTCCTCCCACCATGCCGAGTGTCGCCAGACAGCAACTGATCCCACAGTTGAACACTCTGAAGAGCTGTTCACTTGTCCATTTCCATATTTGGGCCCCTCGCCTGCTCTGCTTGAAGTGGTGGAAGAGGAGATCCCATGTAGCGTTTGCCAAATATTTGAACAGCCACGGCAACAGGAAGGATACGCTGGTAATTTGTCACAAGAGGTGGACGATGACGAGACACAATTTCCACAAAGTGAGGAGGAGGACTGTGGTGCGGAAGTGGAAGAGGAGGAGGTGGTGGATGATCTAGTGACTGACCCAACGTGGCAGGAGGAAACGCAGAGCCAGGCCAGCAGCACACAGGGGGAGGGAGGCAGAGTACCCCAACAGGCAGGAAGAAGCAGTGTGGTGGCCACAGACAGAAGGCGGGCAACCTTTCCCCGTAACACCAACACGAGGGATGTTGCCTGTACAATCGGTAGGTCTTCCAGAGTCTGAAATATTTTTAAAGACTCTGTTGATAACCCCAAAAAGGCCATTTGTACCACCTGCCAGTCCAGCATCAGCAGGGGTGACAAAACAAAAAGCCTGACCACCACCAACATGATCAGGCACATGTCAGCAAAGCACCCGACTTTGTGGGGCGAAACCTAGGGTCCACGACCAGTGTCAGCGGGTGTCACCACTGCTTCTTCCGCTGTTGTGCGTGTAAGAGAACGCCCTGTTTTGCGTGCAAGGCAATGCCCTGTCCATACTGTATGCAAAGATGCCCTCTCCTCTCAGTCTTCACTAGTTATGGCAGTTTCTCAAGAAACAGCATCAACGTCCACGTCCACGTCCCACCGCAGCGTTCAATTGTCCATATCCCAGACCGTTGAATGAAAGCGCAAATTCGCAGGCAACGCCCCACAGGCCACTGTCCTACATTCGCACATTTCACAACTGCTTGCGTTGGAAATGCTGCCTTTTAGGCTGGTGGAGATGGAATCCTTCCGCAACCTTATGGCGGTGGCCGTCCCTCGGTACTCGGTCCCCTGCCGACACTATTTTGCCGGTGTGCCATCCCCACACTACACAAGCACGTGTCCCAAATAATCTGCCGTGCCCTCAACAGCGCAGTTACTGGGAGATTCCACCTGACAACGGACAAGTGGACAAGTGCTTGTGGCCAGGGACGGTACATCTCCCTGATGGCACACTGGGTAAACATAGTGGAAGCTGGGACCCAGTCGGACCTTGGGACAGAACACATCCTCCCCACACCGAGGATTGCGGGCCCTATGTCAGACAGAGTTGCCCCCACAGTGTACAGCTCCAGCGCATCATCCTCCTCCTCATGTTCAACCTCCATCTCAGATATCAACACATCAGTTACAAGCAGCAGTACTGCCTCAGCCAAGCAGCAACAGGCTGTGCTGAAAGTCATAAGTAGAGATGAGCGTTGTTCTACTCGAACTGTTCGCCAATCTCAAATTCGAGCTGTTTGGGCGGTGTTCGAGCCGTTCGGCGAACACGAACAATTTGAGAAAAATTCGGCTGTTCGAGGTTATGTTCGATAACTGTTCCTGCACCAAAATCATAACTGGATTTTTTCTCAGTAATGATGAAAATTAATGTTAATACGCAGTTTGAGTGTACAGCGGGGTGGGGGAGGGGCAGGGGATGGATCTCTGCAGGAACAATGAAGATCTCCATTTTTTTTTCTCTTTCCCGCATTTACAGTGGGGAGGTGCAATCTGTCAGCCTATCAGCAGCGCACACACGGAGCGAAGTGCTTTTTTTCACACAAGCAAGGGCATGTGTCATTGGCAGTGTATGTCACATGTCCTTGCCCTATAAAACCAAGCCATTTTCCCCGTCGCCACCATTTTCTCACTGCTGCAGCTGCGTGTTAGACGGCACCGCTGTTGCTGTGTGCGCTATACCTTGTTAATTTCAAGCCAATTTTCGCACAAATATACAGATAGTTTGGGAGTAGGGAATAGTTGTGATTGCAGTCCTTTTAAGGACTAGGTTACAGTATTTCCTACGACTTTTATCAGGCAGGTCTGTGCTCTTAAATAGATAGGTTGTGGGAGTAAAGACTAATTGTAATTGGAGTCCTTTTCAGGACTAGGTTACATCAGTTCCTATCAGTTTTTGCCAGGCAGGTCTGTGCCAGTGCTGTGCAAGTTTTTTTCACAGCATTTGGCTGAATCTAGCAAAGCTAATCCTTTTTGGCCTATTGCAGAGTGTGTTAGTCAGTGGAGTAGCCTATCTGTGTTGCAAGATATACCACCTGTGTATAGAATACCAATTTTTTTACTGCACCTAGTGAAGTAAAATCTTTTGGGCATAGCATCATTCTATTAGTCCATCTATACTGACCTCCATCAGGTTGCAAACTGAATCTAATTTTTTTCTGCATCTAGCTCTGAAAAAATATTTGGCCTTCTAGCAGTGTGTGGGACTTGTTCTATTAGTCCACCTATACTGACCTCCATCAGGTTGCAAACTGAATATATTTTTTTCTGCATCTACCTCTGAAAAAATATTTGGCCTTCTAGTAGTGTGTGGGACTTTCTCTGTTAGTCCATCTATACTGACCTCCATCAGGTTGCAAACTGAATATATTTTTTTCTGCATCTACCTCTGAAAAAATATTGGGCTTCTAGCTGTGTGTGGGTCTTGTTCTATTAATCCATCTATACTGTCCTCCATCAGGTTGCAAACTGAATATAATTTTTTTCTGCATCTAGCTGTGAAAAAATATTTGGCCTTCTAGTAGTGTGTCGGACTTTCTCTATTAGTCCATCTATACTGACCTCCATCAGGTTGCAAATTAAAAATAATTTTTACCTGCATCTACAGTACCTCTGAAAAAATATTTGGGCTTCTAGCTGTGTGTGGGACTTGTTGTATTAGTCCATCTATACTGACCTCCATCAGGTTGCAAACTGAATATAATTTTTTTCTGCATCTAGCTCTGAAAAAATATTTGGCCTTCTAGTAGTGTGTGGGACTTTCTCTGTTAGTCCATCTATACTGACCTCCATCAGGTTGCAAATTAAAAATAATTTTTATCTGCATCTACAGTACCTCTGAAAAAATATTTGGGCTTCTAGCTGTGTGTGGGACTTGTTGTATTAGTCCATCTATACTGACCTCCATCAGGTTGCAAACTGAATATAATTTTTTCTGCATCTACCTCTGAAAAAATATTGGGCTTCTAGCTGTGTGTGGGTCTTGTTCTATTAATCCATCTATACAGACCTCCATCAGGTTGCAAACTGAATATAATTTTTTTCTGCATCTAGCTCTGAAAAAATATTTGGCCTTCTAGCAGTGTGTGGGCTTGTTCTATTAGTCCACCTATACTGACCTCCATCAGGTTGCAAATTCAAAATATTTTTTTGTATGCATCTAGCTCTGAAAAAATATTTGGCCTTCTAGCAGTGTGTGGGACTTTCTCTGTTAGTTCATCTATACTGACCTCCATCAGGTTGCAAACTGAATCTAATTTTTTTCTGCATCTAGCTCTGAAAAAATATTTGGCCTTCTAGCAGTGTGTCGGACTTTCTCTATTAGTCCATCTATACTGACCTCCATCAGGTTGCAAATTAAAAATAATTTTTATCTGCATCTACAGTACCTCTGAAAAAATATTTGGGCTTCTAGCTGTGTGTGGGACTTGTTGTATTAGTCCATCTATACTGACCTCCATCAGGTTGCAAACTGAATATATTTTTTTCTGCATCTACCTCTGAAAAAATATTGGGCTTCTAGCTGTGTGTGGGACTTGTTGTGTTAGTCGATCTATACTGACCTCCATCAGGTTGCAAATTGAATATAATTTTTTTCTGCATCTAACCCAGCCAATAGTTTTGGCCTAATACCACAGTTTGGCCACTCAGCTCTGCTCGGTTACCATCCATTGTTTTTTTGTGCAAACAACTCCAGAGTTGTGAATTAGTTAACCACCAAAATTTGTGGAAAAAGGCCTGCTGCTGGTGGAAAGGGGAATAGGCGTGTTGGGAAGGGGAAAAAAGGTTGTGTCCTTGGGGTAGGTGTTAAAGCAACAGTAACATCTGCAGAAGAAAGACCATCTTCCAGCCAAACTAAAATGTCTACTTCTTTTAGCGGATAATGTGATAAGATCCCTTTCTTACGGCCACGCCAATCGCTACAAATTCCAGATGAGGCACAAAAACAGCAGGTGCTTCAACGGATATCAAGTGCTCCTTTAAGTGGGCTCTCCTCCACATCAACTTCAACATCACAAATACTCCAGTCCTCAAAGGTGTCACCCAAATCGCACTTGCTTCCTCACAGCTCCCAAATCTCCAGCTGCCCGTCTGAGTATGAGGTAGAACAGATGGTTGAGTCTGCAGAGCTGTTTACTCATACTATAGCCTGGGAATCAGAGGTCGACTCCAGCGCTTCTGTGAATCCAGACGAGGAAATGATCTGCACTGATGCCCAGAATCTTTATGAGTCGGATCCAGGACCAGACGCAGAAGGTTCTGACCATAATGTAGACCCTCATTCCCAAACTGTAACTCCTGTTGGTGGAGACAATGAGGAAGACGATGATAAGACTCAAATACCCGATTGGAGCGACAACTTTAGTTTTTTGTCAGGGCAGGAACAGGTTGGCTCTGAGGACGACGGGTGTGATAACACACAGGGTGATGATGATGAGGTTGGAGATCCCACTTACTGTCAACCCACAGTCAGCCAAGAGATGAGGTCAGCAGAGGAGGTGGAGGAAGATGCTAGTGACGACGAGGTCAGGTTGCGCCTTCCTGGACAGAGACGTAGTACTGGAAGCACGTCAACAACTGCATCCTCAAACACAACTCTGCCTCTCACCACAAGTCGTGGTGGCTCTTCAGGTCGCATGGGTGCAAAGCCTTGCATAGCCTGGACATTTTTTCAGATCGATAAAGATGACCCAACTCGTGTTATCTGTAACATTTGTCAGCAAAAGCTAAGTAGAGGCCAAAAAATACATAGTTTGAGTACTTCATGCATGAACCGGCACATGGACATGAAGCATAAGTTGCAGTGGGAAGCTCAGTGTGCTACAATGCGGCCTAGCCGGCCGGGCCAACCACCGTCTGCCATATCTTGTGCATCCGCGGCCTCTTCATCCTCTGTGACTGGGGAGACAGCAGTCACACCTGTTTTGGGGCGCAGATCTGCCACCTCTTTACCCGCAACAGCCAGCGTGATTGGCAGGTCATCATTTTCTTTGGAGGTGGTAACAGCAGCTGGTGTTGAGCGCTGTCCGACATCGATAGCACCACCTTTGGATCAAGGCAACCTAACATGTCCGCCTGCATCTTCATCACAGACCGGCAGTTTGCCGGGGACACCCTTATCAACCCCGTCTAAGCACAATAGCCAGTCCTCGGTCCCTCAGATGTGGACAAGTAAAAGACCATTTCCTCCTAGCCATGAGAAAGCTAAGAGGTTGAATTTCACCATCTGCAAGCTCTTGGCTACAGAAATGCTGCCTTTCCGCCTGGTGGACACAGAGGATTTTCGAGACCTTATGTCCGTCGCAGTGCCCCAGTACCAGATGCCCAGTCGGCACTACTTCTCAAAGAAAGGTGTGCCTGCGCTCCACCAGCATGTCGCACACAACATCACCGCTTCTTTGAGAAACTCTGTGTGTGACAGGGTGCATTTCACCACAGACACTTGGACGAGTAGGCATGGACAGGGGCGTTACATGTCGCTGACTGGGCACTGGGTAACTATGGTGACAGCAGGACAAGGGGCTGATGTCCAAGTCTTGCCGTCCCCACGAGTTGTGCGTCAATCCTCTTTATGTCAAAGTTCCTCCACTGCTTCTGCCTCCTCAACCTCCTCTCGGTCTTCCACCTGCACCCAAAGCCTGTCTGGTCATGCCACAAGCTTTCTAACTGCGCAGAAGGGATCCTGCACACCTCCTTACTATGCTGGCAGTAGGGCTCAACGTCATCAGGCGGTTTTTACATTGAAATGTCTGGGAAATGTGAGTCACATATCTGAGGAGTTGTGGTCAGCTCTGGAGAACCAATTTCATGAATGGTTGTCTCCACTGGACCTGAAACCAGGGAAGGCCGTGTGCGACAATGCTGCAAACCTGGGTGCGGCCCTTCGCCGGGGCAATGTCACACACGTGCCTTGTATGGCTCACGTGTTGAACCTGGTTGTCCAGCAATTTTTAGCCCACTATCCCAGACTAGATGGCCTTCTGCAGAGGGCACGGTCACTGTGTGCTCACTTCCGCCGTTCGCATCCCGCAGCTCAGCGACTTACATCTCTACAGAAGTCGTTGGGCCTGCCACTTCACCGGCTAAAATGCGATGTGCCTACCCGGTAGAATTCAACTCTGCACATGTTGCAGCGACTGTGGCAGCACCGACAAGCCCTGGTGCAATACGTTCTGACGTATAGCCTGGGCCAACGAGATTCAGAGGTGGGGCAAATCACGCTGGAGGAGTGGTCTCAGATCAGGGACCTATGCACCCTTCTGCACAGTTTTGAAATGGCGACGAAGATGTTTAGTGCTGACGATGCCATTATCAGCATGACTATTCCGGTGATTTACATGCTGGAGCACATGTTAAACAGAATTCGGAGTCAGGTGGTGGCACAAGAGGAGGTGGAGGAAGTAGAGGAGGAGGAGCTGTATGCGGAAGGGCTAACATCTGCAAGGTCCAGACGGTCGGCAGCACCAAGGCGGCAGGCATGTGAGGGTGGGGGAGATGGTTTTACCAGGGCGCATGGTAGCAGCCAAACTAGTGAGGAAGGTGCAGGAGCCCAGGAAGAAGTGGAGGACGAACTGATGGAAGACTCATCAGATGAGGGAGACCTTGATCACATTTCTGTTGTGCGAGGTTGGGGGGAGAGGACAGAGGAAGGAAGCATGATTGTTACCTCGCCACCAACACAACAGGGACTTGGTGCTCCTGGATGC
Source organism: Phyllobates terribilis (assembly GCF_046119375.1). Classification (NCBI taxonomy): domain Eukaryota; kingdom Metazoa; phylum Chordata; class Amphibia; order Anura; family Dendrobatidae; genus Phyllobates; species Phyllobates terribilis. The sequence continues at coordinate 49,307,526 of NW_027362773.1, forward strand.
GCAACACACATGAGTGCCTTCTTGCTGCACTACCTGCAACATGACCCTCGAATTGTGAGAATTAGAAATAATCCTGACTACTGGGTTGCCACACTGTTAGGTCCCCGGTACAAAAGTAAATTTGCAGAAATTATTCCTGCAATAGAAAGGGATGCACGCATGCAGGAGTATCAGCAGAGACTGTTGCAGAATCTTACATGTGCTTTTCCACAAAATACCAGTGGTGCACGTAGTGAATCTCACAGTTCCAACTTGCCAACCGTGGGACCGTCAAGTGTTCAGCACTCAAACCGTAACAGAACCACAGTATCTGCTGGTAACATCAATTTTGCGGAATCATTTCACCACTTTTTTAGCCCATCCTTTGCAAGGCCACAGGAGACAAGAAGTCTGACACATAGTCAACGCCTAGAGACGATGGTACAGGAGTATCTCCAAGTAAACATTGAAGCCACGACTGTGTCACTGGACCCTTGCTCTTTTTGGGCTTCCAATCTGGATAAATGGCCGGAGCTAGCCACTTACGCCTTGGAGATCTTGTCATGCCCCGCAGCCAGCGTTCTGTCTGAACGTGTGTTCAGCGCTGCTGGTGGTGTGCTGACAGATAAGCGCACGCAGCTCTCCACTTATAATGTAGACAGACTCACGTTCATAAAGATGAACAAATCATGGATCCGAAACGACTTTTCTACCCCTGTGTCATCCTGGGGAGAGTAAAAGCTTGATGATTGGTTAAAATCACCCTACCAACCGTTTTAAGCTTTCAAATTACTAATCATGTTTATCTGTATCTTGGCTGGAAAATAATTTGGGCTTTGTAGCAGTGTGCAGCACTGATCCTATTAGGCCATCTATACTAAAGCTTCACCAGATTTAAAATTAATAATAATTTTTAGCTGCATCTAGCCCGGAAAATAATTTTGGGGCTCCGAGATGCGCAAAACACATAAGTGCCTTCTTGCTGCACTACCTGCAGCATGACCCTCATGTTGTCAGAATTCGAAGTAATCATGACTACTGGGTTGCCACACTCTTAGATCCCCCAAACTTTTCGATCAACCTTTTCATTTTAATAAAGACCAAAAAAATGGTCATTTTTGAAATTATAAGCATTAGCAGGTTGTTAGAAACTGAAATCAAACAGTTTTCAACTCAAAACTTTATTCTAGGTGATGTTACATTTTCACATAGGACCCCTTGTTCGAAAGGAGCTTCTGAACTCTCTCGTCCATTGAATTTGTCAGGTTTTGGATGGTTTCTGCTTCAATTGTTTTGCATGAGGACAGAATACCCTCCCAGAGCTGTTGCTTAGATGTGAACTGCCTCCCGCCATCATAGACACTCCTTTTAATGATGCTCCAAAGGTTCTGAATGGGGTAGAGGTCAGGGGAGCATGGGGGTCACACCATAAGTTTGTCCCCTTTTATGCCCATATCAGCCAGAGATGCAGATGTTTTATGTGCAGCATGAGATGGTGCATTATCATGCAGAAAAATGATCTTGCTGTGAAATACACGGTTCTTCTTCTTGAACCATGGCAGGAAGTGCTGTTTGAGAAAATCCACATACATTATGGCGTTCATCTTTAGCGCCTTCAGGGATCCTAAAGGGGCCGACAATCTCTCTCCCCATGATTCCAGCCCAAAACATTACTCCACCTCCTCCTTGTTGGCGCTGTAGCCGTGTTTGCGTGGGGTGTCCATCAACCAGCCATCCTCCACTCCATCCATCTGGACCATCGAGCGCTGCATGGCACTCATCCGTGAACAAAACAGTTTTGAAATCAGTCTTCATGTAATGTTTGGCCCACTGGAGCCGTTTCTGCTTGTGTTAAGTGGATACAGGAGGTCGACAGGATGGCGTATGCACAGCTGCAAACCTCTGAAGGACCCTGCATCTTGTTGTTCGGGGGACGTTGGAGGCACAAGCAGCTTCAAAAACTTGTCTGCTGCTATGACAAGGCTTTTTTGCCGCTGCTCTTTCAACCTGACGTAATTGCCTGTAGGAAAGAGTCCTCAATTTGCCCTTATCAGCACGCACACGTGTGTACTGTGAATCAGCTACATACTTCTTGATTGCCAAGACACTTCATCCTGATCATCGCACAATGTTGATTGTAGTCATGCCTTGACCTAAACACTCCACAATTTGTTGCTTCTCAGCAGCCGACACATCCTTTTTCTTTCCCATTTTGGCAGAAAATGTAGGCTGCTTAATAATGTGAGACAGCCTTGTTAATTAGTCTTGCCTTTCATTGGACACACCTGCCAAACTAATTAGCACAGGTGTCTGCAATTGCTTACAGTGATATAAAGAGCCCTGACACACATCACCATCAATGAGTTTAACTGACAAACAAACAAATTCTTCCCTTATCACTCCTAAACACTTTTTGCATAATAATTTGGAACGCAGTGCACATGTGCTTTTCCACAAAACACCAGTGGTTCACGTAGTGAATCTTACAGTTCTAACTTGCCAACCGTGGTCTGTATGGAGTTGTTCAATAAAGGGCCCATAATTAAGATAACATAGATGGGAGAGGTCTCTATGAATAGGAATTCCTAAGTATTTGATACCCTGTGAGGGCCAGGCAAAGGGAAAGTTGGACTGGATGGAATCCTATATGGATTTGGGGAGGGAGACATCGAGGGCCTCAGACTTCGCTGCATTGATTTTAAAATTTTACCATGTAACAAAGTGATCTATTTCAGCCATAACAGCATGGATGTATATATGTGATTGAGTGATATATACTAGGACATCATCAGCAAATAGAGAGCACTTGTACTCGGTGCCTCCCACCTCAATCCACCTAATATTGGGGTTATGGCGAATTGATGAGAGCAGGTGCTCCGTCACTAGGATGTATAAGAGAGGGGACAGAGGACATCCCTGCCTTGTCCCATTGGTGATTGTGAAAAGTGGTGAAAATGTTCTGATGCACCCCCTGGGCCTTGGGACACCCGGAGCCGGACCCTTTTTGGTGGATGCTGGTGGTTGTAGTCTTCGTGGCGGCGACCCGGTTCCGTGGCTCAGGGTGGTCAAACCAGTGGCGGAACTATTTATGTGGTTTTGATGTTTAAATGTCCGACTACGCCACCCGTTGATTGCGGTCAGAGTGAACCGCCGCTGCAGGGCAGACCGCTGAGGCTGGTGTTGTGGGTGCAGCAGAGCGTAGCATAACTCCCCACGGGAGAAGTATAGCCTCAGGGCAGTGTATGCGGAGGATGGGGGTGATGGTGCAGGGCAGCAGCAGTAATGACACGGAGTCAGTGATGCAGTCCAGGGCCTTTACTCACAGTTCTTATTATCCAGACCATGTCTGCAGGTAACGGCTGCCCACGATGTACTGTGCTCACCAGGTGAGGGGCTCAGACAACTCCCAGATAACTTTGGAGCGCTTCACAGGACCCCCTTTGTGTGTCCTTTGTCTGGCCTTTCTTACCAACCCTTCTGTCCGGCTGCCTCGGGCCTCCTCTTGGTAAACTTGGCGCCAGTTTCCTTGACCCTATGTGGTGCCTTCCTAGCGGGTGTAGCGAGGGGCTGCGCCACATAAAATGTCACAGCCTCCGGTTTCTAGCTGAGGATCGTTTCCTGCCTCCACTAGTTTCAGGGACCGGTCTCCCCCTTTGGCCTGACCCCTCCACGCAGGTGGATTCGGGCGTGCGGTGGCGACTCGCCCGTCCGCACCCCTGGGATCCCTTCATTCCTCGTTCCTGGAGCCTTCTCTGCTCCTCTTCCTTCCTTCTCCCTCTTCCAGGCCTGGGCCTCTGTTACTAGGCCCGCCTCCGGAGCAGAGCTCATGCAGAGCCCCTGCTCCCTGCCACTTCTGCTCAGACTTCTCTGCACTGAACTAAGATGGTGCCCACCTTTTATACTCCCTTCTCAATGCACCCAGGAACTGCTTCCTCCCTGCTCCTGCACTACAGGGTTCCCCTTCCTCAGTGTTCCCTCCCCCCACTCCAGCCAGGGACAGGGACTGTCGTGCCCATCTCAGAGGCATATTGGTCGCCCTGCCCCACGGCAATGTGGTGTAATGCATGCAGGTGTCGGGTCCTGATCCACACTCCATCCTTACCTGAGAGTGAGATATCACACCTCTGGGTGAGGTGCAATACCTCTGTAGCAACCGAGCCCTCAGGGTGCTACAGTTCCATTTATCTTCAGCCTAGGTGACGTATTGTGATACAGGGCCGTGATTTTGGCTATAAAAGGGTCCCCTAGACCCCTACCCCAAGCTTTTTAAGAGAATCATATATGGCGTGCCAGGAGACTCTATGGAATGCTTTCTCAGCATCCAACGAGAGTATCTAATTACAAATTTTTAACTGCATCTAGCCCAGGAAATACTTTGTGCCTAGTAGCAGTGTCTGCTAGTCAGCGGATTATCCCGGCTGTTAAGCAAGCTACACCACCTGTAGTTTAGACACTTAATTTTTTCAAAGGAAATGCTTCGGGACCATGGGATACTCAGTGAAGAGCATCAGGAGGCACCCCAAGGCATAGGGGCTGGGACTGGCAGTAGGATGCCTTGCGGTGGACAGCCGAGCTCGATCCTTATAAAAGCTTTTTAACTGCAGCAGCTTTAGTGGACGCTACTGGAGCTGGAATTACGCGGCTGCTGGCATGAGACTTGCCCTCCAATAGATCCTTGTAAATGGATTTAAAGTGTATTCATTCAAATTAGAGAGACAATTTAAATTAAAAAGCTTAGAGCTGCCTCCACCACAGGGGGGCTCGCTCGACCCACCAGCGGACAGGCACCAGTATTGGGAGAGGGGGGCTGGCCATAAGGGTTCACCGCGGCTCTGGCACAAACCCGGCGACACGGAGGTGGCACGGGCAGGAACGGACTGGCCGTGTCGGCTTCTCACTTTTTGGATTTTAGAAGGGCATGACATGCCAATATCTGTGTCTCCCCCTCCTTTTACTCCTCCACCTCTTTTATTTTCGCATGACTATATGTACTTGTCACTTTTCCATGTGTTAGTTATGTCTTCTGAGCAGTTTGTCAGCTTTTGGACACCTTTGAAGGTGTTTTCTATGTGTTTCTATGTGTTTTTGTTTGCCTGCCATTGGTTTTAACGGTGTTCGAAGGTGTTCGACGAACAGTTCGACGAACAGTTCGGCGAACACACGGGTGTTCGACGAACCGAACCGAACTCGAACACTACGGGGGTGGCTCAACACTAGTCATAAGCTTAGTTGATAAACCTCACACTGCTTGTGAGCTGTGGACAGCTGTGAAAGAGCAGGCAGATCTGTGGCCGAGACCGCTGAACTTACATCCAGGCATGATCGTGTATGACAATGGTCATAACCTGGTGGTGACTCTGAGGCGAGATCACACACGTACCATGCCTGGCTCATGTGCTTATCCTCGTGGTTCAGCGGTTTCTTAAATCGTACCCCCGGTTGCCAGATCTGCTCGTAAGAGTACGCCGCTGGTCAGATCATTTTCACAAGTCGGCTACAGCTTCCGCCACCCTTGCTGTGTTGCAGCAGCGTTTGCAGCTTCCGGCACACCGACTGGTGTGTGATGTCCCCACACGTTGGAACTCTACCCTCCACATGTTGCAAAGGATTTGTAAGCAGAAGAGAGCAGTTGTGGAGTACCAGCTGCAACAAGGCCGTCGATATTCAGGTCAGACTCCACACATAAGACCTCAGGAGTGGACATGGATGTCTGACATATGTACCATCCTGACAAATTTTGAGGAGTCCACCAAGACGGTGAGTGGCGATGACGCCATCATTAGCATCAACATCCCACTTGTCTGTCTTTTGCAATGCTCTCTGCAGAGAATTAAAGAGGAGGCATTGCAGCCAGAGTATGATGAGATGGATCAAGAAGCCGTAGCGGGCAATTACACACAGCCCAGCCTCATCTCATCCCAACGTGCATTGGGGGACAATGAGGGAGAGAAGGAGAAGCAGGAAGAACAGGAGTTGGTATCATGCGCTGTAGACGGTAGTAAATGTACAACTGCCATACCGTCGGTTCAGCGTGGGTGGCCTGAGGACAGGGGGGAGGAGGAGGAGGAGACCATGGTCAGTCGTCATCTTGTTGAGGACAAGGAAGTTTTGCCTGTTGCCAGTCTGGCACGCATAGCTGACTTTATGTTACGCTGCCTTAACCATGACCCTCGCATTGTCAAAATGTTGGATGACTGTCATTACTGGTTGGTGACACTTTTAGACCCCCGCTACAAGGAGAACTTTCACTCTCTTGTTCCTGAGGTGGAGTGGTCGACAAAAATGGGGCAGTACCTGAAGGCCCTTGCTGCAGAACTGTTAAAAAAATTCCCATCTGAACACGCTAGCGGCAGAGGTCACAGTTCATTGCCCAACCAAGGCGTACAGGTGAGAGAGACACAAATCCAATCCAGCAGAGGCAGGGGAACACTGTCAACGTTCTGGGACAGCTTTCTGAGACCCGCCCAGCTTATGGGCCCTGAGGCGCGGGGTTCTGTCACAAGGAGTGGAAAGTTTCAAAAGATGGTGAGGGAGTACCTTGCAGACCGTACCAGCGTCCTCAGTGATTCCTCTGTGCCTTATAATTATTGGGTATCCAAGCTGAACACTTGGAATGAACTCTCTTTGTACGCCTTGGAGGTTCTGGCCTGCCATGCCGCTAGCATATTATCAGAGCGTGTCTTTAGTGCCACTGGGGGAATTATAACTGATAAGTGCACTCGCCTGTAAACTGACAATGCTGACAAGCTGACCCTTATCAAAATGAACGAGGGCTGGATTGGGCCAGACTTCTCATCACCACCAAATGACAGCAGAGTAACATAAAGTCAAATCCACTGTGTTATTTCAGGAGGTGTATTCCCATGCATCGCTTCACACCCACACATGGGTATACGCTACCTCATTTCGGCTGTTTTTTGCTCTTCTCCTTATCCTCAGCCTCCACCAGGGTGACTGTGGTCCGTGTTGCCAGCATTGCAAGTTCCTGCGTCCTAATTTTTGGCAGCTTTTGCTTGGAAGGCATAGTCAAAGACTATGGGAGACCCACTCCCCAATAATGGGAATAATGTTTTTAATATGCTGTACTGCATGGCTTTTGTAAGGGGCATTGAAAGTTCCTCCGTCCTAATTTTGGCAGCTTTTGCTTGGAAGAGATAGGCATAGACTATGGGAGACTCACTCCCCAATAATGGGAATAATGTTTTTAATATTCTGTACTGCATGGCTCTTGTAAGGGGCATTGCAAGTTCCTCCATCCTAATTTTTGGCAGCTTTAGGTTGGAAGGCATAGGCAAAGACTATGGGAGTCCCAATCCCCAATAATGGGAATAATGTTTTTAATATGCTGTACTGCATGGCTCTTGTAAGGGGCATTAAAATCGTCTTGTTAAGCTACTGGGACCTCCACGTCTCTTCCAAGGGGCATTAAATCCATCTTTTTAAACCATTCTGAACTCCACAGCTCTTCCAAGGGGCATTGCATTTCCTCCTAATTTTAGTCAGCTTTTGCTTTTCAATGGATAGTCGAACACTAAGGGAGACCCACTCCCCAACAATGGGTAGAAGGTTTTTAGTATGTTGTAATCCACGTCTGTTTCAAGGGGCATTGCAGTTCCTCAATTTTTGGAAAGCCTTCCATTCACTGCTTAGGCCAACAATGTACAGGAGACCCAGTTGCTATAAATGGAAAAAACGGTTTAGTTAAGGCCCTCTGACCTCCATGTCACTTCCAAGGGGCATTGGAGTGCCTCGAAATTTTTGGTAGGCATTGCACTCACTGTATGCCCTATAACTGTGTAGCCCAACTGCTCCTTTTGGTACAGAAACATATCCTACAAGACATGTTTGGTTGACTGGCCTGATATTGATGTGAATGGTCCCTGTTCCTCCTGCTCTTTCTCCTTTGCCACCACCTCATCCATCACCTGAAGCTTTGTTTGAACGGGAGTCATAGAACTGGGATAGTAGCAGGAAAACATCCAGCAATCCTCAGAGGAGGTAGGATATGCGCCAAAACGCTGACCACCTTAGGCCTAGCCGCTACTACATACATGCGCTTGCATTCCAAGGAACAGAAAGCTAAGGAGATGGATGGCCTCATGATCATGAATAATTTACTCGTTGTGTAGGAGGCCGACCACTGCTGCTTTGTGTTGAAGCCTGATTGACCCAGGACCCACAATCCTCTATGTCTGGAGGACGTCTTGCATCCCAGTGTCCAACTGTGTCCCGGCTTCCACAATATTAACTCAGTGTGAAGGTGTCAGTGAGATGGACCATCCCTGGCCACATTCACTTGTCCACGTGTTTGTGGATAGGCTGTCCTTCCCACTAAATCCACTGAGGAGGGCACAGGTAATGTTTTGGTTTGCACGCTTGTGTATAAAGCGAACCGGGACAAATAGGGGCGGCTGGGGACCGTTTATGGACACCCGGCCGATCCCAGGTGGCTTAGGACCATGCGTGGGCACTCAGCGCGCGGCGACAGGGGAACGAGTATGGATACCAGGCCGCCGACACAGCCATGACGTGGTGTCCAGATTCCACCTCCACTTGCCTAAAAGGCCAAATTTCAAGTGCAAGCAGTATGGCATTGCAGCCTGGGGGTGTTTGGGTGGCAGGCTGCATACTTGCGCTTGCATTGCAAGGAATGGGGGAGGTACAATTGAACACTGCCCTGGGACAAGGACTTGCACGGGGATAGTTGCAAGTCTGCATATTCTGATGCGGCAAGGATCACTTCTGATGGGCACACTTTTAGGCAGTGACCTGGGTGTCAGAGATGCTTCCAGGGGTCTTCCCCATGCTGTTCCCATGTCTTTTCAGCACTGTATGCAGGTGTCACACAGCACATGGCCAGATTAGATTGTAAAATGTTAAAATGTCATTTCCTGGTGAATGCATTTGTCACGGTTGAAAGCAATACAAAAGTGCAAAAACGCATAAAAAAATACTACTTGTGAAAATAGCCAGAGGTATGGAGGAATATTTTTGTTTTTGGTTATTTATTTTACCTTATACACAAGTTTTTACCCTGGAACGGATGTTCTTTAACATATTTCCTAGGAAAACAGTTTCAGTTTCGCTTTTGTATGTTTTATTGTGAGCCTGTAAAAGTGGCTAAATACCTCTGACCACGTTGTTGACAGCAGTGACCTGGGGGTCATAAATGCTTCCTGGGGCGATCCCCATGCTGTACCCATGTCATTTGAGCACTGTCACTATCATTTTGCGCACTTTTTAGGCTTTCTACAAACAGCCGGGGTGCCGCGGCAAAAATGCTCAGGTCTCCCATAGACTAACATTGGGCTCGTTGCTCGGGTCGAGCACCCGAGTATCACGGTGAGCTCGGCCCGAGCTTCGAGCACCCGAGCATTTAAGTGCTTGCTCAACACTAATGATCAGGCTTTTGAGCGCCTTTTAACTGCATCAAGTTGCCAAAAACGCCAAGCGGTTAACTGAAATGAGCACATCATTCTTCAGGTGTTTTTCACTTAGAAGAGTTCCATACTTATAATGCAAGTCAATGGGAAGGTAAGAAAGACCCTTGGAAGGCTCTTGAGTGACATTTGGTGAGTTTTGTGAGCCACAAAAAGAAGCCACAAAAACGCACTCAAAAGATGCCCAAAACAATTCTTAGAGAAATGCCACAAAAACGTTTACAAACCGCATTAGGAAATGCTGAAAAACAAGACAAAAGATGACTCAGGAAAATAAAATGCTGATGTTTCCTGAAGCCATTTTGGCTTGAAATCCATGTCAGTTTTACCCACCTGGAAAAAGTGTCATGTGATCATTAACACAAGTCATAGAGAATGGTTGCTTAGTGTCACATAAATAGAATGAGTTTTGTTTCCTGATGTCAATTTTAACTTTTGCTAATCCTATATAATAGATAACTTTGGCCATAGGATTCAAATTGATCATTAAATGGATCCTTGTAATATTCAAGTCTTTTTTGCTTTTTGGTATGTGGATTTTAACTTAAGTGGAAATAGTGAAACCTGTGTTTCATGAAGAATTATCCCGGTTCCACTGAGATTTGAACTCAGATCACTGGATTCAAAGTCCAGAGTGCTTACCATTACACCATGGAACCAGAGGGACAATGGACTTAGCTGGATGTTCTTGTGAAGAAAAGGGTGAAACGAGCATGTTAAATAATGAATGGTGGTGAAAACAGGTTCTAAAGCTGCAGTGCAAATCTACTATTAATACAAAATGGTAAATTAATATCTACTATCCTTTTATTTCACAAGTGTGCCTAGAATTCCACGATATCACAACAAGAAGAGTTTTAAATGTTGATAAAAACTGGCAAATAGAGTGTTGCATCTATTACTTGGAAAAAGGGTGAGAAAAAATAAATTGCAAAACTTATACTGTTAGAAAGCTGTTCATCCAGAAATTGCTAAAGATTATTCATTGTGTAGTAAAATCTTTCATCCGAGACATAATTCAAGTAGAGTTTGTAGAAATCAAAGCCCATGTCCCAGTCCATCAGCCACGATAGTGCTCTGTGGCCGCTGGACAAGAGCGGGAGAAGGTTTTCTTACTTGATGGCACCCGCGATGCTTCTATTGTTTAGCATCGGGACTCAGATGTTATGTCGCGCAGGGCAGGCGCGACATGAAATCCTTGAGAGTTTCACACACCTTTTCTTAAAGCACCATGATCAAGATCAGTGATTATCCCTCTGAAAGACATCTTAGAAAAGCAAAGCAAAATTCTAGGCCTCACTAAAATGATAAATAAAGATCTTATTTAAAGTCATCATTAGTGATGGGCGATGACTAGTGATGAGCGAGTATATTCGCATGTACTCGGTACTCGTCCGAGCATCTCTGTACTCAAATTGCTAGGAGCTCTCCGAGTACTTGCGACTTGCGAGATGCTTGAGCGAATGATCGTGTTTCTTCCCTGCTTGTTTGATGCTCTTTAGAGCGCCAATCAACATGCAGGGATTGCGTGCCACTTATTGTTATGTCGCAGCCATGGTGGCTGTGGCATTACAGTGATTGGCTGGCCGCACAGCATCATCAAGTCTATATCAGACCTGGCGCCGCAATCAGGCAGAGTAGGGAGAGGTGCTACTGCGTCAGGGAGAGATTTGCTCTTGTATTAGGTAGTGTAGGGAGAAAAATCGTACATTACCCATATACATCTTAACAAACAGTCCTTCTGAGGACTAATCCATCTGCAGAGATATCAGGCAGGCAGGGTATATAGGCAGGCAGTGTAAATAGCAGACTGCAGGGCATATAGCACAAGAGGCTCCATTTCAATTCTGCCTTCTGCTGCTGTTAGATATTTCTATACAAAAGCCCAGGTCTCAGGGGCCAGGAATACTTTTCTTTGGATCTTATTCCTCATTTGCTTAAAAAGCAATCCAGAGAACATCGTTTCTCTGTGCCATTTGCTTGTTGGCACTGCAGAATACAGCCAGGTACTTTCCATATTACAGCACTAGAAATCCAGCTATTTAAAACTGTGTGTTCTCCGTCACACGGATCACATTTACGATGTCAGAAAATACTGCCATTTCTGGCCTCCATTAAAAATTTCCTTTAGTGTGTCAGTGAAGCAATTCACACCAGTTTGCTGTTCAAACTACTCACCTACAGGGCAGGTGTGACCCGAGTCACTACAGAAATAACAGTCTCAGAAGAGGAGAGAAGAGACTAATATTACTGAAAGAAATATTATGTAAGTGCTACTTACTGGATAAATAAAGGGAGGTCAAACAATCCAAAGTCAAGTCCAGGAAAATGGCGCAGTACCAAGGGAGCAGACAAAAGAGTAGTCAGATAACAGGCAAATGGTGAAAATCCAGGTAAGGGAAAATAGTCAGGCTGCATCAGGCACAGCAAGATCAGTCCTACACAGGCAACAGCAAGTGTACAATTGACACTGGGTGAAGGAACTAGCATGCTTAAGTAGAAGACTAATCAAGGGAAGTGAACACAGATGATTGCAGAAACGACCAGCAAAACAAAAACAGACTGACAGCCTCGACGCAATAGTAACATAGCAGACAAGGAAAGTGTGGAGACCATGACACCAGGTATTTAAAACTCTGTTTTCTCCATCACAAGGATCACATATACGTTGTCAGAAAATACTGCCATTTCTGGCCTCCATTAAAAATTTATTTCTGTGTGTCAGTGAAGTAATTCACAACAGTTTTGCTGTTCAAACTAGTTACCTACAGGCCAGGTATTTAAAACTCTGTTTTCTCCATCAGACGGATCGCATATACGTAGTCAGAAAATACTGCCATTTCTGGCCTCCATTAAAAATTTCTTTCTGTTTGTCAGTGAAGCAAGTCACACCAGTTTGCTGTTCATACTAGCTACCTACAGGCCAGATATTTAAAACTCGGTTTTCTCCATCACATGGATCACATATAAGTTCGCTCCAAATTCATTCGGGCCTCTCGTTCGGTTCACTTGAAGCAGAGAAAGAGGAGATCGCATGCAGCGATGCCCAAATATTTGAGCAGCCACAGTCACACAAAGGTGACAGTGGGAAAGTGTCACAAGAGGTGGACGATGATGAGACACAATTGCCAGAAATTCAGGAGGAGGACCAGGATGCGGAAGTGGAAGACGAGGTGGTGGATGATATAGTGACTGACCCAACCTGGCAGGAGGACATGCAGAAAGAGGAGAGCAGCACACAGTGGGAGGGAGGCAGAGCACCCCAACAGGCAGGAAGAAGCAGTGTGGTGGCCGCAGACAGAAGGAAGGCATCCATTCCCCGTAGCACCAACATAAAGTAAGTTTCCAGCAGAACTATTAGGTCTTCCCGAATCTAGTTGTTTTTTAAAGACTCTGCCGATAACCCCAAAAAGGCCATTTGCACCACCTGCCAGGCCAGGGTCATCAGGGGTGGCAAAACGACCAGCCTGACCACCATCAGCATGATCAGGCACATGGCAGCAAAGCGCCCGACTTTGTGGGCCGAACCCCAGGGTCCAGGAACAATGTCTGCTGGTGGCACCATTGCTTCTTCCGCTGTCTTGCATGCAAGCCAATCCCCTGTCCATGGTGCATGTGAAGATGCCTCCTGCCCTGCACCTGTCATTGCACACACTCAAGTAGCAGCATCAGGAATCACGTCCACGTCCTTGTCCCAGCTCAGCGTTCAGTTGTCCATACCCCAGTCCTTGGAGCACAAGCGCAAATACGCAGCCAACGCCCCACAGGCCACACTACTAAGTTCTCACATTTCATGACTGCTTGTGCTCGAATTGTTGACTTTTAGGCTCGTGGAGACGGAAGCATTCCACAACCTGATGGCGGCAGCCGTCCCATGGTACTCGGTCCCCAGCCGTCAATATTACTCCCAGTGTGCGGTCCCTGCATTACACAAGCATGTGTCAAAACATTAGCCGTGCCCTCAACAACGCAGTTCCCGGGAAAGTCCACCTAACCACACAAACATGGACAAGTGCTCGTGGCCCGGGACGGTACATCACGCTGATGTCACACTGGGTTAACATAGTGGAAGCCGGGACCCAATCGGACCTTGGGACGGAACACGTCCTCCCGACGCCAAGAATTGCGGGCCCTAGGTCAATCAGGGTTGTCCCCACGGTCTACAGCTCCTGCACCTCATCCTCCTCAGCCCCCTCCTCCTCTTCAGCCTCCGAAATGACCACATCAGTCACAAGCTGGAAGCACTGCAGCACTGCCTCTGCCAAGCGGGAACAGGCTGTGCTGAAGCTAATATGCTTAGGTGACAAACCACACAATGCTGAAGAGTTGTGGACAGCTCTGAAAGAGCAGGCAGATCTGTGGTTCACACAACTGAACCTACAGCCAGGCATGGTCGTGTGTGACAATGGCCGGAACCTGGTGGCGGCTCTGAGGCGAGGCGAGTTCACACACGTACTATGCCTAGACCATGTGTTAACCTCGTGGTTCAGCAGTTTCTCAGATCCTACCGGGAGCTGCCGGATCTGCTTTTTAAAGTACGCTGCCTGTGAGCCCATTTCAGAAAGTCACCTACAGCTTTGGCCGCCCTTGCCGTGTTTCAACAGTGTTTGTGTTAGAACTCTCCTGTTAGGTTTTTTTTAGTTTGCTGGTCACATGACCATTTTTGCCTATTTAATCCAGCTCCGCCCTCCTGGTCTTGCTGGACTTCATTGTATTTACTACTCTTGAGCTAGCTTGGTGCTCTGTTGCCGTTCTCTGTTAGTTTTGCTAGGTCTTCTGACCTCTATGCTTTTTGTTGTGTGTTTGTCTTTGACTGCTACTATTTCTGCTAGGAGGTGTCCAAACTTATCCCAGTCTGTAATTCTTGTAGGGATCCCTCCCTCACATCTATAGGTCTTCGTTCAGACTAGCTGAGGACTTTAGCGGGTCTGATCGCAGGATCAGGTTCCCCGTTACATCGTAGGGATCTAGTTTAGTTCTATTATAGGGACAGTTCTCCTGTCTTTCCTTAGTCCCTGTAGCAGATCATAACAGTAAGTCCAGCCCTAAAAGAAAAAAAAAAAATTTTCTCTAAGAAAAGACCTCCAGTTTTCCATCATGGTCTCGGTTCAAGATTTGGCTCAACGCTTGCAGGGACTCTCTCTGGAGGTGGCCAAGCTCCAACAACACGTGAGTAGCTGTTCTGGAGCACATTTTGTGGAACCAAAGGTACGTCTGCCTGATTTATTTTTTGGCGAACAACAAGATTTTTTTTCTTTTAAAAATGCTTGTTTATTGTATTTTCGTTTGAGACCCGGATCCTCTGGTGATGAATCACAGCGCATAGGGTTCATAATGTCAGTTTTGCGCAAAGATCCTCAGGGATGGGCTTTCTCTCTCCAACCTAGTGATCCGTGCTTTAGATCAGTGGATAGTTTTTTTTCTGCTTTGGGTTTGTTGTACGATGATCCTGATCGTGTCTCATCTGCTGAGTCTGAATTGAGACGTTTGAGGCAGGGATCAGGTAATGTGGAAAAATATTGTTCTCACTTCCGTCGGTGGTCTGCCCAGGTGGGGTGGAACGATTCAGCTTTGAAAAGCTTGTTTCTTGCAGGGCTAGGTGAAAGGGTTAAGGATTTACTGATTGCTTATCCCACACCTGGAAACTTGCAGGAGGCAATGCAATTAGCTATACGGGTGGACAGGAGACTGCGTGCAAGGGTTAATGAGAGCAAATCCTCTGCTATCTCAGCTCCGAGTCTTGAGAGGGTCTGTGCTGACAATGGAGAGCCGATGGAGATTGGGGCTATGGCACCCCGCTCTCAGGAAAAAGATCGCAGGCTTTCTGAAGGCTTGTGCTTCTATTGCAGAAATTCTGGTCATTTTATTAAGAACTGTGTGCTTCGTTTGAAGAAAGAAAAAAAAATGGTCAGTTATGCCCGTATTGCCTGTTTAAATTCTAAGGGAGTATTCCTATCTGCCACTACTGCTGCTCAGGATGAATTAATTGAATTTCGGGTATTTGTGGATTGTGGTTCTACTCTGAATGTGATTGATGGGGGATTCTTGGAAAAACTTAGATTAGAACCTAAAACTTTGTCATCCCCTATTGCTGTGGTTTCTGTTGATGGCTCTCCCTTGAAGAGTGTTACTCATAAGGTCTGTGAATTTCCCCTCACTATTAACACTAGGACTACTGGACTCGTGACCCCGCCTAGAACTACTGAAAGGAGTCATTTTGACTCCTTGCTTGTTTTCGTTTATTTTTAGAGTTTCATTTGTGGTTATTTATTAATAATTATATTTTTTGTAATGTATTATTATTGTGAGATCCAACAGTAATGCTTTTGATTGTTTTTTTTCTGCTTTTCTGATTTTTCTACAGAAAATAACAATAATTATAATAGACGTTTTTCAAACATTTTTTTTTATTCAAGTGCACACATATAAACAACAACTGAAGAACAAAAAGCAGAGAAAATGTAGGTGGAGGAGCATAAAAATGAAAATATGGCGCAGAATTCACCTTCTAAACATTTGGTGTTTCGCATTTTAGGCATTGCCTTTGATTTATGGCAGTACATTGCCCACACAAAGACTTACCACAAGTCTTACAATTTCCGACAGATCTATTTTTCTTGCACTTTTCTTTGATCTGGCAAAATTTTGTTTGAACCATCACTTCTGAGCATGTAGAAACTTGGGACGTGGAACCCTTTTCCCTATCTGTGACATAAGGACCACTCAACTCTCTCACAAGCGTTTGCAAAAATGCCTTGCGTGACATTTTTTGGTGGGTAATCTCCTTGAATATTATCCATGCATTTATACCCGCAAAGTCTAAGGCTGTGTGCCCACGTAGCATTTTTCAAGCGTATATGCTGCGGAATTTCCGCAGCGTAAACGCTTGAAAAACGCATGTATATCCGCACCCCATGGTCCCCAATGGCATTCCGCAATGTCAATGCCCATGCTGCGGATTTTTCCGCAGCGTATATGCTACGGTCAAAAATCCGCAGCATGTTCATTAATTTTGCGGAAGCGCAGCGGAATCAATGTGCGGATGGTACCCAAGTCTGGATGAGAGGAGACTCTCATCCAGACCTGGGTACCAAAGAACCTGTAAAAAAAAGAATAAAATAAAGTTTATACTTATCTTCTGATGTTTTCCCTCCGTCGCGCTGTTGTCTGAAGGACCTGCCACGTCATTGAGTCATGTGACCCACCACATGACACAATGACGTCACCGCAGGTCCTGCACACAACAGCGTGAGCCGCTCAAGACTCCGGACGGGGCAGAGGATGCATCAGAAGGTGAGTATAAAGTTTATTTTTTTATTTTTTACCATTCTGAACAAGTTGTCAAGCACTTTTCCAAGTGATGCTTGGAGAAGTGCTTGATAACCCGCATGCGGAAATGCATGCAAAGACGCCTCACAAACGCTTCTACCTGGCGGGAAAACCGCATGTAATATCCGCATGCGATTTTCCCGCCAGGGAGAAGCGTAAAAAATATGCTTCAGGTCCGCAACGTGGGCACATAGCCTAAGGCATTTTCAAATGCATGAACAGGCCATCTCCTTGTGCATGTTCGTGTGGTATATTTTTGTGCCATCTGATCCACTACATCTACTCCATATTTTGTTTCATTGTAAAACTTTACCGTTTCTGGATTTTTTTTTAGTGGAATCAGACGCAACAACAACATCTGGATGGACGGAACTCAAAATGACAACATTTTTGTTGGGCTTTCCTTGATATACTGTAAGTGTAAAATTGTCTTCATTTCTAAACACTTTAGTGTTGTACAATTCCTCTTTCATGGATTTTATTTCTTTAGGCACTTCTCGCCTTATCTTGTTCAGTGTTCCCACGATGGTTGTTCCTTTGCTTTTTAGCTGTTTAGCTAATTTTACTGAAGTAAAATAATTATCGGTTGTAACATTGCGACCTTTTTTCAAAAACGGGTCCAATAACTTCATTACCACATGGTCAGCTAAACGGTCCTCAGCACGGCGTGTGTCATCTTTGCCTAGATAAGGGAAGCCATTTGCCAGATATTTGCTCCTCTTATCAACAGCTAGCCAATATTTGTGGCCATATTTATCTGGTTTGGAAGGCATGTACTGCGTGAATGGACACCTAGTTTTGCTTGGGAAAAGTTGCTCATCCACCATTATGTATGGGCCAGGTTTGTAACACGCAATACAATTTTCAATAAACCTGTCCCACACAGTAGAAAATAGAGCAAACTTGTCCGTTTTCAGTCTCTCCGATCGAGTAGATTTCTCATCAAATCTGAGAAACCTCATAATTTCAACAAAGCGGTCCCTAGACATTGTCGCTTTGCAAAACGGTATTCCCCAGTCATTACACCAAATACTGCTAATCGAGTGACGGTTCGTGCCAGATATTCCACGAGCATAGAATATCGCAATGAATGCATCTAGCTCCTCATCAGATAGAGTTTGTTCAGCATTACACAGTAATACAAGCAGGTAAAACACAAGGAAAATGTGAAAAGTTGACATGTAAATTGAACTACATCTATATGAACATCAGGGTAAATAAGACAGAGTGAAAAAATTATGCACAAAACTTTATAGCAACATTTAGTGACAAAAGGACCTCAAAATATAGTAGGGAGTCAAAATGACTCCCTTCAGTAGTTCTTGGTAAATTTTGAAAAAAACGCGCAAATTTTTCACCAAAATTATTTATTCTCACAAAATCTTTTTTCACATCATATTTGAGGAAAAGTCACCGAGTTTCAAGCCGGAATTCTGAAAAATGTAGTCACAGAAGAGAAATAAAAAACGAAAGGAGTCAAAATGACTCCATCAGTAGTTCTAGTGTTAATGGTATTCACCAAGAAAATTTGGATTTGGTGGTATTGGATAAATTGCCTTCTCCAGTAGTATTGGGGTTACCCTGGTTAAAATTGCACAATCCTGTACTGGATTGGTCTACCAATGAAATTAAGTCCTGGAGCCCTAAGTGTTATGACAAGTGTTGTAATGGACGTATTGCTGCTGTGGATAAAGGGGAATTGCCTGTACCTATTCAGGATTTTTGGAGAGTTTTTTCTGAGGAGGAGTCACAAATTTTGCCTCCCCATAGAGACTATGATTGTACCATTGAATTTGTCCCTGGAGCGACTCTTCCTAAAAGTCGTTTATTTAATCTTACTATTCCTGAGAGAAAGGCTTTGGAGGAATACATACAGACAAGCTTGGCTGCCGGTCACATTAGGCCTTCCAAGTCTCCTGTGGCTGTTGGATATTTTTTTGTAAAAAAAAAAGATGGCGGTTTACGTCCTTGTCTGGACTTTCGTGAGATTAATAAAATTACTGTACGCAATCCTTACCCACTGCCATTGATTCCTGATTTATTTAACCAGTTAGTGGGGGCCAAGTGGCTCTCTAAAATTGATCTCCGGGGGGCATACAATTTGTTGCGCATGAAGGAGGTTGTTTGTGCCTAGGACCTTTAGGAGAGATTTGTTTGTTGAGTGTCATGAGTCTCGGTTGGCAGGTCATCCAGGAATTTCTGAGACCAAGAGACTTGTGGGTCGCAGTTTTTGGTGGCCTGGATGGCAGAAGGAAGTCATTAAGTGGGTGCGCCAATGTACTGTGTGTGCTAGATCCAAGTCTTCGAATGCTCCTGCTGCAGGGTTGCTTTGCCCTCTGGAGCACAACGTGGGCACATAGCCTAAGGCATTTTCAAATGCATGAACAGGCCATCTCCTTGTGCATGTTCGTGTGGTATATTTTTGTGCCATCTGATCCACTACATCTACTCCATATTTTGTTTCATTGTAAAACTTTACCGTTTCTGGATTTTTTTTTAGTGGAATCAGACGCAACAACAACATCTGGATGGACGGAACTCAAAATGACAACATTTTTGTTGGGCTTTCCTTGATATACTGTAAGTGTAAAATTGTCTTCATTTCTAAACACTTTAGTGTTGTACAATTCCTCTTTCATGGATTTTATTTCTTTAGGCACTTCTCGCCTTATCTTGTTCAGTGTTCCCACGATGGTTGTTCCTTTGCTTTTTAGCTGTTTAGCTAATTTTACTGAAGTAAAATAATTATCGGTTGTAACATTGCGACCTTTTTTCAAAAACGGGTCCAATAACTTCATTACCACATGGTCAGCTAAACGGTCCTCAGCACGGCGTGTGTCATCTTTGCCTAGATAAGGGAAGCCATTTGCCAGATATTTGCTCCTCTTATCAACAGCTAGCCAATATTTGTGGCCATATTTATCTGGTTTGGAAGGCATGTACTGCGTGAATGGACACCTAGTTTTGCTTGGGAAAAGTTGCTCATCCACCATTATGTATGGGCCAGGTTTGTAACACGCAATACAATTTTCAATAAACCTGTCCCACACAGTAGAAAATAGAGCAAACTTGTCCGTTTTCAGTCTCTCCGATCGAGTAGATTTCTCATCAAATCTGAGAAACCTCATAATTTCAACAAAGCGGTCCCTAGACATTGTCGCTTTGCAAAACGGTATTCCCCAGTCATTACACCAAATACTGCTAATCGAGTGACGGTTCGTGCCAGATATTCCACGAGCATAGAATATCGCAATGAATGCATCTAGCTCCTCATCAGATAGAGTTTGTTCAGCATTACACAGTAATACAAGCAGGTAAAACACAAGGAAAATGTGAAAAGTTGACATGTAAATTGAACTACATCTATATGAACATCAGGGTAAATAAGACAGAGTGAAAAAATTATGCACAAAACTTTATAGCAACATTTAGTGACAAAAGGACCTCAAAATATAGTAGGGAGTCAAAATGACTCCCTTCAGTAGTTCTTGGTAAATTTTGAAAAAAACGCGCAAATTTTTCACCAAAATTATTTATTCTCACAAAATCTTTTTTCACATCATATTTGAGGAAAAGTCACCGAGTTTCAAGCCGGAATTCTGAAAAATGTAGTCACAGAAGAGAAATAAAAAACGAAAGGAGTCAAAATGACTCCATCAGTAGTTCTAGTGTTAATGGTATTCACCAAGAAAATTTGGATTTGGTGGTATTGGATAAATTGCCTTCTCCAGTAGTATTGGGGTTACCCTGGTTAAAATTGCACAATCCTGTACTGGATTGGTCTACCAATGAAATTAAGTCCTGGAGCCCTAAGTGTTATGACAAGTGTTGTAATGGACGTATTGCTGCTGTGGATAAAGGGGAATTGCCTGTACCTATTCAGGATTTTTGGAGAGTTTTTTCTGAGGAGGAGTCACAAATTTTGCCTCCCCATAGAGACTATGATTGTACCATTGAATTTGTCCCTGGAGCGACTCTTCCTAAAAGTCGTTTATTTAATCTTACTATTCCTGAGAGAAAGGCTTTGGAGGAATACATACAGACAAGCTTGGCTGCCGGTCACATTAGGCCTTCCAAGTCTCCTGTGGCTGTTGGATATTTTTTTGTAAAAAAAAAAGATGGCGGTTTACGTCCTTGTCTGGACTTTCGTGAGATTAATAAAATTACTGTACGCAATCCTTACCCACTGCCATTGATTCCTGATTTATTTAACCAGTTAGTGGGGGCCAAGTGGCTCTCTAAAATTGATCTCCGGGGGGCATACAATTTGTTGCGCATGAAGGAGGTTGTTTGTGCCTAGGACCTTTAGGAGAGATTTGTTTGTTGAGTGTCATGAGTCTCGGCTGGCAGGTCATCCAGGAATTTCTGAGACCAAGAGACTTGTGGGTCGCAGTTTTTGGTGGCCTGGATGGCAGAAGGAAGTCATTAAGTGGGTGCGCCAATGTACTGTGTGTGCTAGATCCAAGTCTTCGCATGCTCCTGCTGCAGGGTTGCTTTGCCCTCTGGAGGTTCCTAGTGCACCTTGGACACATCTGGCTATGGACTTTATTACTGACCTTCCCCCCTCTGAAGGTTTCACGGTCATCTGGGTGGTCGTGGACCGTTTTAGCAAGATGTGTCACTTGGTTCCCTTCATCAAACTGCCTTGCGCTAAGACACTCGCTAAGGCCTTTGTCAAGGAAATTGTCAGACTACATGGTGTTCCTACTGACATTGTTTCTGATAGGGGACCTCAGTTCGTGGCTCGTTTTTGGCGTGCCTTTTGTGACAGGTTGGGAGTTCATTTGTCGTTTTCATCTGGATATCATCCTGAGTCTAATGGCCAGACAGAAAGGAAGAACCAGGATGTTGAGCAGTTCTTGCGTTGTTTTGTGGCAGACAATCAAGAGGGGTGGTCTGAGTTTCTGCCACTTGCTGAATTTGCTCTTAACAACCATACATCCTCTTCTGCTGGGTGTTCGCCTTTTTTTTGTTGTTCTGGGAGACATCCGTCTTTTGGGTCATTCTCCAAATTGGTTTCGGCTGTGCCTGAGGAGGAGAGTTTTTCCGGTGATTTGGAGAGAGTTTGAACGGATGTGCGTGGTAATCTTCAGGAGGCTAACAAAAAATCTAAGGTACTTTGATAGGAAACAGCAAGAGGTTTTGTTTGCTGTTGGTGACATGGTTTGGTTGTCCTCTAAGAATCTGCGATTGAGGATTCCTTCTAAAAAATTGGGTCCCAAGTTCGTAGGGCCCTTTAAGGTGCTTCAGATAGTTAACCAATCTGCTGTTAGGTTGGAGGTTCCTACGTCCTGGAAGATTAACCCGGTGTTTCATGTTTCTCTGTTGAAAAAAGCTGATGTGTCTGATGGTGACGCCTCTGCCACTGTTCCTCCGGTGGTGGAGGACGGGGAATATGAAATTTCCCGCATCCTAAATTCTAGACGGTATAGAGGGAGTTTGCAGTATCTCGTCGCTTGGAAGGGTTTCGGACCTGAGGATAACTCATGGGTGAGGGCGGATGATGTTTCTGCTTCCAGACTTGTCAGAGCGTTTCACAGGAGGTTTCCTGGTAAGCCTGGGCCTAGGGGATCCGGAGGATCCTCTTAGAAGAGGGGGTACTGTTAGAACTCTCCTGTTAGGTTTTTTTTAGTTTGCTGGTCACATGACCATTTTTGCCTATTTAATCCGGCTCCGCCCTCCTGGTCTTGCTGGACTTCATTGTATTTACTACTCTTGAGCTAGCTTGGTGCTCTGTTGCCGTTCTCTGTTAGTTTTGCTAGGTCTTCTGACCTCTATGCTTTTTGTTGTGTGTTTGTCTTTGACTGCTACTATTTCTGCTAGGAGGTGTCCAAACTTATCCCAGTCCCTAGTTCTTGTAGGGATCCCTCCCTCACATCTATAGGTCTTCGTTCAGACTAGCCGAGGACTTTAGCGGGTCTGATCGCAGGATCAGGTTCCCCGTTACATCGTAGGGATCTAGTTTAGTTCTATTGTAGGGACAGTTCTCCTGTCTTTCCTTAGTCCCTGTAGCAGATCATAACAGTTTGCAGCTTCCGGCTCACAAAATGGTGTGTGATGTCCCCACACTTTGGAACTCTACACTGCAGATGTTGGGAAGGATTTGTGAGCAGAAGAGGGCAATTGTTGAGTACCAGCATCAACAAGGCCGTCAGCATTCAGTTCAGACTCCAAACATAAGACCTCAGGAGTGGACATGGATGTCAGACATATGTACCATCCTCCAAAACTTTGAGGACTCCACCAAGATGATGAGCGGCGATGACATAATAATTAGCATCACCATCCCAATTTTCTTTCTTCTGAAACGCTCTCTGCTCACAATCAAATAGGATACATTGCAGGCGGAGCATGATTAGATGGAGCAAGGAACCATACAGGGTGATTACACACAGCCTCATCCCAACGTGGATTGGGTGACAATGAGGAAGAGGAGGAGGAGGAGGTAGGACAGGAGCTAGTTTCATGCGCTATAGACGGTACTACCTGCACAGCTGTCATACCGTCTGTTCAGCATGTATGGCCAGAGGACAGAGAGGAGGAGGAGGAGGAGAGCATGGTCAGTCATCCTCTTGGTGAGGACACGGAAGTCTTGCCTGTTGGTAGTCTGACACGCATGGCTGAGTTTATGTTATGCTGCCTTTCCCATGACCCTCGCATTCTTAAAATTGGGTGACAGTCATTACTGGTTGGTGACACTTCTAGACCCACGCTACAAGGAGAACTTTATATCTCTTATTCCTGAGGCGGACAAGTCTACAAAAGTGGGGCTTTACCAGAAGGCTCTTGTTGCGGAACTATTAAAAAAAATCCTGTCTGAAATCGCTGGTGGCAGAGGGCACACTTTGTTGGAAAACCAAAGAGTACAGGCGAGAGAGACACAACTTCAATCCAACAGAGGCAGGGGAACACTGTCAAAGTTCTGGAAGAGTTTTCTCAGCCCCTCCCATCGTAGGCTCTGAGGTGCGGGGTACTATCACAAGGAGTGAAAAGTTTGGGAAGATGCTGAGGGAGTACCTTGCCGACCATACCAACGTCCTCCGTGATTCCGCTGTGCCTTATAATTCTCTCAGAACTTTGACAGTGTTCCCCTGCCTCTGCTGGTTTGGAGATGTGTCTCTTTCGGCTGTACTCTTTGGTTGTCCAACAAACCGTGACTTCTGCCGCCAGCGTTTTCAGACGTGAATTTTTTTAATAGTTCCGCAACAAGGGCTTTCTGATACTGCCCAATTTTTGTAGACCTTTCAGCCTCAGGAATAACAGATATGAAGTTCTCCTTGTAGCGTGGGTCTAGAAGTGTCACTAACCAGTAATGACTGTCACCCAAAATTTTGATAACTCGAGGGTCACGGGAAAGTTTGCGAACATGAACTCAGCCATGCGTGCAAGACTGCAAACAGGGAAGTCTTCCGTGTCCTCACCAAGAAGACGACTGACCATGCTCTCCTCCTCCACCCTGTCCTAAGGCAATCCACGCTGAACAGACAGTATGACAGTTGTGCAGATAGTACCATCTATAGCGCATGAAACTAGCTCCTGTTCTTCCTCCTCCTTTTCCTCATTGTCACCCAATCCACGTTGGGATGAGATGAGGCTGGGCTGTGTATAATCAACCTGTATGGTTCCTTGCTCCATCTCATTGTGCTCCAGCTGCAATGCATCCTCTTTGATTGTGAGCAGAGAACTTTTCAGAAGACAGAGAAGTGGGATGGTGATGCTAATTATGGCGTCATCGCCGCTTAGCATCTTGGTGGAGTCCTCAATGTTTTGGAGGATGGTATAGATGTCTGACATCCATGTCCACTCCTGAGGTCTTATGTGGAGTCTGAACTGATGCTGGTACTCAACAATTGCCCTCTTCTGCTCACAAATCCTTCCCAACATCTGCAGTCTAAAGTTCCAAAGCGTGGGGACATCACACACCAGTCGGTGAGCTGGAAGCAGCAAACCCTGCTGAAGCATGTCAAGGGCGGTGGAAGCTGTAGCTGACTTTCTAAAATAGGCACACAGACAGGGTACTTTGACAAGCAGATCCGGGAGCTCCGGGTAGGTTTTGAGAAACCGCTGAACCACGAGGTTAAGCACATTGTCCAGGCATGGCACATGTGTGAGTTACCTTGCCTCAGAGCCGCCGCCAGGTTCCGGCCATTGTCAGACACGACCATAACTGGCTGTAGGTTCAGCAGTGTCAGCCACAGATCTGCCTGCTCTTTCAGAGCTGTCCACAACTTTTCAGCATTGTGCGGTTTGTCACCTAAGCATATTAGCTTCAGCACATCCTTTTGCCACTTGGCCGAGGCAGTGCGGCAGTGCTTCAAGCTTGTGACTGATGTGGTCATTTCGGAGATGGAGGCTGAAGAGGAGGAGGAGGCTGAGGGGGGGCAACCCTAATTGACCAAAAGCCCGCAATCCTCGGTGTCGGGAGGACGTGTTCCGTCCCAACGTCCGACTGAGTCCCGGTTTCCACTATGTTATCCCAGTGTGCCATCATCTAGATGTACCATCCCTACCAACAAGCACTTTTCCATGTGTCCGTGGTTGGGTGGACTTTCCTAGTAACTGCATTGTTGAGGGCACGGCTAATATTGTGGGACACATGCTTGTGTAATACGGGAACGGCTCACAGGTAGAAATAGTGGCGGCTGGGGACCGAGTACCAAGGGACGGCCGCCATCATCAGGTTGCGGAAAGCTTCCATCTCCATGAGCCTAAAAGGCAACATTTCAAGCAAAAGCGAAATGTGGGAATTTAGTAGTGGTGCCTGTGGGGCGTTTGCTGCGTATTTGCGCTTGCGTTCCAAGGACTGGGGTATGGACAACTGAACGCTGCGCTTGGACAAGGAAGTGCTTGCTGATGATGCTAGTTCAGAGTGTGCAATGATAGGTACAGGGCAGGAGGCATCGTTGCATTCACTATGGACAGGGGATTGGCTTGCATGCACAACAGAGGAAGAAGGAGTGGTGTCACTCACAGACACTGTTCCTGGACCATGGGCTTTGGCCCACAAAGTCGGGTGCTTTGCAGCCATGTGCCTGATAATGCTGGTGGTGGTCAGGCTGCTAGTTTTGCTACCCCTGATGATGCTGGCTTGGCAGCTGGTGTAAATGGCCTTTTTGGGGTTATCGGCAGATCCTTTAAAAAACAACCAGACTTGGGAAGACCTAATAGTTGTACTGGAAACTTCTGTCGTGTTGGTGTTAAAGGGGAACGGTTGCCCACCTTCTGTCTGCAGCCACCATACTGCTTCTTCCTGCCTGTTGGGGTGCTCTACCTCCCTCCCCCTGTGTGCTGCTGTCCATGCTCTGCATGTCCTCCTGCCAGGTTGGGTCAGTTACTATATCATCCACCACCTCATCTACCACTTCCGCACCCTGGTCCTCCTCCTGACTTTCTGGCAATTGCGTCTCATCATCGTCCACCTCTTGTGACAGTTTCCCACCATTGCCTTCGTATGACCATGGCTGCTCAAATATTTGGGCATCTCTACTAGCGATCTCCTCTTGCCCAGCTTCAAGTGGACCGGGCGAGAGGCCCAAATCTATAAATGGAAAAGTAAACAGCTCTTTGGAGTGTCCAAGTGTGGGATCAGTTGTCTCTGGGCACTCAGCATGGTGGGAGGAAGGAGGATCAGGTTTAGGAATATGCAGTCCAGACTCATGGCTACTGAGACTTGACCGTGTGAAAGACAGGGTGGTGGTGGTGGCTAAGCGACTGGAAGCATTATCTGCTATCCAACCAATAACTTTTTAACACTGCTTTGTGTTCAATAGCGGTGTTCTGCGGTCCTCTATTAATTGGGACAGGAAGGTCAAGGGATAAGATGTGGGTTTTTGTTGTGGCTAGTGTTGAGAATTCCGATACTGAAATAACGGGCATTGGCCGATATTCGCGGTATCGGAATTCCGATACTTAATTCCGATACTTTTAGAATATCGTATACCGGAATCAGAAGTTCCCATAATGCAATGAGCCAGTTTCATTTTATTCAGCCAATGAGGATCCTAAGAAGTGTGGGCACATCCTGTTAGGCATGTAGGCATGTTAACTAATGGCATGGCTGTGATTGGCTGCTGAAATGATGTCATGATGCACTATAAAAGCCGCCGCTGCCATTTTGAGCTCACTCTGCTGTGAATTCAGTTAGGGATAGGACGCTGTTGTTCTGAGGGACAGTTTTAGCTACCTATTTGCTCTATTCTGCTTTACCCAAGCTACTTTATAAATCACTGTGCCTTGCAGCGCTAGTGCATAGATCTCTGTGCTGTTCACCGCTGTCTGCAAGGTCTGTGTGTGAGTGCAGCTCACGCTGTAGTGTGTGCTTCAGCCTAGTCTGGTTGTAGTGCGCTCAGTGTGCATCACTGCCTCATACATTGTCCTTTTTTGCTAATTGATAATTTTTCCTGATTTCTCCTATTAGTGTGGTGGTTGCATCCGTATTAAGCTAAATTGGTTCCAAACACACTATATAGGAGAAGATAGAGAATTTTTTTTTAGTCCTGCAGCGCTAGTGCACAGTGCTCTGCATCTGCACTGTTCATACCTGTCTGCAAGCTCTCTGTGTGTGAGTGCAGCTCACGCTGTAGTGTGTGCTTCAGCCACATCTGGTTGTAGTGCGCTTAGCGTGCGTCACTGCCTCATACATTGTCCTTTTTTGCTAATTGATAATTTTTCCTGATTTCTCCTATTAGTGTGGTGGTTCCATCCGTATTCAGCTACATTGGTTCCAAACACACTATATAGGGGTAGATAGAGGAGCCTTTCTGCAGCATTGTGCCCTGCAGCCCCAGCCAGATTAGTATTAGCCTATTTTTTGTAGCCTCATCTATTGCATTGTAGGTTACCTTCCTGCATTGTAATAGCTACAGAAAGTTTGTGATACTATCGGTATTACATCTTTGGGCACATCCAATGTCTTTTTGTGACAAAAAAAACCTAAATAAAGTTCACCAAACACTCCACTTTACAGTTGTGTAGGCCACATTAGCTCATATTAAAGTCTAGTCCACACTTTATAAAATTAGTGTTTCTTATACCTGTTAGCAGCTTTTCAGGAATAAACACACTAACTCCTTAGTACTTTTCTGCCTATCTTTATCAGTCTACCAAGATGAAGAAGGCAGGGAGTAAGGCATGTGGTCGTGGTCGTGGGCGTGGAGTTTCTGCAGGGAGAGGACGTGAGGATTCTGTGCCTGCAGGGAGAGAATGTGGGGATTCTGTGCCTGCTGCCGGCACCAGTGACTCAGCATCCCCCAGTTTTACCAGGGAACAGTCCTTTATGCGCAGCTTTGTAGGAGCTAGCCGTACCTCACTGCTGCGGGAGGACCAAATTGAAGCCATTGTTGGATGGATGGCAGCTAACGCATCGACTTCAATTAGTTCCAGATCCTCTCAGGTCCTGAGCACCGAAGAGCAGCCATCTGTCTCTTCACCACCTGCCAAATTGCCCAGGCAGTCAGAGAGCCCTGGACAGGAGCCATCTCTACTTCTGTTCTCTGAATCTCTTGGCTTGGAAAGAGGGGGCCAGCCAAGCAGAATTCTAGAATTTGAAGAAGAGGTAGTATGCAGTGATGCACAACCTTTTTGTCTCTCTGAATCTGAAGAGGCGGGTGGGCCAGTGCCTATTGTCAGCAGCACACCTCAGTAAGCATCTGATGATGAGGCTCAGGTGACACTTTCTGGTGCATACTGTGCTGTCGAGACTACCCAGGAGAAGCAGTTGTTTGAAGAGGGTGGTGTAGATGATGAGGTCCTTGACCCATCATGGCGTGAGGGACAGGAAGGTGGTGGGAGCAGCTCTGAGGAAGAGATTCCCCGAATGGCCCAAAAAGGAGGGAGAGGGAGGGGGCAGACTTGGTTGCCTGTAGCCTCCACTTCGGCACCGATTAGGAGCATGGCTCTTCCAAAATCCAAAGCGGGCGCTCCCAAGACTTGCAGTGCCTGGTCCTTTTTTGACACAGTTGCAGATGACATTTGCTTTGTCAAATGCAAGCTGTGTAATCAGAAGGTGAAAAGAGGGAAAAGTGTCAGCAACCTCAATACCACAAATATGTGGAAACATGTGCGGACCAAGCACGTGGTGGAGTTACAAAAACACACTGAAGACCTAGGCCAACCTACAGCACCACCTACCACCTCTTCAGCTCGTGTTGTAGCCTCTTCCTCCAGCTCACACACAGCTGGTTCAGCTTCCTAACAGGATTGCCATGGAAGAACCTCTGGCACTGTTGTACAGAGACACAGTGTAATTCCACCCACAGCACCACTTTCCCTGTCATCCTCACACTCCCACGCCAGTCTACAGCCATCGTTAGCACAGGCATGGGAGAAAAGGTGCCCATACTCGGCAAACCACCCCCGAGCACAGGCTCTGAATGCTGGCATTGCTAAACCACTGGCCCTTCAAATGCTATCATTCAGGCTGGTGGAGACTGACACCTTCCGTAACTCTATGGCATTGGCAGTCCCACAATAGAATGTGCCCAACCGCTTTTATTTCAGCAGGCAATGCCATCCCTGCCCTGCAGCAGCATGTGGAGGGAAAAATTAAACAAGCGCTACAAAACGCCGTCAGTAGCAAGGTCCACCTGACCACCGATGCGTGGACCAGTAAGCATGGACAGGGACGATACCTTTCCCTCACTGCTCATTGGGTAAATGTTGTGGAGCCGGGTACAGAACTTGAAAGTGGTGCTGTATGTGTTCTGCCAACTCCAAGGATTGCAGGAATCCAGTCTGTACACATTGACTCCTCCTCATACTCCAGTTCCTCTGAATCAGCGCTGCAGGAGCCGTCACGGTCTACCTCCACATCGACCCGTGAATGGCTACCTGTTATGATGACCGACATGAGCACAGCCGTGGCCAAACGTCAATAGGCCGTATTAAAATTAATTTCTTTGGGGAATCGAAGCCACACAGCGCAGGAGCTCTGGAATGCCATCAAGCATCAGAGCGACGTGTGGTTTGTGCCAGCGAATCTCCAGCCAGGCATGGTAGTGTGTGACAATGGCCGAAATCTGGTGGCAGCTCTGGGCCTAGGCAACATCACTCACATCCCATGTCTGGCACATGTGCTCAACTTGGTCTTGCAGAGTTTTTTGAGGGACTACTCGGATCTTGATGCATTGCTTCACAAGGTCCGCATTGAGTGCGCTCACTTGCGGCGTTCCAGCAGTGCAAGATCGCGCATTGCAGCTCTGCAGCGCCGATTACGTCTTCTGGAACATCGCGTCATATGTGACCTATCCACCAGGTGGAATTCAACGTTACATATGTTGGAGAGGTTGTGTGAGCAGCAGGCAGCAGTAATGGAGTACCAGCTGCAGCAGGCGCAAACAAGTCGCAGTGCGCGCCGTTCACACTTCACCACCACTGAGTGGGCCTCTATGAAGGACATTTGCCACGTTTTGCGTGCCTTCGATTATTCCACGTGGATGGCGAGTGCAGATGATGCACTAGTCAGCAAGACTATCCCCCTTATCTGCCTGCTTGAAAAAACACTGCAAGCACTAAGGGAAGAGGTTTTGGAAGAGGCGGAGGATGAGGAGTCGCAAATGCCTTCTGCTTCTGTACAGTCTGCGCATCGTGGTTCCTCACAAAGGCCTAGGCAGGGGACACTTTGTGAGGAGGATGAGGTGGAGTCAATGAAGGAGGAAGACATCTGTCCAGAGGAGGGAGGTACACAATGCTCTAGTAGTCAGTATCTAAAGCGAGGGTGGGGTGATGCAGAGCAGACAGAGATCACGCCTCAAGCAGGGGACAGTGTTTCTTGGCCAGTTGGCAGTCTGCAGCACATGGTTGATTTCATGCTGCAGTGCCTGAGAAACGACCGCCACATCACCCACATTCTCAACACGGCTGATTATTGGGTGTCCACCCTCCTAGATCCTCGCTATCGGGACAACTTAAAAAGCCTCATAACACCGTTGAACCGGGAGCGTAAAATGCGGGAGTACCAAGACGCACTGGTGCATTCCATCATGTTCTCCATTCCAACCGAGAGCAGTGCTGCTAGTGCTTTACAAAGCAGCTCAGTGCGTCAAGGCAGTGGAGGAAGCTCTGCACAAAGAGGGAGCAGAAGCAGCGCCTCGGCACAAGGCAAGACCAGTATGGCCCAAATGTGGCAAAGTTTTGTGTCCCCGCCGCCACAAATGTCTACACCATCACAGACGGCTCCAGTCAGCAGGAGGCAATGTTTCGGTCAGATGGTGACAGACTACATGTCTTGCCCTCTCAGTGTACTCCCAGACGGCTCTTCCCCCTTCAAGTTTTGGGTCTCTAAGCTGGATACATGGCCAGAGCTTAGCCAGTATTGGAGGTGCTAGCTTGCCCTGCTGCTAGTGTTTTATCGGAACGTGTCTTTAGTGCAACAGGTGGTGTACTAACAGACCGTCGCATGCGACTATCCTCCGATAACCTTGACCGGCTAACTTTTCTCAAAATGAACAAGGCCTGGATCTCGCATGAATTTGCCAGTCCTCTTCCAGAATAAATAATTGGTTGGCAACAGTATCCAGGTCTCCTGTTGTGTTCATGTTTCTACCACCTGAACAATAATCCCTGAGCTCCAACACCGCCAGTTGCTGCTCAGAAGTGCCGTCTGCGCAGTAAACGCTTTCTGCCATGTTATTGGGGTTCAGTAACGTCAGCTGATCCCCAGCTGTGTGTCCGGCAAATTCTCCTGCTCTGTCCACATCCACTGTACTACAGATTTAAAACTTGCTCCAATTACACCTCTGGCTCCTTTGTTTTTAGTATTTACCCTGGGCTCACACACCGGTAGTTGCTGCTCAGAAGTGCCGTCTGCACTGTCAACGCTTGCTGCTGTGTTATTGGGGTTTAGTAACGTCAGCTGTTCCCCTGCTGTGTGTACGGCAATTTCTCCTGCTCTGTCCACATTCACACTACTACAGATTTTAAAGTTGCTCCAATTACACCTCTGGCTACCCTGTTTTCAGTATTATCCCTGAGCTCCAACACCGCCAGTTGGCGCTCAGAAGTGCCGTCTGCACAGTTAACACTTGCTGCCGTGTTACTGGGGTTTAGTAACGTCAGCTGTTCCCCTGCTGTGTGTATGGCAATTTCTCCTGCTCTGTCCACATTCACACTACTACAGATTTTAAAGTTGCTCCAATTACACCTCTGGCTCCCCTGTTTTCAGTATTATCCCTAAGCTCCAACACCGCCAGTTGGCGCTCAGAAGTGCCGTCTGCACAGTTAACACTTGCTGCCGTGTTACTGGGGTTTAGTAACGTCAGCTGTTCCCCTGCTGTGTGTACGGCAATTTCTCCTGCTCTGTCCACATTCACACTACTACAGATTTTAAAGTTGCTCCAATTACACCTCTGGCTCCCCAGTTTTCAGTATTATCCCTGAGCTCCAACACCGCCAGTTGGCCCTCAGAAGTGCTGTCTGCACAGTCAACACTTGCTCGAGTGTTATTGGGGTTCAGTAACGTCAGCTGTTCCCCTGCTATGTGTACCGCAATTTCTCCTGCTCTCTCCACATTCACAATACTACAGATTTTAAACTTGCTCCAATTAGGCCTCTGGCTCCACTCTGTTTTTAGTATTTACCCTGGGTTCCAGCACCGCTGGCTGTTTCCTGGCAGTGTCTTTGGCACGGGTACTCCCTCCTGCCCAGACTGGTTCCAGCACACCAGCTGTTTCCGGGTAGTGTCAATGTCACTTTGCCTCCAATATGTTGTCCTGTCGTGTTGCGTTCGGGTTAGCCGACTCTATGGTGCCTGCAGTTTAGGTGATTCCTTTGTGGGCTGCGGGATCTGGCAATGAAGGCTGGTTCCATAGTGCCAATAAGACAAGCACCCCTGTAGGACTGTGAGTTTCGGTAACTGCGGCCGGCTCGCGGTCTTGCAACTTTTTTTCATGGGTACCTTCTGCTACCCATTCGGGTCCTCCTTCTCGGTATCCAAGTTCCACCAACGTCTGCTGGTCCTTGGTAGTGCTTTGCGGCACAGGTACCTCCTGCTTAGTAACGGAGTTCCAGTACCGTCAGCTGGTCCTCGGTAGTTCCATTGGCTCTTGTACCTTCTGCTACCCATCCGGGTTCTAGTACCGTCAGCTGGTCCTCGGTAGTTCCATTTGTTCTTGTACCTTCTGCTACCCATCAGGGTTCCAGTACCGTCTGCTGGTTCTCGGCAGTGCCTTTGGCTTAGGTGTCTCCTTCTCGGTATCCAAGCTCCACCAACGTCTGCTGGTCCTTGGTAGTGCTTTGTGGCACAGGTACCTCCTGCTTAGTAACCAAGTTCCAGTACCGTCAGCTGGTCCTCGGTAGTTCCATTGGATCTTGTACCTTCTGCTACTCATCCGGGTTCCAGTACCGTCAGCTGGTCCTCGGTAGTTCCATTTGCTCTTGTACCTTCAGCTACCTATCCGGGTTCCAGTACCGTCAGCTGGTCCTCGGTAGTTCCATTTGCTCTTGTGCCTTCAGCTACCCATCCGGGTTCCAGTACCGTCAGCTGGTTCTCGGCAGTGCCTTTGGCTTAGGTGCCTCCATCTCGGTATCCAAGTTCCACCAACGTCTGCTGGTCCTTGGTAGTGCTTTGTGGCACAGGTACCTCCTGCTTAGTAACCGAGTTTCAGTACCATCAGCTGGTCCTCGGTAGTTCCATTTGTTCTTGTACCTTCTGTTACCCATTCGGGTTCCAGTACCGTCAGCTGGTCCTTGGTAGTTCCATTTGCTCTTGTACCTTCTGCTACCCATCCGGGTTCCAGTACCGTCAGCTGGCTCTCGGCAGTGCCTTTGGCTTAGGTGCCTCCTCCTCGGTATCCAAGTTCCACCAACGTCTGCTGGTCATTGGTAGTGCTTTGTGGCACAGGTACCTCCTGCTTAGTAACTGAGTTCCAGTACCGTCAGCTGGTCCTCGGTAGTTCAATTTGTTCTTGTACCTTCTGTTACCCATCCGGGTTCCAGTACCATCAGCTGGTTCTCGACAGTGCCTTTGGCTTAGGTGCCTTCTTCTCGGTATCCAAGTTCCACCAACGTCTGCTGGTCCTTGGTAGTGCTTTGTGGTACAGGTACCTCCTGCTTAGTAACCAAGTACCAGTACTGTCAGCTGGTCCTCGGTAGTTCCATTGGCTCTTGTACCTTCTGCTACCCATCCGGGTTCCAGTACCGTCAGCTCGTCCTCGGTAGTTCCATTTGCAATTTTACCTTCTGCTACCTATCCGGGTTCCAGTACCGTCAGCTGGTTCTCGGCAGTGCCTTTGGCTTAGGTGCCTCCTCCTCGGTATCCAAGTTCCACCAACGTCTGCTGGTCCTGGGTAGTGTTTTCTGGCACAGATACCTCCTGCTTAGATACCGGGTTCCAGTACCGTCAGCTGGTCCTCGGTAGTTCCATTTGCTCTTGTATCTTCTGCTACCCATCCGGGTCCCAGTACCGTCAGCTGGTTCCCAGCAGTGTCTTTGGCACGGGTACTCCCTCCTGCCCAGCCTGGTTCCAGCATGCCAGCTGTTTCCGGGTAGTGTCAACGTCATTTTGCCTTCAATACGTTGTACTGTCGTGTTGCGGTCGGGTTAGCCGACTCTATGGTGCCTGCAGTTTAGGTGACTCCTATGTGGGCTGCGGGATCTGGCAATGAAGGCTGGTTCCATAGTGCCAATAAGACAAGCACCCCCTGTAGGACTGTGGGTTTCGGTAACTGCGGCAGGCTCGCGGCCTTGCAACTTTTTTTTTCATGGGTACCTTCTGCTACCCAACCGGGTTCCAGTACCGTCAGCTGGTTCTCGGCAGTGCCTTTGGCTTAGGTGCCTCCATCTCAGTATCCAAGTTCCACCAACGTCTGCTGGTGCTTGGTAGTGCTTTGTGGCACAGGTACCTCCTGCTTAGTAACCGAGTTCCAGTACCGTCTGCTGGTCCTCGGTAGTTCCATTTGTTCTTGTACCTTCTGTTACCCATCCGGGTTCCAGTAAAGTCAGCTGGTTCTCGACAGTGCCTTTGGCTTAGGTGCCTCCTTCTCGGTATCAAAGTTCCACCAATGTCTGCTTGTCCTTGGTAGTGCTTTCTGGCACAGGTACCTCCTGCTTAGTAACCGAGTTCCAGTACCATCAGCTGGTCCTCGGTAGTTCCATTGGCTCTTGTACCTTCTGCTACCCATCCGGGTTCCAGTACCATCAGCTGGTCCTTGGTAGTTCCATTTGCTCTTGTACCTTCTGCTACCCATCCGGTTTCGAGAACCGTCAGCTGGTTCTCGACAGTGCCTTTGGCTTAGGTGCCTCTTTCTCGGTATCCAAGTTCCACCAACGTCTGCTGGTCCTTGGTAGTGCTTTGTGGCACAGGTACCTCCTGCTTAGTAACCGAGTTCCTGTACCATCAGCTGGTCCTCGGTAGTTCCATTGGCTCTTGTACCTTCTGCTACCCATCCGGGTTCCAGTACCGTGAGCTGGTCCTTGGTTGTTCCATTTGCTCTGGTACCTTCTGCTACCCATCCGGGTTCCAGTACCGTCAGCTGGTTCTCGGCAGTGCCTTTGGCTTAGGTGCCTCCTTCTCGGTATCCAAGTTCCACCAACGTCTGCTGGTCCTTGGTAGTGCTTTGTGGTACAGGTACCTCCTGCTTAGTAACCGAGTTCCAGTACTGTCAGCTGGTCCTCGGTAGTTCCATTGGCTCTTGTACCTTCTGCTACCCATCCGGGTTCCAGTACCGTCAGCTGGTCCTCGGCAGTTCCATTTGCTCTTGTTCCTTCTGCTACCCATCCGAGTTCCAGTACCGTCAGCTCGTTCTCGGCAGTGCCTTTGGATTAGGTGCCTCCTTCTCGGTTTCCAAGTTCCACCCACTACTGCCGGTCCTTGGTAGTGCTTTGTGGCACAATTACCTCCTGCTTAGTAACCGAGTTCCTGTACCGTCAGCTGATCCTCGGTAGTTCCATTGGCTCTAGTACCTTCTGCTACCCATCCAGGTTCCAGTACCGTCAGCTGGTCCTCGGTAGTTCCATTTTCTCTTGTACATTCTGCTATTCATCCGGGTTCCAGCACCGTCAGCTGGTTCTCGGCAATGCCTTTGGCTTAGGTGCCTCCTTCTCGGTATCCAAATTCCACGAACGTCTGCTGGTCCTTGGTAGTGCTTTTTGGCACAGGTACCTCCTGCTTAGTAACCAGGTAACAGTACAGTTAGCTGGTCCTCGGTAGTTCCATTGGCTCTTGTACCTTCTGCTACCCATCTGGGTTCCAGTACCATCAGCTGGTTCTCGGCAGTTCCTCAGCCTTCTTGTACCTTCTGCTACATTTCCAAGTTCAAGCTTTTGAAATGGTTCTTGGTAATCACTCTGGATCTCCCTGACGAGGACCCTGAAGACGAGGACCCTGAAGACCACCCCGAAGAAGACGAGGACCGCGAAGACGAGGACCCTGAAGACGAGTACCCTGAAGACCACCCCGAAGAAGACGAGGACCCCGAAGACAATGACCCTGAAGACGACGACCCTGAAGACCACAGCGAAGAAGACGAGGACCCCAAAGACAATGACCCTGAAGACGACGACCCTGAAGACCACCCCAAAGACGACAAGGACACTAAAGACGAGAACCCTGAAGACGAGGACCCTGAAGACCACCCCGAAGAAGACGAGGACACTGAAGACGAGGACCCTGAAGACGAGGACCCTGAAGACCACCCCGAAGAAGACGAGGACCCCGAAGACGACAACCCTGAAGACAACGACCTTGAAAACCACCCTGAAGAAGACAAGGACACCGAAGACAAGGACCCTGAAGACGAGGACCCTGAAGACCACCCCGAAGAAAATGAGGACACTGAAGACGAGGACCCTGAAGACGAGGACCCTGAAGACCACCCCAAAGAAGACGAGGACCCCGAAGACGACAACCCTGAAGACGAAGACGCTGAAGACCACCCCGAAGAAGACGAGGACCCTGAAGACGATGACCCTGAAGACGACGTCCCTGAATACCACCCCAAAGAAGACCAAGAAGATGACCCTGAAGAAGATGACCAAGAGGACAAAGAACAAGAAGACAACCACCAAGATACAGAAGAACAAGAGACAGAAAACCAAGAAGCAGAAGTACAAGAAGCTGCAGAACAAAAAGCGGAAGAACATTAAGCATAAGACTAAAAATCAGAGCAAAATATATTATCTAAATTATAAGCAGAAGATGACTAAGCAGTGTATGGGGTTGAGTCCGTTCCTCCTCGTGGTGCCCCTGGAAAAGACCTGCTGCTGCAGGCCAAACTGAACGTGGACAAATCCTGTTGTAAATCTTTTGTGACTGGCAGAACGAAAGGTGTAATTTGAAGAACGTAAAAAAAAAGAATAATACGAAGAAGGTGAAGAAGAAGAAGATGAAGAAGGAGAAGAAGAAGTTGATGAAAAATATGCTGATGCTGAGGATGATGAAGGAGAAACTGTGGGAGAAGTAAAAAAGAAGGTGAAGAGCATGGAAGTAGTGAAACATAAATATCTGACAAAATATAAAAAAAATTAACATAGGCAATATTTCCGTAACTCAGAACGTCTTAAAAAAAATATTAATTCCTGCTATTCCATTTGATTGGGCTAAACCTCTATGCCTTTATTGTCTCCCCCACCTCCCCCTATACATTCTACATTATTCTTAGTTGTTTTCCTTCATTTAGAATTAACCAACAAGGAAAGAAAGGGTTTATTTTTATTCCGATATTTCTGTCCCATTGACTTGCATTGGGTTCCGGTATCGGTATCGGCGATATCCGATACTTTTTGGGTATCGGTCCGATCCAATCCGATCCGATATTTCCCGATATCGGAAGGTATCGCTCAAAACTAGTTGTGGCACAATTTCAGCTTGCCCACGGCCTCGACCTCTGCATGCACCATCACGTCCAGTCCCCCGTTCCTTGCCACGTGCCTTGCCCAATTTAAATGGAGGACAATATTTTCCACGCTCTCTACAAATGGCTGAAGTTGGAGCGAACTTATATGTGATCCATGTGATGGACAAACCACAATTTTAAATAGCTGGCCTGTAGGTAACTATTTTTAACAACAAAATGGTGTCAATAACTTCACTCACACTCTAAAACAAAATTTTAACGGAGGCCAGAAATGACAGAATTTTCATCAAACGTACAGTGCTGGCCAAAAGTATTGGCACCCCTGCAATTCTGTCAGATAATACTCAGTTTCTTCCTGAAAATGATTGCAATCACAAATTCTTTGGTATTATTCTCTTCATTTAATTTGCTTGCAAGGAAAAAACACAAAAGAGAATGAAGCAAAAATCAAATCATTGATCATTTCACACAAAACTCCAAAAAAGGGCCGGACATAAGTATTGGCACCCTCAGCCTAATACTTGGTTGCACAACCTTTAGCCAAAATAACTGCGAACAACCGCTTCCGGTAACCATCAATGAGTTTCTTACAATGCTCTGCTGGAATTGTAGACCATTCTTCTTTGGCAAACTGCTCCAGGTCCCTGATATTTGAAGGGTGCCTTCTCCAAACTGCCATTTTGAGATCTCTCCACAGGTGTTCTATGGGATTCAGGTCTGGACTCATTGCTGGCCACCTTAGAAGTCTCCAGTGCTTTCTCTCAATCCATTTTATACTGCTTTTGGAAGTGTGTTTTAGGTTATTGTCCTGCTGGAAGACCCATGACCTCTGAGGGAGACCCAGCTTTCTCACACTGGGCCCTACATTATGCTGCAAAATTTGTTGGTAGTCTTCAGACTTCATAATGCCATGCACACGGTCAAGCAGTCCAGTGCCAGAGGCAGCAAAGCAACCCCAAAACATCAGGGAACCTCCACCATGTTTGACTGTAGGGACCGTGTTCTTTTCTTTGAATGCCTCTTTTTTTCCTGTACACTCTATGTTGATGCTTTTTCCCAAAAAGCTCTACTTTTGTCTCATCTGACCAGAGAACATTCTTCCAAAACGTTTTAGGCTTTCTCAGGTAAGTTTTGGCAAACTCCAGCCTGGCTTTTTTATGTCTCGGGGTAAGAAGTGGGGTCTTCCTGGGTATCCTACCATACAGTCACTTTTCATTCAGACGTCGACGGATAGTACGAGTTGACACTGTTGTACCCTCGGACTGCAGGGCAGCTTGAACTTGTTTGGATGTTAGTCGAGGTTCTTTATCCACCATCCGCACAATCTTGCGTTGAAATCTCTCGTCAATTTTTCTTTTCCGTCCACATCTAGGGAGGTTAGCCACAGTGCCACGGGCTTTAAACTTCTTGATGACACTGCGCACGGAAGACAGAGGAACATTCAGGTCTTTGGAGATGGACTTGTAGCCTTGAGATTGCTCATGCTTCCTCACAATTTGGTTTCTCAAGTCCTCAGACAGTTCTTTGGTCTTCTTTCTTTTCTCCATGCTCAATGTGGTACACACAAGGACACAGGACAGAGGTTGAGTCAACTTTAATCCATGTTAACTGGCTGCAAGTGTGATTTGGTTATTGCCAACACCTGTTAGGTGCCACAGGTAAGTTACAGGTGCTGTTAATTACACGAATTAGAGAAGCATCACATGATTTTTCAAAGGGTGCCAATACTTTTGTCCACCCCCTTTTTTAGGTTTGTTGTGGAATTATATCCAATTTGTCTTTAGGACAAGTCTTTTTGTGTTTTTTTCATTGAAGACAAATTAAATGAAGAGAATAATACCAAAGAATTTGTGATTGCAATCATTTTCAGGAAGAAACTGAGTATTATCTGACAGAATTGGAGGGGTGCCAATACTTTTGGCCAGCACTGTATATGTGATCCGTGTGACGGAAAATCGCAGTTGTAAATAGCTGGCCTGTAGGTAACTATTTTTTAACAGAAAACTGGTATCAATAACTTCGCTGACACAGTGAAACAAAATTTTAATGTAGGCCAGAAATGGCATAATTTTCAGCGCAATTATATGTGATCCATGTGACAGACAAACCACAGTTTAAAATAGCTGGCCTGTAGGTAACTATTTTTAACAGCGCCGTCCTCATGTCAATAAGTTCACTGACACACTGCAACAAAATTTTAATGGAGGCCAGAAATGCCAAAACTTTCAGCGCAATTATATGTGATCCGTGTGACAGACAAACCACAGTTTTAAATAGCTGGCCTGTAGGTAACTATTTTTAACAGCGCCTACCTTGTGTCAATAAGTTCACTGACACACTTCAACAAAATTTCAATGGAGGCCAGAAATGCCAATATTTTCAGCGCAATTATATGTGATCCGTGTGACGGACAAACCACAGTTTTAAATAGCTGGATTTTTAGCGCTGTAATATGGAAAGGACCTGGCTGTATTCTGCAGTGCCAACAAGCAAATGGTGCAGAAAAACAGTGTTCCCAGGATTGTTTTTTAAGCAAATAATCAGGATTAAGATAAAAAAAATATTCCTGGCCCCTGATACCTGGGGCAATTTCTATAAATATCTGTAAAAGCAATAGCAGACAGAACTGGAATGGATCCTCTTGCTATGTGCACTGCAGTCTGCTATATACCCTGCCTGCCTGCCTAGCACTGATATCTCTGCAGCTGGATTAGTCCTCAGAAGGACTGATAGTTGAGATGGATATGTAGAGAATCTTGTAGAATACCTACACTAACTAATAAACAACCAAATCTCTCCCTATCTCAGCAGCACCTCTCCCTACACTGTCTGAATGCGGAGTAGACTGTGACGAGCACGGAGGCGCCAAGTCTGATATAGACCTGATGATGATGTGCGGCCAGCCAATCACTGTAATGCCGCAACCAACATGGCTTCGACATTACAGTGTGTGGCAGACAATCCGTGCATGTTAATTGGTGCTCTAAAGGGCGCCAAACATGCAAGGAGGGGACCAGAGCTCCCCCCGAACAACCCAGGACATACTCGGTGAGCACCTAGCATCCCGAGCAGTGAGACGCTCCGGCGAGCACCGAGCAGTAGGAAACATGCTCGCTCAGGGGTATTGAGTGCTCTTTTCCATTCATCCCCTTGTCTAATTATAACCAGATTGTAGGCTCCCCTTAAATCCAACTTGGGGAACACCTTAGCTTCCACAACCTGACTGAACAAATCTGGAATCAGAGGAAGAGGGTATGGATCTCGAATGGTAATTTGATTAAATTTCCGGAAATCTAAACAGGACGTAGACCGCTATCTTTCTTCTTCACAAAGAAAAACCCTCCCGCCACAAGCGAAATGAGGGTCTGATATGTCCCTTCTTCAAACTTTCCACAATGAAATCCTTCATGGCTTGTCTCTCAGGGCCAGAAAGATTATACAGTCTGGACTTTGGTAGTTTAGCTCTGGGAGTCAGGTTATTAGGAAAGTCATATGCACGATGTGGAGGCAAATCCTTACACCCACTCTCAGAAAAAACGTCTTCAAAACCTGACAAAAAAGCAGGTAAGGTCTCTGTAGAGGCTGTAGAAAAGGAAATGTTTAAACAGTTCTCATGACAGTAATGTCCCCATTCAATGATCTCTCTGGATTTCCAATCCACTATCAGATTATGCTTCACCAACCAGGGTAGACCCAGTACAATGAGAGTGAGAAAGCCCTCCAGGACATAGCAAGGAATAATCTCACAATGAACAGACCCCACCCTCAGTGCTACATTATGTACAATCTGAGTCAGAGCATTTTGTGCAGGTGGCGCTGAGTCGATGGCAAAAATAGGAAAGACTTAGCTAAAATACAGTAATCAAACCCATCTGTTCTCACAAACTCTGCATCAATCATGCTGACTCCAGGTCCACTGTCTATAAACACAGAGGTTTTCTCAGTCTTGCTCTCTAGCACCACCTCTGCTCTCAGGACAAACTTAGAACTGCAGGTTGACGACAAACACACGCCTTGATTATCCAACTCCAGACTACCAAGGGTTAATCGAGTTTTTGCTTAGAAGTCGAGGGACAGGCCCCAATAAAATGTCTCATTTTCCCACAAAATAAACATATGCCTTTTTTTTGCGAATCTTAGCGGAAACCTATGATGCAGAGGCACCCCCTAACTGCATGGGTTCTTTCAGTACTGGTTCACACACAGACCGCTCCCCTGGCAAAGGGTAATTATCCCTAAAAGAGGGCTTTGGAGAAGGGGGTCTCACCCACCTATCCCAAAGGCGTCTATCAACATGTCTAGCCAAAGACATGGCAGCCCTCAAGGACTGGGGTTTCATACACTGTCAAGGCATCTTTCAACCTTTCAGTAATGCCCTGACAAAACTGGCTTTTAAGAGCCGGGTCATTCCATTTGGTATCAGTTGCCCAACTGTGGAATTCGGAGCTATACGTCTCCACTGACCGATTGCCCTGCTGAAGGCAAAGTAGCCTGGACTCAGCCAAGGAGATTCGGTAAGGATCATAATAGATGAGACCCTATATACAAAATATTCCAAATCAGGCACATAACTGGTAATTAAAAATATAAATCTTTATTGAACATTTGAATCATAAAACACATAATTAAAAAACAAAATGGTGAAAAAAGAAAAAGGAAGAAAAAAGTGAAGTAAAATACACAATAATGGAGGGGGATGAATGTGCCACAATTGCTATTAAAGATTGGATGCCAGGCATGCATAGATGTACATAAGTGTAAATGAAATTCTTTTCAAGATATAATATACATAATTTCATTCCACAGGGAATACATCAGATTTAAAGTGCATATGTGCATTTACACATGAATATGATCCAGATTGAATCCACTATGGTCTTCTGGACAGTTATCACTTGGTCTCTAAAG
This sequence comes from Phyllobates terribilis, assembly GCF_046119375.1. Taxonomy (NCBI): domain Eukaryota; kingdom Metazoa; phylum Chordata; class Amphibia; order Anura; family Dendrobatidae; genus Phyllobates; species Phyllobates terribilis. The sequence continues at coordinate 49,349,971 of NW_027362773.1, forward strand.
CTAGCTATAAATTGCTATTGATACATTTATGTTCCCTTGAGTTTATTACATTATTAAATTATTACCAGGGAAGATATTTGAGAAAGTATTTTAGAGGCAACTAAAGCTCAAAATAGAATCAATCAATTATTAAACATATCCCACATGATTCAATATTGCACAAATCCCAAATGTGATTTGAGCTGTAAAGGCCAAATAAATATCAAATTCTATATTATATAACTGGCAAATACATCCCCAATGAACTGACCAGGGAGAGCCTTAAGGCCTATCTTATTCACATTGCTAGGACCAGACAGAGCAATGGAGCCCATACCACTGTGTAGTACTATTGCATGCACCCAGTTGTATCAGTTGAGACAAATAAATGCATTTAAAACCCATGCACGTGTACATTACCAACCTGCATGGCACAGCACATCCCCCTCCACCTACTCCAATGCTGTCATGCTGTCATGGGCCTACTGTCAAAAGTAGCCTATTAACACTTTCCAGCTATTAAACAGAGACTTCAAATTAAAATGTAAAATACTGTGGCCCCAAATTGAGTTAAACTAGTGTTTTGTACTTCAGCTTTAATGATGGGAGGAATAAGATGCACAAAATTAATTAAAATAACTTTAAGGCTGCGTGCCCACGTTGCGGATTACAAGCGTATTTGCTGCGGATTTTCCGCAGCGGAAACGCTTGTAAAACGCTTGGTAATCCGCATCCCATGGTCCCCAATGAGAATCCGCAAGTTCTATGCACATGCTGCGGATTTTTCCGCAGCGTTTATGCTGCGTTCAAAAATCCGCAGCATGTTCATTAAATTTGCGTTTCCGCAAGCGGAATTGCCTTATACAATGCAATAAAAAAACGCAAGGCAATTCCGCATGTCGAAAACGCGTGAAAAACGCGCGATAAACGCTTGCGGAATTCCGCATGCATTTTTCCGGGAGAGGACATGCGGAAATGAAGCAGAAATTTTCTGCTTCATTTCCGCAACGTGGGCACATAGCCTTAGGTGGCATACTCCTCTGTGCACCTCACCTCACCTCATTGATTTGAGTAACATTTCAGGCATAAGTAAAACTAGAGGTTTGAATGCATTTGTTTGGTTGGTGTTGCCATACCCTGTCCCGCCCTGGTGTCTCCCCGGGTCTAACCATTTTGATGGAGCTGTCTGAAACTGGTGTGAAAATGCGAAAGGTTGCAACATTTTTGTGTTACTTTGTGTTGTTCCAAAATTTTGCAACATTTAAACTATTTTTACAGCAAAATTCTTGAATAAATATCATGATGAATCAGATACAATATCTTCCAATACATTGACAGCATTTATTAAAAATTAACCTGTGACAAAGTTAGATGTATAAGTAAATATATTTAAAGGGAGAGCATAGCTTGCGAATATAACTAAACAGTTGCTGTAATCATTAATGGTTGCATTATTTCTTGAGGAAAGTTACTATATATTTATAAGAAGTTTTGAAAACTACTTGGTCTGTATTTCTTTATGCAGACTTGCTTCCTGCTAATCCATGGTACACTGGAAATCAATCTAATCAAGTACTATAGATATTTCTGGAGGCGTGTGTATTTTATAAAGCAATATCAAATAGCTCTAGGCTCAGCTATAGCAATACTAAAGAATCTTTTTACCTAATTAATTATTTTTGTCCTCTAGTCAAAAGTCATTATAGGGGTTTTCCTGTTCTACATTATTGAATTGATGCACCAGGGAAATTCCAAGGAGCACAGTGAAAAGCAAAACACAGAATTGTTTTACACTCATTAGTAGTGGTTATGTCTAGAGATCATAGCTCTCAACCATCCTGGATTCAGTGGGTCTGCCCCAATTTGAAGGTTAAATCCCGCCTCATCGGGGCTTTGTCCTGGATTCTAAATACTCACATCTCTCAGACATCGTCATCGCCCCCTAGCTCCTCCTCCTCTTCCTTTGGGGGCAAGGAAGCATCTCTCTGCTCAGTACATAAATTAATTGTAACATTTCCTTTCTTGTCTTGTGATCTGTTTTCCCTGAGACTCAAACCAATTGCTCTCATGTTTACAGGTAGCATCTCCAGCGATGAGCCATAGCCAACATTGATGTAAATAGGGGAATTTGGTAATCTTAAAGGGGTTGTCCAGTCCAAATCGATAAGTCTGCAGTCACTTTGTGTGACTGCAGACTTATGAATCCTCCCAGCACACGCACTTTGAGCTGTGGGGATTTGTCGGTTTCAGACCCGGGACCGGAGGCCTTGTATGCATTATACAAACTCCTGGCCAGTGGGTGTGGTCTCACAGCATACCCCTGTATGGAGCAAGGCCATGTGATCGCCCACTGGCGAGCAATGTCACTAGAGGGGACGTAGACTCTCTCTATACAAGTGTATGGAGCAAAGCCACACCCACTGGCCGGAAGTATGTATAACTCATACTTACCCTCCGGTCCCGGGTCTGAAACCGGTGAAACCCTGCACCGCACAGTGCGTGCACAGGAGTGACTGCAGACTTATCAATTTGGACCAGACAACCCCATTAAAGCTGTATTGCAGTCCGTGAAGATGCAGATTATACTTTTATACATAGAGATACATTATATATAAAAGGTTTTATTTAGGTATTTGTATTCTACAGGTGAAGAAAAAGTCTGATTTTTTTTGTTCCTATAATACTACTAAAAATAATGGAAATAATTTACAAAAAGAGGCATTTTCTCTTTTTTGTGAATCTCCCCAAGGACTCAAACTGACAGCCTCTATAATTACAGGAAGGAGCAAAAGCCATTGAGCCATAGGCTCTTATGATGTAACTGACAGAACTTTGTATACTCGATCTGTATTGCAGCCACTAACCCCACAGGCAGATTATACTGAGACATAGAGATACATTATATATAACAGTGTATTTTTATGTCTCTGTATTCTAGAGGGAGAATAAAAGAAAGATTAATTTCTTCCTATAAAATTAATGAAAAACAATTACATACAAATCATTTTTACTGTGCTTTTTTTAAACAAAATAATAAACACAATCAGAAAATAACACGGACATATTTGGTGTCCCTCTAGTCACAGCAATCAGATTATTTATGGAGACTGGTAAATGGAGTAAAAAATTGCGTGATTTATATTTTTTTCTAATAAACACATAAAATAATGTATTAAAAATTAATCATTAAGGCCATGTTCACACATTTTTTAGATGCTATTTTTTTCTACTGTTTTTTCCTGCACGCTTTCTGAAGGTGTCCGCACCACACGACGCAATAACAATCTTCTCTGATTGTTGCATGTTTGCTGTGTTTCTTTTATGCGTGTTCCCCATTATTTAATGCGTTTTTGGTGCAGAAGTGAATCTGGGTGTTTAATGCATTTTTAATACTACAGAAAAGCTTTGATTGTTCACTTAAAGCTATGTGCACTATCCCAGCATTTTCTATGTGATTAAGGAAGATCTGTGCACATAATCAGCAATTTTCCTGACAGGATTTCATGTTCGGAAAAAAAGCAGAATGTCCATTCTTTGGGTGTATTTGCCTGCATTTTTCCGATACAATACATTGTCAAAAACGCACAAAAAGGCATCTAACTGCAAAAAAATCGCATCAAAAACGGGAGGAATTTCTTCAACATTTTTGAGGCCAAGAGTTGCAGAATCTTGCAGAAACGCTGCAGAAATTTCTGCAAACAATTCCTGATCAAGCACACATAACCTAAAAATGCAATGTTGTTATTTTTTTGGACATGCATTTTTTTCAGTCTTCACATAGAAACCTAAAGAGGAAAAAAAAAGCACCAAAACTGGAGAGTTCAGCAGCGTCTTTAGACGGCCTTTGGGTGGAGATTTCATGAACTCATATCCACTTTACTTGGACATTGAAGCCATGTTCAAATGTAGCATAAATGCTGAGTATTTTCTGCTGCTGTTTTTTCCAAAGGAATTATGCTGTGTTGAACTGTCTAAGCAAAGTGGATGTGATTCATGAAAATTGTGCTGCCTGTGAATTTAAATATGCTGCTGAACTGTGCGGTTTGGTGCTTTTTTTTCCTCTGGAGGCTTCGATATCGGACCTTAAAAAAAGCATGTAAATAACTGGGGGAAAAGGCAGCACAAATGCAATAGCCAGAGAGGAATATAATTATGTAGTTTGGTGCAGACACTTGCAGAAAACAGGTTGAGGTCCAAGTGGAGGAGGTTGAGGTGGACATGGTGGTATAGGTGGAAGAGGCAGAGGAGGAGGTAGCCAACTCTGTTTCTGTGTTTTGTTTTTTTTTTATTTATTTTGTTGGGGACTCTGAAAACAGGCTCTGTGGGGGCACTCAGCATAAAGGCAGTGTAATAATATGCTGGCCACTCTCTCTCTGCATACATGCCATGTAATACTCTGTAATTTTTGGGGTGCAAAGAATGTGGATAGGCAAATGACTTAAAGGGTTTTTTCCACAAACAAAGTTAAGTGTTTAAAAACACTTTTTTAAACACTTAACTTTGTTCATGGGAAAACACTTTTTTTTCTAAGTCATTTGCCTATCCACATTCTTTGCATCTGTGCTGAGAATCCATATTTCCCGAGCTGAGATTATCTTATAAATGTGCCACTGTAGTGTACTGTGTAATGGCTCTGTCTGACCATACAGGGACATGGTCTGATCATACCACATCTCCTGGGTAGAGGAGAAAACAAAACACAATATACAGATAGCACAGCATGGATCGTGGATGATTATTTTTGTGAGATAAAGCATTTCCCTGCCTGTTTTTAAAAAATATTTTACCTCAAAAAGAGAATTATTTGGGATACCGTGCTGTAATGTCTGTATACTTTTTTGCTTCCTCCCCTGCACAGGAGATGTTGTATGATCAGACCATGTTCCTGCACGGACAGAAACAACTGTTACCACAGTACACAGCAGTGGCACATTTATAAGATTATCACAGCACTGTTAAACACATCGAATTAGGGAAATTATTATTATGTCAAGATGTATTGTTTAAAATCAAATTTGTTTATGTGACAACCCCTTTAAGATAACAGAATAAAAATAATCTTGAACCTGGAGGTGGAAGAGGAGTTTGAGGTGGAGGTTGACGTGGTGGTGAAAGAGGCAGAGGAGGAGTTAGCCAACACTGTTTTCTTTTTTTTTTTTTAATTTGGGGAGGAACCCCAAAACATTGGAAATGGCAAATAGAACAAGCAAATTGCAGTGGCGTATAAAAATGGATGGGTGTGGCTGGTCTACTTCTTTAGTGAGCCAAAGGTATGAACAAGTCCTGTGGGATCCTCGCCTGGTTCATTTTAATGAATGTGAGCTTGCCCGTGTTGGCTGTGATTACACTCGTTGCTGTGCTAAACATACGTTTTACATTTTACACTTGAAGCAGGGCAGGCCAGCACGTCAAAGGCGTAAAGTGAAAGCTCATGCCATGTGGTCAGAATGGAGACCCAGAAGTTAAATGGCACAGACCCATCACCCTGTACGTGAAGATGTGTGAATGCGTACTCTCCATAGTCCTCCATACAGTATTATGGCCAGCACAAACTACTCACTGATTTAAAAAGCAATAAAATACAATACTCACCTCTCCTCCACGTTTCTCTACTGCTCTGGTCTCTACAGTGAACGTTCAGAAGTCCGCATAACTCAGCGCAGCGGGCACCACATAGTGACGTCATCACTAGAGATGAATGCACTTGTTTGGAAAACGTTTGCCAATTGCATTGCACATTCAGATTCGTGATCTGACAACCGAGCGTTTTTATTTAAAATCAACAAAAAGTTGTGAAATGATTGCGTTTCCACTACAATATTTTTATCACTTTGGCTAGGATAGGCTAGGTTGTATGATGAGCGGGGAGTACGTATTTGATGAGGGGAGGGGGTGGGGAGAGGTCAGAGAAGCAGCTTGCTGTGAATCTAATTTTTTTTTTTTTAATTTAATGGAGGTAGATTCCAGCAAGCTAATCTGGGGTGCAGGAACCATCCACAATGTCCAGACATAAGGGCTTGTGCCATTGGCTGCTGAAGTCACATGTCTCTCTGCATAAAGATGTCTCTCTCCATGTTGTTTTAGCACCATTTTCTTAGTATAAAAGTACAGAGAGGATGCTCCTGACGCTGGTCCTGGATACTGAGAGATTTTAAATAGCTAGCTAGGCAGTTGCTTCTAAGTCAGATAGTTTAGATAGATAGGATACAATGCGGCTGTGAAATTGACCTTCCAGCTGATCAATCATTTTTGCTATTAGTGAGGTCCAGATAGAGACAACAGGCCACATTTCAGCATAGAACTTTGTTGTGCACTGCTTATATTGTGCTCCATGCACGAGTACACCTTTGAAATTCTATTTTTTTCTGCTCCTACATTGCTACATTAAGCAAGCCACATCTGACCTTATAATTCCTTTGCGCTGAGATTCAGCTGTATCCAGGGCTCCACAGTAAAAAATCAACTTTTTTCTGCTACTACCCTGATACATACAGCAGGTCATATCTCAGCAAGAAATATTTTGCAACATATATTCTACTGTATGCAGAGCTCATTCACAGTAAAAAAAATCTATATTTTTCTATTACTAACGTGATACAGCAGGCCACATCTCAGCTTGAATTTTTTTGGAGCATAAATTCTGCTGTATACAGGCCTTGTCCACAGTAAAAAATCTAAGTTATTCTGTTATTAATAGTAATGAGAGAGCACCAAAATGCTCGGGTGCTCATTGCTGGGGTAAAGCAAATTGGAATGCTCGGATGCTTGACCCGAGCAACGAGCCCAATGTAAGTCTACTGGAAACTCGAGCATTATTCTGATGCTCCCCCCCGCCATGGAGGTCTGCAGTTGGGAAACAGTGCTCAAATGACATGGGAACTGCATGGGGAAGACACCAGGAAGCATCTCTGACTCCCAGGTCACTGCTGTGAACAATATTGTCAGAGTATTACACCACTTTAACGGACTCTCAATAAAGCATACAAAAACAAAATGGATTTTCCTGGAAAAAATGTTAAGGAACATCCCTTCCAGGGTAATGATTTGGTATATAATGCAAAATAAATCACAAAAAAAAAAATGCTCCTCCACACCTTGGGCTATGTTCATACGTAGCGTTTTTGATGCGTTTTTGCACTTTTGCATTGCTTTCAACGGTGAAAAATACATTTACCAGTAAATGTCATCTTAACATTTTACTACCTTTTCAGGCATTTGGCTTGTGAGACTTGATCAGACAGACACATCCTGTTTCATTTATGAAGGAGGGACAGTTAAATCCACAAAGCCTATTTTTATAGTGCCATCATTTGGCCCTTACTATTCTTAAAGGGCCTTCAGTCATCACTCACTATTGTTAGAGGACCATCAGCTGGCTATACTTTGATGTTCCTATTACTAAGGAGCGAGTCTCCTACAGTGCAATAGTGTATGCAATGACTGCAATGGCTGCCTAAATTTAGGAAAAACACTAAAATGAATTTAAAGACACATAGAGAAGGGCCTCAGTAACAAAATGTTCCCATTATAAAGGAGCAGTTCTGCTATACAGTTATTGCTTATGCAGTGACTGCATTGGCTGCCTAAATTTTTGACGCATCCCAATACCCCTTTGAAGAGACGTAGAGGAGGGCCTCAGTAACAAAATGTTCCCATATAAAGGAGCGGTTCTGCTATACAGTTATTGCGTATGCAGTGAATGCGTCGGCTGCCTAAATTTAGGAAAAAAAAAACAAAACCAATTTAACCCCTTTACTACCCAAGGTGGTTTGCTCGTTAATGACCAGGCCAATTTTTACAATTCTGACCACTGTCACTTTATGAGGTAATTACTCTGGAATTCTTCAACAGATCCCCCTGATTCTGAGATTATTTTTTCGTGACATATTGTACTTCATGATAGTTGTAAAATTTCTTCGATATCACTTGCGTTTATTTGTGAAAAAAATGGAAATTTGGCAAAAAATTTTCAAATTTTGCAATTTTCTAAATTTGAATTTTTATGCCCTTAAATCAGAGAGATATGTCACACAAAATAGTTAATAAATAACATTTCCCACATGTCTACTTTACATCAGCACAATTTTGGAGCCAATTTATTTTTATTAGGGAGCTATAAGGGTTAAAAGTTGACTAGCGATTTCTCATTTTTACAACAAAATTTACAAAACCATTTTTTTAGGGACCACATCACATTTGAAGTCACTTTGAAGGGTCTTTATGACAGAAAACACCCAAAAGTGACATCATTCTAAAAACTGCACCCCTCAAGGTGCTCAAAACCACATTCAAGAAGTTCATTAACCCTTCAAGTTCTTCACAGGAATTTGTTGAATGTGGAAGAAAAAAATTAACATTTAACTATTTTCACAAAAATGTTCCTTTAGACCCAATTTTTTTTATTTTAGCAGGGGTAACAGGAAAAAATGGACCCCAAAATTTGTTGTGCAATTTCCCCTGAGGACGCAGATACCCCATATGCTTGAGCTTGACTTTTTGAATGTAAACTTTGCTCGAATAACTAGCTAACGCCATGTTGCGTTTGGGGAGCCCCTGATGTGCCTAAACAGTTGAAACAATTGAGACCATTTTGGAAACTATACCCATCAGGGAACTTATCTAGATGTAAGGTGGGCACATTGAAACCTCAGGTGCTTCACTGAAGTTTTTAACATTGAACCATAAAAATAAAATTTTCATATTTTTTCAACAAAAATGTTTTTCAGCCCCAAATTTAGCATTTTCATAAGGGTAACAGGAGAAATTGCACCATGCAGTTTGTTGTGCAATTTCTCCTGAGTAAGCCAATACCCCATATGTTGGGGAAAACCACTTTTTGGGTGCACGGCAGGCTTCGGAAAGGAAGGAGCGCCATTTGACTTTTTGATTGTAAAATTTGCTTGAATAATTAGCGGACGCCATGTTGCGTTTGGTGAGACCCTGATGTGCCTAAACAGTGTAAACCCCCCACAAATAACACCAATTTGGAAACTAGACCCATCAGGGAACTTATCTAGATGTGTGGTGAGCACCTTGAACCCCCAAGTGCTTCACAGAAGTTTATAACATTGAGCCATAAAAATAAAATTTTCACATTTTTCCCACAAAAATGTTTTTCAGCCCCCAATTTTTCATTTTAATAAGGGTAACAGGAGAAACTACACTATGCAATTTGTTGTGCAATTTCTCCTGAGTAAGCAGATACCCCATATGTGGGGGGAAACCACTGTATGGGCGCACGGCAGGGCTCGGAAGGGAAAGAGCGCCATTTGACTTTTTGAATGTAAAATTTGCTTGAATAGTTAGCGGACACCATGTTGTGTTTGGGGAGCCCCTGATGCGCCTAAACAGTGGAACCCCCCACAAGTGACACCATTTTTGAAACTAGACCCCTCAGGGAGCTTATCTAGATTTGTGGTGAGCACCCTGAAGCCCAAGTGCTTTACAGAAGTTTATAACAGGAGCCGTGAAAATTTAAAAATCAAACTTTTTCCACAAAAGTCATGCTTTAGCCCCAATTTTTTTAATTTCGCAAGGGTAAAAGGAGAACATGGAGCCCAAAAACTTTTGTGCAATTTCTTCTGAGTACACCTATACCCCATATGTGGGGAAAATAGTGTTTGGGTGCACTGCAGAGTTCAGAAGGGAAGGAACACTATGTGACTTTTTGAACGCAAAATTGTCTGGAATTGAGAGCGGACGCCATGTTGCGTTTGGAGAGCCCCTGATATGCCTAAATATTGGGAACCCCCCACAAGTGACCCCATTTTAGAAACTACCCCCCTCAAGGATTTTATCAAGGGGTATAGTGAACATGTTGAACCCAGAGGTACGATACAAAAATGTATAACATTAGGTCATCATATTGAATAAGTTGTCATTAGTCTTGAGCGCAACTACACGTTACTTGAGTTTGCATTGGATACTCAGATATGCACCATGTATCGCGGGTGCTTGAGTGACATGCTCGAGTCCCCGCCCGCATGTTTCACGGTTATTAGACACCCAAAAAAAAACGTGCGGGGATCACTTGTGCATGGCAGGCAATCCCCGCAAGGTTTTTTTGGCCGCGAAGCATATGGGGCGAAGACTCGAGAATGTAACTCGAGCACCTGCAATACTCAGTGCATACTCGAGCACCCGATGCAAGCTCAAGAAGCGAGCACTTGCGCTCAACACTAGTTGCCATATTGTCATCACGTTTTTTTTTTTACTTTTGAAAGAAATCCCAACCATACTACAACCCCAACCCTAACCCTAGTACAACCCTAACCCTAATACAACCCTAACCCTAGTACAACCCTAACCCTAGCACAACCCTAATCCTAGCACAACCATAACCCTAATCCTAGCACAACCCTAACCCTAGAGTTTATTTTTTCTCATGCAGTATAAGTGATTAGTCAACATTATTCTTCTGGTCGGTGCGATTACAGCGATGCTACATTCATGTTGGGTTTTTATGATTGATAGCTGTCACACACTAAAAGACCCTTTTTTTGCAAAGACTAGTTTTTGCATTGCCATATTTTGAGATCTATAATTTTTCTATATTTCGTCCGACAGACTCATGTGACGACTTGTTTTTTGCGAGACAAGTTGACATTTTTATTGGAACCATTTTCAGTCACATGACATTTTTTGATTTTTTTATGCTGTTCCGCGTGTGGTAAAATTGATAAGGCAGCATTATTCTTCGGGTCAGTACGTTTACAGCACATTTATACTGTTTTTCTATGTTTTGGCGCTTTTACACGACAAAAGCTATTTTATAGAAAAAATAATTTTTTTTGCATCGCTTTATTCTGAGAGCTGTAAATTTTTATTTTTCGGCTGATGGAGCAATATGGCGGCTTGTTTTTTGCGGGACTGACATTTTCAGCGGTACCATTTTAATTTATATTCGTCTTTCTGATTGTGTTTTATTCCATTTTTTTCGGCGGTATGATGATAAAAACCGAAGCAAAAAACCATGCTTTATTTTTTTTTTTTACCCTGTTCACTAAAGGGGTTAACTAGTGAGAAAGTTTTATAGGTCAGGTTGTTCCAGACGCATTGATACCAAATGTGTGCACTTTTATTGTTTTTTTTTTTTCATAATAATATTTATTGATGGGTACATTATATTTTTATTTTTGGTGGATTCTTTTTTTGATTTTTTTTTTATATTTTTACAAAACATTTTTTTTTTTTCATTTTTAACACTTTTTTTACTTTTATACTTTGTCCCACTATGGGAGAATTACACTTTTTTACTCTGATCGCCTATATAGCATAGGGATGGAGCACCATCCCTGTGCTATACAGGCTGTCAGCACTGCAGATGCAGAAGATGCTTTGGTCATGCACTGCGCATGACCAAAGTATCTTCCTGCTGTCTGGTGACCCGGATGTTGTCATGACGATATCCGGGTCACCATGACAACCACGGAACCCAGCCTCAGACAGCGCAGTATGGCGGCGAACAGGTGAATATGCAGCGCATACCTCCGCAATGCTGCGATCGACTTTGATCGCAGCATTGTGGGGTTTAATGTGCTGGGAGCGGTGAGGCACTGCTCCCAGCACATAGCACCGAGTGTCAGCTGTGACAATCAGCTGACACCCGACGACGATCGTGCCCGCACAGCATGTGTGCAGGCGAAATCAATAGGGCATACTGATACATACCTTGCTCTTAAAGCCCAGGGCGCAGGTATCTATTAGTATGCCCTGGGCTGTAAAGGGGTTAAAGACAAATAAAGAAGGGCCTCAATAACAAAATGATCCCATTATAAAAGAGCGTTTCTGATATACAGTTATTGCGTATGCAGTGACTGCAATGGCTGCCTAAATTTTGGAAAAACCCAATACCAATTTAAAGAAAAATAGAGGAGGGCATCAGTAACAAAAAGTTCCCATTATAAAAGAGCGATTCTGCTATACATTTATTGTATGTGCAGTGAATGCAACAGCCGCATTAATTTTCGACGCATCCCAATACCCCTTTCAAGAGACGTAGAGGAGGGCCTACTTAAAAAATGTTCCCATTATAAAGGAAAGGGTCTCCTATACTGTTCTTACGTATGCAGTGACTGCAAGGGCTGCCAAAAATTTAGATGCAGTCCAATGCCCCTTGGAAGAGATGTAGAGGAGGACCTCATTAAAAAAATGTTCCCATTATGTAGGAGTGGGTCTCCTATAGTGGTAATACAAATGTATAAACATTAACCCCTGGGGAGTATACATGAACATGCTGTATAACAAACGTTTCCGATGGGCATCATAGACACCCTTAAAAAAATTATGTGGGTGTTGAATCACGGTCACCCTGGTGATATGGTGGTGGAGTATGAGAATGAGGAGAAGGAGGAGGACAACAGAAAATAGACAAAATCAGGAAGCATATACCCATGTCTGTGTGTGAAGAGGTGCATGGGAATAGACCTCCCAAAAAAAAGACACTGAATTTGAGTTTGTTAGGCTGCTATCATTCAATGGTGTTGAGAAGTCTGGCCCAATCCAGCCCTTGTTCATTTTTATAAGAGTCAGCCTGTCAGCATTTTCAGTTGACAAGCAGATGCGCTTATCAGTTATAATTCCCCCCCCAGGCGGCACTAAAAACCCACTCTGACAAAAAGCTATCAGCAGGGCAGGCCAGGACCTCCAAGGCGTAGAGAGCCAGTTCATGCCACGTGTTCAGCTTGGATACCCAATAGTTATAAGGCACAGAGGAATCATGGAGGATGCTGGTACGGTTGGCAAGGTTCTCCTTCAGCATATTCCAATACTTTTCCCTCCTTGTCAGAGTACCCCGCGCATCAGAACCTGGGTGCTGGGAGGGTCTAAGAAAACTGTCCCACACCTTTGACAGTGTTCCCCTGCCTCTGCTGCAACGTATTTATGTCTTCCTCGCCGGTACTCCTTGGTTGTCCAAAGAACTGTGACCTTTTCCGCCAGCATTTTCAGATGGAAATTTTTTAATAATTCCTCAACAAGAGCCTTCTGGTACTGCAAAATTTTATTAGACCTATCCGCCACGGGAAGGAGAGATAGGAAGTTCTCCTTGTAGAGTGAGTCTAGAATTGCAACCAACCAGTAATGTTGGCCAAAATGTATACAGCGTGAGGGTCATGCAGAGGAACATAAAGTCAGCCATGAGTGCCAGACTGGTAACAGCCAAGTCTTCTCTGTCCTGACTAGTGTTGAGCCACCCCCGTAGTGTTCGAGTTCGGTTCGGTTCGTCGAACACCCGTGTGTTCGCCGAACTGTTTGTCAAACTGTTCGTCGAACACCTTCGAACACCGTTAAAACCAATGGCAGGCAAACAAAAACACATAGAAACACATAGAAAACACCTTCAAAGGTGTCCAAAAGCTGACAAACTGCTCAGAAGACATAACTAACACATGGAAAAGTGACAAGTACATATAGTCATGCGAAAATAAAAGAGGTGGAGGAGTAAAAGGAGGGGGAGACACAGATATAGGCATGTCATGCCCTTCTAAAATCCAAAAAGTGAGAAGCCGACACGGCCAGTCCGCTCCTGCCCGTGCCACCTCCGTGTCGCCGGGTTTGTGCCAGAGCCGCGGTGAACCCTGACGGCCAGCCCCCCTCTCCCAATACTGGTGCCTGTCCGCTGGTGGGTCGAGCGAGCCCCCCTGTGGTGGAGGCAGCTCTAAGCTTTTTAATTTAAATTGTCTCTCTAATTTGAATGAATACACTTTAAATCCATTTACAAGGATCTATTGGAGGGCAAGTCTCATGCCAGCAGCCACGGTAATTCCAGCTCCAGTAGCGTCCACTAAAGCTGCTGCAGTTAAAAAGCTTTTATTAGGATCGAGCTCGGCTGTCCACCGCAAGGCATCCTACTGCCAGTCCCAGCCCCTATGCCTTGGGGTGCCTCCTGATGCTCTTCACTAAGTATCCCATGGTCCCGAAGCATTTCCTTTGAAAAAATTAAGTGTCTAAACTACAGGTGGTGCAGCTTGCTTAGCAGCCGGGATAATCCGCTCACTAGCAGACACTGCTACTAGGCACAAAGTATTTCCTGGGCTAGATGCAGTTAAAAATTTGTAATTAGATACTCTCATTGGATGCTGAGAAAGCATTCCATAGAGTCTCCTGGCACGCCATATATGATTCTCTTAAAAAGCTTGGGGTAGGGGTCTAGGGGACCCTTTTATAGCCAAAATCACGGCCCTGTATCGCAATACGTCACCTAGGCTGAAGATAAATGGAACTGTAGCACCCTGAGGGCTCGGTTGCTACAGACGTATTGCACCTCACCCAGAGGTGTGATATCTCACTCTCAGGTAAGGATGGAGTGTGGATCAGGACCCGACACCTGCATGCATTACACCACATTGTCGTGGGGCAGGGCGACCAATATGCCCCTGAGATGGGCACGACAGTCCCTGTCCCTGGCTGGAGTGGGGGGAGGGAACACTGAGGAAGGGGAACCCTGTAGTGCAGGAGCAGGGAGGAAGCAGTTCCTGGGTGCATTGAGAAGGGAGTATAAAAGGTGGGCACCATCTTAGTTCAGTGCAGAGAAGTCTGAGCAGAAGTGGCAGGGAGCAGGGGCTCTGCATGAGCTCTGCTCCGGAGGCGGGCCTAGTAACAGAGGCCCAGGCCTGGAAGAGGGAGAAGGAAGGAAGAGGAGCGGAGAAGGCTCCAGGAACGAGGAATGAAGGGATCCCAGGGGTGCGGACGGGCGAGTCGCCACCGCACGCCCGAATCCACCTGCGTGGAGGGGTCAGGCCAAAGGGGGAGACCGGTCCCCGAACTAGTGGAGGCAGGAAACGACCCTCGGCTAGAAACCGGAGGCTCTGACATTTTATGTGGCGCAGCCCCTCGCTACACCCGCTAGGAAGGCACCACATAGGGTCAGGGAAACTGGCGCCAAGTTTACCAAGAGGAGGCCCGAGGCAGCCGGACAGAAGTGTTGGTAAGAAAGGCCAGACAAAGGACACACAAAGGGGGTCCTGTGAAGTGCTCCAAAGTTATCTGGGAGTTGTCTGAGCCCCTCACCTGGTGAGCACAGTACGACGTGGGCAGCCGTTACCTGCAGACGTGGTCTGGATAATAAGAACTGTGAGTAAAAGCCCTGAACTGCATCACTGACTCCGTGTCGTTATTGCTGCTGCCCTGCACCATCACCCCCATCCTCCGCATACACTGCCCTGAGGCTATACTCCTCCCGTGGGGAGTTATGCTACGCTCTGCTGCACCCACAACACCAGCCTCAGTGGTCTGCCCTGTAGCGGCGGTTCACTCTGACCGCAATCCACGGGTGGCGTAGTCGGACATTTAAACATGAAAACCACATAAATAGTTCCGCCACTGGTTTGACCGCCCTGAGCCACGGAACTGGGTCGCCGCCACGAAGACTACAACCACCAGCATCCACCAAAAAGGGTCCGGCTCCGGGTGTCCCAAGGCCCAGGGGGTGCGTCAGAACATTTTCATCACCTTTCACAATCACCAATGGGACAAGGCAGTGATGTCCTCTGTCCCCTCTCTTATACATCCTAGTGACGGAGCACCTGCTCTCATCAATTCGCCATAACCCCAATATTAGGTGGATTGAGGTGGGAGGCACCGAGTACAAGTGCTCTCTATTTGCTGATGATGTCCTAGTATATATCACTCAATCACATATATCCATCCATGCTGTTATGGCTGAAATAGATCACTTTGTTACATGGTAAAATTTTAAAATCAATGCAGCGAAGTCTGAGGCCCTCGATGTCTCCCTCCCCAAATCCATATAGGATTCCATCCAGTCCAACTTTCCCTTTGCCTGGCCCTCACAGGGTATCAAATACTTAGGAATTCCTATTCATAGAGACCTCTCCCATCTATGTTATCTTAATTTTGGGCCCTTTATTGAACAACTCCATACAGACCACGGTTGGCAAGTTAGAACTGTAAGATTCACTACGTGAACCACTGGTGTTTTGTGGAAAAGCACATGTACACTGCGTTCCAAATTATTATACAAAAAGTGTTTAGGAGTGATAAGGGAAGAATTTGTTTGTTTGTCAGTTAAACTCATTGATGGTGATGTGTGTCAGGGCTCTTTATATCACAGTAAGCAATTGCAGACACCTGTGCTAATTAGTTTGGCAGGTGTGTCCAATGAAAGGTAAGACTACTTAAGAAGGCTGTCTCACATTATTAAGCAGCCTACATTTTCTACCAAAATGGGAAAGAAAAAGGATGTGTCGGCTGCTGAGAAGCAACAAATTGTGGAGTGTTTAGGTCAAGGCATGAATACAATCAACATTGTGCGATGATCAGGATGAAGTGTCTTGGCAAGCAAGAAGTATGTAGCTGATTCACAGTACACACGTGTGCGTGCTGATAAGGGCAAATTGAGGACTCTTTCCTACAGGCAATTACGTCAGGTTGAAAGAGCAGCGGCAAAAAAGCCTTGTCATAGCAGCAGACAAGTTTTTGAAGCTGCTTGTGCCTCCAACGTCCCCCGAACAACAAGATGCAGGGTCCTTCAGAGGTTTGCAGCTGTGCATGCGCCATCCTGTCGACCTCCTCTATCCACTTCACACAAGCAGAAATGGCTCCAGTGGGCCAAACATTACATGAAGACTGATTTCAAAACTGTTTTGTTCACGGATGAGTGCCGTGCAGCGCTCGATGGTCCAGATGGATGGAGTGGAGGATGGCTGGTTGATGGACACCCCACGCAAACACGGCTACAGCGCCAACAAGAGGAGGTGGAGTAATGTTTTGGGCTGGAATCATGGGGAGAGAGATTGTCGGCCCCTTTAGGATCCCTGAAGGCGCTAAAGATGAACTCCATAATGTATGTGGATTTTCTCAAACAGCACTTCCTGTCATGGTTCAAGAAGAAGAACCGTGTATTTCACAGCAAGATCATTTTTCTGCATGATAATGCACCATCTCATGCTGCACATAAAACATCTGCATCTCTGGCTGATATGGGCATAAAAGGGGACAAACTTATGCTGTGACCCCCATGCTCCCCTGACCTCTACCCCATTCAGAACCTTTGGAGCATCATTAAAAGGAGTGTCTATGATGGCGGGAGGCAGTTCACATCTAAGCAACAGCTCTGGGAGGGTATTCTGTCCTCATGCAAAACAATTGAAGCAGAAACCATCCAAAACCTGACAAATTCAATGGACGAGAGAGTTCAGAAGCTCCTTTCGAACAAGGGGTCCTATGTGAAAATGTAACATCACCTAGAATAAAGTTTTGAGTTGAAAACTGTTTGATTTCAGTTTCTAACAACCTGCTAATGCTTATAATTTCAAAAATGACCATTTTTTTGGTCTTTATTAAAATGAAAAGGTTGATCGAAAAGTTTGGGGGATCTAAGAGTGTGGCAACCCAGTAGTCATGATTACTTCGAATTCTGACAATATGAGGGTCATGCTGCAGGTAGTGCAGCAAGAAGGCACTTATGTGCCTTGCGCATCTCAGAGCCCCAAAATTATTTTCCGGGCTAGATGCAGCTAAAAATTATTTTTAATTTTAAATCTGGTGAAGCTTTAGTATAGATGGCCTAATAGGATCAGTGCTGCACACTGCTACAAAGCCCAAATTAATTTCCAGTCAAGATACAGATAAACATGATTAGTAATTTGAAAGCTTAAAACGGTTGGTAGGGTGATTTTAACCAATCATCAAGCTTTTACTCTCCCCAGGATGACACAGGGGTAGAAAAGTCGTTTCGGATCCATGATTTGTTCATCTTTATGAACGTGAGTCTGTCTACATTATCAGTGAAGAGCCGCGTGCGCTTATCTATCAGCACACCACCAGCAGCGCTGAACACACGTTCAGACAGAACGCTGGCTGCGGGGCATGACAAGATCTCCAAGGCGTAAGTGGCTAGCTCCGGCCATTTATCCAGATTGGAAGCCCAAAAAGAGCAAGGGTCCAGTGACACAGTCGTGGCTTCAATGTTTACTTGGAGATACTCCTGTACCATCGTCTCTAGGCGTTGACTATGTGTCAGACTTCTTGTCTCCTGTGGCCTTGCAAAGGATGGGCTAAAAAAGTGGTGAAATGATTCCGCAAAATTGATGTTACCAGCAGATACTGTGGTTCTGTTACGGTTTGAGTGCTGAACACTTGACGGTCCCACGGTTGGCAAGTTGGAACTGTGAGATTCACTACGTGCACCACTGGTATTTTGTGGAAAAGCACATGTAAGATTCTGCAACAGTCTCTGCTGATACTCCTGCATGCGTGCATCCCTTTCTATGGCAGGAATAATTTCTGCAAATTTACTTTTGTACCGGGGATCTAACAGTGTGGCAACCCAGTAGTCAGGATTATTTCTAATTCTCACAATTCGAGGGTCATGTTGCAGGTAGTGCAGCAAGAAGGCACTCATGTGTGTTGAGCATCCAGGAGCACCAAGTCCCTGTTGTGTTGGTGGCGAGGTAACAATCATGCTTCCTTCCTCTGTCCTCTCCCCCCAACCTCACACAACAGAAATGTGATCAAGGTCTCCCTCATCTGATGAGTCTTCCATCAGTTCGTCCTCCACTTCTTCCTGGGCTCCTGCACCTTCCTCACTAGTTTGGCTGCTACCATGCGCCCTGGTAAAACCATCTCCCCCACCCTCACATGCCTGCCGCCTTGGTGCTGACGACCGTCTGGACCTTGCAGATGTTAGCCCTTCCGCATACAACTCCTCCTCCTCTACTTCCTCCACCTCCTCTTGTGCCACCACCTGACTCCGAATTCTGTTTAACATGTGCTCCAGCATGTAAATCACCGGAATAGTCATGCTGATAATGGCATCGTCAGCACTAAACATCTTCGTCGCCATTTCAAAACTGTGCAGAAGGGTGCATAGGTCCCTGATCTGAGACCACTCCTCCAGCGTGATTTGCCCCACCTCTGAATCTCCTTGGCCCAGGCTATACGTCAGAACGTATTGCACCAGGGCTTGTCGGTGCTGCCACAGTCGCTGCAACATGTGCAGAGTTGAATTCCACCGGGTAGGCACATCGCATTTTAGCCGGTGAAGTGGCAGGCCCAACGACTTCTGTAGAGATGTAAGTCGCTGAGCTGCGGGATGCGAACGGCGGAAGTGAGCACACAGCGACCGTGCCCTCTGCAGAAGGCCATCTAGTCTGGGATAGTGGGCTAAAAATTGCTGGACAACCAGGTTCAACACGTGAGCCATACAAGGCACGTGTGTGACATTGCCCCGGCGAAGGGCCGCACCCAGGTTTGCAGCATTGTCGCACACGGCCTTCCCTGGTTTCAGGTCCAGTGGAGACAACCATTCATGAAATTGGTTCTCCAGAGCTGACCACAACTCCTCAGCTGTGTGACTCACATTTCCCAGACATTTCAATGTAAAAACCGCCTGATGACGTTGAGCCCTACTGCCAGCATAGTAAGGAGGTGTGCAGGATCCCTTCTGCGCAGTTAGAAAGCTTGTGGCATGACCAGACAGGCTTTGGGTGCAGGTGGAAGACCGAGAGGAGGTTGAGGAGGCAGAAGCAGTGGAGGAACTTTGACATAAAGAGGATTGACGCACAACTCGTGGGGACGGCAAGACTTGGACAGCAGCCCCTTGTCCTGCTGTCACCATAGTTACCCAGTGCCCAGTCAGCGACATGTAACGCCCCTGTCCATGCCTACTCGTCCAAGTGTCTGTGGTGAAATGCACCCTGTCACACACAGAGTTTCTCAAAGAAGCGGTGATGTTGTGTGCGACATGCTGGTGGAGCGCAGGCACACCTTTCTTTGAGAAGTAGTGCCGACTGGGCATCTGGTACTGGGGCACTGCGACGGACATAAGGTCTCGAAAATCCTCTGTGTCCACCAGGCGGAAAGGCAGCATTTCTGTAGCCAAGAGCTTGCAGATGGTGAAATTCAACCTCTTAGCTTTCTCATGGCTAGGAGGAAATGGTCTTTTACTTGTCCACATCTGAGGGACCGAGGGCTGGCTATTGTGCTTAGACGGGGTTGATAAGGGTGTCCCCGGCAAACTGCCGGTCTGTGAGGAAGATGCAGGCGGACATGTTAGGTTGCCTTGATCCAAAAGTGGTGCTATCGATGTCGGACAGCGCTCAACACCAGCTGGTGTTACCACCTCCAAAGAAAATGATGACCTGCCAATCACGCTGGCTGTTTTGGGTAAAGAGGTGGCAGGTCTGCGCCCCAAAACAGGTGTGACTGCTGTCCCCCCAGTCACAGAGGATGAAGAGGCCGCGGATGCACAAGATATGGCAGACGGTGATTGGCCCGGCCGGCTAGGCCGCATTGTAGCACACTGAGCTTCCCACTGCAACTTATGCTTCATGTCCATGTGCCGGTTCATGCATGAAGTACTCAAACTATGTATTTTTTGGCCTCTACTTAGCTTTTGCTGACAAATGTTACAGATAACACGAGTTGGGTCATCTTTATCGATCTGAAAAAATGCCCAGGCTATGCAAGGCTTAGCACCCATGCAACCTGAAGAGCCACCACGACTTGTGGTGAGAGGCAGAGTTGTGTTTGAGGATGCAGTTGTTGACGTGCTTCCAGTACTACGTCTCTGTCCAGGAAGGCGCAACCTGACCTCGTCGTCACTAGCATCTTCCTCCACCTCCTCTGCTGACCTCATCTCTTGGCTGACTGTGGGTTGACAGTAAGTGGGATCTCCGACCTCATCATCATCACCCTGTGCGTTATCACACCCGTCATCCTCAGAGCCAACCTGTTCCTGCCCTGACAAAAAACTAAAGTTGTCGCTCCAATCAGGTATTTGAGTCTTATCATCGTCTTCCTCATTGTCTCCACCAACAGGAGTTACAGTTTGGGAATGAGGGTCTACATTATGGTCAGAACCTTCTGCGTCTGGTCCTGGATCCGACTCATAAAGATTCTGGGCATCAGTGCAGATCATTTCCTCGTCTGGATTCACAGAAGCGCTGGAGTCGACCTCTGATTCCCAGGCTATAGTATGAGTAAACAGCTCTGCAGACTCAACCATCTGTTCTACCTCATACTCAGACGGGCAGCTGGAGATTTGGGAGCTGTGAGGAAGCAAGTGCGATTTGGGTGACACCTTTGAGGACTGGAGTATTTGTGATGTTGAAGTTGATGTGGAGGAGAGCCCACTTAAAGGAGCACTTGATATCCGTTGAAGCACCTGCTGTTTTTGTGCCTCATCTGGAATTTGTAGCGATTGGCGTGGCCGTAAGAAAGGGATCTTATCACATTGTCCGCTAAAAGAAGTAGACATTTTAGTTTGGCTGGAAGATGGTCTTTCTTCTGCAGATGTTACTGTTGCTTTAACACCTACCCCACGGACACAACCTTTTTTCCCCTTCCCAACACGCCTATTCCCCTTTCCACCAGCAGCAGGCCTTTTTCCACTCATTTTGGTGGTTAACTAATTCACAACTCTGGAGTTGTTTGCACAAAAAAACAATGGATGGTAACCGAGCAGAGCTGAGTGGCCAAACTGTGGTATTAGGCCAAAACTATTGGCTGGGTTAGATGCAGAAAAAAAATATTTTGAATTTGCAACCTGATGGAGGTCAGTATAGATGGACTAATACAAATAGTCCAACACACTGCTAGAAGCCCAAATATTTTTTCAGAGGTACTGTAGATGCAGATAAAAATTATTTTTAATTTGCAACCTGATGGAGGTCAGTATAGATGGACTAATAGACCAAGTCCCACACACTGCTAGAAGCCCAACTATTTTTTCAGAGCTAGATGCAGAAAAAAATTATTTTTAATTTGCAACCTGATGGAGGTCAGTATAGATGGACTAATAGACCAAGTCCCACACACCGCTAGAAGCCCAACTATATTTTCAGAGCTAGATGCAGAAAAAAATTATATTCAATTTGCAACCTGCTGGAGGTCAGTATAGAAGGACTAATAGAACAAGTCCCACACACTGCTAGAAGCCCAAATATTTTTTCAGAGCTAAATGAACAAAAAAATTATTTTTAATTTGCAACCTGATGGAGGTCAGTATAGATGGACTAATAGACCAAGTCCCACACACTGCTAGAAGCCCAAATATTTTTTCAGAGCTAGATGCAGAAAAAAATTATTTTTAATTTGCAACCTGATGGAGGTCAGTATAGATGGACTAATAGACCAAGTCCCACACACCGCTAGAAGCCCAAATATTTTTTCAGAGCTAGATGCAGAAAAAAATTATTTTTAATTTGCAACCTGATGGAGGTCAGTATAGATGGACTAATAGACCAAGTCCCACACACTGCTAGAAGCTCAACTATTTTTTCAGAGCTAGATGCAGAAAAAAATTATTTTTAATTTGCAACCTGATGGAGGTCAGTATAGATGGACTAATAGACCAAGTCCCACACACCGCTAGAAGCCCAAATATTTTTTCAGAGCTAGATGCAGAAAAAAATTATTTTTAATTTGCAACCTGATGGAGGTCAGTATAGATGGACTAATAGACCAAGTCCCACACACTGCTAGAAGCCCAAATATTTTTTCAGAGCAAGATGCAGAAAAAAATTATTTTTAATTTGCAACCTGATGGAGGTCAGTATAGATGGACTAATAGACCAAGTCCCACACACCGCTAGAAGCCCAACTATTTTTTCAGAGCTAGATGCAGAAAAATTTTTTATTCAATTTGCAACCTGCTGGAGGTCAGTATAGAAGGACTAATAGAACAAGTCCCACACACTGCTAGAAGCCCAAATATTTTTTCAGAGCTAAATGAAGAAAAAAATTATTTTTAATTTGCAACCTGATGGAGGTCAGTATAAATGGACTAATAGACCAAGTCCCACACACTGCTAGAAGCCCAAATATTTTTTCAGAGCTAGATGCAGAAAAAAATTATTTTTAATTTGCAACCTGATGAAGGTCAGTATAGATGGACTAATAGACCAAGTCCCACACACTGCTAGAAGCCCAAATATTTTTTCAGAGCTAGATGCAGAAAAAAAATATTTTTAATTTGCAACCTGATGGAGGTCAGTATAGATGGACTAATAGACCAAGTCCCACACACCGCTAGAAGCCCAACTATTTTTTCAGAGCTAGATGCAGAAAAAAATTATATTCAATTTGCAACCTGCTGGAGGTCAGTATAGAAGGACTAATAGAACAAGTCCCACACACTGCTAGAAGCCCAAATATTTTTTCAGAGCTAAATGAAGAAAAAAATTATTTTTAATTTGCAACCTGATGGAGGTCAGTATAGATGGACTAATAGACCAAGTCCCACACACTGCTAGAAGCCCAAATATTTTTTCAGAGCTAGATGCAGAAAAAAATTATATTCAGTTTGCAATCTGATGGAGGTCAGTATAGATGGACTAATAGAATGATGCTATGCCCAAAAGATTTTACTTCACTAGGTGCAGTAAAAAAATTGGTATTCTATACACAGGTGTTATATCTTGCAACACAGATAGGCTACTCCACTGACTAACACACTCTGCAATAGGCCAAAAAGGATTAGCTTTGCTAGATTCAGCCAAATGCTGTGAAAAAAACTTGCACAGCACTGGCACAGACCTGCCTGGCAAAAACTGATAGGAACTCATGTAACCTAGTCCTGAAAAGGACTCCAATTACAATTAGTCTTTACTCCCACAACCTATCTATTTAAGAGCACAGACCTCCCTGATAAAAGTCATAGGAAATGCTGTAACCTAGTCCTTAAAAGGACTGCAATCACAACTATTCCCTACTCCCAAGCTATCTGTATATTTGTGCAAAAATTGGCTTGAAATTAACAAGGTATAAAAGAAAAAAAAAAAAAAAAAAAAAGGGAGGGCACCATCCGATAATAGGGATCCACCTGCCACACGCACAAAATAACATAAACTAAATAGACAGAAAAAGAGCGTGTATAAGTGCAGTGATCACCAAAATGATAAACAAAAGAAAAATATATGTGAATAAATGATAATAAATAACCTGGGTATAAAGTACATCAACTCATTTTATTGAAATATAATCAGACACAAGGAAAAGACATACCAAATTTAAAACACCATTAAAAAAGTGGAATGAACCACTATATAAGGAACCAGCTACCAAATAACCCTTCCCATGGTATTGAAGAGTACAATGAAAAAAGTGCACATGATAAAGTCAAAGAGCGCACAAGCTATATAGAGTATCTGTGGTGGTCAATAATTGCACAAGCCCTATATTGCACACAACTAGAATAAGAAATGGTATATAGCACACTATGTTTGCATACCTAAATACTGAGCCAATGGTATACTGCACATATATAGAGTATAATAAGTGATTATCCAGCAAACCAAAAATATACACAAAATGTGTCTGAGATGGACACCAATTGCACAAGCCCTCTATTGCAGATATCCAAGACAGAGAGTGATAAATAGCACACTATTTATAAAAAAAGATTTCTGTCTCTCTCCCCACATGATATAATACGCAACTATATATAGTTGAAGTAGTCAGGATACGAACAGTAAGTGTTCCAATAAACCAACAGTGTGCCTGAGAGTACATATCTGCAAGCAATTAGTAAGTCACCATAACTATAGAGGCAGAGAAAATAGCTCCCCGCA
Source organism: Phyllobates terribilis (assembly GCF_046119375.1). Lineage (NCBI taxonomy): Eukaryota > Metazoa > Chordata > Amphibia > Anura > Dendrobatidae > Phyllobates > Phyllobates terribilis. The sequence continues at coordinate 49,374,483 of NW_027362773.1, forward strand.
TAGTATGGCAATCTGGACCCACAACATGACCCATATAAATATACTTAAATCAGCATGCGCTCTGGAAGGTGAAGCTGGGACCTCAGTGCCCAACGCGTGTCGCCACACAAGGTGGCTTCATCAGGGGCCACCTTGTGATTTAAGTATATTTATTTGGGTCATGTTGTGGGTCCAGATTGCCATACTATGCGGGGAGCTATTTTCTCTGCCTCTATAGTTATGGTGACTTACTAATTGCTTGCAGATATTTACTCTCAGGCACACTGTTGGTTTATTGGAACACTTACTGTTCGTATCCTGACTACTTCAACTATATATAGTTGCGTATTATATCATATGGGGAGAGAGCCAGAAATCTTTTTTTATAAATAGTGTGCTATTTACCACTCTCTGTCTTGGATATCTGCAATAGAGGGCTTGTGCAATTGGTGTCCATCTCAGACACATTTTGTGTATATTTTTGGTTTGCTGGATAATCACTTATTATACTCTATATATGTGCAGTATACCATTGGCTCAGTATTTAGGTATGCAAACATAGTGTGCTATATACCATTTCTTATTCTAGTTGTGTGCAATATAGGGCTTGTGCAATTATTGACCACCACAGATACTCTATATAGCTTGTGCGCTCTTTGACTTTATCATGTGCACTTTTTTCATTGTACTCTTCAATACCATGGGAAGGGTTATTTGGTAGCTGGTTCCTTATATAGTGGTTCATTCCACTTTTTTAATGGTGTTTTAAATTTGGTATGTCTTTTCCTTGTGTCTGATTATATTTCAATAAAATGAGTTGATGTACTTTATACCCAGGTTATTTATTATCATTTATTCACATATATTTTTCTTTTGTTTATCATTTTGGTGATCACTGCACTTATACACGCTCTTTTTCTGTCTATTTAGTTTAAATTAACAAGGTATAGCGCACACAGCAACAGCGGTGCCGTCTAACACGCAGCTGCAGCAGTGAGAAAATGGTGGCGACGGGGAAAATGGCTTGGTCTTATAGGGCAAGGACATGTGACATACACTGCCAATGACACATGCCCTTGCTTGTGTGAAAAAAAGCACTTCGCTCCGTGTGTGCGCTGCTGATAGGCTGACAGATTGCACCTCCCCACTGCAAATGCGGGAAAGAGAAAAAAAAATGGAGATCTTCATTGTTCCTGCAGAGATCCATCCCCTGCCCCTCCCCCCACCCCGCTGTACACTCAAACTGCGTATTAACATTAATTTTCATCATTACTGAGAAAAAATCCAGTTATGATTTTGGTGCACGAACAGTTATCGAACATAACCTCGAACAGCCGAATTTTTCTCAAATTGTTCGTGTTCGCCGAACGGCTCGAACACCGCCCAAAACAGCTCGAATTTGAGATTGGCGAACAGTTCGAGTAGAACAACGCTCATCTCTAGTCCTGACCCAGAGGACAACTATCCATACTCTCCTCTTCATTCTCCCTTTCCGCAGGCCATCCACGCTGAACAGATGATATGACAATTGTGTGGGTGGTACCCGCTGTAGAGCAGGAAAAGAACTCCTGTTCCTCCTCCTCTTTTGACATCCTTGCCCACTCATTAGCTCTTATGTGTGGAGGCTGACCTGAATAATGACGGACGTGCTGAAGCTGGTACTCAACAGCTGCCCTCTGTTGCTCACAAATTCTTCCCAACATCTGCCACATTGAGTTTCAATGCGTGCTGAAGCAGGGCGAGGGCGGCGGAAGCTGTAGCTGACTTTCTAAAATGGGCACACACATGGCGTACTTTGACAAGCAGCTTAGGCAGATCCGAGTAGGTTTTCAGAAACCTCTGAACCACTAGGTTGAGCACATGGGCCAGGCATGGTACTTGTGCAAGCTCGCCTAGCTTCAGAGCAGCCACCAGATTCCGACCATGGTCACACATGACCATACCTAGCTGATTACCACAGATCTGCTTTCTCTTTTACAGCTGTCAACAACTCTACAGCAGTGTGCTGTTTGTCACCTAAGCATATTAGCTTCAGCAGTACCTGTTGCGGCTTGGCCGAGGCAGTGCTGTAGTGCTTCCAGCTTCTGACTGATGTGGTCATTTCGGAGAGGGAGGCTGAGGAGGAGAAGGAGGTGCAGGAGCAGTAGAATGTGGTGGCAGCCCTGATTGACCCAGGGTACGCAATCCTCGGAGTTGGGAGGGCGTGTTCTGTCCCAGGGTCCAACTGGGTCTCGGCTTACACTATTTTAACCCAGTGTGCTGTCAATGAGATGTACCGTCCCTGGCCACAAACACGTATGCACTCTGGGCCCCCTCCTGATTTGGTGGCAATTGTGTCTCATCATCATCATCCACATCTTGCGACAGTTTCCCACCGTCGCCTTCGTGTGACCATGGTTGCTCAAATATTTTGGCATCGCTACATGCGATCTCCTCTTTAGAGATGAGCGTTGTTTGACTCGAACTGTTCGCCAATCTCAAATTCGAGCTGTTTTGGGCGGTGTTCGAGCCGTTCGGCGAATACGAACGATTTGAAAAAAATTCGGCTGTTCGGGGTTATGTTCGATAACTGTTCATGCACCAAAATCATAACTGGATTTTTTCTCAGTAACGCTGAAAATTAATGTTAATACGGAGTTTGAGTGTACAGTGGGGCGGGGGGAGGGGCAGGGGATGGATCTCTGCAGGAATAATGAAGATCTCCATTTCTTTTTCTCTTTCCCGCATTTACAGTGGGGAGGTGTAGTCTGTCAGCCTATCAGCAGTGCACACACGGAGCGAAGTGCTTTTTTTCACACAAGCAAGGGCATGTGTCATTGGCAGTGTATGTCACATGTCCTTGCCCTATAAGACCCAGCCATTTTCCCCGTCGCCACCATTTTCTCACTGCTGCAGCTGCGTGTTAGATGGCACCGCTGTTGCTGTGTGAGCTATACCTTGTTAATTTAAAGCCAATATTCGCACAAATTTACAGATAGCTTGGGAGTAGGGAATAGTTGTGATTGCAGTCCTTTTAAGGACTAGGTTACAGCATTTCCTATGACTTTTATCAGGTAGGTCTGTGCTCTTAAATAGATAGGTTGGGAGTAAAGACTAATTGTAATTGCAGTCCTTTTCAGGACTAAGTTAGATCAGTTCCTATCAGTTTTTGCCAGGCAGGTCTGTGCCAGTGCTGTGCAAGTTTTTTTCACAGCATTTGGCTAAATCTAGCAAAGCTAATCCTTTTTGGCCTATTGCAGAGTGTGTTAGTCAGTGGAGTAGCCTATCTGTGTTGCAAGCTACACCACCTGTGTATAGAACACCAATTTTTTTACTGCACCTAGTGAAGTAAAACCTTTTGGGCATAGCATCATTCTATTAGTCCATCTATACTGACCTCCATCAGGTTGCAAATTAGGAATAATTTTTATCTGCATCTAGCTCTGAAAAAATATTTGACCTTCTAGCAGTGTATGGGACTTGTTCTATTAGTCCATCTATACTGACCTCCATCAGGTTGCAAATTGAATATAATTTTTTTCTGCATCTAGCTCTGAAAAAATATTTGGCCGTCTAGCAGTGTGTGGGACTTGTTCTATTAGTCCATCTATACTGACCTCCATCAGGTTGCAAATTGAATATAATTTTTTCCTGCATCTAGCTCTGAAAAAATATTTGGCCTTCTAGCAGTGTGTGGTACTTGTTCTATTAGTCCATCTATACTGACCTCCATCAGGTTGCAAATTAAAAATAATTTTTATCTGCATCTAGCTCTGAAAAAATATTTGGCCTTCTAGCAGTGTGTGGGACTTGTTCTATTAGTCCATCTATACTGACCTCCATCAGGTTGCAAATTGAATATAATTTTTTCTGCATCTAGCTCTGAAAAATATTTGGCCTTCTAGCAGTGTGTGGGACTTGTTCTATTCGTCCATCTATACTGACCTCCATCAGGATGCAAATTGAATATAATTTTTTTCTGCATCTAGCTCTGAAAAAATATTTGGCCTTCTAGCAGTGTGTGGGACTTTTTCTATTATTCCATCTATACTGACCTCCATCAGGTTGCAAATTAAAAATAATTTTTATCTGCATCTACCTCTGAAAAAATATTTGGACTTCTAGCAGTGTGTGGGACTTGTTCTATTAGTCCATCTATACTGACCTCCATCAGGTTCCAAATTAAAAATAATTTTTATCTGCATCTAGCTCTGAAAAAATATTTGGCCTTCTAGCAGTGTGTGGGACTTGTTCTATTAGTCCATCTATACTGACCTCCATCAGGTTGCAAATTAAAAATAATTTTTATCTGCATCTAGCTCTGAAAAAATATTTGGCCTTCTAGCAGTGTGTGGGACTTGTTCTATTAGTCCATCTATACTGACCTCCATCAGGTTGCAAATTAAAAATAATTTTTATCTGCATCTAGCTCTGAAAAAATATTTGGCCTTCTAGCAGTGTGTGTGACTTGTTCTATTAGTCCATCTATACTGACCTCCATCAGGTTGCAAATTGAATATAATTTTTTTTTGCATCTAACCCAGACAATAGTTTTGGCCTAATACCACAGTTTGGCCGCTCAGCTCTGCTCGGTTCCCATCCATTGTTTTTTTGTGCAAACAACTCCAGAGTTGTGAATTAGTTAACCACCAAAATGAGTGGAAAAAGGCCTGCAGCTGGTGGAAAGGGGAATAGGCGTGTTGGGAAGGGGAAATAAGGTTGTGTCAGTGGGGTAGGTGTTAAAGCAACAGTAACATCTGCAAAAGAAAGACCATCTTCCAGCCAAACTAAAATGTCTACTTCTTTTAGCGGACAATGTGATAAGATCCCTTTCTTACGGCCACGCCAATCGCTACAAATTCCAGATGAGGCACAAAAACAGCAGGTGCTTCAACGGATATCAAGTGCTCCTTTAAGTGGGCTCTCCTCCACATCAACTTCAACATCACAAATACTCCAGTCCTCAGAGGTGTCACCCCAATCGCACTTGCTTCCTCACAGCTCCCAAATCTCCAGCTGCCCGTCTGAGTATGAGGTAGAACAGATGGTTGAGTCTGCAGAGCTGTTTACTCATACTATAGCCTGGGAATCCGAGGTCGACTCCAGCGCTTCTGTGAATCCAGACGAGGAAATGATCTGTACTGATGCCCAGAATCTTTATGAGTCGGATCCAGGACCAGACGCAGAAGGTTCTGACCATAATGTAGACCCTCATTCCCAAACTGTAACTCCTGTTGGTGGAGACAATGAGGAAGACGATGATGAGACTCAAATACCTGATTGGAGCGACAACTTTACTTTTTTGTCAGGGCAGGAACAGGTTGGCTCTGAGGACGACAGGTGTGATAACACACAGGGTGATGATGATGAGGTTGGAGATCCAACTTACTGTCAACCCACAGTCAGCCAAGAGATGAGGTCAGCAGAGGAGGTGGAGGAGGATGCTAGTGACGACGAGGTCAGGTTGCGCCTTCCTGGACAGAGACGTAGTACTGGAAGCACGTCAACAACTGCATCCTCAAACACAACTCTGCCTCTGACCACAAGTCGTGGTGGCTCTTCAGGTCGCATGGGTGCTAAGCCTTGCATAGCCTGGGCATTTTTTCAGATCGATAAAGATGACCCAACTCGTGTTATCTGTAACATTTGTCAACAAAAGCTAAGTAGAGGCAAAAAAATACATAGTTTGAGTACTTCATGCATGAACCGGCACATGGACATGAAGCATAATTTGCAGTGGGAAGCTCACTGTGCTACAATGCCGCCTAGTCGGACGGGCCAACCACCATCTGCCCCATCTTGTGCATCTGCGGCCTCTTCATCCTCTGTGACTGGGGGGACAGCAGTCACACCTGTTTTGTGACGCAGACCTGCCACCTCTTTACCTGCAAGAGCCAGCGTGATTGGCAGGTCATCATTTTCTTTGGAGGTGGTAACACCAGCTGGTGTTGAGCGCTGTCCGACATCGATAGCACCACCTTTGGATCAAGGCAACCTAACATGTCCGCCTGCATCTTCCTCACAGACTGGCAGTTTGCCGGGGACACCCTTATCAACCCCGTCTAAGCACAACAGCCAGCCATCGGTCCCTCAGATGTGGACAAGTAAAAGACCATTTCCTCCTAGCCATGAGAAAGCTAAGAGGTTGAATTTCACCATCTGCAAGCTCTTGGCTACAGAAATGCTGCCTTTCCGCCTGGTGGACAAAGAGGATTTTCGAGACCTTATGTCCGTTGCAGTGCCCCAGTACTAGATGCCCAGTCGGCACTACTTCTCAAAGAAAGGTGTGCCTGCGCTCCACCAGCATGTCGCACACAACATCACCGCTTCTTTGAGAAACTCTGTGTGTGACAGGGTACATTTCACCACAGACACTTGGACGAGTAGACATGGACAGGGGCGTTACATGTCGCTGACTGGGCACTGGGTAACTATGGTGACAGCAGGACAAGGGGCTGCTGTCCAAGTCTTGCCGTCCCCACGAGTTGTGCGTCAATCCTCTTTATATCAAAGTTCCTCCACTGCTTCTGCCTCCTCAACCACCTCTCGGTCCTCCACCTTCACGCAAAGCCTGTCTGGTCATGCCACAATCTTTCTAACTGCGCAGAAGGGATCCTGCACACCTCCTTACTATGCTGGCAGTAGGGCTCAACGTCATCAGGCGGTTTTTACTTTGAAATGTCTGGGAAATGTGAGTCACACAGCTGAGGAGTTGTGGTCAGCTCTGGAGAACCAATTTCATGAATGGTTGTCTCCACTGGACCTGAAACCAGTGAAGGCCGTGTGCGACAATGCTGCAAACCTGGGTGCGGCCCTTCGCCGGGGCAATGTCACACACGTGCCTTGTATGGCTCACGTGTTGAACCTGGTTGTCCAGCAATTTTTAGCCCACTATCCCGGACTAGATGGCCTTCTGCAGAGGGCACGGTCGCTGTGTGCTCACTTCCGCCGTTCGCATCCCGAAGCTCAGCGACTTACATCTCTACAGAAGTCGTTGGGCCTGCCACTTCACCGGCTAAAATGCGATGTGCCTACCCGGTGGAATTCAACTCTGCACATGTTGCAGCGACTGTGGCAGCACCGACAAGCCCTGGTGCAATACGTTCTGACGTATAGCCTGGGCCAACGAGATCCAGAGGTGGGGCAAATCACGCTGGAGGAGTGGTCTCAGATCATGGTCCTATGCACCCTTCTGCACAGTTTTGAAATGACGACGAAGATGTTTAGTGCTGAAGATGCCATTATCAGCATGACTATTCCGGTGATTTACATGCTGGAGCCCATGTTAAACAGAATTCGGAGTCAGGTGGTGGCACAAGAGGAGGTGGAGGAAGTAGAGGAGGAGGAGTTGTATGCGGAAGGGCTAACATCTGCAAGGTCCAGACGGTCGTCAGCACCAAGGCGGCAGGCATGTGAGGGTGGGGGAGATGGTTTTACCAGGGCGCATGGTAGCAGCCAAACTAGTGAGGAAGGTGCAGGAGCCCAGGAAGAAGTGGAGGACGAACTGATGGAAGACTCATCAGATGAGGGAGACCTTGATCACATTTCTGTTGTGCGAGGTTGGGGGGAGAGGACAGAGGAAGGAAGCATGATTGTTACCTCGCCACCAACACAACAGGGACTTGGTACTCCTGGATGCGCAAGACACATGAGTGCCTTCTTGCTGCACTACCTGCAACATGACCCTCGAATTGTGAGAATTAGAAATAATCCTGACTACTGGGTTGCCACACGGTTAGATCCCCGGTACAAAAGTAAATTTGCAGAAATTATTCCTGCCATAGAAAGGGATGCACGCATGCAGGAGTATCAGCAGAGACTGTTGCAGAATCTTACATGTGCTTTTCCACAAAACACCAGTGGTGCACGTAGTGAATCTCACAGTTCCAACTTGCCAACTGTGGGACCGTCGAGTGTTGAGCACTCAAACCGTTACAGAAACACAGTATCTGCTGGTAACATCAATTTTGCGGAATCATTTCACCACTTTTTTAGCCCATCCTTTGTAAGGCCACAGGAGACAAGAAGTCTGACACATAGTCAACGCCTAGAGACGATGGTACAGGAGTATCTCCAAGTAAACATTGAAGACATGACTGTGTCACTGGACCCTTGCTCTTTTTGGGCTTCCAATCTGGATAAATGGCCGGTGCTCGCCACTTACGCCTTGGAGATCTTGTCATGCCCCGCAGCCAGCGTTCTGTCTGAACGTGTGTTCAGCGCTGCTGGTGGTGTGCTGACAGATAAGCGCACGCGGCTCTCCACTGATAATGTAGACAGACTCACGTTCATAAAGATGAACAAATCATGGATCCGAAACGACTTTTCTACCCCTGTGTCATCCTGGGGAGAGTAAAAGCTTGATGATTGGTTAAAATCACCTCACCAACCGTTTTAAGCTTTCAAATTACTAATCATGTTTATCTGTATCTTGGCTGGAAAATAATTTGGGCTTTATAGCAGTGTGCAGTACTGATTCTATTAGGCCATCTATACTAAGCTCCACCAGATTTAAAATTAAAAATAATTTTTAGCTGCATCTAGCCCGGAAAATAATTTTGGGGCTCCGAGATGCGCAAGACACATAAGTGCCTTCTTGCTGCACTACCTGCAACATGACCATCAGATTGTCAGAATTCGAAGTAATCCTGACTACTGGGTTGCCACACTCTTAGATCCCCCACACTCTTCGATCAACCTTTTCATTTTAATAAAGACCAAAAAAATGGTCATTTTTGAAATTATAAGCAATATCAGGTTATTAGAAACTGAAATCAAACAGTTTTCAACTCAAAACTTTATTCTAGGTTATGTTACATTTGCACATAGGACCCCTTGTTCGAAAGGAGCTTCTGAACTCTCTCGTCCATTGAATTTGTCATCTTTTGGATGGTTTCTGCTCCAATTGTTTTGCATGAGGACAGAATACCCTCCCAGAGCTGTTGCTTAGATGTGAACTGCCTCCCACCATCATAGACACTCCTTTTGATGATGCTCCAGAGGTTCTGAATGGGGTAGAGGTCAGGGGAGCATGGGGGTCACACCCTAAGTTTGTCCCCTTTTATGCCCATATCAGCCAGAGATGCAGATGTGTTATGTGCAGCATGAGACGGTGCATTATCATGCATGAAAATGATGTTGCTGTGGAATATACGGTTCTTCTTCTTGAACCATGGCAGGAAGTGCTGTTTGAGAAACTCCACATACATTATGGAGTTCATCTTTATCCCTTCAGGGATCCTAAAGGGGCCGACAATCTCTCTCCCCATGATTCCAGCCCAAAACATTACTCCACCTCCTCCTTGTTGGTGCTGTAGCCGTGATTGCGTGGGGTGTCCATCAACCAGCCATCCTCCACTCCATCCATCTGGACCATCGAGCGTTGCACGGCACTCATCCGTGAATAAAACAGTTTTGAAGTCAGTCTTCATGTATTGTTTGGCCCACTGGAGACGTTTCTGCTTGTGTGCGGTGGATAGAGGAGGTCGACAGGATGGCGTTCGCACAGCTGCAAACCTCTGAAGGACCCTGCATCTTGTTGTTCGGGGGATGTTGGAGGCACCAGAAGCTTCAAAAACTTTTCTGCTGCTATGACAAGGCTTTTTTGCCGCTGCTCTTTTAACCTGACGTAATTGTCTGTAGGAAAGAGTCCTCAATTTGCCCTTATCAGCACGCACACGTGTGTACTGTGAATCAGCTACATACTTCTTGATTGCCAAGACACTTCATCCTGATCATCACACAATGTTGATTGTAGTCATGCCTTGACCTAAAAACTCCACAATTTGTTGCTTCTCAGCAGCCGACACATCCTTTTTCTTTCCCATTTTGGCAGAAAATGTAGGCTGCTTAATAATGTGGGACAGCCTTCTTAAGTAGTCTTGACTTTCATTGGACACACCTGCCAAACTAATTAGCACAGGTGTCTGCAATTGCTTACAGTGATTTAAAGAGCCCTGACACACATCACCATCAATGAGTTTAACTGACAAACAAAAAAATTCTTCCCTTATCACTCCTAAACACTTTTGGCATAATAATTTGGAACACAGTGTACATGTGCTTTTCCACAAAACACCAGTGGTTCACGTAGTGAATCTTACAGTTCTAACTTGCCAACCGTGGTCTGTATGGAGTTGTTCAATAAAGGGCCCAAAATTAAGATAACATAGACGGGAGAGGTCTCTATGAATAGGAATTCCTAAGTATTTGATACCCTGTGAGGGCCAGGCAAAGGGAAAGTTGGACTGGATGGAATCCTATATGGATTTGGGGAGGGAGACATTGAGGGCCTCAGACTTCGCTGCATTGATTTTAAAATTTGACCATGTAACAAAGTGATCTATTTCAGCCATAACAGCATGGATGGATATATGTGATTGAGTGATATATACTAGGACATCATCAGCAAATAGAGAGCACTTGTACTCGGTGCCTCCCACCTCAATCCATCCAATATTGGGGTTATGGCGAATTGATGAGAGCAGGTGCTCCATCACTAGGATGTATAAGAGAGGGGACAGAGGACATCCCTGCCTTGTCCCATTGGTGATTATGAAAGGTGATGAAAATGTTCTGATGCGCCCCCTGGGCCTTGTGACACCCGGAGCCGGACCCTTTTTGGTGGATGCTGGTGGTTGTAGTCTCCGTGGCGGCGACCCGGTTCCATGGCTCAGGGTGGTCAAACCAGTGGAGGAAGTATTTATGTGGTTTTGATGTTTAAATGTCCGACTACGCCACCCGTGGATTGCGGTCAGAGTGAACCGCCGCTGCAGGGCAGACCGCTGAGGCTGGTGTTGTGGGTGCAGCAGAGCGTAGCAAAACTCCCCACGGGAGGAGTATAGCCTCAGGGCAGTGTATGCGGAGGATAGGGGTGATCCTGCAGGGCAGCAGCAGTAACGACACGGAGTCAGTGATGCAGTCCAGGGCCTTTACTCACAGTTCTTATTATCCAGACCACTTCTGCAGGTAACGGCTGCCCATGTCATACTGTGCTCACCAGATGAGGAGCTCAGACAACTCCCAGATAACTTTGGAGCGCTTCACAGGACCCCCTTTGTGTGTCCTTTGTCTGGCCTTTCTTACCAACCCTTCTGTCCGGCTGCCTCGGGCCTCCTCTTGGTAAACTTGGCGCCAGTTTCCCTGACCCTATGTGGTGCCTTCCTAGCGGGTGTAGCGAGGGGCTGCGCCACATAAAATGTCACAGCCTCCGGTTTCTAGCTGAGGGTCGTTTCCCGCCTCCACTAGTTTCGGGGACCGGTCTCCCCCTTTGGCCTGACCCCTCCACGCAGGTGGATTCGGGTGTGCGGTGGCGACTCGCCGGTCCGCACCCTTGGGATCCCTTCGTTCCTCGTTCCTGGAGCCTTCTCCGCTCCTCTTCCTTCCTTCTCCCTCTTCCAGGCCTGGGCCTCTGTTACTAGGCCCGCCTCCGGAGCAGAGCTCATGCAGAGCCCCTGCTCCCTGTCACTTCTGCTCAGACTTCTCTGCACTGAACTAAGATGGTGCCCACTTTTTATACTCCCTTCAAAATGCACCCAGTAACTGCTTCCTCCCTGCTCCTGCACTACAGGTATCCCCTTCCTCAGTGTTCCCTCCCCCCACTCCAGCCAGGGAAAATGACTGTCGTGCCCAACTCAGGGGCATATTGGTCGCCCTGCCCCACGGCAATGTGGTGTAATGCATGCAGGTGTCGGGTCCTGATCCACACTCCATCCTTACCTGAGAGTGAGATATCACACCTCTGGGTGAGGTGCAATACCTCTGTAGCAACCGAGCCCTCAGGGTGATACAGTTCCATTTATCTTCAGCCTAGGTGAAGTATTGTGATACAGGGCCGTGATTTTGTCTATAAAAGGGTCCCCTAGACCCCTACCCCAAGCTTTTTAAGAGAATAATATATGGCGTGCCAGGAGACTCTATGGAATGCTTTCTCAGCATCCCACGAGAGTATCTAATTTCAAATTTTTAACTGCATCTATCCCAGGAAATACTTTGTGCCTAGTAGCGGTGTCTGCTAGTCAGCGGATTATCCCGGCTGTTAAGCAAGCTGCACCACCTGTAGTTTGGACACTTAATTTTTTCAAAGGAAATGCTTCGGGACCACGGGATACTCAGTGATGAGTATCAAGAGGCACCCCAAGGCATAGGGGCTGGGACTGGCGGTAGGACGCCTTGCGGTGGACAGCTGAGCTCGATCCTTATAAAAGCTTTTTAACTGCAGCAGCTTTAGTGGATGCTACTGGAGCTGGAATTACGCGGCTGCTGGCATGAGACTTGCCCTCCAATAGATCCTTGTAAAAGGATTTAAAGTGTATTCATTCAAATTAGAGAGACAATTTAAATTAAAAAGCTTAGAGCTGCCTCCACCACAGGGGGGCTCGCTCGACCCAACAGCGGACAGGCACCAGTATTGGGAGAGGGGTGCTGGTCGTCAGGGTCCACCGTGGCTCTGGCACAAACCCGGCGACACGGAGGTGGCACGGGCAGGAACGAACTGGCCGTGTCGGCTTCTCACTTTTTGGATTTTAGAAGGGCATGACATGCCTATATCTGTGTCTCCCCCTCCTTTTACTCCTCCACCTCTTTTCTTTTCGCATGACTATATGTACTTGTCACATTTCCATGTGTTAGTTATGTCTTCTGAGCAGTTTGTCAGCTTTTGGACACCTTTGAAGGTGTTTTCTATGTGTTTCTATGTGTTTTTGTTTGCCTGCCATTGGTTTTAACGGTGTTCGAAGGTGTTCGACGAACAGTTCGATTAACAGTTCGGCGAACACACGGGTGTTTGACTAACCGAACCGAACTCGAACACTACGGGGGTGGCTCAACACTACTCCTCTTGCCTCGCTTGAAGCAGGCTGAGCAAGAGGCCCTAATCTATAAATGGAAAAGCTCTTTAGAGTTTCCAAGTGTGGGATCAGTTGTCTCCAGGCACTCGGCATAGTGGAAGGGAGGAGAATCAGGATGAGGAATATGTGGTCCAGACTCACGGCTACTGAGACTTGACCGTGTGGAAGACAGGGTGGTGGTGGCAAACTGACTGGAAGCATTATCTGCTATCCAACCAACAACCTTTTCACACTGCTCTGGCTTCAATAGTGGTGTTCCACGGCCCCCTAAGTAATTGGGACAGGAAGGTAGTTTGATGTAATGTGGGTGTTTGTTGTGTTCCCTCAGCAGGCACAGTTTCATCTTGCCCACGTCCTTGGCCTCTGCGTGAACCATCACTATAATGTCCACTTCCTCGTCCCTTGCCACGCGCCTTGCCCATTTTTAATGGCGTGTAATATTTGTCCCTCTCCAAAAAATGTCACGATTATTACTGCAGTAATATGGGATAACTTTAGATGACCACAGTTTTAGGAAGTGGCCTTATAGATGTGGTATTGGTCAGCAACCAAGTGTGAATAAGATGAACAACACCCAAGTGGCAGACTTTAAATGGAGGAGAATATTTGGCCCGCCCCCAAAAATGTCACGATTATTACTTATCACATCAGATGACCACGATTTTAGTAAGTGGCCTTATAGATGTTTTATTGGTCAGCGACCAAGTGTGAATGGGATGAACAACACCCAAGTGGCAGAGTTTAAATGGAGGGGGAATATTTGGCCCGCTCAAAAAATTCCACGATTATTACTGATCATGTCAGATGACCATGATTTTAGGAAGTGGCCTTATAGATGTGTTATTGGTCAGTGATTAAGCTTGAATAGGATGAACAACACCCGAGTGGCAGACTTTAAATGGAGGGGAATATTTGGCCTCCTCCAAAAAATGTCACAAATATTATCACAGTAATATGGGATCACGTCTGATGACCATGGTTTTAGGAACTGGCCTATTAATATGATATTGGTCAGCGACCAAGTGTGAATAGGTTTGAACAACACACAACTGTCAGACTTTAAATAAAGTGTAAGGTCTGGCACGCTCCCAAAAAATTCAGAATTATTAGTGCAGTAATATCTGATCCCTTCTGATGACCATGGTTTTAGGCAGTGGCGTTAGAGATACGGTATTGGTCAGTGACTAGATATGAATAGGTTGAACAACACATAACTGGCAGACTTTATCTTGAGTGGAATATTTGGCACACTCTAAAAAATGTCACGATTATTACCGCATCAGATGTGTCCATCACGTCTGATGATTGACAAGTTTCTCTGCTTCCACAATACAGCAATGCGAATACAATAAAAAAAATCTGTCTGTATTCTGTTACCAAGCAAATGGAGAAGTAAATTGGTGTACTGTATTGCTTTTTAAGCAAATAATCAGTATTAAGAGCAAAAAAAAATTGAGCCCCGATATCTAGAGCTATGGATATCTGTAACCGCAGCAGCAGACAGAATTTGCAATGGACCTTTTTCCTGCTGTATACAGTGTCCACAAAATCTTCCTGCCTAACTCCTGCTATCACCAATAAAATATTCAGCTGGATTAGTCCTTAGAAGGACTGTTATTTCAGATGGATATAAATCTTGCTGTGGAATACTTCTACCTAACTAATAATCTGCCAATTCTGTCCCTCACTCAGCAGCAGCTCTCCCTACTCTGCCTGTTTCAGGTGTAGACTGCGAAGAGCTTAGGGTCATCATGTCTTATATAGACCCGATGGCGCTATGAGGCCAGCCAATCACTGTAATGCCACAACCAACATGGCTAGGGCATTACAGTGAGTGGCAGGCATTCCCTGCATGCTAATTAGCTGTCTAAAGAGTGCAAAACATGCAGGCTGGGGATCCAAGATCCCACCCAAGCATCCAAGAAATACTCACCGAGCATCTCGAGCAGTCAGATGCTCGGGCGAGTACCAAGTAGTGGTGAGAACGCTCGCTCGTCACTACAAGTCATGTTTGCAGAGTCCCTGTTGTGCCTAAACAGTGTAAACCACCCACAAATTACCCCATTTTACACTCTTCAAGGAATTTATTTAGAGGTGTAGTGAGCACCTTGAACCCATAGGTTCTTCACAGAATTTTACAACGTTGACCCGTGAAAATGAAAAAATAAATTTTTCCCACAAAAATTTTATTTTTGCCCCAAAGTTTTAATTTTCACCAGTGTAACTGTAGAATATGGACCATACAGTTTGCTGTGCAATTTTTCCTGAGTACCCAGATACACCACATGTGTGAAAAACTACAGTCTATGCGCATGGCTGGTTTGGGAAGGGAAGGAGCACCATTTGACTTTTCAAGTGCAAAATTGACGGAATACATAGCGGACGACATGTTGCATTTGAAGAGCCCCTGATGTGCCTAAACAATGGAAACCTCTCCATATGAGACCTCATTTTGGACACTAAACTCCTCAGGATACTTATTTAGAGGTCTGGTTAGCACCTTGAACTCACAGGTGCTTCACAGAATTTTATAACACTAAATACACTTTTCCCACAAAAATGTTGTTTCAGCCCCAAAATTAAAATTTTTACATGGATAAAAGAAGAAAATGGACCCCAAAATTTGTTGTGCAAATGTGGTGGAAAACTACTGTTTGGGCACAGGGCAGGGCTCAGAAGTGAAGGAGCGCCAACTAAATTCTGGAGTGCAACTTTGTCTAGAATAGATTGTGGATGCCATGTCACATTTGAAGACATGAAAAACAGGACAAACCACCACAAATGGCCCCATTTTGGAAATGACAGAGGTGTAGTAATCATTTTTAACCCTCAGGCAATTCATAGAATTGTATAAAATTGGGCTGAGTCCATGGAAAATTACAATTTTTTCTACTAAATTGTTGCTTTGGCCACAAGTTTTTAATTTTCAAAGGGAATCATCAGAAAAATGAATATTAAAATGTATTGCACAATTTGTACAGAGTATGCCAATACCCCGTACGTGGTCAAAAACTACTTTTGAGGCACAGTGCAAAGCTTCTATTCCGATTTTTGGGAGGCAGAATGAACAAAAACCAGCAATTCTAGAACTTTTTTTTATTATGCCATTCCCCAAGTGGTAAAAGTGTTAAGACATCTTTATTCTTCGGGACAGTACGATTATAGCGATACCACATTCATATAATTTTTTTATATTTTGTCGCTTGTACATGATAAATAGTGATGAGCGAGCATGCTCGCCACTGCTCGGTAGTCGCCCGAGCATCTCAGTACTCGAGATGCTCGGAGCTCGCCGAGTACTTGCGCGATGCTCGGGCGTGAGCTTGGGTCCCCGTCCTGCATGTTTGGCGCTATTAATAGCTCCAATCATGCAGGGATTGTCTGACACTCACTCTAATGTCACAGCCATGGTGATAGTGGCATTAAAGTGATTGCCCAAATCGATGGGAACAGTGCTCACAGTGAAACATGAAAAGCCGGCAATTCAGCAGCGGCATACACCGGTACCCGACAATTTAGAACAGAAAGAATAGAGCATCACACATAGATTAGATAGATAGAAACATGTCAGTCACATATATAATAAGTACAGTGACAGTGTTGGCTACTGTACTTGTCATTTAGTGTTAAAATAAAGGATTTATAAAAAAAAAATAATAGTGTTTTCATGCACCCGTCTCTTTAAAAAAGCTGGCCGGCAATTCATCAGCGGCATACATTGGTACCCGACAATTTAGAATAGAAAGAATAGAGCATCACACATAGATTAGATAGATAGAAACATGTCAGTCACGTATATAATAAGTAGAGTGACAGTGTTGGTTACTGTACTTGTCATTTAGTGTTAAAATAAAGGATTTATTAAAATAAAAATTGGCGTGGGGTTCCCCGTAATTTTAGTCTCTAGCGGAGGTTAAGCAGACGGCTGGGGCAGATGTTTGAAGCCTGGGAAGGGGGTAATACCCACGGAGCTTCCCAGGCTACCAATATCAGCCCCAGTTGAATACTTAGGCTTAACCAGCTATTAAAATGGGGGACCCCCCCAAAAAAATGACGTGGGGTTCCCCCTATTTTAATAGCTAGCAAAGGCTAGGCAGACAGCTGAGGGTTGATATTAATAGCCCAGGAAGGGTGCCATGAATATTGGCCCCCTCCCAGGCTAGAAACACCAGCCGTCAGCTGCCCCAGAAATGGCGCATCCATAGCATATGCCAATTCTGGCACTTAGCCTCGCTCTTCCCACTGCCCTGTAGCAGTGGCAGTGGGGTAATAGGATTGGGCTTCATGTCAGCTTATAATGCCAGCTGACATCAAGCCCAGGTTAGTAATGGAGAGGCGTCTATAAGACACCCCCATTATTAACCCCATAGTCAAAGTTAAAAAAAAAAAGCAAAAACACCCAGAATAAAGTTCTTTTACCCCTTTACCCCCGAGGGTGGTTTGCACGTTAATGACCAGGCCAATTTTTACAATTCTGACCACTGTCATTTTATGAGGTAATTACTCTGGAACGCTTCAACGGATCCCCCTGATTCTGAGATTGTTTTTTTGTGACATATAGTACTTCATGATAGTTGTAAAAAATTTTTGATATCACTTGCATTTATTTTTGAAAAAAACGGAAATTTGGCGAAAATTTTGAAAATTTTGCAATTTTCAAACTTTGAATTTTTATGCCCTTAAATAAGAGAGATACAGTACAGACCAAAAGTTTGGACACACCTTCTCATTTAAAGATTTTTCCGTATTTTCTTGACTATGAAAATTGTACATTCACACTGAAGGCATCAAAACTATGAATTACCACATGTGGAATTATATACTTAACAAAAAAGTGTGAAACAACTGAAAATATGTCTTATAGTCTAGGTTCTTCACAGTAGCCACCTTTTGCTTTGATGACTGCTTTGCACACTCTTGGCATTCTTTTGATGAGCTTCAAGAGGTAGTCACCGGAAATGGTCTTCCAACAATCTTGAAGGAGTTCCCAGAGATGCTTAGCACTTGTTGGCCCTTTTGCCTTCACTCTGCTGTCCAGCTCACCCCAAACCATCTCGATTGGGTTCAGGTCTGGTGACTGTGGAGGCCAGGTCTTCTGGCGTAGCCCCCCATCACTCTCCTTCTTGGTCAAATAGCCCTTACACAGCCTGGAGGTGTTTGGGGTCATTGTCCTGTTGAAAAATAATTGGTGGTCCAACTAAACGCAAACGGGATGGAATAGCATGCCGCTGGAATATGCTGTGGTAGCCATGCTGGTTCAGTATGCCTTCAATTTTTAATAAATCCACAACAGTGTCACCAGCAAAGCACCCTCACACCATCACACCTCCTCCTCCATGCTTCACGGTGGTAACCAGGCATGTAGAGTCCATCTGTTCACCTTTTCTGCGTCGCACAAAGACATGGTGGTTGGAACCAAAGATCTCAAATTTGGACTCATCAGACCAAAGCACAGATTTCCATTCGTCTAATGTCCATTCCTTGAGTTCTTTAGCCCAAACAAGTCTCTTCTGCTTGTTACCTGTCCTTAGCAGTGGTTTCCTAGCAGCTATTTTACCATGAAGGCCTGCTGCACAAAGTCTCCTCTTAACAGTTGTTGTAGAGATGTGTCTGCTGCTAGAACTCTGTGTGGCATTGACCTGGTCTCTAATCTGAGCTGCTGTTAACCTGCGATTTCTGAGGCTGGTGACTCGGATAAACTTTGAAAGTGTCTCCAAGTGCAGTTGCAAAAACCATCAAGCGCTTCAAAGAAACTGGCTCACATGAGGACCGCCCCAGGAAAGGAAGACCAAGAGTCACCTCTGCTTCTGAGGATAAGTTTATCCGAGTCACCAGCCTCAGAAATCGCAGTGACTGACCTTCATTTCTTAAAGTAATGATGGCCACTCGTTTTTCTTTACTTAGCTGCTTTTTTCTTGCCATAATACAAATTCTAACAGTCTATTCAGTAGGACTATCAGCTGTGTATCCACCAGACTTCTGCACAACACAACTGATGGTCCCAATCCCATTTATAAGGCAAGAAATCCCACTTATTAAACCTGACAGAGCACACCTGTGAAGTGAAAACCATTTCCGGTGACTACCTCTTGAAGCTCATCAAGAGAATGCCAAGAGTGTGCAAAGCAGTCATCAAAGCAAAAGGTGGCTACTTTGAAGAACCTAGAATATAAGACATATTTTCAGTTGTTTCACACTTTTTTGTTAAGTATATATTTCCACATGTGTTAATTCATAGTTTTGATGCCTTCAGTGTGAATGTACAATTTTCATAGTCATGAAAATACAGAAAAATCTTTAAATGAGAAGGTGTGTCCAAACTTTTGGTCTGTACTGTATGTCACACAAAATACTTAATAAATAACATTTCCCACATGTGTACTTTACATCAGCACAATTTTGGAACCAAAATTTTTCTTTGTTAGGGAGATAAAATCGTTAAAAGTTGACCAGCGATTTCTCATTTTTCCAACAAAATTTACAAAACCATTTTTTTAGGGACCACATCACATTTGAAGTCACTTTGAGAGGTCTTTATGACAGAAAATACCCAAAAGTGACACCATTCTAAAAACTGCACCCCTCAAGGTGCTCAAAAACACATTCAAGAACTTTATTAACCATTCAGGTGCTTCACAGGAATTTTTGGAATGTGGAATAAAAAAATGAACATTTATCTTTTTTCACAAAAATGTTACTTTAGACCCAATTTTTTTTATTTTCACAGGGGTAACAAGAAAAAATGGACTCAAAATTTTGTTGTGCAATTTCCCCTGGGCACGCAGATACCCCATATGTGGGGAAAAACACTGTTTGAGCGCACGGCAGGGCTCGGAAGGGAAGGAGCGCCTTTTGACTTTTTGATTGTAAAATTTGCTTGAATAATTAGCGGACGCCATGTTGCGTTTGGAGAGTCCCTGATGTGCCTAAACAGTGTAAACCCCCCACAAATAACACCAATTTGGAAACTAGACCCATCAGGGAACTTATCTAGATGTGTGGTGAGCACACAGGGGCTCTCCAAACGTAACATGGTGTCCGCTAACAATTTGAGCCGATTTTCCATTCAATTTGTTAGCGGACACCATGTTGCATTTGGAGAGTCCCTGTGTGCCTAAACATTGGAGCTCCCCCACAAGTGACACCATTTTGGAAACTAGACCCCCCACGGCACCTTTCTAGATGCATAGTGAGCACTTGGAACCCCCAGGTGATTCACAAATTGATTCGTAAAAATGAAAAAGTGAAAAAAAAAACACTTTTTCATTTTTATGAATCAATTTGTCAAGCACCTGGGGGTTCCAAGTGCTCACTATGCATCTAGATAGGTGCCTTGGGGGGTCTAGTTTCCAAAATGGGGTCACTTGTGGGGGAGCTCCAATGTTTGGGCACACAGGGGCTCTCCAAACGCAACATGGTGTCCGCTAACAATTTGAGCCGATTTTCCATTCAATTTGTTAGCGGACACCATGTTGCATTTGGAGAGTCCCTGTGTGCCCAAACATTGGAGCTCCCCAACAAGTGACCCAATTTTGGAAACTAGACCGCCCAAGGCACCTATCTTGATGCATAGTGAGCACTTGGAACCCCCAGGTGCTTCACAAATTGATTCGTAAAAATGAAAAAGTGAAAAAAAACACACTTTTTCATTTTTACGGATTAATTTGTGAAGCACCTGGGGGTTCCAAATGCTCACTATGCATCTAGATAGGTGCCTTTGGGGGTCTAGTTTCCAAAATGGGGTCAATTGTGGGGGAGCCCCAACGTTTAGGCACATCAGGGGCTCTCCAAACGCAACATGGTGTCCGCTAACAAATTGTAACCATGTCGGGTTTGGAGAGCCCCTGTGTGCCTAAACATTGGAGCTCCCCCACAAGGGCCCCATTTTTGGAACGGATTCCTAATTTGTCAATTTTATTATGTAGTGTTATATGCCAGTTGTGTATTACAACCTGACAAACACTACACAACTGAAGTATGACAACCTGATGAACACTACGTCAGCTGTGTAGTGTTCGTCGGGTTCTCATACGTCAGAAATTAATTCAATAGTCCATGGAGGTATGGTATCTTCTGAAGCAGTCTTTCATGCAGAGGTCAGGTTTGTCGGGGCAGGTGTCACATTGGTGAATGGTGTCCTTGCGTGTTCCTCTTCGGTAGCACACTCGGCACTTCTTTTGTGACTTACCCTTTTTTCCGCTGTGAGGGATCTGCCCCGGGAAATGCTGGCCCAGTACAATTCGAGGTCCGTCAGTTCCAGAAGTAGTGGGACCCGCTCCGCCACCACTTCCAAATATCAGGGCCTTGATAACTGTCTCCTGAAAGTGAAGACACGATGCAGAAGTCTGGCCTGCACATTGAGACAGAAGGAAAGCGTTGTGCATTGCCATCTGAACAATGTGCACGGCCAGCTTCTTATACCATACCTTGGCCTTTCTCAAAGCACTGTACGCCTGGAGGACTTGATCGGAGAGATCAACTCCCCCCATGTACTTGTTGTACCCCACTACACAGTCTGGTTTGGCGACCTGTGTAGTGGAACCTCTTACAGTGCTGAGGGTGCTGCCATCACCATGTATGGTGGTCAAGAGAAGGACATCCCTCTTGTCCATGTTCTTGACCACCAACAGGTGGTCGCTACATTGGGCTCTGCTCTCACCCCTTCTGAGCAGCTGCCCAATTAGCGTCTTTGGGAGGCCTTTCTGATTTTTGCGGACAGTACCGCAAGCTGCGGTATGTCGCGCAGAGAGGGACTTGAAGAGTGGGATACTTGTATAAAAGTTATCCACGTACAAGTGATAACCTTTATCCAGCAGTGGGTGCACAAGTCCCACACAATTTTCCCACTCACTCCCAGAACAGTGGGGCATTCAGGGGGTTCAATCCGGGAGTCCTTCCCTTCATAAACTCTAAACTTGTGAGTGTACCCTGGGGTACTCTCACAAAGTTTATACAGCTTGATCCCGTACCTGGACCTTTTACTGGGCAGGTACTGCCGGAATTCAAGCCGCCCCTTGAAAGCAATTAAGGACTCATCCACGCAGATGTCCCTTTGGGGCACATACACTTCACCAAACTTGTTGTTGAAGTGCTCGATGACCGGCCGAACTTTGAAAAGACGATCAAAGTTCGGGTCATCGCGTGCAGGACACCTTGCATTATCGTTGTAATGCAAGAACTTGTGGATGGCCTCAAAACGTTTCCGGATCATCACCATTCGGAACACTGGAGTGTTATACAAAACGTCAACACTCCAGTATTGCCGAATCTCTGTTTTTTTCAGGATCCCCATATGAAGGACCAGGCCCCAAAACTTCATCATTTCTTCTGCGTCTACAGGAGACCAGTCAGAAAATGATGAAGAGGGGTTTTGTTCCAAAAATTGATGAGCGTACACATCAGTTTGGCCCACCATGAGGTTTATAAAATCCTCAGAGGAAAACACTTTGAAAAAGTCTATTTCTGTGAGGCCGGTGGTGTCAAACTTGATTCCTGATTCCGTCATGAAATCAGGAATCAATGGCTCAAAATTTTTGGGGGGCGAGGTCCATATGGGGTCAGTATTGGGGGGCGCTGGAACATCTTCTCTCTTGCGACGACAGGGGGGCGGTCCTGGAGAACCTGAGGAAGAAGAGGAGGAAGAAGAATAGGAAGAGGAGGATGGTGAGGCGCCAGAAAAGCAAAGAAATGTGGGATCCTCGCCCTCGCTGTCGGTCTCAGTGTCGGAGGCAACAAAAGAGTATGCCTCCTCTGCTGAATAACGAGTTTGGGATGAGCCGGATATTTTTTTTTTCCGTGTATGTGGTGCGTGTGTGTCAGTAATTTATTTAGAGTGTGTGTGTGTCAGTGTGCTTGGTGTGAACTTTTTTTTCCTGAAAAAAAAGAGAAAAAAAGAAAAGTCGTGAAAACAGCAAACACAGAGAAGAAAAAAAGAAAAGTCGTGAAAACAGCGAACACGGAAAAGAAAAAAAGAAAAGCCGTGAAAAAAAAAAGAAAAGTCATGAAAAGCAGCGAGCACGGACGTTGATCAGTGACGTAGACACTGCTCAGCGCTCGGCAGCTGCAGGACGCACGAAAAAAAAAAAATTGGTAAAAAGGAGGGGGAGGAGGAGGTGGTGGATGAGGGGAGAACAGAGATGCACTTACCAAAGTCTTCTCTGTTCTTCTTTCAGAAGGCTCAGGAACAGGATCCGCAGGATAAGGAGCTGGAGACCGACGACCCAGGAGACAGGAGCAGGAGATCCAGGACCCTGGACAGCAGCCAGACGCCGAAGCTCAGCCAGCAGCCTGAAGAGCTCAGCAGGATGCCGGAGCAAGAGATCCAGGACCCTGGAGAGTGCAGAGGGATGCCGGAGCAGAAGCAGTGACTGGAGCATGTAGGAGAGAGGTCTTGCAGTGTCACAAAAGGTTGTGGAACTACAAGGCCCAGCACAGAGTGAACAGACGTGACCGCTCTGTAGAAATCCTCACCGAGTGTGAGGATCTGCAGGGCGGTCACAGGGGGGTGACAGGGTGGTGACAGGCAGGTCACAGGCCGGTCACCACCCGGTCACCTCCCGGTCAGGTACTTTGATTGGTGTGATTGATGATGACATCGATCGCACCAATCAGAGATGGCTGGGGCCTGGGCACGCACCACAGGGGGTTACAGGGAGGTGACAGGCAGGTCACAAGCCGGTCACCGCCCTGTGACCGCCGTGTCACCTGTGTTCATGTACTCTGATTGGAGCGATTGATGTCATCATCGATCGCTCCAATCAGAGCTGGCTGGGGGCTTGTATGACTTCACAGGGGGTCAAGGGGAGGTGACAGGCAGGTCACAAGCCGGTCACCACCCCGTGACCGCCCTGTTACCGCGCGGTCCCGCTGTGATCGGTGCGATCGATTTGATTGGCGATCGCACCGATCCTAGCAGTTTGGGGAGAGGGCTGGGGTTACTAGGCAACAGCCTAGGATCGGTGCTCTTAGGAGCACCGATCCTAGGCTGCACAGCACTGTTTTCGGCAATCTAATTGCCGGAAACAGTGAGAAATGTTGTGATTGGCTGTTCAGAATTGAACAGCCAATCACAGCGATCGTGGGTGTGGGGGGACGGCACCACCCCCCGAGATGCTGGCGCCATCTACCCTGAGGTAAGGTGGCACCGGAATTTTAATTTTATCACCGAGACTTCGGTCGCAGTGCCGCTTTAAAGATAGGGCGTACTAATACGTATCTGGTCCATAAGTCCCAGGGCACAGATACGTATTAGTACGCCTTGGGTAGGAAAGGGGTTAATTGAAATAAACACACAATTATTTAATGTTCTAAATTAAACCATACTTACCGTCACGCCCATTCCAGCTGAAGCCAAAGATCTACTGCAATAAAAATAAAATAATAAGCCAACCTCATCCTTACCTTTCCATGGTTCCCAGGACGGCTCCAGCTCTGCTACATTCACATGATAGGCTGGATCGCAGCCGAAAGCTGCCATCCAGCTTGCCATGCCGCAGACACTGAGAAGCACAGGAATGCTCTCCAGAGTAGCACCTGGTCCATCTGCTCAGAGCCTCCCTGGTAACGGAGTCGACTGAGCCACTATATGACCTAGATCACTCCGAGTTGATCCTAGTTACGACCCCCTGGGTCCCTCCTTGCACCGCAGCACAGAGGTTCCACCATCCGGATCCATAACAGTTTGCTCGGGCCATGGAACTCGGTGGCCCCCAAGCTCCTTTGCTCTCTGACTTGTATCAGGAGGTTTCCCGTCAGAGATCCCAACAGGAAACCATCCTGAACTTCCTGCGGAATGTCAACTCCCGCCTGGACACGCTGTTTGTCCCACCTGTGTCCGCCCCGAGTTGTGCGACTACCGCTCTGGCAGCGCCGCTGCCCACCATTACCACGGCATCCAATCCAGGTCCCCGGCTTTCTGCACCTCCTCGTTTTGGAGGTGACCCCGTCACATGTCGGGGCTTTCTGAACCAGTGCACGCTGCACTTTGAACTTTTGGCACATCAGTTTCCCTCCGACCGGGCCAAGGTGGCGTTCATCATGTCTCACCTCATCGGAGAAGCACTGGCATGGCTAAATCCCCTGTGGGAAAGAGGGGATCCCCTGGTGTCCGACCTATCGTCTTTCCTCGCTGCTTTCAGGAGAGTCTTCGATGAACCAGGATGAAAATCCTCTTCTGCCTCCTCTCTGCTACGTCTCCGCCAAGTGAGTCTCACCGTAGGCCAATATGAAATATGGTTCCGTACCCTTGCTTCTGAGCTTGCCTGGGATAACGAGGCGCTGGTGTCCGTCTTCTGGGAGGGTCTTTCCGGTCGGATTAAGGACGAGTTAGCCGGTCGGGACATTCCTACCACACTGGATGACCTGGTGTCACTAGCTACCCGGATTGACATCCATTTCCATGAACGTACCAAGGAGGTAGCCCGGGAGAGAAGATTTCCTCATCTTGCTCCTGTTTTTCAGAAACCAGTTTCTCAACCAGCAATTCCCCGGGCACGCTCGCCAGAACCTATGCAGATTGACCAAACCAAGATGGTCAAGTCTCGCCTAGAAACTCGCCGAACCAAGGGGAGCTATATCTACTGTGGTAGTAATTTGGTAATGTGGTAGTGACATTTGTGTTTTTAACTTGAAAAAGACGCCGGTACGGCGTTGAAACGCGTTGTTAATAAAAAGCCTTTTTCATCATCATCATCTCTGAAGAATTGATTCACTTCAGCAGCGCAGCCCACTTACGTGTTTATCCAACTGGATCCAACATGTCCTGGAGGATTCATCTTCCAGCCACGGGGCAGCAGCAGCTGGTTTTCGTCATGCCTACATAGGAGTTATGCCTGTCACAACTCCATCAGGTGAGTGTAACCAGCACTCTCTTACTCTCCCTCCATAGGGTATCACCCTATTGTGCGCTCTGTTTCCCACATTTAGCTCTACATACTGTGGTAGAAAGGAGCACCTGATCCTTCCTGCCCGGTGAAGACGGGAAACTCCAGAGTCTAGGACCGCTCGGACAGGTCGTCCTAGGCAAAAGTAAATCCTCTCCGTCCTTGACTTTATCCGTCTCTATCTCCAGGGGAGAGAACCACTTCTTTGAAATTGCACACCTGGATTCCGGAGCTGCTGGGAACCTCATTTACCAGTCCCTGGTAGAGAGATATCACATTCCCACCAAACCTCTGGCTGAAACATTGTCAGTCGCCTCTGTGGATGGAAGACTCCTTCCAGTGACCATCCTGCTCGTCACAGAACAAATAACCCTGCAGGTGGGAATGCTGCACTCTGAGAGGATCTCCTTCCATGTGCTTTCTGGTCTCTCTCACTCCCTATTGCTAGGTCTACCCTGGCTTCAGAGACATGAACCCGTGCTGAACTGGAAATCCGGTGAAGTTCTCCGTTGGGGGCAGGATTGCCATAAGACCTGCCGGGTCCCGGTCTGCCTGGTTCGTCCACCACCCACCCCGGCTAATCTACCCGGTTTGCCGGCACCTTACTGGGCCTAAGCAGATGTCTTCAACAAAAAGGAAGCAGAGACACTGCCACCTCATAGGCCATATGATTGCCCGATCGACCTGGTACCCGGTGCCACTCCACCCCGTTGGCGTATTTACCCGTTGTCATTGGCCGAAACCCGGGCCATGTCAGAATACATTAAGGAGAAACTGGCTAGGGGATTCATCCGGAAATCTACCTCCCTTCGTCAAGAAGAAGGATGGTTCACTACGCCCCTGTATAGACTATAGAGGACTCAACCAAATCACGGTCAAAAGCAAATACCCCCTGCCACTCATCTCTGAGTTGTTTGACAGCATTAAGGGTGCTAGGATCTTTTCCAAGCTGGATCTAAGTGGGGCATATAACCTGGTCCGGATCCGTCAAGGAGACGAGTGGAAGAAGGCATTCAATACCCGGGACGGTCACTATGAATACCGTGTGATGCCCTTCGGTCTCTGCAATGCTCCCGCCGTCTTCCAAGAATTAGTCAATGACATCTTCCGTGACCTTCTATATTCCTGCATGGTGGTGTACCTGGACGACATCTTGGTCTTCTCTCCAGACCTTCCCACACACCGGAGGGATGTTCGTCAGGTCCTGCTTAGGCTTAGGCAGAATCACCTCTATGCCAAATTTGAGAAGTGCCTCTTCGAGCAGACCTCCCTTCAGTTCCTGGGCTAAATTATCTCCCAAACTGGTCAACAAATGGACCCCGAGAAACTCTCTGCTGTCTTAAAGTGGCCTCTTCCAGAGAGGTTGTAGGCGATTCAGCGATTCCTGGCCTTCGCCAACTACTACCATCTCTTCATCCTGCACTTCTCTTCCCGGACTGCTCCCATCTCTGCGATCACCCGCAAGGGAGCAAATCCCAAGGAATGGCCGCCTGAAGCAGAGGAGGCCTTCCTTTCCTTAAAGCAAGCCTTCTCCTCTCCTCCAGTGCTGCACCATCCGGACTGCAACAAACAGTTCTTCTTGGAGGTAGATGCTTCCTCCTCCGGAGCCGGAGCGGTGCTCACCCAAAAATCTTCATCCGGGAGAATGGTAGCCTGTGGCTTCTTCTCCAAACTCATCTCCTCGTCTGAGCGCAACTACTCCATAGGAGACCGAGAAGTACTAGTCATCAAATTGGCGCTGCAGGAGTGGCGTTACCTGCTTGAAGGGGATCTATACCCGGTGATCATCTACACTGATCACAAAAACCTAGCATATCTCCAGAATGCCCAAAGACTCAATCCGCGTCAGGCCCGGTGGTCTTTGTTCTTCGCTCGCTTCGAATTTATGCTACATTACCGCCCAGCGGACAAGAAGGTTAAAGCTGATGCCTTGTCCAGAACCTTTCTGTCCTCCGATCTCGAGGAGGACCCTATGCACGTCATCGACCCCTCCAAAGTGATGAGTATGGTCCCCTTGGCTCTGACTCGTCTCCCACCCTGTAAAACGTTTGTAGTGGTTCCAGATCGGGAGAAGATTCTTCACTGGGGTCATTCATCTAAACTAGCCGGCCACGCCGGTCAGAAGAGGACCTTCCTGCTCATTACCCGGCATTACTGGTGGCCTACCCTGCGCAAGGATGTGGTAGACTTCGTCTCGGCCTGTTCATCTTGTGCCCGCAACAAAGTTCCCAGACATCTTCCAGCCGGTCACCTCTTGCCCCTTCCCGTACCTGCTGCCCCGTGGAAGCACATTGCTATGGACTTTATTACAGATCTCCCTGTTTCTGCCGGTTGTACAGTTATTTAGGTGGTCGCCGACCGCTTTTCTAAAATGGCCCACTTCATCCCCATGCCTGGTCTCCCATCTGCATCGGAGCTGGCTAAGGACTTCATCCTTCACATCTTCTGTCTCCATGGCCTACCCCTCCACATTGTGTCAGATTGAGGAGTTCAGTTCACCTCACGCTTCTGGAGAGCTACGTGTAAGCTGCTGGATGTCACCCTGGATTTCTCCTCCGCTAACCATCCACAGTCCAATGGACAAGTGGAGTGTATCAACCAGATCCTTACCAGCTACCTCCGGCACTTTGTTAACGCTCACCATACCAATTGGGTGGAGCTCCTACCATGGGCCAAATTCTCCTACAACAATCATGAGAGTGAATCGACTTCTAAGTCCACGTTCTTTGTAGTCTAGGGTCAACATCCCAGGATTCCATTTTCCGTGTCCGCTTCTGTGGACAACCCTGCCGTGGAGTCTCTGGTCAGCGTATTTTCCACCATTTGGGAAAATACTATGTCCGCACTTCTTCAGTCCTCCGATCGGATGAAGAAACGTATGGATCCGCCTCAATTCCATCCGGGAGACAAGGTTTGGCTCTCCTTCAAACATGTTCGGCTCAAAATACCCTCCTATAATTTGTGTTCTCGGTTCATCGGTCCATTTGAAGTCCTCAAACAAATCAACACAGTGGCCTACAAGTTAAAACTCCAGGCCACCTTCCGGATTCCCAATTCCTTCCACGTATCTCTCCTCAAACCAGTTGTGTTCAATTCTTTTTCCAACAATCCAGGTACTCCCCCTGCTCCGGTTTCCGCTGAGGATGTTTTTGAGGTAGAGAACATTCTGGCCACCAATAGGGTAAGAGGAAAAACCTTTTTTCTGGTGGATTGGAAGGGGTTTGGCCCAGAGGAGAGAACTTGGGAACCCAGGAAGAATATTCATGCCCCGCTTTTCCTTAATAAATTTCTTTCTGGCCTTAAAAAGATGGGGCGTAAAGGGGGGGCGTACTGTAGCATCGGCGTCTCTGTCCCCTGACAGGCAGAGATGCCATCCCTCTCACCATCGCGCTCCCCGCCCGGCATTCTCCAGCGCTCCTTTTCCTGCTGCTCCCGGCGCGTGCAGCTTCCCGTGCACTGTGCTCCCTCCCTCTTAAAGGGTCCGCGTGCGCTGCCCTAAGGAGTCCCCGGCCAATTGCCGGAGGTCCTACCATATATAAGGCACCTCCTCCAAAATGGAGGTGCCCGAGCAATAGTTGATGCACAGTGTACATACATCTGCTTCAGCCCTCAGGTCCCGCTGCTAGCCTGACTACTAGTCCTGCCCGCCAGCCTGACTACTCTCCAGCCTGACAGTCTGTCTTCCGTTCAGTCCGCCAGTCTGTCTATGGGCTTTGCCCGCCTGTTTTCCTGGAAGCAGCTGCTTGCTACCTGCCGTGCCTACCTGGAGGCTCCTGCTGTCACTTGCTGTGACCACCTGTCAGCCTACCTGGAGGCTCCTGCCTGTCACTTGCCGTGACCACCTGACTGCCTACCTAGAGGCTCCCGCCTGTCACCTGCCGTGACCACCCGACAGCCTACCTAGAGGCTCCCACCTGTCGCCTGCCGTGTCTGCCAGTTCATCCACCCGGATCACTCGTCAGCCTGCCTGCTGTGCCCATCTGCAATACCGGTCAGTCCCTGCCTTCTGTACCGTGGGAGTCACCTGTTCCCTTACAAGGTCGTCCCCAGAGTAGCACCTGGTCCCTCTTCTCTGAGCCTCCCTGGTCACGGAGTCGATTGAGCCGCCGTACGACCTAGGTCGCTCCGAGTTGAAACCTAGTTACCTCCCTCTGGGTCGCTCCTTGCACCGCAGCACAGAGGTTCCACCATCCGGATCCATAACACACCTCATGCACGTCACTGACAGCGTGGGAGAATTCTCCTGCGCTCAGCGCTTGAGTAGGAGAGTTCTCCCACGCTGAGATGGCATTGAGATGACAGGCTGGATCGCAGCTGAGCGCTGCCTTCCAGCTTGTCATCCTTCAGAGACACTGCAGAGCGCAGGCATGCTAGCGCTCTGCCGTGTCTCTGAAGGATGACAAGCTGGATGGCAGCGCTCAGCTGCGATCCATCCTGTCATCTCAATGCCATCCCAGCATGGGAGAATTCCCTGCTCAAGCACTGAGCACAGGAGAATTCTCCCACGCTGTCAGTGACATGCATGAGGTGAGCTGAGTTCATTGGACATGAACTCGGTTCATCTGCATGCCGTCACAGCGCAGTGTCTGCGGCATGGCAAGCTGGATGGCAGCTTTCGGCTGCGATCCAGCCTGTCATGTGAATGTAGCAGAGCTGAACATGTCCTGGGAACCATGGAAAGGTAAGGATGAGGTTGCTTTATTATTTTACTTTTATTGCAGAAGACATTGGCTTCAGCTGGAATGAGCGATACGGTAAGTAGAGTTTAATTTAGAACATTAAAGAATTGTGTGTTTATTTCAATTAAAGGACTTTATTCTGGGTTTTGTGTTTTTTTTAAATACTTTACTAGAAATTCATGGCTGTCATGTCTAATATTGGTGTGACGCCATGAATTTCGGGCTTAGGGCCAGCTGATAATACCAAGCTGGCCCTAACACCTTTATTACCCAGTGAGCCACCGCACCAGGGCCCTGGATGAGTTGGGTACAGCGCCAGAAGATGTCGCTTCTTTGAACGCGCCATTTTCTGGTGTGGCTGCGGACTGCAATTTGCAGCGGGTGGGGCCAAGAAAGCTTGGGCCTCCCTGCGCTGTGGATTCCAGCCCCCAGCTGCCTATGTGTACCTGGCTGGTCACAAAAACAGGGCGAAGCCCCACGTATTTTTTTTTAAATTATTTCATGAAATTCATGAAGTAATAAAAAAAAAAAGGGCTTCCCTATATTGTTGTGTCCGGCCAGGTACAAATAGGCAGCTGGTGGTTGGGGGCAGCCCGTTCCTGCCTGCTGTACCTGGCTGGACTCAAAAATAGGGCGTAGCCTCACGTCAAATTTTTTTAAATTATTTCATGAAATAATTTAAAAAAAATTGATGTGGGGCTTCACCCTATTTTTATTGCAGGAGATCGTTGGCTTCAGCTGGAATGGGCGTGATGGTAAGTATGGTTTAACCCCTTTAAAGCCCATGACGTACTAATACGCGTCTGTGCCCTGGGCTTTAAGAGCCTGACCCGTATTAGTACGTCATCACGATCGCGAGCGCACACAGGCTGTGCAGGCGCGATCGCCGCCGGGTGTCAGCTGATTGTCACAGCTGACACCCGGTACTATGTGTAGGGAGTGGTCCCACACCGCTCCCGGCACATTAACCCCCTCAATGCTGTGATTGAAGTCGATCGCAGCATTGCGGTGGCTAAGTGGAGTTGATCGGTATACTCACCTCCTCTTCCGGCCTCCAGTGCTGTCTGCCGCGGCTTCCCGGGTGTTGCCATGATGACCCGATGTCGTCATGACAAGATCCCGGTCACCAGACAGCAGGAAGATTGTTTAGTCATGCGCAGTGCATGACCAAACAATCATCACTGTGCAGCGCTGACTGCCTGCATGGCACAGGGATGGTGCTCCATCCCTATGCTATGCAGGCGATCAGAATAAAAAAAGTGAAAGTCCCATAGTGGGACAAAGTAAAAAAGTAAAAAAACTCTCAGAAAGTGATAAAAAAAAAAAAAAATTGTACAAATATTTAAAAAAAAATTTAAAAAAATAATCCACTAAAAATAAAAATATAATGTACCCATCAATAAATATTATTATGAAAAAAAAAAAACAATAAAAGTACACATATTTGGTATCGCCACGTCCGTAACGACCTGACCTATAAAACTTTTCCACTAGTTAACCCCTTTAGTGAACACGGTAAAAAAAAAAAATAAAAAACTAAGCAAAAAACAATGCTTTATCATCATACCGCCAAACAAAAAATGGAATAACGCGATCAAAAAGATGAATATAAATAAAAATGGTACCGCTCAAAACGTCATCTTGTCCTGCAAAAAACAAGCTGCCATACAGCTCCATCATCCGAAAAATCAAAAAGTTATTGCTCTCAGAATAAAGCGATGCAAAAAAATATTTTTTTCCATAAAATAGCTTTTAATGTGTAAAAGCGCCAAAACTATATAAATTTGGTACCGCTGTAAACATACTGACCCAAAGAATAAAGCTACCTTATCAATTTTACCACAAACGGAGTAGAATAAAAAATGTAAAAAAAACACAATTCCTGAATTGTTGGTTTTTGTTTATTCTGCCTCCCAAAAGCTGGAATAGAAAGCGATCAAAAAATGTCATGTGCCTGAAAATGGCACCAATAAAAAAGTCAACTCATCCCGCAAAAAACAAGCCATCACATGACTCAGTTGGCCAAAATATGGAAAAATTATAGCTCTCAAAATATGGCGATGCAAAAACTAGATTTTACAAAAAATGTGTCTTTTAGTGTGTGACAGCTGTCAATCATAAAAACCCGATATGATTCTGGTATCGCTGTAATCGCACCGACCCGAAGTATAAAGTCGTCTAATCACTTATACCGCACTAGGAACGGCGTAAAAAATAAACGCTAGGGCTGGAGTTGGGGTTGTGCTAATGTTAGGGTTGGGGTTGTTTTTTTTTTTCAAAAGTAAAAAAAAAAAAAAAGATGACGATATGGCAACTAGTGTTGAACGCAAGTGCTCGCTACTTGAGTTTGTATCGGGTGCTAGGGTATGCACTGAGTATCGCGGATGCTCGAGTCTCCGCCCCATATGCTTTGCAGCCAATAAAATCTCGCGGGGATTGCCTGCCATGCACGAGCGATCTCCACATGTTTTTTTGGGGGTGTCTAATAACCATGAAACATGTGGGCGGGGACTCAAGCATTTCACTTGAGCACCCGCGATACATGGTGCCTACCTGAGTACCCGATGCAAACTCAAGTAGCGAGTACTTGCGCTCAAGAGTAATGACAACTTATTCAATATGATGACCTAATGTTATCAAATTCTGTGTCATACCTCTGTGTTCAAAATGTTCACTATACCCCTTAATAAAATCCTTGAGGGGTATAGTTTCCAAAATGGGGTCACTAGTGGGGGAGCTCCTCTGTTTAGGCACATCAGGGGCTCTCCAAATGCGACATGGTGTCCGCTCACAAATTGAATGGAAAATCGGCTCAAATTGTTAGCAGACACCATGTTGCGTTTGGAGAGCCCCTGTGTGCCTAAACTTTAGAGCTCCCCCACAATTGACCCCATTTTGGAAACTAGACCACCCAAGGCACCTACCTAGATGCATAGTGAGCACTTGGAACCCCCAGGTGCTTCACAAATTTATTCGTAAAGATGAAAAAGTGTTTTTTTTTTCAACTTTTTAATTTTTACGAATAAATTTGTGAAGCACTTGGTGGTTTCAAGTGTGCCTAAACATTGGAGCTCCCCCACAAGTGACCCCATTTTGGACATTAGACCCCCCAAAGCACCTATCTAGATGCATAGTGAGTACTTGGAACCCTCTGGTGCTTCACAAATTGATTCGTAAAAATGAAAAAGTGGAAAAAAAACCTAGGGGTTCCAAGTTCTCACTATGCATCTAGATAGGTGCCTTGGGGGGTCTAGTTTCCAAAATGAGGTCACTTGTGTGGGGTTTCCACTGTTTAGGCACATCAGGGGCTCTCCAAACGCAACATGGCGTCCGTTAATTATTCAAGCAAATTTTACAATCAAAAAGTCAAATGGCGCTCCTTCCCTTCCGAGCCCTGCCGTGCGCCCAAACAGTGTTTTTTCCTCACATATCGGGTATATGTGTGCCCAGGGGAAATTGCACAACAAATTTTGGGGTCCATTTTTTCTTGTTGCCCCTGCGAAAATAAAAAAAATTGGGTCTAAAGTAACATTTTTGTGAAAAAAGTTAAATGTTCATTTTTTTCTTCCACATTCCAAAAATTCCTGTGAAGCACCTAAAGGGTTAATAAAGTTCTTGAATGTGGTTTTGAGCACCTTGAGGGGTGCCGTTTTTATAATGGTGTCACTTTTGGGTATTTTCTGTCATAAAGACCTCTCAAAGTGACTTCAAATGTGATGTGGTCCCTAAAAAAATGGTTTTGTAAATTTTGTTGGAAAAATGAGAAATCGCTGGTCAACTTTTAACCCTTATAGCTCCCCAATAAAAAAAATGTTGGTTCCAAAATTGTGGTGATGTAAAGTAGACATGTGGAAAATGTTATTTATTAACTATTTTGTGTGACATATCTCTCTGATTTAAGGGCATAAAAATTCAAATTTTGAAAATTGCAAAATTTTCAAAATTTTCGCCAAATTTACGTTTTTTTCACAAATAAATGCAAATGATATCGAAGAAATTTTACCACAATCATGAAGTACTATATGTCACGAAAAAAGAATCTCAGAATCAGGGGATCCGTTGAAGCGTTCCCGAGTAATTACCTCATAAAGTGACAGTGGTCAGAATTGTAAAAATTGGCCTGGTCATTAACGTGCAAACCACCCTCGGGGGTAAAGGGGTTAATTTAGAACATTAAAGAATTGTGTGTTTATTTCAATTAAAGGACTTTATTCTGGGTGTTTGTGTTTTTTTTTTAACTTTGACTATGGGGTTAGTAATGGGGGTGTCTTATAGACGCCTCTCCATTACTAACCTGGGCTTGATGTCAGCTGGCATTGTAAGCTGACATCAACCCCAACCCTTTTACCCCACTGCCACCGCTACAGGGCAGTGGGAAGAGTGAGGCTAAGTGCCAGAATTGGTGCATCCTATGGATGGAAGCTCCGTGGGTATTACCTCCTTCCCAGGCTTCAAACATCTGCCCCAGCCATCTGCTTAACCTCCGCTAGAGACTAAAATTACGGGGAACCCCACGCCAATTTTTTTTCTTAATAAATCCTGTATTTTAACACTAAATAACAAGTACAGTAAGCAACACTGTCACTGTACTTATTATATATGTGACTGACATATTTCTATCTATCAAATCTATGTATGATGCTCTATTCTTTCTATTCCAAATTGTCGGGTACAGATGCTGACTTGGCGGACGCCATTTTTAAAGAGACGGTGCATGAAAACACTATTATTTTTTAAATAAATCTATTCTTTCCATTCTAAATTGTCGGGTACCGGTGTATGCCTCTGCTGAATTGCCGGCCGGCTATTTTAAAGAGACGGGTGCATGAAAATCGGAGGGCACTAGTGTGTTCCAAGTGCCCTGCTATGTTTTTCATGCACCCTCCTATATACCCTGCCTGCCTGTCTGCCTATATATTCTGCCTGCCTGACGTTTAATTGAGCACTGTTCCCATCGATTTGGGCAATTTTTGACCTTCTGCAGACCACCGGGGGGGACCACCAGAAAAATGCTCAAGTTTCCCATAGACTTACTTTGGGCTCGTTGCTCGGGTCGAGCACCCGAGTATTCCAATGTGCTCGACCCGAGCTTCGAGCACCCGAGCATTTTAGTGCTCGCTCATCACTAATGATAAAAACTATTTTATAGAAAAAGAGCTGTTTTTGCATCAATGTATTCAGAGAGCTATAGCTTTTTTTATTTCTCCTCTGAAGGATCTGTTTAGGGTCTTAATTTTTTGTGGGACAAGATGACATTTTCAGCGATATCATTTACATTCGACTTTTTGATAATGTTTTATTCTACTCTTTGTTTAGCAGTATGAAGAAAAAGCAGTTTTCTTTGCCACTTTTTTTTTACAGAGTTCACTGAAGGAGATAAATAGTGTGATAGTTTTATAGATCAGGTGGTCCTGGACACAACAATACCAAATATGTGTACTTTGTTTATTTTTTTACCTAAATTATTTATTCATTTATGCATTTATGGGTAAAATATTTTTTTTCTCTTTTTTATTATTTTGTGATTTTTAAAAAATATATATTTTCCATTTTTTTCATTTTTTTTTACCTTTTTCTTAGTCCCTCTATGGGACTTTAACTTTCATTACTCTGATTGCTGGTATAATGCATTACAAAGCACCAGCATTGCAATGCATTTTACATGTCAGTATTAGGCCACGGCCCCACGATCAGTATTCGGTCAGTATTCTGTCAGTATTTTTTCTCAGGAGTGGGAGCCAAAACCAGGAGTGGGTGATAAATGCAGAATTGGTGCACTTGTTTCTATTATACCTTTTCTCTGATTGTTCCTCACTTGGTTTTGGCTCCCACTCCAGAGAAAAAATACTGACCAAATACTGATAATGGGGCGTTACACTAATAGAAGCCTCTTAGACCATGCTCCCGGCATGTTCTAAGCAGGTCACTGTCTGTAATCGATTACAATGCACCAGCATTGGAATGCATTATACATTTCAGCATTACACTGACAGAATCCTCTTAGACCATGCTCCTGGCATGATATAAGCAGGTAATCATCTCTGGCAGACCCGGATCATGTCCTCGGGTTGACATGACCACCATTGGCCCTCGTCTTCCCTCTCCTAGCAGCCCAAATAATGCGATAGGTATCGATTGCAGCATTTAGGGAGTTAAACAGCCAGAGGTGGTGCAGGGACTGCTCCCAGCTGTGACAGCTGGGGTTCGGCTATCACATAAACAGTCCTCACTTCGGTGATCACGCTACCACAGCTCCTGTGCCGCATACAATCGCCATGACGTATCCATTCGTCATCAGTCGTGAACCTCTATCCGATTATGATGAATAGGAAGGTCAAATGTCGTGAAGGGGTTAATGGAAAAGATTGCAGAAGCTTTGTTGCATTGGTAGAGACCCTGAGATGCCAAAACAACAGTGATCCCTCCAAAGTGACACCATTTTGAAATTACTCCCCTCAAGGAATTTATTCAGTGGTGTAATGAGCAGTTTCACAGATTCTAGGGATGAGTGAACATGATCGGTGATACTTGGATATCACTTGAGTATCTGGGTGCTTGTGTAGGGGGCTAAGGATGATGAAGACGTCGAGTCAAGAAGGGGTTAAGTGTATTGCATCTGTTATATGTTTATATGGGTATGTAGTTTCTGATAAAGTGTTTGCTGTGATATCCCTATGGCCGTTATTGTATCCGGTTCTCCATAGGCTTTGCCTAAGGCAGTCCCTGGGATGTGGGAAGTCTGCCCAGAGGGGAACTATACAATAGACAGGGATTCAGCTGCACTACACTGCTTAGACACCAGAGGGTTAGGACAACGGTTACATCATCACCTAGGAGGAGTTACAGCAGAAGAAGAGTTTTTATAGAAAATCATTTCCTGATTGCAGACAGTTGTAGGAGAGTGAGGAGTGAGGAACATTAGGCAGTGTACACCTGCCATTAGGAGAGGCCTGTGTTAGGCCACTCCATTCCTGGGTTCAATACCCAGGTGCACAGAACCAGGGTAGGTTCTGTTCCCATACACAGAGAGAGAGACGGAGTGTGGTGGACGACCGAGCAGGAAGGAAAGCAAACTACAACAGCAGTATTAGCAGTGAAGAGGTGTTTTACTAGAACAAGTTATCGGAACAGAATGAGGACACATTTGTGACAGAATCTGGATGCTGGCTATGTCCTAGGCTCATGGTCTGTAAGAGGTGCTCAGTGCAAGGCCTCTGTTTCCCTAGAGGGGAGTCTCTCAGACGGGTCCCAGAAGATGTGGAAGATGTTGAGTCTCAGGAAAGGACGAGAGCAAACACTGGAAAGGCACATTCACAAGGGGGCTTCGTTAACCAAAGATCTTGTCTTGATCTGTATACTGAAGACATGTATGGAAGAATTGCACAGTAAAAGTGAGTCTGCTAACCCAGATCTATGATCTCTTATCTTGCTTGGGGTCAGTTTTGGTCCAAGTCCAAGGAATGGCTTAACAGTGAGCACAGCAAATCCTCCATTGTAGCACAACTCCGTCTCTGTCGTTAATACTAGAATGGGCATTGGG
This sequence comes from Phyllobates terribilis, assembly GCF_046119375.1. Taxonomy (NCBI): domain Eukaryota; kingdom Metazoa; phylum Chordata; class Amphibia; order Anura; family Dendrobatidae; genus Phyllobates; species Phyllobates terribilis. The sequence goes on from NW_027362773.1 coordinate 49,412,389, forward strand.
TGAAGAAAAGATACTTCCAGCACACAGAGTGATGGTAGTGGCCCCGTGTGCTCCCCTCTACTCTTGGATGTGTTCGGCACTCGGCGAGCATTAGCCGATGCCTGAATTTGAAGCTCGAATCCACGCCCTGCATGTTTGGTGCCTGTTACACAGCCAATAAACATGCAGGGATTGCTTGACACTCACTGTAATGCCGTAGCCATCTTGGTAGTGGCATTACTATGATTGAATGGCTGTATTATATTATCAGGGGTTATAGAAAGACAGGTGCTGCCACATTTCAGCACACTGATGCCATTGCATAGCTCAGGAACAGTTCTTATTGGAGGGAGAGAGAGCTTATCCAGGCCTATGTGTGCACAGTTTAATGAATCAGGGTCCTCTAGTGTTGAAACTGGTGCTGATTCTGAAAAATTATGCTAATAGTCCTAGTAAGAGCTAAACCTGTGCTTTTCTGTTTGTATCAGATACATTCTGCATTTAGACTAGGGAGGGAAAGTTGCAGGAGCAGGGGGAGTGTCAGAATACAGCCTCTAAGCAGGGCTTAGTGCTTTGCAGTCCATTGCTAAATATATAGCTGTTGCACAAGACCACATTCTTTTTTTGGGGGGTGAAAAAATGTACTATATTGTCATCCACAGAGTATTACATGCTTTCTGTTAAATTTCAATGGTATATAACACTCCAAAAAAGCATTTACATTTGTTTCTGGATTCAATTATTCATCCATAGAGTATTACGTGTTTTCTGTTACATTTCAGTGGTATATAACACTCCAAAAAAGCATTGAAAACATTTTCTGGATTCAATTAGTCATCCATAGAGTATTACGTGTGTCACTGGTTTACCGCAACAGAGAAGTGCCAGAAGACCACGCTGCCTGATTTCTTCTACTCCTTCACTGATTAGAAGCACTTCACCTTCATACTAAACAGTGCAGGTTTCTTCTAGCAGTGCAAGGATAAATCTTTTCAGTTGAGAGCTCCTGGAAGCTTTCCTGGGTAATTCGCTTGGCTGTTTAGTGTTGACCACTCCCCTCTCATATATATACTGGCCTCTGGCAAACAGGCATTGCCAGAGTTAGCTTCATGCTGCATCTTTCAGGAGTTGGTGGAGATTAGATGTTTGAGGAGGGGTTTGGTGAATTTATCTAAAGACTGTTGCTTGGTTTTGGTTTTGTGCAAATCCTCTCCTCTTACTTTTTGTCCTTTCCTTCACTCCCTGGTGTTCCCCTCTGTCGCTTGTGAGAGCATATTTGTATGATTGATATTTTTCTTTATTACCTTGTTAATCTGGTTGGTGTATTACCATACACTACTACTCCCCTCTCCCCTAGATATGGAGAGGGAACAGACTGAGGGCGAAGTCAGGAGCTTGGCAAGGTACGTGGCCCCGGTGTCTTCAACATTTAAAGTAATCTGGGCAACAGGGATATCTAGGGCACACATAGCATTAGGAACAGGGAAGAAGCCCCTGGCCCCAGGATACCCAACAGTAGAGTAGTGACATTAACTCTAGCCCAAACTATTTTTTTTTTATCCATCATGGATCCTATTACTGCTTTGACATGGCAACTGAAGCAACTCAGCCTCGAGATGGCAGATCTACGCACTTTAGTCTTGCAGCAGGGACCGTGACTCCCAGGCAACCACTAGTGGAGCCGAAGATTGCTTTGCCTGACAGGTTCTCTGGGGGGCGTGACATGTTTGTTGTTTTCAGGGAGGCCTGTAAGCTATACTTTAAGTTACATCCTCACTCCTCAGGAGTGGAGGAGCAACATGTGGGGATAGTAATTTTGCTTTTTCAGGTTGACCCCCAAGCATGGGCATTTTGTCTCCCATCAGACTCTCAGTCTCTCCAGATGATGGAGGAATTTTTTTCTGGCCCTGGGTCATATATACTATGACCCCAACCGTGTCTTCCTGGCTGAGTCCATGTAACGTCAGCTTCAGCAGGGAGACTGGTCAGGCGAGGAGTATTGCTCCGAGTTTCATAACAAGTGAATTCTGATTGAGAACCCAAAATTCAAACTCCACGTGAAACCTAAAAATAAATATGGACTCTATAACCCGTCAAAAATACAGATCCCTGGGCACAAAATATATCAACAGCAACATTAAATACAAGACTCTAATCCCAAATCCCAAATTAAATAGAGACCCTAACAAAAATACTACACACACCAAAGAACACTCTAAAAATAAATGCAGAACCGACACCAGACCGTAAAGAAAAATGAACCCCAAAATAAATATAGACACAGAATAAATACAAGCCCTTGATAGACTCCATATTACTACATGCAATAAATACAAATCTCAACTTAAAATCAGAGCCCAGACACACAGATATAAATTTATGCCTCACACACTATATATATATATATATATATATGTATATATATATATATATATATATATATATATATATATATATATATACAGTACAGACCAAAAGTTTGGACACACCTTCTCATTTAAAGATTTTTCTGTATTTTCATGACTATGAAAATTGTACATTCACACTGAAGGCATCAAAACTATGAATTAACACATGTGGAATTATATACTTAACAAAAAAGTGTGAAACAACTGAAAATATGTCTTATATTCTAGGTTCTTCAAAGTAGCCACCTTTTGCTTTGATGACTGCTTTGCACACTCTTGGCATTCTCTTGATGATCATCAAGAGGTAGTCACCGGAATGGTTTTCACTTCACAGGTGTGCCCTGTAAGGTTTAATAAGTGGGATTTCTTGCTTTAAAAATGGGGTTGGGACCATCAGTTGTGTTGTGCAGAAGTCTGGTGCATACACAGCTGATAGTCCTACTGAATAGACTGTTTGAATTTGTATTATGGCAAGAAAAAAGCAGCTAAGTAAAGAAAAACGAGTGGAAATCATTATTTTAAGAAATGAAGGTCAGTCAGTGTGAAAAATTGGGCAAACTTTGAAAGTGTCCCCAAGTGCAGTTGCAAAAACCATCAAGCGCTACAAAGAAACTGGCTCACATGAGGACTGCCCCAGGAAAGGAAGGCAAAGAGTCACCTCTGCTTCTGAGGATAAGTTTATCCGAGTCACCAGCCTCAGAAATCGCAGGTTAACAGCAGCTCAGATTAGAGACCAGGTCAATACCACACAGAGTTCTAGCAGCAGACACATCTCTTCAACAACTGTTAAGAGGAGACTTTGTGCAGCAGGCCTTCATGGTAAAATAGCTGCTAGGAAACCACTGCTAAGGACAGGCAACAAGCAGAAGAGACTTGTTTGGGCTAAAGAACACAAGGAATGGACATTAGACCAGTGGAAATCTGTGCTTTGGTCTGATGAGTCCAAATTTGAGATCTTTGGTTCCAACCACCGTGTCTTTGTGCGACGCAGAAAAGGTGAACGGATGGACTCTACATGCCTGGTTCCCACCGTGAAGCATGGAGGAGGAGGTGTGATGGTGTGGGGGTGCTTTGCTGGTGACACTGTTGGGGATTTATTCAAAATTGAAGGCATACTGAACCAGCATGGCTACCACAGCATCTAGCAGCGGCATGCTATTCCATCCGGTTTGCGTTTAGTTGGACCATCATTTATTTTTCAACAGGACAATGACCCCAAACACACCTCCAGGCTGTGTAAGGGCTATTTAGCCAAGGAGGAGAGTGATGGGGTGCTACGCCAGATGACCTGGCCTCCACAGTCACCAGACCTGAACCCAATCTAGATGGTTTGGGGTGAGCTGGACCGCAGAGTGAAGGCAAAAGGGCCAACAAGTGCTAAGCATCTCTGGGAACTCCTTCAAGATTGTTGGAAGACCATTTCCGGTGACTACCTCTTGAAGCTCATCAAGAGAATGCCAAGAGTGTGCAAAGCAGTCATCAAAGCAAAAGGTGGCTACTTTAAAGAACCTAGAATATAAGACATATTTTCAGTTGTTTCACACTTTTTTGTTAAGTATATAATTCCACATGTGTTAATTCATAGTTTTGATACCTTCAGTGTGAATGTACAATTTTCATAGTCATGAAAATAAAGAAAAATCTTTAAATGAGAAGGTCTGTCCAAACTTTTGGTCTGTACTGTAAATATATATATATAAAGTCATTGCCGAAAGTGTTGGCACCCTTAATATTTTTTCAGAAAAGGAAGTATTTCCCCCAGAAAATTATTGCAATTATGCATGTTTTGTAATACCCAGCTTTATTTTCTTTGTGTGTATTGGAACAACACCAAAAAACAGAACAAAGAAAAAATGGCAAATTGGACATAAATTCACAAAACCCCATAAATGGGCTGGACAAAATTGTTGGCACATTTCCAAAATTGTGGGTAAACAACTTTGTTTCAAGCATGTGATGCTCGCTAAAACTCACCTGTGGCAAGTAACAAGTGTGAACAATATGAAAATCACACCTGAAACCAGTTAAAAAGGGGAGAAGTTTACTCAGTCTTTGCATTGTGTGTATGAGTGTGTACCATACTAAGCATGGAAAACAGAAAGAGGAGAAGAAAACTGTCTGAGGACTTGAGAACCAAAATTGTTGAAAAATATCAACAATCTCAAGGTTAAAAGTCCATCTCAAGAGATCTTAATGTTCTTTAGTCCACGGTGTGCAACATAATCAAGAAGTTTACAACCCATGGCTTTGTAGCTAACCTTTCTGGATGTGGAAGGCAGAGAAAAATTGATGAGAGGTTGCAACACAGAATAGTCGAGATGGTGGACATGCAGCCCCATTCAAGTTCCAATGAAATTCAAGCTATCCTGCAGGCTCACGGTGCATCAATGCAAGTGCGAATTATCCGTTAACATTTGAATGAAATGAAACGCTATGGCAGGAAATCCAGAAGGACCCCAGAGCTGACACAGAGACATAAAAACACTAGATTGAAGGTTGCCAAAATATATGTGAGTAAGCCAAAATCCTTCTGGGAAAGTATAATATTGACATATGAGACCAAATAAAGCTTTTTTGTAAAGCATATCATTCTACTGTTTACCAAAACCTGAATGAGGTCTGGATGCCTTGACTGTGTGCAGGGCAACATGAAATCTGAAGATTACCAAAGGATTTTGGTTTGCAATGTAGTGCCCAGAATCAGAAAACTGGGTTTGCGTTCTTGGTCATGGGTCTTCCAGGAGGACAATGACCCCAAACATACTTCAAGAAGCACCCAGAAATGGATGGAAACAAAGCACTGGAGAGTTCTGAAGAGGCCATCAATGAGTCCGGATCTAAATCCCATTGAACACCTGTGGACTAGTGTTGAGCATTCCGATACTGAAATATCGGGTATCGGCCGATATTCGCGGTATCGGAATTCCGATACTTAATTCCGATACTTTTAGAATATCGTATACCGGATCCGGAAGTTCCCATAATGCAATGAGCCAGTTTCATTTTATTCAGCCAATGAAGATCCTAAGAAGTGTGGGCACATCCTGTTAGGCATGTACGCATGTTAACTAATGGCATGGCTGTGATTGGCTGCTGAAATGATGTCATGATGCACTATAAAAGCCGCCGCCGCCATTTTGAGCTCACTCTGCTGTGAATTCAGTTAGGGATAGGACGCTGTTGTTCTGAGGGACAGTTTTAGCTACCTATTTGCTCTATTCTGCTTTACCCAAGCTACTTTATAAATCACTGTGCCTTGCAGCGCTAGTGCACAGTTCTCTGTGCTGTTCACCGCTGTCTGCAAGGTCTCTGTGTGTGAGTGCAGCTCACGATGTAGTGTGTGCTTCAGCCAAGTCTAGTTGCAGTGTGCTCAGCGTGCGTCACTGCCTCATACATTATCCTTTTTTGCTAATTGATAATTTTTCCTGATTTCTCCTATTTGTGTGGTGGTTCCATCCATATTCAGCTAAATTGGTTCCAAACACACTATATAGGAGTAGATAGAGAAATTTTTTTTTGTCTTGCAGCGCTAGTGCACAGTGCTCTGCAACTGCACTGTTCACGATTGTCTGCAAGGTATCTGTGTGTGAGTGCAGCTCACGCTGTAGTGTGTGCTTCAGCCAAGTCTAGTTGTAGTGTGCTCAGCGTGCGTCACTGCCTCATACATTATCCTTTTTTGCTAATTGATAATTTTTCCTGATTTCTCCTATTTGTGTGGTGGTTCCATCCATATTCAGCTAAATTGGTTCCAAACACACTATATAGGAGTAGATAGAGAAATTTTTTTTTGTCTTGCAGCGCTAGTGCACAGTGCTCTGCAACTGCACTGTTCACGACTGTCTGCAAGGTATCTGTGTGTGAGTGCAGCTCACGCTGTAGTGTGTGCTTCAGCCATGTTTGGTTGTAGTGCGCTCAGCGTGCGTCACTGCCTCATACATTGTCCTTTTTTGATAATTGATAATTTTTCCTGATTTCTCCTATTAGTGTGGTGGTTCCATCCGTATTCAGCTACATTGGATCCAAACACACTATATAGGAGTAGATAGAGGAGCCTTTCTGCAGCATTGTGCCCTGCAGCCCCAGCCAGATTAGTATTAGCCTATTTTTTGTAGCCTCATCTATTGCATTGTAGGTTACCTTCCTGCATTGTAATAGCTACAAAAAGTTTGTGATACTATCGGTATTACATCTTTGGGCACATCCAGTGTCTTTTTGTGACAAAAAAAAGGCAAAATAAAGTTCACCAAACGCTCCACTTTACAGTTGTGTAGGCCACATTAGCTCATATTAAAGTCTAGTCCACACTTTATAAAATTAGTGTTTCTTATACCTGTTAGCAGCTGTTCAGGAATAAGCACACTAAGCCCTTAGTACTTTTCTGCCTATCTTTATCAGTCTACCAAGATGAAGAAGGCAGGGAGTAAGGCATGTGGTCGTGGGCTTGGAGTTTCTGCAGGGAGAGGATGTGAGGATTCTGTGCCTGCAGGGAGAGGACGTGGGGATTCTATGCCTGCTGCGGGCACCAGTGACTCAGCATCCCCCAGTTTTACCAGGGAACAGTCCTTTATGCACAGCTTTGTAGGAGCTAGCCGTACCCCACTGCTGCGGGAGGACCAAATTGAAGCCGTTGTCAGATGGATGGCAGCTAACACATCGACTTCAATTAGTTCCAGATCCTCTCAGGTCCTGAGCACTGAAGAGCACCCATCTGTCTCTTCACCACCTGCCAAATTGCCCAGCCAGTCAGAGAGCCCTGGACAGGAGCCATCTCTACTTCTGTTCTCTGAATCTCTTGGCTTGGAAAGAGGGGGCCAGCCAAGCAGAAATCGAGAATTTGAAGTAGAGGTAGTATGCAGTGATGCGCAACCATTTTGTCTCTCTGAATCTGAAGAGGCGGGTGGGCCAGTGCCTATGGTCAGCTGCACACCTCAGTACGCATCTGATGATGAGACTCAGGTGCCACTTTCTGGTGCATACTGTGCTGTCGAGACTACCCAGGAGAAGCAGTTGATTGAAGAGGGTGGTGTAGATGATGAGGTCCTTGACCCATCATGGCGTGAGGGACAGGAAGGTGGTGGGAGCAGCTCTGAGGAAGAGATTCCCCGAATGGCCCAAAAATGAGGGAGAGGGAGGGGGCAGACTTGGTTGCCTGCAGCCTCCACTTTGGCACCCATTAGGAGCATGGCTCTTCCAAAATCCAAAGCGGGCGCTCCCAAGACTTGCAGTGCCTGGTCCTTTTTTGACACAGTTGCAGATGACATTTGCTTTGTCAAATGCAAGCTGTGTAATCAGAAGGTGAAAAGAGGGAAAAGTGTCAGCAACCTCAATACCACAAATATGTGGAAACATGTGTGGACCAAGCACATGGTGGAGTTACAAAAACACACTGAAGACCTAGGCCAACCTACAGCGCCACCTACCACCTCTTCAGCTTGTGTTGTAGCCTCTTCCTCCAGCTCACACACAGCTGGTTCGGCTTCCTCACAGGATCGCCATGGAAGAACCTCTGGCACTGTTGTACAGAGACACAGTGTAATTCCACCCACAGCACCACTTTCCCTGTCATCCTCACACTCCCAGGCCAGTCTACAGCCATCGTTAGCACAGGCATGGGAGAAAAGGCGCCCATACTCGGCAAACCACCCCCGAGCACAGGCTCTGAATGCTGGCATTGCTAAACTACTGGCCCTTGAAATGCTATCATTCAGGCTGGTGGAGACTGACACCTTCCGTAACTTTATGGCATTGGCAGTCCCACAATACAACGTGCCCAGCCGCTTTTATTTCAGCAGGCAAGCGGTCCCTGCCCTGCAACAGCATGTGGAGGGAAAAATTAAACATACGCTAGAAAACGCCATCAGTAGCAAGGTCCACCTGACCACCGATGCGTGGACCAGTAAGCATGAACAGGGACGATACCTTTCCCTCACTGCCCATTGGGAAAATGTTGTGGAGCCGGGTACAGATCTTGAGAGTGGCGCTGTACGTGTTCTGCCAACTCCAAGGATTGCAGGAATCCAGTCTTTACACATTGACTCCTCCTCATACTCCAGTTCCTCTGAATCAGCACTGCAGGAGCCGTCATGGTCTACCTCCACATCGACCCGTGAACGGTTACCTGTTATGATGACCGATATGAGCACAGCCATGGCCAAACATCAACAGGCCGTATTAAAATTAATTTCTTTGGGGAATCGAAGCCACACAGCACAGGAGCTCTGGAATTCCATCAAGCAGCAGAGCGACGTGTGGTTGGGGCCAGCGAATCTCCAGCCAGGCATGGTAGTGTGTGACAATGGCCGAAATCTGGTGGCAGCTCTGGGCCTAGGCAACCTCACTCACATCCCATGTCTGGCACATGGGCTCAACTTGGTCATGCAGAGTTTTTTTCGGGACTATCCGGATCTTGATGCACTGCCTCACAAGGTCCGCATAGAGTGCGCTCACTTGCGGCGTTCCAGCAACGCAAGATCGCGCATTGCAGCACTGCAGCGCCAATTATGTCTTCCGGAACATTGCGTCATATGTGACCTACCCACCAGGTGGAATTCAACGTTACATATGTTGGAGAGGTTGTGTGAGCATCAGGCAGCAGTAATGCAGTACCAGCTGTTGCAGGCGCAAACAAGTCGCAGTGCGCGCCGTTCACACTTCACCACCACTGAGTGGGCCTCTATGAAGGACATTTACCACGTTTTGCGTGCCTTCGATTATTCCACGCGGATGGCGAGTGCAGATGATGCACTAGTCAGCATGACTATCCCCCTTATCTGACTGCTTGAAAAAACACTGCAAGCACTAAGGGAGGAGGTTTTTGAAGAGGTGGAGGATGAGGAGTCACAAATGCCATCTGCTTCTGTACAGTCTGCGCATCGTGGTTCCTCACAAAGGCCTAGGCAGGGGACACTTTGTGAGGAGGATGAGGAGGAGTCAATGGAGGAGGAAGACATCTGTCCAGAGGAGGGAGGTACACAATGCTCTAGTAGTCAGTATCTAGAGCGAGGGTGGGGTGATGCAGAGCAGGCAAAGATCACGCCTCAAGCAGGGGACAGCATTTCTTGGCCAGTTGGCAGTCTGCAGCACATGGTTGATTTCATGCTGCAGTGCCTGGGAAACGACCGCCGCATCGCCCACATTCTCAACACGGCTGATTATTGGGTGTCCACCCTCCTAGATCCTCACTACCGGGACAACTTACAAAGCCTCATAACACCGTTGAAACGGGAGCATAAAATGCGGGAGTACCAAGACGCACTGGTGCATTCCATCATGTTCTCCATTCCAACCGAGAGCAGTGCTGCAAGTGCTTTACAAAGCAGCTCAGTGCGTCGAGGCAGTGGAGGAAGCTCTGCACAAAGAGGGAGCAGAAGCAGTGCCTCAGCACAAGGCAAGACCAGTATGGCCCAAATGTGGCAAAGTTTTGTGCCCTCACCGCCACAAATGTCTACACCATCACAGACGGCTCCAGTCAGCAGGAGGCAACGTTTCCGTCAGATGGTGACAGACTACATGTCTTGCCCTCTCAGTGTACTCCCAGACGGCTCTTCCCCTTTCAAGTTTTGGGTCTCTAAGCTGGATACATGGCCCGAGCTTAGCCAGTATGCATTGGAGGTGCTGGCTTGCCCTGCTGCTAGTGTATTATCGGAACGCGTCTTTAGTGCCGCAGGTGGTGTACTAACAGACCGTCGCATGCGACTATCCTCCGATAACATTGACCGGCTTACTTTTCTGAAAATGAACAAGGCCTGGATCTCGCATGAATTTGCCAGTCCTCTTCCAGAATAAATAATTGGTTGGCAACAGTATCCAGGTCTCCTGTTGTGTTCATGTTTCTACTACCTGAACTGTAAACCCTGAGCTCCAACACCGCCAGTTGCTGCTCAGAAGTGCCATCTGCACAGTCAATGCTTGCTCCAGTGTTATTGGGGTTCAGTAACGTCAGCTGTTCCCCTGCTGTGTGTACGGCAAATTCTCCTGCTCTGTCCACATCCACTCTACTACTAATTTAAAACCTGCTCCAATTACTCCTCTGGCTCCTCTGTTTTTAGTATTTACCCTAGGCTCCAACACCGCTAGTTGCTGCTCAGAAGTGCCGTCTGCACAGTCAACGCTTGCTCCAGTGTTATTGGGGTTCAGTAACGTAAGCTGTTCCCCTGCTGTGTGTACGGCAATTTCTCCTGCTCTGTCCACATCCACTCTACTACTAATTTAACCCTTTTGCAACCTTGGGTTTTGTCGTTTTTGCTTTTTCGTTTTTTGCTCCCCTTGTTCCCAGAGCCATAGCGTTTATATTTTTTAATCAATATCACCGTATCAGGGCTTATTTTTTGCGGAACGAGTTGTACTTTTCAACGCCATCACTAGTTTTACCATATCATGTACGGTAAAACGGGGAAAAAATTCCAAGTGCGGTAAAATTGCAAAAAAAGTGCAATACAACAGTTGTTTTTTATTTATTTATTTTTGCCACGTTCACTGAATGCTAAAACTGACCAGCCATTCTTATTCTCTGGGTCATTACAAGTTCGTAGACACCAAATATGTATAGGTTCTTTTATATTTAAGTGGTGAAAAAAAATTCCAAAATTTGGTAAAAAAAAAAAAAAAAAAAATAGCACCATTTTCCGAGACCTGTAGCGTCTCCATTTTTCGTGATCTGGGGCTGGGTGAGGGCTTATTTTTTGTGCGCCGGGCTGTAGTTTTTATTGATAATCTATTGGGGTAGATAAGATGTTTTGATCTCCCGTTATTGCATTTTATTGCAATTTTGCGGTGACCAAAAAACATAATTCTGGCGTTTAGAATTTTTTTCTCGTTACACCGTTTACCGAACGGATTCATTCTTTTTTTATATTGATAGATGGGGCGATTTTGAACGTGGCGATTCCAAATATGTCTATGTAGTTTTTTTTTTATATATTTTATTTTGAATGGGGTGAAAGGGGGGTGATTTAAACTTTTATATTTTTTTAATTATTTTTAGATTTTTACAAACTTTTTTTGTTCACTTACTGCATGCTTCAATAGTCTCCATAGGAGACTAGAAGCAGCAGTTGTCTGATCGTCTCTGCTACATACAGGGGACGAGCAGATCCCCTGCATGCAGCAGAAATGGTCCTGTGCTATGAGCGCCGACAACTAGGTGGACTGCTGCAGACCCTGGGTTGTCATGCCCACCCATCGGTGACCCGCGATCACGTGACGCGGTCGCCGATGGGCGGGGCTTATGACGCGCAACCCGGAAGCGCGCGTTAAATGCCGTTGTCGGAGATTGACAGCGGCATTTAACATGTTAACAGCCGTGGGTGGATCGCGATTCCACCCGTGGCTGTTGCGGGCACATGTCAGCTGTAAGAATCAGCTGACATGTGCTCGGCTCAGTGAGGGCTCAGCGCAGCAGCCCTCACTGAACAGGGGGTACGCAAATGTGCGTACTAAGATGTCATGGGTTGGAAAGGGATTAAAACTTGCTCCAATTACACCTCTGGCTCCTCTGTTTTCAGTATTATCCCTGAGCTCCAACACTGCCAGTTGGCGCTCAGAAGTGCCGTCTGCACAGTCAACACTTGCTGCCGTGTTATTGGGGTTCAGTAACGTCAGCTGTTCCCCTGCTGTGTGTACGGCAATTTCTCCTGCTCTGTCCACATTTACACTACTACAGATTTTAAAGTTGCTCCAATTACACCTCTGGCTCCTCTGTTTTCAGTATTATCCCAGAGCTCCAAGACCGCCAGTTGGTGCTCAGAAGTGCCGTCTGCACAGTCAACACTTGCTGTCGTGTTATTGGGGTTCAGTAACGTTAGCTGTTCCCCTGCTGTGTGTACCGCAATTTCTCCTGCTCTGTCCACATTCACACTACTACAGATTTTAAAGTTGCTCCAATTACACCTCTAGTTCTTCTGTTTTCAGTATTATCCCTGAGCTCCAACACCGCCAGTTGGCGCTCAGAAGTGCCGTCTGCACAGTCAACACTTGCTGCCGTGTTATTGGGGTTGAGTAACGTCAGCTGTTCCCCTGCTATGTGTACGGCAATTTCTCCTGCTCTGTCCATATTCACACTACTACTGATTTTAAACTTGCTCCAATTAGGCCTCTGGCTCCACTCTGTTTTTAGTATTCACCCTGGGTTCCAGCACCGCCAGTTGTTTCCCAGCAGTGTCTTTTGCACGGGTACTCCCTCCTGCCCAGCCTGCTTCCAGCAAGCCAGCTGTTTCCGGGTAGTGTTAACGTCACTTTGCCTCCAATACGTTGTCCTGTCGTGATGAGGTCGGGTTAGCCGACTCTATGGTGCTTGCAGTTTAGGTGACTCCTATGTGGGCTGCGGGATCTGGCAATGAAGGCTGGTACCATAGTGGAAATAAGACGAGCACCCCCTGTAGGACTGTGGTTTTGGTAACTGCGGCCGGCTCGCGGCCTTGCAACTTTTTTTTCATGGGTACCTTCTGCTACCCATCCGGGTTACAGTACCATCAGCTGGATCTCGGCAGTGCCTTTGGCTCAGGTGCCTCATTCTCGGTATCCAAGTTCCACCAACGTCTGCTGGTCCTTGGTAGTGCATTCTGGCACAGGTACCTCCTGCTTAGTAACCGAGTTCCAGTACCATCAGCTGGTTCTCGGTAGTTCCATTGGCTCTTGTACCTTCTGCTACCCATCCGGGTTCCAGTACCGTCAGCTGGTTCTCGGCAGTGCCTTTGGCTTAGGTGCCTCCTTCTCGGTATCCAAGTTCCACCAACGTCTGCTGGTCCTTGGTAGTGCTTTCTGGCACAGGAACCTCGTGCTTAGTAACCGGGTTCCAGTACCATCAGCTGGTTCTCGGTAGTTCCTTTGGCTCTTGTACCTTCTGCTACCCATCCGAGTTCCAGTGCCGTCAGCTGGTTCTCGGCAGTGTCTTTGGCACAGGTACTCCCTCCTGCGCAGCCTGGTTCCAGCACGTCAGCTGTTTCCGGGTAGTGTCAACGTCACTTTGCCTCCAATGCGTTGTCCTGTCGTGTTGCGGTCGGGTTAGCCGACTCTATGGTGCCTGCAGTTTAGGTGACTCCTATGTGGGCTGCGTGATCTGGCAATGAATGCTGGTTCCATGGTGCCAATAAGACAAGCACTCCCTGTAGGACTGTGGGTTTTGGTAACTGCGGCCGGCTCGCGGCCTTGCAACTTTTTTTTCATGGGTACCTTCTGCTACCCATCCGGGTTACAGTACCATCAGCTGGATCTCGGCAGTGCCTTTTGCTCAGGTGCCTCCTTCTCGGTATCCAAGTTCCACCAACGTCTGCTGGTCCTTGGTAGAGCATTCTGGCACAGGTACCTCCTGCTTAGTAACCGAGTTCCAGTACCGTCAGCTGGTCCTCGGTAGTTCCATTGGCTCTTGTACCTTCTGCTACCCATCCGGGTTCCAGTACCGTCAGCTGGTTCTCGGCAGTGCCTTTGGCTTAGGTGCCTCCTTCTCGGTATCCAAGTTCCACCAACGTCTGCTGGTCCTTGGTAGTGCTTTCTGGCACAGGAACCTCGTGCTTAGTAACCGGGTTCCAGTACCATCAGCTGGTTCTCGGTAATTCCTTTGGCTCTTGTACCTTCTGCTACCCATCCGAGTTCCAGTGCCGTCAGCTGGTTCTCGGCAGTGTCTTTGGCACAGGTACTCCCTCCTGCGCAGCCTGGTTCCAGCACATCAGCTGTTTCCGGGTAGTGTCAACGTCACTTTGCCTCCAATGCGTTGTCCTGTCGTGTTGCGGTCGGGTTAGCCGACTCTATGGTGCCTGCAGTTTAGGTGACTCCTATGTGGGCTGCGTGATCTGGCAATGAATGCTGGTTCCATGGTGCCAATAAGACAAGCACTCCCTGTAGGACTGTGGGTTTCGTTAACTGCGGCCGGCTCGCGGCCTTGCAACTTTTTTTTCATGGGTACCTTCTACTACCCATCCGGATTCCAGTACCGTCAGCCGGTTCTCGGCAGTGCCTTTGGCTTAGGTGCCTCCTTCTCTGTATCCAAGTTCCACCAACGTCTGCTGGTCCTTGGTAGTGCTTTCTGGCACAGGTACCTCCTGCTTAGTAACTGGGTTCCAGTACCGTCAGCTGGTCCTTGGTAGTTCCATTGGCTCTTGTACCTTCTGCTACCTATCCGGGTTCCAGTACCGTCAGCTGGTTCTCGGCAGTGCCTTTGGCTTAGGTGCCTCCTTCTCGGTATCCAAGTACCACCAATGTCTGCTGGTCTTTGGTAGTGCTTTCTGGCACAGGTACCTTCTGCTTAGTAACCGGGTTCTTGTACCGTCAGCTGGTCCTCGGTAGTTCCATTGGCTCTTGTACCCTCTGCTACCCATCCGGGTTCCAGTACCGTCAGCTGGTTCTCGGCAGTGCCTTTGGCTTAGGTGCCTCCTTCTCGTTATCCAAGTACCACCAACGTCTGCTCGTCCTTGGTAGTGCTTTCTGGCACAGGTACCTCCTGCTTAGTAACCAGGTTCCAGTACCGTCAGCTGGTCCTCGGTAGTTCCATTAGCTCTTGTACCTGCTGCTACCCATTCGGGTTCCAGTACCGTCAGCTGGTTCTCTGCAGTGCCTTTTGCTTAGGTGCCTCCTTCTCGGTATCCAAGTTCCACCAACGTCTGCTGTTCCTTGGTAGTGCTTTCTGGCACAGTTACCTCCTGCTTAGTAACCGAGTTCCAGCACCGTCAGCTTTTCCTCGGTAGTTCCATTGGCTCTTGTACCTTCTGCTACCCATCCGGGTTCCAGTACCATCAGCTGGTTCTCGGCAGTTTCTCAGCCTTCTTGTACCTTCTGCTACATTTCCAATTTCAAGTTTTTTGAAATGGTTCTTGGTAGTCACTCTGGATCTCCCTGATGAGGACCCTGAAGACGAGGACCCTGAAGACCACCCCGAAGAAGACGAGGACCCCGAAGATGAGGACCCTGAAGACGAGGACCCTAAAGACCACCCCGAAGAAGACGAGGACCCCGAAGACGACGACCCTGAAGACGATGACCCTGAAGACCACCCCGAAGGAGACGAGGACCCCGAAGACGAGGACCCTGAAGACGAGGACCCTGAAGACCACACCGAAGAAGACGAGGACCCCAAAGATGACGACCCTGAAGACGACGAACCTGAAGACCACCCCAAAGAAGACGAGGAACCCGAAGACGACGACCCTGAAGACGAGGACCCTGGAGATCACCCCGAAGAAGACCAAGAAGATGACCCTGAAGAAGATGACCAAGAGGACAAGGAACAAGAAGACACCCACCAAGATACAGAAGAACAAGAGACAGAAAACCAAGAAGCAGAAGTACAAGAAGCTGCAGAACAAAAAGCGGAAGAACATTAAGCATAAGACTTAAAATCAGAGCAAAAGATATTATCTAAATTATAAGCAGAAGATGACTAAGCAGTGTATGGGGGTGAGTCCGTTCCTCCTTGTGGGCCCCTGTAAAAGACCTGCTTCTGCAGGCAAAACTGAACGCAGACAAATCCTGTTGTAAATCTTTTGCGACGGGCAGAACGAAAGGTGTAATGTTCAAACTTTTATAGATAACAACTACAGGAATGCCTGTCACAAATAAGAATATGATGAAGAAGAAGAATATGAAAAAGATAAAGAAGTAGAATATGAAGAAGAATAATAGTTGAATAAGAAGAATATGAAGAAGGTAAAAAAAAGAATAATACGAAGAAGGTGAAGAAGAAGAAAATGAAGAAGGTGAAGAAGAAGTTGATGAAAAAGATGCTGATGCTGAGGATGATGAAGGAGAAGGCGTGGGAGAAGTAAAAAAGAAGGTGAAGAGCATGGAAGAAGTGAAACATAAATATCTGATAAAATATAAAAAAACTTAACATAGTCAATATTTCCGTAACTCAGAACGTCTTAAAAAAAATATTAATTCCTGCTATTCCATTTGATTGGGCTAAACCTCTATGCCTTTATTGTCTCCCCCACCTCCCCCAATACATTCTACATTATTCTTAGTTGTTTTCCTTCATGTAGAATTGACCTACAAGGAAAGAAAGGGTTTATTTTCATTCCGATATTTGTGTCACATTGACTTGCATTGGTTTCCGGTATCGGAATCGGCGATATCCGATACTATTTGGGTATCGGTCCGATCCAATCCGATCCGATATTTCCCGATATCGGAAGGTATCGCTGAACACTACTGTGGACACATCTTAAAACTGCTGTTGGGAGTAGTCACCCTTCAAGTATGAGATAAATGGAGCAGTTTGTAAAAGAAGAATGATCCAAAATTCCAATTGAAAGGTGTAGGAAGCTTGTTGGTGGTTATAGGAAACGATTGATATCAGTTATTTATTCCAAAGAGTGTGCAACCAAATATTAAGTTGAGGGTGGCAACAATTTTGTCCAATCTATTTTTCAGGTTTTCTGAAATTATGTCCCGTTTGTCTTTTTATCTCTTTTTTGTGTTCCTCCAATACACACAAACAAAATGAACATGTGTATAACAAAACATGTGTAATTGTAATATTTTTCTATTTTTCTTGTAGAAATACTTCATTTTCTCAAACAATTTCAATACTTTTGACCATGACAGTATATATGTATATATTTATATAAATATGTTGTATATTCATATATTTATTCATGTACTGGTGATGGCACTGCTGCTGTATTTATTTGTACTGATGGTGTTTCTGGTAACATATTATGGTAATTTCTGTGCTATATTTATGTACTGATGTTGGTTGTCCTGCTGGTTTTCCTGATAAAACACAGGTTAACCTCTCCTGTAAACTTTGACATATATTCTAGATGGAAGGGTCTATTGGAAAATACAAATAAAGTTGCACTCTGTGACGCTATAGCATGCAAACATGAAAAAATATATGAAATTGAAATTGCATTACTGCTCTAGAAAATAGGAAAAAACAAATATACTTAGGGTATAAATTGGCCAATTCATGTGTGCCCAGCAACCACAACAAGGTGATCCTCTCTGCTGGGAACATAACCTAACGTGATCCTTCTCCTAGGCTGGAAGCATATATTTAAATAGGTGGTGGGTAGTAAGGATCCTGCTGTGATTAAAACTGCCATAGACTGGTGGGTGGAGTGCAAATATCAAGGACTAATTTTGCTTTTTCAGGTTGACCCCCAAGCATGGGCATTTTATCTCCCATCGGACTCTCAGTCTCTCTAGATGATGGAGGAATTTTTTTCTGGCCCTGGGTCATATATACAACGACCCCAACCGTGTCTTCCTGGCTGAGTCCATGCAACGTCAGCTTCAGCAGGGAGACTGGTCAGGGTAGGAGTATTGCTCCGAGTTTCATAACAAGTGAATTCCGATTGAGAACCCAAAATTCAAACTTCATGTGAAACCTAAAAATAAATATGGACTCTAGAACCCCTCAAAAATACAGATCCCTGGGCACAAAATATATCAACAGCAACATTAAATACAAGACTCTGATACCAAATCCCAAATTAAATAGAGAGCCCAACAAAAATACTACACACACCAAAGAACACTCTAAAAATAAATGCAGAACCGACACCAGACCGTAAAGAAATATGAACCCCAAAATAAATATAGACACAGAATAAATACAAGCCCATGATAGACTCCATATTACTCAATGCAATAAATACAAATCTCAACTTAAAATCAGAGCCCAGACACACAGATATAAATCTATGCCTCACACAAAACTATAAATATTGGCCACAAACCTTAGAATAATAATAATAATCTTTATTTTTATATAGCGCTAACATATTCCGCAGCGCTTTACATACATTATTGTCACTGTCCTCATCGGGGCTCACAATCTGGATCAGTATGTCTTTGGAGTGTGGGAGGAAACCCACGCAAACACGAGGAAAACATACAAACTCCTTGCAGATGTTGTCCTTGGTGGGATTTGAACCCAGGACCCCAGCGCTGCAAGGATAACCACTGCACCACCGTGCTGCCCATAAACATAATCACAAATGCCACAACAAACCTATGAATATACAGGCTTAAGACTTGGGAATAGGAATATAGACCCAAAATAAATACAGACCTAAGACATGGAAAAAACACAGATTCCCAACTGTACCTTAAAAAATATAGATCTAAATATAAATTCAGGCCCCAGGCAATACCCAAGAATAAATACTAGACCCTAAAATAAAAAAAAATATATAAGCAAAAGTCCTGACCACATAATAGGTCTCGGAATAAATACAGATCCACGAATAAATTCCAACCCTGACTATACTGCAAATTATATTCCAACCCAGACCAGACCCTAGAATACATACAGGCCAAAGAATAAATTCAGACCCCAGACCATATCCCCGAACAAATATAACCTTCCAGACTATTACTGCAGTCTAAGTCAACTGATTGAAGTCAGTGAACCAATCTACTATTAATGGCTAAATGATAAAAATAGCAACTTTTTTAAGTCCTGGAAAATGCCTTTAACCCCTTTCCACAGATGCCAATTTTCATTTTTGTGTTTTCCCTTCCCTTTTTCAACAGCCATAACTTTTTTTTTCTATCCACTTAGCTATTAGAGGGTTTGTGTTTTTGTTGGATGAGTTTTGACACCATTTTTTTTTTTACCATACATTAGGCTGGAAAGCAGGAAAAAAAATTCAAGTGCTGTGAAATTGAGAAAAAAAAAACTCCAATATTCTGACATTTTTTTGTGGGTTTTAGTTTTACATAATTAATTGTGTCATTAAAAATGACCTGGCATCGTGATTCTACAAGTCAGTAAAACTAGGGCGATACCAATCTTGTGCAGCTTTTTTCTATTATTTTAGGTGTGAAAAAAAGTTGAAAATGTAAAAAAAATGTTTTTGTATTACAATTTTCTTAAACCCATGGTAGATTATTTTTTGCAAGACAAGCTGATGTTTATGTTGATACTATTTTGTGTACATGCTTTGATCACCTTTAACTGCATGTTTTGCAGCACTGCTTGCTGCATGATAATTTTCTCACACATCAAGTGGCGCCATAAGTGAGGTTACCGGGGTTCATCAGCTGAT
The DNA here is from genome assembly GCF_046119375.1 of Phyllobates terribilis. NCBI lineage: Eukaryota > Metazoa > Chordata > Amphibia > Anura > Dendrobatidae > Phyllobates > Phyllobates terribilis. The sequence goes on from NW_027362773.1 coordinate 49,431,764, forward strand.
CAACTCCAGTGAACTTTCTCACTACAGCTCAGCACTACACACTGCAGGTGTGATTACGCTCTTATGTCAGTGTAAGCTAGCTTTTGTGGAGAGCAGTCATATTAGTGACTGCTGATGTGACTGCTCTACAAGTCATCCAGGTGGTTGTGGGACATTATGAATTATCTTCATGGTGGACAGGTGAGTATTATGGTGGTTTATTATTTTTTCTCTTTTACATATGACAAGGTCATCGACGATTAAGAATTAAAGTGAACATTATGGTGTTTTCTTTTTCTGTTTTACAGAGGAAAAGGGCATTGGGATAAGGCGTTAAGGAGGTGAGTATAATGCTATTTTATTTTTATTTCAAAATTTATTTATTTCAATTTTTTTTTCTTTTCATGGAGCATTGGCGGATGAAAACTCCCATCAGTGGCACATTCTCTCACTGTTATCAGTGACAACAGGCATAGGCTGATAAGAGTAGTATTCTCTCATCAGCCGACGCCTGTAATATTTTTACCGACGGTCACAGCTGCAGGCTCTTGCTGTCATCTGGCAGCGTGAGAACCTCAGCGATCTGACCGGCGGTAACGATCTTACCACAAATCAGAGCCCATGTTTCCTACACTGTCACACAGATGACAGCATGGGAAACCACTGATGTTTGGGTCCCCCATTCATCCAAACCTTCCGAGTTTGGGTTCGAGTTTGAGTACTGCTCCGGTACCCGAGCCAAACTTTTTGTAAGATGTTCTGCAGAATCCGCCGAACCGGAACATCCACGGGTTCTCCAATCTTTACTCACAAGCTGAATAGAAAAAAGCTTATGCACTGTGCATGTTCGGCCACCACAATAAGAGTGCAGTGATTGCTGGTATGCTAGGAAATAAACAGTAAACAATGAAGAACAAAATTGTAATTACCGGGAAAATTGTGCAAAATTTTAATACAAAGTAAATTGAGAAGCTAGATTTTACCAGCAGTTTCCAATTATATTTATCTTTTAAAGTGGGAATAACCCTTTAATAATTGGTTTTCAAATAAGATCACTCCCAGTGTCTTAAATAGATGAGAAATCAAAATGAACAAAATTGTACTGTATCCATACAATACAATAGTTATCAACAGCACATTTCCTGTTTTCTCAGGAAAATGTGCTTCGAAGAATAAAGAATGATGATTTTAATACCAGCATGAACAATTTATTCACCAGACAAGCAAGTGTTTTGTTGTTAGGTTGCGGACATGTGGACATAAGAGCGAATGTTTTTGAAAATACTCTTTCCTGATTTTTCAGCTTGTCTAAATGGGCCCTAAGAAAGCTTCACTTGGCAGTATTGGAACAAGGAAAAACTTTGCTCTTCCATCTCCACATTCCTTGGTGATCATCTGGAACCATGAAGCAGCAGCAGTAGTAAGCGTAAAATACAAAAATACAAGGTCAATATAGTGTTTGGGGGCAACTTTAAGGGAAACCATCCTTTTCCACACCTTATATAATTTAAATTGCACTATGAATCGCGTTTTTTTTTTTTAATTGATTTTACTACTAATTTTTCAGCCCAGTATATCTACTTATTGAGTCACTAAATTTAGCACCTACCTGTATTCATTCTTATATTTTTAAACATTGAATGTAAAATCAGTTTTCTGCTACATTTTTATGGTTAATAATGCACAACAAGCAAATCTCTTTTTCTCATTAACAAATTAATAAGATATTATTTATTCATGGGTTTATGTAGTCCAATCTTGTATTCACTTTGAAAACTGTTCAAAGTTCTGCAAAATATGATTAGTGTAAAAGAACATATATTTTTAAATGAGGTAAACTGATGATCAGCAATAGACTAAACTTCAGATGCTACAGCAATTAAATTTGTGTCATGCTGATTCCTTGTTCATTTCTGCATAGAGACATTATGACTTGTTCATAAATAATCCTATTCTGACCGCCTGTATTCTTAAGCATCACCATGTTTAGTCACCCACATGAGTTATTCAGCAGGTAACGTGACCATAACTTGAACTATAGAAAGTATAAAGGGTACTTCTTACAAGTAGAGAATGGAAAAAAAAGTTAAGAAATAAGCTTTAAAGTCTCAGTATGTCAGCACGTAAGGATAAAAATTACAATTATAGGGAGTAAAGTTATCAACATTTATTTTTATCAATTAACAAAATACAAAGTAAAAAAGCGAGTTAACAAAGGAGAATTTAAATCAAATCTGTGCTTCACTGCTCCTGCAGACACCCATTATTATATCACTTTTCAGCCCTTCAGCGAACAGTCTTCAGTTACATACATAATGTATATTTCACATTTTGAATCATCAGTCTAAAGCACCTGCTGCCATTTTCTGCATTCTCCGTTCCTATGTTTCTGCGCATAGTTGAGTCACTTGGCCTTGTTTCTAAGTGGAAGGTATGACTATACTAAGATCACTTCTGGCCAAATTATTCGGAACAGTAGCTACATGTAGGTGGGTCTTGCTGGAGCAGCCAGTTCTGATCTTATGACACTGCTGGACATATTTCAATTTTGAAGGGAAGTAAGCATGATGTGTCTTTAATCTGTGCCAATTGACTTTAATATATGGCGATATGTTTCCTTGGCCAACTACTTCATATACGGTCCTCCACGTTGCCAATTTTTTTGGTGTTTTCTCTAAACTAGTTTTAACGGTACATCTTGAAACCTCATACAGCTTTGATATCTTTGCCTTGGAGAAACCTTTGCTGATACAGTATAATTAACTTGTGTCTTGCTGCTGTGCTCAGTTTTGCGATGGTGTGAGACCCATTATATGAAACCAACTTCCACAACCCATTCTTTGTAGCAGAGTTTTGCTATTTCTCACCCAGTTTTATGCCTCTTACACAGTTGTTCCTGTTACTCACTATGCTTTAACCTATGCATGTAAATGATAATCATCATGATCATCACCTGTTTGGCCTTATTAGTTAATCATACACCTTACTATAACCCTACAAAGAACCTAACTTAATTATGGTCACACAAAATATTGATTTGATTTAGATTTCTCTTTTCTTCATTCACTTTGCATATAGTCAATTGTTAACAGTAAACTTTTCACACTCCCATTTTTTAAAGCACTTTTTTAATACATATTGTAAATATATATATATATATACATATATACTATAAATATATATATACATATATATATATATATATACACACAGTACAGACCAAAAGTTTGGACACACCTTCTCATTTAAAGATTTTTCTGCATTTTCATGACTTTGAAAGTTATACATTCACACTGAAGGCATCAAAACTATGAATTAACACATGTGGAATTATATACTTAACAAAAAAGTGTGAAACAACTGAAAATATGTCTTATATTCTAGGTTCTTCAAAGTAGCCACCTTTTGCTTTGATGACTGTTTTGCACACTCTTGGCATTCTCTTGATGAGCTTCAAGAGGTAGTCACCGGAAATGGTTTTCACTTCACAGGTGTGCCCTTTCAGGTTTAATAAGTGGGATTTCTTGCCTTATAAATGGGGTTGGGACCATCAGTTGTGCTGTGCAGAAGTCAGGTGGATACACAGCTGATAGTCCTACTGAATGGACTGTTAGAATTTGTATCATGGCAAGAAAAAAGCAGCTAAGTAAAGAAAAATGAATGGCCATCATTACTTTAAGAAATGAAGGTCAGTCAGTCCGAAAATTTGGGCAAACTATGAATGTGTCCCCAAGTGCAGTTGCTAAAACCATCAAACGTTACAAAGAAACTGGCTCACATGAGGACTGCCCCAGGAAAGGAAGATTAAGAGTCACCTCTGCTTCTGAGGATAAGTTTATCCGAGTCACCAGCCTCAGAAATCGCAGGTTAACAGCAACTCAGATTAGAGACCAGGTCTATGCCACACAGGGTTCTAGCAGCAGACACATCTCTACAACAACAGTTAAGAGGAGACTTTGTACAGCAGGCCTTCATGGTAAAATAGCTGCTAGGAAACCACTGCTAAGGACAGGCAACAAGCAGAAGAGACTTGTTTGGGCTAAAGAGCACAAGGAATGGACATTAGACCAGTGGAAATCTGTGCTTTGGTCTGATGAGTCCAAATTTGAGATCTTTATTTCCAACCACCGTGTCTTTGTGTGACGCAGAAAAGGTGAACGGATGGACTCTACATGCCTGGTTCCAACCGTGAAGCATGGAGGAGGAGGTGTGATGGTGTGGGGGTGCTTTGCTGGTGACAATGTTGAGGATTTATTCAAAATTGAAGGCATACTGAACCAGCATGGCTACCACAGCATCTTGCAGTGGCATGCTATTCCATCCGGTTTGCGTTTATCTGGACCATCAATTATTTTTCAACAGGACAATGACCCCAAACACACCTCCAGGCTGTGTAAGGGCTATTTGACCAAGACGGAGAGTGATGGGGTGCTACGCCAGATGACCTGGCCTCCACATTCACCAGACCTGAACCCAATCGAGTTTGTTTGGTGTGAGCTGGACCGCAGAGTGAAGGCAAAAGGGCCAACAAGTGCTAAGCATCTTTGGGAACTCCTTCAAGATTGTTGGAAGACCTTTTCCGGTGACTACCTCTTGGAGCTCATCAAGAGAATGCCAAGAGTGTGCAAAGCAGTCATCAAAGCAAAAGGTGGCTACTTTGAAGAACCTAGAATATAAGTTTTTTTCAGTTGTTTCACACTTTTTTGTTAAGTATATAATTCCACGTGTTATTTCATAGTTTTGATGCCTTCAGTGTGAATGTACAATTTTCAAAGTCATGAAAATACAGAAAAATCTTTAAATGAGAAGGTGTGTCCAAACTTTTGGTCTGTACTGTATAAATATAAATATATATATATATATATATATATATATATACATATTTATATATATATAGAGTCATTGCCGAAAGTGTTGGCACCCTTAATATTGTTTCAGAAAAGGAAGTATTTCTCCCAGAAAATTATTGCAATTATGCATGTTTTGTTATACACAACTTTATTTCCATTGTGTGTATTGGAACAACACAAAAAAACAGAACAAAGAAAAAATGGCAAATTGGACATAAATTCACAAAACCCCAAAAATGGGCCGGACAAAATTGTTTGCACATTTCCAAAATTGTGGGTAAACAACTTTGTTTCAAGCATGTGATGCTCGCTAAAACTCACCTGTGGCAAGTAACAAGTGTGGACAATATGAAAATCACACCTGAAACCAATTAAAAAGGGGAGAAGTTTACTCAATCTTTGCATTGTGTGTGTGTGTGTGTGTGTGTGTGTGTGTGAGTGTGTACCATACTAAGCATGGAAAACAGAAAGAGGAGAAGAAAACTGTCTGAGGACTTGAGTACCAAAATTGTTGAAAAATATGAACAATCTCAAGGTTAAAAGTCCATCTCCAGAGATCTTAATGTTCTTTTGTCCACGGTGTGCAACATAATCAAGAAGTTTACAACCCATGGCTTTGTAGCTAACCTTTCTGGATGTGGAAGGCAGAGAAAAATTGATGAGAGGTTGCAACAGAGAATAGTCGAGAAGGTGGACATGCAGCCCTATTCTAGTTCCAAAGGAAATCAAGCTATCGTGCAGGCTCACGGTGCATCAGTGCCAGCGCGAATTATCCGTCGACATTTGAATTAAATGAAATGCTATGGCAGGAAATCCAGGAGGACTCCACTGCTGACACAGAGACATAAAAAAGCTAGATTTAAGCTTGCAAAATATATGTGAGTAAGCCAAAATCCTTCTGAGAAAGTATAATGTTGACAGATGAGACCAAATAAAGCTTTTTTGTAAAGCACATCATTCTACTGTTTACCAAAAACTGAATGAGGCCTGGGTGCCTTGACTGTGTGCAGGGCAACATGAAATCTTAAAATTACCAAAGGATTTTGGTTTGCAATGTAGTGCCCAGTGTCAGAAAACTGGGTTTGCGTTCTTGGTCATGGGTCTTCCAGGAGGACAATGACCCCTAACATACTTCAAGAAGCACCCAGAAATGGATGGAAATAAAGCACTTGGAGAGTTCTGAAGAGGCCAGCAATGAGTCCGGATCAAAATCCCATTGAACACCTGTGGACACATCTTAAAACTGCTGTTGGGAGTAGGCACCCTTCAAATATGAGATAAATGGAGCAGTTTGTAAAAGAAGAATGATCCAAACTTCCAATATAAAGGTGTAGGAAGCTTGTTGGTGGTTATAGGAAGCGATTAATATCAGTTATTTATTCCAAAGAGTGTGCAACCAAACATTAAGATGAGGGTGCCAACAATTTTGTCCAGTATATTTTTCGGGTTTTCTGAAATTATGTCCAATTTGTCTTTTTATCTCTTTTTTTGTGTTCCTCCAGTACACACAAACAAAATGAACATGTGTATAACAAAACATGTGTAATTGTAATATTTTTCTGGTAGAAATACTTCATTTTCTGGAACAATTTCAATACTTTCGACCATGACAGTATATATGTATATATTTTTATAAATATATTGTATATTCATATATTTATTCATGTACTGTTGATGGCACTGCTGCTGTATTCATTTGTATTTATGGTGTTTCTGGTAACATATTATGGTAATTTCTGTGCTATATTTATGTACTGATGTTGGTTGTCCTGCTGGTTTTCCTGATAAAACACAGGTTAACCTCTCCTGTAAACTTTGACATATATTCTAGATGGGAGGGTCTATTGGAAAATACAAATAAAGTTGCACTCTGTGACGCTATAGCATGCAAACATGAAAAAATATATGAAATTGAAATTGCATTACTGCTCTAGAAAATAGGAAAAAACAAATATACTTAGGGCATAAATTGGTCAATTCATGTGTGCCCCATGACAAGGTGATCCTCTTTGCTGGGAACCGAACCTAACTTGATCCTTCTCCTCGGCTTATAGCCTATATTTATATGGGTAGTAAGGATCCTGCTGTGATTAAAACTGCCATAGGCTGGTGGGTGGAGTGCAAATATCAAGGACTAACCACTTACAAACAGGGAACAGTTGTGAACAGGTGCATACTAAGAGTAGCCATATCCAAATATAGCTAACAAATAAAGTTGCACTCAGTATTATTATAGAATGCAAACATGAAATATATGAAATTGGAATTGCATTACTGCTCTAGAAAATATGGAAATGAAGATACTTAGTAGTGATGAACGAATTTGTTCAAAATCCGAGCTTACAACTTAAATTCAACACAAATATGGCACATTCATTTTCGTGATCAGAAAGGCGAGCAAATTTTCTTAAATTCGGGAAAAATTGACATCGTTCGGCGAATAAGTCCGGGAATGTGATTGCGGGGCAACTACAGCATTTTTAACAGTTTTGCTAGCATAGTGCTTGTGTATGATGAGGGGAGGGACATGGTAGATGAGTTGGGGGCTGATGATACATCAGAACAGGTTAGATCAGCGGCGCGCTTGAAATTTTTTTTCTTCCTGTAGGCGGTAACTTTAAGTCAGGAAAGCGCGGCTAGCCAATCAGAGAGCAGGAAGCATCCAGACTGTCCAGACACAAGGGATTCTGCAATTGGCCGCTAAAACCACATGTCCTCTCTATAAAAAAAGCGGCCATGTTTCCTCAGTGCCATTTTATGCATGTCACTGCTGACAGACGCTGCTGCTGAGTGTGCTCCTGTTTAATGAGAGATATTAGCTAAATAGATGGGCACTTGTTTGGAAGTCAGATAGTGTAAATAAGTCCGGTGCTGTATACCTGTTCAATCAACCTTTCAGCACATTTTTTTTTCTTTAACACAAAAAAGAGAACCATAAGTGTTTCAAACACTCCAAATAAAGCATCGTTAAGCACAATGTGATGACTACAAAGATTTCATAAGTTTATTAAATATATTTAGAAAAACACATTGCATAAATTCCATATAATATAAGACATAACGTGGGCAGACAAGGCAAAAGAGGGTAGATAGAGACACAGTTGGTGTCAGATCTTAAACCAACACTATAACACATAACGTCATATGGCATATCCAATACAATTCGTTATTAACAACAAAATGTGTGTTGATAGAGTCACAATAAAATTGTCATATAGTAAAGCATATATAAGGCCAGCTAAGAAATCAGCCACAGGTAATACACAACATCACAAATGTATAAATATCCCATGGATTAAGCATAATATAACATACTTAGTGAAAAGGATGGAGGCAACCAACGGTGTCAGGAAAAGCCCCGGCACATGTTTCCGTACTTCCTCAGGTGGTAGTGGTGGGGTGTGTGTGGATACAGGGCTTCTTATATATGCGGACCAGAAGAGGAGGCGTTGACACCGACCAGTAATGGCGCATGACGCCATGCGTTCCCGGACATTGGTGACAGCGGCGCGGTCTCAGGTGGCGTCCCGGAAGAGGAGAACTCCCCTATTGATGTCATGTGTTCCGAGGCACCGCCCATCAGAGACCGCATCACATTCACATGACAGTGGCACCCGGCACTTGCGCACAGAGTCAGCCCACACAACTGCAGACCGGAGGGAAACATAGAATAGTGCACACCAAGAAGCAGGGGAGGAGCATAGGAGTGGACAGGAGGTCACTCTCACATGGGAAAGCGAATACCACATCTGTCCACACATATAATGCCACCCCGCACACAGTATGCAGATTAACAGAGAACTAGACATGGTAGGGAACATATCACACTGCGGAAAATCCACAATGTGGATTTTTTTTTCTTGTGCAATTACTGAGATTCTGACAGAAAGAGCAGGGCCCATGCCATAGAACAGTGTTGTGCACCTGTTGAATTGTGCTCCATGCACGAGTATACCTTTAATCTATTTTTGCACGTGCTAATGTGATAAAGTAAGCCAGCCCTTGTAGGCCACTTTTTGATTTTGTGGTGTTGAAATTCAGCTATCTGCAGAGCTTGTCAGTGCAGAGCTTCTGCGTACAGAGCACAAAAACTTTTTTTTCCATTTGATAACGTGATAGTGCAAGCTGTGTTAACCCAGTTTGTAATTTGTTTGGTGGGTGAAATTCAGCAGTATGCACAGTATGCACAGTAAAACAAATACATTTTTTCTGTTGGCAGATAGAGTTCACAAAAGTGTTTTTTGTGTCGCAAACGTGACACACTCTGCTAAAAGCCACCTACTATTTCAGTGGCGGTGAACTTCAGCTGTTTTTAGAGCAATAAAATAGATTATTTGTCTTGCTAGGCAGAGTCCACAAAAGATTTTTTTGTTTCACAAACGAGATACTCTTTGCTAAAAGCCACCTACTACACTGGTGGCATTGAAGTTAAGCTGTTTTCAGAGAAAAAAAATAGATTTTTTGTCTTGCCAGTCAGAGTCCACAAAAGATTTTTTTGTGTCGTAAACATGATAAACTCTGTTAAAAGCCACCTACTATTTTAGTGGCGCTGAACTTCAGCTGTTTCCAGAGTAAAAAAATAGATTTTTTGTCTTGATAGGCAGAGTTCATAAAAGTTTTTTTTTGTGTCACAAATGTGATATACTCTGCTAAAAGCCACCTACTACATTAGTGTCACGCGTGTGTCAGAGGTGACAGACAGTCGCTCTGCAATGGTTTGCTGGAGATCTCCACGTTTGGCAATGCAGACAGCTGCCTAGATAGGAGGCTGTGTTTAGGACCCAGTGACTACCTCCCTTTAGTTTGGGTGTATAAATACCTGGTGTGTCTAGGTGGGCATCACCAGTAATACTAATTTCTACTTGGAACTTGGCTGAAGCAGTATCACGTCCTCTCTGGAGTCTTGAGGCTGTGTGCCCTGTTGGAGTTCTTCTAAAGCTGAGTTGTTGTTCCCCTGTGTTGTCTTCCCCTTTTGTCTTTAGAGTGCTAGTGCTCATCTCCTTCCACCCCCAGCTATAGTCTTACGCCAGGGATGGTAGGGCGAGGCACATGATCGGCGACAGGGATGTTAGGGGGAACAGGGTGACGCTAGTCCAGATTAGGAGGTCACATCTTCCCCTTTTCCCTAGTGTTTAAGCTCCCTTTCCCTTCTGTATTGCACTCACACCTAGCGTGACTCTCTGTGTTGCACTCACAACTGGCGTGACATTATAACCGGTCGAGCACGTTTTGTTAAAAAAAAAAAGAAAAGAAAAAAAAAAACTACACTAGATTGACATTTTTTTTTTTTTTCTTTGTGTGTTTTTGAGCGTGCACATTTTTTTCCCTGCTCCCTTTAGTATGGGATCAGCTGCAGAGCTTGCAGAGTAGTTCCACTGTCTGTCTCTGGAGATGAATGACCTCTTCTGTGAGGTTCAGCAGCAGTATCACCGGTTACAGGCCGCCATTGTAGGGGTTTCTGCTGTTAGACCTGTCCAGTCTGAACCCAAGGTTGCCTTCCCGGACAGGTTTTTTAGGAGGTAGGGACAAGTTTTTTGTTTTTAAGGAGGCATGCAAATTATACTTCAAACTACGTCCCAACTTTTCCGGCAATGAGGAGCAATGGGTTGGTATTGTGATCTCTCTAGTGCAGGGCAATCATCAGTCATGGGCATATTCGTTACCGCAGCACTCAGTTTGTCTCCAGTATGTGGAGGGTTTTTTTGAGCTCTTGCCCACATCTATGATGACCCTGACCAAGTCGCCTTGGCCGAGTCTAAGCTACGTCGCCTTCAGCAGGGGATTCGGTCAGTGGAAACGTACAGTACAGTTCGGAATTTCGTAGATGGGCAACAGATTCCAAATGGAATGACTCAATTTTGTGAGGGGCTTACTGAAAAGTTGAAAGATGCCTTGGCTGTATATGATACCCCTCAGTCCTTGGAGGCTGCCATGTCTTTGGCCATTTGTCTGGATAGGCGCCTTAGGGATAGATGAGTGCAACCTTCTTCTCCGGGGCCTTCTTGTCGGAGTTGTGTACCTATGCCAAGGGAACGGTCTGGAGGTGAACCAGTACTGGGGGAGGTGGAGGAACCTATGCAGTTAGGGGGTGTCTCTACATCATACATCTCCCCGGAGATTCACAAGAAAAGAGGCATATGGTTTTTTTTGTGGGAATAAGGGACACTTTATTGGGACCTGTCCTTCAATTTCTAAACAAAAGGAGACTTGTTTAACTCTCGGTAGTCTGCAGTTGGATAAACAAGGGGTGCATTTGTGGCTAAACTGCAGTTCCCGCTTTGTTGTGACAGCAGAGGCGGTGCTAGAGAGCAAAACCAAAAAAAAATCTGCGTTTGTTGACAGTGGATCTGGGGTCAGCATGGTTGATGCTGAGTTTATGAAAACTCATGGTCTTTCTTGCTGTGCTTTAGCTGAACCTATTCCTATTTTTGCCATTGACTCAGCGCCATTTGCACAGAAAGCATTTACTCAGATTGTAGATATTGTAAAACTGAGGGTGGGGTCAGTTCATTGTGAAATCATCCCTTGCTGTGTTTTTGAAAATCTCCCTACTCCGATTGTTTTAGGTATCCCCTGGCTTGTTAAACATAATCCGGTGGTGGATTGGCAAGCCGGGGAGATTACTGAATGAGGAGATTACTGCCATGAGAACTGTCTGAATGTTTCTATTGCTGCTGTCTCTACGGGGATGCTGCCTGCTTTTCTGTCTAGTTTTGAGGATGTTTTTTCTGAAAAGGGGTGTCAGGACTCGCCTCCTCATCGTGATTATGACTGTACTATTAACCTGACCCCCGGAGTTAAACTACCAAAGCCCAGACTATATAATCTTTCTTGCCCTGAGAGACAAGCCATGAAGGTTTTCATTGCGGAAAGTCTGGAGAAGGGACATATCAGACCCTCATCTTCGCCCGTGGCGGCAGGGTTCTTCTTTGTGAAGAAAAAAGATGGCGGTCTACGTCCCGGTTTTGATTTCCGGGAATTAAATCAAATTACCATCCGTGATCCATACCCTCTTCCTCTGATTCCTGATTTGTTCAGCCAGGCTGTGGAAGCTAAGGTATTCTCCAAGTTGGATTTAAAAGGAGCCTACAATCTGGGTAGAATCAGAGAGGGGGGCGAATGGAAGGCAGCGTTCAATACTCCGGAAGGTCATTTCGAGATTCTTGTTATGCCTTTTGGTTTGACCAATGCACCTGCGGTATTCCAGCATTTCATAAATTACATTTTTCATCATTTGGTGGGGAGGTTTGTGGTGGTCTATCTGGATGATATTTTGGTTTATTCACCTGATTTTGAGACCCATCGGGGGCATGTTAAACAGGTGCTCCAGATATTAAGGGATAACAAACTTTATGCCAAACTAGAAAAATGTGTTTTTGCTGTTAAGGAGGTGCAGCTTTTGGGGTACTTGTTGTCATCTTCAGGTTTTCGGATGCATCCAGAGAAGATCCGTGCAGTCCTTGACTGGGAATGTCCCGAGAACCTGAAGGCCCTACAACGTTTTCTGGGCTTTACTATTTTTTACCGGAAATTCATCCAAAATTACTAAGTGGTAGTGAAACCCCTTACTGACATGACTAAGAAGGGGTCTGATTTTTCCAACTAGTCGGAGGCTTCCCTCCAAGCTTTTTCTTCCTTAAAGAATCATTTTGGCACTGCACCTATTCTCAGTCAACCTGATGTTTCTCAACCCTTTATTGTGGAGATTGATGCTTCGGAAGTCGGGGTTGGGGCTGTGTTGTCTCAGGGTTTGTCCATGCGCCTTCTTTTCTAAAAAGTTGTCTTCGGCTAAGAGAAATTATGACGTGGGTAATAGAGAACTTTTGGCGATCAAATTGGCGTTCGAGGAGTGGCGACAATGGTTGGAGGGGGCTGTGCATCCTACTACTGTTATTCCTGACCATAAGGACCTGTCATATCTCCTGTCAGCTAAACATCTCAATCCTAGGCAAGCCAGATCTTCCCTGTTTTTTATTAGGTTCATTCAATTTTGTTGTCACTTTTCGTCCAGGGGTCAAAAACGTCAAGGCTGATGCTTCCTGGTGGTGGTGACCATGAGAACCCTGCCCCGATATTATAGAAAGGGGTAGTTATTTTGGCTCTTTTTCCTGAACTGGAGGGTGAGGTGCTGGAGGTTCAGAGGGACTTCAGAAAAGTTATTTGTACCAACTGATCTGCACCATAAAGTAATCAAGGAACAAGGAACATCATAACTCTTTGCTTTCTGGGCATCCAGGTGGTAAGGCGACCTCCTCTTTCGTCATTTTTGGTGGCCAGGGGTGGCATCTGGATGAAATTGAACACGTTGCTGCTTGTAGTATTTGCGAGCATTTTAAGATTTCGCACACCCGTCTGTCTGGTACTCTTTTTCTGCTACCTATCTCTAGTAGGCCACGGACACACTTGTCTATGGATTTTATTACTGGCCTACTGGTTTCTGCAAGCAAAATGGTGGTTTTGGTAGTAGTAGATAGGTTCAGTAAAATAGTTTTCTTCGTCGCATTACCTGCACTTCCCAATGCTAAGACACTTGCTCAGGTGTTCTTAAATGAGATTGTGAAGCTTCACGTGGTTCCCTCCGATGTGGTGTCTGATCGGGGGAACCAGTTTGTTTCCAAGTTCTGGAAGGCATTCTGTTCTCGACTGGGGGTGCAGCTGTCCTTTTCCTCTGCCTTCCACCCTCAGTCGAATGGTCAGACCGAGCGGGTCAATCAGAACTTGGAGACATACCTCAGGTGTTTCGTCTCCAAAAATCAGGAGGATTGGACATCCTACTTACTGCTGGCAGAATTTGCCATCAATAATCATATTCAAGAATCCACTGGCAGGTCACCGTTTTTCGGTGCATATGGTTATCATCCACAGTTTTCATACATTCAGTGGGGGAGGAGCTTCAGGAGTTCCTGAAGAGGAACGGTAAGCATTGTCGCTCTTCTCATTGTGACAAGGTGTTCTGTGTAATTTGTAGACCATGGGTGACAGGTATAAACGTATGGCTGACAGAAAACGCTTGCCAGGTCCGGATCTGAATGTGAATGACTTTGTGTGGTTATTTACCAAGAATATAAGAGTGAAAGTTCCTTCTTGGAAGCTGGGACCTAGGCTTATTGGTCCCTACAAAATTACCGCCGTCATTAAACCAGCAGGGTTTCATCTTGAACTTCCTCGGGCCCTTAAGGTTCACAATGTGTTCCACAAGTCCTTACTCAAAAGGTATGTAGAACCTCTTGAGCCCTCACCTCTACCATCGCCCCCAGTAATGGTTGATGGTAATTTAGAGTTCGAGATTTTGAGGATAGTAGATTCTCGTCTCCAAAGTCGTTCTCTGCAATACTTGGTGCACTGGAAAGGCTATGGTGCGGAGGAGAGGACATGGGTTTCAGTGTCAGACGTGAATGCTCCCAGATTGGTTAGCTCTTTTCACACCTCTATTCCTGAGAAACCCGGTCCTGAGTGTCCGGAAGCCTCTCGTAGAGGGGGGGGGGGTTACCGTCACGGGTGTGTCAGAGGTGACAGACAGTCGCCCTGCTGCGGTTTGCAGGAGATCTCCATGTTTGGCAATGCAGACAGCTACCCAGATAGGAGGCTGTGTTAAGGACCCAGCGACTACCTCCCTTTAGTCTGGGTGTATATATACCTGGTGTGTCTAGGTGGGCGTCACCGGTTATACTCATTTCCACTTAGAACTTGGCTGAAGCAGCATCACGTCCTCACTGGAGTCTTGAGGCCGTGAGTCCTGTTGGAGTTCTTCTAAAGCTGAGTTGTTGTTCCCTTGTGTTGTGTTCCCCTTTTGTCGTTAGCGTGCTAGCGGAGGTTGACTAGTGCTCATCTACTTCCACCCACAGCTATAGCCTTATGCCAGGGATAGTAGGGTGAGGCACAGCTGCAGAGGCTGTATAGTAACGTTAAGGGGAGACAGGGTGACTCTAGTCCAGATTAGGAGGTTACCATTTCCCCCTTTCCCTAGTGTCTGGGCTCCCATTCCCTTTCCCCTCTGTATTGCACTCGCATTTGGCGTGACTCTCTGTGTTACACTCACACCTGGTGTGACAATTAGTGGCGTTGAAGTTCAGCTGTTTTCAGAGTAAAAAATTGATTTTTAGTCTTGCTAGGCAGAGTCCAAAAAAAATCTATTTTTGTTTTGCTAATAGCGTGCTCCTATCACAGTATCTGAGCAACATGAGTGGGAAAAAGAGAGGTTGTGGTGGAAGGGGTAATAAGCTTGTTATTCAAGGTATACGTGGTGTAGGTGGTAATTTTAATGAAAGCTTGAACTAACACCGTCATGCCCTATCCTAAGATAACTGACAACTTCTGTTAGTGGATGGGCTACTCCACTCACTTTCTTTGGCAGCTGCACAGCGATACATTTTGTTGATAAGGGTAAGAAAGTTCACGTGCTCCAGTGGATGGCAAGCGCTGCTTCAAGTGCCCTCTCCTCTTCTTCCTCCACTTCAACATCACACACAATACAGTACACAGAGGTGGTACCCCAATTACCCTTGCTTCCCCCCCAAGTCACAACTGTCCAAATTCCCAACTGACTGTAGCGAACCACAAATGGGCGAGTCTGTAGCACTGTTCACCCATTCTATACCACG
This sequence comes from Phyllobates terribilis, assembly GCF_046119375.1. Lineage (NCBI taxonomy): Eukaryota > Metazoa > Chordata > Amphibia > Anura > Dendrobatidae > Phyllobates > Phyllobates terribilis. Next base: position 49,447,194 of record NW_027362773.1, read on the forward strand.
GGCATCAGAAGGGTACTCCAAATATTCACAGAGTCAAGAAGAGGACGAAAGCATCTGCACCAATGCCCAACTTTTTTTTAGGTTGGATTCAGGGCATGACAGGGTAGGGTCCGAGCAGGTTAGTGACCCTCGTCACCAGACGTTAACCACAAGCGAGAAAGGTAATCCTGATGAGACTCAGAAACCTGAGGCTCATGCGGAATGTACTGTGCTGTCAGAGCCACAAGAGGAGAAGGGTCACTCTGAGGGTGAGGAATGGGATAACACATTGGATGATGACGAGGTTGAAGATCCTACTTAGTGTGAACCCAGAGTCATACAGCTGAGTAGCTCATCTGAGGAGGTGGAGAAGGAAGATGAGGAGGTTACCTTTTGCCCAATGGCACAGACACGGAGTGATGCAAGCACGTGGAGCACTGCATCTTTAGTCACAACTGTGGCTGTGCCCAGCAGCAGGTCTGCAGTTCACAGTGGCGGCAAGGGATGCCTTGCCTGGGCCTTTTTTGTCACCGCAAAGGATGAGTCAACTCAAGTTATCAGCAAACTTTGCGATAAAAAACTCAGCAGAGGGAAAAACTACAATAATTTGACTACTACATGCATGAATGTTCACAAGTACAAACAACATGTGTTACGCTGGAAATCTCACCGCACTGAAATGTGGACCAGCGGACCTCAACAACCATCAGCTACCCCATCAACCGCATCCACTGCTTCTTCCTCCTCCTCTGTTACTGTGCCAAGTATTGGCACGCAGGGCTCCCACCGCAGAAACTCCTGTTCTCTACCCGCTCTAAACAGGCTGAGTGAGAGCCTGTCAATGTAACTGAAGCAGATATGCCTGCTGTGTTTGTTTCACCGACCACATCACATGTTTCTCAAACCAACGTTTTCAGCGCCAGCACCTCACTCACGGTCCAGCAATTTGTCCATTTCACCGTATTCCGCCCTCTCTCAGCACTGCAGCCAGCCCTTGGTCCCGCAGTTGTGGTCAAGTAAAAGTTTGTTTCATCCTACACATGACAAAGCTAAGGGGTTGAACTCCACCATCTCCAATCTGTTGGCCACGGAAATGCTGCCTTTCCACCTGATACAGATGTTTTCTGAAAGCTTATGGCCATCTCAGTCCCCCAGTACTAGTTGCCCAGTCACCATTACTTCTCTAAGAAAGCTGTGCCTGCGCTACACCAGAATGACACAGACAACATCACCTGTTCCTTGACTAAATCTATGTCTGCCAGGGTGCATTTCACCACAGACACCTGGATGAGTAAGCATAGCCAGGGAATTACATCTAGCTGACTGGGCACTGGGTGACTCTGGTGGCTATAGGGGCAGGCGGGGAAGCGACTGCTCCACAAATCTTGGAATCTTCAAGGCCCACTTCCTCCACTGCTTCTGCCTCCTCCACCTGAGCACTCAACCTCTTCCATAACAAGATACATGTTCCAACAGTGCAGAGAAAATCCACACCACCTCCGTACTGCGCAGCCAAGGGCTCCCTGCAATCAGGCAGTCTTCAAATTAATATGTCTTGGAGATCGCAGTCAAACAGCTGAAGAGTTGTGGACAGCTCTCCAGGCTCAGTTTGAGCAATGACTGTCTCCGCTGAACCTGGAGCCAGGGAAGGCCATGTTCAATAATGGTGTGAACCTGTTGGCGGCCGTACACCAAGGCGAGCTCACACACGTGGCTTGCATGACTCACGTCCTCAACCTGGTGGTACAGAGATTTCTCTGCCACTATCCAGGCCTGGATGTGCTGCTTCAGAATGTACAGAAGCTGTGTGCTCACTTCCGCCGTTCACACCCCATTGACTTTCATCGGTACAGAGGTCTTAGTCCATGCCAGTTAACAGGTTGATATGCGATGTGACGATGAGGTGGAATTCCACTCTGTACATGTTGCAGCGACTGTGGCAGCAGCAACGAGCCGTGACGCAGTATGTTATGTCGTATAGCGTAGGCCAACACAGTACGGACGTGGGGCATATCACTTTTATGGAGTGGGAACAGATTAAGGACCTCTGCACCCTTCTGCACAGTTTTGAAATGGCTACTAAAATAGTTAGCGCTGGCAATGTCGTCATCAGCATCACTATTCTGGTCATCTACATGCTGGAGCAGACTTTGAATAGCGTGCGTCATGAGTAGAGATGAGCGGTGTTCAACTAGAACTGTTCGCCAATCTGAAATTCGAGCTGTTTTGGGCGGTGTTCGAGTCGTTCGACGAACGCGAACGATTTGCAAAAAATTCGGCTGTTTGAGGTTATGTTCGATAACTGTTCGTGCACCAAAAGCGTGTCCTGCATGTCTGGCGCTATTTAGAGCACCAATCATGCAGGGATTGTCTGCCACTCACTGTAATGCCACAGCCATGGTGGTTGTGGAATTACAGTGATTTCCCAAATCGATGGGAACAGTGCTCACAGTGAAACATGAAAAGCCGGCAATTCAGCAGCGGCATACACCGGTACCCGACAATTTATAACCGAAAGAATAGAGTATCACACATAGATTAGATAGATAGAAACATGTCAGTCACATATATAAGAAGTACAGTGACGGTGTTGGTTACTGTACTTGTCATTTAGTGTAAAGGATTTATTAAAAAAAATATTAGTGTTCTCATGCACCGTCTCTTTAAAAAAGCCGGCCTGCAATTCAGCATTGGTACCCGACAATTTATAACAGAAAGAATAGAGCATCACACATAGATTAGATAGATAGAAACATGTCAGTCACATATATAAGAAGTACAGTGATAGTGTTGATTACTGTACTTGTCATTTACTGTTAAAATAAAGGATTTATTAAAAAAAAAATTGGCGTGGGGTTCCCCGTAATTTTAGTCTCTAGCGGAGGTTAAGCAGATGGCTGGGGCAGATGTTTGAAGCCTGGGAAGGGGGTAATACCCACGGAGCTTCCCAGGCTACTAGTATCAGCCCCCACATAGACACTTCATAGAATGATGGCATGGCATGCTGGATGGCAGCGCTCAGCTGTGATCCAGCCTGTCATCTCAATGCCATCCCAGCGTGGGAGAATGCTCCTGCTCAAGCGCTGAGCGCTGAGAATTTTCCCACGCTGTCAGTGACGTGCATGAGGTGAGCCGAGTTCATTGGACATGATCTCACCTCATGCACGTCACTGACAGCGTGGGAAAATTCTCCTGCATTCACCGCATGCGCAGGAGAATTTTCCCACGCTGTCAGTGACGTGCATGAGGTGAGCCGAGTTCATTGGACATGAGCTCACCTTATCCACGTCACTGACAGCGTGGGAAAATTCTCCTGCACTCACCGCATGCGCAGGAGAATTTTCCCACGCTGTCAGTGACGTGCTTGAGGTGAGCTGAGTTCATTGGACATGAACTCGGCTCATCTGGATGCGTCACAGCAGGCACTGAGGATCGCAAGCATGCCTGCGCTTCTCAGTGTCTGCCGCATGGCAAGCTGGATGGCAGCTTTCTGCTATGGTCCAGCCTGTCATGTGAATGTAGCAGAGCTGAAGCTGTCGTGGGAACCATGGAAAGGAAAGTATGATGTTGCTTTAATATTTTACTTTTATTGCAGGAGATCGTTGGCTTCAGCTGGAATGGGCGTGATGGTAAGTATGGTTTAATTTAGAACAATAAAGAATTGTGTCTTTATTTCAATTAAAGGACTTTATTCTGGGCGTTTGTGTTTTTTTGTAATTTTGACTATGGGGTTAGTAATGGGGGTGTCTTATAGACGCCTCTCCATTACTAACCTGGGCTTGATGTCAGCTGGCATTATAAGCTGACATCAACCCCAGCCGTATTACCCCACTGCCACCGCTACAGGGCAGTGGGAAGAGCGAGGCTAAGAGCCAGAATTGGCACATCCTATGGATGAGCCATTTCTGGGGCAGCTGACGGCTGGTGTTTCTAGCCTGGGAGGGGGCCAATATTCATGGCACCCTTCCTGGGCTCCTAATATCAGCCCCCAGCTGTCTGCCTAGCCTTTGCTAGCTATTAAAATAGGGGGGACCCCACGTCATTTTTTGGGGGGTCCCCCATTTTAATAGCTAGTAAAGGCTAGGTATTCAGCTGGGGGCTGATATTAGTAGCCTGGGAAGCTCCGTGGGAATTACCCCCTTCCCAGGCTTCAAACATCTGCCCCAGTTGTCTGCTTAACCTCCGCTAAAGACAAAAATTACGGGGAACCCCACGCCAATTTTTTTTTTAATAAATCCTTTATTTTAACACTAAATGAAAAGTACTGTAATCAACACTATCACTGTACTTATTATAAATGTGACTGACATGTTTCTATCTATCTAATCTATGTGTGATGCTCTATTCTTTCTGTTATAAATTGTCGGGTACCGCTGCTGAATTGCCGGCCGGCTTTTTTAAAGAGACGGTGCATGAAAACACTAATGTTTTTTTTAATAAATCCTTTAACACTAAATGACAAGTACAGTAACCAACACTGTCACTGTACTTCCTATATATGTGACTGACATGTTTCTATCTATCTAATCTATGTGTGATGCTCTATTCCTTCTTGTCTAAATTGTCGGGTACCAGTGTATGCCGCTGCTGAATTGCCGGCTGGCTTTTTTAAAGAGAGTGCCTTCTGAGCAGTTTGTCAGCTTTTGGACACCTTTGAAGGTGTTTTCTATGTGTTTCTATGTGTTTTTGTTTGCCTGCCATTGGTTTTAACGGTGTTTGACGGTGTTCGAAGGTGTTCTAAGGTGTTCGACGAACAGTTCCTCGAACATCCCGGTGTTCGACGAACCGAACCCGAACATTATGTGGATGGCTCAACACTAGTCATGAGGTGGTTGTCCCAGAAGAAGAGGTTGATGCGCAATGGATAAGAATGTCTCAAAGTTACAGACTGTCGTCACACAGGGGGATGCCAAGTGACGATGGATTCCTGCGACTGAGGGGGTTTGGTGACACCAGACATTCTGTTAGTGAAGGTGCAAGAGCCGAGGAACAAATGGAGGAGGAAGAGGTGATGGGGAGTGATGATCGAGTGCTAAAATGCTCAGGTACTTGTTGTTCGGTTCGAGCAAATTGGAATGCTCGAGTGCTCGGACTGAGTAACGAGCCCATAGTTAGTCTATGAGAAACTCAAGCATTTTTCCGGCTGCTCCCCTCGGCGGTCTGCAGAGGGCCTAAAAATTGCCCAAATCGATGGGAACAGTGCTCAAATGACATGGGAACAGCACGGGGAAGACCCCTGGAAGCATTTCGGATGCCCAGGTCACTGCTGTCAAAAATGTTGTCAGATGTATTTCGCCACTCTTGAGTACTTACAATAAAACATGCAAAAACAAAACCAAAATGGATTTTCCTGGGAAAAATGTTAAGGAACATCCTTTCGAGAGTAACAACTTGTATATAATGCAAAATAAATAACAAAAAACAAAAATTCTCCTCCAAACCTTGAGCTATGTTCACACGTAGTGTTTTTGATGTGTTTTTGCACTTTTGCATGGCTTTCAACCAAGACAAATGCATTCAATGGGAAATGTAATTTTAACATTTTACAACCTTATCTGACCATATGGTGTGTGACACATCATCAGACACAGCCTGATTCATTTATGATGGAGGGATTCTGAAAGTCACAAAGCCTATTTTTATAGGGACATCAGGAGGCCCTTACTATTCTTAAAGGGCCAGCAGTCCGCCCTTGCTATTGTTAGAGAGCCATCAGCCGGCTATGTTATGTTGTTCCCATTATTAACGAGTGGGTCTCCTATACTGTTATTGCATATGCAATGACTGCAAGAGCTGCCAAAAATTTGAACGCAACCCAATACCCCTTTGAAGAGACAAAGAGGAGGGTTTCAGTAAAAAAAAGTTCCCATTATAAAGGAGTGGGTCTCCTATAGTGGTAATTAGTGTTGAGCCACCCCCGTAGTGTTCGGGTTCGGTTTGGTCCATCGAACACCGGGATGTTCGAGGAACTGTTCGTCGAACTGTTTGTCGAACACTTTAGAACACCGTCGAACACCGTTAAAACCAATGGCAGGCAAACAAAAACACATAGAAACACATAGAAAACACCTTCAAAGGTGTCCAAAAGCTGACAAACTGCTCAGAAGACGCTCTCTTTAAAAAAGCTGGCCGGCAATTCAGCAGCGGCATACACCTGTACCCGACAATTTAGACAAGAAGGAACAGAGCATCACACATAGATTAGATATATAGAAACATGTCAGTCACATATATAAGAAGTACAGTGACAGTGTTGCTTACTGTACTTGTCATTTAGTGTAAAGGATTTATTTTAAAAAAAATTAGTGTTTTCATGCACCGTCTCTTTAAAAAAGCCTGCCGGCAATTCAGCAGCGGTACCCGACAATTTAGAACAGAAAGATAGAGCATCACACATAGATTAGATAGATAGAAACATGTCAGTCACATATATAAGAAGTACAGTGACAGTGTTGGTTACTGTGCTTGTCATTTAGTGTTAAAATAAAGGATTTATTAAAAAAAAAATTGGCGTGGGGTTCCCCGTAATTTTAGGCTCTAGCGGAGGTTAAGCAGATGGCTGGGGCAGATGTTTGAAGCCTGGGAAGGGGGTAATACCCATGGAGCTTCCCAGGCTACTAATATCAGCCCTCAGCTGAATACCTAGCCTTTACTAGCTATTAAAATGGGGGACCCCCCCAAAAAAATGACGTGGGGTCCCCCCTATTTTAATAGCTAGCAAAGGCTAGGCAGACAGCTGGGGGCTGATATTAATAGCCCAGGAAGGGTGCCATGAATATTGGCCCCCTCCCAGGCTAGAAACACCAGCCATCAGCCGCCCCAGAAATGGCGCATCCACAGGATGCGCCAATTCTGGCACTTAGCCTCGCTCTTCCCACTGCCCTGTAGCGGTGGCAGTGGGGTAATAGGGCTGGAGTTGATGTCAGCTTATAATGCCAGCTGACATCAAGCCCAGGTTAGTAATGGAGAGGCGTCTATAAGACACCCCCATTACTAACCCCATAGTCAAAGTTAAAAAAAAACACAAACATCCAGAATAAAGTCCTTTAATTGAAATAAACACACAATTCTTTATTGTTCTAAATTAAACCATACCTACCATAACGCCCATTCCAGCTGAAGCCAACGATCTCCTGCAATAAAAGAAAATTATTAAAGCAACATCATCCTTACCTTTCGGTGGTTCCCATGACAGCTCCAGCTCTGCTACATCGAGATGGCAGGCTGGACCGCAGCAGAACGCTGCCATCCAGGCTGTCATCCCGCAGACATTGAGAAGCACAGGCATGCTTGCGCTCCTCAGTGTCAGGCTGTGACGGCATCCAGATGAGCCGAGGTCATGTCCAATGAACTCAGCTCACCTCATGCACGTCACTGACAGCGTGGGAAAATTCTCCTGCACTCAACGCTTCAGCGTGAGAATTTTCCCACGCTGTCAGTGACGTGCATGAGGTGAGCTCATGTCCAATGAACTCAGCTCACCTCATGTACGTCACTGACAGCATGGGAGAATTCTCACGCTGAAGCGCTGAGTGCAGGAGAATTTTCCCGCGCTGTCAGTGACGTGCATGAGGTGAGCCGAGTTCATTGGACATGAACTCGGCTCATCTGGATGCCGTCACAGCGAGACACTGAGGAGTGCAAGCATGCCTGCGCTTCTCAGTGTCTGCGGGATGACAGGCTGGATGGCAGCTTTCTGATGCGGTCCAGCCTGTCATCTCGATGTAGCAGAGCTGAAGCTGTCGTGGGAACCATGGAAAGGTAAGGATGATATTGCTTTATTATTTTACTTTTATTGCAGGAGATCGTTGGCTTCAGCTGGAATGGGTGTGATGGTAAGTATGGTTTAATTTAGAACAATAAAGAATTGTGTGTTTATTTCAATTAAAGGACTTTATTCTGGGTGTTGTGTTTTTTTTTAAATACTTTACTAGAAATTCATGGCGGTCATGTCTAATATTGGCGTGACCTCATGAATTTCGGGCTTAGGGCCAGCTGATAATACCAAGCTGGCCCTAACCCCTTTATTACCCAGTGAGCCACCGCACGAGGGCCCTGGATGAGTTGGGTACACTGCCAGAAGATGGCGCTTCTATGAACGCGCCATTTTCCGGGGTGGCTGCGGACTGCAATTTGCAGTGGGGGGGAGGGGGCACAGAAAGCTTGGGCCTCACTGCGCTGCAGATTCCAGCCCCCAGCTGCCTAGTTGTACCTGAATGGACACAAAAATAGGGCGAAGCCCCACGTATTTTTTTTTTTAATTATTTCATGAAATTCATGAAATAATTAAGAAAAAAAGGCCTTCCCTATATTGTTGTGTCCGGCCAGGTACAAATAGGCAGCAGGTGGTTGGGGGTTGCCCGTTCCTGCCTGCTGTACCTGGCTGGGCACAAATTTAGTGCGAAGCCCCACGTCAATTTTTTTAAATTATTTCAGGAAATTCATGAAATAATTAAAAAAAAATTGACGTGGGGCTTCGCACTATATTTGTGTCCAGCCAGGTACAGCAGGCAGGAACGGGCTGCCCCCAACCACCAGATGCATATTTGTACCTGGCCAGACACAACAATATAGCGAAGCCCTTTTTTTCTTAATTATTTCATGAATTTCATGAAATAATTAAAAAAAAAAAATACGTGGGGCTTCGCACTATTTTTGTGTCCAGCCAGGTACAACTAGGCAGCTGGGGGCTGGAATCCGCAGCGCAGGGAGGCCCAAGCTTTCTGGGCCCCCCCCGCTGCAAATTGCAGTCCGCAGCCACCCGGGAAAATCGTGCGGTCAAAGAAGCGCCATCTTCTGGCGCTCTACCCAACTCATCCAGGGCCCTGGTGCGGTGGCTCACTGGGTAATAAAGGGGTTAGGGCTAGGTTGGTATTATCAGCTGGCCCTAAGCCCGAAATTTATGGAGTCATGCCAATATTAGACATGACCACCATGAATTTCTAGTAAAGTATTTAAAAAAACATAAAACCCAGAAAAAAGTCCTTTAATTGAAATAAACACACAATTCTTTATTGTTTTAAATTAAACCATACTTACCATCACGCCCATTCCAGCTGAAGCCAACGATCTCCTGCAATAAAAGAAAAATAATAAAGCAACATCATCCTTACCTTTCCATGGTTCCCAGGACAGCTTCAACTCTGCTACATCGAGATGACAGGCTGGACCGCAGCAGAAAGCTGCCATCCAGCTGTCATCCCGCAGACACTGAGAAGCGCAGGCTTGCTTGCGCTCCTCAGTGTCTCGCTGTGACGGCATCCAGATGAGCCGAGTTCATGTCCAATGTACTCAGCTCACCTCATGCACGTCACTGACAGCGTGGGAAAATTCTCCTGCACTCAGCGCTTCAGCGTGAGAATTCTCCCACGCTGTCAGTGACGTGCATGAGGTGAGCTCATGTCCAATGAACTCAGCTTACTTCATGCACGTCACTGACAGCGTGGGAAAATTCTCCTGCACTCAGCGCTTCAGCGTGAGAATTTTCCCACGCTGTCAGTGACGTGCATGAGGTGTGTTCATGTCCAATGATCTCAGCTCACCTCATGCACGTCACTGACAGCGTGGGAGAATTCTCACGCTGAAGCGCTGAGTGCAGGAGAATTTTCCCACGCTGTCAGTGACGTGCCTGAGGTGAGCCGAATTCATTTGACATGACCTCGGCTCATCTTTATGCCATCACAGCGAGACACTGAGGAGCGCAAGCATGCCTGCGCTTCTCAGTGTGTGTGGCATGGCAAGCTGAATGGCAGCGTTCTGCTGCGATCCAGCCTGTCATGTGAATGTAGCAGAGCTGAAGCCGTCATGGGAACCATGGAAAGGTAAGGATGATGTTGCTTTATTATTTTACTTTTATTGCAGGAGATCTTTGGCTTCAGCTGGATTGGGCGTGATCATAAGTATGGTTTAATTTAGAACAATAAAGAATTGTGTGATTATTTCAATTATAGGACATTATTCTTGGTGTTTGTGTTTTTTTTTAACTTTAACTATGGGGTTAGTAATGGGGGTGTCTTATAGACGCCTCTCCATTACTAACCTGGGCTTGATGTCAGCTGGCATTATAAGCTGACATCAACCCCAGCCCTATTACCCCACTGCCACCACTACAGGGCAGTGGGAAGAGCGAGGCTAAGTGCCAGAATTGGCGCATCCTATGGATGCGCCAATTCTGGGGCGGCTGACGGCTGGTGTTTCTAGCCTGGGAGGGGACCAATATTCATGGCACCCTTCCTGGGCTATTAATATCAGCCCCCAGCTGTCTGCCTAGCCTTTGCTAGATATTAAAATAGGGGGGACCCATGTCATTTTTTGGGGGGTCCCCCATTTTAGTAGCTAGTAAAGGCTAGGTATTCAGCTACGGGCTGATATTAGTAGCCTGGGAAGCTCCGTGGGTATTACCCCCTTCCCAGGCTTCCAACATCTGCCCCAGCCGTCTGCTTAACCTCCGCTAGAGACTAAAATTACGGGGAACCCCACGCCAATTTTTTTTTAAATAAATCCTTTATTTTAACACTAAATGAAAAGTACAGTAATCAACACTGTCACTGTACTTCATATATATGTGACTGACATGTTTCTATCTAACTAATCTATGTGTGATTCTCTATTCCTTCTATTCTAAATTGTCGGGTACCCGCTGCTGAAATGGCGGCCGGCATTTTTAAAGAGACGGTTCATGAAAATACTATTATTTTTTTTAATAAATCCTTTACACTAAATGACAAGTACAGTAAGCAACACTGTCACTGTACTTCATATATATGGGACTGACATGTTTCTATCTATCTAATCTATGTGTGAAGCTCTATTCTTTCTGTTCTAAATTGTCGGGTACCGGTGTAGGCCGCTGCTGAATTGCCGGCTTTTCATGTTTCACTGTGAGCACTGTTCCCATCGATTTGGGCAATCACTGAAATGCCACAACCACCATGGCTGTGGCATTACAGTGAGTGGCAGACAACCCCTGCATGATTGGTGCTCTAAATAGCGCCAGACATGCAGGACACGCTTTTGGTGCACGAACAGTTATCGAACATAACCTCGAACAGCCGAATTTTTTGCAAATCGTTCGGGTTCATCGAACAACTCGAACACCGCCCAAAACAGCTCGAATTTGAGATTGGCGAACAGTTCTAGTCGAACACCGCTCATCTTTAGTGGTATTGCCTATTCTGTGACTGCAAGGGCTGCCAAAATTTGGGAAAAACCCCACTATCAATTTAAATACACAGAGAGCAGGGCCACAGTAATGACATATTCCCATTAGAAAGGAGAGGGTCTCCCATACTGTTTGCCTATGCAGTGCATGCACTCCAATGTCCCTTGCAAGAGACGTAGAGGTCGTAAGGCCTCATTAAAACAAGGTTCCCATTATTAGGAAGTGGGTCTCCCATTGTGTTTGCCTATGCAGTGAAGCAACAGCTGCCAAAAATTTGGAAGAACTCCAATGCCTCTTGCAAGACACGTAGAGGTCAGAGAGCCTCCTAAAAACAGTGTTCCCATTATTATGAAGTGGGTCTCCCATAGTGTTTGCCTATGCAGTGAAGTAACGCCTGCCAAAAATTTGGAGGAATTCCAGTTCCCCTTGCAAGAGCCGTAGATATGTTGTAATGGTACATATGGTGGTGATATGGAGGTGGAGGAAGAGGATGCGGAGAAAGAGGAGGACAAGAGCAAATAGACAAAATCAGGAAACGTATACCCATGTCTGGGTATGAAGGTTAATGGGAATAGAGTTAGACTTCCCAAAAAAAAGACACTGTATTTAAGTTTATGTTATGCTGCGATCATTCGGTGGTGTTGTGAAGTCTGGCCCAATCCAGCCCTTGTTTATTTTGATAAGATTCAGCCTGTCAACATTTTCAGTTGACAGGCGGATGCTCCTATCGGTTATAACTCCATCAGTGGCACTAAAAACCCGCTATGATAAAACGATTGTGTTAGGGCAGGCCAGGACCTCCAAGGAGTAGAGAGCCAGTTCATGCCACATGTCCAGCTTGGATACCCAATAATTATAAGGCACAGAGGAATCACAGAGGATGGTGGTACGGTCGGCAAGGTACTCCCTCAGAATCTTCCAAAACTTAGCACTCCTTGTGAGAGTACCCCCGCCTCAGGAATAGAGATGAGCGTTGTTCTACTCGAACTGTTCGCCAATCTCAAATTCGAGCTGTTTTGGGCGGTGTTCGAGCCGTTCGGCGAACACGAACAATTTGAGAAAAATTCGGCTGTTCGAGGTTATGTTCGATAACTGTTCGTGCACCAAAATCATAACTGGATTTTTTCTCAGTAATGATGAAAATTAATGTTAATACGCAGTTTGAGTGTACAGCGGGGTGGGGGGAGGGGCAGGGGATGGATCTCTGCAGGAACAATGAAGATCTCCATTTTTTTTCTCTTTCCCGCATTTGCAGTGGGGAGGTGCAATCTGTCAGCCTATCAGCAGCGCACACACGGAGCGAAGTGCTTTTTTTCACACAAGCAAGGGCATGTGTCATTGGCAGTGTATGTCACATGTCCTTGCCCTATAAGACCAAGCCATTTTCCCCGTCGCCACCATTTTCTCACTTCTGCAGCTGCGTGTTAAACGGCACCGCTGTTGCTGTGTGCGCTATACCTTGTTAATTTCAAGCCAATTTTCGCACAAATCTACAGATAGCTTGGGAGTAGGGAATAGTTGTGATTGCAGTCCTTTTAAGGACTAGGTTACAGCATTTCCTACGACTTTTATCAGGCAGGTCTGTGCTCTTAAATAGATAGATTGTGGGAGTAAAGACTAATTGTAATTGGAGTCCTTTTCAGGACTAGGTTACATCAGTTCCTATCAGTTTTTGCCAGGCAGGTCTGTGCCAGTGCTGTGCAAGTTTTTTTCACAGCATTTGGCTGAATCTAGCAAAGCTAATCCTTTTTGGCCTATTGCAGAGTGTGTTAGTCAGTGGAGTAGCCTATCTGTGTTGCAAGATATACCACCTGTGTATAGAATACCAATTTTTTTACTGCACCTAGTGAAGTAAAATCTTTTGGGCATAGCATCATTCTATTAGTCCATCTATACTGACCTCCATCAGGTTGCAAATTGAATATAATTTTTTTCTGCATCTAGCTCTGAAAAAATATTGGGCTTCTAGCTGTTTGTGGGACTTGTTCTATTAATCCATCTATACAGACCTCCATCAGGTTGCAAACTGAATATATTTTTTTCTGCATCTACCTCTGAAAAAATATTGGGCTTCTAGCTGTGTGTGGGACTTGTTCTATTAATCCATCTATACAGACCTCCATCAGGTTGCAAACTGAATATATTTTTTTCTGCATCTACCTCTGAAAAAATATTGGGCTTCTAGCTGTGTGTGGGACTTGTTCTATCAATCCATCTATACAGACCTCCATCAGGTTGCAAACTGAATACATTTTTTTCTGCATCTACCTCTGAAAAAAATATTGGGCTTCTAGCTGTGTGTGGGACTTGTTCTATTAATCCATCTATACAGACCTCCATCAGGTTGCAAACTGAATATATTTTTTTCTGCATCTACCTCTGAAAAAATATTGGGCTTCTAGCTGTGTGTGGGACTTGTTCTATTAATCCATCTATACAGACCTCCATCAGGTTGCAAACTGAATATATTTTCTTCTGCATCTACCTCTGAAAAAATATTGGGCTTCTAGCTGTGTGTGGGACTTGTCCTATTAATCCATCTATACAGACCTCCATCAGGTTGCAAACTGAATACATTTTTTTCTGCACCTACCTCTGAAAAAATATTGGGCTTCTAGCTGTGTGTGGGACTTGTTCTATTAATCCATCTATACAGACCACCATCAGGTTGCAAACTGAATATATTTTTTTCTGCATCTACCTCTGAAAAAATATTGGGCTTCTAGCTGTGTGTGGGACTTGTTCTATTAATATATCTATACAGACCTCCATCAGGTTGCAGACTGAATATATTTTTTTCTGCATCTACCTCTGAAAAAATATTGGGCTTCTACCTGTGTGTGGGACTTGTTGTATTAGTCCATCTATACTGACCTCCATCAGGTTGCAAACTGAATATATTTTTTTCTGCATCTACCTCTGAAAAAATATTGGGCTTCTAGCTGTGTGTGGGACTTGTTGTATTAGTCCATCTATACTGACCTCCATCAGGTTGCAAACTGAATATATTTTTTTCTGCATCTACCTCTGAAAAAATATTGGGCTTCTAGCTGTGTGTGGGACTTGTTCTATTAATCCATCTATACAGACCTCCATCAGGTTGCAAACTGAATATATTTTTTTCTGCATCTACCTCTGAAAAAATATTGGGCTTCTAGCTGTGTGTGGGACTTGTTCTATTAATCCATCTATACAGACCTCCATCAGGTTGCAAACTGAATATATTTTTTTCTGCATCTACCTCTGAAAAAATATTGGGCTTCTAGCTGTGTGTGGGACTTGTTCTATTAATCCATCTATACAGACCTCCATCAGGTTGCAAACTGAATATATTTTTTTCTGCATCTACCTCTGAAAAAATATTGGGCTTCTAGCTGTGTGTGGGACTTGTTCTATTAATCCATCTATACACACCTCCATCAGGTTGCAAACTGAATATATTTTTTTCTGCATCTACCTCTGAAAAAATATTGGGCTTCTAGCTGTGTGTGGGACTTGTTCTATTAATCCATCTATACAGACCTCCATCAGGTTGCAAACTGAATATATTTTTTTCTGCATCTACCTCTGAAAAAATATTGGGCTTCTAGCTGTGTGTGGGACTTGTTGTATTAGTCCATCTATACTGACCTCCATCAGGTTGCAAACTGAATATATTTTTTTCTGCATCTACCTCTGAAAAAATATTGGGCTTCTAGCTGTGTGTGGGACTTGTTCTATTAATCCATCTATACAGACCTCCATCAGGTTCCAAATTGAATATAATTTTTTTCTGCATCTAACCCAGCCATTAGTTTTGGCCTAATACCACAGTTTGACCACTCAGCTCTGCTCGGTTCCCATCCATTGTTTTTTTGTGCAAACAACTCCAGAGTTGTGAATTAGTTAACCACCAAAATGAGTGGAAAAAGGCCTGCTGCTGGTGGAAAGGGGAATAGGCGTGTTGGGAAGGGGAAAAAAGGTTGTGTCCGTGGGGTAGGTGTTAAAGCAACAGTAACATCTGCAGAAGAAAGACCATCTTCCAGCCAAACTAAAATGTCTACTTCTTTTAGCGGACAATGTGATAAGATCCCTTTCTTACGGCCACGCCAATCGCTACAAATTCCAGATGAGGCACAAAAACAGCAGGTGCTTCAACGGATATCAAGTGCTCCTTTAAGTGGGCTCTCCTCCACATCAAATTCAACATCACAAATACTCCAGTCCTCAAAGGTGTCACCCCAATCGTACTTGCTTCCTCACAGCTCCCAAATCTCCAGCTGCCCGTCTGAGTATGAGGTAGAACAGATGGTTGAGTCTGCAGAGCTGTTTACTCATACTATAGCCTGGGAATCAGAGGTCGACTCCAGCGCTTCTGTGAATCCAGACGAGGAAATGATCTGCACTGATGCCCAGAATCTTTATGAGTCGGATCCAGGACCAGACGCAGAAGGTTCTGACCATAATATAGACCCTCATTCCCAAACTGTAACTCCTGTTGGTGGAGACAATGAGGAAGACGATGATAAGACTCAAATACCTGATTGGAGCGACAACTTTAGTTTTTTGTCAGGGCAAGAACAGGTTGGCTCTGAGGACGACGGGTGTGATAACGCACAGGGTGATGATGATGAGGTTGGAGATCCCACTTACTGTCAACCCACAGTCAGCCAAGAGATGAGGTCAGCAGAGGAGGTGGAGGAAGATGCTAGTGACGACGAGGTCAGGTTGCGCCTTCCTGGACAGAGACGTAGTACTGGAAGCACGTCAACAACTGCATCCTCAAACACAACTCTGCCTCTCACCATAAGTCATGGTGGCTCTTCAGGTCGCATGGGTGCTAAGCCTTGCATAGCCTGGGCATTTTTTCAGATCGATAAAGATGACCCAACTCGTGTTATCTGTAACATTTGTCAGCAAAAGCTAAGTAGAGGCCAAAAAATACATAGTTTGAGTACTTCATGCATGAACCGGCACATGGACATGAAGCATAAGTTGCAGTGGGAAGCTCAGTGTGCTACAATGCGGCCTAGCCGGCCGGGCCAACCACCGTCTGCCATATCTTGTGCATCCGCGGCCTCTTCATCCTCTGTGACTGGGGGGACAGCAGTCACACCTGTTTTGGGGCGCAGACCTGCCACCTCTTTACCCGCAACAGCCAGCGTGATTGGCAGGTCATCATTTTCTTTGGAGGTGGTAACACCAGCTGGTGTTGAGCGCTGTTCGACATCGATAGCACCACCTTTGGATCAAGGCAACCTAACATGTCCGCCTGCATCTTCCTCACAGACCGGCAGTTTGCCGGGGACACCCTTATCAACCCGTCTAAGCACAATAGCCAGCCCTCGGTCCCTCAGATGTGGACAAGTAAAAGACCATTTCCTCCTAGCCATGAGAAAGCTAAGAGGTTGAATTTCACCATCTGCAAGCTCTTGGCTACAGAAATGCTGCCTTTCCGCCTGGTGGACACAGAGGATTTTCGAGACCTTATGTCCGTCGCAGTGCCCCAGTACCAGATGCCCAGTCGGCACTACTTCTCAAAGAAAGGTGTGCCTGCGCTCCACCAGCATGTCGCACACATCATCACCGCTTCTTTGAGAAACTCTGTGTGTGACAGGGTGCATTTCACCACAGACACTTGGACGAGTAGGCATGGACAGGGGCATTACATGTCGCTGACTGGGCACTTTGGTAACTATGGTGACAGCAGGACAAGGGGCTGCTGTCCAAGTCTTGCCGTCCCCACGAGTTGTGCGTCAATCCTCTTTATGTCAAAGTTCCTCCACTGCTTCTGCCTCCTCAACCTCCTCTCGGTCTTCCACCTGCACCCAAAGCCTGTCTGGTCATGCCACAAGCTTTCTAACTGCGCAGAAGGGATCCTGCACACCTCCTTACTATGCTGGCAATAGGGCTCAACGTCATCAGGCGGTTTTTACATTGAAATGTCTGGGAAATGTGAGTCACACAGCTGAGGAGTTGTGGTCAGCTCTGGAGAACCAATTTCATGAATGGTTGTCTCCACTGGACCTGAAACCAGGGAAGGCCGTGTGCGACAATGCTGCAAACCTGGGTGCGGCCCTTCGCCGGGGCAATGTCACACACGTGCCTTGTATGGCTCACGTGTTGAACCTGGTTGTCCAGCAATTTTTAGCCCACTATCCCAGACTAGATGGCCTTCTGCAGAGGGCACGGTCGCTGTGTGCTCACTTCCGCCGTTCGCATCCCGCAGCTCAGCGACTTACATCTCTACAGAAGTCGTTGGGCCTGCCAATTCACCGGCTAAAATGCAATGTGCCTACCCGGTGGAATTCAACTCTGCACATGTTGCAGCGACTGTGGCAGCACCGACAAGCCCTGGTGCAATACGTTCTGACGTATAGCCTGGGCCAACGAGATTCAGAGGTGGGGCAAATCACGCTGGAGGAGTGGTCTCAGATCAGGGACCTATGCACCCTTCTGCACAGTTTTGAAATGGCGACGAAGATGTTTAGTGCTGACGATGCCATTATCAGCATGACTATTCCGGTGATTTACATGCTGGAGCCCATGTTAAACAGAATTCGGAGTCAGGTGGTGGCACAAGAGGAGGTGGAGGAAGTAGAGGAGGAGGAGTTGTATGCGGAAGGGCTAACATCTGCAAGGTCCAGACGGTCGGCAGCACCAAGGCGGCAGGCATGTGAGGGTGGGGGAGATGGTTTTACCAGGGCGCATGGTAGCAGCCAAACTAGTGAGGAAGGTGCAGGAGCCCAGGAAGAAGTGGAGGACGAACTGATGGAAGACTCATCAGATGAGGGAGACCTTGATCACATTTCTGTTGTGCGAGGTTGGGGGGAGAGGACAGAGGAAGGAAGCATGATTGTTACCTCGCCACCAACACAACAGGGACTTGGTGCTCCTGGATGCGCAACACACATGAGTGCCTTCTTACTGCACTACCTGCAACATGACCCTCGAATTGTGAGAATTAGAAATAATCCTGACTACTCGGTTGCCACACTGTTAGATCCCCGGTACAAAAGTAAATTTGCAGAAATTATTCCTGCCATAGAAAGGGATGCACGCATGCAGGAGTATCAGCAGAGACTGTTGCAGAATCTTACATGTGCTTTTCCACAAAATACCAGTGGTGCACGTAGTGAATCTCACAGTTCCAACTTGCCAACTGTGGGACCGTCAAGTGTTCAGCACTCAAACCGTAACAGAACCACAGTATCTGCTGGTAACATCAATTTTGCGGAATCATTTCACCACTTTTTTAGCCCATCCTTTGCAAGGCCACAGGAGACAAGAAGTCTGACACATAGTCAACGCCTAAAGACGATGGTACAGGAGTATCTCCAAGTAAACATTGAAGCCACGACTGTGTCACTGGACCCTTGCTCTTTTTGGGCTTCCAATCTGGTAAATGGCCGGAGCTAGCCACTTACGCCTTGGAGATCTTGTCATGCCCCGCAGCCAGCGTTCTGTCTGAACGTGTGTTCAGCGCTGCTGGTGGTGTGCTGACAGATAAGCGCACGCGGCTCTCCACTGATAATGTAGACAGACTCACGTTCATAAAGATGAACAAATCATGGATCCGAAACGACTTTTCTACCCCTGTGTCATCCTGGGTAGAGTAAAAGTTTGATGATTGGTTAAAATCACCCTACCAACCGTTTTAAGCTTTCAAATTACTAATCATGTTTATCTGTATCTTGGCTGGAAAATAATTTGGGCTTTGTAGCAGTGTGCAGTACTGATCCTATTAGGCCATCTATACTAAAGCTTCACCAGATTTAAAATTAATAATAATTTTTAGCTGCATCTAGCCCGGAAAATAATTTTGGGGCTCCGAGATGCGCAAGACACATAAGTGCCTTCTTGCTGCACTACCTGCAGCATGACCCTCATATTGTCAGAATTCGAAGTAATCATGACTACTGGGTTGCCACACTCTTAGATCCCCCAAACTTTTCGATCAACCTTTTCATTTTAATAAAGACCAAAAATTGGTCATTTTTGAAATTATAAGCATTAGCAGGTTGTTAGAAATTGAAATCAAACAGTTTTCAACTCAAAACTTTATTCTAGGTGATGTTACATTTTCACATAGGACACCTGCCAAACTAATTAGCACAGGTGTCTGCAATTGCTTACAGTGATATAAAGAGTAGTGTTGAGCCACCCCCGTAGTGTTCGAGTTCGGTTCGGTTCGTCGAACACCCGTGTGTTCGCCGAACTGTTCGTCGAACTGTTCGTGGAACACCTTCGAACACCGTTAAAACCAATGGCAGGCAAACAAAAACACATAGAAACACATAGAAAACACCTTCAAAGGTGTCCAAAAGCTGACAAACTGCTCAGAAGACATAACTAACACATGGAAAAGTGACAAGTACATATAGTCATGCGAAAATAAAAGAGGTGGAGGAGTAAAAGGAGGGGGAGACACAGATATAGTCATGTTATGCCCTTCTAAAATCCAAAAAGTGAGAAGCCGACACGGCCAGTCCGCTCCTGCCCGTGCCACCTCCGTGTCGCCGGGTTTGTGCCAGAGCCGCGGTGAACCCTGATGGCCAGCCCCCCTCTCCCAATACTGGTGCCTGTCCGCTGGTGGGTCGAGCGAGCCCCCCTGTGGTGGAGGCAGCTCTAAGCTTTTTAATTTAAATTGTCTCTCTAATTTGAATGAATACACTTTAAATCCATTTACAAGGATCTATTGGAGGGCAAGTCTCATGCCAGCAGCCGCGTAATTCCAGCTCCAGTAGCGTCCACTAAAGCTGCTGCAGTTAAAAAGCTTTTATAAGGATCGAGCTCGGCTGTCCACCGCAAGGCATCCTACTGCCAGTCCCAGCCCCTATGCCTTGGGGTGCCTCCTGATGCTCTTCACTGAGTATCCCGTGGTCCCGAAGCATTTCCTTTGAAAAAATGAAGTGTCCAAACTACAGGTGGTGTAGCTTGCTTAACAGCCGGGATAATCCGCTGACTAGCAGACCCTGCTACTAGGCACAAAGTATTTCCTGGGCTAGATGCAGTTAAAAATTTGTAATTAGATACTCTCGTTGGATGCTGAGAAAGCATTCCATAGAGTCTCCTGGCACGCCATATATGATTCTCTTAAAAAGCTTGGGGTAGGGGTCTAGGGGACCCTTTTATAGCCAAAATCACGGCCCTGTATCGCAATACGTCACCTAGGCTGAAGATAAATGGAACTGTAGCACCCTGAGGGCTCGGTTGCTACAGAGGTATTGCACCTCACCCAGAGGTGTGATATCTCACTCTCAGGTAAGGATGTAGTGTGGATCAGGACCCGACACCTGCATGCATTACACCACATTGCCGTGGGGCAGGGCGACCAATATGCCCCTGAGATGGGCACGACAGTCCCTGTCCCTGGCTGGAGTGGGGGGAGGGAACACTGAGGAAGGGGAACCCTGTAGTGCAGGAGCAGGGAGGAAGCAGTTCCTGGGTGCATTGAGAAGGGAGTATAAAAGGTGGGCACCATCTTAGTTCAGTGCAGAGAAGTCTGAGCAGAAGTGGCAGGGAGCAGGGGCTCTGCATGAGCTCTGCTCCGGAGGCGGGCCTAGTAACAGAGGCCCAGGCCTGGAAGAGGGAGAAGGAAGGAAGAGGAGCGGAGAAGGCTCCAGGAACGAGGAACGAAGGGATCTCAGGGGTGCGGACGGGCGAGTCGCCACCGCACGCCAGAATCCACCTGCGTGGAGGGGTCAGGCCAAAGGGGGAGACCGGTCCCCGAAACTAGTGGAGGCAGGAAACGACCCTCAGCTAGAAACAGGAGGCTGTGACATTTTATGTGGCGTAGCCCCTCGCTACACCCGCTAGGAAGGCACCACATAGGGTCAGGGAAACTGGCGCCAAGGTTACCAAGAGGAGGCCCGAGGCAGCCGGACAGAAGGGTTGGTAAGAAAGGCCAGACAAAGGACACACAAAGGGGGTCCTGTGAAGCGCTCCAAAGTTATCTGGGAGTTGTCTGAGCCCCTCACCTGGTGAGCACAGTACGACGTGGGCAGCCGTTACCTGCAGACGTGGTCTGGATAATAAGAACTGTGAGTAAAGGCCCTGGACTGCATTACTGACTCCGTGTCGTTACTGCTGCTGCCCTGCACCATCACCCCCATCCTCCGCATACACTGCCCTGAGGCTATACTCCTCCCGTGGGGAGTTATGCTACGCTCTGCTGCACCCACAACACCAGACTCAGCGGTCTGCCCTGGAGCGGCGGTTCACTCTGACCGCAATCCATGGGTGGCGTAGTCGGACATTTAAACATCAAAACCACATAAATAGTTCCGCCACTGGTTTGACCGCCCTGAGCCACGGAACCGGGTTGCCGCCACGGAGACTACAACCACCAGCATCCACCAAAAAGGGTCCGGCTCCGGGTGTCCCAAGGCCCAGGGGGCGCGTCAGAACATTTTCATCACCTTTCACAATCACCAATGGGACAAGGCAGGGATGTTCTCTGTCCCCTCTCTTATACATCCTAGTGATGGAGCACCTGCTCTCATCAATTCGCCATAACCCCAATATTAGGTGGATTGAGGTGGGAGGCACCGAGTACAAGTGCTCTCTATTTGCTGATGATGTCCTAGTATATATCACTCAATCACATATATCCATCCATGCTGTTATGGCTGAAATAGATCACTTTGTTACATGGTCAAATTTTAAAATCAATGCAGCGAAGTCTGAGGCCCTCGATGTCTCCCTCCCCAAATCCATATAGGATTCCATCCAGTCTAACTTTCCCTTTGCCTGGCCCTCACAGGGTATCAAATACTTAGGAATTCCTATTCATAGAGACCTCTCCCATCTATGTTATCTTAATTTTGGGCCCTTTATTGAACAACTCCATACAGACCACGGTTGGCAAGTTAGAACTGTAAGATTCACTACGTGAACCACTGGTGTTTTGTGGAAAAGCACATGTACACTGTGTTCCAAATTATTATGCAAAAAGTGTTTAGGAGTGATAAGGGAAGAATTTGTTTGTTTGTCAGTTAAACTCATTGATGGTGATGTGTGTCAGGGCTCTTTATATAACTGTAAGCAATTGCAGACACCAGTGCTAATTAGTTTGTCAGGTGTGTCCAATGAAAGGCAAGACTACTTAAGAAGGCTCTCTCACATTATTCAGCAGCCTACATTTTCTGCCAAAATGGGAAAGAAAAAGGATGTGTCGGCTGCTGAGAAGCAACAAATTGTGGAGTGTTTAGGTCAAGGCATGACTACAATCAACATTGTGCGATGATCAGGATGAAGTGTCTTGGCAATCAAGAAGTATGTAGCTGATTCACAGTACACACGTGTGCGTGCTGATAAGGGCAAATTGAGGACTCTTTCCTACAGGCAATTACGTCAGGTTGAAAGAGCAGCGGCAAAAAAGCCTTGTCATAGCAGCAGACAAGTTTTTGAAGCTGCTTGTGCCTCCAACGTCCCCCGAACAACAAGATGCAGGGTCCTTCAGAGGTTTGCAGCTGTGCATACGCCATCCTGTCGACCTCCTCTATCCACTTCACACAAGCAGAAACGGCTCCAGTGGGCCAAACATTACATGAAGACTGATTTCAAAACTGTTTTGTTCACGGATGAGTGCCGTGCAGCGCTCGATGGTCCAGATGGATGGAGTGGAGGATGGCTGGTTGATGGACACCCCACGCAAACACGGCTACAGCGCCAACAAGGAGGAGGTGGAGTAATGTTTTGGGCTGGAATCATGGGGAGAGAGATTGTCGGCCCCTTTAGGATCCCTGAAGACGCTAAAGATGAACTCCATAATGTATGTGGATTTTCTCAAACAGCACTTCCTGCCATGGTTCAAGAAGAAGAACCGTGTATTTCACAGCAAGATCATTTTTCTGCATGATAATGCACCATCTCATGCTGCACATAAAACATCTGCATCTCTGGCTGATATGGGCATAAAAGGGGACAAACTTATGGTGTGACCCCCATGCTCCCCTGACCTCTACCCCATTCAGAACCTTTGGAGCATCATTAAAAGGAGTGTCTATGATGGCGGGAGGCAGTTCACATCTAAGCAACAGCTCTGGGAGGGTATTCTGTCCTCATGCAAAACAATTGAAGCAGAAACCATCCAAAACCTGACAAATTCAATGGACGAGAGAGTTCAGAAGCTCCTTTCGAACAAGGGGTCCTATGTGAAAATGTAACATCACCTAGAATAAAGTTTTGAGTTGAAAACTGTTTGATTT
Organism: Phyllobates terribilis; assembly: GCF_046119375.1. Taxonomy (NCBI): domain Eukaryota; kingdom Metazoa; phylum Chordata; class Amphibia; order Anura; family Dendrobatidae; genus Phyllobates; species Phyllobates terribilis. The sequence continues at coordinate 49,470,525 of NW_027362773.1, forward strand.
CAGTTTCTAACAACCTGATAATGCTTATAATTTCAAAAATGACCATTTTTTTGGTCTTTATTAAAATGAAAAGGTTGATCGAAAAGTTTGGGGGATCTAAGAGTGTGGCAACCCAGTAGTCATGATTACTTCGAATTCTGACAATATGAGGGTCATGCTGCAGGTAGTGCAGCAAGAAGGCACTTATGTGTCTTGCGCATCTCGGAGCCCCAAAATTATTTTCCGGGCTAGATGCAGCTAAAAATTATTTTTAATTTTAAATCTGGTGGAGCTTATTATAGATGGCCTAATAGGATCAGTGCTGCACACTGCTACAAAGCCCAAATTATTTTCCAGTCAAGATACAGATAAACATGATTAGTAATTTGAAAGCTTAAAACGGTTGGTAGGGTGATTTTAAACAATCATCAAGCTTTTACTCTCCCCAGGATGACACAGGGGTAGAAAAGTCGTTTCGGATCCATGATTTGTTCATCTTTATGAACGTGAGTCTGTCTACATTATCAGTGGAGAGCCGCGTGCGCTTATCTGTCAGCACACCACCAGCAGCGCTGAACACACGTTCAGACAGAACTCTGGCTGCGGGGCATGACAAGATCTCCAAGGCGTAAGTGGCTAGCTCCGGCCATTTATCCAGATTGGAAGCCCAAAAAGAGCAAGGGTCGAGTGACACAGTCGTGGCTTCAATGTTTACTTGGAGATACTCCTGTACCATCGTCTCTAGGCGTTGACTATGTGTCAGACTTCTTGTCTCCTGTGGCCTTGCAAAGGATGGGCTAAGAAAGTGGTGAAATGATTCCGCAAAATTGATGTTACCACCAGATACTGTGGTTCTGTTACGGTTTGAGTGCTGAACACTTGACGGTCCCACGGTTGGCAAGTTGGAACTGTGAGATTCACTACGTGCACCACTGTTATTTTGTGGAAAAGCACATGTAAGATTCTGCAACAGTCTCTGCTGATACTCCTGCATGCGTGCATCCCTTTCTATGGCAGGAATAATTTCCGCAAATTTACTTTTGTACCGGGGATCTAACAGTGTGGCAACCCAGTAGTCAGGATTATTTCTAATTCTCACAATTCGAGGGTCATGTTGCAGGTAGTGCAGCAAGAAGGCACTCATGTGTGTTGCGCATCCAGGAGCACCAAGTCCCTGTTGTGTTGGTGGCGAGGTAACAATCATGCTTCCCTCCTCTGTCCTCTCCCCCCAACCTCGCACAACAGAAATGTGATCAAGGTCTCCCTCATCTGATGAGTCTTCCATCAGTTCGTCCTCCACTTCTTCCTGGGCTCCTGCACCTTCCTCACTAGTTTGGCTGCTACCATGCGCCCTGGTAAAACCATCTCCCCCACCCTCACATGCCTGCCGCCTTGGTGCTGCCGACCGTCTGGACCTTGCAGATGTTAGCCCTTCCGCATACAACTCCTCCTCCTCTACTTCCTCCACCTCCTCTTGTGCCACCACCTGACTCCGAATTCTGTTTAACATGTGCTCCAGCATGTAAATCACCGGAATAGTCATGCTGATAATGGCATCGTCAGCACTAAACATCTTCGTCGCCATTTCAAAACTGTGCAGAAGGGTGCATAGGTCCCTGATCTGAGACCACTCCTCCAGCGTGATTTGCCCCACCTCTGAATCTCGTTGGCCCAGGCTATACGTCAGAACGTATTGCACCAGGGCTTGTCGGTGCTGCCACAGTCGCTGCAACATGTGCAGAGTTGAATTCCACCAGGTAGGCACATCGCATTTTAGCCAGTGAAGTGGCAGGCCCAACGACTTCTGTAGAGATGTAAGTCGCTGAGCTGCGGGATGCGAACGGCGGAAGTGAGCACACAGCGACCGTGCCCTCTGCAGAAGGCCATCTAGTCTGGGATAGTGGGCTAAAAATTGCTGGACAACCAGGTTCAACACGTGAGCCATACAAGGCACGTGTGTGACATTGCCCCGGCGAAGGGCCGCACCCAGGTTTGCAGCATTGTCGCACACGGCCTTCCCTGGTTTCAGGTCCAGTGGAGACAACCATTCATGAAATTGGTTCTCCAGAGCTGACCACAACTCCTCAGCTGTGTGACTCACATTTCCCAGACATTTCAATGTAAAAACCGCCTGATGACGTTGAGCCCTACTGCCAGCATAGTAAAGAGGTGTGCAGGATCCCTTCTGCGCAGTTAGAAAGCTTGTGGCATGACCAGACAGGCTTTGGGTGCAGGTGGAAGACCGAGAGGAGGTTGAGGAGGCAGAAGCAGTGGAGGAACTTTGACATAAAGAGGACTGACGCACAACTCGTGGGGACGGCAAGACTTGGACAGCAGCCCCTTGTCCTGCTGTCACCATAGTTACCCAGTGCCCAGTCAGCGACATGTAACGCCCCTGTCCATGCCTACTCGTCCAAGTGTCTGTGGTGAAATGCACCCTGTCACACACAGAGTTTCTCAAAGAAGCGGTGATGTTGTGTGCGACATGCTGGTGGAGAAAAGGCACACCTTTCTTTGAGAAGTAGTGCCGACTGGGCATCTGGTACTGGGGCACTGCGACGGACATAAGGTCTCGAAAATCCTCTGTGTCCACCAGGCGGAAAGGCAGCATTTCTGTAGCCAAGAGCTTGCAGATGGTGAAATTCAACCTCTTAGCTTTCTCATGGCTAGGAGGAAATGGTCTTTTACTTGTCCACATCTGAGGGACCGAGGGCTGGCTATTGTGCTTAGACGGGGTTGATAAGGGTGTCCCCGGCAAACTGCCGGTCTGTGAGGAAGATGCAGGCGGACATGTTAGGTTGCCTTGATCCAAAGGTGGTGCTATCGATGTCGGACAGCGCTCAACACCAGCTGCTGTTACCACCTCCAAAGAAAATGATGACCTGCCAATCACGCTGGCTGTTGCGGGTAAAGAGGTGGCAGGTCTGCGGCCCAAAACAGGTGTGACTGCTGTCCCCCCAGTCACAGAGGATGAAGAGGCCGCGGATGCACAAGATATGGCAGACGGTGGTCGGCCCGGCCGGCTAGGCCGCATTGTAGCACACTGAGCTTCCCACTGCAACTTATGCTTCATGTCCATGTGCCGGTTCATGCATGAAGTACTCAAACTATGTATTTTTTGGCCTCTACTTAGCTTTTGCTGACAAATGTTACAGATAACACGAGTTGGGTCATCTTTATCGATCTGAAAAAATGCCCAGGCTATGCAAGGCTTAGCACCCATGCGACCTGAAGAGCCACCACGACTTGTGGTGAGAGGCAGAGTTGTGTTTGAGGATGCAGTTGTTGACGTGCTTCCAGTACTACGTCTCTGTCCAGGAAGGCGCAACCTGACCTCGTCGTCACTAGCATCTTCCTCCACCTCCTCTGCTGACCTCATCTCTTGACTGACTGTGGGTTGACAGTAAGTGGGATCTCCAACCTCATCATCATCACCCTGTGTGTTATCACACCCGTCGTCCTCAGAGCCAACCTGTTCCTGCCCTGACAAAAAACTAAAGTTGTCGCTCCAATCAGGTATTTGAGTCTTATCATCGTCTTCCTCATTGTCTCCACCAACAGGAGTTACAGTTTGGGAATGAGGGTCTACATTATGGTCAGAACCTTCTGCGTCTGGTCCTGGATCCGACTCATAAAGATTCTGGGCATCAGTGCAGATCATTTCCTCGTCTGGATTCACAGAAGCGCTGGAGTCGACCTCTGATTCCCAGGCTATAGTATGAGTAAACAGCTCTGCAGACTCAACCATCTGTTCTACCTCATACTCAGACGGGCAGCTGGAGATTTGGGAGCTGTGAGGAAGCAAGTGCGATTTGGGTGACACCTTTGAGGACTGGAGTATTTGTGATGTTGAAGTTGATGTGGAGGAGAGCACACTTAAAGGAGCACTTGATATCCGTTGAAGCACCTGCTGTTTTTGTGCCTCATCTGGAATTTGTAGCGATTGGCGTGGCCGTAAGAAAGGGATCTTATCACATTGTCCGCTAAAAGAAGTAGACATTTTAGTTTGGCTGGAAGATGGTCTTTCTTCTGCAGATGTTACTGTTGCTTTAACACCTACCCCACGGACACAACCTTTTTTCCCCTTCCCAACACGCCTATTCCCCTTTCCACCAGCAGCAGGCCTATTTCCACTCATTTTGGTGGTTAACTAATTCACAACTCTGGAGTTGTTTGCACAAAAAAACAATGGATGGTAACCGAGCAGAGCTGAGTGGCCAAACTGTGGTATTAGGCCAAAACTATTGGCTGGGTTAGATGCAGAAAAAAATATATTCAGTTTGCAACCTGATGGAGGTCAGTATAGATGGACTAATAGAGAAAGTCCGACACACTGCTACAAGGCCAAATATTTTTTCAGAGGTAGATGCAGAAAAAAATTTTATTCAGTTTGCAACCTGATGGAGGTCTGTATAGATGGATTAATAGAACAAGACCCACACACAGCTAGAAGCCCAATATTTTTTCAGAGGTAGATGCAGAAAAAAATATATTCAGTTTGCAACCTGATGGAGGTCAGTATAGATGGACTAATACAACAAGTCCCATACACAGCTAGAAGCCAAAATATTTTTTCAGAGGTACTGTATATGCAGATACAAATTATTTTTAATTTGCAACCTGATGGAGGTCAGTATAGATGGACTAATACAACGAGTCCCACATACAGCTAGAAGCCCAAATATTTTTTCAGAGGTACTGTAGATGCAGATAAAAATTATTTTTAATTTGCAACCTGATGGAGGTCAGTATAGATGGACTAATACAACAAGTCCCACACACAGCTAGAAGCCCAAATATTTTTTCAGAGGTAGATGCAGAAAAAAATATATTCAGTTTGCAACCTGATGGAGGTCAGTATAGATGGACTAATACAACAAGTCCCACACACAGCTAGAAGCCCAAATATTTTTTCAGAGGTACTGTAGATGCAGATACAAATTATTTTTAATTTGCAACCTGATGGAGGTCAGTATAGATGGACTAATACAACAAGTCCCACACACAGCTAGAAGCCCAAATATTTTTTCAGAGGTACTGTAGATGCAGATACAAATTATTTTTAATTTGCAACCTGATGGAGGTCAGTATAGATGGACTAATACAACAAGTCCCACACACAGCTAGAAGCCCAAATATTTTTTCAGAGGTAGATGCAGAAAAAAATATATTCAGTTTGCAACCTGATGGAGGTAAGTATAGATGGACTAATACAACAAGTCCCACACACAGCTAGAAGCCCAAATATTTTTTCAGAGGTACTGTAGATGCAGATACAAATTATTTTTAATTTGCAACCTGATGGAGGTCAGTATAGATGGACTAATACAACAAGTCCCACACACAGCTAGAAGCCCAAATATTTTTTCAGAGGTACTGTAGATGCAGATGAAAATTATTTTTAATTTGCAACCTGATGGAGGTCAGTATAGATGGACTAATAGAGAAAGTCCGACACACTGCTAGAAGGTCAAATATTTTTTCAGAGCTAGATGCAGATACAAATTATTTTTAACTTGCAACCTGATGGAGGTCAGTATAGATGGACTAATACAACAAGTCCCACACACAGCTAGAAGCCCAAATATTTTTTCAGAGGTAGATGCAGAAAAAAATATATTCAGTTTGCAACCTGATGGAGGTAAGTATAGATGGACTAATACAACAAGTCCCACACACAGCTAGAAGCCCAAATATTTTTTCAGAGGTACTGTAGATGCAGATACAAATTATTTTTAATTTGCAACCTGATGGAGGTCAGTATAGATGGACTAATAGAGAAAGTCCGACACACTGCTAGAAGGTCAAATATTTTTTCAGAGCTAGATGCAGAAAAAAATTATATTCAGTTTGCAACCTGATGGAGGTCAGTATAGATGGATTAATAGAACAAGACCCACACACAGCTAGAAGCCCAATATTTTTTCAGAGGTAGATGCAGAAAAAAATATATTCAGTTTGCAACCTGATGGAGGTCAGTATAGATGGACTAATACAACAAGTCCCACACACAGCTAGAAGCCCAAATATTTTTTCAGAGGTACTGTAGATGCAGATACAAATTATTTTTAATTTGCAACCTGATGGAGGTCAGTATAGATGGACTAATACAACAAGTCCCACACAAAGCTAGAAGCCCAAATATTTTTTCAGAGGTACTGTAGATGCAGATAAAAATTATTTTTAATTTGCAACATGATGGAGGTCAGTATAGATGGACTAATAGAGAAAGTCCGACACACTGCTAGAAGGCCAAATATTTTTTCAGAGCTAGATGCAGAAAAAAATTATATTCAGTTTGCAACCTGATGGAGGTCAGTATAGATGGATTAATAGAACAAGACCCACACACAGCTAGAAGCCCAATATTTTTTCAGAGGTAGATGCAGAAAAAAATATATTCAGTTTGCAACCTGATGGAGGTCAGTATAGATGGACTAATACAACAAGTCCCACAAACAGCTAGAAGCCCAATATTTTTTCAGAGGTAGATGCAGAAAAAAATATATTCAGTTTGCAACCTGATGGAGGTCAGTATAGATGGACTAATACAACAAGTTCCACACACAGCTAGAAGCCCAAATATTTTTTCAGAGGTACTGTAGATGCAGATACAAATTATTTTTAATTTGCAACCTGATGGAGGTCAGTATAGATGGACTAATACAACAAGTCCCACACACAGCTAGAAGCCCAAATATTTTTTCAGAGGTACTGTAGATGCAGATAAAAATTATTTTTAATTTGCAACCTGATGGAGGTCAGTATAGATGGACTAATACAACAAGTCCCACACACAGCTAGAAGCCCAAATATTTTTTCAGAGGTAGATGCAGAAAAAAATATATTCAGTTTGCAACCTGATGGAGGTCAGTATAGATGGACTAATACAACAAGTCCCACACACAGCTAGAATCCAAAATATTTTTTCAGAGGTACTGTAGATGCAGATACAAATTATTTTTAATTTGCAACCTGATGGAGGTCAGTATAGATGGACTAATACAACAAGTCCCACACACAGCTAGAAGCCCAAATATTTTTTCAGAGGTACTGTAGATGCAGATACAAATTATTTTTAAATTGCAACCTGATGGAGGTCAGTATAGATGGACTAATATAACAAGTCCCACACACAGCTAGAAGCCCAAATATTTTTTCAGAGGTAGATGTAGAAAAAAATATATTCAGTTTGCAACCTGATGGAGGTCAGTATAGATGGACTAATACAACAAGTCCCACACACAGCTAGAAGCCCAAATATTTTTTCAGAGGTACTGTAGATGCAGATAAAAATTATTTTTAATTTGCAACCTGATGGAGGTCAGTATAGATGGACTAATAGAGAAAGTCCGACACACTGCTAGAAGGCCAAATATTTTTTCAGAGCTAGATGCAGAAAAAAATTATATTCAGATTGCAGCCTGATGGAGGTCAGTATAGATGGATTAATAGAACAAGACCCACACACAGCTAGAAGCCCAATATTTTTTCAGAGGTAGATGCAGAAAAAAATATATTCAGTTTGCAACCTGATGGAGGTCAGTATAGATGGACTAATACAACAAGTCCCGCACACAGCTAGAAGCCCAAATATTTTTTCAGAGGTACTGTAGATGCAGATAAAAATTATTTTTAATTTTCAACCTGATGGAGGTCAGTATAGATGGACTAATACAACAAGTCCCACACACAGCTAGAAGCCCAAATATTTTTTCAGAGGTAGATGCAGAAAAAAATATATTCAGTTTGCAACCTGATGGAGGTCAGTATAGATGGACTAATACAACAAGTCCCACACACAGCTAGAAGCCCAAATATATTTTCAGAGGTACTGTAGATGCAGATACAAATTATTTTTAATTTGCAACCTGATGGAGGTCAGTATAGATGGACTAATACAACAAGTCCCACACACAGCTAGAAGCCCAAATATTTTTTCAGAGGTACTGTAGATGCAGATAAAAATTATTTTTAGTTTGCAACCTGATGGAGGTCAGTATAGATGGACTAATAGAGAAAGTCCGACACACTGCTAGAAGGCCAAATATTTTTGCAGAGCTAGATGCAGAAAAAAATTATATTCAGTTTGCAACCTGATGGAGGTCAGTATAGATGGATTAATAGAACAAGACCCACACACAGCTAGAAGCCCAATATTTTTTCAGAGGTAGATGCAGAAAAAAATATATTCAGTTTGCAACCTGATGGAGGTCAGTATAGATGGACTAATACAACAAGTCCCACACACAGCTAGAAGCCCAAATATTTTTTCAGAGGTAGATGCAGAAAAAAATATATTCAGTTTGCAACCTGATGGAGGTCAGTACAGATGGACTAATACAACCAGTCCCACACACAGCTAGAAGCCCAAATATTTTTTCAGAGGTACTGTAGATGCAGATAAAAATTATTTTTAATTTGCAACCTGATGGAGGTCAGTATAGATGGACTAATACAACAAGTTCCACACACAGCTAGAAGCCCAAATATTTTTTCAGAGGTACTGTAGATGCAGATACAAATTATTTTTAATTTGCAACCTGATGGAGGTCAGTATAGATGGACTAATACATCAAGTCCCACACACAGCTAGAAGCCCAAATATTTTTTCAGAGGTAGATGCAGAAAAAAATATATTCAGTTTGCAACCTGATGGAGGTCAGTATAGATGGACTAATACAACAAGTTCCACACACAGCTAGAAGCCCAAATATTTTTTCAGAGGTACTGTAGATGCAGATACAAATTATTTTTAATTTGCAACCTGATGGAGGTCAGTATAGATGGACTAATACAACAAGTCCCACACACAGCTAGAAGCCCAAATATTTTTTCAGAGGTACTGTAGATGCAGATAAAAATTATTTTTAATTTGCAACCTGATGGAGGTCAGTATAGATGGACTAATAGAGAAAGTCCGACACACTGCTAGAAGGCCAAATATTTTTTCAGAGCTAGATGCAGAAAAAAATTATATTCAGTTTGCAACCTGATGGAGGTCAGTATAGATGGATTAATAGAACAAGACCCACACACAGCTAGAAGCCCAATATTTTTTCAGAGGTAGATGCAGAAAAAAATATATTCAGTTTGCAACCTGATGGAGGTCAGTATAGATGGACTAATACAAAAAGTCCCACACACAGCTAGAAGCCCAAATATTTTTTCAGAGGTACTGTAGATGCAGATACAAATTATTTTTATTTTGCAACCTGATGGAGGTCAGTATAGATGGACTAATACAAAAAGTCCCACACACAGCTAGAAGCCCAAATATTTTTTCAGAGGTACTGTAGATGCAGATAAAAATTATTTTTAATTTGCAACCTGATGGAGGTCAGTATAGATGGACTAATAGAGTAAGTCCGACACACTGGTAGAAGGCCAAATAATTTTTCAGAGCTAGATGCAGAAAAAAATTATATTCAGTTTGCAACCTGATGGAGGTCAGTATAGATGGATTAATAGAACAAGACCCACACACAGCTAGAAGCCCAATATTTTTTCAGAGGTAGATGCAGAAAAAAATATATTCAGTTTGCAACCTGATGGAGGTCAGTATAGATGGACTAATACAACAAGTCCCACACACAGCTAGAAGCCCAAATATTTTTTCAGAGGTAGATGCAGAAAAAAATATATTCAGTTTGCATCCTGATGGAGGTCAGTATAGATGGACTAATACAACAAGTCCCACACACAGCTAGAAGCCCAAATATTTTTTCAGAGGTACTGTAGATGCAGATAAAAATTATTTTTAATTTGCAACCTGATGGAGGTCAGTATAGATGGACTAATACAACAAGTCCCACACACAGCTAGAAGCCCAAATATTTTTTCAGAGGTACTGTAGATGCAGATAAAAATTAGTTTTAATTTGCAACCTGATGGAGGTCAGTATAGATGGACTAATAGAATGATGCTATGCCCAAAAGATTTTACTTTACTAGGTGCAGTAAAAAAATTGGTATTCTATACACAGGTGGTATATCTTGCAGCACAGATAGGCTACTCCACTGACTAACACACTCTGCAATAGGCCAAAAAGGATTAGCTTTGCTAGATTCAGCCAAATGCTGTGAAAAAAACTTGCACAGCACTGGCACAGACCTGCCTGGCAAAAACTGATAGGAACTGATGTAACCTAGTCCTGAAAAGGACTCCAATTACAATTAGTCTTTACTCCCACAACCTATCTATTTAAGAGCACAGACCTCCCTGATAAAAGTCGTAGGAAATGCTGTAACCTAGTCCTTAAAAGGACTGCAATCACAACTATTCCCTACTCCCAAGCTATCTGTATATTTGTGCGAAAATTGGCTTGAAATTAACAAGGTATAGCGCACACAGCAACAGCGGTGCCGTCTAACACGCAGCTGCAGCAGTGAGAAAATGGTGGCGACGGGGAAAATGGCTTGGTCTTATAGGGCAAGGACATGTGACATACACTGCCAATGACACATGCCCTTGCTTGTGTGAAAAAAAGCACTTCGCTCCGTGTGTGCGCTGCTGATAGGCTGACAGATTGCACCTCCCCACTGCAAATGCGGGAAAGAGAAAAAAAAATGGAGATCTTCATTGTTCCTGCAGAGATCCATCCCCTGCCCCTCCCCCCACCCCGCTGTACACTCAAACTGCGTATTAACATTAATTTTCATCATTACTGAGAAAAAATCCAGTTACGATTTTGGTGCACGAACAGTTATCGAACATAACCTCGAACAGCCGAATTTTTATCAAATTGTTCGTGTTCGCCGAACGGCTCGAACACCGCCCAAAACAGCTCGAATTTGAGATTGGCGAACAGTTCGAGTAGAACAACGCTCATCTCTAATAAAGAGCCCTGACACACATCACCATCAATGAGTTTAACTGACAAACAAACAAATTCTTCCCTTATCACTCCTAAACACTTTTTGCATAATAATTTGGAACGCAGTGTACATGTGCTTTTCCACAAAACACCAGTGGTTCACGTAGTGAATCTTACAGTTCTAACTTGCCAACCGTGGTCTGTATGGAGTTGTTCAATAAAGGGCCCAAAATTAAAATAACATAGATGGGAGAGGTCTCTATGAATAGGAATTCCTAAGTATTTGATACCCTGTGAGGGCCAGGCAAAGGGAAAGTTGGACTGGATGGAACCCTATATGGATTTGGGGAGGGAGACATCGAGGGCCTCAGACTTCGCTGCATTGATTTTAAAATTTGACCATGTAACAAAGTGATCTATTTCAGCCATAACAGCATGGATGGATATATGTGAATGAGTGATATATAATAGGACATCATCAGCAAATAGAGAGCACTTGTACTCGGTGCCTCCCACCTCAATCCACCTAATATTGGGGTTATGGCGAATTGATGAGAGCAGGTGCTCCGTCACTAGGATGTATAAGAGAGGGGACAGAGGACATCCCTGCCTTGTCCCATTGGTGATTGTGAAAGGTGATGAAAATGTTCTGATGCACCCCCTGGGCCTTGGGACACCCGGAGCCGGACCCTTTTTGGTGGATGCTGGTGGTTGTAGTCTTCGTGGCGGCGACCCGGTTCCGTGGCTCAGGGTGGTCAAACCAGTGGCGGAACTATTTATGTGGTTTTGATGTTTAAATGTCCGACTACGCCACCCGTGGATTGCGGTCAGAGTGAACTGCCGCTGCAGGGCAGACCGCTGAGGCTGGTGTTGTGGGTGCAGCAGAGCGTAGCATAACTCCCCACGGGAGGAGTATAGCCTCAGGGCAGTGTATGCGGAGGATGGGGGTGATGGTGCAGGGCAGCAGCAGTAACGACACGGAGTCAGTGATGCAGTCCAGGGCCTTTACTCACAGTTCTTATTATCCAGACCACGTCTGCAGGTAACGGCTGACCCTATGTGGTGCCTTCCTAGCGGGTGTAGCGAGGGGCTTCGCCACATTAAATGTCACAGCCTCCGGTTTCTAGCTGAGGGTCGTTTCCTGCCTCCACTAGTTTCGGGGACCGGTCTCCCCCTTTGGCCTGACCCCTCCACGCAGGTGGATTCGGGCGTGCGGTGGCGACTCGCCCGTCCGCACCCCTGGGATCCCTTCATTCCTCGTTCCTGGAGCCTTCTCCACTCCTCTTCCTTCCTTCTCCCTCTTCCAGGCCTGGGCCTCTGTTACTAGGCCCGCCTCCGGAGCAGAGCTCATGCAGAGCCCCTGCTCCCTGCCACTTCTGCTCAGACTTCTCTGCACTGAACTAAGATGGTGCCCACCTTTTATACTCCCTTCTCAATGCACCCAGGAACTGCTTCCTCCCTGCTCCTGCACTACAGGGTTCCCCTTCCTCAGTGTTCCCTCCCCCCACTCCAGCCAGGGACAGGTACTGTCGTGCCCATCTCAGAGGCATATTGGTCGCCCTGCCCCACGGCAATGTGGTGTAATGCATGCAGGTGTCGGGTCCTGATCCACACTCCATCCTTACCTGAGAGTGAGATATCACACCTCTGGGTGAGGTGCAATACCTCTGTAGCAACCGAGCCCTCAGGGTGCTACAGTTCCATTTATCTTCAGCCTAGGTGACGTATTGTGATACAGGGCCGTGATTTTGGCTATAAAGGGTCCCCTAGACCCCTACCCCAAGCTTTTTAAGAGAATCATATATGGCGTGCCAGGAGACTCTATGGAATGCTTTCTCAGCATCCAACGAGAGTATCTAATTACAAATTTTTAACTGCATCTAGCCCAGGAAATACTTGGTGCCTAGTAGCAGTGTCTGCTAGTCAGCGGATTATCCCGGCTGTTAAGCAAGCTACACCACCTGTAGTTTAGACACTTAATTTTTTCAAAGGAAATGCTTCGGGACCATGGGATACTCAGTGAAGAGCATCAGGAGACACCCCAAGGCATAGGGGCTGGGACTGGCAGTAGGATGCCTTGCGGTGGACAGCCGAGCTCGATCCTTATAAAAGCTTTTTAACTGCAGCAGCTTTAGTGGACGCTACTGGAGCTGGAATTACGCGGCTGCTGGCATGAGACTTGCCCTCCAATAGATCCTTGTAAATGGATTTAAAGTGTATTCATTCAAATTAGAGAGACAATTTAAATTAAAAAGCTTAGAGCTGCCTCCACCACAGGGGGGCTCGCTCGACCCACCAGCGGACAGGCACCAGTATTGGGAGAGGGGGGCTGGCCATCAGGGTTCACCGCGGCTCTGGCACAAACCCGGCGACACGGAGGTAGCACGGGCAGGAGCGGACTGGCCGTGTCGGCTTCTCACTTTTTGGATTTTAGAAGGGCATGACATGCCTATATCTGTGTCTCCCCCTCCTTTTACTCCTCCACCTCTTTTATTTTCGCATGACTATATGTACTTGTCACTTTTCCATGTGTTAGTTATGTCTTCTGAGCAGTTTGTCAGCTTTTGGACACCTTTGAAGGTGTTTTCTATGTTTTTCTATGTGTTTTTGTTTGCCTGCCATTGGTTTTAATGGTGTTCGAAGGTGTTCGACGAACAGTTCGACGAACAGTTCGGCGAACACACGGGTGTTCGACGAACCGAACCGAACTCGAACACTACGGGGGTGGCTCAACAGTACTCAGGATCTGTGTGATGGGAGGGTCTGAGAAAACTGTCCCAGAACTTTGATAGTGTTCCCCTTCCTCTGCTGGATTGCATTTGTGGCTCTCTCGCCTGTACTCCTTGGTCACCTCTGACGCCAGCTTTTTCAGATGGGAATTTTTTCACTAATTCTGCAACAAGGGCATTCTCGTACTGCCACATTTTATTAGGCCTATCCTGCAGAGGAATAAGAGACATAAAGTTCACCCTGTAGTGTCGGTTTAGAATTGTCACCAACCAGTAATGACTGTCACCCAAAATTTGGACAATACGAGGGCCAAGAGAAAGGCAGGGAAACATAAACTCAACCATGTGTGCCAGACTACAAAGAGGCAAGACTTCCATTTCCTCACCAAGAGGACGACTGACCATGCTCCCCTACTCATCCTCCTTCTCTTCCTCCTCCTCCCTGTCCTCAGGCCATCCAGCCTGAGCAGACGGTATGGCAGTTGTGCAGGTAGTATCGTCTATAGTGCAGGAAACTAGCTTCTGTTCTTCCTCCTCCTCCCCTTCTTCCTCATTGTCACCCACTCCATGTTGGGATGAGATGAGGCTGGGCTGTGTGTAATCACCCTGTATGGTTCCTTGCTCCATCTCATCGTGCTCCGCCTGCAATGCATCCTCTTTAATTGAGAGCAGAGAGCATTTCAGAAGACAGAGAAGCGGGATGGTGATGCTAATTATGGCATCATCGCCGCTCACCATCTTGGTGGAGTCCTCAAAGTTTTGGAGGATGGTACATATGTCTGACATCCATGTCCACTCCTGAGGTCTTATGTGTGGAGTCTGAACTGAATACCGACGGCCTTGTTGACGCTGGTAATCAACAACTGCCCTTTTCTGCTCATAAATCCTTCCCAACATCTGCAATGTAGAGTTTCAACGCGTGGGGTCATCATAGATCAGTTGGTGAGCTGGAAGCTGCAAACACTGCCAAAACACAGCAAGAGTGGCGGAAGCTGTAGCTGACTTTCTAAAATGGGCACACAGGGGGCCTACTTTGATTAGCAGATCAGACAGATCTGGGTAGGTTTTAAGAAACCACTGAACCATGAAGTTAAGCACATGGGCCAGGCATGGTATGTGTGTGAGCTTGCCTCACCTTAGAGCCGCCACCAGCTTTCGGCCATTGTCACACTCGACCATGCTTGGCTTTAGATTCAGCAGTGTCAGCCACAGATTTGCCTGCTCTATCAGAGAAGTCCACAACTCTTCAGTGTTGTGTGGTTTGTCACCTAAGCATATTAGCTTCAACACAGCCTGTTGCCGCTTGGCCGAGGCAGTCCTTCCAGCTTGTGATTGATGTGGTCATTTCGGAGATGGATGCTGAAGAGGAGGAGGATGAGGTACAGAAGATGTAGAACGTGGGGGCAATCCTGATTTACACAGGGCCCGCAATCCTCAGTGTCTGGTGGACGTGTTCCGTCCCAAGGTCCGACTAAATACAGGCTTCCACTATGTTAACCCAGTGTGCCGTCAGCAAGTTGTACCGTCCCTCCCCACAAGCAATTGTCCACGTGTCCGTGGTTAGGTGCACTTTCCCGGTAACTGCGTTGTTGAGGGCACGGCTAATGTTTTGGGACACGTGCTTGTGTAATGCCGGGACGCCACAGCCGGGGAAATAGTGTCAGCTGGGGACCGAGTACCGAGGGACGGCCGCCGCCATCAGGTTGCAGAAAGCTTCTGTCTCCAAGAGCCTAAATGGCAACATTTCGAGCGCAAGCATTAGCAAAATGTGTGAATTTAGTCGAATGGCCTGTGGGGCGTTAGCTGCGTATTTCCTCTTGCGTTCCAAGGACTGGGGTAGGGACAACTAAAGTCTGCGCTGGGACAAGGATGTGGACATGCTTGCTGATGGTGCTAGTAGAGAGTGTTCTTTGACAGGTGCAGGGTGGAAGGCATCTTGGCATGCGCCGTGAACAGGGGATTGGCATGTACGCACAACAGTAGAACAAGCAGTGGTGTTACCCGCAGACTTTGTTCCTGGACCCTGGGGTTCACCCCACTTAGTCAGGTGCTTTGCTGCCATGTGCCTGATCATGCTGGTGGTGGTCAGGCTGGTAGTTTTGCTACCCCTGCTGATGCTGGCCTGGCAGGTGGTGCAAATGGCAATTTTTGGGTTATCAGCAGAGTCTTTAAAAAACAACCAGACTCGGGCGGAGCTAACAGTTGTACTGGCAACTTCTGTTGTGCTGATGTTATGGAGAATGGTTGCCCGCCTTTAGAGATGAGTGGTGTTCGACTCGAACTGTTCGCCAATCTCAAATTCAAGCTGTTTTGGGTGGTGTTTGAGCCGTTCAACGAACCCGAACGATCTGCAAAAAATCCGGCTGTTCGAGGTTATGTTCGATAACTGTTCGTGCACCAAAATCGTAACAGGATTTTTTCACAGTAATACTGTTAATCAATGTTAATACACATTTTCAGTGTACAGCAGGCAGGGGGAGGGGCAGGGGATGGATCTCTGCAGAAATAATGCCGATCTCCATTTTTTTTTCTTTCCTGCATTTACAGTGGGGAGGTGCAGTCTGTCAGCCTATCAGCATCGCACACACGCAGCAAAGTGCTTTTTTTTCACACAAGCAAGGGCATGTGTCATTGGCTGTGTATGTCACATGTCCTTGCCCTATAGGACGCAGCCATTTTCCCCGTCGCCACCATTTTCTCACCGCTGCTGCTGTTAGCGCTATATTGTGTAACTGTGAATTGCAAGCAAATTTTCTCTTAAATAGACAGAAAGGTTTAGGGAGTAGGGACTAGTTTGTAATTGCAGCCCTTTTGAGGGCTAGGTTACAGCAGTTCCTAGCACTTTTTGCCAGGCAGGTCTGTGCCAGTGCTGTGCAAGTGTTTTTCACAGCATTTGGCAAAATCTAACTAAGCCAATCCTTTTGGGCCTCTAGCAGTGTGTGTTAGTCAGTGGAGTAGCCTATCTGTGTTGCAAGCTACAACACCTGTGAATCTAATACCATTTTTTTACTGCACCTAGCCAAGTAAAACCTTTTGGGCATAGTAGCAGTGTCTGTTACTCATTGTAGTAGCCCATCTGTACCAAGCTCCACCACCTTTGAATTTAATAACATTTTTTTACTGCATCTAGCCCAGTAAATAATTTTGGGCCTGTAGCAGTGTCTGTTACTCATTGTAGTAGCCCATCTGTACCAACCTACACCACCTTTGAACGTAATAACAATTTTTTACTGCATCTAGCCCAATAAATAATTTTGGGCCTGTAGCAGTGTCTGTTACTCATTGTAGTAGCCCATCTGTACCAAGCTACACCACTTTTGAATTTAATAACAATTTTTTACTGCATCTAGCCCAGTAAATAATTTTGGGCCTGTAGCAGTGTCTGTTACTCATTGTAGTAGCCCATCTGTACCAAGCTACACCACCTTTGAATTTAATAACTATTTTTTACTGCATCTAGCCCAGTAAATAATTTTGGGCATAGTAACAGTGTCTGTTACTCATTGTAGTAGCCCATCTGTACCAAGCTACACCACCTTTGTATTTAATAACAATTTTTTACTGCATCTAGCCAAGTAAAACATTTGGGCCTGAAGCAGTGTCTGTTACTTATTGGAGTAGCCCATCTGTACGGAGATGCAGCGATACTAAATAACCAATGGTGCACAAGCTTATGGCCTTCATATTGGGCAGAACAAGTGCTGACAAAAAAACAGACACTCCTGGAACTCTTCCCAATAGTGGTAGCAATAGAAATATGGGGCGCGCGCCTGGCTAACAAAAATATACGCTTCATAACAAAAAATACTAGCCTAGCGCACTGCATTAATAAGATGGCATCATCGTCTCTCCTAGGGCTAGGCCATCTAGGCCGGCTAGCATTCCTGTGCCTAAAACACAAAGTATGGGTCCACGCTAGCCATGATGCTGAGGGGTCTAACGCTGCTGCTATCGCTTTATCACAATTCAATTGGCAGATTTTCACAGAGCTCCTCCCCAATGCCCACCCATCGGGCAACAGTTGCCCACCCTCCCTATGGGATCTATTGGCTAATAGTTGATGCCATTAATCAGAGCGTCAGTTGCCCCGTCGACGTGGCAAGCATACGGTAAGGCATGGGAAGAGTGGACACGACTAGTAGCAGGCAGATTGGTTGACTAATGTGAACAACACAGATTACAAGTCACCAAAGAATTTCTCCACCAGCTAATGATGAGGGAGTAGCATTTCACTTCCAACTACTGAATTGGGGAGATGTGACAAAGAGATTCATCATCAGACAATCCATAAAAGGGTGGAAAAGGGGTCAGCCAAGTCAGGAGTGTAGACGTCCCGTCCCGTGTCACTAAAACTGATTTCTCACTTCATATCCCTAACACCATTAACATGACACTCACAATTTGAAGCAAGACTACTGTCTACTGCATTTGCGATCGCCTTCTTTGGGGCGCTATGCATAAGCAAATTAGTCCCTCAATCCAAAATTAACACCAGTGGAGGCTTATTACAGCAGGACGTAGTCATAGCCAATAATGCAATACGTCTACGCATACGCAAATCGAAAACAGTTCAAGCGGGCAGGGGCAATTGGGTACTTCTACAACCCACAAACGGTACACTGAGTCGGGTAACAATAGTAAAAACATATATAACCATCAGATCACAGAGTAATTTCTTCCTATCACACATTGATGGAACGCCATTATCAAGATACCAGTTCCAAGCTATATTTAATAAATGCATAACATCGGCAGGGAACCACCCCAAAGATTACGGGACACACTCATTCCACATAGGCGCGGCCACGGAAGCAGCAAGAGCAGGACTGTCAGAAACGGAAGTTCAAAAGATAGGGAGATGGCGATCCACGTGTTTGTCGAGATACATAAGACCGGACTTGTTATCCTAACGTGGTTTGTTTCTTTTACAGGTGACGCTAAGCCAACTGTGTGGGTGATAGGCCACTCGTATATATATTGGGCAGAAAAAAGGGCGAAAGTCCACCCAGGCGGGAGGAAATTAGAGTTTCATAACTCATATTTCAACTGGAGAGGTATTAGAGGCCAGCAATGGCCACAGGAACTAATGGAGATAATCAAGGTAGGGAGAGAGGCAAGAGGTCCGGTCATCTTAGTTATACAGGCTGGGGGAAACGACCTAGTTCATCACAAGAGCGCATACCTAATGGCAACAATGAAACTAGACACTGAGCGCTTCAGAGAAATTTTCGCAAAACTAACTATAGTATGGTCAGAGATTGTGCTGATAGCGGTATGGCAAGTAGTGTTGAGCCACCCCCGTAGTGTTCGAGTTCGGTTCGGTTCGTGGAACACCCGTGTGTTCGCCGAACTGTTCGTCGAACTGTTCGTCGAACACCTTCGAACACCGTTAAAACCAATGGCAGGCAAACAAAAACACATAGAAACACATAGAAAACACCTTCAAAGGTGTCCAAAAGCTGACAAACTGCTCAGAAGACACAACTAACACATGGAAAAGTGACAAGTACATATAGTCATGCGAAAAGAAAAGAGGTGGAGGAGTAAAAGGAGGGGGAGACACAGATATAGGCATGTCATGCCCTTCTAAAATCCAAAAAGTGAGAAGCCGACACGTTCAGTCCGCTCCTGCCCGTGCCACCTCCGTGTCGCCGGGTTTGTGCCAGAGCCACGGTGAACCCTGACGGCCAGCCCCCCTCTCCCAATACTGGTGCCTGTCCGCTGGTGGGTCGAGCGAGCCCCCCTGTGGTGGAGGCAGCTCTAAGCTTTTTAATTTAAATTGTCTCTCTAATTTGAATAAATACACTTTAAATCCATTTACAAGGATCTATTGGAGGGCAAGTCTCATGCCAGAAGCCGCGTAATTCCAGCTCCAGTAGCGTCCACTAAAGCTGCTGCAGTTAAAAAGCTTTTATAAGGATCGAGCTCGGCTGTCCACCGCAAGGCATCCTACTGCCAGTCCGAGCCCCTATGCCTTGGGGTGCCTCCTGATGCTCTTCACTGAGTATCCCGTGGTCCCGAAGCATTTCCTTTGAAAAAATGAAGTGTCCAAACTACAGGTGGTGTAGCTTGCTTAACAGCCGGGATAATCCGCTGACTAGCAGACCCTGCTACTAGGCACAAAGTATTTCCTGGGCTAGATGCAGTTAAAAATTTGTAATTAGATACTCTCGTTGGATGCTGAGAAAGCATTCCATAGAGTCTCCTGGCACGCCATATATGATTCTCTTAAAAAGCTTGGGGTAGGGGTCTAGGGGACCCTTTTATAGCCAAAATCACGGCCCTGTATCGCAATACGTCACCTAGGCTGAAGATAAATGGAACTGTAGCACCCTGAGGGCTCGGTTGCTACAGAGGTATTGCACCTCACCCAGAGGTGTGATATCTCACTCTCAGGTAAGGATGTAGTGTGGATCAGGACCCGACACCTGCATGCATTACACCACATTGCCGTGGGGCAGGGCGACCAATATGCCCATGAGATGGGCACGACAGTCCCTGTCACTGGCTGGAGTGGGGGGAGGGAACACTGAGGAAGGGGAACCCTGTAGTGCAGGAGCAGGGAGGAAGCAGTTCCTGGGTGCATTGAGAAGGGAGTATAAAAGGTGGGCACCATCTTAGTTCAGTGCAGAGAAGTCTGAGCAGAAGTGGCAGGGAGCAGGGGCTCTGCATGAGCTCTGCTCCGGAGGCGGGCCTAGTAACAGAGGCCCAGGCCTGGAAGAGGGAGAAGGAAGGAAGAGGAGCGGAGAAGGCTCCAGGAACGAGGAACGAAGGGATCTCAGGGGTGCGGACGGGCGAGTCGCCACCGCACGCCCGAATCCACCTGCGTGGAGGGGTCAGGCCAAAGGGGGAGACCGGTCCCCGAAACTAGTGGAGGCAGGAAACGACCCTCAGCTAGAAACAGGAGGCTGTGACATTTTATGTGGCGCAGCCCCTCGCTACACCCACTAGGAAGGCACCACATAGGGTCAGGGAAACTGGCGTCAAGTTTACCAAGAGGAGGCCCGAGGCAGCCGGACAGAAGGGTTGGTAAGAAAGGCCAGACAAAGGACACACAAAGGGGGTCCTGTGAAGCGCTCCAAAGTTATCTGGGAGTTGTCTGAGCCCCTCACCTGGTGAGCACAGTACGACGTGGGCAGCCGTTACCTGCAGACGTGGTCTGGATAATAAGAATTGTGAGTAAAGGCCCTGGACTGCATCACTGACTCCGTGTCATTACTGCTGCTGCCCTGCACCATCATCCCCATCCTCCGCATACACTGCCCTGAGGCTATACTCCTCCCGTGGGGAGTTATGCTATGCTCTGCTGCACCCACAACACCAGCCTCAGCGGTCTGCCCTGGAGCGGCGGTTCACTCTGACCGCAATCCACGGGTGGCGTAGTCGGACATTTAAACATCAAAACCACATAAATAGTTCCGCCACTGGTTTGACCGCCCTGAGCCACGGAACCGGGTCGCCGCCACGGAGACTACAACCACCAGCATCCACCAAAAAGGGTCCGGCTCCGGGTGTCCCAAGGCCCAGGGGGCACGTCAGAACATTTTCATCACCTTTCACAATCACCAATGGGACAAGGCAGGGATGTTCTCTGTCCCCTCTCTTATACATCCTAATGACAGAGCACCTGCTCTCATCAATTCGCCATAACCCCAATATTAGGTGGATTGAGGTGGGAGGCACCGAGTACAAGTGCTCTCTATTTGCTGATGATGTCCTAGTATATATCACTCAATCACATATATCCATCCATGCTGTTATGGCTGAAATAGATCACTTTGTTACATGGTCAAATTTTAAAATCAATGCAGCGAAGTCTGAGGCCCTCGATGTCTCCCTCCCCAAATCCATATAGGATTCCATCCAGTCCAACTTTCCCTTTGCCCGGCCCTCACAGGGTATCAAATACTTAGGAATTCCTATTCATAGAGACCTCTCCCATCTATGTTATCTTAATTTTGGGCCCTTTATTGAACAACTCCATACAGACCACAGTTGGCAAGTTAGAACTGTAAGATTCACTACGTGAACCACTGGTGTTTTGTGGAAAAGCACATGTACACTGTGTTCCAAATTATTATGCAAAAAGTGTTTAGGAGTGATAAGGGAAGAATTTGTTTGTTTGTCAGTTAAACTCATTGATGGTGATGTGTGTCAGGGCTCTTTATATCACTGTAAGCAATTGCAGACACCTGTGCTAATTAGTTTGGCAGGTGTGTCCAATGAAAGGCAAGACTACTTAAGAAGGCTGTCTCACATTATTAAGCAGCCTACATTTTCTGCCAAAATGGGAAAGAAAAAGGATGTGTCGGCTGCTGAGAAGCAACAAATTGTGGAGTGTTTAGGTCAAGGCATGACTACAATCAACATTGTGCGATGATCAGGATGAAGTGTCTTGGCAATCAAGAAGTATGTAGCTGATTCACAGTACACACGTGTGCGTGCTGATAAGGGCAAATTGGGGACTCTTTCCTACAGGCAATTACGTCAGGTTGAAAGAGCAGCGGCAAAAAAGCCTTGTCATAGCAGCAGACAAGTTTTTGAAGCTGCTTGTGCCTCCAACGTCCCCCGAACAACAAGATGCAGGGTCCTTCAGAGGTATGCAGCTGTGCATACGCCATCCTGTCGACCTCCTCTATCCACTTCACACAAGCAGAAACGGCTCCAGTGGGCCAAACATTACATGAAGACTGATTTCAAAACTGTTTTGTTCACGGATGAGTGCCGTGCAGCGCTTGATGGTCCAGATGGATGGAGTGGAGGATGGCTGGTTGATGGACACCCCACGCAAACACGGCTACAGCGCCAACAAGGAGGAGGTGGAGTAATGTTTTGGGCTGGAATCATGGGGAGAGAGATTGTCGGCCCCTTTAGGATCCCTGAAGGCGCTAAAGATGAACTCCATAATGTATGTGGATTTTCTCAAACAGCACTTCCTGCCATGGTTCAAGAAGAAGAACCGTGTATTTCAAAGCAAGATCATTTTTCTGCATGATAATGCACCATCTCATGCTGCACATAAAACATCTGCATCTCTGGCTGATATGGGCATAAAAGGGGACAAACTTATGGTGTGACCCCCATGCTCCCCTGACCTCTACCCCATTCAGAACCTTTGGAGCATCATTAAAAGGAGTGTCTATGATGGCGGGAGGCAGTTCACATCTAAGCAACAGCTCTGGGAGGGTATTCTGTCCTCATGCAAAACAATTGAAGCAGAAACCATCCAAAACCTGACAAATTCAATGGACGAGAGAGTTCAGAAGCTCCTTTCGAACAATGGGTCCTATGTGAAAATGTAACATCACCTAGAATAAAGTTTTGAGTTGAAAATTGTTTGATTTCAGTTTCTAACAACCTGCTAATGCTTATAATTTCAAAAATGACCATTTTTTTGGTCTTTATTAAAATGAAAAGGTTGATCGAAAAGTTTGGGGGATCTAAGAGTGTGGCAACCCAGTAGTCATGATTACTTCGAATTCTGACAATATGAGGGTCATGCTGCAGGTAGTGCAGCAAGAAGGCACTTATGTGTCTTGCGCATCTCGGAGCCCCAAAATTATTTTCCGGGGTAGATGCAGCTAAAAATTATTATTAATTTTAAATCTGGTGAAGCTTTAGTATAGATGGCCTAATAGGATCAGTGCTGCACACTGCTACAAAGCCCAAATTATTTTCCAGCCAAGATACAGATAAACATGATTAGTAATTTGAAAGCTTAAAACGGTTGGTAGGGTGATTTTAACCAATCATCAAGCTTTTACTCTCCCCAGGATGACACAGGGGTAGAAAAGTCGTTTCGGATCCATGATTTGTTCATCTTTATGAACGTGAGTCTGTCTACATTATCAGTGGAGAGCCGCGTGCGCTTATCTGTCAGCACACCACCAGCAGCGCTGAACACACGTTCAGACAGAACGCTGGCTGCGGGGCATGACAAGATCTCCAAGGCGTAAGTGGCTAGCTCCGGCCATTTATCCAGATTGAAAGCCCAAAAAGAGCAAGGGTCCAGTGACACAGTCGTGGCTTCAATGTTTACTTGGAGATACTCCTGTACCATCGTCTCTAGACGTTGACTATGTGTCAGACTTCTTGTCTCCTGTGGCCTTGCAAAGGATGGGCTAAAAAAGTGGTGAAATGATTCCGCAAAATTGATGTTACCAGCAGATACTGTGGTTCTGTTACGGTTTGAGTGCTGAACACTTGACGGTCCCACGGTTGGCAAGTTGGAACTGTGAGATTCACTATGTGCACCACTGGTATTTTGTGGAAAAGCACATGTAAGATTCTGCAACAGTCTCTGCTGATACTCCTGCATGCGTGCATCCCTTTCTATGGCAGGAATAATTTCTGCAAATTTACTTTTGTACCGGGGATCTAACAGTGTGGCAACCCAGTAGTCAGGATTATTTCTAATTCTCACAATTCGAGGGTCATGTTGCAGGTAGTGCAGCAAGAAGGCACTCATGTGTGTTGCGCATCCAGGAGCACCAAGTCCCTGTTGTGTTGGTGGCGAGGTAACAATCATGCTTCCTTCCTCTGTCCTCTCCCCCCAACCTCGCACAACAGAAATGTGATCAAGGTCTCCCTCATCTGATGAGTCTTCCATCAGTTCGTCCTCCACTACTTCCTGGGCTCCTGCACCTTCCTCACTAGTTTGGCTGCTACCATGCGCCCTGGTAAAACCATCTCCCCCACCCTCACATGCCTGCCGCCTTGGTGCTGCCGACCGTCTGGACCTTGCAGATGTTAGCCCTTCCGCATACAACTCCTCCTCCTCTACTTTCTCCACCTCCTCTTGTGCCACCACCTGACTCCGAATTCTGTTTAACATGTGCTCCAGCATGTAAATCACCGGAATAGTCATGCTGATAATGGCATCGTCAGCACTAAACATCTTCGTCGCCATTTCAAAACTGTGCAGAAGGGTGCATAGGTCCCTGATCTGAGACCACTCCTCCAGCGTGATTTGCCCCACCTCTGGATCTCGTTGGCCCAGGCTATACATCAGAACGTATTGCACCAGGGCTTGTCGGTGCTGCCACTGTCGCTGCAACATGTGCAGAGTTGAATTCCACCGGGTAGGCACATCGCATTTTAGCCGGTGAAGTGGCAGGCCCAACGACTTCTGTAGAGATGTAAGTCGCTGAGCTGCGGGATGCGAACGGCAAAAGTGAGCACACAGCGACCGTGCCCTCTGCAGAAGGCAATCTAGTCTGGGATAGTGGGCTAAAAATTGCTGGACAACCAGGTTCAACACGTGAGCCATACAAGGCACGTGTGTGACATTGCCCCGGCGAAGGGCCGCACCCAGGTTTGCAGCATTGTCGCACACGGCCTTCCCTGGTTTCAGGTCCAGTGGAGACAACCATTCATGAAATTGGTTCTCCAGAGCTGACCACAACTCCTCAGCTGTGTGACTCACATTTCCCAGACATTTCAATGTAAAAACCGCCTGATGACGTTGAGCCCTACTGCCAGCATAGTAAGGAGGTGTGCAGGATCCCTTCTGCGCAGTTAGAAAGCTTGTGGCATGACCAGACAGGCTTTGGGTGCAGGTGGAAGACCGAGAGGAGGTTGAGGAGGCAGAAGCAGTGGAGGAACTTTGACATAAAGAGGATTGACGCACAACTCGTGGGGACGGCAAGACTTGGACAGCAGCCCCTTGTCCTGCTGTCACCATAGTTACCCAGCGCCCAGTCAGCGACATGTAACGCCCCTGTCCATGCCTACTCGTCCAAGTGTCTGTGGTGAAATGCACCCTGTCACACACAGAGTTTCTCAAAGAAGCGGTGATGTTGTGTGCGACATGCTGGTGGAGAAAAGGCACACCTTTCTTTGAGAAGTAGTGCCGACTGGGCATCTGGTACTGGGGCACTGCGACGGACATAAGGTCTCGAAAATCCTCTGTGTACACCAGGCGGAAAGGCAGCATTTCTGTAGCCAAGAACTTGCAGATGGTGAAATTCAACCTCTTAGCTTTCTCATGGCTAGGAGGAAATGGTCTTTTACTTGTCCACATCTGAGGGACCGAGGGCTGGCTATTGTGCTTAGACGGGGTTGATAAGGGTGTCCCCGGCAAACTGCCGGTCTGTGAGGAAGATGCAGGCGGACATGTTAGGTTGCCTTGATCCAAAGGTGGTGCTATCGATGTCGGACAGCGCTCAACACCAGCTGGTGTTACCACCTTCAAAGAAAATGATGACCTGCCAATCACGCTGGCTGTTGCGGGTAAAGAGGTGGCAGGTCTGCGCCCCAAAACAGTTGTGACTGCTGTCCCCCCAGTCACAGAGAATGAAGAGGCCGCGGATGCACAAGATATGGCAGAAGGCGGTTGGCCCGGCCGGCTAGGCCGCATTGTAGCACACTGAGCTTCCCACTGCAACTTATGCTTCATGTCCATGTGCCGGTTCATGCATGAAGTACTCAAACTATGTATTTTTTGGCCTCTACTTAGCTTTTGCTGACAAATGTTACAGATAACACGAGTTGGGTCATCTTTATCGATCTGAAAAAATGCCCAGGCTATGCAAGGCTTAGCACCCATGCGACCTGAAGAGCCACCACGACTTGTGGTGAGAGGCAGAGTTGTGTTTGAGGATGCAGTTGTTGACGTGCTTCCAGTACTACGTCTCTGTCCAGGAAGGCGCAACCTGACCTCGTCGTCACTAGCATCTTCCTCCACCTCCTCTGCTGACTTCATCTCTTGGCTGACTGTGGGTTGACAGTAAGTGGGATCTCCAACCTCATCATCATCACCCTGTGCGTTATCACACCCGTCGTCCTCAGAGCCAACCTGTTCCTGCCCTGACAAAAAACTAAAGTTGTCGCTCCAATCAGGTATTTGAGTCTTATCAACGTCTTCCTCATTGTCTCCACCAACAAGAGTTACAGTTTGGGAATGAGGGTCTACATTATGGTCAGAACCTTCTGCGTCTGGTCCTGGATCCGACTCATAAAGATTCTGGGCATCAGTGCAGATCATTTCCTCGTCTGGATTCACAGAAGCGCTGGAGTCGACCTCTGATTCCCAGGCTATAGTATGAGCAAACAGCTCTGCAGACTCAATCATCTGTTCTACCTCATACTCAGATGGGCAGCTGGAGATTTGGGAGCTGTGAGGAAGCAAGTGTGATTGGGGTGACACCTTTGAGGACTGGAGTATTTGTGATGTTGAAGTTGATGTGGAGGAGAGCCCACTTAAAGGAGCACTTGATATCCGTTGAAGCACCTGCTGTTTTTGTGCCTCATCTGGAATTTGTAGCGATTGGCGTGGCCGTAAGAAAGGGATCTTATCACATTGTCCGCTAAAAGAAGTAGACATTTTAGTTTGGCTGGAAGATGGTCTTTCTTCTGCAGATGTTACTGTTGCTTTAACACCTACCACACGGACACAACCTTTTTTCCCCTTCCCAACATGCCTATTCCCCTTTCCACCAGCAGCAGGCCTTTTTCCACTCATTTTGGTGGTTAACTAATTAACAACTCTGGAGTTGTTTGCACAAAAAAACAATGGATGGGAACCGAGCAGAGCTGAGTCGCCAAACTGTGGTATTAGGCCAAAACTATTAGCTGGGTTAGATGCAGAAAAAAATTATATTCAATTTGCAACCTGATGGAGGTCAGTATAGATGGACTAATAGAGAAAGTCCCACACACTGCTAGAAGGCCAAATATTTTTTCAGAGCTAGATGCAGAAAAAAATATATGCAGTTTGCAACCTGATGGAGGTCTGTATAGATGGATTAATAGAACAAGTCCCACACACAGCTAGAAGCCCAATATTTTTTCAGAGGTAGATGCAGAAAAAAATATATTCAGTTTGCAACCTGATGGAGGTCAGTATAGATGGACTAATACAACAAGTCCCACAAACAGGTAGAAGCCCAATTTTTTTCCAAAGGTAGATGCAGAAAAAAATATATTCAGTTTGCAACCTGATGGAGGTCTGTATAGATGGATTAATAGAACAAGTCCCACACACAGCTAGAAGCCCAATATTTTTTCAGAGGTAGATGAAGAAAAAAATATATGCAGTTTGCAACCTGATGGAGGTCAGTATAGATGGACTAATACAACAAGTCCCACACACAGCTAGAAGCCCAATATTTTTTCAGAGCTAGATGCAGAAAAAAATTATATTCAATTTGCAACCTGATGGAGGTCAGTATAGATGGACTAATAGAATGATGCTATGCCCAAAAGATTTTACTTCACTAGGTGCAGTAAAAAAATTGGTATTCTATACACAGGTGGTATATCTTGTAACACAGATAGGCTACTCCACTGACTAACACACTCTGCAGTAGGCCAAAAAGGATTAGCTTTGCTAGATTCAGCCAAATGCTGTGAAAAAAACTTGCACAGCACTGGCACAGACCTGCCTGGCAAAAACTGATAGGAACTGATGTAACCTAGTCCTGAAAAGGACTCCAATTACAATTAGTCTTTACTCCCACAATCTATCTATTTAAGAGCACAGACCTGCCTGATAAAAGTCGTAGGAAATGCTGTAACCTAGTCCTTAAAAGGACTGCAATCACAACTATTCCCTACTCCCAAGCTATCTGTAGATTTGTGCGAAAATTGGCTTGAAATTAACAAGGTATAGCGCACACAGCAACAGCGGTGCCGTCTAACACGCAGCTGCAGCAGTGAGAAAATGGTGGCGACGGGGAAAATGGCTTGGTCTTATAGGGCAAGGACATGTGACATACACTGCCAATGACACATGCCCTTGCTTGTGTGAAAAAAAGCACTTCGCTCCATGTGTGCGCTGCTGATAGGCTGACAGATTGCACCTCCCCACTGTAAATGCGGGAAAGAGAAAAAAAAAATGGAGATCTTCATTTTTCCTGCAGAGATCCATCCCCTGCCCCTCCCCCCACCCCGCTGTACACTCAAACTGCGTATTAACATTAATTTTCATCATTACTGAGAAAAAATCCAGTTATGATTTTGGTGCACGAACAGTTATCGAACATAACCTCGAACAGCCGAATTTTTCTCAAATTGTTCGTGTTCGCCGAACGGCTCGAACACCGCCCAAAACAGCTCGAATTTGAGATTGGCGAACAGTTCGAGTAGAACAACGCTCATCTCTAATGGCAAGGTGCGCGAGACATCACGGCCATCGAACGGACAAGGCGGGTAATAAATATTCGGATGGCAAAATTTAGAAGAGACAGAGGCGGTGTATAGATAAGACACCGACAACTGGAAGGAGATAAAGCAGGCCTTATATGGCCGGACGGTCTTCACTTAATGGATATTGGACTGGACATATTCCTGCCAGGACTCCAGGATGGAGTAGAACAAGCGTTAGGAGTGATGGAAGGGGGTCAGAGTCCAGCATACGAGTACGCAGGATCCTCCGTGGCCTGGAAATAGAAAGGACATGTTGGAGAGTTACACATGTTGGCCAACTTGCCGGTGTGGAGACATAGGGCATGCTGCAACAATCTGAATTATTTTAGAAATAAAATGCCTTTCTTATGGAATGAGTATAAAGAGTTAATAAAGCTGTGACCGATCCTCACCCATCCAGTTGTAAGAGTTACATTATTGTATTGTCAAGGAAAGGGGGGCGGTAGGGGGGCTGAGCGTCTGGGTTTGGTTGGGGGTCCCACAGTCTGCCTAAGCTAGATGCAGTTAAAAATTCTTATTAGATACACAGGCGTTGTAGCTTGCTTCAGAGCTGGGCTACTACACTGACTAGCAGACACTGAAGCTTTGCAGCAGACCTCTGAGCAAACAGCTCTTCAGACTCAACCATCTGTGTTACCCCAAGCCATAGTGTATGTAGTTTCTTACGGTTAAAAGGGGGGGGAGCAACCCAACCCACCAGGAATTAACGATGCCAACATCATGTAAAACACAGCAAGGGGACTCCAAAAAGAGTCTCCATTTTTTCCAAAAATTGTGGCACAGACACCACTTCAGTGGCATCAAATGCCACAGAGTTGCTTAAAACGGTTTGTGAGGTGATTTTACAAAATCCTCCAGCTTTTAGTCTCCCCAGGATGACACAGGGGTAGAAAAGTCCTTGCGGATCCATGATTTGTTCATCTTTATGAACGTGAGTCTGTCTACATTCTCAGTGGACAGCCGCATGCGCTTATCTGTCAGCACACCACCAGCAGCGCTGAACACACGTTCAGAGAGAACGCTGGCTGCAGGGCATGACAAGATCTCCAAGGCGTGAGTGGCGAGCTCCGGCCATTTTTCCAGATTGGAAGCCCAAAATGAGCAAGGGTCCAGTGACCCAGTCATGGCTTCGATGTTCACTTGGAAATACTCCTGTACCATCCTCTCTAAGCGTTGACTATGTGTCAGACTTCTTGTCTCCTGTGGCCTTGCAAAGGATGGTCTAAAAAAGTGGTGAAACGATTCCACAAAATTGCTGTTACCAGCAAATACTGTGTTACTGTTACGGTTTGAGTGATGAAGACTCAACAGTCCCACCTTTGGCAAGTTAGAACTGTGAGATTCACTACGTGCACCACTGGTGTTTTGAGGAAAAGCACATGTAAGTTTCTGCAACAGCCTCTGCTGATACTCCTGCATGCTTGAATCCTTTTCTATGGCAGGAATTAATTCGGCAAGTTTACTTTTGTACCGGGGATCTAAGAGTGTGGCAATCCAGTAGTGGGGATTACTTCGAATTCTGAAAATCCGAGGGTCATGTTGCAGGTAGTGCAGCAAGAAGGCACTCCTGTGTCTTGCGGATCAAGGAGGACCAAGTCCTTGTTGTGTTGGTAGTGAGGTAAGAATCATGCTTCCTTCCACTGCCCTCTCCCCCCAACAGAAATGTGATCAAGGTCTCCCTCATCTGATGAGTCTTCCATGCCCATCGCCAGTTCGTCCTCCACTTCTTCCTCGGCTCCTGCACCTTCCTCAACAGTTTGGCTGCTACCATGTGCCCTGGTTAATCCCTCTACCCCACCATTCCATGCCTGCCGCCTTGGTGCTGCCGACCGTCTGGACCTTGGAGATGTTGTGACTTCCACATACGACTCCTCCTCTACTTCCTCCACCTCCTCTTGTCCCACCACCTGACTCCAAATTCTGTTTAACATGTGCTCCAGCATGTAAATAACCAGAATAGTAATGCTGATAATGGCATCGTCAGCACTAAACATCTTCGTCGCCATTTCAAAACTGTGCAGAAGGGTGCATTGGTGCCTGATCTGAGACCACTACTGTAGCGTGATTTTCCCCACCTCTGGATCTCATTGGCCCAGGCTATACGTCAGAACGTATTGCACCAGGGCTTGTCAGTGCTGCCACAGTTGCTGCAACATGTACAGAGTTGAATTCCACCGTGTCGGCACATCGCATTTTAGCCAGTGAACGGGCAGGCCCAACGACTTCTGTAGAGATTTAAGTCGTTGAGCTGCGGGATGCGAACGGCGGAAGTGAGCACACAGCGACCGTGCCCTCTGCAGAAGGCCATCTAGTCCAGGATAGTGGGCTAAAAATTGCTGGACAACCAGGTTCAACACATGAGCCATACAAGGCACGTGTGTGACATTGCCCCGGAGAAGGGCCGCACCCAGGTTTGCAGTGCGACACCCCAGGGGTCTGGTTGCCGCAGTAATAGAGATATTATGTCTGAGAGCAAGTGGGAGGTTTCTCTGGTCAGGATCCCTAAACATGCAACACGGTCCGCCCAGACCTGGGAGGGGAGGAATCTGCCCTTAAATACTGGGTCTGGGGCGGGATTAGAGTAGTCAGAGCCTGGAGTACAGTTACAGACACAGGGAAAGCAAGAACAGGAGCTCTGTAGGAGCAGTAGCAGAAGTCCAGGGGCTGGAGCTGAGCAGAGCTCGCCCTGGACGAAGACACTAAAACCGGACACAGGAGTCCGAGGCTGTGGGGACTGATATACACCCAGCAGCAGAAACCAACCGGCAGGGGATTCCAGGTCCTCTGGCCATAGAAGCCCGGAGGCTCAGTCACAAAGAAGGGACCAGCGCCGCCATCCAGGAGCGGAGGCTAACAGAAGGCCCCAAGTCACCAGCCATACGGGTGAGCACCACACGGTATACTCAGGGACGTGGGCTACTTGTAACCGCTGACAGCAAGGTAGCCAGGAAGAGTGCAGATAAACGGGGAGGCCTAAAACTCCACCTGGCCAGGGGAACTCCTGCTTGCGCGCAGACTGACCAGGCCACTTATACTAGCCAGTACTCCCGGGAGGGTCTGCCTTGTACCATCAGTAAAGACCCTGAACTGCACCACACGTCTCTGTGATTCCTTGCCGCTCCTGCACCATTAGCACTGGGACCCTCAGACCATCACTCCCATCATCTTCGACATTAGCTGCCCTGAGGCAATACTTCATCCCATACTCGGCTGCGCAAACAACATCAGCCTCAGCGGTCTGCAGCGCATCGGCGGTCCCCACTGACCGCAATCCACGGGTGGCGTAGTCGGACACTTATTACAATACAAATAGACTGCCACTGGTTTGACCACGCTGGGCACGGACCGGGTCACCGCCACATGGAGACTACAACCCCCAGCATTCTACAACAGGCCCGGTTCCGGGTTCCCCTGCACAACACAGGCCCAGGGGGCGCGTCAACTTTGGCGTAGTCGGCAGGATTTCGTGCCCGCAACCACCGGGTACTGCGTGCCTGAAAAAGAGACTTTTATACTTACCTGTGGTGAAGTTTCCCGCCGTCCGGAGTCATTTCCCGCCATCCGGAGCCATTTCCCACCAACAGACGCCATCTTGGACCGTTTTCCGCCGTCTTCTGCCTTCTTCCCGCCATCCGCAGCTGCTTCCCACCTTCGGACGCCATCTTCCGGACGCCGCACGGGAAGAAGAGGGGCGTGGACGCTGAAAGCGCGCGAGATCCGAACCTCCGCCCCACGCTCTGACGCTGCGCAAGGTCCTGGAAGGGAGGAAGAGCGACGCTGACGTCATCGGAGCGCGACGCCAGGTCCTCAACCCCGACGATCGACTGCGGAGCCGCGGCCTATGGAAGAAGAGCATCGCAAGGTAGGCCACGGTCCACTAGGGGGGAGGAGGATGCCTGATACCGAGGGGAGCTCCACTGCCACAGCCACCACCAGCGCAACCGCTGCTGCGGTCATGCCCTTCACCATGCCCTATATCCCGGGGGCAACCTGGCTACCCCAGTACTCAGGGGAGTCACATACTCTAAATGACTTTAGAGAAAGACTGGATAGCCTCTTCCAGGTGTACCCCCTCACAGAAGAGCAAAAAGTGAGCATCCTGGTGGCCCAATTAATCGGGGCAGCCCAAAGGGAGGTAAAGTCCTGGCTACCTGGGAGGAAGAGGACTGTCAGAGAAATACTAGCCCGGCTGAAAGACACATTTGACACCCGCACCTCAGCCGAAATAAAACTAAGATTTTATGGGTGCAAACAACGGGCTCATGAAAGTATAAGAGACTATGCTTTAAACTTACAAGAGGCCCTGAGAGCCATTAAGCAGGCAGACCCTGACAGCGTGGGAAATGAAGATAAGCTGTTGACTGAACAATTTATTGAGGGTCTACTGTGCAATGCCCACCGAACCCAGTTGCGGGCAATGGCCTTACAGGACCCTGACCTGGACTTTGCACAGTTCAAGGACAGAGCCATCCGGGTGCTCCGAGAACTGGCACCAGGTGGCGCTGTGACCCACAGGCGCCCTGCTATCACTTACCACCAGGAGACGGCGCCCTTGTCTGCAGGGCCTGTGGGAGCTGATGCGCAGGCTTTAAACAGTGACCCGGCTACAGACCTGCACCTTCAGGTCCAAGAGCTGACTAAGAGCATTGCCGCGCTAACCAGAACTGTGCAGTCTTTACAGGTCTCTTCTCCAGGAAAGATCCAGCTGGCATCCGGACCGGAGGACGTCCCGTGGCGCCGACTGAGGAGGACCCCACCGGCCAGAGGAAGACCCAGCGACAGATACAACGAGGACGGACGACCCATCTGCCGCCGCTGCAATCAACCCGGACATGTGGCAAGGTACTGTCATTTAAACGGGCACAACCTAGGGTAGAGGGCCAACCCCCAGGCATAAGACCATCAGGCCCATCAAACTGGCGTGATAAATACGTAGGGGGACATCCAATCTTGCCTGTGGTACTGGATGGCATTCCTATGAGTGCCCTACTAGACACCGGGTCACAGGTCACCACCATCCCGTATGTGCTCTTCAAGCAGTACTGGAATGACTCGGACATAACCCGCTACCCAGATGACGACCTGAGTATCATCGCCAGCAATGGTCAGCCCGTGCCACCTGAGAAGAAAAGACCGAGCCAGCCAGAAGACTCCCCTGCAGCCCATCATCACCGGACAGCCGCTGGAACTGGTGGCCCTGGACCATGTGAAACTGGCTCCAAGCAGATCTGGGTATGTCTACGCCCTCACAATCGTAGATCATTACTCCCGGTTCCTGGTGATGGTCCCGGTCAAGGACTTAACGGCTCAAACAGCAGCTAGAGCCTTCCAGCAGCACTTCTGCCGTCCACACAGGTACCCGGACCAAGTGCTGACAGACCAAGGACCAGCCTTTGAAGCGGAGGTCTTCCAGGAGTTCTGCAACCTGTATGGCTGCAAGAAGATAAGAACAATGCCCTATCACCCTCAAACCAATGGACTCTGCGAGAAGATGAACCAGGTGGTGATAGATCTGCTAAAAACATTGCCCCTGGAAGAACGCAGTCTGTGGCCTGAGAAACTGCCCGATCTGGTGGACCTGTATAACCACATCCCTGTAGGTTCCACCAACTGTACCCCGGCTTACCTAATGAGAGCAAGACCTGGTAAGCTGCCTATTGACCTGGATATGGGAGTC
Source organism: Phyllobates terribilis (assembly GCF_046119375.1). Lineage (NCBI taxonomy): Eukaryota > Metazoa > Chordata > Amphibia > Anura > Dendrobatidae > Phyllobates > Phyllobates terribilis. The sequence continues at coordinate 49,504,873 of NW_027362773.1, forward strand.
CTGACGCCTGAGGACACCTCGCAGGAGGCAGACTGGGATACAGAACGGCAGCAGCAGTATCGGAAAGTACAGGAGAGCGTCGAGCGAAGTCTGTCTCAAGCTAGAGAAAGGCAAGAGAAGGCTTATAACCAGTATGCTCCCGCTGTTCCCCTGGTACCTGGAGAGCAGGTCTTGAAGAGGAAGAGGCGGCTCCACAAGTTGGACGACCAGTGGGAGAAGGACCCATACACCGTACTGCCATCAAGCCATGAGAACCCAAAAATCTGCGTAATCAGTAAGGATGGAGGAGAAACCACAGCCATTGTCTCCAGAGACCACCTGAAGAAGTGTCCCGAGCAGCTGCAAAGCCCTGAAGAAGATCAAGAAAACCCTCAACCCGCAGAGGAAAGGGAAGAAATGATCAGTACCGTACTTGGAGACTTCCCCAGGTCTTGGACACAAGTAAACGGCGCTGTCGTGGTACCCGTCCTCACCTTTCTCCAGCCAACCCCGCAAGTGCCTACAGAGGAACCGGTAGAGCTGGAAGAGCAGCCGGCCCAAGAGGCAGAAGAGTCCACACCAGCAGTACAGGAGGATCAACCCTCTGCTAGTAGTGAGCATGCCGTGCCCCTAGTGAGCCAAAGAGTGCGCAGAAAGCTGCCCAGCTTGCCCATAACACCTCCTACACCCTGTAGTGCAGAATCAGTTAGTGAGCTCCGTAGGTCCACTAGAGTCACTAGAGGTCAGATGCCCGCTCGCTGGAGAATCTAAACCAATACACTGTAAAGTTGACTGTTTATTGAAAAATGTTTATGGTTTATGTTTGTTGCCTGTTACTAATTGTGTTTCTCAGTTACCCTGCAGATTTATTTGGACTAACAGGTTATGGACACTGGATAACCGGAACAGTTTTGTAGATAGTTGCACCTTGGTGCCTCTTGCGAAGACGGCCGCGGAAGAGAAAACCTGTCTGGCGTGGCCTCCTTGCGGCCCAAAGTAGTTAGTCTAACCTTGCAGCCACGCCCAAGGACAATGCAAGGGGTTTGCTTTGGACAGGTCCCCTATTCTGTGCCAAGACTTCGCCTTGTTGGGTGTTATACCTTGTATTTATGTTTCTTCAAAAATGTGTTTAGTCCCGGAGTACTAAAATTTACTAGGGGGGAATGCGACACCCCAGGGGTCTGGTTGCTGCAGTAATAGAGATATTATGTCTGAGAGCAAGTGGGAGGTTTCTCTGGTCAGGATCCCTAAACATGCAACACGGTCCGCCCAGACCTGGGAGGGGAGGAATCTGCCCTTAAAAACTGGGTCTGGGGCGGGATTAGAGTAGTCAGAGCCTGGAGTACAGTTCCAGACACAGGGAAAGCAAGAACAGGAGCTCTGTAGGAGCAGTAGCAGAAGTCCAGGGGCTGGAGCTGAGCAGAGCTCGCCCTGGACGAAGACACTAAAACCGGACACAGGAGTCCGAGGCTGTGGGGACTGATATACACCCAGCAGCAGAAACCAACCGGCAGGGGATTCCAGGTCCTCTGGCCATAGAAGCCCGGAGGCTCAGTCACAAAGAAGGGACCAGCGCCGCCATCCAGGAGCGGAGGCTAACAGAAGGCCCCAAGTCACCAGCCATACGGGTGAGCACCACACGGTATACTCAGGGACGTGGGCTACTTGTAACCGCTGACAGCAAGGTAGCCAGGAAGAGTGCAGATAAACGGGGAGGCCTACAACTCCACCTGGCCAGGGGAACTCCTGCTTGTGCGCAGACTGACCAGGCCCCTTATACTAGCCAGTACTCCCGGGAGGGTCTGCCTTGTACCATCAGTAAAGACCCTGAACTGCACCACACGTCTCTGTGATTCCTTGCCGCTCCTGCACCATTAGCACTGGGACCCTCAGACCATCACTCCCATCATCTTCCACATTAGCTGCCCTGAGGCAATACTTCTCCCGTGGGGAGTCATCCCATACTCGGCTGCGCAAACAACATCAGCCTCAGCGGTCTGCAGCGCAGCGGCGGTCCCCACTGACTGCAATCCACGGGTGGCGTAGTCGGACACTTATTACAATACAAATAGACTGCCACTGGTTTGACCAACCTGGGCACGGACCGGGTCACCGCCACACGGAGACTACAACCCCCAGCATTCTACAACAGGCCCGTTTCCGGGTTCCCCTGCACAACACAGGCCCAGGGGGCGTGTCAGCAGCATTGTCGCACACGGCCCTCCCTGGTTGCAGGTCCAGTGGAGACAACCATTCATGAAACTGGGTCTCCAGAGCTGACCACAACTTCTCAGCTGCGTGACTCACATTTCCCAGACATTTCAAAGTAAACACCACCTGATGCCGTTGAGCCCTGCTGCCAGCATAGTAAGGAGGTGTGCAGGATTCCTTCTGCGCAGTTAGAAAGCGGGTGGCATTACCAGACAGGCTTTGGGTGCAGGTGGAGGACCGAGAGGAGGTTGAGGAGGCAGAAGCAGTGGAGGAACTTCTAGATAAAGAGGATTGACGCACAACTCGTGGGGATGGCAAGACTTGAAAAGCAGCCCCTTGTCCTGCTGTCACCATAGTTACCCAGTGCCCAGTCAGCGACATTGTTATGTAACGCCCCTGTCCATGCCAACTAGTCCAAGTGTCTGTGGTGAAATGCACCCTGTCACACACAGAGTCTCTCAAAGAAGCGGTGATGTTGTGTGCGACATGCTGGTGTAGCGCAGGCACACCTTTCTTTGAGAGTAGTGCCGACTGGGCATCTGGTACTGGGGCACTGCGACGGACATAAGGTCTCGAAAATCCTCTGTGCCCACCAGGCGGAAAGGCAGCATTTCTGAAGCCAACAGCTTGCAGATGGTGAAATTCAACCTCTTAGCTTTGTCATGGCTAGGAGGAAATGGTGTTTTACTTGTCCACATCTGGGGGACCGAGGGCTGGCTGTTGTGCTTAGTAGAGATGAACGGTGTTCGACTCGAACTGTTCGCCAATCTCAAATTCAAGCTGTTTTGTGCGGTGTTCGAGCCGTTCAGCAAACACGAACAATTTGAAAAAAATTCAGCTGTTCGAGGTTATGTTCGATAACTGTTCGTGCACAAAAATCATAACTGGATATTTTCTCAGTAATGCTGAAAATTAATGTTAATACGCAGTTTGAGTGTACAGCGGGGCGGGGGGAGGGGCAGGGGATGGATCTCTGCATAAATAATGAAGATCTCCATTTTTTTTTCTCTTTCCCGCATTTATAGTGGGGAGGTGCAATCTGTCAGCCTATCAGCAGCGCACACACGGAGCGAACTGCTTTTTTTCACACAAGCAAGGGCATGTGTCATTGGCAGTGTATGTCACATGTCCTTGCCCTATAAGACCCAGCCGTTTTCCCCGTCGCCACCATTTTCTCACTGCTGCAGCTGCATGTTAGACGCCACCGCTGTTGCTGTGTGCGCTATACTTTCAGTGTTAATTTCAAGCCAATTTTCGCACAAATCTACAGATAGCTTGGGAGTAAGGAATAGTTGTGATTGCCATCCTTTTGAGGACTAGGTTACATAATTTCCTATCACTTTTATCAGGCAGGTCTGTGCTCTTAAATAGATAGGTTGGGAGTAAAGACTAATTGTAATTGCAGTCCTTTTGAGGGCTATGTTACATCAGTTCCTATCACTTTTATCAGGCAGGTCTGTGCTCTTAAATAGATAGGTTGGGAGTAAAGACTAATTGTAATTTCAGTCCTTTTGAGGGCTAGGTTACATCAGTTCCTATCACTTTTTGCCAGGCAGGTCTGTGCTAGTGCTGTGCAGGTTTTTTTCACAGCATTTGGCTAAATCTAGCAAAGCAAATCCTTTTTGGCCTCTTGCAGTGTGTGTTAGTCAGTGGAGTAGCCTATCTGTTGCAAGCTACACCACCTGTGTATAGAATACAATTTTTTTTAATGCACCTAGTGAAGTAAAACCTTTTGGGCATAGCATCATTCTATTAGTCCATCTATACTAACCTCCACCAGGTTGCTAATTCAAAATATTTTTTATCTGCATCTAGCTCTGAAAAAATATTTGGGCTTGGGCTTGTAGCAGTGTGTGGGACTTGTTCTGTTAGTCCATCTATGCTAACCTCCACCAGGTTGCAAATTCAAAATAATTTTTATCTGCATCTAGCTCTGAAAAAATATTTGGGCTTGGGCTTGTAGCAGTGTGTGAGACTTGTTCTATTAGTCCATCTATACTAACCTCCACCAGGTTGAAAATTTAAAATAACTTTTATCTGCATCTAGCTCTGAAAAATATTTGGGCTTCGGCTTGTAGCAGTGTGTGGGACTTGTTCTATTAGTCCATCTATACTAACCTCCACCAGGTTGCAAATTCAAAATAATTTTTATCTGCATCTAGCTCTGAAAAAATACTTGGGCTTGGGCTTGAAGCAGTGTGTGGGACTTGTTCTATTAGTCGATCTAAACTAACCTCCACCAGGTTGCGAATTCAAAATAATTTTTATCTGCATCTAGCTCTGAAAAAATATTTGGGCTTGGGCTTGTAGCAGTGTGTGGGACTTGTTCTATTAGTCCATCTATACTAACCTCCACCAGGTTGCAAATTCAAAATAATTTTTATCTGCATCTAGCTCTGAAAAAATATTTGGGCTTCGGCTTGTAGCTGTGTGTGGGACTTGTTCTATTAGTCCATCTATACTAACCTCCACTAGGTTGCAAATTAAAAATAATTTTTATCTGCATCTAGCTCTGAAAAAATATTTGGGCTTCGGCTTGTAGCAGTGTGGGGGACTTGTTCTATTAGTCCATCTATACTAACCTCCACCAGGTTGCAAAGTCAAAATAATTTTTGTCTGCATCTAGCACTGAAAAAATATTTGGGCTTCGGCTTGTAGCATGTGTGGGACTTGTTCTATTAGTCATTATATACTAACCTCCACCAGGTTGCAAATTCAAAATAATTTGTATCTGCATCTAGCTCTGAAAAAATATTTGGGCTTCGGCTTGTAGCAGTGTGTGGGACTTGTTCTATTAGTCCATCTATACTAACCTCCACCAGGTTGGAAATTCAAATTAATTTTTATCTGCATCTAACCCAGCCAATACTTTTGGGCTAATACCACAGTTTGGCCACTCAGCTCTGCTTGGTTCCCATCCATTGTTTTTTGTGCAAACAACTCCAGAGTTGTCAATTCGTTAACCACCAAAATGAGTGGAAAAAGGCCTGCTGCTCGTGGAAAGGGGAATAGGCGTGTTGGGAAGGGAAAAAAAGGTTGTTTCCGTGGGGTAGGTGTTAAAGCAACAGTAACATCTGCAGAAGAAAGACCATCTTCCAGCTAAACTAAGATGTCTACTTCTTTTAGCGGACAATGTGACAAGATCCCTTTCTTACTGCCACGCCAATCGCTACAAATTCAAGATGAGGCACAAAAACAGCAGGTGCTTCAACGGATTTCAAGTGCTCCTTTAAGTGGGCTCTCCTTCACCTCAACTTCAACATCACAAATACTCCAGTCCTCAGAGGTGTCACCCCAATCGCACTTGCTTCCTCACAATTCCCAAGTCTCCAGCTGCCCGTCTGAGTATGGGGTAGAACAGATGGTTGAGTCAGCAGAGCTGTATTCTCATTCTATAGCCTGGGAATCAGAGGTCGGCTCCAGAGCTTCTGTGAATCCAGACGAAGAAATGATCTGCACTGATGCCCAGAATCTTTATGAGTCGGATCCAGGACCAGACGCAGAAGGTTCTGACCATAATGTAGACCCTCGTTCCGAAACTGTAACTCCTGTTTGTGGAGACAATGAGGAAGACGATGATGAGACTCAAATACCTGAATGGAGCGACAACTTTAGTTTTTTGTCAGGGCAGGAAGAGGTTGGCTCTGAGGACGATGGGTGTGATAACACACAGGGTGATGATGACGAGGTTGGAGATCCCACTTACTGTCAACCCACAGTCAGTCAATCGAGGAGGTCAGCAGTGGATGTGGAGGAGGATGCTAGTGACGACGAGGTCAGGTTGCGACTATCTGGACAGAGACGTAGTACTGTAAGCACGTCAACAGCTGCATCCTCAAACACAACTCTGCCTCTGACCACAAGTCGTGGTGGCTCTTCAGGTAGCATGGGTGCTAAGCCTTGCATAGCCTGGGCATTTTTTCAGATCGATAAGGATGACCCAACTTGTGTTGTCTGTAACATTTGTCAGCAAGAGCTAAGTAGAGGCCAAAAAATACATAGTTTGAGTACTTCATGCATGAACCGGCACATGGATATGAAGCATAAGTTGCAGTGGGAAGCTCACTGTGCTACAATGCGGCCTAGCCAGCCGGGCCAACCACCGTCTGCCACATCTTGTGCATCCGCGGCCTCTTCATCCTCTGTGACTGGGGGGACAGCAGTCACACCTGTTTTGGGACGCAGACCTGCCACCTCTTTACCCGCAAAAGTCAGCGTGATTGGCAGGTCATCATTTTCTTTGGAGGTGGAAACACCAGCGGGTGTTCAGCGCTGTCCGACATCGATAGCACCACCTTTAGATCAAGGCAACCTAACATGTCCACCTGCATCTTCCTCACAGACCGGCAGTTTGCCGGGGACACCCTTCTCAACCCCGTCTAAACACAGCAGCCAGCCCTCGGTCCCTCAGATGTGGACAAGTAAAATACCATTTCCTCCTAGCCATGAGAAAGCTAAGAGGTTGAATTTTACCATCAGCCAACTCTTGGCTACAGAAATGCTGCCTTTCCGCCTGGTGGACACAGAGGATTTTCGAGACCTTATGTCCGTCACAGTGCCCCAGTACCAGATGCCCAGTCGGCACTACTTCTCAAAGAAAGGTGTGCCTGCGCTCCACCAGCATGTCGCACACAACATCACCACTTCTTTGAGAAACTCTGTGTGTGACAGGGTGCATTTCACCACAGACACTTGGACGAGGAGGCATGGACAGGGGCGTTACATGTCGCTGACTGGGCACTGGGTAACTATGGTGACAGCAGGACAAGGGACTGCTGTCCAAGTCTTGCCGTCCCCACGAGTTGTGCTTCAATCCTCTTTATCTCGAAGTTCCACCACTGCTTCTGCCTCCTCAACCTCCTCTCGGTCCTCCACCTACACCCAAAGCCTGTTTGGTAATGCCACAAGCTTTCTAACTGCATAGAAGGGATCCTGCACACCTCCTTTCTATGCTGGCAGCAGGGCTCAACGTCATCAGGCGGTTTTTACTTTGAAATGTCTGGGAAATGTAAGTCACACAGCTGAGGAGTTGTGGTCAGCTCTGGAGAACCAGTTTCATGAATGGTTGTCTCCACTGGACCTGAAACCAGGGAAGGCTGTGTGCGACAATGCTGCAAACCTGGGTGCGGCCCTTCTCCGGGGCAATGTCACACACGTGCCTTGTATGGCTCACGTGTTGAACCTGGTTGTCCAGCAATTTTTAGCACACTATCCCGGATGAGATGGCCTTCTGCAGAGGGCACGGTCGCTGTGTGCTCACTTCCGCCGTTCGCATTCCGCAGCTCAGCGACTTACATCTCTACAGAAGTCGTTGGGCCTGCCACTTCACCGGCTAAAATGCGATGTGCCTACCCGGTGGAATTCAGCTCTGCACATGTTGCAGCGACTGTGGCAGCACCGACAAGCCCTGGTGCAATACGTTCTGACGTATAGCCTGGGCCAACGAGATCCAGAGGTGGGGCAAATCACGCTGGAGGAGTGGTCTCAGATCAGGGACCTAGGCACCCTTCTGCACAGTTTTGAAATGGCGACGAAGATGTTTAGTGCTGACGATGCCATTATCAGCATGACTATTCTGGTGATTTACATTCTGGAGCACATGTTAAACAGAATTCGGAGTCAGGTGGTGGCACAAGAGGAGGTGGAGGAAGTAGAGGAGGAGGAGTTGTATGCGGAAGGGCTAACATCTGCAAGGTCCAGACGGTCGGCAGCACCAAGGCGGCAGGCATGTGAGGGAGGGGGAGATAGTTTTACCAGGGCGAATGGTAGCAGCCAAACTAGTGAGGAAGGTGCAGGAGCCCAGGAAGAAGTGGAGGACGAACTGATGGAAGACTCATCAGATGAGGGAGACCTAGATGACATTTTTGTTGTGCGAGGTTGGGGGGAGGGGGCAGAGGAAGGAAGCATGATTGTTACCTCGCCACCAACACAACAGGGACTTGATGCTCCTGGATGCGCAAGACACATGAGTGCCTTCTTGCTGCACTACCTGCAACATGACCCTCGAATTGTGAGAATTAGAAATAATCCTGACTACTGGGTTGCCACACTGTTAGATCCCCGGTACAAAAGTAAATTTGCAGAAATTATTCCTGCCATAGAAAGAGATGCACACATGCAGGAGTATCAGCAGAGACTGTTGCAGAATCTTACATGTGCGTTTCCACAAAACACTAGTGGTGCACGTAGTGAATCTCACAGTTCCAACTTGCCAACCGTGGGACCGTCGAGTGTTCAGCACTCAAAAGGTAACAGAAACACAGTATCTGCTGGTAACATCAATTTTGCGGAATCATTTCACCACTTTTTTAGCCCATCCTTTGCAAGGCCACAGGAGACAAGAAGTCTGACACATAGTCAACGCCTAGAGACGATGGTACAGGAGTATCTTCAAGTAAACATTGAAGCCATGACTGTGTCACTGGACCCTTGCTCTTTTTGGCCTTCCAATCTGGATAAATGGCCGGAGCTCGCCACTTAAGCCTTGGAGATCTTGTCATGCCCCGCAGCCAGCGTTCTGTCTGAACGTATGTTCAGCGCTGCTGGTGGTGTGCTGACAGATAAGCGCACGCGGCTCTCCACTGATAATGTAGACAGACTCACGTTCATAAAGATGAACAAATCATGGATCCGAAACGACTTTTCTACCCCTGTGTCATCCTGGGGAGAGTAAAAGCTTGATGATTTGTTAAAATCACCTCACCAACTGTTTTAAGCTTTCAAATTACTAATCATGTTTATCTGTATCTTGGCTGAAAAATAATTTGGGCCTTGTAGCAGTGTGCAGTACTGATTCTATTAGGCCATCTATACTAAACTCCACCAGATTTAAAATTACTAATCATGTTTATCTGTATCTTGGCTGGAAAATAATTTGGGCCTTGTATCAGTGTGCAGTACTGATTCTATTAGGCCATCTATACTAAACTCCACCAGATTTAAAATGACTAATCATGTTTATCTGTATCTTGGCTGGAAAATAATTTGGGCCTTGTAGCAGTTTGCAGTGCTGATTCTATTAGGCCATCTATACTAAACTCCACCAGATTTAAAATGACTAATCATGTTTATCTGTATCTTGGCTGGAAAATAATTTGGGCCTTGTAGCAGTTTGCAGTACTGATTCTATTAGGCCATCTATACTAAGCTCCACCAGCTTTCAAATTAATAATAATTGTTAGCTGCATCTAGCCCGGAAAATAATTTTGGGGCTCCTAGATGCGCAGGACACATGAGTGACTTCTTGCTGCACTACCTGCAACATGACCCTCAGATTGTCAGAATTCGAAATAATCCTGACTACTGCGTTGCCAAACTCTTAGATCCCCGACACTCTTCGATCAACCTTTTCATTTTAATAAAGAACAAAAAAATTGTCATTTTTGAAATTATAAGCATTAGCAGGTTATTAGAAACTGAAATCAAACAGTTTTCAACTCAAAACTTTATTCTAGGTGATGTTACATTTGTACATAGGACCCCTTGTTCGAAAGGAGCTTCTGAACTCTCTCGTCCATTGAATTTGTCAGGTTTTGGATGGTTTCTGCTTCAATTGTTTTGCATGAGGACAGAATACCCTCCCAGAGCTGTTGCTTAGATGTGAACTGCCTCCCGCCATCATAGACACTCGTTTTGATGATGCTCCAGAGGTTCTCAATGGGTTTGAGGTCAGGGGAGCATGGGGGTCACACCATAAGTTTGTCCCCTTTTATGCCCATATCAGCCAGAGATGCAGATGTGCTATGTGCAGCAAGAGATGGTGCATTATCATGCATGAAAATGATCTTGCTGCGGAATACATGGTTCTTCTTCTTGAACCATGGCAGGAAGTGCTGTTTGAGAAACTCCACATACATTATGGAGTTCATCTTTACCCCTTCAGGGAGCCTAAAGGGGCCGACAATCTCTCTCCCCATGATTCCAGCCCAAAACATTACTCCACCTCCTCCTTGTTGGCGCCGTAGCCGTGTTTGCATGGGGTGTCCTTCAACCAGTCATCCTCCACTCCATCCATCTGGACCATCGAGCATTGCACGCCACTCATCGGTGAACAGAACAGTTTTGAAGTCAGTCTTCATGTATTGTTTGGCCCACTGGAGCCGTTTCTGCTTGTGTACAGTGGATAGAGGAGGTTGACAGGATGGCTTACGCACAGCTGCAAACCTCTGAATGACCCTGCATCTTGTTGTTCGGGGGACGTTGGAGGCACCAGCAGCTTCAAAAACTTGTCTGCTGCTATGACAAGGCTTTTCTGCCGCTGCTCTTTTAACCTGCCGTAATTGCCTGTAGGAAAGAGTCCTCAATTTTCCCTTATCAGCAAGCACACGTGTGTGCTGTGAATCAGCTACATACTTCTTGATTATGCGGTGATCAGGATGAAGTGTCTTGGCAATGTTGATTGTAGTCATGCCTTGACCAAAACACTCCACAATTTGTTGCTTCTCAGCAGCCGACACATCCTTTTTCTTTCCCATTTTGGCAGAAAATGTAGGCTGCTTAATAATGTGGGATAGCCTTCATAAGTAGACTTGCATTTCATTGGACACACCTGCCAAACTAATTAGCACAGGTGTCTGCAATTGCTTACAGTGATATAAAGAGCCCTGACACACATCACCATCAATGAGTTTAACTGACAAAAAAAAAAATTCTTACCTTATCACTCCTAAACACTTTTTCCATAATAATTTGGAACACAGTGTACATGTGCTTTTCCACAAAACACCAGTGGTTCACTTAGTGAATCTTACAGTTCTAACTTGCCAACCGTGGTCTGTATGTTGTTGTTTAATAAAGGGCCCAAAATTAAGATAACATAGATGGGAGAGATCTCTATGAATAGGAATTCCTAAGTATTTGATACCCTGTGCGGGCCAGGCAAAGGGAAAGTTGGACTGGATGGAATCCTGTATGGATTTAGGGAGGGAGACATCGAGGGCCTCAGACTTCGCTGCATTGATTTTAAAATTTGACCATGTAACAAAGTGATCTATTTCAGCCATAACAGCAGGGATGGATATATGTGATTGAGTGATATATACTAGGACATCATCTGCAAATGCAGAGCACTTGTACTCGGTGCCTCCCACCTCAATCCACCTAATATTGGGGTTATGGCGAATTGATGAGAGCAGGTGCTCCATCACTAGGATGTATAAGAGAGGGGACAGAGGACATCCCTGCCTTGTCCCACTGGTGATTATGAAAGGTGATGAAAATGTTCCATTTATTTTCAGCCTAGGTGACATATTGCGATACAGGGCTGTGATTTTGCCTATAAAAGGGTCCCCTAGACCCCTACCCAAAGCTTTTTAAGAGAATAATATATGGCGTGCCAGGAGACTCTATGAAATGCTTTCTCAGCATCCAACGAGAGTATCTAATTACAAATTTTTAACTGCATCTTCCCCAGAAAATACTTTGTGCCTTGTAGCAGTGTCTGCTAGTCAGCGGATTATCCCAGCTGTTAAGCAAGCTACACCACCTGTAGTTTGGACACTTATTTTTTTCAAAGGAAATGGTTCGGGCCCCCGGGACGCTCAGTGAAGAGCCTCAGGTAGGAACCCCAAGGCACAGGGGCTGGGACTGGCGGTAAGACGCCTTGCGTTGCACCGCCAAGCTCGATCCTTATAAAAGCTTTTTAACTGCAGCAGCTTTAGTGGACGCTACTGGAGCTTGAATTACCGCGGCTGCTGGCATGAGACTTGCCCTCCAATAGATCCTTGTAAAAGGATTTAAAGTGCACTCATTCAAATTAGAGAGACAATTTAAATTAAAAAGATTAGACCTGCCTCCACCGCAGGGGGGCTCGCTCGACCCACCAGCGGACAGACACCAGTATTGGGAGAGGGGGGCTGGCCGTCAGGGTCCACCGCAGCTCTGGCACAAACCCGGTGACACGGAGGTCGCACGGGCAGGAACGGACTGGCCGTGTCGGCTTCGCACTTTTTTGGTTTTAGAAGGGCATGACATGCCTATATCTGTGTCTCCCCCTCCTTTTACTCCTCCACCTCTTTTCTTTTCGCATGACTATATGTACTTGTCTCTTTTCCATGTGTTAGTTGTGTCTTCTGAGCAGTTTGTCAGCTTTTGGACACCTTTGAAGGTGTTTTCTATGTGTTTCTATGTGTTTTTGTTTGCCTGCCATTGGTTTTAACGGTGTTCTAAGGTGTTCGATGAACAGTTCGACGAACATTTCAGTGAACATACGGGTGTTCGACGAACCGAACCGAACTCGAACACTACGGGGGTGGCTCAACACTAGTGCTTAGACGGGGTTGAGTAGGGTGTCCCCGGCAAACTGCTGGTCTGTGAGGAAGATGCAGGCAGAAAAGTTAGGTTGCCTTGATCCAAAGTTGGTGCTCTCGATGTCGGAGGGCGCTCAACACCAGCTGGTGTTTCCACTTCCAAATGAAATGATGACCTGCCAATCACACTGGCTGTTGCGGGTAAAGACTTGGCAGGTCTGCATCCAAAAACATGTGTGACTGCTGTCCCCCCAGCCACAGAGGATGAAGAGGCCGCGGGGCAGACGGTGGTTGGCCCGGCCCGCTAGGCCGCATTGTAGCACACTGAGCTTCCCACTGCAACTTATGCTTCATATCCATGTGACAGTTCTAGCATGAAGTACTCAAACTATGGATTTTTTTGGCCTCTACTTAGCTTTAGGTGACAAATATTACAGATAACACGAGTTGGGTCATCCTTATCCATCTGAAAAAATGCCCACGCTATGCAAGGCTTAGAGCCCATGCGACCTGAAGAGCCACCACGACTTGTGGTCAGAGGCAGAGTTGTGGTTGAGGATGCAGTTGTTGACGTGCTTCCAGTACTCCATCTCTGTCCAGGAAGGCGCAACGTAACCTCGTCGTCAATAGCATCCTCCTCCACCTCCTCTGCTGACCTCATCGACTGGCTGACTGTGGGTTGACAGTAAGTAGGATCTCCAACCTCGTCATCATCACCCTGTGTGTTCTCACACCCGTCGTCCTCAGAGCCAACCTCTTCCTGCCCTTACCGAAAAGTCAAGTTGTCGCTCCAATCAGGTATTTGAGTCTCATCATCATCTTCATCATTGTCTCCACCAACAGGAGTTAGAGTTTGGGAACGAGGGTCTACATTATGCTCAGAACCTTCTTCATCTGGTCCTTGATCTGACTCATAAAGATTCTGGGCATCAGTGCAGATCATTTCCTCGTCTGGATTAACAGAAGCTCTGGAGCAGACCTCCATTTCCCAGGCTATAGTATGAGTATACAGCTCTGCAGACTCAACCATCTGTGTTACCCCATACTCAGACCGGCAGCTGGAGACTTGGGAGCTGTGAGGAAGCAAGTGCGATTGGGGTGACACCTCTGAGGACTGGAGTATTTGTGATGTTGAAGTTGAGGTGGAGGAGAGCCCACTTGACGGAGCACTTGATATCCGTTGAAGCACCTGCTGTTTTTGTGCCTCATCTGGAATTTGTAGCGATGGGCGTGTCCGTAAGAATGGGATCGTATCACATTGTCAACGAAAAGAAGTAGACATCTTAGTTTGGCTGGAAGATGGTCTTTCTTCTGCAGATGTTACCCCCCCCCACCGCGAGGGGCTCGACCCACTAGCGGACAGGCACCAGTATTGGGAGAGGGGGCTGGCCGTCAGGGTCCACCGTGGCTCTGGCACAAACCCGGCGAAAAGGAGGTCGCACGGCAGGAACGGACGGGCCGTTTCGGCTTCGCACTCCAGCGTAGTCCCTCTGTTCGCTCGCACCCGTAAACTCAAAGGGATGCGCAAGCGTCTTTTCTTCCCAGGGCTGTTCCCCGCCCAGCAGGAACCTGGGGGAGCTCAGGTCGGCCTTCCACTGTACTCCCTTACCTCCCTCGCCCTCTTTCCTTCTTCCGTTCTCCAGCTAACCCCTCGGCTCAGTGGTGTCCGCTCTCCCTCCAGCTCTCTCCTTCTCACAGGTGGAATACCACGTGTATTCACACTGTGGCGAATCTTTTGGGCCCAGGCATAAGAAGTTGTCGAGGTAATGGATAATATGTGCCCCCTTAGAAACGTCCATTACAACCCATTAAAGGAAGCAACTAAACACCTCAAATAGTGAGCAGGATCTGGACCACCCCATGGGAAAACAGCGATCTATATAGTATGCTCCTTCCCAGAAGCAGCCCAATAGGTGGACACTATTCGGAGGCACAGGTAGTTAAATAACTGGAATGCTGCATCAATGTCTGTTTTGGCCATTAGGGTGACCCTTCCCAACTTCTTGATCCGCCTGATTGCCTTGTCAAAGGATGTACAGTATATACTACTGTACTTGGTTCCGCGTCGATGTTGTCGTTTACTGACCTGCCCCTTGGATATGACAAATGGTGGATTAGTCCGAATGTATTGGGCTCCATTTTTGGCACAACTCACAATGGGGATACCACTTCATCTTCTAAGGAAAGTGTTCTGAATGGAACCGCCATTCTACCTAAAGATATTTATTTTTTAATTTTCTTGTCACGACGTCTGGGTGTTGGTAGGCTGATTTTAGATTTTTACTCCAGCCTTTCTTGATTTTAGAAAGGCATGACATGCCTATATCTGTGTCTCCCCATCCTTTTACTCCTCCACCTCTTTTCTTTTCTCATGACTATATGTACTTGTCACTTTTCCATGTGTTAGTTGTGTCTTCTGAGCAGTTTGTCAAATTTTGGACACCTTTAAAGGTGTTTTCTATGTGTTTCTATGTGTTTTTGTTTGCCTGCCATTGGAACCCTGCAGTGCAGGAGCAGGGAGGAAGCAGTTCCTGGGTGCATTGAGAAGGGAGTATAAAAGGTGGGCACCATCTTAGTTCAGTGCAGAGAAGTCTGAGCAGAAGTGGCAGGGAGCAGGGGCTCTGCATGAGCTCTGCTCCGGAGGCGGGCCTAGTAACAGATGCCCAGGCCTGGAAGAGGGAGAAGGAAGGAAGAGGAGCGGAGAAGGCTCCAGGAACGAGGAATGAAGGGATCCCAGGGGTGCGGACGGGCGAGTCGCCACCGCACGCCCGAATCCACCTGCGTGGAGGGGTCAGGCCAAAGGGGGAGACCGGTCCCCGAAACTAGTGGAGGCAGGAAACGACCCTCAGCTAGAAACCGGAGGCTGTGACATTTTATGTGGCGCAGCCCCTCGCTACACCCGCTAGGAAGGCACCACATAGGGTCAGGGAAACTGGCGCCAAGTTTACCAAGAGGAGGCCCGAGGCAGCCGGACAGAAGGGTTGGTAAGAAAGGCCAGACAAAGGACACACAAAGGGGGTCCTGTGAAGCGCTCCAAAGTTATCTGGGAGTTGTCTGAGCCCCTCACCTGGTGAGCACAGTACGACGTGGGCAGCCGTTACCTGCAGACGTGGTCTGGATAATAAGAACTGTGAGTAAAGGTCCTGGACTGCATCACTGACTCCGTGTCGTTACTGCTGCTGCCCTGCACCATCACCCCCATCCTCCGCATACACTGCCCTGAGGCTATACTGGGGAGTTATGCTACGCTCTGCTGCACCCACAACATCAGCCTCAGCGGTCTGCCCTGGAGCGGCGGTTCACTCTGACCGCAATCCACGGGTGGCGTAGTCGGACATTTAAACATCAAAACCACATAAATAGTTCCGCCACTGGTTTGACCGCCCTGAGCCACGGAACCGGGTCGCCGCCACGGAGACTACAACCACCAGCATCCACCAAAAAGGGTCCGGCTCCGGGTGTCCCAAGGCCCAGGGGGCGCGTCAGAACATTTTCATCACCTTTCACAATCACCAATGGGACAAGGCAGGGATGTTCTCTGTCCCCTCTCTTATACATCCTAGTGACGGAGCACCTGCTCTCATCAGTTCGCCATAACCCCAATATTAGGTGGATTGAGGTGGGAGGCACCGAGTACAAGTGCTCTCTATTTGCTGATGATGTCCTAGTATATATCACTCAATCACATATATCCATCCATGCTGTTATGGCTGAAATAGATCACTTTGTTACATGGTCAAATTTTAAAATCAATGCAGCGAAGTCTGAGGCCCTCGATGTCTCCCTCCCCAAATCCATATAGGATTCCATCCAGTCCAACTTTCCCTTTGCCTGGCCCTCACAGGGTATCAAATACTTAGGAATTCCTATTCATAGAGACCTCTCCCATCTATGTTATCTTAATTTTGGGCCCTTTATTGAACAACTCCATACAGACCACGGTTGGCAAGTTAGAACTGTAAGATTCACTACGTGAACCACTGGTGTTTTGTGGAAAAGTACATGTACACTGTGTTCCAAATTATTATGCAAAAAGTGTTTAGGAGTGATAAGGGAAGAATTTGTTTGTTTGTCAGTTAAACTCATTGATGGTGATGTGTGTCAGGGCTCTTTATATCACTGTAAGCAATTGCAGACACCTGTGCTAATTAGTTTGGCAGGTGTGTCCAATGAAAGGCAAGACTACTTAAGAAGGCTGTCTCACATTATTAAGCAGCCTACATTTTCTGCCAAAATGGGAAAGAAAAAGGATGTGTCGGCTGCTGAGAAGCAACAAATTGTGGAGTGTTTAGGTCAAGGCATGACTACAATCAACATTG
Source organism: Phyllobates terribilis (assembly GCF_046119375.1). Lineage (NCBI taxonomy): Eukaryota > Metazoa > Chordata > Amphibia > Anura > Dendrobatidae > Phyllobates > Phyllobates terribilis. The sequence continues at coordinate 49,521,629 of NW_027362773.1, forward strand.
TGCGATGATCAGGATGAAGTGTCTTGGCAATCAAGAAGTATGTAGCTGATTCACAGTACACACGTGTGCGTGCTGATAAGGGCAAATTGAGGACTCTTTCCTACAAGCAATTACGTCAGGTTAAAAGAGCAGCGGCAAAAAAGCCTTGTCATAGCAGCAGACAAGTTTTTGAAGCTGCTGGTGCCTCCAATGTGCCCCGAACAACAAGATGCAGGGTCCTTCAGAGGTTTGCAGCTGTGCATACGCCATCCTGTCGACCTCCTCTATCCACTTCACACAAGCAGAAACGGCTCCAGTGGGCCAAACATTACATGAAGACTGATTTCAAAACTGTTTTGTTCACGGATGAGTGCCGTGCAGCGCTCGATGGTCCAGATGGATGGAGTGGAGGATGGCTGGTTGATGGACACCCCACGCAAACACGGCTACAGCGCCAACAAGGAGGAGGTGGAGTAATGTTTTGTGATGGAATCATGGGGAGAGAGATTGTCGGCCCCTTTAGGATCCCTGAAGGCGCTAAAGATGAACTCCATAATGTATGTGGATTTTCTCATACAGCACTTCCTGCCATGGTTCAAGAAGAAGAACCGTGTATTTCACAGCAAGATCATTTTTTTGCATGATAATGCACCATCTCATGCTGCACATAAAACATCTGCATCTCTGGCTGATATGGGCATAAAAGGGGACAAACTTATGGTGTGACCCCCATGCTCCCCTGACCTCTACCCCATTCAGAACCTCTGGAGCATCATCAAAAGGAGTGTCTATGATGGCGGGAGGCAGTTCACATCTAAGCAACAGCTCTGGGAGGGTATTCTGTCCTCATGCAAAACAATTGAAGCAGAAACCATCCAAAACCTGACAAATTCAATGGACGAGAGAGTTCAGAAGCTCCTTTCGAACAAGGGGTCCTATGTACAAATGTAACATCACCTAGAATAAAGTTTTGAGTTGAAAACTGTTTGATTTCAGTTTCTAATAACCTGCTAATGCTTATAATTTCAAAAATGACCATTTTTTTGGTCTTTATTAAAATGAAAAGGTTGATCGAAAAGTTTGGCGGATCTAAGAGTGTGGCAACCCAGTAGTCATGATTACTTCGAATTCTGACAATATGAGGGTCATGTTGCAGGTAGTGCAGCAAGAAGGCACTTATGTGTCTTGCGCATCTCGGAGCCCCAAAATTATTTTCCGGGCTAGATGCAGCTAAAAATTATTATTAATTTTAAATCTGGTGGAGCTTAGTATAGATGGCCTAATAGGATCAGTGCTGCACACTGCTACAAAGCCCAAATTATTTTCCAGCCAAGATACAGATAAACATGATTAGTAATTTTAAATCTGGTGGAGCTTATTATAGATGGCCTAATAGAATCAGTGCTGCACACTGCTACAAAGCCCAAATTATTTTCCAGCCAAGATACAGATAAACATGATTAGTAATTAGAAAGCTTAAAACGGTTGGTAGGGTGATTTTAACCAATCATCCATCTTTTACTCTCCCCAGGATGACACAGGGGTAAAAAAGTCGTTTCGGATCCATGATTTGTTCATCTTTATGAACGTGAGTCTGTCTACATTATCAGTGGAGAGCCGCGTGCGCCTATCTGTCAGCACACCACCAGCATCGCTGAACACACGTTCAGACAGAACGCTGGCTGCGGGGCATGACAAGATCTCCAAGGCGTAAGTGGCTAGCTCCGGCCATTTATCCAGATTGGAAGCCCAAAAAGAGCAAGGGTCCAGTGACACAGTCATGGCTTCAATGTTTACTTGGAGATACTCCTGTACCATCGTCTCTAGGCGTTGACTATGTGTCAGACTTCTTGTCTCCTGTGGCCTTGCAAAGGATGGGCTAAAAAAGTGGTGAAATGATTGCGCAAAATTGATGTTACCAGCAGATACTGTGGTTCTGTTATGGTTTGAGTGCTGAACACTTGACGGTCCCATGGTTGGCAAGTTGGAACTGTGAGATTCACTACGTGCACCACTGGTGTTTTGTGGAAAAGCACATGTAAGATTCTGCAACAGTCTCTGCTGATACTCCTGCATGCGTGCATCCCTTTCTATAGCAGGAATAATTTCTGCAAATTTACTTTTGTACCGGGGATCTAACAGTGTGGCAACCCAGTAGTCAGGATTATTTCTAATTCTCCCAATTCGAGGGTCATGTTGCAGGTAGTGCAGCAAGAAGGCACTCATGTGTGTTGCGCATCCAGGAGCACCAAGTCCCTGTTGTGTTGGTGGCGAGGTAACAATCATGCTTCCTTCCTCTGTCCTCTCCCCCCAACCTCGCACAACAGAAATATGATCAAGGTCTCCCTCATCTGATGAGTCTTCCATCAGTTCGTCCTCCACTTCTTCCTGGGCTCCTGCACCTTCCTCACTAGTTTGGCTGCTACCATGCGCCCTGGTAAAACCATCTCCCCCACCCTCACATGCCTGCCGCCTTGGTGCTGCCGACCGTCTGGACCTTGCAGATGTTAGCCCTTCCGCATACAACTCCTCCTCCTCTACTTCCTCCACCTCCTCTTGTGCCACCACCTGACTCCGAATTCTGTTTAACATGTGCTCCAGCATGTAAATCACTGGAATAGTCATGCTGATAATGGCATCGTCAGCACTAAACATCTTCGTCGCCATTTCAAAACTGTGCAGAAGGGTGCATAGGTCCCTGATCTGAGACCACTCCTCCAGCGTGATTTGCCCCACGTCTGGATCTCGTTGGCCTAGGCTATACGTCAGAACGTATTGCACCAGGGCTTGTCGGTGCTGCCACAGTCGCTGCAACATGTGCAGAGTTGAATTCCACCGGGTAGGCACATCGCATTTTAGCCGGTGAAGTGGCAGGCCCAACGACTTCTGTAGAGATGTAAGTCGCTGAGCTGCGGGATGCGAACGGCGGAAGTGAGCACACAGCGACCGTGCCCTCTGCAGAAGGCCATCTAGTCTGGGATAGTGGGCTAAAAATTGCTGGACAACCAGTTTCAACACGTGAGCCATACAAGGCACGTGTGTGACATTGCCCCGGCGAAGGGCCGCACCCAGGTTTGCAGCATTGTCGCACACGGCCTTCCCTGGTTTCAGGTCCAGTGGAGACAACCATTCATGAAATTGGTTCTCCAGAGCTGACCACAACTCCTCAGCTGTGTGACTCACATTTCCCAGACATTTCAAAGTAAAAACCGCCTGATGACGTTGAGCCCTACTGCCAGCATAGTAAGGAGGTGTGCAGGATTCCTTCTGCGCAGTTAGAAAGCTTCTGGCATGACCAGACAGGCTTTGGGTGCAGGTGGAAGACCGAGAGGAGGTTGAGGAGGCAGAAGCAGTGGAGGAACTTTGACATAAAGAGGATTGACGCACAACTCGTGGGGACGGCAAGACTTGGACAGCAACCCCTTGTCCTGCTGTCACCATAGTTACCCAGTGCCCAGTCAGCGACATGTAACGCCCCTGTCCATGCCTACTCGTCCAAGTGTCTGTGGTGAAATGCACCCTGTCACACACAGAGTTTCTCAAAGAAGCGGTGATGTTGTGTGCGACATGCTGGTGGAGCGCAGGCACACCTTTCTTTGAGAAGTAGTGCCGACTGGGCATCTGGTACTGGCGCACTGCGACGGACATAAGGTCTCGAAAATCCTCTGTGTCCACCAGGCGGAAAAGCAGCATTTCTGTAGCCAAGAGCTTGCAGATGGTGAAATTCAACCTCTTTGCTTTCTCATGGCTAGGAGGAAATGGTCTTTTACTTGTCCACATCTGAGGGACCGAGGGCTGGCTATTGTGCTTAGACGGGGTTGATAAGGGTGTCCCTGGCAAACTGCCGGTCAGTGAGGAAGATGCAGGCGGACATGTTAGGTTGCCTTGATCCAAAGGTGGTGCTATCGATGTCGGACAGCGCTCAACACCAGCTGGTGTTACCACTTCCAAAGAAAATGATGACCTGCCAATCACGCTGGCTGTTGCGGGTAAAGAGGTGGCAGGTTTGCGCCCCAAAACAGGTGTGACTGCTGTCCCCCCAGTCACAGAGGATGAAGAGGCCGCGGATGCACAAGATATGGCAGACGGTGGCTGGCCCGGCCGGCTAGGCCGCACTGTAGCACACTGAGCTTCCCACTGCAACTTATGCTTCATGTCCATGTGCCGGTTCATGCATGAAGTACTCAAACTATGTATTTTTTGGCCTCTACTTAGCTTTTGCTGACAAATGTTACAGATAACACGAGTTGGGTCATCTTTATCGATCTGAAAAAATGCCCAGGCTATGCAAGGCTTAGCACCCATGCGACCTGAAGAGCCACCACGACTTGTGGTGAGAGGCAGAGTTGTGTTTGAGGATGCAGTTGTTGACGTGCTTCCAGTACTACGTCTCTGTCCAGGAAGGCGCAACCTGACCTCGTCGTCACTAGCATCTTCCTCCACCTCCTCTGCTGACCTCATCTCTTGGCTGACTGTGGGTTGACAGTAAGTGGGATCTCCAACCTCATCATCATCACCCTGTGTGTTATCACACCAGTCGTCCTCAGAGCCAACCTGTTCCTGCCCTGACAAAAAACTAAAGTTGTCGCTCCAATCAGGTATTTGAGTCTCATCATCGTCTTCCTCATTGTCTCCACCAACAGGAGTTACAGTTTGGGAATGAGGGTCTACATAATGGTCAGAACCTTCTGCGTCTGGTCCTGGATCCGACTCATAAAGATTCTGGGCATCAGTGCAGATCATTTCCTCGTCTGGATTCACAGAAGCGCTGGAGTCGACCTCTGATTCCCAGGCTATAGTATGAGTAAACAGCTCTGCAGACTCAACCATCTGTTCTACCTCATACTCAGACAGGCAGCTGGAGATTTGGGAGCTGTGAGGAAGCAAGTGCGATTGGGGTGACACCTTTGAAGACTGGAGTATTTGTGATGTTGAAGTTGATGTGGAGGAGAGCCCACTTAAAGGAGCACTTGATATCCGTTGAAGCACCTGCTGTTTTTGTGCCTCATCTGGAATTTGTAGCGATTGGCGTGGCCGTAAGAAAGGGATCTTATCACATTGTCCGCTAAAAGAAGTAGACATTTTAGTTTGGCTGGAAGATGGTCTTTCTTCTGCAGATGTTGCTGTTGCTTTAACACCTACCCCACGGACACAACCTTTTTTCCCCTTCCCAACAAGCCTATTCCCCTTTCCACCAGCAGCAGGCCTTTTTCCACTCATTTTGGTGGTTAACTAATTCACAACTCTGGAGTTGTTTGCACAAAAAATCAATGGATGGGATCCGAGCAGAGCTGAGTGGCCAAACTGTGGTATTAGGCCAAAACTATTGGCTGGGTTAGATGCAGAAAAAAATTATATTCAATTTGCAACCTGATGGAGGTCAGTATAGATGGATTAATTGATCAAGTCCCACACACAGCTAGAAGCCCAATATTTTTTCAGAGGTAGATGCAGAAAAAAATATATTCAGTTTGCAACCTGATGGAGGTCAGTATAGATGGACTAATAGAGAAAGTCCCACACACTGCTAGAAGGCCAAATATTTTTTCAGAGCTAGATGCAGAAAAAAATTATATTCAGTTTGCAACCTGATGGAGGTCTGTATAGATGGATTAATAGAACAAGTCCCACACACAGCTAGAAGCCCAATATTTTTTCAGAGGTAGATGCAGAAAAAAATATATTCAGTTTGCAACCTGATGGAGGTCAGTATAGATGGACTAATACAACAAGTCCCACACACAGCTAGAAGCCCAATATTTTTTCAGAGCTAGATGCAGAAAAAAATTATATTCAATTTGCAACCTGATGGAGGTCAGTATAGATGGAGTAATAGAACAAGTCCCACACACAGCTAGAAGCCCAAATATTTTTTCAGAGCTAGATGCAGATAAAAATTATTTTTAATTTGCAACCTGATGGAGGTCAGTATAGATGGACTAATAGAGAAAGTCCCACACACTGCTAGAAGGCCAAATATTTTTTCAGAGCTAGATGCAGAAAAAAATTATATTCAGTTTGCATCCTGATGGAGGTCAGTATAGATGGACTAATAGAGAAAGTCCCACACACTGCTAGAAGGCCAAATATTTTTTCAGAGCTAGATGCAGAAAAAAATTATATTCAGTTTGCAACCTGATGGAGGTCAGTATAGATGGACTAATAGAGAAAGTCCCACACACTGCTAGAAGGCCAAATATTTTTTCAGAGCTAGATGCAGAAAAAAATTATATTTAGTTTGCAACCTGATGGAGGTCAGTATAGATGGACTAATAGAGAAAGTCCCACACACTGCTAGGAGGCCAAATATTTTTTCAGAGCTAGATGCAGAAAAAAATTATATTCAGTTTGCAACCTGATGGAGGTCTGTATAGATGGATTAATAGAACAAGTCCCACACACAGCAAGAAGCCCAATATTTTTTCAGAGGTAGATGCAGAAAAAAATATATTCAGTTTGCAACCTGATGGAGGTCAGTATAGATGGACTAATACAACAAGTCCCGCACACAGCTAGAAGCCCAATATTTTTTCAGAGCTAGATGAAGAAAAAAATTATATTCAATTTGCAACCTGATTGAGGTCAGTATAGATGGACTAATAGAACAAGTCCCACACACAGCTAGAAGCCCAAATATTTTTTCAGAGCTAGATGCAGATAAAAATTATTTTTAATTTGCAACCTGATGGAGGTCAGTATAGATGGACTAATAGAGAAAGTCCCACACACTGCTAGAAGGCCAAATATTTTTTCAGAGCTAGATGCAGAAAAAAATTATATTCAGTTTGCAACCTGATGGAGGTCAGTATAGATGGACTAATAGAGAAAGTCCCACACACTGCTAGAAGGCCAAATATTTTTTCAGAGCTAGATGCAGAAAAAAATTATATTCAGTTTGCAACCTGATGGAGGTCTGTATAGATGGATTAATAGAACAAGTCCCACACACAGCTAGAAGCCCAATATTTTTTCAGAGGTACATGCAGAAAAAAATATATTAGGTTTGCAACCTGATGGAGGTCAGTATAGATGGACTAATACAACAAGTCCCACACACAGCTAGAAGCCCAATATTTTTTCAGAGGTAGATGCAGAAAAAAATATATACAGTTTGCAACCTGATGGAGGTCAGTATAGATGGAGTAATAGAACAAGTCCCACACACAGCTAGAAGCCCAAATATTTTTTCAGAGCTAGATGCAGATAAAAATTATTTTTAATTTGCAACCTGATGGAGGTCAGTATAGTTGGACTAATAGAGAAAGTCCCACACACTGCTAGAAGGCCAAATATTTTTTCAGAGCTAGATGCAGAAAAAAATTGTATTCAGTTTGCAACCTGATGGAGGTCAGTATAGATGGACTAATAGAGAAAGTCCACACACTGCTAGAAGGCCAAATATTTTTTCAGAGCTAGATGCAGAAAAAAATTATATTCAGTTTGCAACCTGATGGAGGTCAGTATAGATGGACTAATAGAGAAAGTCCCACACACTGCTAGAAGGCCAAATATTTTTTCAGAGCTAGATGCAGAAAAAAATTATATTCAGTTTGCAACCTGATGGAGGTCTGTATAGATGGATTAATAGAACAAGTCCCACACACAGCTAGAAGCCCAATATTTTTTCAGAGGTAGATGCAGAAAAAAATATATACAGTTTGCAACCTGATGGAGGTCAGTATAGATGGACTAATACAACAAGTCCCACACACAGTTAGAAGCCCAATATTTTTTCAGAACTAGATGCAGAAAAAAATTATATTCAATTTGCAACCTGATGGAGGTCAGTATAGATGGAGTAATAGAACAAGTCCCACACACAGCTACAAGCCCAAATATTTTTTCAGAGCTAGATGCAGATAAAAATTATTTTTAATTTGCAACGTGATGGAGGTCAGTATAGATGGACTAATAGAGAAAGTCCCACACACTGCTAGAAGGCCAAATATTTTTTCAGAGCTAGATGCAGAAAAAAATTATATTCAGTTTGCAACCTGATGGAGGTCTGTATAGATGGATTAATAGAACAAGTCCCACACACAGCTAGAAGCCCAATATTTTTTCAGAAGTAGATGCAGAAAAAAATATATTCAGTTTGCAACCTGATGGAGGTCAGTATAGATGGACTAATACAACAAGTCCCACACACAGCTAGAAGCCCAATATTTTTTCAGAGCTAGATGCAGAAAAAAATTATATTCAATTTGCAATCTGATGGAGGTCAGTATAGATGGAGTAATAGAACAAGTCCCACACACAGCTAGAAGCCCAAATATTTTTTCAGAGGTAGATGCAGAAAAAAATTATATTCAGTTTGCAACCTGATGGAGAGTATCAAAAAGGAATAGTCGGCACTCCGTATAGCTAGAGTGGTGCACGTGGAAAACAATGTCTGTAGGAAAAGAAAATCCCGGCACTCACATGTTGATAATCAGTTGATTTATTCCACAACTCACACAAGACGTTTCAGCCTGTCCAAGGCTTTTTTCAATTGAAAAAAGCCTTGGACAGGCTGAAACGTCTTGTGTGAGTTGTGGAATAAATCAACTGATTGTCAACATGTGAGTGCCGGGATTTTCTTTTCCTGCAACCTGATGGAGGTCTGTATAGATGGATTAATAGAACAAGTCCCACACACAGCTACAAGCCCAATATTTTTTCAGAGGTAGATGCAGAAAAAAATATATTCAGTTTGCAACCTGATGGAGGTCAGTATAGATGGACTAATAGAGAAAGTCCCACACACTGCTAGAAGGCCCAATATTTTTTCAGAGCTAGATGCAGAAAAAAATTATATTCAATTTGCAACCTGATGGAGGTCAGTATAGATGGACTAATAGAATGATGCTATGCCCAAAAGATTTTACTTCACTAGGTGCAGTAAAAAAATTGGTATTCTATACACAGGTGGTATATCTTGCAACACAGATAGGCTACTCCACTGACTAACACACTCTGCAATAGGCCAAAAAGGATTAGCTTTGCTAGATTCAGCCAAATGCTGTGAAAAAAACTTGCACAGCACTGGCACAGACCTGCCTGGCAAAAACTGAAAAACTGATAGGAACTGATGTAACCTAGTCCTGAAAAGGACTCCAATTACAATTAGTCTTTACTCCCACAATCTATCTATTTAAGAGCACAGACCTGCCTGATAAAAGTCGTAGGAAATGCTGTAACCTAGACCTTAAAAGGACTGCAATCACAACTATTCCCTACTCCCAAGCTATCTGCAGATTTGTGCGAAAATTGGCTTGAAATTAACAAGGTATAGCGCACACAGCAACAGCGGTGCCGTCTAACACGCAGCTGCAGCAGTGAGAAAATGGTGGCGACCGGGAAAAAGGCTTGGTCTTATAGGGCAAGGACATGTGACATACACTGCCAATGACACATGCCCTTGCTTGTGTGAAAAAAAGCACTTCGCTCCGTGTGTGCGCTGCTGATAGGCTGACAGATTGCACCTCCCCACTGTAAATGCGGGAAAGAGAAAAAAAAATGGAGATCTTCATTATTCCTGCAGAGATCCATCCCCTGCACCTCCCCCCACCCCGCTGTGCACTCAAACTGCGTATTAACATTAATTTTCATCATTACTGAGAAAAAATCCAGTTATGATTTTGGTGCATGAACAGTTATCGAACATAACCTCGAACAGCCGAATTTTTCTCAAATCGTTCGTGTTCGCCGAACGGCTCGAACACCGCCCAAAACAGCTCGAATTTGAGATTGGCGAACAGTTCGAGTAGAACAACGCTCATCTCTAATTATAAGTACCTTGCGTGTATCTGGTTCTGCTCGTTCAGTTTCCCTGCCTCCGTGTTACCTTCTGTGTTCTAGCCATCTTCCTGCGTTTTCTAGTCTGTTCCATGTAAACAAAGCCCTGTCCTGTCTACCTGCGGTTACACTCTGCTCAGCTCGATTACCGCACCTGCGATTCTGCTCCGCTCTCCTTGTCCACCGCATTTGCGCTTTTGCTCTGCTTTGCTTGTTCACCGCATCTGCGGGTTTTGCTCTGCTTAGCTTGTTTACTGCATCTGCGGGTTTTGCTCTGCTTTGCTTGTTCACCGCATCTGCGGGTTTTGCTCTACTTTGCTTGTTCACTGCATGTGCGGTTTTGCTTTGCTCTGCTTGTTCACTGCACCTGCGGCTTTGCTCTGCTTGTTCACCATACCTGGGGTTCTACTCTGCTAGTCCACCGCACCCGCGGCTCTGTTCCTGTATCCCAGTCTGAGCTGGTCCCTATCCAGCCTGTGTTCATACCTGCCAGTATCTGCCTGTCGGCATACCAGCCGTGCCTTCCTGTACCCGCCTGTCTGCATGCCAGCCATACCTGCCAGTACCCGCCTGTCTGCATGCCAGCCGTATCTGCCAGTGTCCACCTGTCTGCATACCAGTCGTGCCTGTCAATATCTACCTGTCTGCATGCAATCCGTGCTTGCCAGTGCCTGCCTGTCTATATGCCAGTCTAACCTGCCTGTTCCTGCATTCCCCGGTGTGGGTCAACAGCTGTGACAAGGTTTTGACCTGGAGTAGCACCTGGTACCTCTGCTCGGTTCCTCCCTTGTTCACGTAGTCGACTGAGCCGCCATGCGACCTTGGTCGGATCGGGTTGATACTAAGTTATGCCCCTCCAGGCACTCCTCGGTTCATGGTACAGTGGGATCAATAATCACGCTCATGCCAGTCAGTCCAGGCACGAGCGTAACAATGTCGTTAATGTGGCCGAGCTCTATGTGTCTTTAAATTGGTATTGGGGTTTTTCCTAAATTTTGGCAGCTGTTAGACTCACTGCATACCCTATGATAGTATAGCAGACCCGCTAATTTCTAATGGGAACATGACATTACTGTAACCCAGTTCTATGTGTCTTTAATATGTTAATGGAGTTTTTCCTAAATTTTGGCAGCCGTTGGACTTACTGCATACCCTATAACTGTATAGCAGACCCGCTCCTTTCTAATGGGAACATATTGTTACTGTGGCCCAGCTGTATGTGTCTTTAAATTGTTATTGGGGTTTTTCCTAAATTTTGATAGCCTGTGGACTCACTGCATACCCTATGACTGTATAGCAGACAAACTTGTTTCTTTTGGGAAAATGTCATTACTGTGTTCCTGCTCTATTTGTTTTAAATTGTTAATGTGGTTTTTCCTAAATTTTGGCAGCAATAATGCATAACCTATAACTGTAGCAGACCTGCTCCTTTCTAATGAGAACATGTCGTTACTGTGGCCCAGCTCTATGTGTCTTTAAATTGTTTTTGGTGTTTTTTCTAAGTTTTACTAGTCGTTGGACTCACTGCATAACCTACAACTGTATACCAGACCCGCTCATTTCTAGGAACATTTTGTTAGTGTGGCCCAGCTCTATGTGTCTTTAAATTGTTACGAGGTTTTTCCTAAATTTTAGCAGCCGATGGACTCACTGCATACCCTATAACTGTATTGCAGACCAGCTCCTTTCTAATGGGAAAATGTTGCTACTGTGGCCCAGCTCTACGTCTTTAAATTGTTATTGGGGTTTTTCCTAAATTTTGGCAGACTTTGCACTCACTGCATACCTTATGACAGTATAGCAGACCCGTTAATTTCTAATGTGAACATGGCATTACTATAGCCCAGCTTTGTGTCTTTAATTTGTTATTGGGGTTTTTCCTAAATTTTGGCAGATGTTGGACTCACTACATACAATATAACAGTACAGCAGACCCGATCTTTTCTAATGGGAAGATGTTGTTACTGTAGCCTAGATGTATGTGTCTTTAAATTGTTATTGGGGGTTCTCTAAAATTTTGGAAACCATTGGACTCACTGAATAACCTATAACTGTTGCAGACCCTCTCCTTTCTAATGGCAAAATGTCATTACTCTGGCACATCTCTATGTGTCTTTAATTAGTTATTGGGGTATTTCCAAAATTTTGGTAGCAGTTGGACTCACTGCATTCCTTATAACGGTATAGAAGACCCACTTGTTTTTTAATGGGAACAAGCCGTTACTGTGGCCCAGCTCTATGTGTCTTTAAATTGTTATTGAGGATTTTCATACATTTTGGCAGACGTTGGACTCACTGCATACCCTATAACTGTATAGCAGACTCGATACATTCTAAAGGGAACATGTCATTACTGTGGCCCATCTCTATGTGTCTTTAAATTGTTAATGGGGTTTTTCCTAAATTTTTTTAGCCATTGGCCTCACTGCATACATTATAACTGTATATAAGACGAGCTACTTTTTAATGTGAACATGTCATTACTGTGGCCCAGCTCTATGTATCTTTAAATTGTTATTGGAGTTTTTCCTAAAATTTTGCAGCCTTTGGACTCACTGCATACCCTATAACTGTATTGTAGATCCGCTCCTTTCTAATGGGACATGCTGTTCCTGTGGCCCAGTACTATGTGTCTTTAATTGTTATTGGGAAATTTCCTAAATTTTGGTAGACGTTGGATTTAGTGCTTACCCTATAACTGTATAGCAGACCCGCTACTTTCTAATGGGAACATGTCGTTACTATGGACCAGCTCTATGTTTCTTTAAATTGTTATTGGGTTTTTCCTAAATTTTGATAGCCGGTAGACTCACTGCATACCCTAAAACTACCAGAGAAAAAAGCGAAGACCGAATCAACAATTCTGTAGCAAAAAATGGTCAATATTTATTATAATACAAAGATCAGACATATACAAAGGTCAGTACAATATTATAAAAAAGGACAATAAAATCAATAACAGCCCTCTCCACATGTGACTCCACACAGGGACCCATAATATAGGTAATCCATAGCAGACCTAGATCCTATGTATTTACTTTTATAATATCATATCCGCTGTATATATAACACGTATAAGCATTGAAATGGATACTATATATGCTGATTACCCTCACTGCTGTGTAGTAGAAACCAATCGAAGTCATTTACCATATCACCCTCCTATTATCTACTATTATTGTCATGTGCGGTGCACTAGATGAATAGAGGGAACATAGGAGTCCCCATTGAATGCTTACCGCAACTCTCCAGTATCCAAATGTAATCACCAGGGGGCAATAACACTGTTAGGGGTCCATAATGTGGAGGCACATGTCGAGAGAGACGCCCCCCAGGGGGCGACATGTGTCAATGGGGACTCCTATGTTCCCTCTATTCATCTAGTGCACCGCACATGACAATAATAGTAGATAATAGGAGGGTGATATGGTAAATGACTTCGATTGGTTTCTACTACACAGCAGTGAGGGTAATCAGCATATATAGTATCCATTTCAATGCTTATACGTGTTATATATACAGCGGATATGATATTATAAAAGTAAATACATAGGATCTAGGTCTGCTATGGATTACCTATATTATGGGTCCCTGTGTGGAGTCACATGTGGAGAGGGCTGTTATTGATTTTATTGTCCTTTTTTATAATATTGTACTGACCTTTGTATATGTCTGATCTTTGTATTATAATAAATATTGACCATTTTTTGCTACAGAATTGTTGATTCGGTCTTCGCTTTTTTCTCTGGTAGTTCTATATTTGGCGATGGAGTCGCATTTAGTCCATATAGGGTAGTAATTAATAAAAGGTACATATCATACCTATATCTACACACATGGTGTGATTTATACTACCCATCTATGATTGGTGTTCTTTATACCCTAAAACTGTATAGCAGGCGAGCTCCTTTCTAATGAGAAAATGTCATTACTATATCCAAGCTCTATGTGTTTTAAATTGTTAATGGGGTTTTTCCTAAATTTTGGCAGCCGTTGGACTCACTGCATAACCTATAACTGTAGCAGGCCTGCTCCTTTCTAAGGAGAACATGTCATTACTGTGGGCCAGCTCTAAGTGTCTTTAAATTGTTTTTCGTGTTTTTTCAAAATTTTAGGAGTCGTTGGACTCACTGCATATCCTATAACTGTATAGCAGACCCGCTCCTTTCTAATGGGAAGATGTTTTTATTGTGGCCCAGCTCTATATGTTTTTAAATTGTTATTAGGATTTTTCCTAAATTTTGGCAGCAGTAAGACCCACTGCATAACCTATTACTGTATAGCAGACTTGCCACTTTCTAGTAGGAAGATGTAGTTACTGTCGTCCAGCTCTATGTGACTTTTAATTGTGTTTGAGGTTTTTCCTAAATTTTGGCAGCTGTTGGACTCACTGCATACCCTATAACTGTATAGCAGACCAGCTCCTTTCAAATGAGAGCATATTGTTCCTGAGGCCCAGCTCTATTTGTCTTTAAATTGTTATTGGGGTTTTTCCTAAATGTTGGCAGCTGTTGGACTCACTGCATACCGTATAACTAAATAGCAGACCTGCTTTTCTCTAATGGGAACATGTCGTTACTGTGGCCCAGCTCTACGAGTCTTTAAATTGTTATTGGGGTTTTTCCTAAATTTTGGCAGCCATTGGACTCACTGCATAACATATAACTGTATAGCAGACTCGATCCTTTCTAATGGGTACATGTCGTTAATGTAGCCCAGCTCTATGTGTCTTCAAATTGGTATTGAAGTTTTTCCTAAATTTTGGCAGCCGTTGGACTCACTAAATACCCTATAACTGTATAGCGGACTCCATCCTTTCTAATGGGAACATGTCGTTAATGTGGCCCAGCTCTATGTGTCTTTAAATTGGTATTGGGGTATTTCTAAATTTTAGCAGTCATTGGACTCACTGCATACCCTATAACTGTATAGCAGACCCACTCCTTTCTAATGGAAACATGTCATCACTGTGGCCCAGCTCTATGTATCTTTATATTGTTATTGGGGTTTTTCCAAAATTTTGGCAGCCGTTGGACTCACTGCATACCCTATAACTGTGTACCATACCCGCTCCATTCTAGGAACTTTTCGTTACTGTTTTTTAGCTCTCTGTGTCTTTAAATTGTTATTGGGGTTTTTCTTAAATCTTGGCAGCCTTTGGACTTACTGCATACCCTATAACTGTATACCAGACCCGCTCCTTTCGAGGAACATTTAGTTACTGTGGCCCAGCCCTATGTGTCTTTAAATTGTTAATGGGGTTTTTCCTAAATTTTGGCAGCCGTTGGACTCACTGCATACCCTGTAACTTGATAGCAGATCCACTCCTTTCTAATGGGAACATGGCATTACTGTGGCCCAGCTCTGTGTCTTTAAATTGTTATAATTTTTTTTTCTAAATTTTGGCAGCTGTTGGACTCATTGCATACCCTGTAGATGTATAGTAGACTCAATCCTTTCTAATGGGAAGATGTAGTTACTGTGGCTTAGCTCTATGTGTCTTTAAATTGTTATTGGGGTTTTTCCTAAATTTTGGCAGCCGTTGGACTCACTGCATACCTTATAACTGTGTACCAGACCCGCTCCTTTCTAATGGGAACATGTCATTACTGTGGCCCAGCTGTTTGTGTCTTTAAAAAATTATAGGGGTTTTTCTAAATTTTGATAGCCGGTGGACTTACTGCATACTCTATAACTGTATAGTACACGAGCTCCTTTCTAATGGGAAAATGTCATTACTGTGTCCCAGCTCTATGTGTTTTAAATTGTTTATGGGGTTTTACCTCAATATGGTCAGTCGTTGGACTCACTCCATAACCTACAACTGTATAGCAGACCTGCTCCTTTCTAATGAGAGCATGTCGTTATGGTGGCCCAGCACTATGTGTCTTTAAATTGTTTTGGTGTTTTTTCTAAATTTTAGCAGTCGTTGGACTCACTGCATACCCTATAACTGTATAGCTGACCCACTCCTTTCTAATGGAAACATGTCATCACTGTGGCCCAGCTCTATGTGTCTTTAAATTGATATTGGGGTTTTTCCTAAATTTTGGCAGCCATTGGACTCACTGCATACCCTATAACTGTACACCCTACCCGCTCCTTTCTAGGAACTTTTCATTGCTGTTTTTTAGCTCTCTGTGTCTTTAAATTGTTATTGGGGTTTTTCTTAAATCTTGGCAGCTGTTGGACTCATTGCATACCCTATAGATGCATAGCAGACTCATTCCTTTCTAATGGGAAGATGTAGTTACTGTGGCTTAGCTCTATGTGTCTTTAAAATGTTATTAGGGTTTTTCCTAAATTTTGGCAGCCGTTGGACTCACTGCATACTTTCTAACTGTATAGCAGGCTCGATTCTTTCTAATGGGCACATGTCATTTCTGTGGCCAAGCTCTATGTGTCTTAAAATTGTTATTGGTGTTTTTCCTAAATTTTGGTAGCCGTTGGATCCACTGAATACCCTATAACTGAAAAGGAGACTCACTCCTTTCTAAAGGGAACATGTTTTTACTGTTTTCCAGCTCTATGTGTCTTTAAATTGTTATTGGGGTTTTTCCTAAATTTTGGAAGCCGTTGGACTCACTGCATAACCTATAACTGTATCAGACCAGCTCCTTTCTAATGGGAACATTGCATTACTGTGGCCCAGCTCTAAGTGTCTTTAAATTGTTATTGTTTTTTTTTCTAAATTTTGGCAGCCGTTGGACTCACTGCATACACTATAGCTGTATAGCAGACTCGATTGTTTCTAATAGGAAGATATAGTTACTGTGGCCTAGCTCTATGTGTCTTTAATTTGTTATTGGGGTTTTTCCTAAATTTTGGCAGCCGTTGGACTCAGTGCATACCCTATAACTGTATTGCAGACATGCTCCTTTCTAATGGGAACAAGGCATTACTGTGGCCCAGCGCTATGTGTCTTTAAATTGTTAATTCTAAAAATTTTGACAGCCCTTGCAGTGACTGCATTGGCTTTACCACTATAGGAGACCCACTCCTTTCTAATAGGAATATGTGGTTTCTGTGGTCCAGCTCTATGTATCTTTAAATTGTTATTGGGAATTTTCCTAAATTTTGATAGCCGTTGGATGCACTGCATACCCCATAACTGAACAGAAGACTCGTTCCTTTCTAATTGGAACATGTTGTTACTGTAGCCCCGCTCTATGTGTCTTTAAATTGTTATTGGGGTTTTTCCTAAATTTTGGAAGCCGTTGGACTCACTGCATACCCTATAGTTGTATAGCAGACTCAATTGTTTCTAATGGGAAGATGTAGTTACTGTGGCCTAGCTCTATGTGTCTTTAATTTGTTACTGGGATTTTTCCAACATTTTGGCAGAAGTTGGACTTAGTGCATACCCTATAACTGTACAGCAGACTCTCTCCTTTCTAAAAGGAGCATGTCATTACTGTGGCCCAGCTCTATATGTCTTAAAATTGTTATTTAGGGTTTCCTAAATTTTGGCAGCCGTTGGACTCACTGCATACCCTATGACTGTATAGCAGACCACTACTTTCTAATAGGAATATGTGGTTACTGTGGTCCAGCTCTATGTGTCTTTAAATTGTTTTTGGAGTTTTTCCTAAATTTTGGCAGCCGTTGTGCTCACTGCATACCCTATGACCGTATAGCAGACCCACTCCTTTCTAATGGGAACAAGTCATTACTGTGGTCCAGCCCTATGTGTCTTTAAATTATTTCCTAAATTTTGGCAGCCGTTGCAGTGACTGAGACCCACTCCTTTAAAATGGGAACATTTTTTTTTACTGAGGCACTCCTCTATGTCTCTTCAAAGCGGTATTGGGGCGCATCCAAATTTTTGACAGCCCTTGCAGTGACTGCATACGCAATAACAGTATAGGAGTTCCACTTTTAATAATGGGAACAACAAAGCATAGCTGACTGCTTGCCCTTTAAGAATTATAAGGGCCACATGATGGTCCTATAAAAATAGTAGTGATGTGAGAGCACTAAAATGCTTGGGTGCTTGATGCTCGGGTCGAGCACATTGAAACCCGAGCAACGAGCCTATGTAAGTCTATGAGAAACTCCAGCATTTCTAAGGCTCCCCCCCCCCGGCGGTTTGCAGAGGGCCTAAGAATTGACCAAATCGATGGGAACAATGCTCAAATGATATGGGAACAGCATGGGGAAGACCCCTGGAAGCATTTCTGACTCCCAGGTCGCGACTGTCAACAACGTTGTCAGAGGTATTACGCCACTTTTACGTACTTACAATAAAACGTACAAAAACGAAACCGAAATTAATTTTCCTGGGAAATATGTTAAGGAACATCCATTCAAGGGTAATGACTTGTATATAAAGCAAAATAAGTAACCAAAAACAAAAATACTTCTCCACACCTTGGGCTATGTACACATTCAGCGTTTTTGATGCATTTTTGCACTTTTGCGTTGCTTTCAACCTTGACAAATGCATTCACCAGGAAATTTCATTTTAACATTTTACAACCTTATCTGGCCATGTGGTGTGTGAGATATCATCAGATACATCATGTTTCATTAATGAAGGAGGGACTCTGAAAATCACAAAGCCTATTTTTATAGGGCCATCATTCGGCCTTTACTATTCTTACAGGGCCAGCAATCGGCACACACTATTCTTAGATAGCCATCAGCTGACTATGTTTTATTGTTCCCATTACTAAAGAGTGGGTCTTCTACACTGTTATTGAGTATGCAGTGAGTGGCAGGGCTGCCCAAAATTTGGACGCACCCCAATACCACTTTGAAGAGACTTAGAGGAGGGCCTCCTGAAAACAATGTTCCCATTATTAGGAAGTGGGTCTCCTATTGTGTTTGCTCATGCAGTGAATTCAAGGGCTGCCAAAAATTTAGGGGCACTCCAATGCCCTATGGAAGAGACGTGGAAGAGGGCCTCATAAAAAATGTTCCTATTAGAAAGGAGCGGGTCTCCTATACTTGTAATTCCCATGTACTAAGTGTATGGGCAGAGAAACATTTACCCCTGGGGAGTATACATAAACATACTGTATAAAAAACGTTTTTACAGGCATCATAAACATCCTTTAAAAAAATTACGTGGGTGTTGCATCATGGACTATGGTCACCCTGGTGATATGGTGGTGGAGAATGAGGATGAGGAGAAGGTGGAGGACAAAAGCAAATAGCAAAAATCAGGAAGCTTATACCCATGTGTGGGTGTGAAGAGGTGCATGGGAATACACCTCCCAAAAAAAGACACTGGATTTGAGTTCATGCTACGCTGCTATCATTCGTTGGTGTTGAGAAGTCTGGCCCAATCCAGCCCTTGTTTATTTTTTATAAGAGTCAGACTGTCAGCATTTTCAGTTGACAGGCGGATGCGCTTATTAGCTATAATTCCACAAGCGGCACTAAAAACCCGCTCTGATAAAATGCTGGCGGCAGGGCAGGCCAGGACCTCCAAGGTGTAGAGAGCCAGTTCATTTCACGTATCCAGCTGTGATACCCAATAATTATAAGGCACAGAGGAATCACGGAGGACGTTGGTACGGTTGACAAGGCACTACCACAGCATCTTCCTAAACTTTGCACTCCTTGTGAGAGTACCCCGCACATCAGGGCTTGTGCAATCGGAGGGGCTGAGAAAATTCTCCCAGAACTTTGACAATGTTCCCCTTCCTCTGCTGGATTGGATTTGTGTCTCTCTCGCCTGTAGTCCTTGGTTGTCCGCCAGCGTTTTCAGATGGAAATTTTTTTTAACAGTTCCGCAACACGGGCCTTCTGGTACTGCCCCATTTTTGCAGACCTGTCCGCCACAGTAATAAGAGATATAAAGTTCTCCTTGTAGTGTGGGTTTATAAGTGTCACCAACCAGTAATGACTGTCACCAAAAATATTGAAAATGGGAGGGTCATGGGAAAGGCAGTATAACATAAACTCAGCGATGCGTGCCAGATTGCTAACAGGCAAGACTTCCGTGTCCTCACCAAGAGGATGAGTGACCATGCTCTCCTCCTCCTCCTCTCTGTCCTCTGGCCATCCACGCCGAACAGATGGTATGACAATTGTGCAGGTAGTACAGTCTATAGTGCATGAAACTAGCTCCTGCTCTACCTCCTCCTCCTCTTCCTCATTGTCACCCAATTCACGTTGGGATGAGATGAAGCTGGGCTGTGTGTAATCACCCTCAAAAAGAGGAGGAATCCAGGAGCAAATTAGTAGGAAATAGTCTTTATTAGATAAATAGGTATAATAAATAGTCAAGTCACAGCATAGACCAATAGAGGTCTATGCTTCAGCTGATGACCAGGTGCCTCCAGTGAACCCACCCTCTCAGGAAAGATCGCTAGTAAATCCACCAGCCAGGATTCAGACAAGACCAAGCAATAAGAGGAGGCAGGCTGCTCCTCATCAGGTTGGTGTTCCCTGGGGGGGGCCTCGGGTCATTAATCTCTCCACACATGTGTTGACTCATGCCCAGGTGGAGGTCCTTGAAAGAGGACTATCCTTTTCACCAACCAGTTCTTTTGATTATTTTATAGCGCTCAAAGACCTCCACCTTTTTGCTAGAAAGCTAATACTCAAAAAGCTTCATTGCAAGTCGCATGGTGACCCGGGGCCTCTGGATGCTGCAGAAAGAGAGGCATTACAAAATCTCGAGGACCTCCTAGTGGAACAGGGACCCGCATCATCAGGTGGGTCACTCTTGAGTGTATGCTCTAGGTCCACACGTTTCCCTCCCTTGTCTTTGAGTCCGGCTGTAGAAATATTTGTGCGGTTGGTGGCTGAGGATTTCAAGAAACTCTCCACGCGCAGGAGATATGATAACCTCACCCACCGCCAACTGGCTATTAAACAACTTCAATCCTATCATGATATAGTCATTAAGCCGGCAGACAAGGGAGGGAACATTGTTGTGTGGCCCTGTACGAGATACGAAAGGGAGGCTCTTTGGCAGCTAAGGGATTCTGATACCTATACAAAACTATAATTTAACCCCACGGCATCTTATTCTGCGGCACTCCAGACGATCCTCGGTCGCGCATGCGATCAGGGAATTATTGATAACAAGACACTGGAGGCACTTACGGTCCGATATCTTAGGACAGCAACCCTGTATCTCCTCCCTAAAATCCACAAGGACGCAGTCAGCCCGCCGGGACGTCCGATCGTGTCAGGCCAGGGGAGTTTATGTGAACCAATATGTAAGTACATTGACAACTATTTAAAACCTCTTGTCCGAGACTCTCCCCTCGTTTGTGAAAGACACGACGGACGTACTCACGCGGGTTGACGGCGTCCTGGTGGAGGATGGCACTCTCATGGTCACCGCTTATGTGGAAAGTTTATATACATGTATTCGACATGACCTGGGCCTTGAGGTTGTCCGCCTCTTCCTCGGGACCTCCAACCTGAACGGCCCATCTCGGGAGCTTCTTCTAGAGCTCCTTCACTTTATCCTTTCGCACAATTATTTTTTGTTTAAAGACACGATATATCTTCAGCGACGTGGCACGGCGATGGGGGCGGCTTGTGAATCATCATACGCTAACCTCTTCCTAGGTGCATGGGAGAGGGAGATTTTTGGTGACGATGGCGGGCTCGCCACGGACCATGTCGTGTCATGGTTTAGATATATCGATGACATTTTGTTTTTTTGGCAGGGGTCGGAGGGGGAGCTCGAGGAGTTTATGGCATGGCTTAATGCCAACTCACGTGGTATCAGATTAACTTATACCTATCACACTGAAAGTATTGACTTTCTGGACATCAGCCTGGAGGTGGATGAACACTCCACCATCCCATCCAGACTGATGTCTTCAGAAAGTCTACGTCAGTGAATGCTTTGATCCACGATGATTCGGCACATTACTCACCAATGATTCGGGCCGTCCCGGTTGGACAGTTCCTGAGGATGAGGAGGATCTGCTCCACTAATTCAAAATTTGAGGCCCAGGCTGCAGATTTAACAAGACGGTTTAAACAACGTGGATATAGTAATCGGAGCATCAGGCGGTGCTATGAGAGGGCACGGGACACTTCCCGTAGTAGTCTTCTATATCCTAGTCAGGTCAAACTGGGGAAAGAGACGCAAGGAAAAATCCATTATATCTCGTCATTTAATCATGAGTGGGATATGATGCGACAGATTCTTATCCGTCATTGGGCAATTTTGGGCACGGAGCCTGCGTTACGAGATCACCTTGATAAGTTTCCATCAATGACAGCCCGCCGCGGGAAAAAATTGAGGGATCTATTAGTGTCTAGTCACTATGTCCCCCCTATATCTAACCCGTTTGGGTCCTGTGGGCCTACTGTGGGATGTTTTCCATGCAGTCGCTGCCTTGCCTGCGCCAATGTCCTGCGCAGTGTTTCTTTCATGTCCTCCAATGGCTCCCGTGAATTTAAAATCTCTCATTACATCTCATGCAGTACGAGCAATGTGATATATTATGCTACCTGCGGATGTAATTTGATATATATAGGTTTGACATGAAGGGAGCTTCGTGTCAGGGTACGTGAGCACGTGCGTGACATTGGCTCGGCCAGGACGGTGACTGATCCCCGGGAGCTCAAGACCTTACCGCGCCACTTTAAAGCATCACATGATTGTGATCCAAAAACATTGCAGGTACGTGGCATTGAAGTGGTGCGTCTCGTTAACAGCGTTTAGCTCAAAGGGAAGCGAGGTGGATGGTTAATCTGGACACGGTCAGCCCGGGAGGGTTGAATGAGGCTTTAAGTTTTGCCCTGTTTTTATGATTCATATGGTTAGGGCTTAATTCTCCTGCTGACTTTGTATTATAGTCCCGTGGTATTATTTTTATTTTTATCTTTATACTTTTCTTTTGTAGTATGTTTTTTTTAATCATATGTCTTTTATCTAGTTTATCCTGGTGATGATTCGATGTACATCGTTGTACAGACCTTGATTTGGATACGAGCCCTGTTCCTTATGATTCTGCATTCTATTCTCAAGCTATGGGATGAATTCTTCATCCCGGAAAATTACTATGCTTGTTGTGTGGTGCTAGATACTGTAACCTTATGTTTATATATATATATATATATATATATATATATAAGAAAATTCCTTGTATCATTATGTTCTCTGGTGATGGATAATTTTTGCATTGATATTCATGAGATGATATGGTGTATAGATGCCCATACCAAGGGAGAGTGTGATGATATCTTAATATATTCTTTTCCTGCCTTTATCCGGGCTGCTCACGCTGTGCGGATGCATTCCGTTGGTCCCCCCCGCTTGGCGCACGCCCGGCTATCTTTTGCCTTCTGCTTAGTGCGTTACTGCGCACGCGCGGGAGGCGTGGCGGCCTGGGCGCGTGCGCTAGCGATGAGGTACCTACGGCGCATGCGCCACTCTTAGCGGAAGCTCCATGTTTTTGATGGTAATTGACTATATGCGGTCATGTGGAGAGTCACATGACGGCCTTATGGGCGTATTTAAAGGTCCTTGCACTTACTAGGCATATAGCCTCTTGAGAAAGCCACCAAAATCCAGGTGAAATGCGCGTTGAGGCGTTCTTTTCCATGGATCATTTTTTTCAGCACCTCTAGCTTCTTTTCCATCTCCCGGTAAGGTGTTTTCGTGCTTATATACTGACTATGGGCATATTATAATATTGTGGACGTTTGGAGTCCAGTAAATGCTTATTGTTACTGGCCCCTAGTCACGGTCTATCCATTCATTTACCTTGCCTGGGGTTCCCCCACCCCACAGTTGACATCCTAATGGTGTGGGTGTGGGGTCTAAAGCTATATAGTGCTGTACTTCTCTGATCCTATGTACCTCAATTGGTCTATGCTGTGACTTGACTATTTATTATACCTATTTATCTAATAAAGACTATTTCCTACTACTTTGCTCCTGGATTCCTCCTCTTTTTGATCATGTCTTTGGAGTTGGTTCTATGCTGATTCTGACATTGTTCGGTTTGACAGCAATGTTTGTCGTTTTTTGTTTATACAAGGCTGTCCCATGTATACTAATGTGTGTAATCACCCTGTATGGTTCCTTGCTCCATCTCATCACGCTTCCCCTGCAATGCATTCTCTTTGATTGTGAGCAGAGAGCATTTCAGAAGACAGAGAAGCGGGATGGTAATGCTAATTATGGAGTCATCACCGCTCACCATGTTGGTTGTGTCCTCAAAGTTTTGGAGGATGGTACATATGTCTGACATCCATGTTTTTTCCTGAGATCTTATGTGTGGAGTCTGAACTGAATACCAATGGCCTTGTTGATGCTGCTACTCAACAACTGCCCTCTTCTGCTCACAAATCCTTCCCAACATCTGCAGTGTAGAGTTCCAATGCGTGGGGACATCACACACCAGTCTGTGAGTCGGTAGCTGCAAACGCTGCTGAAAGACGGAAAGGGCGGCGGAACCTGTTGGTGACTTTCTAAAATGGGCACACAGGGGCGTACTTTAACAAGCAGATCCGGCAGATCCGGGTAGGATTTGAGAAACCGCTGAACCACGAGGTTAAGCATATGGGCCAGGCATGGTACGTGTGTAAGCTCGCCTCGCCTCAAAGCCGCCACCAGGTTCCGGCCATTGTCACACACGACCATGCCTGGCTGCTGGTTCAACAGTGTGAGCCACAGATCTGCCTGCTTTTTCAGAGCTGTCCACATCTCTTCAGCATTGTGCTGTTTGTCACCTAAGCATATTAGCTTCAGCACAGCCTGTTGCCGCTTGGCCGAGGCATTGTGCTGCAGTGCTTCCAGCTTGTGACTTATGTGGTCATTTCGGAAATAGAGGCTGAAGAGGGGGAGGAGGCTGAGGAGGAAGAGGTGCAGGAGCTGTAGACTGTGGGGGCAACCCTGATTGACCTAGGGCCTGCAATCCTTGGTATCAGGAGGACGTGTTCCGTCCCATAATCCGACTGGGTTCCGGCATCCACTATGTTAACCCAGTGTGCCATCAGCGAGATGGACCATCCCTGCCCACAATCACTTGTCCACGTGTTTGTGGTTAGGTGGAATTTCCTGGTAACTACATTGTTGAAGGCACGGCTAATGTTTTGGGACACATGCTTTTGTAATGCGGGGACTGCACACCGGGAGAAATTGTGGTGGCTGGGGACCAAGTACCGAGGGATGGCCACCGCCATCAGGTTGTGGAATGCTTCTGTCTCCATGAGCCTAAAAGGCAACATTTTGAGTGCAAGCAGTCGTGAAATGTGGGAATGTAGTAGTGTGACCTGTGAGGCTTTGGCTGGGTATTTGCGCTTGTGTTCCAAAGACTGGGGTATGGACATCTGAACGCTGCGCTGGGAAAAGGACGTGGACGTGCTTCCTGATGCTGCTACTTGAGAGTGTGCAATGACAGGTGCAGGACAGGAGGCATCTTCGCATGCACCATGGACAGGGGATTGGCTTGCATGAACAACAGCAGAAGAAGCAGTGGTGCCACCCGCAAACACTGTTCCTGGACCCTGGGGTTCGGCCCACAAAGTCAGGTGCTTTGCTGCCATGTGCCTGATCATGCTGGTGGTGGTCAGGCTGCTAGCTTTGCCACCCCTGCTGATGCTAACCTGGCAGATGGTGCAAATGGCCTTTTTGGGGTTATTGGCAGAGTCTTTAAAAAACAACCAGACTCGGGAAGACCTAACAGCTGTACTGTCAACTTGATTCATGTTGGTGTTACTGGGAATGGTTGCCTGCCCTCTGTCTGCGGCCACCACACTGCTTCTTCCTGCCTGTTGGGGTGCTCCGCCTCCCTTCCCCTGTGTGCTGTTGTTCTCGCTTTGCATGTCCTCCTGCCAGTTTGGGTCAGTTACTATATCATCCACCTCCTCGTCTTCATGGTGGCGCCAGGTCTGATATAGACCTGATGATGCTGTGCGGCCAGCCAATCACTGTAGTGCCACAACCTGGTTCTGTCCTCCCAAAGACCTCCTGTTCCCCAGCCTGTAGAGGCAGCTCTCCGCACAGAATCCATGAAGGATGACTATATTCGTCAGGCAAAGCAGAGGCCAGAACTCAGTCACAAAATCAGATTGCAGTCCCGCTGCGGTTATTTGGGACCCCCTGACGGTCTTTGTCCAGCGAAGGTTGGAGAATCCCAAGACATTAGGCCTGTAGGAGAACCTGCCCTTGGCATTAGTGTTTCCTCTCCACAGATGACCATGACAGTCTCCGTGGCAAGTGAAGGCCTCGGATTAACCGAAAGTTTCGGGCTTAAAGCCTTGAAGAGTCGGTGTCTGATTCCCGTCAGACAACTCCAGAAGCCGGTTTGGGCATTGTCAGCAGAAGGACGAGCACTACTCAGAAACAGTCAAAATAAGTCTGTACAAATTAAGCTCCAGATTGGAGCATTACACATGAAGAAGTTCACATTCCAGGTGCTGTCTGGTTTACCCACAGGTCGTCCAGAGGCCGAGAGATCTAGTGCCCGCTCAGGTCTGGAAATCCTGTATGGTGTTTCCTGGGGGACTGCTGAGGTGCAAAAGATGTCAAGTCCCCATATCTTCAGGACAGTCAGCAGTTTCTTCTTCTTCTTAACCAGATCTGCTAGTCACTGACTCGCTGTGCCCTGAAGTCTCCGAAAGAAGGGAAGTGGAGGCATTGTCCCCACACAGTCTCGACGATTGTACCAATGATTTGGCTTTAGGCACCGCCCCGCCTTGCAGACATGTCATCTCAGAAACCAGACTGAAGTTGGTCCCTAATCAAGGATCCTCCATCTCTAACAAATCTGGCAAAAAGTCCATCAAGGCGGTGGCTACCTCCAAGTCTCTGCACCCCTCCAACCAGGCGGAGGACCTCCAGTTGCCTCCTGAATCCTTCGGGGTGCTATCTGATAACAAATGGAGAGAGACTTTTCTGCACCCTATACCTGGTCCTTCGCCCACTTCATTCAGTAAGCTTGGCAAAGTGTACGTCAAGGCGGTGGTTTCCCCCCGAGTCTTTGCACCCCTCCAACCCGGTGGAGGATTTCCAGTTGTCCCCTGAATTCTTTGGGGTGCTACCCACTATTAATAAGTGGAGAGAGACTTTCCTGTGTCCTGTTCCTGGTACCTCTCCCACTTCATCTGTTGCTGAGGATGGCCCAATGGAAGGAAACATCCCAGTTACCAAGATGATGAGACCAGCTTTGTTCCCTCTAGTGGACAGAAGAGGAAATCTTCTTGAGGAGAAGGATCGGCCTCCAAATTCTTTGCAGAAAATCCTTGCTGGCTGGAGGAAGAGGGGGCGTAAAGGGGGGGTACTGTAACATTCCTGGTGGTGTGCTTGCATGGTGCACCACCTCCCACCATGCAAGATCGCAATCTTACTTGTCAGTCCATGCTGCACTCTTTGTTTCAGTTCCTGCTGTGTCGATGTCTCTTGTCTGATTGCTTAGGACGTCGGCGTGGCTTTCTGCTTGTTTCTTATAGCTACCGTGTGCACAGTCCTAATGCGTCCCCAGCCTATTGCTGTGAGTCACTGGATACTTAAACCCCCTCCACCCAGTAGGAGGTGCCTGAGCAACACTTTCACTCAGTTTGTCTTTTGCAACTGAATTGCCAGGTCCTGTCCTGTATCTAGTCTGTTCTGCCACCGTGGGGGCTGAGTTCCCAGGCTCGTTTCTGTGTCTTGTTTCTGTTTCAGTTACTGTCTGAACAGTGTCCTAGCCCGTTTCTTGTTTGTTTCTATGTTTGTATCTTCCCTTTTCCTGTAGTGTCTGAACCTGACCCAACTCCAATTTGTTGTCTCTGTACTTCTGTTTGTGAGTTTGGTGTCCACTCGCTACTTCATTATAAGTAGTGTTGAGCCACCCCCGTAGTGTTCGAGTTTGGTTCGGTTCGTCGAACACCCGTGTGTTCGCCGAACTGTTCGTCGAACTGTTCGTCGAACACCTTCGAACACCGTTAAAACCAATGGCAGGCAAACAAAAACACATAGAAACACATAGAAAACACCTTCAAAGGTGTCCAAAAGCTGATAAACTGCTCTGAAGACACAACTAACACATGGAAAAGTGACAAGTACATATAGTCATGCGAAAAGAAAAGAGGTGGAGGAGTAAAAGGAGGGGGAGACACAGATATAGGCATGTCATGCCCTTCTAAAATCCAAAAAGTGAGAAGCCGACACGTTCAGTCCGCTCCTGCCCGTGCCACTTCCGTGTTGCCGGGTTTGTGCCAGAGCCGCAGTGAACCCTGACGGCCAGCCCCCCTCTCCCAATACTGGTGCCTGTCCGCTGGTGGGTCGAGCGAGCCCCCCTGTGGTGGAGGCAGCTCTAAGCTTTTTAATTTAAATTGTCTCTCTAATTTGAATGAATACACTTTAAATCCACTTACAAGGATCTATTGGAGGGCAAGTCTCATGCCAGCAGCCGCGTAATTCCAGCTCCAGTAGCGTCCACTAAAGCTGCTGCAGTTAAAAAGCTTTTATAAGGATCGAGCTCGGCTGTCCACCGCAAGGCATCCTACTGCCAGTCCCAGCCCCTATGCCTTGGGGTGCCTCCTGATGCTCTTCACTGAGTATCCCGTGGTCCCGAAGCATTTCCTTTGAAAAAATTAAGTGTCAAAACTACAGGTGGTGTAGCTTGCTTAACAGCTGGGATAATCCGCTGACTAGCAGACACTGCTACTAGGCACAAAGTATTTCCTGGGCTAGATGCAGTTAAAAATTTGTAATTAGATACTCTCGTTGGATGCTGAGAAAGCATTCCATAGAGTCTCCTGGCACGCCATATATGATTCTCTTAAAAAGCTTGGGGTAGGGGTGTAGCGGACCCTTTTATAGCCAAAATCACGGCCCTGTATCGCAATACGTCACCTAGGCTGAAGATAAATGGAACTGTATTACCCTGAGGGCTCGGTTGCTACAGAGGTATTGCACCTCACCCAGAGGTGTGATATCTCACTCTCAGGTAAGGATGGAGTGTGGATCAGGACCCGACACCTGCATGCATTACACCACATTGCCGTGGGGCAGGGCGACTAATATGCCCCTGAGATGGGCACGACAGTCCCTGTCCCTGGCTGGAGTGGGGGGAGGGAACACTGAGGAAGGGGAACCCTGCAGTGCAGGAGCAGGGAGGAAGCAGTTCCTGGGTGCATTGAGAAGGGAGTATAAAAGGTGGGCACCATCTTAGTTCAGTGCAGAGAAGTCTGAGCAGAAGTGGCAGGGAGCAGGGGCTCTGCATGAGCTCTGCTCCGGAGGCGGGCCTAGTAACAGATGCCCAGGCCTGGAAGAGGGAGAAGGAAGGAAGAGGAGCGGAGAAGGCTCCAGGAACGAGGAATGAAGGGATCCCAGGGGTGCGGACGGGCGAGTCGCCACCGCACGCCCGAATCCACCTGCGTGGAGGGGTCAGGCCAAAGGGGGAGACCGGTCCCCGAAACTAGTGGAGGCAGGAAACGACCCTCAGCTAGAAACCGGAGGCTGTGACATTTTATGTGGCGCAGCCCCTCGCTACACCCGCTAGGAAGGCACCACATAGGGTCAGGGAAACTGGCGCCAAGTTTACCAAGAGGAGGCCCGAGGCAGCCGGACAGAAGGGTTGGTAAGAAAGGCCAGACAAAGGACACACAAAGGGGGTCCTGTGAAGCGCTCCAAAGTTATCTGGGAGTTGTCTGAGCCCCTCACCTGGTGAGCACAGTACGACGTGGGCAGCCGTTACCTGCAGACGTGGTCTGGATAATAAGAAATGTGAGTAAAGGTCCTGGACTGCATCACTGACTCCGTGTCGTTACTGCTGCTGCCCTGCACCATCACCCCCATCCTCCGCATACACTGCCCTGAGGCTATACTCCTCCCGTGGGGAGTTATGCTACGCTCTGCTGCACCCACAACATCAGCCTCAGCGGTCTGCCCTGGAGCGGCGGATCACTCTGCCCGCAATCCACGGGTGGCGTAGTCGGACATTTAAACATCAAAACCACATAAATAGTTCCGCCACTGGTTTGACCGCCCTGAGCCACGGAACCGGGTCGCCGCCACGGAGACTACAACCACCAGCATCCACCAAAAAGGGTCCGGCTCCGGGTGTCCCAAGGCCCAGGGGGCGCGTCAGAACATTTTCATCACCTTTCACAATCACCAATGGGACAAGGCAGGGATGTTCTCTGTCCCCTCTCTTATACATCCTAGTGACGGAGCACCTGCTCTCATCAGTTCACCATAACCCCAATATTAGGTGGATTGAGGTGGGAGGCACCGAGTACAAGTGCTCTCTATTTGCTGATGATGTCCTAGTATATATCACTCAATCACATATATCCATCCATGCTGTTATGGCTGAAATAGATCACTTTGTTACATGGTCAAATTTTAAAATCAATGCAGCGAAGTCTGAGGCCCTCGATGTCTCCCTCCCCAAATCCATAAAGGATTCCATCCAGTCCAACTTTCCCTTTGCCTGGCCCTCACAGGGTATCAAATACTTAGGAATTCCTATTCATAGAGACCTCTCCCATCTATGTTATCTTAATTTTGGGCCCTTTATTGAACAACTCCATACAGACCATGGTTGGCAAGTTAGAACTGTAAGATTCACTACGTGAACCACTGGTGTTTTGTGGAAAAGTACATGTACACTGTGTTCCAAATTATTATGCAAAAAGTGTTTAGGAGTGATAAGGGAAGAATTTGTTTGTTTGTCAGTTAAAGTTATTGATGGTGATGTGTGTCAGGGCTCTTTATATCACTGTAAGCAATTGCAGACACCTGTGCTAATTAGTTTGGCAGGTGTGTCCAATGAAAGGCAAGACTACTTAAGAAGGCTGTCTCACATTATTAAGCAGCCTACATTTTCTGCCAAAATGGGAAAGAAAAAGGATGTGTCGGCTGCTGAGAAGCAACAAATTGTGGAGTGTTTAGGTCAAGGCATGACTACAATCAACATTGTGCGATGATCAGGATGAAGTGTTTTGGCAATCAAGAAGTATGTAGCTGATTCACAGTACACACGTGTGCGTGCTGATAAGGGCAAATTGAGGACTCTTTCCTACAAGCAATTACGTCAGGTTAAAAGAGCAGCGGCAAAAAAGCCTTGTCATAGCAGCAGACAAGTTTTTGAAGCTGCTGGTGCCTCCAACGTGCCCCGAACAACAAGATGCAGGGTCCTTCAGAGGTTTGCAGCTGTGCATACGCCATCCTGTCGACCTCCTCTATCCACTTCACACAAGCAGAAACGGCTCCAGTGGGCCAAACATTACATGAAGACTGATTTCAAAACTGTTTTGTTCACGGATGAGTGCCATGCAGCGCTCGATGGTCCAGATGGATGGAGTGGAGGATGGCTGGTTGATGGACACCCCACGCAAACACGGCTACAGCGCCAACAAGGAGGAGGTGGAGTAATGTTTTGGGATGGAATCATGGGGAGAGAGATTGTCGGCCCCTTTAGGATCCCTGAAGGCGCTAAAGATGAACTCCATAATGTATGTGGATTTTCTCATACAGCACTTCCTGCCATGGTTCAAGAAGAAGAACCGTGTATTTCACAGCAAGATCATTTTTTTGCATGATAATGCACCATCTCATGCTGCACATAAAACATCTGCATCTCTGGCTGATATGGGCATAAAAGGGGACAAACTTATGGTGTGACCCCCATGCTCCCCTGACCTCTACCCCATTCAGAACCTCTGGAGCATCATCAAAAGGAGTGTCTATGATGGCGGGAGGCAGTTCACATCTAAGCAACAGCTCTGGGAGGGTATTCTGTCCTCATGCAAAACAATTGAAGCAGAAACCATCCAAAACCTGACAAATTCAATGGACGAGAGAGTTCAGAAGCTCCTTTCGAACAAGGGGTCCTATGTACAAATGTAACATCACCTAGAATAAAGTTTTGAGTTGAAAACTGTTTGATTTCAGTTTCTAATAACCTGCTAATGCTTATAATTTCAAAAATGACCATTTTTTTGGTCTTTATTAAAATGAAAAGGTTGATCGAAAAGTTTGGCGGATCTAAGAGTATGGCAACCCAGTAGTCATGATTACTTCGAATTCTGACAATATGAGGGTCATGTTGCAGGTAGTGCAGCAAGAAGGCACATATGTGTCTTGCGCATCTCGGAGCCCCAAAATTATTTTCCGGGCTAGATGCAGCTAAAAATTATTATTAATTTTAAATCTGGTGGAGCTTAGTATAGATGGCCTAATAGGATCAGTGCTGCACACTGCTACAAAGCCCAAATTATTTTCCAGCCAAGATACAGATAAACATGATTAGTAATTTTAAATCTGGTGGAGCTTATTATAGATGGCCTAATAGAATCAGTGCTGCACACTGCTACAAAGCCCAAATTATTTTCCAGCCAAGATACAGATAAACATGATTAGTAATTAGAAAGCTTAAAACGGTTGGTAGGGTGATTTTAACCAATCATCCATCTTTTACTCTCCCCAGGATGACACAGGGGTAAAAAAGTCGTTTCGGATCCATGATTTGTTCATCTTTATGAACGTGAGTCTGTCTACATTATCAGTGGAAAGCCGCGTGCGCTTATCTGTCAGCACACCACCAGCAGCGCTGAACACACGTTCAGACAGAACGCTGGCTGCGGGGCATGACAAGATCTCCAAGGCGTAAGTGGCTAGCTCCGGCCATTTATCCAGATTGGAAGCCCAAAAAGAGCAAGGGTCCAGTGACACAGTCATGTCTTCAATGTTTACTTGGAGATACTCCTGTACCATCGTCTCTAGGCGTTGACTATGTGTCAGACTTCTTGTCTCCTGTGGCCTTGCAAAGGATGGGCTAAAAAAGTGGTGAAATGATTGCGCAAAATTGATGTTACCAGCAGATACTGTGGTTCTGTTATGGTTTGAGTGCTGAACACTTGACGGTCCCATGGTTGGCAAGTTGGAACTGTGAGATTCACTACGTGCACCACTGGTGTTTTGTGGAAAAGCACATGTAAGATTCTGCAACAGTCTCTGCTGATACTCCTGCATGCGTGCATCCCTTTCTATGGCAGGAATAATTTCTGCAAATTTACTTTTGTACCGGGGATCTAACAGTGTGGCAACCCAGTAGTCAGGATTATTTCTAATTCTCCCAATTCGAGGGTCATGTTGCAGGTAGTGCAGCAAGAAGGCACTCATGTGTGTTGCGCATCCAGGAGCACCAAGTCCCTGTTGTGTTGGTGGCGAGGTAACAATCATGCTTCCTTCCTCTGTCCTCTCCCCCCAACCTCGCACAACAGAAATGTGATCAAGGTCTCCCTCATCTGATGAGTCTTCCATCAGTTCGTCCTCCACTTCTTCCTGGGCTCCTGCACCTTCCTCACTAGTTTGACTGCTACCATGCGCCCTGGTAAAACCATCTCCCCCACCCTCACATGCCTGCCGCCTTGGTGCTGCCGACCGTCTGGACCTTGCAGATGTTAGCCCTTCCGCATACAACTCCTCCTCCTCTACTTCCTCCACCTCCTCTTGTGCCACCACCTGACTCCGAATTCTGTTTAACATGTGCTCCAGCATGTAAATCACCGGAATAGTCATGCTGATAATGGCATCGTCAGCACTAAACATCTTCGTCGCCATTTCAAAACTGTGCAGAAGGGTGCATAGGTCCCTGATCTGAGACCACTCCTCCAGCGTGATTTGCCCCACGTCTGGATCTCGTTGGCCCAGGCTATACGTCAGAACGTATTGCACCAGGGCTTGTCGGTGCTGCCACAGTCGCTGCAACATGTGCAGAGTTGAATTCCACCGGGTAGGCACATCGCATTTTAGCCGGTGAAGTGGCAGGCCCAACGACTTCTGTAGAGATGTAAGTCGCTGAGCTGCGGGATGCGAACGGCGGAAGTGAGCACACAGCGACCGTGCCCTCTGCAGAAGGCCATCTAGTCTGGGATAGTGGGCTAAAAATTGCTGGACAACCAGGTTCAACACGTGAGCCATACAAGGCACGTGTGTGACATTGCCCCGGCGAAGGGCCGCACCCAGGTTTGCAGCATTGTCGCACACGGCTTTCCCTGGTTTCAGGTCCAGTGGAGACAACCATTCATGAAATTGGTTCTCCAGAGCTGACCACAACTCCTCAGCTGTGTGACTCACATTTCCCAGACATTTCAAAGTAAAAACCGCCTGATGACGTTGAGCCCTACTGCCAGCATAGTAAGGAGGTGTGCAGGATTCCTTCTGCGCAGTTAGAAAGCTTCTGGCATGACCAGACAGGCTTTGGGTGCAGGTGGAAGACCGAGAGGAGGTTGAGGAGGCAGAAGCAGTGGAGGAACTTTGACATAAAGAGGATTGACGCACAACTCGTGGGGACGGCAAGACTTGGACAGCAACCCCTTGTCCTGCTGTCACCATAGTTACCCAGTGCCCAGTCAGCGACATGTAACGCCCCTGTCCATGCCTACTCGTCCAAGTGTCTGTGGTGAAATGCACCCTGTCACACACAGAGTTTCTCAAAGAAGCGGTGATGTTGTGTGCGACATGCTGGTGGAGCACAGGCACACCTTTCTTTGAGAAGTAGTGCCGACTGGGCTTCTGGTACTGGCGCACTGCGACGGACATAAGGTCTCGAAAATCCTCTGTGTCCACCAGGCGGAAAGGCAGCATTTCTGTAGCCAAGAGCTTGCAGATGGTGAAATTCAACCTCTTTGCTTTCTCATGGCTAGGAGGAAATGGTCTTTTACTTGTCCACATCTGAGGGACCGAGGGCTGGCTATTGTGCTTAGACGGGGTTGATAAGGGTGTCCCTGGCAAACTGCCGGTCTGTGAGGAAGATGCAGGCGGACATGTTAGGTTGCCTTGATCCAAAGGTGGTGCTATCGATGTCGGACAGCGCTCAACACCAGCTGGTGTTACCACTTCCAAAGAAAATGATGACCTGCCAATCACGCTGGCTGTTGCGGGTAAAGAGGTGGCAGGTCTGCGCCCCAAAACAGGTGTGACTGCTGTCCCCCCAGTCACAGAGGATGAAGAGGCCGCGGATGCACAAGATATTTTCAGACGGTGGTTGGCCCGGCCGGCTAGGCCGCATTGTAGCACACTGAGCTTCCCACTGCAACTTATGCTTCATGTCCATGTGCCGGTTCATGCATGAAGTACTCAAACTATGTATTTTTTGGCCTCTACTTAGCTTTTGCTGACAAATGTTACAGATAACACGAGTTGGGTCATCTTTATCGATCTGAAAAAATGCCCAGGCTATGCAAGGCTTAGCACCCATGCGACCTGAAGAGCCACCACGACTTGTGGTGAGAGGCAGAGTTGTGTTTGAGGATGCAGTTGTTGACGTGCTTCCAGTACTACGTCTCTGTCCAGGAAGGCGCAACCTGACCTCGTCGTCACTAGCATCTTCCTCCACCTCCTCTGCTGACCTCATCTCTTGGCTGACTGTGGGTTGACAGTAAGTGGGATCTCCAACCTCATCATCATCACCCTGTGTGTTATCACACCAGTCGTCCTCAGAGCCAACCTGTTCCTGCACTGACAAAAAACTAAAGTTGTCGCTCCAATCAGGTATTTGAGTCTCATCATCGTCTTCCTCATTGTCTCCACCAACAGGAGTTACAGTTTGGGAATGAGGGTCTACATTATGGTCAGAACCTTCTGCGTCTGGTCCTGGATCCGACTCATAAAGATTCTGGGCATCAGTGCAGATCATTTCCTCGTCTGGATTCACAGAAGCGCTGGAGTCGACCTCTGATTCCCAGGCTATAGTATGAGTAAACAGCTCTGCAGACTCAACCATCTGTTCTACCTCATACTCAGACGGGCAGCTGGAGATTTGGGAGCTGTGAGGAAGCAAGTGCGATTGGGGTGACACCTTTGAAGACTGGAGTATTTGTGATGTTGAAGTTGATGTGGAGGAGAGCCCACTTAAAGGAGCACTTGATATCCGTTGAAGCACCTGCTGTTTTTGTGCCTCATCTGGAATTTGTAGCGATTGGCGTGGCCATAAGAAAGGGATCTTATCACATTGTCCGCTAAAAGAAGTAGACATTTTAGTTTGGCTGGAAGATGGTCTTTCTTCTGCAGATGTTGCTGTTGCTTTAACACCTACCCCACGGACACAACCTTTTTTCCCCTTCCCAACAAGCCTATTCCCCTTTCCACCAGCAGCAGGCCTTTTTCCACTCATTTTGGTGGTTAACTAATTCACAACTCTGGAGTTGTTTGCACAAAAAAACAATGGATGGGATCCGAGCAGAGCTGAGTGGCCAAACTGTGGTATTAGGCCAAAACTATTGGCTGGGTTAGATGCAGAAAAAAATTATATTCAATTTGCAACCTGATGAAGGTCAGTATAGATGGATTAATTGATCAAGTCCCACACACAGCTAGAAGCCCAATATTTTTTCAGAGGTAGATGCAGAAAAAAATATATTCAGTTTGCAACCTGATGGAGGTCAGTATAGATGGACTAATAGAGAAAGTCCCACACACTGCTAGAAGGCCAAATATTTTTTCAGAGCTAGATGCAGAAAAAAATTATATTCAGTTTGCAACCTGATGGAGGTCTGTATAGATGGATTAATAGAACAAGTCCCACACACAGCTAGAAGCCCAATATTTTTTCAGAGGTAGATGCAGAAAAAAATATATTCAGTTTGCAAGCTGATGGAGGTCAGTATAGATGGACTAATACAACAAGTCCCACACACAGCTAGAAGCCCAATATTTTTTCAGAGCTAGATGCAGAAAAAAATTATATTCAATTTGCAACCTGATGGAGGTCAGTATAGATGGAGTAATAGAACAAGTCCCACACACAGCTAGAAGCCCAAATATTTTTTCAGAGCTAGATGCAGATAAAAATTATTTTTAATTTGCAACCTGATGGAGGTCAGTATAGATGGACTAATAGAGAAGTCCCACACACTGCTAGAAGGCCAAATATTTTTTCAGAGCTAGATGCAGAAAAAAATTATATTCAGTTTTCAACCTGATGGAGGTCAGTATAGATGGACTAATAGAGAAAGTCCCACACACTGCTAGAAGGCCAAATATTTTTTCAGAGCTAGATGCAGAAAAAAATTATATTCAGTTTGCAACCTGATGGAGGTCAGTATAGATGGACTAATAGAGAAAGTCCCACACACTGCTAGAAGGCCAAATATTTTTTCAGAGCTAGATGCAGAAAAAAATTATATTTAGTTTGCAACCTGATGGAGGTCAGTATAGATGGACTAATAGAGAAAGTCCCACACACTGCTAGAAGGCCAAATATTTTTTCAGAGCTAGATGCAGAAAAAAATTATATTCAGTTTGCAACCTGATGGAGGTCTGTATAGATGGATTAATAGAACAAGTCCCACACACAGCAAGAAGCCCAATATTTTTTCAGAGGTAGATGCAGAAAAAAATATATTCAGTTTGCAACCTGATGGAGGTCAGTATAGATGGACTAATACAACAAGTCCCGCACACAGCTAGAAGCCCAATATTTTTTAAGAGCTAGATGCAGAAAAAAATTATATTCAATTTGCAACCTGATAGAGGTCAGTATAGTTGGACTAATAGAGAAAGTCCCACACACTGCTAGAAGGCCAAATATTTTTTCAGAGCTAGATGCAGAAAAAAATTATATTCAGTTTGCAACCTGATGGAGGTCAGTATAGATGGACTAATAGAGAAAGTCCACACACTGCTAGAAGGCCAAATATTTTTTCAGAGCTAGATGCAGAAAAAAATTATATTCAGTTTGCAACCTGATGGAGGTCAGTATAGATGGACTAATAGAGAAAGTCCCACACACTGCTAGAAGGCCAAATATTTTTTCAGAGCTAGATGCAGAAAAAAATTATATTCAGTTTGCAACCTGATGGAGGTCTGTATAGATGGATTAATAGAACAAGTCCCACACACAGCTAGAAGCCCAATATTTTTTCAGAGGTAGATGCAGAAAAAAATATATACAGTTTGCAACCTGATGGAGGTCAGTATAGATGGACTAATACAACAAGTCCCACACACAGTTAGAAGCCCAATATTTTTTCAGAACTAGATGCAGAAAAAAATTATATTCAATTTGCAACCTGATGGAGGTCAGTACAGATGGAGTAATAGAACAAGTCCCACACACAGCTAGAAGCCCAAATATTTTTTCAGAGCTAGATGCAGATAAAAATTATTTTTAATTTGCAACGTGATGGAGGTCAGTATAGATGGACTAATAGAGAAAGTCCCACACACTGCTAGAAGGCCAAATATTTTTTCAGAGCTAGATGCAG
Source organism: Phyllobates terribilis (assembly GCF_046119375.1). Lineage (NCBI taxonomy): Eukaryota > Metazoa > Chordata > Amphibia > Anura > Dendrobatidae > Phyllobates > Phyllobates terribilis. The sequence continues at coordinate 49,559,516 of NW_027362773.1, forward strand.
AAAAAAATTATATTCAGTTTGCAACCTGATGGAGGTCTGTATAGATGGATTAATAGAACAAGTCCCACACACAGCTAGAAGCCCAATATTTTTTCAGAAGTAGATGCAGAAAAAAATATATTCAGTTTGCAACCTGATGGAGGTCAGTATAGATGGACTAATACAACAAGTCCCACACACAGCTAGAAGCCCAATATTTTTTCAGAGCTAGATGCAGAAAAAAATTATATTCAATTTGCAATCTGATGGAGGTCAGTATAGATGGAGTAATAGAACAAGTCCCACACACAGCTAGAAGCCCAAATATTTTTTCAGAGGTAGATGCAGAAAAAAATTATATTCAGTTTGCAACCTGATGGAGAGTATCAAAAAGGAATAGTCGGCACTCCGTATAGCTAGAGTGGTGCACGTGGAAAACAATGTCTGTAGGAAAAGAAAATCCCGGCACTCACATGTTGATAATCAGTTGATTTATTGCACAACTCACACAAGACGTTTCAGCCTGTCCAAGGCTTTTTTCAATTGAAAAAAGCCTTGGACAGGCTGAAACGTCTTGTGTGAGTTGTGGAATAAATCAACTGATTATCAACATGTGAGTCCCGGGATTTTCTTTTCCTGCAACCTGATGGAGGTCTGTATAGATGGATTAATAGAACAAGTCCCACACACAGCTACAAGCCCAATATTTTTTCAGAGGTAGATGCAGAAAAAAATATATTCAGTTTGCAACCTGATGGAGGTCAGTACAGATGGACTAATAGAGAAAGTCCCACACACTGCTAGAAGGCCCAATATTTTTTCAGAGCTAGATGCAGAAAAAAATTATATTCAATTTGCAACCTGATGGAGGTCAGTATAGATGGACTAATAGAATGATGCTATGCCCAAAAGATTTTACTTCACTAGGTGCAGTAAAAAATTTGGTATTCTATACACAGGTGGTATATCTTGCAACACAGATAGGCTACTCCACTGACTAACACACTCTGCAATAGGCCAAAAAGGATTAGCTTTGCTAGATTCAGCCAAATGCTGTGAAAAAAACTTGCACAGCACTGGCACAGACCTGCCTGGCAAAAACTGATAGGAACTGATGTAACCTAGTCCTGAAAAGGACTCCAATTACAATTAGTCTTTACTCCCACAATCTATCTATTTAAGAGCACAGACCTGCCTGATAAAAGTCGTAGGAAATGCTGTAACCTAGACCTTAAAAGGACTGCAATCACAACTATTCCCTACTCCCAAGCTATCTGCAGATTTGTGCGAAAATTGGCTTGAAATTAACAAGGTATAGCGCACACAGCAACAGCGGTGCCGTCTAACACGCAGCTGCAGCAGTGAGAAAATGGTGGCGACGGGGAAAAAGGCTTGGTCTTATAGGGCAAAGACATGTGACATACACTGCCAATGACACATGCCCTTGCTTGTGTGAAAAAAAGCACTTCGCTCCGTGTGTGCGCTGCTGATAGGCTGACAGATTGCACCTCCCCACTGTAAATGCGGGAAAGAGAAAAAAAAATGGAGATCTTCATTATTCCTGCAGAGATCCATCCCCTGCACCTCCCCCCACCCCGCTGTGCACTCAAACTGCGTATTAACATTAATTTTCATCATTACTGAGAAAAAATCCAGTTATGATTTTGGTGCACGAACAGTTATCGAACATAACCTCGAACAGCCGAATTTTTCTCAAATCGTTCGTGTTCGCCGAACGGCTCGAACACCGCCCAAAACAGCTCGAATTTGAGATTGGCGAACAGTTCGAGTAGAACAACGCTCATCTCTAATTATAAGTACCTTGCGTGTATCTGGTTCTGCTCGTTCTGTTTCCCTGCCTCCGTGTTACCTTCTGTGTTCTAGCCATCTTCCTGCGTTTTCTAGTCTGTTCCATGTAAACAGAGCCCTGTCCTGTCTACCTGCGGTTACGCTCTGCTCAGCTCGATTACCGCACCTGCGGTTCTGCTCCGCTCTCCTTGTCCACCGCATTTGCGCTTTTGCTCTGCTTTGCTTGTTCACCGCATCTGCGGGTTTTGCTCTGCTTAGCTTGTTTACTGCATCTGCGGGTTTTGCTCTGCTTTGCTTGTTCACCGCATCTGCGGGCTTTGCTCTACTTTGCTTGTTCACTGCATGTGCGGTTTTGCTTTGCTCTGCTTGTTCACTGCACCTGCGGCTTTGCTCTGCTTGTTCACCATACCTGGGGTTCTACTCTGCTAGTCCACCGCACCCGCGGCTCTGTTCCTGTATCCCAGTCTGAGCTGGTCCCTATCCAGCCTGTGTTCATACCTGCCATGCCTTCCTGTACCCGCCTGTCTGCATGCCAGCCATACCTGCCAGTACCCGCCTGTCTGCATGCCAGCCGTATCTGCCAGTGTCCACCTGTCTGCATACCAGTCGTGCCTGTCAATATCTACCTGTCTGCATGCAATCCGTGCTTGCCAGTGCCTGCCTGTCTATATGCCAGTCTAACCTGCCTGTTCCTGCATTCCCCGGTGTGGGTCAACAGCTGTGACAAGGTTTTGACCTGGAGTAGCACCTGGTACCTCTGCTCGGTTCCTCCCTTGTTCACGTAGTCGACTGAGCCGCCATGCGACCTTGGTCGGATCGGGTTGATACTAAGTTATGCCCCTCCAAGCACTCCTCGGTTCATGGTACAGTGGGATCAATAATCACGCTCATGCCAGTCAGTCCAGGCGCGAGCGTAACAATGTCGTTAATGTGGCCGAGCTCTATGTGTCTTTAAATTGGTATTGGGGTTTTTCCTAAATTTTGGCAGCTGTTAGACTCACTGCATACCCTATGATAGTATAGCAGACCCGCTAATTTCTAATGGGAACATGACATTACTGTAACCCAGTTCTATGTGTCTTTAATATGTTAATGGAGTTTTTCCTAAATTTTGGCAGCCGTTGGACTTACTGCATACCCTATAACTGTATAGCAGACCCGCTCCTTTCTAATGGGAACATATTGTTACTGTGGCCCAGCTGTATGTGTCTTTAAATTGTTATTGGGGTTTTTCCTAAATTTTGATAGCCTGTGGACTCACTGCATACCCTATGACTGTATAGCAGACAAACTTGTTTCTTTTGGGAAAATGTCATTACTGTGTTCCTGCTCTATTTGTTTTAAATTGTTAATGTGGTTTTTCCTAAATTTTGGCAGCAATAATGCATAACCTATAACTGTAGCAGACCTGCTCCTTTCTAATGAGAACGTGTCGTTACTGTGGCCCAGCTCTATGTGTCTTTAAATTGTTTTTGGTGTTTTTTCTAAATTTTACTAGTCGTTGGACTCACTGCATAACCTACAACTGTATACCAGACCCGCTCATTTCTAGGAACATTTTGTTAGTGTGGCCCAGCTCTATGTGTCTTTAAATTGTTACGAGGTTTTTCCTAAATTTTAGCAGCCGATGGACTCACTGCATACCCTATAACTGTATTGCAGACCAGCTCCTTTCTAATGGGAAAATGTGGCTACTGTGGCCCAGCTCTACGTCTTTAAATTGTTATTGGGGTTTTTCCTAAATTTTGGCAGACTTTGCACTCACTGCATACCTTATGACAGTATAGCAGACCCGTTAATTTCTAATGTGAACATGGCATTACTATAGCCCAGCTTTGTGTCTTTAATTTGTTATTGGGGTTTTTCCTAAATTTTGGCAGATGTTGGACTCACTACATACAATATAACAGTATAGCAGACCCGATCTTTTCTAATGGGAAGATGTTGTTACTGTAGCCTAGATGTATGTGTCTTTAAATTGTTATTGGGGGTTCTCTAAAATTTTGGAAACCATTGGACTCACTGAATAACCTATAACTGTTGCAGACCCTCTCCTTTCTAATGGCAACATGTCATTACTCTGGCACATCTCTATGTGTCTTTAATTAGTTATTGGGGTATTTCCAAAATTTTGGTAGCAGTTGGACTCACTGCATTCCTTATAACGGTATAGAAGACCCACTTGTTTTTTAATGGGAACAAGCCGTTACTGTGGCCCAGCTCTATGTGTCTTTAAATTGTTATTGAGGATTTTCATACATTTTGGCAGACGTTGGACTCACTGCATACCCTATAACTGTATAGCAGACTCGATACATTCTAAAGGGAACATGTCATTACTGTGGCCCATCTCTATGTGTCTTTAAATTGTTAATGGGGTTTTTCCTAAATTTTTTTAGCCATTGGCCTCACTGCATACATTATAACTGTATATAAGACGAGCTACTTTTTAATGTGAACATGTCATTACTGTGGCCCAGCTCTATGTGTCTTTAAATTGTTATTGGAGTTTTTCCTAAAATTTTGCAGCCTTTGGACTCACTGCATACCCTATAACTGTATTGTAGATCCGCTCCTTTCTAATGGGACATGCTGTTCCTGTGGCCCAGTACTATGTGTCTTTAATTGTTATTGGGAAATTTCCTAAATTTTGGTAGACGTTGGATTTAGTGCTTACCCTATAACTGTATAGCAGACCCGCTACTTTCTAATGGGAACATGTCGTTACTATGGACCAGCTCTATGTTTCTTTAAATTGTTATTGGGTTTTTCCTAAATTTTGATAGCCGGTAGACTCACTGCATACCCTAAAACTGTATAGCAGGCGAGCTCCTTTCTAATGAGAAAATGTCATTACTATATCCAAGCTCTATGTGTTTTAAATTGTTAATGGGGTTTTTCCTAAATTTTGGCAGCCGTTGGACTCACTGCATAACCTATAACTGTAGCAGGCCTGCTCCTTTCTAATGAGAACATGTCATTACTGTGGGCCAGCTCTAAGTGTCTTTAAATTGTTTTTCGTGTTTTTTCAAAATTTTAGGAGTCGTTGGACTCACTGCATATCCTATAACTGTATAGCAGACCCGCTCCTTTCTAATGGGAAGATGTTTTTATTGTGGCCCAGCTCTATATGTTTTTAAATTGTTATTAGGATTTTTCCTAAATTTTTGCAGCAGTAAGACCCACTGCATAACCTATTACTGTATAGCAGACTTGCCACTTTCTAGTAGGAAGATGTAGTTACTGTCGTCCAGCTCTATGTGACTTTTAATTGTGTTTGAGGTTTTTCCTAAATTTTGGCAGCTGTTGGACTCACTGCATACCCTATAACTGTATAGCAGACCAGCTCCTTTCAAATGAGAGCATATTGTTCCTGAGGCCCAGCTCTATTTGTCTTTAAATTGTTATTGGGGTTTTTCCTAAATGTTGGCAGCTGTTGGACTCACTGCATACCGTATAACTAAATAGCAGACCTGCTTTTCTCTAATGGGAACATGTCGTTACTGTGGCCCAGCTCTACGAGTCTTTAAATTGTTATTGGGGTTTTTCCTAAATTTTGGCAGCCATTGGACTCACTGCATAACATATAACTGTATAGCAGACTCGATCCTTTCTAATGGGTACATGTCGTTAATGTGGCCCAGCTCTATGTGTCTTCAAATTGGTATTGAAGTTTTTCCTAAATTTTGGCAGCCGTTGGACTCACTAAATACCCTATAACTGTATAGCGGACTCCATCCTTTCTAATGGGAACATGTCGTTAATGTGGCCCAGCTCTATGTGTCTTTAAATTGGTATTGGGGTATTTCTAAATTTTAGCAGTCATTGGACTCACTGCATACCCTATAACTGTATAGCAGACCCACTCCTTTCTAATGGAAACATGTCATCACTGTGGCCCAGCTCTATGTATCTTTATATTGTTATTGGGGTTTTTCCAAAATTTTGGCAGCCGTTGGACTCACTGCATACCCTATAACTGTGTACCATACCCGCTCCATTCTAGGAACTTTTCGTTACTGTTTTTTAGCTCTCTGTGTCTTTAAATTGTTATTGGGGTTTTTCTTAAATCTTGGCAGCCTTTGGACTTACTGCATACCCTATAACTGTATACCAGACCCGCTCCTTTCGAGGAACATTTAGTTACTGTGGCCCAGCCCTATGTGTCTTTAAATTGTTATTGGGGTTTTTCCTAAATTTTGGCAGCCGTTGGACTCACTGCATACCCTGTAACTTGATAGCAGATCCACTCCTTTCTAATGGGAACATGGCATTACTGTGGCCCAGCTCTGTGTCTTTAAATTGTTATAATTTTTTTTTCTAAATTTTGGCAGCTGTTGGACTCTTTGCATACCCTGTAGATGTATAGTAGACTCAATCCTTTCTAATGGGAAGATGTAGTTACTGTGGCTTAGCTCTATGTGTCTTTAAATTGTTATTGGGGTTTTTCCTAAATTTTGGCAGCCGTTGGACTCACTGCATACCTTATAACTGTGTACCAGACCCGCTCCTTTCTAATGGGAACATGTCATTACTGTGGCCCAGCTGTTTGTGTCTTTAAAAAATTATAGGGGTTTTTCTAAATTTTGATAGCCGGTGGACTTACTGCATACTCTATAACTGTATAGTACACGAGCTTCTTTCTAATGGGAAAATGTCATTACTGTGTCCCAGCTCTATGTGTTTTAAATTGTTTATGGGGTTTTACCTCAATATGGTCAGTCGTTGGACTCACTCCATAACCTACAACTGTATAGCAGACCTGCTCCTTTCTAATGAGAGCATGTCGTTATGGTGGCCCAGCACTATGTGTCTTTAAATTGTTTTGGTGTTTTTTCTAAATTTTAGCAGTCGTTGGACTCACTGCATACCCTATAACTGTATAGCTGACCCACTCCTTTCTAATGGAAACATGTCATCACTGTGGCCCAGCTCTATGTGTCTTTAAATTGATATTGGGGTTTTTCCTAAATTTTGGCAGCCATTGGACTCACTGCATACCCTATAACTGTACACCCTACCCGCTCCTTTCTAGGAACTTTTCATTGCTGTTTTTTAGCTCTCTGTGTCTTTAACTTGTTATTGGGGTTTTTCTTAAATCTTGGCAGCTGTTGGACTCATTGCATACCCTATAGATGCATAGCAGACTCATTCCTTTCTAATGGGAAGATGTAGTTACTGTGGCTTAGCTCTATGTGTCTTTAAAATGTTATTAGGGTTTTTCCTAAATTTTGGCAGCCGTTGGACTCACTGCATACTTTCTAACTGTATAGCAGGCTCGATTCTTTCTAATGGGCACATGTCATTTCTGTGGCCAAGCTCTATGTGTCTTAAAATTGTTATTGGTGTTTTTCCTAAATTTTGGTAGCTGTTGGATCCACTGAATACCCTATAACTGAAAAGGAGACTCACTCCTTTCTAAAGGGAACATGTTTTTACTGTTTTCCAGCTCTATGTGTCTTTAAATTGTTATTGGGGTTTTTCCTAAATTTTGGAAGCCGTTGGACTCACTGCATAACCTATAACTGTATCAGACCAGCTCCTTTCTAATGGGAACATTGCATTACTGTGGCCCAGCTCTAAGTGTCTTTAAATTGTTATTGTTTTTTTTTCTAAATTTTGGCAGCCGTTGGACTCACTGCATACACTATAGCTGTATAGCAGACTCGATTGTTTCTAATAGGAAGATATAGTTACTGTGGCCTAGCTCTATGTGTCTTTAATTTGTTATTGGGGTTTTTCCTAAATTTTGGCAGCCGTTGGACTCAGTGCATACCCTATAACTGTATTGCAGACATGCTCCTTTCTAATGGGAACAAGGCATTACTGTGGCCCAGCGCTATGTGTCTTTAAATTGTTAATTCCTAAATTTTGACAGCCCTTGCAGTGACTGCATTGGCTTTACCACTATAGGAGACCCACTCCTTTCTAATAGGAATATGTGGTTTCTGTGGTCCAGCTCTATGTATCTTTAAATTGTTATTGGGAATTTTCCTAAATTTTGATAGCCGTTGGATCCACTGCATACCCCATAACTGAACAGAAGACTCGTTCCTTTCTAATTGGAACATGTTGTTACTGTGGCCCCGCTCTATGTGTCTTTAAATTGTTATTGGGGTTTTTCCTAAATTTTGGAAGCCGTTGGACTCACTGCATACCCTATAGTTGTATAGCAGACTCAATTGTTTCTAATGGGAAGATGTAGTTACTGTGGCCTAGCTCTATGTGTCTTTAATTTGTTACTGGGATTTTTCCAACATTTTGGCAGAAGTTGGACTTAGTGCATACCCTATAACTGTACAGCAGACTCTCTCCTTTCTAAAAGGAGCATGTCATTACTGTGGCCCAGCTCTATATGTCTTAAAATTGTTATTTAGGGTTTTCCTAAATTTTGGCAGCCGTTGGACTCACTGCATACCCTATGACTGTATAGCAGACCACTACTTTCTAATAGGAATATGTGGTTACTGTGGTCCAGCTCTATGTGTCTTTAAATTGTTTTTGGAGTTTTTCCTAAATTTTGGCAGCCGTTGTGCTCACTGCATACCCTATGACCGTATAGCAGACCCACTCCTTTCTAATGGGAACAAGTCATTACTGTGGTCCAGCCCTATGTGTCTTTAAATTATTTCCTAAATTTTGGCAGCCGTTGCAGTGACTGAGACCCACTCCTTTAAAATGGGAACATTTTTTTTTACTGAGGCACTCCTCTATGTCTCTTCAAAGCGGTATTGGGGCGCATCCAAATTTTTGACAGCCCTTGCAGTGACTGCATACGCAATAACAGTATAGGAGTTCCACTTTTAATAATGGGAACAACAAAGCATAGCTGACTGCTTGCCCTTTAAGAATTATAAGGGCCACATGATGGTCCTATAAAAATAGTAGTGATGTGAGAGCACTAAAATGCTTGGGTGCTTGATGCTCGGGTCGAGCACATTGAAACCCGAGCAACGAGCCTATGTAAGTCTATGAGAAACTCCAGCATTTCTAAGGCTCCCCCCCCGGCGGTTTGCAGAGGGCCTAAGAATTGACCAAATCGATGGGAACAATGCTCAAATGATATGGGAACAGCATGGGGAAGACCCCTGGAAGCATTTCTGACTCCCAGGTCGCGACTGTCAACAACGTTGTCAGAGGTATTACGCCACTTTTACGTACTTACAATAAAACGTACAAAAACGAAACCGAAATTAATTTTCCTGGGAAATATGTTAAGGAACATCCATTTAAGGGTAGTGACTTGTATATAAAGCAAAATAAGTAACCAAAAACAAAAATACTTCTCCACACCTTGGGCTATGTACACATTCAGCGTTTTTGATGCATTTTTGCACTTTTGCGTTGCTTTCAACCTTGACAAATGCATTCACCAGGAAATTTCATTTTAACATTTTACAACCTTATCTGGCCATGTGGTGTGTGAGATATCATCAGATACATCATGTTTCATTAATGAAGGAGGGACTCTGAAAATCACAAAGCCTATTTTTATAGGGCCATCATTCGGCCTTTACTATTCTTACAGGGCCAGCAATCGGCACACACTATTCTTAGATAGCCATCAGCTGACTATGTTTTATTGTTCCCATTACTAAAGAGTGGGTCTTCTACACTGTTATTGAGTATGCAGTGAGTGGCAGGGCTGCCCAAAATTTGGACGCACCCCAATACCACTTTGAAGAGACTTAGAGGAGGGCCTCCTGAAAACAATGTTCCCATTATTAGGAAGTGGGTCTCCTATTGTGTTTGCTCATGCAGTGAATTCAAGGGCTGCCAAAAATTTAGGGGCACTCCAATGCCCTTTGGAAGAGACGTGGAAGAGGGCCTCATAAAAAATGTTCCTATTAGAAAGGAGCGGGTCTCCTATACTTGTAATTCCCATGTACTAAGTGTATGGGCAGAGAAACATTTACCCCTGGGGAATATACATAAACATACTGTATAAAAAACGTTTTTACAGGCATCATAAACATCCTTTAAAAAAATTACGTGGGTGTTGCATCATGGACTATGGTCACCCTGGTGATATGGTGGTGGAGAATGAGGATGAGGAGAAGGTGGAGGACAAAAGCAAATAGCAAAAATCAGGAAGCTTATACCCATGTGTGGGTGTGAAGAGGTGCATGGGAATACACCTCCCAAAAAAAAAAACACTGGATTTGAGTTCATGCTACGCTGCTATCATTCGTTGGTGTTGAGAAGTCTGGCCCAATCCAGCCCTTGTTTATTTTTTATAAGAGTCAGACTGTCAGCATTTTCAGTTGACAGGCGGATGCGCTTACTAGCTATAATTCCACAAGCGGCACTAAAAACCCGCTCTGATAAAATGCTGGCGGCAGGGCAGGCCAGGACCTCCAAGGTGTAGAGAGCCAGTTCATTTCACGTATCCAGCTGTGATACCCAATAATTATAAGGCACAGAGGAATCACGGAGGACGTTGGTACGGTTGACAAGGCACTACCACAGCATCTTCCTAAACTTTGCACTCCTTGTGAGAGTACCCCGCACATCAGGGCTTGTGCAATCGGAGGGGCTGAGAAAATTCTCCCAGAACTTTGACAATGTTCCCCTTCCTCTGCTGGATTGGATTTGTGTCTCTCTCGCCTGTAGTCCTTGGTTGTCCGCCAGCGTTTTCAGATGGAAATTTTTTTTAACAGTTCCGCAACAAGGGCCTTCTGGTACTGCCCCATTTTTGCAGACCTGTCCGCCTCAGGAATAAGAGATATAAAGTTCTCCTTGTAGTGTGGGTTTATAAGTGTCACCAACCAGTAATGACTGTCACCAAAAATATTGAAAATGGGAGGGTCATGGGAAAGGCAGTATAACATAAACTCAGCGATGCGTGCCAGATTGCTAACAGGCAAGACTTCCGTGTCCTCACCAAGAGGATGAGTGACCATGCTCTCCTCCTCCTCCTCTCTGTCCTCTGGCCATCCACGCCGAACAGATGGTATGACAATTGTGCAGGTAGTACAGTCTATAGTGCATGAAACTAGCTCCTGCTCTACCTCCTCCTCCTCTTCCTCATTGTCACCCAATTCACGTTGGGATGAGATGAAGCTGGGCTGTGTGTAATCACCCTCAAAAAGAGGAGGAATCCAGGAGCAAATTAGTAGGAAATAGTCTTTATTAGATAAATAGGTATAATAAATAGTCAAGTCACAGCATAGACCAATAGAGGTCTATGCTTCAGCTGATGACCAGGTGCCTCCAGTGAACCCACCCTCTCAGGAAAGATCGCTAGTAAATCCACCAGCCAGGATTCAGACAAGACCAAGCAATAAGAGGAGGCAGGCTGCTCCTCATCAGGTTGGTGTTCCCTGGGGGGGGCCTCGCGTCATTAATCTCTCCACACATGTGTTGACTCATGCCCAGGTGGAGGTCCTTGAAAGAGGACTATCCTTTTCACCAACCAGTTCTTTTGATTATTTTATAGCGCTCAAAGACCTCCACCTTTTTGCTAGAAAGCTAATACTCAAAAAGCTTCATTGCAAGTCGCATGGTGACCCGGGGCCTCTGGATGCTGCAGAAAGAGAGGCATTACAAAATCTCGAGGACCTCCTAGTGGAACAGGGACCCGCATCATCAGGTGGGTCACTCTTGAGTGTATGCTCTAGGTCCACACGTTTCCCTCCCTTGTCTTTGAGTCCGGCTGTAGAAATATTTGTGTGGTTGGTGGCTGAGGATTTCAAGAAACTCTCCACGCGCAGGAGATATGATAACCTCACCCACCGCCAACTGGCTATTAAACAACTTCAATCCTATCATGATATAGTCATTAAGCCGGCAGACAAGGGAGGGAACATTGTTGTGTGGCCCTGTACGAGATACGAAAGGGAGGCTCTTTGGCAGCTAAGGGATTCTGATACCTATACAAAACTATAATTTAACCCCACGGCATCTTATTCTGCGGCACTCCAGACGATCCTCGGTCGCGCATGCGATCAGGGAAATATTGATAACAAGACACTGGAGGCACTTACGGTCCGATATCTTAGGACAGCAACCCTGTATCTCCTCCCTAAAATCCACAAGGACGCAGTCAGCCCGCCGGGACGTCCGATCGTGTCAGGCCAGGGGAGTTTATGTGAACCAATATGTAAGTACATCGACAACTATTTAAAACCTCTTGTCCGAGACTCTCCCCTCGTTTGTGAAAGACACGACGGACGTACTCACGCGGGTTGACGGCGTCCTGGTGGAGGATGGCACTCTCATGGTCACCGCTGATGTGGAAAGTTTATATACATGTATCCGACATGACCTGGGCCTTGAGGTTGTCCGCCTCTTCCTCGGGACCTCCAACCTGAACGGCCCATCTCGGGAGCTTCTTCTAGAGCTCCTTCACTTTATCCTTTCGTACAATTATTTTTTGTTTAAAGACACGATATATCTTCAGCGACGTGGCACGGCGATGGGGGCGGCTTGTGAATCATCATACGCTAACCTCTTCCTAGGTGCATGGGAGAGGGAGATTTTTGGTGACGATGGCGGGCTCGCCACGGACCATGTCGTGTCATGGTTTAGATATATCGATGACATTTTGTTTTTTTGGCGGGGGTCGGAGGGGGAGCTCGAGGAGTTTATGGCATGGCTTAATGCCAACTCACGTGGTATCAGATTAACTTATACCTATCACACTGAAAGTATTGACTTTCTGGACATCAGCCTGGAGGTGGATGAACACTCCACCATCCCATCCAGACTGATGTCTTCAGAAAGTCTACGTCAGTGAATGCTTTGATCCACGATGATTCGGCACATTACTCACCAATGATTCGGGCCGTCCCGGTTGGACAGTTCCTGAGGATGAGGAGGATCTGCTCCACTAATTCAAAATTTGAGGCCCAGGCTGCTGATTTAACAAGACGGTTTAAACAACGTGGATATAGTAATCGGAGCATCAGGCGGTGCTATGAGAGGGCACGGGACACTTCCCGTAGTAGTCTTCTATATCCTAGTCAGGTCAAACTGGGGAAAGAGACGCAAGGAAAAATCCATTATATCTCGTCATTTAATCATGAGTGGGATATGATGCGACAGATTCTTATCCGTCATTGGGCAATTTTGGGCACGGAGCCTGCGTTACGAGATCACCTTGATAAGTTTCCATCAATGACAGCCCGTCGCGGGAAAAAATTGAGGGATCTATTAGTGTCTAGTCACTATGTCCCCCCTATATCTAACCCGTTTGGGTCCTGTGGGCCTACTGTGGGATGTTTTCCATGCAGTCGCTGCCTTGCCTGCGCCAATGTCCTGCGCAGTGTTTCTTTCATGTCCTCCAATGGCTCCCGTGAATTTAAAATCTCTCATTACATCTCATGCAGTACGAGCAATGTGATATATTATGCTACCTGCGGATGTAATTTGATATATATAGGTTTGACATGAAGGGAGCTTCGTGTCAGGGTACGTGAGCACGTGCGTGACATTGGCTCGGCCAGGACGGTGACTGATCCCCGGGAGCTCAAGACCTTACCGCGCCACTTTAAAGCATCACATGATTGTGATCCAAAAACATTGCAGGTACGTGGCATTGAAGTGGTGCGTCTCGTTAACAGCGTTTAGCTCAAAGGGAAGCGAGGTGGATGGTTAATCTGGACACGGTCAGCCCGGGAGGGTTGAATGAGGCTTTAAGTTTTGCCCTGTTTTTATGATTCATATGGTTAGGGCTTAATTCTCCTGCTGACTTTGTATTATAGTCCCGTGGTATTATTTTTATTTTTATCTTTATACTTTTCTTTTGTAGTATGTTTTTTTTAATCATATGTCTTTTATCTAGTTTATCCTGGTGATGATTCGATGTACATCGTTGTACAGACCTTGATTTGGATACGAGCCCTGTTCCTTATGATTCTGCATTCTATTCTCAAGCTATGGGATGAATTCTTCTTCCCGGAAAATTACTATGCTTGTTGTGTGGTGCTAGATACTGTAACCTTATGTTTATATATATATATATATATATATAAGAAAATTCCTTGTATCATCATGTTCTCTGGTGATGGATAATTTTTGCATTGATATTCATGAGATGATATGGTGTATAGATGCCCATACCAAGGGAGAGTGTGATGATATCTTAATATATTCTTTTCCTGCCTTTATCCTGGCTGCTCACGCTGTGCGGATGCGTTCCGTTGGTCCCCCCCGCTTGGCGCACGCCCGGCTATCTTTTGCCTTCTGCTTAGTGAGTTACTGCGCACGCGCGGGAGGCGTGGCGGCCTGGGCGCGTGCGCTAGCGATGAGGTACCTACGGCGCATGCGCCACTCTTAGCGGAAGCTCCATGTTTTGATGGGAATTGACTATATGCGGTCATGTGGAGAGTCACATGACGGCCTTATGGGCGTATTTAAAGGTCCTTGCACTTACTAGGCATATAGCCTCTTGAGAAAGCCACCAAAATCCAGGTGAAATGCGCGTTGAGGCGTTCTTTTCCATGGATCATTTTTTTCAGCACCTCTAGCTTCTTTTCCATCTCCCGGTAAGGTGTTTTCGTGCTTATATACTGACTATGGGCATATTATAATATTGTGGACGTTTGGAGTCCAGTAAATGCTTATTGTTACTGGCCCCTAGTCACGGTCTATCCATTCATTTACCTTGCCTGGGGTTCCCCCACCCCACAGTTGACATCCTAATGGTGTGGGTATGGGGTCTAAAGCTATATAGTGCTGTACTTCTCTGATCCTATGTACCTCAATTGGTCTATGCTGTGACTTGACTATTTATTATACCTATTTATCTAATAAAGACTATTTCCTACTACTTTGCTCCTGGATTCCTCCTCTTTTTGATCATGTCTTTGGAGTTGGTTCTATGCTGATTCTGACATTGTTCGGTTTGACAGCAATGTTTGTCGTTTTTTGTTTATACAAGGCTGTCCCATGTATACTAATGTGTGTAATCACCCTGTATGGTTCCTTGCTCCATCTCATCACGCTTCCCCTGCAATGCATTCTCTTTGATTGTGAGCAGAGAGCATTTCAGAAGACAGAGAAGCGGGATGGTAATGCTAATTATGGAGTCATCACCGCTCACCATGTTGGTTGTGTCCTCAAAGTTTTGGAGGATGGTACATATGTCTGACATCCATGTTTTTTCCTGAGATCTTATGTGTGGAGTCTGAACTGAATACCAATGGCCTTGTTGATGCTGCTACTCAACAACTGCCCTCTTCTGCTCACAAATCCTTCCCAACATCTGCAGTGTAGAGTTCCAATGCGTGGGGACATCACACACCAGTCTGTGAGTCGGTAGCTGCAAACGCTGCTGAAAGACGGAAAGGGCGGCGGAACCTGTTGGTGACTTTCTAAAATGGGCACACAGGGGCGTACTTTAACAAGCAGATCCGGCAGATCCGGGTAGGATTTGAGAAACCGCTGAACCACGAGGTTAAGCATATGGGCCAGGCATGGTACGTGTGTAAGCTCGCCTCGCCTCAAAGCCGCCACCAGGTTCCGGCCATTGTCACACACGACCATGCCTGGCTGCTGGTTCAACAGTGTGAGCCACAGATCTGCCTGCTTTTTCAGAGCTGTCCACATCTCTTCAGCATTGTGCTGTTTGTCACCTAAGCATATTAGCTTCAGCACAGCCTGTTGCCGCTTGGCCGAGGCATTGTGCTGCAGTGCTTCCAGCTTGTGACTTATGTGGTCATTTCGGAAATAGAGGCTGAAGAGGGGGAGGAGGCTGAGGAGGAAGAGGTGCAGGAGCTGTAGACTGTGGGGGCAACCCTGATTGACCTAGGGCCTGCAATCCTTGGTGTCAGGAGGACGTGTTCCGTCCCATAATCCGACTGGGTTCCGGCATCCACTATGTTAACCCAGTGTGCCGTCAGCGAGATGGACCATCCCTGCCCACAATCACTTGTCCACGTGTTTGTGGTTAGGTGGAATTTCCTGGTAACTACATTGTTGAGGGCACGGCTAATGTTTTGGGACACATGCTTTTGTAATGCGGGGACTGCACACCGGGAGAAATTGTGGTGGCTGGGGACCAAGTACCGAGGGATGGCCACCGCCATCAGGTTGTGGAATGCTTCTGTCTCCATGAGCCTAAAAGGCAACATTTTGAGTGCAAGCAGTCGTGAAATGTGGGAATGTAGTAGTGTGACCTGTGAGGCTTTGGCTGGGTATTTGCGCTTGTGTTCCAAAGACTGGGGTATGGACATCTGAACGCTGCGCTGGGAAAAGGACGTGGACGTGCTTCCTGATGCTGCTACTTGAGAGTGTGCAATGACAGGTGCAGGACAGGAGGCATCTTCGCATGCACCATGGACAGGGGATTGGCTTGCATGAACAACAGCAGAAGAAGCAGTGGTGCCACCCGCAAACACTGTTCCTGGACCCTGGGGTTCGGCCCACAAAGTCAGGTGCTTTGCTGCCATGTGCCTGATCATGCTGGTGGTGGTCAGGCTGCTAGCTTTGCCACCCCTGCTGATGCTAACCTGGCAGATGGTGCAAATGGCCTTTTTGGGGTTATTGGCAGAGTCTTTAAAAAACAACCAGACTCGGGAAGACCTAACAGCTGTACTGTCAACTTGATTCATGTTGGTGTTACTGGGAATGGTTGCCTGCCCTCTGTCTGCGGCCACCACACTGCTTCTTCCTGCCTGTTGGGGTGCCCCGCCTCCCTTCCCCTGTGTGCTGTTGTTCTCGCTTTGCATGTCCTCCTGCCAGTTTGGGTCAGTTACTATATCATCCACCTCCTCGTCTTCCACTTCCGCACCCTGGTCCTCCTCCTGACTTTCTGGCAATTGTGTCTCATCATTGTCCACCTCTTGTGACACTTTCCCATCTTCGCCTTCGTGTGACCATGGCTGCTCAAATATTTGGGCATCGCTACATGCGATCTCCTCTTGCCTCGCGTCAGGTGGACCGGGCGAGAGGCCCGAATCTATAAATGGAAAAGTGAACAGCTCTTCGGAGTGTCCAAGTGTGGGATAAGTTGTCTCTGGGCACTCAGCATGGTGGGAGGAAGGAAGATCAGGGTGAGGAATATGCAGTCTAGACTCACAGCTACTGAGACTTGACCGTGTGGAAGACAGGGTGGTGGTGGTGGTGGCAAAGTGACTGGAAGCATTATCTGCTATCCAACCAACAACCTTTTGACACTGCTCTGGGTTCAATAGTGGTGTGCTGCGGTTCCCTAGGAATTGGGACAGGAAGGTCGGGCGAGAAGATGTGAGTGTTTGTTGTGGCACAATTTCAGCTTGCCAACGGCCTCGGTCTCTGCATGCACCATCACCATCACCATCACGTCCAGTTCCCTGACCCTTGCCATGCGCCTTGCCCATTTTAAATGGAGGACAATATATTCCACGCTCACTACAAATGGCTGAATTTGGAGCGAAGTTATATGTAATCCGTGTGACGGAGAAACCACAGTTTTAAATACCTGGTCTGTAGGTAACTATTTTGAACAGCAAACTGGTGTCAATAGCTTCACTGACACACTGAAACTAATTTTTAATAGAGGCCAGAAATGGCAGTATTTTATGAAAACGTATATGTGATCCGTGTGACGGAGAAAACACAGTTTTAAATAGCTGGCCTGTAGGTAACTATTTTGAACAGCAAACTGGTGTCAATTGCTTCACTGACACACTGAAACAAATTTTTAATGGAGGCCAGAAATGGCAGTATTTTAAGCGCTATTATATGTGATCCGTGTGACGGACAAACCACAGTTTTAAATAGCTGGATTTTTAGCGCTGTAAAATGGAAAGGACCTGGCTGTATTCTGCAGTGCCAACAAGCTAATGGCGCAGAAAAACGGTGTTCTCTGGATTGCTTTTTAAGCAATTAATGAGGATTAAGATAAAAAAAAAAATATTCCGGGCCCATGAAACCGGGGCCTATTTCTAGAAATATCTAACAGCAGCAGCAGACAAAACTGGAATGGAGCCTCTTGTGCTATGTGCACTGCAGTATGCTATATACCCTGCCTGCCTGCCTATATACACTGCCTGCCTGATATCTCTTTAGATGGATTAGTCCTCAGAAGAACTGTTTGTTGAGATGGATATGTGTCCCTAATATAGTTTGGTACACCTACACTAACTAGAAACAAACAAATCTCTCCCTAGCTCAGCAGCAGCTCTCCTTACACTGTCTGATTCCACAGTGACTGTGACGAGCATGGTGGCGCCAGGTCTGATATATACCTGATGATGCTGTGCGGCCAGCCAATCACTGTAGTGCCACAACCTGGTTCTGTCCTCCCAAAGACCTCCTGTTCCCCAGCCTGTAGAGGCAGCTCTCCGCACAGAATCCATGAAGGATGACTATATTCGTCAGGCAAAGCAGAGGCCAGAACTCAGTCACAAAATCAGATTGCAGTCCCGCTG
Organism: Phyllobates terribilis; assembly: GCF_046119375.1. Taxonomy (NCBI): domain Eukaryota; kingdom Metazoa; phylum Chordata; class Amphibia; order Anura; family Dendrobatidae; genus Phyllobates; species Phyllobates terribilis. The sequence goes on from NW_027362773.1 coordinate 49,577,659, forward strand.
CGGTTATTTGGGACCCCCTGACGGTCTTTGTCCAGCGAAGGTTGGAGAATCCCAAGACATTAGGCCTGTAGGAGAACCTGCCCTTGGCATTAGTGTTTCCTCTCCACAGATGACCATGACTGTCTCCGTGGCAAGTGAAGGCCTCGGATTAACCGAAAGTTTCGGGCTTAAAGCCTTGAAGAGTCGGTGTCTGATTCCCGTCAGACAACTCCAGAAGCCGGTTTGGGCATTGTCAGCAGAAGGACGAGCACTACTCAGAAACAGTCAAAATAAGTCTGTACAAATTAAGCTCCAGATTGGAGCATTACACATGAAGAAGTTCACATTCCAGGTGCTGTCTGGTTTACCCACAGGTCGTCCAGAGGCCGAGAGATCTAGTGCCCGCTCAGGTCTGGAAATCCTGTATGGTGTTTCCTGGGGGACTGCTGAGGTGCAAAAGATGTCAAGTCCCCATATCTTCAGGACAGTCAGCAGTTTCTTCTTCTTCTTAACCAGATCTGCTAGTCACTGACTCGCTGTGCCCTGAAGTCTCCGAAAGAAGGGAAGTGGAGGCATTGTCCCCACACAGTCTCGACGATTGTACCAATGATTTGGCTTTAGGCACCGCCCCGCCTTGCAGACATGTCATCTCAGAAACCAGACTGAAGTTGGTCCCTAATCAAGGATCCTCCATCTCTAACAAATCTGGCAAAAAGTCCATCAAGGCGGTGGCTACCTCCAAGTCTCTGCACCCCTCCAACCAGGCGGAGGACCTCCAGTTGCCTCCTGAATCCTCCGGGGTGCTATCTGATAACAAATGGAGAGAGACTTTTCTGCACCCTATACCTGGTCCTTCGCCCACTTCATTCAGTAAGCTTGGCAAAGTGTACGTCAAGGCGGTGGTTTCCCCCCGAGTCTTTGCACCCCTCCAACCCGGTGGAGGATTTCCAGTTGTCCCCTGAATTCTTTGGGGTGCTACCCACTATTAATAAGTGGAGAGAGACTTTCCTGTGTCCTGTTCCTGGTACCTCTCCCACTTCATCTGTTGCTGAGGATGGCCCAATGGAAGGAAACATCCCAGTTACCAAGATGATGAGACCAGCTTTGTTCCCTCTAGTGGACAGAAGAGGAAATCTTCTTGAGGAGAAGGATCGGCCTCCAAATTCTTTGCAGAAAATCCTTGCTGGCTGGAGGAAGAGGGGGCGTAAAGGGGGGGTACTGTAACATTCCTGGTGGTGTGCTTGCATGGTGCACCACCTCCCACCATGCAAGATCGCAATCTTACTTGTCAGTCCATGCTGCACTCTTTGTTTCAGTTCCTGCTGTGTCGATGTCTCTTGTCTGATTGCTTAGGACGTCGGCGTGGCTTTCTGCTTGTTTCTTATAGCTACCGTGTGCACAGTCCTAATGCGTCCCCAGCCTATTGCTGTGAGTCACTGGATACTTAAACCCCCTCCACCCAGTAGGAGGTGCCTGAGCAACACTTTCACTCAGTTTGTTTTTTGCAACTGAATTGCCAGGTCCTGTCCTGTATCTAGTCTGTTCTGCCACCGTGGGGGCTGAGTTCCCAGGCTCGTTTCTGTGTCTTGTTTCTGTTTCAGTTACTGTCTGAACAGTGTCCTAGCCCGTTTCTTGTTTGTTTCTATGTTTGTATCTTCCCTTTTCCTGTAGTGTCTGAACCTGACCCAACTCCAATTTGTTGTCTCTGTACTTCTGTTTGTGAGTTTGGTGTCCACTCGCTACTTCATTATAAGTAGTGTTGAGCCACCCCCGTAGTGTTCGAGTTCGGTTCGGTTCGTCGAACACCCGTGTGTTCGCCGAACTGTTCGTCGAACTGTTCGTCGAACACCTTCGAACACCGTTAAAACCAATGGCAGGCAAACAAAAACACATAGAAACACATAGAAAACACCTTCAAAGGTGTCCAAAAGCTGATAAACTGCTCTGAAGACACAACTAACACATGGAAAAGTGACAAGTACATATAGTCATGCGAAAAGAAAAGAGGTGGAGGAGTAAAAGGAGGGGGAGACACAGATATAGGCATGTCATGCCCTTCTAAAATCCAAAAAGTGAGAAGCCGACACGTTCAGTCCGCTCCTGCCCGTGCCACTTCCGTGTTGCCGGGTTTGTGCCAGAGCCGCGGTGAACCCTGACGGCCAGCCCCCCTCTCCCAATACTGGTGCCTGTCCGCTGGTGGGTCGAGCGAGCCCCCCTGTGGTGGAGGCAGCTCTAAGCTTTTTAATTTAAATTGTCTCTCTAATTTGAATGAATACACTTTAAATCCACTTACAAGGATCTATTGGAGGGCAAGTCTCATGCCAGCAGCCGCGTAATTCCAGCTCCAGTAGCGTCCACTAAAGCTGCTGCAGTTAAAAAGCTTTTCTAAGGATCGAGCTCGGCTGTCCACCGCAAGGCATCCTACTGCCAGTCCCAGCCCCTATGCCTTGGGGTGCCTCCTGATGCTCTTCACTGAGTATCCCGTGGTCCCGAAGCATTTCCTTTGAAAAAATTAAGTGTCAAAACTACAGGTGGTGTAGCTTGCTTAACAGCTGGGATAATCCGCTGACTAGCAGACACTGCTACTAGGCACAAAGTATTTCCTGGGCTAGATGCAGTTAAAAATTTGTAATTAGATACTCTCGTTGGATGCTGAGAAAGCATTCCATAGATTCTCCTGGCACGCCATATATGATTCTCTTAAAAAGCTTGGGGTAGGGGTGTAGCGGACCCTTTTATAGCCAAAATCACGGCCCTGTATCGCAATACGTCACCTAGGCTGAAGATAAATGGAACTGTATTACCCTGAGGGCTCGGTTGCTACAGAGGTATTGCACCTCACCCAGAGGTGTGATATCTCACTCTCAGGTAAGGATGGAGTGTGGATCAGGACCCGACACCTGCATGCATTACAGCACATTGCCGTGGGGCAGGGCGACTAATATGCCCCTGAGATGGGCACGACAGTCCCTGTCCCTGGCTGGAGTGGGGGGAGGGAACACTGAGGAAGGGGAACCCTGCAGTGCAGGAGCAGGGAGGAAGCAGTTCCTGGGTGCATTGAGAAGGGAGTATAAAAGGTGGGCACCATCTTAGTTCAGTGCAGAGAAGTCTGAGCAGAAGTGGCAGGGAGCAGGGGCTCTGCATGAGCTCTGCTCCGGAGGCGGGCCTAGTAACAGATGCCCAGGCCTGGAAGAGGGAGAAGGAAGGAAGAGGAGCGGAGAAGGCTCCAGGAACGAGGAATGAAGGGATCCCAGGGGTGCGGACGGGCGAGTCGCCACCGCACGCCCGAATCCACCTGCGTGGAGGGGTCAGGCCAAAGGGGGAGACCGGTCCCCGAAACTAGTGGAGGCAGGAAATGACCCTCAGCTAGAAACCAGAGGCTGTGACATTTTATGTGGCGCAGCCCCTCGCTACACCCGCTAGGAAGGCACCACATAGGGTCAGGGAAACTGGCGCCAAGTTTACCAAGAGGAGGCCCGAGGCAGCCGGACAGAAGGGTTGGTAAGAAAGGCCAGACAAAGGACACACAAAGGGGGTCCTGTGAAGCGCTCCAAAGTTATCTGGGAGTTGTCTGAGCCCCTCACCTGGTGAGCACAGTACAACGTGGGCAGCCGTTACCTGCAGACGTGGTCTGGATAATAAGAACTGTGAGTAAAGGTCCTGGACTGCATCACTGACTCCGTGTCGTTACTGCTGCTGCCCTGCACCATCACCCCCATCCTCCGCATACACTGCCCTGAGGCTATACTCCTCCCGTGGGGAGTTATGCTACGCTCTGCTGCACCCACAACATCAGCCTCAGCGGTCTGCCCTGGAGCGGCGGTTCACTCTGACCGCAATCCACGGGTGGCGTAGTCGGACATTTAAACATCAAAACCACATAAATAGTTCCGCCACTGGTTTGACCGCCCTGAGCCACGGAACCGGGTCGCCGCCACGGAGACTACAACCACCAGCATCCACCAAAAAGGGTCCGGCTCCGGGTGTCCCAAGGCCCAGGGGGCGCGTCAGAACATTTTCATCACCTTTCACAATCACCAATGGGACAAGGCAGGGATGTTCTCTGTCCCCTCTCTTATACATCCTAGTGACGGAGCACCTGCTCTCATCAGTTCGCCATAACCCCAATATTAGGTGGATTGAGGTGGGAGGCACCGAGTACAAGTGCTCTCTATTTGCTGATGATGTCCTAGTATATATCACTCAATCACATATATCCATCCATGCTGTTATGGCTGAAATAGATCACTTTGTTACATGGTCAAATTTTAAAATCAATGCAGCGAAGTCTGAGGCCCTCGATGTCTCCCTCCCCAAATCCATATAGGATTCCATCCAGTCCAACTTTCCCTTTGCCTGGCCCTCACAGGGTATCAAATACTTAGGAATTCCTATTCATAGAGACCTCTCCCATCTATGTTATCTTAATTTTGGGCCCTTTATTGAACAACTCCATACAGACCACGGTTGGCAAGTTAGAACTGTAAGATTCACTACGTGAACCACTGGTGTTTTGTGGAAAAGTACATGTACACTGTGTTCCAAATTATTATGCAAAAAGTGTTTAGGAGTGATAAGGGAAGAATTTGTTTGTTTGTCAGTTAAACTCATTGATGGTGATGTGTGTCAGGGCTCTTTATATCACTGTAAGCAATTGCAGACACCTGTGCTAATTAGTTTGGCAGGTGTGTCCAATGAAAGGCAAGACTACTTAAGAAGGCTGTCTCACATTATTAAGCAGCCTACATTTTCTGCCAAAATGGGAAAGAAAAAGGATGTGTCGGCTGCTGAGAAGCAACAAATTGTGGAGTGTTTAGGTCAAGGCATGACTACAATCAACATTGTGCGATGATCAGGATGAAGTGTCTTGGCAATCAAGAAGTATGTAGCTGATTCACAGTACACACGTGTGCGTGCTGATAAGGGCAAATTGAGGACTCTTTCCTACAAGCAATTACGTCAGGTTAAAAGAGCAGCGGCAAAAAAGCCTTGTCATAGCAGCAGACAAGTTTTTGAAGCTGCTGGTGCCTCCAACGTGCCCCGAACAACAAGATGCAGGGTCCTTCAGAGGTTTGCAGCTGTGCATACGCCATCCTGTCGACCTCCTCTATCCACTTCACACAAGCAGAAACGGCTCCAGTGGGCCAAACATTACATGAAGACTGATTTCAAAACTGTTTTGTTCACGGATGAGTGCCGTGCAGCGCTCGATGGTCCAGATGGATGGAGTGGAGGATGGCTGGTTGATGGACACCCCACGCAAACACGGCTACAGCGCCAACAAGGAGTAGGTGGAGTAATGTTTTGGGATGGAATCATGGGGAGAGAGATTGTCGGCCCCTTTAGGATCCCTGAAGGCGCTAAAGATGAACTCCATAATGTATGTGGATTTTCTCATACAGCACTTCCTGCCATGGTTCAAGAAGAAGAACCGTGTATTTCACAGCAAGATCATTTTTTTGCATGATAATGCACCATCTCATGCTGCACATAAAACATCTGCATCTCTGGCTGATATGGGCATAAAAGGGGACAAACTTATGGTGTGACCCCCATGCTCCCCTGACCTCTACCCCATTCAGAACCTCTGGAGCATCATCAAAAGGAGTGTCTATGATGGCGGGAGGCAGTTCACATCTAAGCAACAGCTCTGGGAGGGTATTCTGTCCTCATGCAAAACAATTGAAGCAGAAACCATCCAAAACCTGACAAATTCAATGGACGAGAGAGTTCAGAAGCTCCTTTCGAACAAGGGGTCCTATGTACAAATGTAACATCACCTAGAATAAAGTTTTGAGTTGAAAACTGTTTGATTTCAGTTTCTAATAACCTGCTAATGCTTATAATTTCAAAAATGACCATTTTTTTGGTCTTTATTAAAATGAAAAGGTTGATCGAAAAGTTTGGCGGATCTAAGCGTGTGGCAACCCAGTAGTCATGATTACTTCGAATTCTGACAATATGAGGGTCATGTTGCAGGTAGTGCAGCAAGAAGGCACTTATGTGTCTTGCGCATCTCGGAGCCCCAAAATTATTTTCCGAGCTAGATGCAGCTAAAAATTATTATTAATTTTAAATCTGGTGGAGCTTATTATAGATGGCCTAATAGAATCAGTGCTGCACACTGCTACAAAGCCCAAATTATTTTCCAGCCAAGATACAGATAAACATGATTAGTAATTAGAAAGCTTAAAACGGTTGGTAGGGTGATTTTAACCAATCATCCATCTTTTACTCTCCCCAGGATGACACAGGGGTAAAAAAGTCGTTTCGGATCCATGATTTGTTCATCTTTATGAACGTGAGTCTGTCTACATTATCAGTGGAGAGCCGCGTGCGCTTATCTGTCAGCACACCACCAGCAGCGCTGAACACACGTTCAGACAGAACGCTGGCTGCGGGGCATGACAAGATCTCCAAGGCGTAAGTGGCTAGCTCCGGCCATTTATCCAGATTGGAAGCCCAAAAAGAGCAAGGGTCCAGTGACACAGTCATGGCTTCAATGTTTACCTGGAGATACTCCTGTACCATCGTCTCTAGGCGTTGACTATGTGTCAGACTTCTTGTCTCCTGTGGCCTTGCAAAGGATGGGCTAAAAAAGTGGTGAAATGATTGCGCAAAATTGATGTTACCAGCAGATACTGTGGTTCTGTTATGGTTTGAGTGCTGAACACTTGACTGTCCCATGGTTGGCAAGTTGGAACTGTGAGATTCACTACGTGCACCACTGGTGTTTTGTGGAAAAGCACATGTAAGATTCTGCAACAGTCTCTGCTGATACTCCTGCATGCGTGCATCCCTTTCTATGGCAGGAATAATTTCTGCAAATTTACTTTTGTACCGGGGATCTAACAGTGTGGCAACCCAGTAGTCAGGATTATTTCTAATTCTCCCAATTCGAGGGTCATGTTGCAGGTAGTGCAGCAAGAAGGCACTCATGTGTGTTGCGCATCCAGGAGCACCAAGTCCCTGTTGTGTTGGTGGCGAGGTAACAATCATGCTTCCTTCCTCTGTCCTCTCCCCCCAACCTCGCACAACAGAAATGTGATCAAGGTCTCCCTCATCTGATGAGTCTTCCATCAGTTCGTCCTCCACTTCTTCCTGGGCTCCTGCACCTTCCTCACTAGTTTGGCTGCTACCATGCGCCCTGGTAAAACCATCTCCCCCACCCTCACATGCCTGCCGCCTTGGTGCTGCCGACCGTCTGGACCTTGCAGATGTTAGCCCTTCCGCATACAACTCCTCCTCCTCTACTTCCTCCACCTCCTCTTGTGCCACCACCTGACTCCGAATTCTGTTTAACATGTGCTCCAGCATGTAAATCACCGGAATAGTCATGCTGATAATGGCATCGTCAGCACTAAACATCTTCGTCGCCATTTCAAAACTGTGCAGAAGGGTGCATAGGTCCCTGATCTGAGACCACTCCTCCAGCGTGATTTGCCCCACGTCTGGATCTCGTTGGCCCAGGCTATACGTCAGAACGTATTGCACCAGGGCTTGTCGGTGCTGCCACAGTCGCTGCAACATGTGCAGAGTTGAATTCCACCGGGTAGGCACATCGCATTTTAGCCGGTGAAGTGGCAGGCCCAACGACTTCTGTAGAGATGTAAGTCGCTGAGCTGCGGGATGCGAACGGCGGAAGTGAGCACACAGCGACCGTGCCCTCTGCAGAAGGCCATCTAGTCTGGGATAGTGGGCTAAAAATTGCTGGACAACCAGGTTCAACACGTGAGCCATACAAGGCACGTGTGTGACATTGCCCCGGCGAAGGGCCGCACCCAGGTTTGCAGCATTGTCGCACACGGCCTTCCCTGGTTTCAGGTCCAGTGGAGACAACCATTCATGAAATTGGTTCTCCAGAGCTGACCACAACTCCTCAGCTGTGTGACTCACATTTCCCAGACATTTCAAAGTAAAAACCGCCTGATGACGTTGAGCCCTACTGCCAGCATAGTAAGGAGGTGTGCAGGATTCCTTCTGCGCAGTTAGAAAGCTTCTGGCATGACCAGACAGGCTTTGGGTGCAGGTGGAAGACCGAGAGGAGGTTGAGGAGGCAGAAGCAGTGGACGAACTTTGACATAAAGAGGATTGACGCACAACTCGTGGGGACGGCAAGACTTGGACAGCAACCCCTTGTCCTGCTGTCACCATAGTTACCCAGTGCCCAGTCAGCGACATGTAACGGCCCTGTCCATGCCTACTCGTCCAAGTGTCTGTGGTGAAATGCACCCTGTCACACACAGAGTTTCTCAAAGAAGCGGTGATGTTGTGTGCGACATGCTGGTGGAGCGCAGGCACACCTTTCTTTGAGAAGTAGTGCCGACTGGGCATCTGGTACTGGCGCACTGCGACGGACATAAGGTCTCAAAAATCCTCTGTGTCCACCAGGCGGAAAGGCAGCATTTCTGTAGCCAAGAGCTTGCAGATGGTGAAATTCAACCTCTTTGCTTTCTCATGGCTAGGAGGAAATGGTCTTTTACTTGTCCACATCTGAGGGACCGAGGGATGGCTATTATGCTTAGACAGGGTTGATAAGGGTGTCCCTGGCAAACTGCCGGTCTGTGAGGAAGATGCAGGCGGACATGTTAGGTTGCCTTGATCCAAAGGTGGTGCTATCGATGTCGGACAGCGCTCAACACCAGCTGGTGTTACCACTTCCAAAGAAAATGATGACCTGCCAATCACGCTGGCTGTTGCGGGTAAAGAGGTGGCAGGTCTGCGCCCCAAAACAGGTGTGACTGCTGTCCCCCCAGTCACAGAGGATGAAGAGGCCGCGGATGCACAAGATATGGCAGACGGTGGATGGCCCGGCCGGCTAGGCCGCATTGTAGCACACTGAGCTTCCCACTGCAACTTATGCTTCATGTCCATGTGCCGGTTCATGCATGAAGTACTCAAACTATGTATTTTTTGGCCTCTACTTAGCTTTTGCTGACAAATGTTACAGATAACACGAGTTGGGTCATCTTTATCGATCTGAAAAAATGCCCAGGCTATGCAAGGCTTAGCACCCATGCGACCTGAAGAGCCACCACGACTTTTGGTGAGAGGCAGAGTTGTGTTTGAGGATGCAGTTGTTGACGTGCTTCCAGTACTACGTCTCTGTCCAGGAAGGCGCAACCTGACCTCGTCGTCACTAGCATCTTCCTCCACCTCCTCTGCTGACCTCATCTCTTGGCTGACTGTGGGTTGACAGTAAGTGGGATCTCCAACCTCATCATCATCACCCTGTGTGTTATCACACCAGTCGTCCTCAGAGCCAACCTGTTCCTGCCCTGACAAAAAACTAAAGTTGTCGCTCCAATCAGGTATTTGAGTCTCATCATCGTCTTCCTCATTGTCTCCACCAACAGGAGTTACAGTTTGGGAATGAGGGTCTACATTATGGTCAGAACCTTCTGCGTCTGGTCCTGGATCCGACTCATAAAGATTCTGGGCATCAGTGCAGATCATTTCCTCGTCTGGATTCACAGAAGCGCTGGAGTCGACCTCTGATTCCCAGGCTATAGTATGAGTAAACAGCTCTGCAGACTCAACCATCTGTTCTACCTCATACTCAGACGGGCAGCTGGAGATTTGGGAGCTGTGAGGAAGCAAGTGCGATTGGGGTGACACCTTTGAAGACTGGAGTATTTGTGATGTTGAAGTTGATGTGGAGGAGAGCCCACTTAAAGGAGCACTTGATATCCGTTGAAGCACCTGCTGTTTTTGTGCCTCATCTGGAATTTGTAGCGATTGGCGTGGCCGTAAGAAAGGGATCTTATCACATTGTCCGCTAAAAGAAGTAGACATTTTAGTTTGGCTGGAAGATGGTCTTTCTTCTGCAGATGTTGCTGTTGCTTTAACACCTACCCCACGGACACAACCTTTTTTCCCCTTCCCAACAAGCCTATTCCCCTTTCCACCAGCAGCAGGCCTTTTTCCACTCATTTTGGTGGTTAACTAATTCACAACTCTGGAGTTGTTTGCACAAAAAAACAATGGATGGGATCCGAGCAGAGCTGAGTGGCCAAACTGTGGTATTAGGCCAAAACTATTGGCTGGGTTAGATGCAGAAAAAAATTATATTCAATTTGCAACCTGATGGAGGTCAGTATAGATGGATTAATTGATCAAGTCCCACACACAGCTAGAAGCCCAATATTTTTTCAGAGGTAGATGCAGAAAAAAATATATTCAGTTTGCAACCTGATGGAGGTCAGTATAGATGGACTAATAGAGAAAGTCCCACACACTGCTTGAAGGCCAAATATTTTTTCAGAGCTAGATGCAGAAAAAAATTATATACAGTTTGCAACCTGATGGAGGTCAGTATAGATGGACTAATACAACAAGTCCCACACACAGCTAGAAGCCCAATATTTTTTCAGAGCTAGATGCAGAAAAAAATTATATTCAATTTGCAACCTGATGGAGGTCAGTATAGATGGAGTAATAGAACAAGTCCCACACACAGCTAGAAGCCCAAATATTTTTTCAGAGCTAGATGCAGATAAAAATTATTTTTAATTTGCAACCTGATGGAGGTCAGTATAGATGGACTAATAGAGAAAGTCCCACACACTGCTAGAAGGCCAAATATTTTTTCAGAGCTAGATGCAGAAAAAAATTATATTCAGTTTGCAACCTGATGGAGGTCAGTATAGATGGACTAATAGAGAAAGTCCCACACACTGCTAGAAGGCCAAATATTTTTTCAGAGCTAGATGCAGAAAAAAATTATATTCAGTTTGCAACCTGATGGAGGTCAGTATAGATGGACTAATAGAGAAAGTCCCACACACTGCTAGAAGGCCAAATATTTTTTCAGAGCTAGATGCAGAAAAAAATTATATTTGGTTTGCAACCTGATGGAGGTCAGTATAGATGGACTAATAGAGAAAGTCCCACACACTGCTAGAAGGCCAAATATTTTTTCAGAGCTAGATGCAGAAAAAAATTATATTCAGTTTGCAACCTGATGGAGGTCTGTATAGATGGATTAATAGAACAAGTCCCACACACAGCAAGAAGCCCAATATTTTTTCAGAGGTAGATGCAGAAAAAAATATATTCAGTTTGCAACCTGATGGAGGTCAGTATAGATGGACTAATACAACAAGTCCCGCACACAGCTAGAAGCCCAATATTTTTTCAGAGCTAGATGCAGAAAAAAATTATATTCAATTTGCAACCTGATGGAGGTCAGTATAGATGGACTAATAGAACAAGTCCCACACACAGCTAGAAGTCCAAATATTTTTTCAGAGCTAGATGCAGATAAAAATTATTTTTAATTTGCAACCTGATGGAGGTCAGTATAGATGGACTAATAGAGAAAGTCCCACACACTGCTAGAAGGCCAAATATTTTTTCAGAACTAGATGCAGAAAAAAATTATATTCAGTTTGCAACCTGATGGAGGTCAGTATAGATGGACTAATAGAGAAAGTCCCACACACTGCTAGAAGGCCAAATATTTTTTCAGAGCTAGATGCAGAAAAAAATTATATTCAGTTTGCAACCTGATGGAGGTCTGTATAGATGGATTAATAGAACAAGTCCCACACACAGCTAGAAGCCCAATATTTTTTCAGAGGTACATGCAGAAAAAAATATATTCAGTTTGCAACCTGATGGAGGTCAGTATAGATGGACTAATACAACAAGTCCCACACACAGCTAGAAGCCCAATATTTTTTCAGAGCTAGATGCAGAAAAAAATTATATTCAATTTGCAACCTGATGGAGGTCAGTATAGATGGAGTAATAGAACAAGTCCCACACACAGCTAGAAGCCCAAATATTTTTTCAGAGCTAGATGCAGATAAAAATTATTTTTAATTTGCAACCTGATGGAGGTCAGTATAGTTGGACTAATAGAGAAAGTCCCACACACTGCTAGAAGGCCAAAAATTTTTTCAGAGCTAGATGCAGAAAAAAATTATATTCAGTTTGCAACCTGATGGAGGTCAGTATAGATTGACTAATAGAGAAAGTCCACACACTGCTAGAAGGCCAAATATTTTTTCAGAGCTAGATGCAGAAAAAAATTATATTCAGTTTGCAACCTGATGGAGGTCTGTATAGATGGATTAATAGAACAAGTCCCACACACAGCTAGAAGCCCAATATTTTTTCAGAGGTAGATGCAGAAAAAAATTATATTCAATTTGCAACCTGATGGAGGTCAGTATAGATGGAGTAATAGAACAAGTCCCACACACAGCTAGAAGCCCAAATATTTTTTCAGAGCTAGATACAGATAAAAATTATTTTTAATTTGCAACGTGATGGAGGTCAGTATAGATGGACTTATAGAGAAAGTCCCACACACTGCTAGAAGGCCAAATATTTTTTCAGAGCTAGATGCAGAAAAAAATTATATTCAGATTGCAACCTGATGGAGGTCTGTATAGATGGATTAATAGAACAAGTCCCACACACAGCTAGAAGCCCAATATTTTTTCAGAAGTAGATGCAGAAAAAAATATATTCAGTTTGCAACCTGATGGAGGTCAGTATAGATGGACTAATACAACAAGTCCCACACACAGCTAGAAGCCCAATATTTTTTCAGAGCTAGATGCAGAAAAAAATTATATTCAATTTGCAATCTGATGGAGGTCAGTATAGATGGAGTAATAGAACAAGTCCCACACACAGCTAGAAGCCCAAATATTTTTTCAGAGGTAGATGCAGAAAAAAATTATATTCAGTTTGCAACCTGATGGAGAGTATCAAAAAGGAATAGTCGGCACTCCGTATAGCTAGAGTGGTGCACGTGGAAAACAATGTCTGTAGGAAAAGAAAATCCCGGCACTCACATGTTGATAATCAGTTGATTTATTCCACAACTCACACAAGACGTTTCAGCCTGTCCAAGGCTTTTTTCAATTGAAAAAAGCCTTGGACAGGCTGAAACGTCTTGTGTGAGTTGTGGAATAAATCAACTGATTATCAACATGTGAGTGCCGGGATTTTCTTTTCCTGCAACCTGATGGAGGTCTGTATAGATGGATTAATAGAACAAGTCCCACACAAAGCTACAAGCCCAATATTTTTTCAGAGGTAGATGCAGAAAAAAATATATTCAGTTTGCAACCTGATGGAGGTCAGTATAGATGGACTAATAGAGAAAGTCCCACACACTGCTAGAAGGCCCAATATTTTTTCAGAGCTAGATGCAGAAAAAAATTATATTCAATTTGCAACCTGATGGAGGTCAGTATAGATGGACTAATAGAATGATGCTATGCCCAAAAGATTTTACTTCACTAGGTGCAGTAAAAAAATTGGTATTCTATACACAGGTGGTATATCTTGCAACACAGATAGGCTACTCCACTGACTAACACACTCTGCAATAGGCCAAAAAGGATTAGCTTTGCTAGATTCAGCCAAATGCTGTGAAAAAAACTTGCACAGCACTGGCACAGACCTGCCTGGCAAAAACTGATAGGAACTGATGTAACCTAGTCCTGAAAAGGACTCCAATTACAATTAGTCTTTACTCCCACAATCTATCTATTTAAGAGCACAGACCTGCCTGATAAAAGTCGTAGGAAATGCTGTAACCTAGACCTTAAAAGGACTGCAATCACAACTATTCCCTACTCCCAAGCTATCTGCAGATTTGTGCGAAAATTGGCTTGAAATTAACAAGGTATAGCGCACACAGCAACAGCGGTGACGTCTAACACGCAGCTGCAGCAGTGAGAAAATGGTGGCGACCGGGAAAAAGGCTTGGTCTTATAGGGCAAGGACATGTGACATACACTGCCAATGACACATGCCCTTGCTTGTGTGAAAAAAAGCACTTCGCTCCGTGTGTGCGCTGCTGATAGGCTGACAGATTGCACCTCCCCACTGTAAATGCGGGAAAGAGAAAAAAAAATGGAGATCTTCATTATTCCTGCAGAGATCCATCCCCTGCACCTCCCCCCACCCCGCTGTGCACTCAAACTGCGTATTAACATTAATTTTCATCATTACTGAGAAAAAATCCAGTTATGATTTTGGTGCACGAACAGTTATCGAACATAACCTCGAACAGCCGAATTTTTCTCAAATCGTTCGTGTTCACCGAACGGCTCGAACACCGCCCAAAACAGCTCGAATTTGAGATTGGTGAACAGTTCGAGTAGAACAACGCTCATCTCTAATTATAAGTACCTTGCGTGTATCTGGTTCTGCTCGTTCTGTTTCCCTGCCTCCGTGTTACCTTCTGTGTTCTAGCCATCTTCCTGCGTTTTCTAGTCTGTTCCATGTAAACAGAGCCCTGTCCTGTCTACCTGCGGTTACGCTCTGCTCAGCTCGATTACCGCACCTGCGGTTCTGCTCCGCTCTCCTTGTCCACCGCATTTGCGCTTTTGCTCTGCTTTGCTTGTTCACCGCATCTGCGGGTTTTGCTCTGCTTAGCTTGTTTACTGCATCTGCGGGTTTTGCTCTGCTTTGCTTGTTCACCGCATCTGCGGGTTTTGCTCTACTTTGCTTGTTCACTGCATGTGCAGTTTTGCTTTGCTCTGCTTGTTCACTGCACCTGCGGCTTTGCTCTGCTTGTTCACCATACCTGGGGTTCTACTCTGCTAGTCCACCGCACCCGCGGCTCTGTTCCTGTATCCCAGTCTGAGCTGGTCCCTATCCAGCCTGTGTTCATACCTGCCAGTATCTGCCTGTCGGCATACCAGCCGTGCCTTCCTGTACCCGCCTGTCTGCATGCCAGCCATACCTGCCAGTACCCGCCTGTCTGCATGCCAGCCGTATCTGCCAGTGTCCACCTGTCTGCATACCAGTCGTGCCTGTCAATATCTACCTGTCTGCATGCTATCCGTGCTTGCCGTGCCTGCCTGTCTATATGCCAGTCTAACCTGCCTGTTCCTGCATTCCCCGGTGTGGGTCAACAGCTGTGACAAGGTTTTGACCTGGAGTAGCACCTGGTACCTCTGCTCGGTTCCTCCCTTGTTCACGTAGTCGACTGAGCCGCCATGCGACCTTGGTCGGATCGGGTTGATACTAAGTTATGCCCCTCCAAGCACTCCTCGGTTCATGGTACAGTGGGATCAATAATCACGCTCATGCCAGTCAGTCCAGGCGCGAGCGTAACAATGTCGTTAATGTGGCCGAGCTCTATGTGTCTTTAAATTGGTATTGGGGTTTTTCCTAAATTTTGGCAGCTGTTAGACTCACTGCATACCCTATGATAGTATAGCAGACCCGCTAATTTCTAATGGGAACATGACATTACTGTAACCCAGTTCTATGTGTCTTTAATATGTTAATGGAGTTTTTCCTAAATTTTGGCAGCCGTTGGACTTACTGCATACCCTATAACTGTATAGCAGACCCGCTCCTTTCTAATGGGAACATATTGTTACTGTGGCCCAGCTGTATGTGTCTTTAAATTATTGGGGTTTTTCCTAAATTTTGATAGCCTGTGGACTCACTGCATACCCTATGACTGTATAGCAGACAAACTTGTTTCTTTTGGGAAAATGTCATTACTGTGTTCCTGCTCTATTTGTTTTAAATTGTTAATGTGGTTTTTCCTAAATTTTGGCAGCAATAATGCATAACCTATAACTGTAGCAGACCTGCTCCTTTCTAATGAGAACGTGTCGTTACTGTGGCCCAGCTCTATGTGTCTTTAAATTGTTTTTGGTGTTTTTTCTAAATTTTACTAGTCGTTGGACTCACTGCATAACCTACAACTGTATACCAGACCCGCTCATTTCTAGGAACATTTTGTTAGTGTGGCCCAGCTCTATGTGTCTTTAAATTGTTACGAGGTTTTTCCTAAATTTTAGGAGCCGATGGACTCACTGCATACCCTATAACTGTATTGCAGACCAGCTCCTTTCTAATGGGAAAATGTTGCTACTGTGGCCCAGCTCTACGTCTTTAAATTGTTATTGGGGTTTTTCCTAAATTTTGGCAGACTTTGCACTCACTGCATACCTTATGACAGTATAGCAGACCCGTTAATTTCTAATGTGAACATGGCATTACTATAGCCCAGCTTTGTGTCTTTAATTTGTTATTGGGGTTTTTCCTAAATTTTGGCAGATGTTGGACTCACTACATACAATATAACAGTATAGCAGACCCGATCTTTTCTAATGGGAAGATGTTGTTACTGTAGCCTAGATGTATGTGTCTTTAAATTGTTATTGGGGGTTCTCTAAAATTTTGGAAACCATTGGACTCACTGAATAACCTATAACTGTTGCAGACCCTCTCCTTTCTAATGGCAACATGTCATTACTCTGGCACATCTCTATGTGTCTTTAATTAGTTATTGGGGTATTTCCAAAATTTTGGTAGCAGTTGGACTCACTGCATTCCTTATAACGGTATAGAAGACCCACTTGTTTTTTAATGGGAACAAGCCGTTACTGTGGCCCAGCTCTATGTGTCTTTAAATTGTTATTGAGGATTTTCATACATTTTGGCAGACGTTGGACTCACTGCATACCCTATAACTGTATAGCAGACTCGATACATTCTAAAGGGAACATGTCATTACTGTGGCCCATCTCTATGTGTCTTTAAATTGTTAATGGGGTTTTTCCTAAATTTTTTTAGCCATTGGCCTCACTGCATACATTATAACTGTATATAAGATGAGCTACTTTTTAATGTGAACATGTCATTACTGTGGCCCAGCTCTATGTGTCTTTAAATTGTTATTGGAGTTTTTCCTAAAATTTTGCAGCCTTTGGACTCACTGCATACCCTATAACTGTATTGTAGATCCGCTCCTTTCTAATGGGACATGCTGTTCCTGTGGCCCAGTACTATGTGTCTTTAATTGTTATTGGGAAATTTCCTAAATTTTGTTAGACGTTGGATTTAGTGCTTACCCTATAACTGTATAGCAGACCCGCTACTTTCTAATGGGAACATGTCGTTACTATGGACCAGCTCTATGTTTCTTTAAATTGTTATTGGGTTTTTCCTAAATTTTGATAGCCGGTAGACTCACTGCATACCCTAAAACTGTATAGCAGGCGAGCTCCTTTCTAATGAGAAAATGTCATTACTATATCCAAGCTCTATGTGTTTTAAATTGTTAATGGTGTTTTTCCTAAATTTTGGCAGCCGTTGGACTCACTGCATAACCTATAACTGTAGCAGGCCTGCTCCTTTCTAATGAGAACATGTCATTACTGTGGGCCAGCTCTAAGTGTCTTTAAATTGTTTTTCGTGTTTTTTCCTAAATTTTGGCAGCAGTAAGACCCACTGCATAACCTATTACTGTATAGCAGACTTGCCACTTTCTAGTAGAAAGATGTAGTTACTGTCGTCCAGCTCTATGTGACTTTTAATTGTGTTTGAGGTTTTTCCTAAATTTTGGCAGCTGTTGGACTCACTGCATACCCTATAACTGTATAGCAGACCAGCTCCTTTCAAATGAGAGCATATTGTTCCTGAGGCCCAGCTCTATTTGTCTTTAAATTGTTATTGGGGTTTTTCCTAAATGTTGGCAGCTGTTGGACTCACTGCATACCGTATAACTAAATAGCAGACCTGCTTTTCTCTAATGGGAACATGTCGTTACTGTGGCCCAGCTCTACGAGTCTTTAAATTGTTATTGGGGTTTTTCCTAAATTTTGGCAGCCATTGGACTCACTGCATAACATATAACTGTATAGCAGACTCGATCCTTTCTAATGGGTACATGTCGTTAATGTAGCCCAGCTCTATGTGTCTTCAAATTGGTATTGAAGTTTTTCCTAAATTTTGGCAGCCGTTGGACTCACTAAATACCCTATAACTGTATAGCGGACTCCATCCTTTCTAATGGGAACATGTCGTTAATGTGGCCCAGCTCTATGTGTCTTTAAATTGGTATTGGGGTATTTCTAAATTTTAGCAGTCATTGGACTCACTGCATACCCTATAACTGTATAGCAGACCCACTCCTTTCTAATGGAAACATGTCATCACTGTGGCCCAGCTCTATGTATCTTTATATTGTTATTGGGGTTTTTCCAAAATTTTGGCAGCCGTTGGACTCACTGCATACCCTATAACTGTGTACCATACCCGCTCCATTCTAGGAACTTTTCGTTACTGTTTTTTAGCTCTCTGTGTCTTTAAATTGTTATTGGGGTTTTTCTTAAATCTTGGCAGCCTTTGGACTTACTGCATACCCTATAACGGTATACCAGACCCGCTCCTTTCGAGGAACATTTAGTTACTGTGGCCCAGCCCTATGTGTCTTTAAATTGTTATTGGGGTTTTTCCTAAATTTTGGCAGCCGTTGGACTCACTGCATACCCTGTAACTTGATAGCAGATCCACTCCTTTCTAATGGGAACATGGCATTACTGTGGCCCAGCTCTGTGTCTTTAAATTGTTATATTTTTTTTTTCTAAATTTTGGCAGCTGTTGGACTCATTGCATACCCTGTAGATGTATAGTAGACTCAATCCTTTCTAATGGGAAGATGTAGTTACTGTGGCTTAGCTCTATGTGTCTTTAAATTGTTATTGGGGTTTTTCCTAAATTTTGGCAGCCGTTGGACTCACTGCATACCTTATAACTGTGTACCAGACCCGCTCCTTTCTAATGGGAACATGTCATTACTGTGGCCCAGCTGTTTGTGTCTTTAAAAAATTATAGGGGTTTTTCTAAATTTTGATAGCCGGTGGACTTACTGCATACTCTATAACTGTATAGTACACGAGCTCCTTTCTAATGGGAAAATGTTATTACTGTGTCCCAGCTCTATGTGTTTTAAATTGCTTATGGGGTTTTTCCTCAATATGGTCAGTCGTTGGACTAACTCCATAACCTACAACTGTATAGCAGACCTGCTCCTTTCTAATGAGAGCATGTCGTTATGGTGGCCCAGCACTATGTGTCTTTAAATTGTTTTGGTGTTTTTTCTAAATTTTAGCAGTCGTTGGACTCACTGCATACCCTATAACTGTATAGCTGACCCACTCCTTTCTAATGGAAACATGTCATCACTGTGGCCCAGCTCTATGTGTCTTTAAATTGATATTGGGGTTTTTCCTAAATTTTGGCAGCCATTGGACTCACTGCATACCCTATAACTGTACACCCTACCCGCTCCTTTCTAGGAACTTTTCATTGCTGTTTTTTAGCTCTCTGTGTCTTTAAATTGTTATTGGGGTTTTTCTTAAATCTTGGCAGCTGTTGGACTCATTGCATACCCTATAGATGCATAGCAGACTCATTCCTTTCTAATGGGAAGATGTAGTTACTGTGGCTTAGCTCTATGTGTCTTTAAAATGTTATTAGGGTTTTTCCTAAATTTTGGCAGCCGTTGGACTCACTGCATACTTTCTAACTGTATAGCAGGCTCGATTCTTTCTAATGGGCACATGTCATTTCTGTGGCCAAGCTCTATGTGTCTTAAAATTGTTATTGGTGTTTTTCCTAAATTTTGGTAGCCGTTGGATCCACTGAATACCCTATAACTGAAAAGGAGACTCACTCCTTTCTAAAGGGAACATGTTTTTACTGTTTTCCAGCTCTATGTGTCTTTAAATTGTTATTGGGGTTTTTCCTAAATTTTGGAAGCCGTTGGACTCACTGCATAACCTATAACTGTATCAGACCAGCTCCTTTCTAATGGGAACATTGCATTACTGTGGCCCAGCTCTAAGTGTCTTTAAATTGTTATTGTTTTTTTTTCTAAATTTTGGCAGCCGTTGGACTCACTGCATACACTATAGCTGTATAGCAGACTCGATTGTTTCTAATAGGAAGATATAGTTACTGTGGCCTAGCTCTATGTGTCTTTAATTTGTTATTGGGGTTTTTCCTAAATTTTGGCAGCCGTTGGACTCAGTGCATACCCTATAACTGTATTGCAGACATGCTCCTTTCTAATGGGAACAAGGCATTACTGTGGCCCAGCGCTATGTGTCTTTAAATTGTTAATTCCTAAATTTTGACAGCCCTTGCAGTGACTGCATTGGCTTTACCACTATAGGAGACCCACTCCTTTCTAATAGGAATATGTGGTTTCTGTGGTCCAGCTCTATGTATCTTTAAATTGTTATTGGGAATTTTCCTAAATTTTGATAGCCGTTGGATCCACTGCATACCCCATAACTGAACAGAAGACTCGTTCCTTTCTAATTGGAACATGTTGTTACTGTGGCCCCGCTCTATGTGTCTTTAAATTGTTATTGGGGTTTTTCCTAAATTTTGGAAGCCGTTGGACTCACTGCATACCCTATAGTTGTATAGCAGACTCAATTGTTTCTAATGGGAAGATGTAGTTACTGTGGCCTAGCTCTATGTGTCTTTAATTTGTTACTGGGATTTTTCCAACATTTTGGCAGAAGTTGGACTTAGTGCATACCCTATAACTGTACAGCAGACTCTCTCCTTTCTAAAAGGAGCATGTCATTACTGTGGCCCAGCTCTATATGTCTTAAAATTGTTATTTAGGGTTTTCCTAAATTTTGGCAGCCATTGGACTCACTGCATACCCTATGACTGTATAGCAGACCACTACTTTCTAATAGGAATATGTGGTTACTGTGGTCCAGCTCTATGTGTCTTTAAATTGTTTTTGGAGTTTTTCCTAAATTTTGGCAGCCGTTGTGCTCACTGCATACCCTATGACCGTATAGCAGACCCACTCCTTTCTAATGGGAACAAGTCATTACTGTGGTCCAGCCCTATGTGTCTTTAAATTATTTCCTAAATTTTGGCAGCCGTTGCAGTGACTGAGACCCACTCCTTTAAAATGGGAACATTTTTTTTTACTGAGGCACTCCTCTATGTCTCTTCAAAGCGGTATTGGGGCGCATCCAAATTTTTGACAGCCCTTGCAGTGACTGCATACGCAATAACAGTATAGGAGTTCCACTTTTAATAATGGGAACAACAAAGCATAGCTGACTGCTTGCCCTTTAAGAATTATAAGGGCCACATGATGGTCCTATAAAAATAGTAGTGATGTGAGAGCACTAAAATGCTTGGGTGCTTGATGCTCGGGTCGAGCACATTGAAACCCGAGCAACGAGCCTATGTAAGTCTATGAGAAACTCCAGCATTTCTAAGGCTCCCCCCCCGGCGGTTTGCAGAGGGCCTAAGAATTGACCAAATCGATGGGAACAATGCTCAAATGATATGGGAACAGCATGGGGAAGACCCCTGGAAGCATTTCTGACTCCCAGGTCGCGACTGTCAACAACGTTGTCAGAGGTATTACGCCACTTTTACGTACTTACAATAAAACGTACAAAAACGAAACCGAAATTAATTTTCCTGGGAAATATGTTAAGGAACATCCATTCCAGGGTAATGACTTGTATATAAAGCAAAATAAGTAACCAAAAACAAAAATACTTCTCCACACCTTGGGCTATGTACACATTCAGCGTTTTTGATGCATTTTTGCACTTTTGCGTTGCTTTCAACCTTGACAAATGCATTCACCAGGAAATTTCATTTTAACATTTTACAACCTTATCTGGCCATGTGGTGTGTGAGATATCATCAGATACATCATGTTTCATTAATGAAGGAGGGACTCTGAAAATCACAAAGCCTATTTTTATAGGGCCATCATTCGGCCTTTACTATTCTTACAGGGCCAGCAATCGGCACACACTATTCTTAGATAGCCATCAGCTGACTATGTTTTATTGTTCTCATTACTAAAGAGTGGGTCTTCTACACTGTTATTGAGTATGCAGTGAGTGGCAGGGCTGCCCAAAATTTGGACGCACTTAAAAATACCACTTTGAAGAGACTTAGAGGAGGGCCTCCTGAAAACAATGTTCCCATTATTAGGAAGTGGGTCTCCTATTGTGTTTGCTCATGCAGTGAATTCAAGGGCTGCCAAAAATTTAGGGGCACTCCAATGCCCTTTGGAAGAGACGTGGAAGAGGGCCTCATAAAAAATGTTCCTATTAGAAAGGAGCGGGTCTCCTATACTTGTAATTCCCATGTACTAAGTGTATGGGCAGAGAAACATTTACCCCTGGGGAGTATACATAAACATACTGTATAAAAAACGTTTTTACAGGCATCATAAACATCCTTTAAAAAAATTACGTGGGTGTTGCATCATGGACTATGGTCACCCTGGTGATATGGTGGTGGAGAATGAGGATGAGGAGAAGGTGGAGGACAAAAGCAAATAGCAAAAATCAGGAAGCTTATACCCATGTGTGGGTGTGAAGAGGTGCATGGGAATACACCTCCCAAAAAAAGACACTGGATTTGAGTTCATGCTACGCTGCTATCATTCGTTGGTGTTGAGAAGTCTGGCCCAATCCAGCCCTTGTTTATTTTTTATAAGAGTCAGACTGTCAGCATTTTCAGTTGACAGGCGGATGCGCTTAT
Source organism: Phyllobates terribilis (assembly GCF_046119375.1). Lineage (NCBI taxonomy): Eukaryota > Metazoa > Chordata > Amphibia > Anura > Dendrobatidae > Phyllobates > Phyllobates terribilis. The sequence goes on from NW_027362773.1 coordinate 49,599,961, forward strand.
TAGCTATAATTCCACAAGCGGCACTAAAAACCTGCTCTGATAAAATGCTGGCGGCAGGGCAGGCCAGGACCTCCAAGGTGTAGAGAGCCAGTTCATTTCACGTATCCAGCTGTGATACCCAATAATTATAAGGCACAGAGGAATCACGGAGGACGTTGGTACGGTTGACAAGGCACTACCACAGCATCTTCCTAAACTTTGCACTCCTTGTGAGAGTACCCCGCACATCAGGGCTTGTGCAATCGGAGGGGCTGAGAAAATTCTCCCAGAACTTTGACAATGTTCCCCTTCCTCTGCTGGATTGGATTTGTGTCTCTCTCGCCTGTAGTCCTTGGTTGTCCGCCAGCGTTTTCAGATGGAAATTTTTTTTAACAGTTCCGCAACAAGGGCCTTCTGGTACTGCCCCATTTTTGCAGACCTGTCCGCCTCAGGAATAAGAGATATAAAGTTCTCCTTGTAGTGTGGGTTTATAAGTGTCACCAACCAGTAATGACTGTCACCAAAAATATTGAAAATGGGAGGGTCATGGGAAAGGCAGTATAACATAAACTCAGCGATGCGTGCCAGATTGCTAACAGGCAAGACTTCCGTGTCCTCACCAAGAGGATGAGTGACCATGCTCTCCTCCTCCTCCTCTCTGTCCTCTGGCCATCCACGCCGAACAGATGGTATGACAATTGTGCAGGTAGTACAGTCTATAGTGCATGAAACTAGCTCCTGCTCTACCTCCTCCTCCTCTTCCTCATTGTCACCCAATTCACGTTGGGATGAGATGAAGCTGGGCTGTGTGTAATCACCCTCAAAAAGAGGAGGAATCCAGGAGCAAATTAGTAGGAAATAGTCTTTATTAGATAAATAGGTATAATAAATAGTCAAGTCACAGCATAGACCAATAGAGGTCTATGCTTCAGCTGATGACCAGGTGCCTCCAGTGAACCCACCCTCTCAGGAAAGATCGCTAGTAAATCCACCAGCCAGGATTCAGACAAGACCAAGCAATAAGAGGAGGCAGGCTGCTCCTCATCAGGTTGGTGTTCCCTGGGGGGGGCCTCGGGTCATTAATCTCTCCACACATGTGTTGACTCATGCCCAGGTGGAGGTCCTTGAAAGAGGACTATCCTTTTCACCAACCAGTTCTTTTGATTATTTTATAGCGCTCAAAGACCTCCACCTTTTTGCTAGAAAGCTAATACTCAAAAAGCTTCATTGCAAGTCGCATGGTGACCCGGGGCCTCTGGATGCTGCAGAAAGAGAGGCATTACAAAATCTCGAGGACCTCCTAGTGGAACAGGGACCCGCATCATCAGGTGGGTCACTCTTGAGTGTATGCTCTAGGTCCACACGTTTCCCTCCCTTGTCTTTGAGTCCGGCTGTAGAAATATTTGTGTGGTTGGTGGCTGATTTCAAGAAACTCTCCACGCGCAGGAGATATGATAACCTCACCCACCGCCAACTGGCTATTAAACAACTTCAATCCTATCATGATATAGTCATTAAGCCGGCAGACAAGGGAGGGAACATTGTTGTGTGGCCCTGTACGAGATACGAAAGGGAGGCTCTTTGGCAGCTAAGGGATTCTGATACCTATACAAAACTATAATTTAACCCCACGGCATCTTATTCTGCGGCACTCCAGACGATCCTCGGTCGCCCATGCGATCAGGGAATTATTGATAACAAGACACTGGAGGCACTTACGGTCCGATATCTTAGGACAGCAACCCTGTATCTCCTCCCTAAAATCCACAAGGACGCAGTCAGCCCGCCGGGACGTCCGATCGTGTCAGGCCAGGGGAGTTTATGTGAACCAATATGTAAGTACATCGACAACTATTTAAAACCTCTTGTCCGAGACTCTCCCCTCGTTTGTGAAAGACACGACGGACGTACTCACGCGGGTTGACGGCGTCCTGGTGGAGGATGGCACTCTCATGGTCACCGCTGATGTGGAAAGTTTATATACATGTATCCGACATGACCTGGGCCTTGAGGTTGTCCGCCTCTTCCTCGGGACCTCCAACCTGAACGGCCCATCTCGGGAGCTTCTTCTCGAGCTCCTTCACTTTATCCTTTCGCACAATTATTTTTTGTTTAAAGACACGATATATCTTCAGCGACGTGGCACGGCGATGGGGGCGGCTTGTGAATCATCATACGCTAACCTCTTCCTAGGTGCATGGGAGAGGGAGATTTTTGGTGACGATGGCGGGCTCGCCACGGACCATGTCGTGTCATGGTTTAGATATATCGATGACATTTTGTTTTTTTGGCGGGGGTCGGAGGGGGAGCTCGAGGAGTTTATGGCATGGCTTAATGCCAACTCACGTGGTATCAGATTAACTTATACCTATCACACTGAAAGTATTGACTTTCTGGACATCAGCCTGGAGGTGGATGAACACTCCACCATCCCATCCAAACTGATGTCTTCAGAAAGTCTACGTCAGTGAATGCTTTGATCCACGATGATTCGGCACATTACTCACCAATGATTCGGGTCGTCCCGGTTGGACAGTTCCTGAGGATGAGGAGGATCTGCTCCACTAATTCAAAATTTGAGGCCCAGGCTGCTGATTTAACAAGACGGTTTAAACAACGTGGATATAGTAATCGGAGCATCAGGCGGTGCTATGAGAGGGCACGGGACACTTCCCGTAGTAGTCTTCTATATCCTAGTCAGGTCAAACTGGGGAAAGAGACGCAAGGAAAAATCCATTATATCTCGTCATTTAATCATGAGTGGGATATGATGCGACAGATTCTTATCCGTCATTGGGCAATTTTGGGCACGGAGCCTGCGTTACGAGATCACCTTGATAAGTTTCTATCAATGACAGCCCGTCGCGGGAAAAAATTGAGGGATCTATTAGTGTCTAGTCACTATGTCCCCCCTATATCTAACCCGTTTGGGTCCTGTGGGCCTACTGTGGGATGTTTTCCATGCAGTCGCTGCCTTGCCTGCGCCAATGTCCTGCGCAGTGTTTCTTTCATGTCCTCCAATGGCTCCCGTGAATTTAAAATCTCTCATTACATCTCATGCAGTACGAGCAATGTGATATATTATGCTACCTGCGGATGTAATTTGATATATATAGGTTTGACATGAAGGGAGCTTCGTGTCAGGGTACGTGAGCACGTGCGTGACATTGGCTCGGCCAGGACGGTGACTGATCCCCGGGAGCTCAAGACCTTACCGCGCCACTTTAAAGCATCACATGATTGTGATCCAAATACATTGCAGGTACGTGGCATTGAAGTGGTGCGTCTCGTTAACAGCGTTTAGCTCAAAGGGAAGCGAGGTGGATGGTTAATCTGGACACGGTCAGCCCGGGAGGGTTGAATGAGGCTTTAAGTTTTGCCCTGTTTTTATGATTCATATGGTTAGGGCTTAATTCTCCTGCTGACTTTGTATTATAGTCCCGTGGTATTATTTTTATTTTTATCTTTATACTTTTCTTTTGTAGTATGTTTTTTTTAATCATATGTCTTTTATCTAGTTTATCCTGGTGATGATTCGATGTACATCGTTGTACAGACCTTGATTTGGATACGAGCCCTGTTCCTTATGATTCTGCATTCTATTCTCAAGCTATGGGATGAATTCTTCTTCCCGGAAGATTACTATGCTTGTTGTGTGGTGCTAGATACTGTAACCTTATGTTTATATATATATATATATATATATATAAGAAAATTCCTTGTATCATCATGTTCTCTGGTGATGGATAATTTTTGCATTGATATTCATGAGATGATATGGTGTATAGATGCCCATACCAAGGGAGAGTGTGATGATATCTTAATATATTCTTTTCCTGCCTTTATCCGGGCTGCTCACGCTGTGCGGATGCGTTCCGTTGGTCCCCTCCGCTTGGCGCACGCCCGGCTATCTTTTGCCTTCTGCTTAGTGCGTTACTGCGCACGCGCGGGAGGCGTGGCGGCCTGGGCGCGTGCGCTAGCGATGAGGTACCTACGGCGCATGCGCCACTCTTAGCGGAAGCTCCATGTTTTTGATGGTAATTGACTATATGCGGTCATGTGGAGAGTCACATGACGGCCTTATGGGCGTATTTAAAGGTCCTTGCACTTACTAGGCATATAGCCTCTTGAGAAAGCCACCAAAATCCAGGTGAAATGCGCGTTGAGGCGTTCTTTTCCATGGATCATTTTTTTCAGCACCTCTAGCTTCTTTTCCATCTCCCGGTAAGGTGTTTTCGTGCTGATATACTGACTATGGGCATATTATAATATTGTGGACGTTTGGAGTCCAGTAAATGCTTATTGTTACTGGCCCCTAGTCACGGTCTATCCATTCATTTACCTTGCCTGGGGTTCCCCCACCCCACAGTTGACATCCTAATGGTGTGGGTGTGGGGTCTAAAGCTATATAGTGCTGTACTTCTCTGATCCTATGTACCTCAATTGGTCTATGCTGTGACTTGACTATTTATTATACCTATTTATCTAATAAAGACTATTTCCTACTACTTTGCTCCTGGATTCCTCCTCTTTTTGATCATGTCTTTGGAGTTGGTTCTATGCTGATTCTGACATTGTTCGGTTTGACAGCAATGTTTGTCGTTTTTTGTTTATACAAGGCTGTCCCATGTATACTAATGTGTGTAATCACCCTGTATGGTTCCTTGCTCCATCTCATCACGCTTCCCCTGCAATGCATTCTCTTTGATTGTGAGCAGAGAGCATTTCAGAAGACAGAGAAGCGGGATGGTAATGCTAATTATGGAGTCATCACCGCTCACCATGTTGGTTGTGTCCTCAAAGTTTTGGAGGATGGTACATACAGTACAGACCAAAAGTTTGGACACACCTTCTCATTTAAAGATTTTTTTGTATTTTCATGACTATGAAAATAATACATTAACACTGAAGGCATCAAAACTATGAATTAACACATGTGGAATTATATACTTAACAAAAAAGTGTGAAACAACTGAAAATATGTCTTATATTCTAGGTTCTTCAAAGTAGCCACCTTTTGCTTTGATGACTGCTTTGCACACTCTTGGCATTCTCTTGATGAGCTTCAAGAGGTAGTCACCGGAAATGGTCTTCCAACAATCTTGAAGGAGTTCCCAGAGATGCTTAGTACTTGTTGGCCCTTTTGCCTTCACTCTGCGGTCCAGCTCACCCCAAACCATCTCGATTGGGTTCAGGTCTGGTGACTGTGGAGGCCAGGTCATCTGGCGTAGCACCCCATCACTCTCCTTCTTGGTCAAATAGCCCTTACACAGCCTGGAGGTGTGTTTGGGGTCATAGTCCTGTTGAAAAATAAATGATGGTCCAACTAAACGCAAACCGGATGGAATAGCATGCCGCTGCAAGATGCTGTGCTAGCCATGCTTGTTCAGTAAGCCTTCAATTTTGAATAAATCCCCAACAGTGTCATCAGCAAAGCACCCCCACACCATCACACCTCCTCCTCCATGCTTCACGGTGGGAACCAGGCATGTAGAGTCCATACGTTCACCTTTTCTGCGTCACACAAAGACAAGGTGGTTGGAACCAAAGATCTCAAAATTGGACTCATCAAACCAAAGCACAGATTTCCACTGGTCTAATGTCCATTCCTTGTGTTCCTTAGCCCAAACAAGTCTCTTCTGCTTGTTGCCTGTCCTTAGCAGTAGTTTCCTAGCAGCTATTTTACCATGAAGGCCTGCTGCACAAAGTCTCTTCTTAACAGTTGTTGAAGAGATGTGTCTGTTGCTAGAACTTTGTGTGGCATTGACCTGGTCTCTAATCTGAGCTGCTGTTAACCTGCCATTTCTGAGGCTGGTGACTCGGATAAACTTATCCTCAGAAGCAGAGGAGACTCTTGGTCTTCCTTTCCTGGGGCGGTCCTCATGTGAGCCAGTTTCTTTGTAGTGCTTGATGGTTTTTGCAACTGCACTTGGGGATACTTTCAAAGTTTGCCCAATTTTTCGGACTGACTGACCTTCATTTCTTAAAGTAATGATGGCCACTCGTTTTTCTTTACTTAGCTGCTTTTTTCTTGCCATAATACAAATTCTAACAGTCTATTCAGTAGGACTATCAGCTGTGTATCCACCAGACTTCTGCACAACACAACTGATGGTCCCAACCCCATTTATAAGGCAAGAAATCCCACTTCTTAAACCTGACAGGGCACACCTGTGAAGTGAAAACCATTTCCGGTGACTACCTCTTGAAGCTCATCAAGAGAATGCCAAGAGTGTGCAAAGCAGTCATCAAAGCAAAAGGTGGCTACTTTAAAGAACCTAGAATATAAGACATATTTTCAGTTGTTTCACACTTTTTTGCTAAGTATATAATTCCACATGTGTTAATTCATAGTTTTGATGCCTTCAGTGTGAATGCACAATTTTAATAGTCATGAAAATACAGAAAAATCTTTAAATGAGAAGTTGTGTCCAAACTTTTGGTCTGTACTGTATGTCTGACATCCATGTTTTTTCCTGAGATCTTATGTGTGGAGTCTGAACTGAATACCAATGGCCTTGTTGATGCTGCTACTCAACAACTGCCCTCTTCTGCTCACAAATCCTTCCCAACATCTGCAGTGTAGAGTTCCAATGCGTGGGGACATCACACACCAGTCTGTGAGTCGGTAGCTGCAAGCGCTGCTGAAAGACGGAAAGGGCGGCGGAACCTGCTGGTGACTTTCTAAAATGGGCACACAGGGGCGTACTTTAACAAGCAGATCCGGCAGATCCGGGTAGGATTTGAGAAACCGCTGAACCACGAGGTTAAGCATATGGGCCAGGCATGGTACGTGTGTAAGCTCGCCTCGCCTCAAAGCCGCCACCAGGTTCCGGCCATTGTCACACACGACCATGCCTGGCTGCTGGTTCAACAGTGTGAGCCACAGATCTGCCTGCTTTTTCAGAGCTGTCCACATCTCTTCAGCATTGTGCTGTTTGTCACCTAAGCATATTAGCTTCAGCACAGCCTGTTGCCGCTTGGCCGAGGCATTGTGCTGCAGTGCTTCCAGCTTGTGACTTATGTGGTCATTTCGGAAATAGAGGCTGAAGAGGGGGAGGAGGCTGAGGAGGAAGAGGTGCAGGAGCTGTAGACTCTGGGGGCAACCCTAATTGACCTAGGGCCTGCAATCCTTGGTGTCAGGAGGACGTGTTCCGTCCCATAATCCGACTGGGTTCCGGCATCCACTATGTTAACCCAGTGTGCCGTCAGCGAGATGGACCATCCCTGCCCACAATCACTTGTCCACGTGTTTGTGGTTAGGTGGAATTTCCTGGTAACTACATTGTTGAGGGCACGGCTAATGTTTTGGGACACATGCTTTTGTAATGCGGGGACTGCACACCGGGAGAAATTGTGGTGGCTGGGGACCAAGTACCGAGGGATGGCCACCGCCATCAGGTTGTGGAATGCTTCTGTCTCCATGAGCCTAAAAGGCAACATTTTGAGTGCAAGCAGTCGTGAAATGTGGGAATGTAGTAGTGTGACCTGTGAGGCTTTGGCTGGGTATTTGCGCTTGTGTTCCAAAGACTGGGGTATGGACATCTGAACGCTGCGCTGGGAAAAGGACGTGGACGTGCTTCCTGATGCTGCTACTTGAGAGTGTGCAATGACAGGTGCAGGACAGGAGGCATCTTCGCATGCACCATGGACAGGGGATTGGCTTGCATGAACAACAGCAGAAGAAGCAGTGGTGCCACCCGCAAACACTGTTCCTGGACCCTGGGGTTCGGCCCACAAAGTCAGGTGCTTTGCTGCCATGTGCCTGATCATGCTGGTGGTGGTCAGGCTGCTAGCTTTGCCACCCCTGCTGATGCTAACCTGGCAGATGGTGCAAATGGCCTTTTTGGGGTTATTGGCAGAGTCTTTAAAAAACAACCAGACTCGGGAAGACCTAACAGCTGTACTGTCAACTTGATTCATGTTGGTGTTACTGGGAATGGTTGCCTGCCCTCTGTCTGCGGCCACCACACTGCTTCTTCCTGCCTGTTGGGGTGCTCCGCCTCCCTTCCCCTGTGTGCTGTTGTTCTCGCTTTGCATGTCCTCCTGCCAGTTTGGGTCAGTTACTATATCATCCACCTCCTCGTCTTCCACTTCCGCACCCTGGTCCTCCTCCTGACTTTCTGGCAATTGTGTCTCATCATTGTCCACCTCTTGTGACACTTTCCCATCTTCGCCTTCGTGTGACCATGGCTGCTCAAATATTTGGGCATCGCTACATGCGATCTCCTCTTGCCTCGCGTCAGGTGGACCGGGCGAGAGGCCCGAATCTATAAATGGAAAAGTGAACAGCTCTTCGGAGTGTCCAAGTGTGGGATAAGTTGTCTCTGGGCACTCAGCATGGTGGGAGGAAGGAAGATCAGGGTGAGGAATATGCAGTCTAGACTCACAGCTACTGAGACTTGACCGTGTGGAAGACAGGGTGGTGGTGGTGGTGGCAAAGTGACTGGAAGCATTATCTGCTATCCAACCAACAACCTTTTGACACTGCTCTGGGTTCAATAGTGGTGTGCTGCGGTTCCCTAGGAATTGGGACAGGAAGGTCGGGCGAGAAGATGTGAGTGTTTGTTGTGGCACAATTTCAGCTTGCCAACGGCCTCGGTCTCTGCATGCACCATCACCATCACCATCATGTCCAGTTCCCTGACCCTTGCCATGCGCCTTGCCCATTTTAAATGGAGGACAATATATTCCACGCTCACTACAAATGGCTGAATTTGGAGCGAAGTTATATGTAATCCGTGTGACGGAGAAACCAGAGTTTTAAATACCTGGTCTGTAGGTAACTATTTTGAACAGCAAACTGGTGTCAATAGCTTCACTGACACACTGAAACTAATTTTTAATAGAGGCCAGAAATGGCAGTATTTTATGAAAACGTATATGTGATCCGTGTGACGGAGAAAACACAGTTTTAAATAGCTGGCCTGTAGGTAACTATTTTGAACAGCAAACTGGTGTCAATTGCTTCACTGACACACTGAAACAAATTTTTAATGGAGGCCAGAAATGGCAGTATTTTAAGCGCTATTATATGTGATCCGTGTGATGGACAAACCACAGTTTTAAATAGCTGGATTTTTAGCGCTGTAAAATGGAAAGGACCTGGCTGTATTCTGCAGTGCCAACAAGCTAATGGCGCAGAAAAACGGTGTTCTCTGGATTGCTTTTTAAGCAAATAATGAGGATTAAGATAAAAAAAAAAATATTCCGGGCCCATGAAACCGGGGCCTATTTCTAGAAATATCTAACAGCAGCAGCAGACAAAACTGGAATGGAGCCTCTTGTGCTATGTGCACTGCAGTATGCTATATACCCTGCCTGCCTGCCTATATACACTGCCTGCCTGATATCTCTGTAGATGGATTAGTCCTCAGAAGAACTGTTTGTTGAGATGGATATGTGTCCCTAATATAGTTTGGTACACCTACACTAACTAGAAACAAACAAATCTCTCCCTAGCTCAGCAGCAGCTCTCCTTACACTGTCTGATTCCAGAGTGACTGTAACGAGCATGGTGGCGCCAGGTCTGATATAGACCTGATGATGCTGTGCGGCCAGCCAATCACTGTAATGCCACAACCAACATTGCTATGGCATTACAGTGAGTGGCAGGAAATCCCTGCATGTTTATTGACTGTGTAAAGAGCGCCAAACATGCAGGGAGGAGACCCGAGCTCCCGCCGAGCAACCTCGGAAATACTCGGTGAGCGCCGAGCATCTCGAGCAGTGAGATGCTCGGACGAGCACCGAGCAGTAGCGAGCATGCTTGCTCATCACTAAAAAGATAGACTATGTGACTTTCAAAGTCCCTCCATAAACGAGACAGGATGTGTCTGATTATGTCTCACACACCACATGGCCAGATAAGGTAGCAAAATGTTAAAATGACATTTCCTTGGTGAAAGTATATTTCACTGTTGAATGCAATGCAAAAGTGCAAAAATGCATCAAAAACGCTACATGTGAACATAGCCCAAGATGTGGAGGAGCATTTTTGTTTTTGGCTATTTATTTTGCCTTATATACAAGTCCTTACCCTGGAAAGGATGTTCCCAGAGGCGTAGGTAGGGTTTTGGTTCGGGGGGGGGGGCGGAACTTCTGAGTGGGCCCCTAACCAGGTAACCCTGATTACAACTATAGTGGATGCAGCAGAACCTCAGCAGATGACCGCGATGTTACTAAAAATAATCTCTATACAAAGAGCAGCACTGATATTACCACCATATAGTGGTAGATACCAGTCCTGCCGAATATATAAGCAATTACAGTACAGTTATATACAGTGCTGGCCAAAAGTATTGGCACCCCTCGAATTCTGTCAGATAATACTCAGTTTCTTCCTGAAAATGATTGCAATCACAAATTCTTTGGTATTATTATCTTCATTTAATTTGCTTGCAAGGAAAAAACACAAAAGAGAATGAAGCAAAAATCAAATCATTGATCATTTCACACAAAACTCCAAAAAAGGGCCGGACAAAAGTATTGGCACCCTCAGCCTAATACTTGGTTGCACAACCTTTAGCCAAAATAACTGCGAACAACCGCTTCCGGTAACCATCAATGAGTTTCTTACAATGCTCTGCTGGAATTGTAGACCATTCTTCTTTGGCAAACTGCTCCAGGTCCCTGATATTTGAAGGGTGTCTTCTCCAAACTGCCATTTTGAGATCTCTCCACAGGTGTTCTATGGGATTCAGGTCTGGACTCATTGCTGGCCACCTTAGAAGTCTCCAGTGCTTTCTCTAAAACCATTTTATAGTGCTTTTGGAAGTGTGTTTTGGGTCATTGTCCTGCTGGAAGACCCATGACCTCTGAGGGAGACCCAGCTTTCTCACACTGGGCCCTACATTATGCTGCAAAATTTGTTGGTAGTCTTCAGACTTCATAATGCCATGCACACGGTCAAGCAGTCCAGTGCCAGAGGCAGCAAAGCAACCCCAGAACATCAGGGAACCTCCGCCATGTTTGACTGTAGGGACCGTGTTCTTTTCTTTGAATGCCTCTTTTTTTTTCCTGTACACATTATGTTGATGCTTTTTCCCAAAAAGCTCTACTTTTGTCTCATCTGACCAGAGAACATTCTTCTAAAACGTTTTAGGCTTTCTCAGGTAAGTTTTGGCAAACTCCAGCCTGGCTTTTTTATGTCTCGGGGTAAGAGGTGGGGTCTTCCTGGGTATCCTACCATACAGTCCCTTTTCATTCAGATGCCGACGGATAGTACGGGTTGACACTGTTGTACCCTCGGACTGCAGGGCAGCTTGAACTTGTTTGGATGTTAGTCGAGGTTCTTTATCCACCATCCGCACAATCTTGCGTTGAAATCTCTTGTCAATTTTTCTTTTCCGTCCACATCTAGGGAGGTTAGCCACAGAGCCATGGGCTTTAAACTTCTTGATGACACTGCGCACGGAAGACACAGGAATATTCAGGTCTTTGGAGATGGACTTGTAGCCTTAAGATTGCTCATGCTTCCTCACAATTTGGTTTCTCAAGTCCTCAGAAAGTTCTTTGGTCTTCTTTCCTTTCTCCATGCTCAATGTGGTACACACAAGGACACAGGACAGAGGTTGAGTCAACTTTAATCTATGTTAACTGGCTGCAAGGGTGATTTAGTTATTGTCAACACCTGTTAGGTGCCACAGGTAAGTTACAGGTGCTGTTAATTACACGAATTAGAGAATCATCACATGATTTTTCAAAGGGTGCCAATACTTTTGTCCACCCCCTTTTTTAGGTTTGGTGTGGAATTATATCCAATTTGGCTTTAGGACAATTATTTTTGTGTTTGTTTCATTGAAGACAAATTAAATGAAGAGAATAATACCAAAGAATTTGTGATTGCAATCATTTTCAGGAAGAAACTGAGTATTATCTGACAGAATTGCAGGGGTGCCAATACTTTTGGCCAGCACTGTATAGTAACTTACAGCTGATGTTCTTTCTGATGAAATGGTTCACTTTTCCCGTCTTTTCCATCTGGCCCAGACCGACGCGACAATGTCTCCATCCAGGACTCAGAGTCTCAGGTCTGCAGAGATCACAACAAAGATACATTTGACTCCTTACACTTCAGGCATCGTCCCCATCTATCCCCAGCCGGCACAAACTCCTCATCCTGCTGATATCCCCATACTGAGCCGCTGCTGCCGTATTACTGTCCCTATTACTGCACCTGTGTTGTGCTCCCTGGATGGTAAAACAACCCTCTAGAATATAGTAATGCCATGTGCAAGTGCCCTAGAAAACAGTGTCCACATTTTGCCCCATATAAAGTAATAGTGCCCTCTCTGTGCCCCTTTGAGAGTCACAATAACCTGAGTTCCCCTATAATGATAAGTGCCCACTTAACATATAATAATGTCCTGAGTCTCCCCCCATGTACAGCTCCTCTCTACACAGTATGATGCACTTTTATATACAGTATAATGTCTCCTCACTAAATAGTACCCCCCACAGTATACTGACCCCTTAGTAGCCTCCAAACTGATGTCTCAAACACTGTATGATGGCCCCCCCACTGTACAAAGACCCCACATTATCTCCCACACTGTATGATGGCCCCCACACTACCTCCCACATTGTACGATGGCCCCTGCACTGTGAAAAGACCCCACATTATCTCCCACACTATATGATGGCCCCCACATTGTGCAAAGACCCCACATTATCTCTCACACTGTATGATGGCCCCCACACTGTGCAAAGACCCCACATTATCTCCCACACTGTATGATGGATCTTACTATAATCCCATAAATAGCCTTCATATAGTATAATGGACTCCCCACAGGCCTCCATACAATATAATGCACTCCCCACAGGCAGACTCTTTATAGTATACTGCACCTAATAGGCTTCCATACAGTATAATGCACCCCATAGGCATCTCATAGGCCTCTATAGAATAATGCACTCCCCATATGCAGACTCTAAATAATATAATGCACCTCATAGGCCTCTATAGTATAATGTACTCCCCATACCCAGATTATATATAGTATAATGCTCCAGCATATGCCTTTATAGTATAATGCACTCCCCATACCCAGTCTCATTATAATATAATTCTCCCCCATAGGCCTCTATAGTATAATGCACTCCCCATATGCAGACTCTATATAGTATATGGATCCCCATATGCCTTTATAGTATATTGCACCCCCCATATGCAGACTCTATATAATACAATGCACCCCCACAGACCTCTATAGTATAATGCATTAGGTGTGATCATATAGATGAGGCACAGAAAGGGCGATACCTGTTGAACATTCAGTCATTATGTGCTGGTATTGGGGGAAGAAGCACAGCGCTCATCTGCAGACAAGACCGGTCTATTCTCACTGTGCACAGACTTCACTTATACCAGCACCGAGTCTGCACAACGAGACATCACAGGACCCCAACATGTTACTGCACTGGACAGGACCCCACAGGTACTCAGGGGTGCTAACTAGTGATGAGTGAGTTCCGTATTCGTAATCACTATACTCATAACGAGTACTTTGCAATAATCGCGTATTCGTTCCGAATAGCGAGTACAATGTAATTCAATGGGAAATGCGAGTAATTTTCCGTTGGACCCTATAAAGTGGTCTGGGGGCCTGAGGAAAAGACTGAATTGGATGGGAAAGTGATGAATCAGAATGGGAAGAGCCTGGGGAATATGCCTCCATGCATTTCTGACTCACATATGGTTTCTGGGAATAAGTTTGTCGCAGTATTACGCCACTTTTACAGACACACAAGAACAACTACCAAAACTAAAATAAATTGAAATTAACAGGCCAAAAAGGTTGAGAAACAGTTTTTCCTGCATAATCAATTGTATATAAGGCTAAATAAACTAGAGAAACAAAAAAAATATCTCTTTTAGCGTTTGTTCACACATACTGTTGTGGCTTTTTTTCACCTTTTACAATTGGGAGGGCCCTGACTTATACGTTTTGTAGGTCCCTCTGTCATACATAATTTTTAGTTCGCTGTTCCCCAGCACTTCACAAGCACAGCTAGAACGCACCAGTAGGTATGTTGATCTTTGACCTGAGAGGCCTCAGGTGGCTCTGTAACTTGTGTTTTGGAGGGACAGCTGTTACTTAGTCATTTGGGCAGTCCCTCCATCATTGACACTCAGATAGTGGAATACATATTCCATAGCAGTTTACAATGTGCCCATTGTTTGTTGGGCTTGACCCTCCTCCTCCACCACCATGTGATACTGCAGCCCTAAATTCAAATGTTCAGAGGGCCTGCAGTAGGCAGGAAAGTTGAGTTTTGTGAGAGCCCTCGTGTGGCCCTGTAGCATAAATTTTGAAGTGCCCTCTAGAAATTTTGGAGGTCCCTCTTGTGTACATTTGAGAGTGCCCTCACTTATTCATATTGTAGGGCCATCACTATTATTTAACTCATTAAAGGGCAGAGACTACAGAGAAAATGGCCAAGAGACATGGAGTACTAGAAGGTAGCAGTGAGTGCGGCCTGCGATCCTCAGGTATGGCTGAACTCTGTGAACTGGAAAAATAAAGCTGCACCAGTCAACTGGATGACGAGCTCAAATACTGTATATCACTTGTGCAAGTCAATGGACAAAGGATATATGGTGCCCCCTCTCCAGGATGGGTTGGAGAAGCTTCTCCAAATGGCTCAGAGATTTTGATTGTCAATATTCCCCAGATTATATAGCAAAAGAATACTTCTTGATACTGTACTACTTGGTCCAGTGCAAAATGTGCATCACATTTCCAAAAATTACTCCTGGGGGCCTCCCTTGACAAACATTATCTACAATGGAGTACTGTTGTAGTTGAAGCCCTCAATTCACGTTTTGAGAGGGCCATCAGTCGGTCATCAATAGTCAGTGTAAATTTCTATTGAATATGTATCCCCTATCTCAGTCACAATGTGGCACAAGTCAGGCATGTTTTTTTGCCAAATAGAGTGACTGACAGTATATTTCTATTGAATATGTATCTCCTATCTCAGTCACAATGTGGCACAACCTGTGACAAGGGCCTCCAATGACAAATATTAGTTTGATAGGACCACTGTACATTCCAGATTTGTCCACTGCACAATGTGCATAGGGTTTGTAAAAATTAGTCCTATGGGCTGAGTCATGGTTGACTCACTATTTTGGCTGTGACAGCTAGCTTGGCTTGTGCCATCAACATCTGAAAATCTGTCAGCAAAACCCAAAATGCCAAAAAAGCCTGTTGTTAAGGGACGTGGACGTGGAAGTGGTGTTGTCAGTGGTGCGCGAGAAGGCACTCAGTCTGTGTCAGGTCAGAAGAAGCTTGATGCATCCAGACAAGGCCTCTACTCATTTGTCAAGCAGAAACAAATCTTCCACAACCACACAGTCTACTGTGGATACACAGAAGGCTGGCCCATCTAAACCTGAAGCTGGTTCTCCTTCGTCCTGCCATTATCAGTCAGAGGGGACATATAACCTCAAGCTTGGCCACTCCGAGGATCTGTTTGGTATGTATCCTTTGATTGGCTCTAGCCTATCACCATGCAGCATTGAAGAGGGACAAGAGGAGGTGGCGTGCATTGATGCTCAAGTATTTGAGGACCTACGGCCAGAAGAAAGCCACTTGGAGGAAAGTCATTTACTGTCTCCAGAGGTGGAGACTGATGATGATGGGACACAGTTGTCATCTGGTCAGCCTACAATGTCAACTGGGAAGGAGGATAAGATGGAAGACGAGGGGGTCGCTGGTGAGTCCACTGATCCAACCTGGACCGTTGGCACGCATAGCCATGACAGCAACACAGAGGAAGATGGATATGTAGCACCAACACAGGCACCAAGGGGTCATGGTTTTCCCAGAGTGAGAAATGGGTCAACTGTTCCCTATAGCATCCCTGCTGTGTGCCAAGTCAGGGCAAGGGGGCGTTCAGCTGCTTTGTGGAATGTTTTTTCTGAAAGTTCTTCAGAGAAAAACATTGTAGTCTGGAACATCTGCCAAACCAAGTTGAGCAGAGGCCAGGGCAAACGCAAACTGAGCACCACCAGTATGCAAAACCACATGGCAGCCAAGCACCCCAATAGGGGGGTGGAGCACCAGGGTACCAAATCTACATCTGCGGGTCAACCAATGCCATGTCTCCTGGGTTATGTCCTTCAGAATCTGGTGTTCAGGAAGCAGGCGATCAAACCTCCTGCCCAGAAGCTGTGGTTGCTCACACACAACAAACATCAACCACATCCACTTCCTTCTCCCAGTGAAGCGTCCAATTGTCCATGCTTGAGAGCTTGGAAAGAAAGCGTAAATACCCAGCCTCGCACCTGCAGGCACAAATACTAAACTCGCACATTGCTAAATTGCTAGCTGTGGAGATGTTGCTGTTAAGGCATGTGGGAACACAGTCTTTCCGTGATCTCTTGACTGTGGATGCCCCACTATGCAGTGTTCCCAGCCGCCACTATTTTGCCCGGTGTGCCGTCCCTGCGTTACACAAGCACGTGTTAAACAATCTGAACCGTGCTCTCACCAACGCCGTAACCGGGAAGGTGCACCTAATAACAGACACCTGGACAAGTTGTTGTGCACAGGGATGATACATTTCTGTCACGGCACACTGGGAGAACCTGGTGGAGGGTGGGACAAAGGCGGAAACTGGAACATCACACATCCTACCCACGCCAAGAGTAGCGGGCCCAACTTCTGTCAGGGTTTCTGCCTCTTCATATTCCACTTCCTCTCGCCTTCCTCCTGCTCCTCATCCTCTTCTGAATTACCCTCCCCATCACTGCCAAGCTGGGACCTGTGCAGCAGCGCATCGGCAAAGCGGCAACACGATCTGCTGAAGCTGATCTGTGTAGGTCAGAAAGTACACACTGCAGCAGAGCTGTGGCATGCTTTAAAACAACAGACTGATCAGTGGCTCTCCCCGCTGCACCTCCAACCTGGTCTGGTCGTCTACGATAATGGGCGTAACCTGGTGGTGTCTTTAAAGGTCGGCAAGCTGGTACACGTGCCATGCATGGCTCATGTGCTGAACATTTACCGTGACTTGCCGTACCTACTTGAGAAGGTGTGCCGTATTAGCGTCCATTTACGCCATTCCTTTATCGCTTTTGCTGCTCTTACAGCACTGCAAAAGCGCTTGAATTTGCCAAGTCACCGACTCATTTGCGACCTGCCCACGTGGTGGAACTCAACTTATCATATGCTGGCGAGGATTAGTGAACAGCAGATGGCAGTAGCTGAATACTAGCTTCAACATGCCCGTCAGACTGAGAGTCAGCCACCACACATAACAACTGCCGAGTGGGTATGGATCGCTGACATTTCTGAGGTTCTTGAGAACTTTGAGCACTGCACCAACCTCATGAGTGGTGATGAGGCTATTATTAGCGTAACCATCTCCCTGTTGTGTCTCTTGAAACAATCACTGCATAATCTCAAAGAGGAAGCTTTGAGTGCCCAGCATGTTGGTATTGAGCGAGATTTCCCAATGGGTGATATTACCCAGCCCAGTCAATATTCTGAGTCAACATTGGGTGATGAGGAGGGAGAGGACTTATTTTTCTGTGCTACTGCTACCAAGGGGACTCGTAATTCTACAGAGGGGACACCCAACCCAAGCTTCATGTCTGTCCAGCCTGGATAGGCTGGAGAGGAGAAGGTGGAGGAGGAGGAGGCGAGTCAGCGTGAGGAGAGGATGGGTACTGTTTCTACTATTGGGGACACAGAACATTTGCCTTTTTGCAGCTTGGCCCACATGGCACAGTTCATGTGTAAGTGTCTGTGGCATGACCCTCGCGTGATACACATTTTATCCAACAATAATAATAATTTTTATTTAAATAGCAACAACATATTCCGCAGCATTTTACAATTAAGCGGGAACATGTACATACAATAAATTCAATACAATGTAAGACAGTGTAAACAGTTACATTAGGAGTGAGGTCCCTGCTCGCAAGCTTATATTCTATAAGGAAATGGGTGGACATAATAGGTGAAAAGTGCTTGTTATTTCAGGTCTGGTAATTGTAATAAGTAGGGATTTTCATATAAAGCTGCGTGATCCGGTAATCAGCCAGTATGCTTAAGTGCAATAATCAAGTATTGAGTGCAGTTATCGTGCGCATGGAGGGTGTGGAGACAGATGATTAGTAGGGTGCAGATTCTGAATAATATTTAGAAGGAGGGAATAGGGGAAAGTTAGCTTACTGAGTAGCTGAGGAGGTAGGCTTGTTTAAAGAGATGGATTTTTAAAACGTGCTTTAAGACGTGGGGGCTAGGCATCAGTCGGATCGTCTGGGGTAGAGCATTCCAGAGAACTGGTGCAGTATGAGAGAAGTCTTGGAGACGGAGGTGCGAGATTCAGATTATGGGGGATGTTAGTCTTAGGTCATTTGTGGAACGGAGGGCACGTGTAGGGCAATAGACAGAGATGAGAGAGGAGATATAAGGCAGTGCAGAACTGTGGAGAGCTTTGTGGTTGAGAGTGATGAGTTTATATTGGACCCTTTAGCGAATGGATAACCAGTGTAGTGACTGGCACAAGAGGGAGGCATCGGTGAAGCGGCTGGACAGAAATTCGACCCTGGCTGCCGCATTCAGGATGGATTGGAGAGGAGAAAGTTTGGTAAGAGGGACACCGATCAGAAGAGAGTTGTAGTAGTCCAGACAAGAGTGAATAAGAGTGACATTAAGAGCTTTAGCATTTTCAAAGGTGAGAAAAGGTTGGATTCTGGAGATGTTTTTAAGGTACAGGTGACAAGAGCGACCTGTACTGGTTGGCCACCTTTCTTGATCCATGGTACAAGGAGAATTTTCCTTCTCTCTTTTCGGAGTCACCAAAGATTTTAACAATGGAATTGTTCAAGGGGGCCATTGTAGATCAGTTCGTGAAAACATCACCTTCAGACAATGCTGGTGGCTCTTTTTCAACACCAAGGGATAATGTGGAGAGACACGAACACCAGCTCAATCAGAGGTGAGGGTAAAATGTGCACAAATTGGGCAATTTGCTATCTGTGCCTGTAACAATGCCAAGGAGGGATAAGTTGCAGAACATGGTCAAGGGGTACTTAAGTGACCATACATGCATCCTTTCTGAGGCTTCAGTTCCCTTTAATTATTGGGTGTCTAAGCTAAACACTTGGCCCGACCTCTCCTTATATGCCTTGGAGGTGCTGGCCTGCCCGGCTGCTAGTGTAGTGTCAGAGCGTGTTTTCAGTCCCGCTGGGGCAATCATCACTGATAGGCGCACACGCCTCTCCATGGAAAATGCAGACTGACTTACTTTGATTCAATTCAACAAGGACTGGATATCTCCACAGTTTGTAATCCCTCCAGATAACAGCAAGCCAACCTAAATTCACCAAAAATGCAGATTCATGCTACTGCTGTTAACGTCACCCACTTCCCATAAAAAGCCGTTTCCTTCCTTCATCAACCATGACTCAGCCCATAGCGCTAATTTTTACAAACCCTATGCACATTGTGCAGTGGACAAACCAGGACAGTATTCCTACTCCAGCCTAACTACTATTTGTGATTGGTGGCCTTTGGGATGGTGGGTTCCAAAATAGTGGGTAAAATGGCCCGGTGCATGCTTTGTAGCTGGCACCAGGAAATGTTTGGACTACTGCTTTGCTTAGGGCACTAAATGCCTTTTTAAGTAGACTAATGTGGACAGAAGGCAGGCTGTCATCTCAAAAACAGTGGGGAAAATGGCCTGATGCATGCTTTGTAGCAGGCAGTAGGGAATGTTTGGACTACTGCTTTGAATAGGGCACTAAACGCCTTTTTAAGTGGACTAATGTGAACAGAAGGCTGGCTGTCAACCCCAAAACAGCGGGGAAAATGTTTGGTGCGTGCTTAGTAGCAGGCAGCAGGAAACGTTTGGACTACTGCTTTGCATACGGCACTAAACGCCTTTTTAAGTGGACTAATGTGGATGGACGGCAAGCTGTCACCCCAAAAACAGCGGGGAAAATGGGCTAGTGCGTACTTGGTAGCAGGCAGTAAGAAATGTTTGGACTACTGCTACGCGTAGGGCACTAAACGCCTTTTTAAGTGGACCAATGTGGACAGGAGAAGCCAGGCTCTGACCCCTAAATCAGCAGGGAAAATAGATCTGTGCTTTTTAAAAAAAAAGGCAGCAGAAAATGCTACTACTCTGTGTGCTGGAAAAATATTGCTTTGCCTCTGACAAGAGCTGTTTTAAGATGGACACTGGAAGAAACTCTCCCTACCTAATACACAATCTCTCCCTCCCTGTACTCTGACTTTGCTGTGTGTGTCTTCAGCTCTGAAAAAATATATTTTTTGGTGGTATTATGGAGCTAGTGAGCGGCTCCTTTAAACTGTCCCTGCTCGAGTATCTCTCTCTCCCTACTCTACACTGAACTAGTATACACTGCAGGTAGCCCTTATAAGGGCTTTTGTTTTATCACAAGGCCTAAACACTCTCCCTAGCAGCTCAGCGATCTCTCTATATGCTTGTAAAAACGCAGGCTCCGGACGCAATGTGCTTAAATTGACCCTATGATGCTGGGCGGCCAGCCAATCACAGTAATGCCACAACCAAGATGTCTGCGGCATTACTGTGATTGGTTAAGAACCCCAGCATGTTTAGTGGCTGCAAAGGAGGCACCAAAACTGCAGGGTGGGACATCCGAATATAGCGAGGTGAGTACACAAATACTCGCAATATAGCAAGTAACCCGAATACCGTACTATCCGTGCGAATAGTAACGAATACACTCTCTCATCACTAGTGCTAACACATTACACTTTGCCGGATACATGCAGGAAATTATTTAACAGACGTGGTCGATGGCAGGAGGGGGAATCTGCCAGGCAGCGACAATTGTGAGTTCAGGCCTGATCTGACACACAAGAATCATAGGCAGTATATCCATATGTATCCATTCACAAGCAAAAAACACATATACTGCATACACTATACATTACATGCTGTACACTATTATATACCCTATATTCTACAGATACACTACTACATACACAAGAATTATATGCACAGAGGAAGACACATACTATATACTGTTACATATACTATACACACTAATGTGTGACTACCACTTGAAGCTCATCAAGAGAATGCCAAGAGTGTGGAAAGCAGTCAGCAAAGCAAAAGGTGGCTACTTTGATGAACCTAGAATATAAGACATATTTTCAGTTGTTTCACACTTTTTTGTTAAGTATATAATTCCACATGTGTAAATTCATAGTTTTGATGCCTTCAGTGTGAATGTACAATTTTCATAGTTATGAAAATACAGAAAAATCTTTAAATAAGAAGGTGTGTCCAAACTTTTGGTCTGTACTGTATATACTTACCTATGCTGTAGCAGGGCCTTCACCACTTGCCCCGTCCCAGGACAGCAGCCAGGGCAGAAGTCAGTGGCCAGTACCAGGCCCCAGCACAGAAGGTTAGCAGCTGCTACTTCCTCGCTCAGGCTCTGCAGACACTGTCACCCCCTCCCCCTCCTTTTGGTCCGACTGCCTCCTGTGATATCAGGACAGGCAGCTGTGGATCAGTGAGTCACAGAGGGGAGTGTAGAGAAGCACTGCTGTGTCCCCCAGGAATGGTGGGGCTGGGGGTCCTTCCTGCAGTGGAGTGAGCAGCACTAGATCCGGGAGGCAGAATCAATGTGTGACGCTGCCATCTACTGGCCACTATAATTATGAATTCCTTCTGGGTTCCCGTCACTGCTAGTCTCTCTGCTACTGGCCTGATGCCCCAGGGAAGAGGATAAGAGACGACTGATGCGGAGAAGTGCTGGAGACGGCACCCAGCCTCAGCACAGGAAATAATTCTCAGGACCTTATCATCGCATCCACTGCATCTGAGTGCGGTAACTACAGGACAGATCTGCAGCATGACTGAGTGGCCCATTGCCATAGCGGTCGTGTGGCAATGCAGGGACAGAGTCTCCCTGCTTGGCCCCGGAGTGTAACTGTATGAGCGTGATGCCCATACAGATACAGTTACACTGGCGTAGCTACGGGTGGGCCCTCCTCAGAGCGCAGGGCCTGTTGCCACCGCCCCCTCTGCCCCCCCCCCGCTAGCTACGCCACTGGATGCTCCTTTACATTTTTCCCAGGAAAATCCATTTTGGTTTAGTTTTTGTATGTGCTATTCCATGTGATGTAATAACTGCAAGGCATTATGAGGAATCTTGCGCCATCTAATCTGAGGTCATGTCAGCTTTTGGTGACTGATACAATTTTCTGCATTGGTGGTATGCATTACTCTGGACAATAGCACTAATTGAATGCAAATTATTCAAATTTGACATAACCGATGAATGTAATAAAATACCACTCAATTTCAATTTTCATCATCTTTAATATTGATATTTTTAGTGGTGCAGTCAACAGCTGACCATAACAGCTGGAGAAAAAAGTCTTATGCTTTTTACTTTTTTTGTACAAAGAATCAATGTTTTTAGTCATATTATAATAACCCTGTGCTGACAATAGCAAATCAGCTCATTTGAGAAAAGGCAAAAGTTTTGAAGTCTTATACACTACATCTGTGAAAATATACAATTACATATCTGTTTAAAAATCCAGCAAACTCAGGTTAAGATTTTTCTAGGAAAAAGTTGTGCTTTTATCTTCAACCAGAAAAATACTCTTCATAGGAATATTAATGATTACAATATGAGCTGGGAGGTTGAAAGAACTTTATTTGAGTAGCGAACACGGTTTAATATTTCACCTGTAATAACATGACAAATATAACATCTGAGTTGCCTAGCAGACTTCAATTGTGCTTTAATGCACATCTCAATATGTGTATTCAGGACATAGCAAAAAACATTAAGAAGTTGAAAATGAATTATGGAGCATTAAATTCATGTGAAGGATTATATCACTTTGGATTGGCAAACAATGGACATCATTAATTGAACACAGATGAATAAGTACTCGGTTGGCAGGAAACCTGCTTAACTTTTTGCTCTATGGTGGATAGGTATAAACTGCTCTCAGGTTTGAGACAGACAGACAATTATGAAACAGTCTCATAAAGAAAACTATTTGTTTAATATACTGTACCTGCTATGAAACCCTTGAAAAATGAGTTGTACTTGCCTTTACATGACTTTTTGGTGACAAAATTATCTGCGTTTCTGTTCTGAACTTCCCAGATACTATCATGCTGCATTCACACATTCTCTGTATTCTTCCATTTGTTGTCTGTTTATTATCCCCTCCCCAATGTATCCCCACGGGTCCCATATGTGTTTTTGTAATTACCTTCTGTTTCAGTTACTGCCTGTGAGCGGCGCTATCGTTGACCGCTCACAGGCATGTCAGACATGTCACTGTCCATAAGGAGAAACATTATCCCTTAGACCCTTGGAAAGTTTAAACACATATTGGGAGTTTAGGGAAAGAAAGTTTACTAGCCAGATATTCCATATTTTATCAAAACGCTATTTAGAGTCTATTTCAGTAGATTCATTTTTTTTCTTAAAAAGGCCTCATATTTTGGACGCCTTCATTAATTAGTTCTACTGATAATGATCACGTATGCTATGTAGCTGCTACATGAACTATGGTCACAATAGAGCAGGATTACATACACTTTTGTCTGTAGTTATTAACTCTCTGAGATTTTTCACCCAACAAAAATACAATTAAGTCAACAGTCAATTGTTGGTTAAAACATATTCCGGCAGCATGTAGACATTTCACCAAAGTGAATAGACAATTAGGCATCTGCACCATATATGTAACATATCTGTAACATATCT
Source organism: Phyllobates terribilis (assembly GCF_046119375.1). NCBI lineage: Eukaryota > Metazoa > Chordata > Amphibia > Anura > Dendrobatidae > Phyllobates > Phyllobates terribilis. The sequence goes on from NW_027362773.1 coordinate 49,623,698, forward strand.
CCTTTTTCTATACAACCTCTGAAACAGCCTGGAAAAACGATACCATAACAAACCCATATAGTTTTATTGATCCTTACAAATATCAGTTTTAAAAACAGTTTTGTATATCTGATCTGTGAGTCTCAGGGCATAACGCATTTGCATCCATTTTGTCATTAAACTCTATATGGATCCACTAAAAATGAATTAAAAACAGAAGACATTTCTTTTCATATCAGTTTTTCGTCCATTTCTAATCCGGTTTTATCTAATCCATTGCTAAAAGTCAACCGTTTAACTTCTTCGCTTTTCAAATGAAATCTGACAGTAGGATCAACCCTCCTAAGCCGTCTATATGGGCTTGTAGGTCATAGAAAGCTGAATAAAATGATACCTTAATATCTACGATCCAATGTCTTATTCCAGAGAAATACACATTTTTCTTACATGTAAATGAGCTGTCAAGCTCTATGGACGGGACACTGATCACCCTACGAATTTGCCTCCAGAGCTTAATTAAAATAGAAGTGGGAGTTACCAGTGTGATGTGTAATGGTATCTTTCTGTTCTACTGATTTCACTGCAGAGCTGTGTGTTCTGCCCATTAATGCGCAGTAAGAGAAAGTACTTGTAGTTGACACTTGGTACAACTTGTGAGAGGTGATATGTTAACCTTTTATGACGTTTTAATATGTTTAATAGTGTTGAGCCACCCCCGTAGTGTTCGGGTTCGGTTCGGTTCGTCGAACACCGGGATGTTCGAGGAACTGTTCGTCGAACTGTTCGTCGAACACCTTAGAACACCGTCGAACACCGTTAAAACCAATGGCAGGCAAACAAAAACACATAGAAACACATAGAAAACACATTCAAAGGTGTCCAAAAGCTGACAAACTGCTCAGAAGACGCTTTCTTTAAAAAAGCCGGCCGGCAATTCAGCAGCGGCATACACCGGTACCCGACAATTTAGACAAGAAGGAATAGAGCCTCACACATAGATTAGATAGATAGAAACATGTCAGTCACATATATATGAAGTACAGTGACAGTGTTGCTTACTGTACTTGTCATTTAGTGTAAAGGATTTATTAAAAAATATAATAGTGTTTTCATGCACTCTCTCTTTAAAAAAGCCGGCCGGCAATTCAGCATCTGTACCCGACAATTTATAACAGACAGAATAGAGCTTCACACATAGATTAGATAGATAGAAACATGTCAGTCACATATATATGAAGTACAGTGATAGTGATGGTTACTGTACTTGTCATTTAGTATTAAAATAAAGGATTTATTATTAAAAAAAATTGGCGTGGGGTTCCCCTTAATTTTAGTCTCTAGCGGAGGTTAAGCAGACAGCTGGGGCAGATGTTTGAAGCCTGGGAAGGGGGTAATACCCACGGAGCTTCCCAGGCTACTAATATGAGCCCCCAGCTGAATACATAGCCTTTACTAGCTATTAAAATGGGGGACCCCCCCAAAAAAATGACGTGGGGTCCCCCCTAATTTAATAGCTAGCAAAGGCTAGGCAGACAGCTGGGGGCTGATATTAATAGCCCAGGAAGGGTGCCATGAATATTGGCCCCCTCCCAGGCTAGAAACACCAGCCATCAGCCGCCCCAGAAATGGCGCATTCATAGGATGCGCCAATTCTGGCACTTAGCCTCGCTCTTCCACGCTGCCCTGTAGCGGTGGCAGGGGGTAATAGGGCTGGGGTTGATGTCAGCTTATAATGCCAGCTGACATCAAGCCCAGGTTAGTAATGGAGAGGCGTCTATAAGACACCCCCATTACTAACCCCATAGTCAAAGTTAAAAGAAAACACAAACACCCAGAATAAAGTCCTTTAATTGAAATAAAGACACAATCCTTTATTGTTCTAAATTAAACCATACTTACCATCACGCCCATTCCAGCTGAAGCCAACGATCTCCTGCAATAAAAGAAAAATAATAAAGCAACATCATCCTTACCTTTCCATGGTTCCCACGACAGCTTCAGCTCTGCTACATCGAGATGACAGGCTGGACCGCAGCAGAAAGCTGCCATCCAGCCTGTCATCCCGCAGACACTGAGAAGCGCAGGCTTGCTTGCGCTCTGCAGTGTCTGGCTGTGACGGCATAAAGATGAGACGAGTTCATATCCAATGAACTCGGCGCACCTCATGCACGTCACTGACAGCGTGGGAAAATTCTCATGCTGAAGCGCTGAGTGCAGGAGAATTCTCCCACGCTGTCAGTGACGTGCATAAGGTGAGCTCATGTCCAATGAACTCAGCTCACCTCCTGCACGTCACTGACAGCGTGGGAGAATTCTCCTGCACTCAGCGCTTCAGCGTGAGAATTCTCCCACGCTGAAGTGCTGAGTGCAGGAGAATTTTCCCACGCTGTCAGTGACGTGCATAAGGTGAGCTCATGTCCAATGAACTCAGCTCACCTCCTGCACGTCACTGACAGCGTGGGAGAATTCTCCTGCACTCAGCGCTTCAGTGTGAGAATTCTCCTACGCTGAAGCGCTGAGTGCAGGAGAATTTTCCCACGCTGTCAGTGACGTGCATGAGGTGAGCCGAGTTCATTGGACATTAACTCGGCTCATCTGGATGCCCTCACAGATAGACACTGTGGAGCGCAAGCAAGTCTGCTCTTCTCAGTGTCTGCGGGATGACAGGCTGGATGGCAGCTTTCTGCTGCGGTCCAGCCTGTCATCTCGATGTAGCAGAGCTGAAGCTGTCATGGGAACCATGGAAAGGTAAGGATGATGTTGCTTTATTATTTTTCTTTTATTTCAGGAGATCGTTGGCTTCAGCTGGAATGGGCGTGACGGTAAGTATGGTTTAATTTAGAACAATAAAGAATTGTGTGTTTATTTCAATTAAAGGACTTTTTTCTGGGTGTTGTGTTTTTTTTAAATACTTTACTAGAAATTCATGGTGGTCATGTCTAATATTGGCGTGACCCCATGAATTTTGGGCTTAGGGCCAGCTGATAATGCCAAGCTGGCCCTAACCCCTTTATTACCCAGTGAGCCACCGCATCAGGGCCCTGGATGAGTTGGGTACAGCGCCAGAAGATGGCGCTTCTATGAACGCGCCATTTTCCGGGGTGGCTGCGGACTGCAATTTGCAGCGGGGGTGGCCCAGAAAGCTTGGGCCTCCCTGCGCTGCGGATTCCAGCCCCCAGCTGCCTAGTTGTACCTGGCTGGACACAAAAACAGGGCGAAGCCCCACGTCAATTTTCTTTAAATTATTTCATGAAATAATTAAGAAAAAAAGGGCTTCCCTATATTGTTGTGTCCGGCCAGGTACAAATAGGCAGCTGGTGGTTGGGGGCAGCCCGTTCCTGTCTGCTGTACCTGGCTGGACACAAATATAGTGCGAAGCCCCACGTCAATTTTTTTTTAATTATTTCATGAATTTCCTGAAATAATTTAAAAAAATTGAAGTGGGGCTTCGCACTATATTTGTGTCCAGTCAGGTGCAGCAGGCAGGAACGGGCTGCCCCCAACCACCAGCTGCCTATTTGTACCTGGCCGGACACAACAATATAGGGAAGGCCTTTTTTTCTTAATTATTTCATGAATTTCATGAAATAATTAAAAAAAATTGAAGTGGGGCTTCGCACTATATTTGCGTCCAGCCAGGTACAGCAGGCAGGAACGGGCTGCCCCCAACCACCAGCTGACTATTTGTACCTGGCCGGACACAACAATATAGGGAAGGCCTTTTTTTCTTAATTATTTCATGAATTTCATGAAATAATTAAAAAAAAAATACGTGGGGCTTCGCCCTATTTTTGTGTCCAGCCAGGTACAACTAAGCAGCTGGGGGCTGGAATCTGCAGCGCAGGGAGGCCCAAGCTTTCTGGGCCCCCCCCGCTGCAAATTGCAGTCCGCAGCCACCCCGGAAAATGGCGCGTTCATAGAAGCGCCATCTTCTGGCGCTGTACCCAACTCATCCAGGGCCCTGGTGCGGTGGCTCACTGGGTAATAAAGGGGTTAGGGCCAGCTTGGTATTATCAGCTGGCCCCAAGCCCAAAATTCATGGGGTCACGCCAGTATTAGACATGACCGCCATGAATTTCTAGTAAAGTATTTAAAAAAAACACAACACCCAGAATAAAGTCCTTTAATTGAAATAAACACACAATTCTTTATTGTTCTAAATTAAACCATACTTACCGTCACGCCCATTCCAGCTGAAGCCAACGATCTCCTGCAATAAAAGAAAAATAATAAAGCAACCTCATCCTTACCTTTCCATGGTTCCCAGGACAGGTCCAGCTCTGCTACATCGAGATGACTGGCTGGACCGCAGCAGAACGCTGCCATCCAGCCTGTCATCCCGCAGACACTGAGAAGAGCAGGCATGCTTGCGCTCCTCAGTGTCTCGCTGTGACGGCATAAAGATGAGCCGAGGTCATGTCCAATGAACTCGGCTCACCTCATGCACGTCACTGACAGCGTGGGAGAATTCTCACGCTGAAGCGCTGAGTGCAGGAGAATTCTCCCACGCTGTCAGTGACGTGCATGAGGTGAGCCGAGTTCATTGTACATGACCTCGGCTCATCTTTATGCCGTCACAGAGAGACAATGTGGAGCGCAAGCATGCCTGCGCTTCTCAGTGTCTGCGGGATGACAGGCTGGATGGCAGCGTTCTGCTGCGGTCCAGCCTGTCATCTCGATGTAGCAGAGCTGAAGCTGTCGTGGGAACCATGGAAAGGTAAGGATGAGGTTGCTTTATTATTTTATTTTTATTACAGGAGATCGTTGGCTTCAGCTGGAATGGGCGTGACGGTAAGTATGGTTTAATTTAGAACAATAAAGGATTGTGTCTTTATTTCAATTAAAGGACTTTATTCTGGGTGTTTGTGTTTTTTTTAACTTTGACTATGGGGTTAGTAATGGGGGTGTCTTATAGACGCCTCTCCATTACTAACCTGGGCTTGATGTCAGCTGGCATTATAAGCTGACATCAACCCCAGCCCTATTACCCCCTGCCACCGCACCAGGGCAGCGTGGAAGAGCGAGGCTAAGTGCCAGAATTGGCGCATCCTATGGATGCGCCATTTCTGGGGCGGCTGACGGCTGGTGTTTCTAGCCTGGGAGGGAGCCAATATTCATGGCTCCCTTCCTGGGCTATTAATATCAGCCCCCAGCTGTCTGCCTAGCCTTTGCTAGCTATTAAATTAGGGGGGACCCCATGTCATTTTTTGGGGGGGTCCCCCATTTTAATAGCTAGTAAAGGCTATGTATTCAGCTGGGGGTTGATATTAGTAGCCTGGGAAGCTCCGTGGGTATTACCCCCTTCCCAGGCTTCAAACATCTGCCCCAGCCGTCTGCTTAACCTCCGCTAGAGCCTAAAATTAAGGGGAACCCCACGCCAATTTTTTTAATAATAAATCCTTTATTTTAATACTAAATGACAAGTACAGTAACCAACACTATCACTGTACTTCATATATATGTGACTGACATGTTTCTATCTATCTAATCTATGTGTGAAGCTCTATTCTGTCTGTTATAAATTGTCGGGTACAGATGCTGAATTGCCGGCCGGCTTTCTTAAAGAGACGGTGCACGAAAACACTATTATTTTTTTTAATAAATCCTTTACACTAAATGACAAGTACAGTAAGCAACACTGTCACTGTACTTCATATATATGTGACTGGCATGTTTCTATCTATCTAATCTATGTGTGAAGCTCTATTCTGTCTGTTATAAATTGTCGGGTACCGCTGCTGAATTGCCGGCGGCTTTCTTAAAGAGACGGTGCACGAAAACACTATTATTTTTTTTAATAAATCCTTTACACTAAATGACAAGTACAGTAAGCAACACTGTCACTGTACTTCATATATATGTGACTGACATGTTTCTATCTATCTAATCTATGTGTGATTCTCTATTCCTTCTATTCTAAATTGTCGGGTACAGATGCTGAATTGCCGGCCGGCTTTTTTAAAGAGACGGTGCATGAAAACACTATTATTTTTTTTGATAAATCCTTTACGCTAAATGACAAGTACAGTAAGCAGCACTTTCACTGTACTTCGTATATATGTGGCTGACATGTTTATATCTATCTAATCTATGTGTGAAGCTCTATTCTTTCGGTTCTAAATTGTCGGGTACCGGTGTATGCCGCTGCTGAATTGCCGGCTTTTCATGTTTCACTGTTGGCACTGTTCCCATCGATTTGGGCAATCACTGTAATGCCACAACCACCATGGCTGTGACATTACAGTGAGTGGCAGACAATCCCTGCATGATTGGTGCTCTAAATAGCGCCAGACATGCAGGACACGCTTTTGGTGCACGAACAGTTATCGAACATAACCTCGAACAGCCGAATTTTTTGCAAATCGTTCGGGTTCGTCGAACAACTCGAACACCGCCCAAAACAGCTCGAATTTGAGATTGGCGAACAGTTCTAGTCGAACAACGCTCATCTCTAATGTTTAACACAATCTGGCAGCTTTCTTACAGATGCAAGCACCTTCCCCTTTAAGTCCAGTGTGCCTTTTAGGACAGCCCCCTGCTCCTCTGTGAAAAAGAAGACATCTTTTCAGACAAACCCGGACTCTAGGCAGACAACACAGGTGTCCCTTGCTTCTGCTCACTCCTTACAACTATCCCTATTGTTCAGCTAATCCGGTGAGAATTGCAGTCTTGACTATATGCTTATGTTAGAACCTGTTTATGTAAGTCATGTTGCAGTCACTGTTGCAGATGTATTGTGTTAGTAGAAAGGAAATGTGCTCTGTAACCCTCCATCTTAGTTAGTACTTCTTAGACTGTACACTGCCAAGGTTGATTGTTTTAGATATATACCTCTATGCAGAACTATGCTTTCTGCAATGAATATTGTCACAGTTGTTATCATTAATGTATTTAGTGTATACTTCTGTATTGTATTATCATTGCTGTCATTTTCTGTGATGTGCCCAGTATTTATTGATACCATTTGTATTCTTATAGTTTTACCAATACACATCTTCATATCATCACACCAATAAACCTTAGACTACTGAACCTTACAGTCTGTTTACTTGGGATGTGAAGGAGGTTTAGCTGTATGCTGGAATCCACATAACACAAGACGTGGAAGAAGGCAGAACAGTAAAAACGGACCCTGGCCACAGGCGGTGGTTGAACAGACTGTACAGGACCGCTAACACTCACGATGCACCGCATACGGGCATTTCAGCAGGCACCATACAGCCACAGAGAACAAGAGCCCAGCCCACCCCAGCAAGCATGATACCGTCCCCGCCACGGGGAAGCCCGTCCGCATATAGACTCAGTTTCCCGGCAAAGTAATCAGCAATCTACAGCTAAGCTCGCCATGTCTCGAAGCGCTACATCCTCACTCAAAACGAGGTCACGAGTAGGCTCTAGCAAGTCATCAACAGCAGAGCTTACTGCAGTCACTCACGCTGAAGCCGAGGCAGCCAAAGCGAGATCCTCCTTCGCCGCGCAAGAGGTAAAATTAAAGTTGAGACAAGCAGAGCAAGAAGCAGAAAGTATGCGTCTGCGAGTGTCTCTTTAAAGACTTGCAACCGACAGAGAGGCAGAGGCCGCAATAGCCAAGGCAGAGTACTTAGAAGTAATGGAGTTACCTGATTATGAGAAACACAGCAACTTTCTGGGACCACATCTAGATCAGCAGAATCCAGTACAACGTGTCTCAGAGTACGTCAACCAACATCGCGGAAGAGATGACAGCCCTCACGCATTACATCGACCAGCCTACGCCGATTACCAACGATTCAACCCAGAACTTCGCTACTACAAACGAGAAGACGTCCAGCACGGAGATGTCGGCCACAACCACAGTACCGCCGAGCAGAAGGTACAGCCCCCATCCCACCTCAAAGAGACACCTTCCTCTCCAGAGAGGTATCATACAGACTATCCGAAGCCAGAAAATTCCGACAGGTATGGTGATATACCACACACTAGATGTGACTATAACACACCAGCTCATACCAGCGATAACCAAGCCACCATAGACTTTGTAAAGCTCCTTGCTCACCGGGAGCTGATCACATAGGGACCTGTAAAGTGCATTGATCAAGCTGAGAAGTATAGGTCATGGCGAGCCTCGTTCCAGAATGCCATCAGACGTTTGGACCTTTCTTACAGTGAGGAGTCAGACCTCCTAGTAAAGTGGAAAGAATCAGAGACATTAATATAAAGCATCCACACACAGGTATACGCAAGGTGTGGGAAAGACTTGATGAGTGTTATGGGTCAATAGAAGCAATAGAAAATGCTTTATATAAGAGAATTGATGATTTTCCCAAAATAGTGTCTAAGGGTTACCAAAAGCTCAGGGAACTAAGCGATATGTTAGCGGAGCTACAGGTGGCTCAGGCGGAAGGAGATTTACCTGGATTGGCATTCTTTGAAACCGCCAAGGGTGTCAATCCGATTGTTCAAAAACTTCCTGACAACCTATGAGATAAGTGGGTCACATATGTTTCACGTTATAAGCAGACTCATAACATACCATTCCCCCCTTTTACAGTGTTTGAGGATTTTGTCGCCCAACAAGTTAAAATCTGAAATGACCCTAGCTTCGACTTCCATTTGTCATGTCCCACTGCCCCCGGTGTCAAAGCTAGTAGAACACCAGTGGCAGTCCACAAAACTAACATTACTTCCACAGGTCCTCCTCACAAGGAAAATAGGTCCCCTCCAGAAGAGATTAAACCTCAAGGCGTCAGTAAGCAGCGTCCTCTACAAAGAGAACCACATCCTATCCCAAAATGCAGAGCCTTTAGAGGATCGCAAAGGGTTCCTCAAAGAAAATAACATCTGCTTCAAATGTTGTGCCACAACCTCTCACCTTGCCAGCAACTGTGAAGCTAGCATGAAATGTGCAAAATTCAGCAGCATGGATCACAATACAGCCTTGCACCCTGGACCACCCCCTCGAGTGTTGTCGCAGCCAGAGGAGCATGATGGGAGGCAGAAGAACACTAACGAAAGCACCCCCAAGGTCACCTCTAAATGTACAGAGATCTGCGGAGGGCTCATGGGAGGAAGATCCTGTTCAAAAATTTGCCTTATCCGAATCTACTCAGCAGGCTGCAGGGACAAAGCAATCAAGATATAAGCAATCCTGGATGACCAAAGTGACAGGTCTCTAGCCAATAGTGTTGAGCCACCCCCGTAGTGTTCGAGTTCGGTTCGGTTCGTCGAACACCCGTGTGTTCGCCGAACTGTTCGTCGAACTGTTCGTCGAACACCTTCGAACACCATTAAAACCAATGGCAGGCAAACAAAAACACATAGAAACACATAGAAAACACCTTCAAAGGTGTCCAAAAGCTGACAAACTGCTCAGAAGACACAACTAACACATGGAAAAGTGACAAGTACATATAGTCATGCGAAAAGAAAAGAGGTGGAGGAGTAAAAGTAGGGGGAGACACAGATATAGGCATGTCATGCCCTTCTAAAATCCAAAAAGTGAGAAGCCGACACGGCCAGTCCGTTCCTGCCTGTGCCACCTCTGTGTCGCCGGGTTTGTGCCAGAGCCGCGGTGGACCCCGACGGCCAGCCCCCTTATCCCAATACTGGTGCCTGTCCGCCGGTGGGTCGAGGCCCCCCACGGTGGGGGGGGGAGTAACATCTGCAGAAGAAAGACCATCTTCCAGCCAAACTAAGATGTCGACTTCTTTTCGTGGACAATGTGATACGATCCCATTCTTACGGACACGCCCATCGCTACAAATTCTAGATGAGGCACAAAAACAGCAGGTGCTTCAACGGATATCAAGTGCTCCTTCAAGTGGGCTCTCCATCTCCTCAATTTCAACATCACAAATACTCCAGTCCTCAGAGGTGTCACCCCAATCGCACTTGCTTCCTCAGAGCTCCCAAGTCTCCAGCTGCCCGTCTGAGTATGGGGTAACACAGATGGCTGAGTCTGCCCAGCTGTTTACTCATACTATAGCCTGGGAAATGGAGGTCTACTCCAGAGCTTCTGTTAATCCAGATGAGGAAATGATCTGATCCGATGCCCAGAATCTTTATAAGTTGGATCCAGGACCAGATGAAGAAGGTTCAGAGCATAATGTAGACCCTTGTTCCCAAACTGTAACTCCTGTTGGTGGAGACAATGATGAAGACGATGATGAGACTCAAATACCTGATTGGAGCGACAACTTGACTTTTCGGTCAGGGCAGGAAGAGGTTGGCTCTGAGGGCGACGGGTGTGATAACACACAGGGTGATGATGACGAGGTTGGAGATCCCACTTACTGTCAACCCACAGTCAGACAGTCGATGAGGTCAGCAGAGGAGGTGGAGGAGGATGTGACTAGCCCTGGGGATGGGGATGACTCGGTACCCGGGCATTTGCCTGGCCTTGGGGATGTCGCGGTGGTCGGCTCCCAGGCCCGTACCCTGGGGTCTCTCTTTAAAAGGGTGGATAATTGTTAATTTTATAAGAGTTCATGACGCCACCTGTGGTATCTGGTGATAAGCACCAGCGCTGCAGCAGTCCACTGAGGCCGGTGATAAGGCAGCTCGATGGCATAGCTCCCCACAGGTGGAGCTAGGTCTCAGGGCAGCGTATGCAGGGGGAATGCAGGACAGGCGAGACCCAGCTGGGTCAGAGCAAGAGCGGGAACGGACACGGTAGTCACTTCAGTACCTTTTACTGGTGGAAATTCAGGCACATCCCGGAGCACTGTAGGGTGAAGGGTGCATATCAGGATCCTCCCCAATGAGCGGGTGTAGGGCCTCCTGTTTCTTGCCTCTGCGTACTAAGTTTCTGACCTGCCTGGAGCTAGGCCTAACTTTGTCTCTGTCCTGCGCTGGCTGACCTTGTGGTAGAGCCTTCTCTTGGAGTTCACGCTCCCAGTATGCGGGGCCTAAGCGTCTCCTGGCTCTGTTACATATCAGCACCTTAGCGATCCTGGGACTTGTAGTTCTCCAGGGATTCCGGTTATGCCTTACTGGGTCATAGAGATACCGGTAAGCTCGGATCCTGTGTCCGGTAAATGCTTCGGGGTGAGCTGGTTAAGCTCCTCTGCCCCTTATGTACTAACTCGCCACTCGCCTTCGGCCTACTCGGGCCCTCACTAGGCTATACACACTAACGGCAGCTTGCCGCGCTTCACTGATCTTACGGCACCGGCACACCTTAAGGTCTATCTGGGCTCCCTGAATCTAGCAAGCAGGAGCCTCGTGCTCCACTGCTGAACTATTAACTGCGTTCTCTAGACTAGACTGAGCTCCACTGCAGACTGACCTCTCTTAGGCTTCTCTACTGCAGGAACTCTTCAGAGGAACTGAACTGCCTAGCTCCACCTTCCCTATTTATATCCCTAACGGGCTCCCTCTGCTGGTCTGAGATGGAAGGTGGAGATGTGTGAATGTTTATGGGGGCCTCTTGTGGAGGATTCCATCAATGCACTCTTGTAGGATCTGTGATACCAAGCGCAGCGGGGCATCACAGATGCTATTGACGACGAGGTTAGGTTGCGCCTTCCTGAACAGAGACGGAGTACTGGAAGCACGTCAACAACTGCATCCTCAACCACAACTCTGCCTCTGACCACAAGTCGTAGTGGCTCTTCAGGTCACATGGGCTCTAAGCCTTGCATAGCCTGGGCATTTATTCAGATCGATAAGGATGACCCAACTCGTGTTATCTGTAATATTTGTCAGCAAAAGCTAAGTAGAGGCCAAAAAATACATAGTTTGAGTACTTCATGCATGTACCGTCACATGGATATGAAGCATAAGTTGCAGTGGCAAGCTCACTGTGCTTCAATGCGGCCTAGCCGGCTGGGCCAACCACCGTCTGCCCCATCTTGTGCATCCGCAGCCTCTTCATCCTCTGTGACTGGGGGGACAGCAGTCACACATGTTTTTGGACGCAGACCTGCCACCTCTTTACCCGCAACAGCCAGTGTGATTGGCAGGTCGTCAGTTCATTGGGAAGTGGAAACACCTGCTAGTGTTGAGCGCTCTCCGACATCGAGAGCACCACCTTTGGATCAAGGCAACCTAACATGTCCGCCTGCATCTTCCTCACAGACCGGCAGTTGCCGGGGACACCCTACTCAACACCGTCTAAGCACAACAGCCAGCCCTCGGTCCCTCAGATGTGGAAAAGTAAAAGACCATTTCCTCCTAGCCATGTGAAAGCTAAGAGGTTGAATTTCACCATCTGCAAGCTGTTGGCTACAGAAATGCTGCCTTTCCACCTGGAGGACACAGAGGATTTTCAAGACCTTATGTCCGTCACAGTGCCCCAGTACCAGATGCCCAGTCGGCACTACTTCTCAAAGAAAGGTGTGCCTGCGCTCCACTAGCATGTCGCACACAACATCACCGCTTCTTTGAGAAACTCTGTGTGTGACAGGGTGCACTTCACCACAGACACTTGGACGAGAAGGCATGGACAGGGGCGTTACATGTCGCTGACTGGGCACTGGGTAACTATGGTGACAGCAGGACAAGGGGCTGCTGTCCAAGTCTTACCGTCCCCACGAGTTGTGTGTTAATCCTCTTTATCTCGAACTTCCTCCACTGCTTCTGCCTCCTCAACCTACTCTCGGTCCTCCACCTGCACCCAAAGCCTGTCTGGTAATGCCACCTGCTTTCTAACTGCGCAGAAGGAATCCTGCACACCTCCTTACTATGCTGGCAGCAGGGCTCAACGCATCAGTGTTTACTTTGAAATGTCTGGGAAATGTGAGTCACACAGCTGAGGAGTTTTGGTCAGCTCTGGAGACCCAGTTTCATGAAAGGTTGTCTCCACTGGACCTGCAACCAGGGAAGGCCATGTGCGACAATGCTGCAAACCTGGGTGCGGCACTTCGCCGGAGCAATGTCACACACGTGCCTTGTATGGCTCACGTGTTGAACCTGGTTGTCCAGCAACTTTTAGCCCACTATCCCGGACTAGATGGCCTTCTGCAGAGTGCACGGTCTCTGTGTGCTCACTTCCGCCGTTCGCATCCCGCAGTTCAACGACTTACATCTCTACAGAAGTCGTTGGGCCTGCCAGTTCACCGGCTGAAATGCGATGTGCCGACACGGTGGAATTCAACTCTGCACATGTTGCAGCGACTGTGGCAGCACCGACAAGCCCTGGTGCAATACATTCTGACGTATAGCCTGGGCCAACGAGATCCAGAGGTGGGGCAAATCACGCTGGAGGAGTGGTCTCAGATCAGGGACCTATGCACCCTTCTGCACAGTCTTGAAATGGCGACGAAGATGTTTAGTGCTGACGATGCCATTATCAGCATGACTATTACGGTGATTTACATGCTGGAGCACATGTTAAACAGAATTCGGAGTCAGGTGGTGGGACAAGAGGAGGTGGAGGAAGTAGAGGAGGAGTCGTATGCAGAAGGGATAACATCTCCAAGGTCCAGACGGTTGGCAGCACCAAGGCGGCAGGCATGGGAGGGTGGGGGAGAGGGATTAACCAGGGCGCATGGTAGCAGCCAAACTGTTGAGGAAGGTGCAGGAGCCGAGGAAGAAGTGGAGGACGAATTGGCAATGGGCATGGAAGACTCATCAGATGAGGGAGACCTTGATCACATTTCTGTTGTGCGAGGTTGGAGGGAGAGGGCAGAGGAAGGAAGCATGATTCTTACCTCGCTACCAACACAACAAGGACTTGGTCCTTCTGGATGCGCAAGACACATGAGTGCCTTTTGCTGCACTACCTGCAACATGACCCCCGGATTGTCAGAATTCGAAGTAATCCCGACTACTGGGTTGCCACACTCTTAGATCCCCGGTACAAAAGTATATTTGCCGAAATAATTCCTGCCATTAAAAGGTATTGACGAATGCAGGAGTATCTGTTGCAGAATCTTACATGTGCTTTTCCACAAAACACCAGTGGTGCACGTAGTGAATCTCACAGTTCTAACTTGCCAACGGTGGGACTGTCGAGTCTTCATCACTCAATCAGTAACAGTAACACAGTATCTGCTGGTAACAGCAATTTTGTGGAATCGTTTCACCACTTTTTTAGACCATCCTTTGCAAGGCCACAGGAGACAAGAAGTCTGACACATAGTCAATGCCTAGAGAGGATGGTACAGGAGAATCTCCAAGTGAACATCGAAGCCATGACTGTGTCACTGGACCCTTGCTCATTTTGGTATTCCAATCTTGAAAAATCGCCGGAGCTCGCCACTCACGCCTTGGAGATCTTGTCATGCCATGCAGCCAGCGTTCTCTCTGAACGTGTGTTCAGCGCTGCTGGTGGTGTGCTGACAGATAAGCGCACGCGGCTGTCCACTGAGAATGTAGACAGACTCACGTTCATAAAGATGATCAAATCATGGATTCGCAAGGACATTTCTACCCCTGTGTCATCCTTGGAAGACTAAAAGCTTGGGGATTTGGTAAAATCACCTCACCAACCGTTTTAAGCAACAGTGGGGCAATTGATGCCACTTAACCCTAGAACGCATGACCATAAAAATCTACACTTTCACATACCTGGGGCCCTTTAGGCCATTGTGCAAATAACATGGAATAACTCAAACTCAAATGACAAACAACTATATACATGAAGAATACCTAAAGTTTCAAAATTCTAACTAAAGCAATCTTGCAGAAAATAGAAAACAATTCACTGGGCGGGCCTGCAAGGCCACAGGTATGCGTTTTAGGGTTAAGTGATGTCTGTGCCACAATTTTGGGAGTCCCCTTGCTGTGTCTTACGTGACGTTGGCATCGTCAATTCCAGGTGGGTTGGGTCGCACCCCCCCCCTTTTAACTGTAAGAAACTACATACACTATGGCTTGGGGTAACACAGATGGTTGAGTCTGAAGAGCTGTTTACTCAGAGGTCTGCTCCAAATCTTCAGTGTCTGCTAGTCAGCGTAGAATTTTTAACTGCATCTAGCCTAGGCAATACTTTGGGCGTAGTAGCCCAGCTGCGAAGCAAGCTGCACCGCCTGTGTATCTAATAAGAATTTTTAAATTAATCTAGCCTAGGCAGACTGTGAGGACCCCCAACCAAACCCAGATGCTCAGCCCCCCTACCGCCCCCCTTTCATGGACAACCCAATAATGTATCTCTTACAACTGGATGGGTGAGGATCGGTCACAGCTTTATTAACTCTTTATACTCATTCCATTAGAAAGGCATTTTATTTCTAAAATAATTCAGCTTGTTGCAGCATGCCCTGGGTCCCCACTCCGGCAAGTTGGCCAACAAGTGTAACTCTCCAACATGTCCTTTCTATTTCCAGGCCACGGAGGATCCAGCGTACTCGTATGCAGGACTCTGACCCCCACCCATCACTCTTAACGCTTGTTCCACTCCGTTCTGGAGTCCTGACAGGAATATGTCCAGTCCAATATCTATTAAGTGAACACCGTCGGGCCGTATGAGGCCTGCTTTATCTCCTTCCAGTTGTCGGTGTCGTATCACTACACCGCCTCTGTCTCTTCTAAATTTTGCCATCCGAATATTTATTACCCGCCTTGTCCATTCGATGGCCGTGATGTCTCGCGCACCTTGCCATACCGCTATCGGCACAATCTCTGACCATACTATAGCTAATTTTGTGAAAAATTCTCTGAAGCGCTCAGTGTCTAGTTTCATTATTGCCATTAGTTATGCGCTCTTGTGATGACCTAGGTTGTTTCCCCCGGCCTGTATAACTAAGATGACCAGACCTCTTGCCTGTCTCCCTACCTTGATTACCTCCATTAGTACCTGTGGCCATAGCAGGCCTCTAATACCTCTCCAGTTGAAATATGTGTTATGAAACTCTAATTTCCTCCCACCTGGGCGGACTTTCGCCCTTTTTTGTGCCCAATATATATACGAGTGGCCTATCACTCACACTGTTGGCTTAGCGTCACCTGTAAAAGAAACAAACCAGTTTAGGATAACAAGTCCGGTCTTATGTATCTCGCCAAACACGTGGATCGCCATCTCCCTATCCTCTGAACTTCCGTTTCTGACAGTCCTGCTCTTGCTGCTTCCGTGGCCGCACCTATGCGGAATGAGTGTGTCCCGTAATCTTTGGGGTGGTTCCCTGCCGATGTTATGCATTTATTAAATATAGCTTGGAACAGGTATCTTGATAATGGCGTTCCATCAATGTGTGATACGAAGAAATTACTTTGTGATCTGATGGTTAGATATGTTTTTACTATTGTTACCCGACTCAGTGTACCGTTTGTGGGTTGTAGAAGTACCCAAGTACCCCTGCCCGCTGGAACCGTTTTCGATTGGTGTATGCGTACACGTATTGCATTATTGGCTATGACTACTTCCTGGTGTAATAAGCGTCCACTGGTGGTAATTTTGGATTGAGGGACTAATTCGCTTATACATAGCGCCCCGAAGAAGGCGATCACAAATGCAGTAGACATTAGTGTTGCTTCAAATTGTGAGTGTCATGTTAATGGTGTTAGGGATAAGATGTGAGAAATCAGTTTTAGTGACACGGGACGGGACGTCTACATTCCTGACTTGGCTGACCCCTTTTCCACCCTTTTATGGATTGTCTGATGATGAATCTTTGGCACATCTCCCCAATTCAGTAGTTGGAAGTGAAATGCTACTCCGGTCAGACACCGCTGCGCTGACGCCCCTGATATGCCCCTCATCATTAGCTGGTGGAGAAATTCTATGGTGACTTGTGATCTGGCTTGTTCACATTGGTCAACCCGTCTGCCTGCTACTAGTCGTGTCCACTCTTCCCATGCCTTACCGTATGCTTGCCACGTTGACGGGGCAACTGACGCTCTGATTAATGGCATCAACTATTCGCCACTAGATCCCATAGGGAGGGTGGGCAACTGTTGCCCGATGGGTGGGCGTTGTGGAAGAGCTCTGTGAAAATCTGCCAATTGAATTGTTATAAAGCGTTAGCAGCAGCTTTATACCCCTCAGCATAGTGGCTAGCGCGGACCCATACATTGTGTTTTAGGCACAGGAATACTAGCCTGCGTAGTAGGCCTAGCACTGGGAGAGACGATGATGCCATCTTATTAATGCAGTGCGCTAGGCTGGTGTTTTGTGTTATGAAGCGTATATTTTTGTTAGCCAGGCGCGCGCCCCATATTTCTATTGCTACCACTATTGGGAAAAATTATTTTCAGGGCTAGATGCAGCTAAAAATTATTATTAATTTCAAAGCTGGTGGAGCTTGGTATAGATGGCCTAATACAATGAGTCCCACACACTGCTAGAAGCCCAAATATTTTTTCAGAGGTAGATGCAGATAAAAATTATTTTTAATTTGCAACCTGATGGAGGTCAGTATAGATGGACTAATAGAGAAAGTCCCACACACTGCTAGAAGGCCAAATATTTTTTCAGAGCTAGATGCAGATAAAAATTATATTCAATTTGCAACCTGATGGAGGTCAGTATAGATGGACTAATAGAGAAAGTCCCACACACTGCTAGATGGCCAAATATTTTTTCAGAGCTAGATGCAGATAAAAATTATATTCAATTTGCAACCTGATGGAGGTTAGTATAGATGGACTAATAGAACAAGTCCCACACACAGCTAGAAGCCCAAATATTTTTTCAGAGGTACTGTAGATGCAGATAAAAATTATTTTTAATTTGCAACCTGATGGAGGTCAGTATAGATGGACTAATACAACAAGTCCCACACACAGCTAGAAGCCCAATATTTTTTCAGAGCTAGATGCAGAAAAAAAATTATTTTGAATTTGCAACCTGATGGAGGTCAGTATAGATGGACTAATAGAGAAAGTCCCACACACTGCTAGAAGGCCCAATATTTTTTCAGAGGTAGATGCAGAAAAAAATATATTCAGTTTGCAACCTGATGGAGGTCAGTATAGATGGACTAATACAACAAGTCCCACACACAGCTAGAAGCCCAATATTTTTTCAGAGGTAGATGCAGAAAAAAATATATTCAGTTTGCAACCTGATGGAGGTCTGTATAGATGGATTAATAGAACAAGTCCCACACACAGCTAGAAGCCCAATATTTTTTCAGAGGTAGATGCAGAAAAAAATATATTCAGTTTGCAACCTGATGGAGGTCAGTATAGATGGACTAATACAACAAGTCCCACACACAGCTAGAAGCCCAATATTTTTTCAGAGGTAGATGCAGAAAAAAATATATTCAGTTTGCAACCTGATGGAGGTCTGTATAGATGGATTAATAGAACAAGTCCCACACACAGCTAGAAGCCCAAATATTTTTTCAGAGGTAGATGCAGATAAAAATTATTTTTAATTTGCAACCTGATGGAGGTCAGTATAGATGGACTAATAGAGAAAGTCCCACACACTGCTAGAAGGCCAAATATTTTTTCAGAGCTAGATGCAGATAAAAATTATATTCAATTTGCAACCTGATGGAGGTCAGTATAGATGGACTAATAGAACAAGTCCCACACACAGCTAGAAGCCCAAATATTTTTTCAGAGGTACTGTAGATGCAGATAAAAATTATTTTTAATTTGCAACCTGATGGAGGTCAGTATAGATGGACTAATACAACAAGTCCCACACACAGCTAGAAGCCCAATATTTTTTCAGAGCTAGATGCAGACAAAAAATTATTTTGAATTTGCAACCTGATGGAGGTCAGTATAGATGGACTAATAGAGAAAGTCCCACACACTGCTAGAAGGCCAAATATTTTTTCAGAGCTAGATGCAGAAAAAAATTATATTCAGTTTGCAACCTGATGGAGGTCAGTATAGATGGATTAATAGAACAAGTCCCACACACAGCTAGAAGCCCAATATTTTTTCAGAGGTAAAAAAATATATTCAGTTTGCAACCTGATGGAGGTCAGTATAGATGGACTAATACAACAAGTCCCACACACAGCTAGAAGCCCAATATTTTTTCAGAGGTAGATGCAGAAAAAAATATATTCAGTTTGCAACCTGATGGAGGTCTGTATAGATGGATTAATAGAACAAGTCCCACACACAGCTAGAAGCCCAAATATTTTTTCAGAGGTAGATGCAGATAAAAATTATTTTTAATTTGAAACCTGATGGAGGTCAGTATAGATGGACTAATAGAGAAAGTCCCACACACTGCTAGAAGGCCAAATATTTTTTCAGAGCTAGATGCAGATAAAAATTATATTCAATTTGCAACCTGATGGAGGTCAGTATAGATGGACTAATAGAACAAGTCCCACACACAGCTAGAAGCCCAAATATTTTTTCAGAGGTACTGTAGATGCAGATAAAAATTAATTTTTATTTGCAACCTGATGGAGGTCAGTATAGATGGACTAATACACCAAGTCCCACACACAGCTAGAAGCCCAATATTTTTTCAGAGGTAGATGCAGAAAAAAATATATTCAGTTTGCAACCTGATGGAGGTCTGTATAGATGGATTAATAGAACAAGTCCCACACACAGCTAGAAGCCCAATATTTTTTCAGACGTAGATGCAGAAAAAAATATATTCAGTTTGCAACCTGATGGAGGTCAGTATAGATGGACTAATACAACAAGTCCCACACACAGCTAGAAGCCCAATATTTTTTCAGAGCTAGATACAGCAAAAAATTATATTCAATTTGCAACCTGATGGAGGTCAGTATAGATGGACTAATAGAATGATGCTATGCCCAAAAGATTTTACTTCACTAGGTGCAGTAAAAAAATTGGTATTCTATACACAGGTGGTATATCTTGCAACACAGATAGGCTACTCCACTGACTAACACACTCTGCAATAGGCCAAAAAGGATTAGCTTTGCTAGATTCAGCCAAATGCTGTGAAAAAAACTTGCACAGCACTGGCACAGACCTGCCTGGCAAAAACTGATAGGAACTGATGTAACCTAGTCCTGAAAAGGACTCCAATTACAATTAGTCTTTACTCCCACAACCTATCTATTTAAGAGCACAGACCTGCCTGATAAAAGTCATAGGAAATGCTGTAACCTAGTCCTTAAAAGGACTGCAATCACAACTATTCCCTACTCCCAAGCTATCTGTAGATTTGTGCGAAAATTGGCTTGAAATTAACAAGGTATAGCGCACACAGCAACAGCGGTGCCATCTAACACGCAGCTGCAGCAGTGAGAAAATGGTGGCGACGGGGAAAATGGCTTGGTCTTATAGGGCAAGGACATGTGACATACACTGCCAATGACACATGCCCTTGCTTGTGTGAAAAAAAGCACTTCGCTCCGTGTGTGCGCTGCTGATAGGCTGACAGATTGCACCTCCCCACTGTAAATGCGGGAAAGAGAAAAAAAAAATGGAGATCTTCATTGTTCCTGCAGAGATCCATCCCCTGCCCCTCCCCCCACACCGCTCTACACTCAAACTGCGTATTAACATTAATTTTCATCATTACTGAGAAAAAATCCAGTTATGATTTTGGTGCATGAACAGTTATCGAACATAACCTCGAACAGCCGAATTTTTCTCAAATTGTTCGTGTTCGCCGAACGGCTCGAACACCGCCCAAAACAGCTCGAATTTGAGATTGGCGAACAGTTCCAGTAGAACAACGCTCATCTCTACTAGCCAAGTCCATCTTCTTCGACAACTTCAGCGTTGTAGGCCCTGGTTCTCCCTACTCCCTGAAGACGTGTTCAGGTACCGTTGAGACGGCAGGGAGGAAAGCTTTGTCCTGAAGTGTCTGCCCTACATACAGCGATTTCAGGTCATCGCCTCGAATCTCATCGGTTCAGCAGGTTCTCAACCTGGAAGTCACTCGTTTGAGCCATCGCTTGCCTACTTCACATGGCTCAGTCCTACAAGTCTGCAATACCTATGAGTCAGAGACCTTGTAAAGGTTGGCATCACTGCAAACATGCGTTCACCGCCCCCAACCTAGAAAAGGCCAAGATTACAATACTTTGTGTAGTACAAAGGGAAGTCTACGACAAAGAAATAGACAACCTCAACAAGGGACAACCTGTTCTTAGAGACAGCGCACTGAAGAAGCTCGACCCGATAGTTGACAAAGAAGGGCTGCTGAGAATAGGGGGTCGTCTTCCAGAAGCCGAGGTGGGATTTTTAGAGAAACACCCCATAATAATTCCTGGTTGTCATCACGTCAAGACTCTGCTCATTCAGCATCATCATGTCTTAGTGAGACACCAAGGCCGTTTGTTTACTGAAGGGAAGCTACGGGCAGCTTCACTACGGATAGCTAGAGCAAAGAGAAGTGTGAGCAAACTCATCTTTGACTGCGTTACGTGTCGCAAACTTCGCGGCATGTTCCACAATCTGAAGATGGCCAATCTCCCATCCGACAGACTTAGTACTGACCCCCCTTTCACCAATGTTGGTCTAGACGTATTTGGCCCTTGGTCCATAGCTACAAAGAAAGCTAGAAAGATCCATTCTGAAGCAAAGTGTTGGGGGTTCTATTCACTTATTTGTCCATCAGAGCTGTTCATATCGAGGCAATCGAATCTATGGACACTTCAAATTTCATAAACGCACTTCGACGTTTCATCGCCATCAGAGGCCCTGTGAAGCACATTCATTCTGACACAGGCACAAATTTCATTGGAGCAGCAAGAGAACGCCAAATTCCTTCTAATCTAGACATTACTAATGTAGAAAGATACTTAGGCGAGGCGAACAAGGATGCACCTAGACTTTCAATCTACCACACTCTTCCCACATGGGAGGTGCTTGGGAAAGAATGATAGGGATAGCACGCAAAATTCTAGACTCTATCTTCTTGCAAGCAAGCGCTAGACTCACACACGAGAGTTTGACTATGTTCTTGGCCGAGGTTTCAGCTATCATGAATGCCAGGCCGTTGACAGCCTGTTGACAAAGTGTCTCAAATGCTTTTTGGGACAGATGGAAAGGGCAGTACCTCTCCACCCTACAAACCAGGATGAAGTAGCAGAAAGACCACCCAAACATCAAACCCGGCGATATCGTGCTCATGAAAGACAGTCAGTCGCACCGTAATGAGTAGCCACTCTGTGTAGTCACCAAACCTTTCCCAAGCAAGGATGGAAAAGTACGCAAGGTAGAAGTCAGAGTGTGTAAGCTTGGGGAGAGGAAACTGTTCCTCAGGCCAGTAACAGAGCTTGTGTTGCTGTTTTTTCCAAAAGAACCTAATAGTGGCATCCGTTGATGCCAAGCGGGAGTGTTCTGATCATTTATGCGCAGTAAGAGAAAGTACTTGTAGTTGCCACTTGGTACAACTTGTGAGAGGTGACATATTATCCTTTTATGATGTTTAAATATGTTTAACACAATCTGGCAGCTTTCCTACAGATGCCAGTACCTTCCCCTTTAAGTCCAGAAGATCTAATTCTCCAAGATGTTTAGAACAACCTCACTGCCGAATTCCTTCAGAAACTGTTAAAGTATACCTACAAGAATTGATGTTGCATTGAAGGCAAAGGGTGAAAAAAAAAAATGGCAACTAAAAATAATCAGTTTACTTTAATTTAAATCAAATTTAATTCAAATTTCATAACATTCACAGATCTTGATTTGATTTGTGCAAACTGTCACCATTTTACACACTGCAGAAGATTTTATCAGTCACAGAAGGCCGCCATGACTTCAGGCTTCTCTGCAGTGCTTTGCAGCTATCACATCACGTGGTATACAGCAGTCAATTAGGAGGGACTAAGCTGAAACAGGGAATGCAGCTATTTTAGGGTGATGTTAGGAGAGTGACACTACGTCAAAACTCACAACTCAGCAAATGCTCAAGACAGTAATATGTTGAATAACTGCAGTCGTGAAGAAGTTGAGCACAGTAGACTGCAAAAGATACAGAGATTCATTTGATAGGGGGAGAAAGAGATAGGAGCGATGCCAGCCATAATGTCAGGCTTCGTGTGATTGATCAGGGATATAATGTAGCTGTATTTGAATCACAAATGCATCACACATTCTTTTTTCATCACAATTAAAAGTAAAATAAACCTGACAATTGTTTTTACAGAAAAAATCCTGAAATCAATATCAAATCATGTGTTTCCTTCTCATAAGCAACCAAGTTTTTCCATTTCTTATGTAATTGTTACTGTGAAGTGGGGAATAATTGTTTTTTTAAAAGCACAAAACAAAATTCTCTAAAATCCATACATTTAACTGTGACTGTCTACCTCGCAAAAAAATATTGCAGCCATTTAACTGTGCATGTCTATACACCTACACTGTGGATTACTGCCACATTTTGCTTTCTGTACATATATCTGCATACCTAGCATTTCTTACTAGGTCTAGTTTGGCAAGCCTTGATTTGGGGTTGAAAAGACTGTCTGAAGTTAATTATAGTGTAAAGTACAAAATATAAGGTAAAAAAAAAAAGTTGCTATGGCAATGGACATTGTACTACATCTAAGGCTATGTGCCCACGATGCAGAAATGAAGTAGAAAATTTCTGCAGCATTTCTGCATCTCCCTGGCAGAAAAAACGCATGCAGATTGTGCATGCATTTTTCCTGCAGAATACATGCGGAATACATGCGGATTCACATACGTATCCACATGCGTTAACGAATGTGTTTCCGCATGCGGACTGACAAGCACTTTCCATGCGATAGCATCACTTGGAAAGTGCTTGACAACTAGGTCACACTGTATAAATCCATGCCAACAGCATGGATTTATAGAGTGTGATCGTAAAAATAAAAAAATAAAAGCTATACTTACCTCCGATGCTGCCGCGTGTGCCGTCGTGCTCCTTCCTGGTTCCTTCCTGGCTTGCCGGCATCTCGCGAGACAGCCTGCGGTCACATGACCGCGACGTCATCTCAGGTCCTGGAAGGTAAGCGCTGCAGGGGCCACCGGACAGGTGAATATAAACTTTATTTATTATTTTTTTACAGGTACAATGGTACCCAGGTCTGGATGAGAGTCTTCTCTCCTCCAGAACTGGGTACCATCCGCACATTGAACCGCATATAATCCGCTTGTACAAATGTACAGACACGGATTCTATGCGTCTCAATGCAAATCAATGGCGGCGCTTCCGCTGCGCTTCCGCAAAATTAATGAACATGCTGCGGATTTATGAGCGCTGCAGAAACGCTGCGGAAAAATCCGCAGCATGTGCATTGACATTGCGGAATGCCATTGGGGACCATGGGGTGCGGATTACCATGCGTTTTTGATGCGTTTCCGCTGCGGAAATTCCGCAGCATAAACGCATGAAAAACGCATCGTGTGCACGCAGCCTAAGAATGTCAGAGCTGCAAACTAGCTAGAAACACCACTTCCACCATTGGCATCATCTGTTCGGAGAGTAGTACTACCAACAACAGGTAGCAATTGGCCTTCAGCAAGCATATTAGTTAGGAAGAAGTCATTATGGAATATAAGTCACATCACTTGTCACAGCAGAATAATGTTAACTCCAACAACGACACCACCAGGCGAGCAAATGTTATGTACAGAACATTGACTGATCACATTTGACTATGAAGGATAATTTTTTAATAATTTATTAATTTTAAGAATCATGAAAAGAATTCCCTTGGTTATTACCAAATTACATTTCATTTATGTAATATCTTTTGATAGTGCTAAGGCTGTGTTTGCCTTTAAGACATTGAAAGGGATTGGATAGAGTCCTAAAGTATCTCTGAGTGTTATAAATATCTTTTCAAGGTAATTGGAGCATCTGCCATTCACAACAAATTTATTGTCGCAAACCAAATTTTTAAAAAAATTGCCATACCTGGCAAATTAGAATAATAGACTTAGACTTTTGACCAGTAATTTATAACTCTATTGACACTCCTGATGAAGCCATTTTATTAGCATAATGCGTGGAGTTCATATCTTAGTTTTGTATATCATATTTTTATAAGTTTTTTCCATTGGTCCCACATCTTTTCAGATCTGGTATTTGTATTTTATAGTATTACATGCCTTATTTGCTTCTGAATACTGTATATAAGGATTGTTTCTATTTACCCTTACATTTGATTATTGCATTGACTGATATTGCTTATATGGATTAATGTCACTTCATTGTGTTGCCTGCGGTTGCCCGTTTTATATTCATTGGAGAAGATGAATTAGTTGCTCAGATATGCTGAGTTTAAGCTTTGCTTTTTTGTGGAGGGTGGCCCAAAGATGGTTCGGGGAAATAGTGCATGATAAAATTGAAAAGATTTATCTCATCCAGTTCAAAAGTCATAATTTTATTAATATCTTAAAATGAAAAACAACCAATTTTCTGGTCATAGACAATAATAATAATAATAATAATAATAATAGATGCATGCTGATGAACGAGCATCATGTCTTTGTGACTCTGCAGCAGTCTACCAAAAGTTTGAGAAAGCCACTATTTCAAAAACCTCCTGATGAACCATACAAAGGATGGGGAAACGCATTGAGGTATTGGTGAACTGGCAGCTATGTGGGATTTTACCCTTTGTGACAAAGCAGAGAGTTATAACATTGCTTATGTACTTATAACATCTATAATATAATCAGGGATGTATCCGTCTGTCCGAAGCCTCTATAGACAATGCATGTGCGATTTGCCTGCACAGTCTGGCTCCAGAAAGAAGAACGCATCCAGCCGTTACAGGTAAGAGGAGTATATGGCTTCAGAGATCATGGTATGTGTAGGCACTGAATGCATACAGCGATCTCCGGCGCCATAAGTACATACAGTGCCTACAAGTAGTATTCAACCCCCTGCAGATTTAGCTGGTTGACACATGCGGAATTAACTTGGCATTGTGACATTTGTACTGTAGATCAGCCTGGAAGTGGGAAATGCACTGCAGCAATTTTTTTTTTTTTTCTTTTTTTTAAAAACGTTAAAAGTTAATTCAGAGTGTCATTTATTATTCAACCCCTCAAACCACAAGAATTCTGTTTGGTCCCCCAAAAGTATTAAGAAGTAGTTCAGGCACCAAGAATAATGAGCTTCACATGTGTGGATTAAAGATCTCTTTTGCCAGCCTTTTCTGACTATTTAAGACCCTCCCCAAACTTGTAAACAGCACTCAGACATGGTCAACATGGGAAAGACAAAGGAGCATTCCAAGGCCATCAGAGACAAGATCGTGGAGGGTCACAAGGCTGGCAAGGGGTACAAAACCCTTTCCAAGGAGTTGGGCCTACCTGTCTCCACTGTTGGGAGCATCATCCGTAAGTGGAAGGCTTATGGAACTACTGTTAGCCTTCCACGGCCAGGACAGCCTTTGAAAGTGTCCTCCCGTGCCGAGGCCAGGCTTGTACGAAGAGTCAAGGCTAACCCAAGGACAACAAGGAAGGAGCTCCGGGAAGATGTCATGGCAGTGGGGACATTGGTTTCAGTCAATACCATAAGTAACGTACTCCACCGCAATGGTCTCCGTTCCAGACGAGCCCGTAAGGTACCTTTACTTTCAAAGCATCATGTCAAGGCTCGTCTACAGTTTGCTCATGATCACTTGGAGGACTCTGAGACAGACTGGTTCAAGGTTCTATGGTCTGATGAGACCAAGATCGAGATCTTTGGTGCCAACCACACACGTGACGTTTGGAGACTGGATGGCACTGCATACGACCCCAAGAATACCATCCCTACAGTCAAGCATGGTCCTCCATCAATGATCTTAAGATGGGTCGTAATTTCATCTTCCAACAAGACAACGACCCAAAGCACACAGCCAAGAAAACCAAGGCCTGGTTCAATAGGGAAAAAGTCTAGGTGTTGGAGTGGCCTTGTCAGTCTCCTGACCTTAACCAATTGAAAACTGGTGGAAGGAGCTCAAGAATAAAGTCCACATGAGACACCAAAAGAACCTAGATAACTTGGAGAAGATCTGCATGGAGGAGTGGGCCAAGATAACTCCACAGACCTGTGCCGGCCTGATCAGGTCTTATAAAAGACGATTATTAGCTGTAATTGCAAACAAGGGTTATTCCACAAAATATTAAACATAGGGGTTGTATAATAATTGACCCACACTTTTATGTTTAAAATTTAATAAAATTCAACTGAGCAACATAACTTTTTGGTTTGTAAGATTTATGCTTCTGTTCATAAAACCTACTCTCGTTTGCAGTTTGAAGGCTCTAACTTATTTGCATCTTATCAAACCAGCTAAATCTGCAGGGGGTTGAATATTACTTGTAGGCACTGTATCTGACCAGAAGGAGTGTTGCCGCGGAGCCTCTGTTCAGGCCGGAGGCCAGGGGAGGAGTGCGGCGTCGGAATCGGCGCATGTGCATAGCTCGCTATGCAGCGCCATTTTAGTGAAGACAGATTTGCAGTGTGTTTTCAACAAAATGGCGCCGGGCAACGTGGTATGGGCAGGTGCGTATTCCGGTGCCACATTCCTACCTCGTCCTCCGGATGGGACAACACAAAAGAGAATGGGGATGCAAGATGAGGCAGCACAAAAGAGGATGGGGCGCAGAATAAGGGCAGCACAAAACAGGATGAGGGCACTTGATGGGGGCAGCACAAAAGAGAATGGTGACACAGGATGGGGCACAGGATAAGGGCAGCACAGAACAGGATGGGGGTGCAGGATGGTGGCAGCACAAAAGAGGATGGGGTGCAGTACAAGGGTAGCACAAAACAGGATGGGGCGCAGGATGGGGGCAGCACAAAAGAGGATGGGGGAGCAGGATTGGGGCAGCACAAAAGAGGATGGGGCACAGGATAAGGGCAGCACAAAACAATGGGGGTGCAGGATGGGGGCAGCACAAAAGAGGATGGGGACAGCACAAAACAGGATGTAGGTGCCAGATGGGGGCACCACAAAACAGCATGGAGGCAGCACAAAAGAGGATCGGGGCAGCAAAAAAGAGGATGGAGAAGCAGGATTGGGGCAGCACAAAACAGGATATAGGCACCAGATGGGGGCACCACAAAAGAGGATGGAGGCAGCACAAAGAGGATGGGGACGCAGGATGGGGGTAGCACAAAAGATGATGGGGAAGCAGGATTGAGGAAGCACAAAAGAGGATGGGGATGCAGGATGGGGACAGCACAGAAGAGGATGAGGCAGCACAAAAGAGGATAGGGCAGCACAAAACAGGATGGGGCGCAGGATGGGGGCACCACAAAAAAGGATGGAGGCAGCAGAAAAGAGGATGGGGGTGCAGGAGGGGGCATCACAAAACAGGATGGAGGCAGCACAAAACAGGATGGGGGAGCAGGATAGGGGCAGCACAAAATAGGATGGGGGCACAGGATGGGGAGCAGGATGGGGGCAGCATAAAAGAGGATGGGGCAGCACAAAAGAGGATGAGGGCAGCACAAAAAAGGATAGGGCACAGGATGGGGGCATCACAAAATTGAGGGGGGCACAGGATAGTGGAGCAGTATTGAGCAGCACATAACATGATGGAGGCAGCACATAACAGGATGGGAGAGGACATAACAGGATGGGGCAGCTCATATCAGGATGGGGGCAGTACAAAACAGGATAGGGGCAGCACATAACAGGATGAGGCAGCAGTATGGGGGCAGCACATAACAGAATGGGGGAGCACATAACAGGATTAGGGCAGCACAAAACAGGATGGGGACAGCACAAAACAGGATGGGGGAGCAGGATGGGGAAGTGCATAACAGGATGGGGGAGCACATAACGGGATGGGGGAAGCACATAGCAGGATGGGGGAGCACATAACAGGATGGGGGAGCACATAACAGGATGGGGGAGCACATAACAGGATGGGGCAGCACATAACAGGATGGGGCAGCACATAACAGGATGGGGACAGCACATAACAGGATGGGGACAGCACAAAACAGGATAGGGGAGCAGGATAGGGAGTACATAACAGGATGGAGGAGCATATAACAGGATGAGAGAAGCACATAACAGGATGGAGGAGCACATAACATGATTGGGGTGCACATAACAGGATGAAGGAGCACATAACAGGATGGGGCAGCACATAACAACATAACAGGATGGGGGCAGCACATGACAGGATGGGGGCAGCACATAACAGGATGGGGGAAGTACATAACAGCATGGGGGTGCACATAACAGGATGGGGGCTGCACAAAACACAATGGGGACAGCACAAAACATGGTAGCGGAGAAGGCTGGAGAGTACATAACAGGATGGAGGAGCACATAACAGGATGGAGGAGCACATAACAGGATGGGGGCGCACATAACAGGATGGGGGACCACATAGCAGGATGGGTCAGCTCATATCGGGATGGGGTAGCCCATATCAGGATGAGGGCAGCACAAAACAGGATAGGGGCAGCACATAACAGTATGCGGGAGCAGTATGGGGGCAGCACATAACAGAATGGGGGAGCACATAACAGGATCGGGGCACACATAACAGGATGAGGGCAGCACAAAACAGGATGGGGACAACACAAAACAGGATGGGGACAACACAAAACAGGATGGGGGAGCAGGATCGGGGAGTACACAACAGGATGGGGAAGCACATAAAAGGATGGGGGAAGCACATAGCAGGATGGGGGTGCACTTAGCAGGATGGGGGCAGCACAAAACACGATGGGGGCAGCACAAAACAGGGTAGGAAAGAAGGATGGGGAGTACATAACAGGATGGGGACAGCACATAACAGGATGGGGGAGCACATAACAGGATGGGGCGCACATAACAGGATGGCGGAGCACATAACAGGATGGGGCAGAACATAGGATGAGGGCAGCACAAAACAGGATAGGGGCAGCACATAACAGGATGCGGGAGAAGTATGGGGGCAGCACATAACAGAATGGGGGAGCACATAACAGGATGGGGGCGCACATAACAGGATGGGGGACCACATAACAGGATGGGGGAGCACATAGGATGAGGGCAGCACAAAACAGGATGGGGACAGCACAAAACATAATGGGGGAGCAGGATGGGGGAGTACATAACAGGATGGGGGAGCACATAACAGCATGGGGGTGCACATAACAGCATGGGGTCAGTACAAAACACGATGGGGACAGCACAAAACAGGGTAGGGGAGAAGGATGGGGAGTACATAACAGGATGGGGGAGCACATAACAGGATGGGAGAGGCCCATAGCAGGATGGGGGAGCACATAACAGGATGGGGAAGCACATAGGATGAGGGCAGCACAAAACAGGATGGGGACAGCACAAAACAGGATGGGGGAGCAGGATGGGGGAGTACATAACAGGATGGGGGAGCACATAACAGCATGGGGGTGCACATAACAGGATGGGGTCAGTACAAAACACGATGGGGACAGCACAAAACAGGGTAGGGGAGAAGGATGGGGAGTACATAACAGGATGGGGGAGCACATAACAGGATGGGAGAGGCACATAGCAGGATGGGGGCAGCACATTACAGGATGGGGCAGCTCATATCACTATGGGGCAGCACATATCAGGATGAGAGCAGCACAAAACAGGATGGGGCAGCACATAACAGGATACGGGAGCAGTATGGGGGCAGCACATAACAGAATGTGGGAGCACATAACAAGATGGGGAAGCACATAACAGGATAGGGGCACACATAACAGGATGAAGGAGCACATACCAGGATGGGGGGATAAACAGTGGTTGTATATAGCTTAATTCATCCAATTACATCTAGAGCATTTAAGCACTAATAGCACTTTAGACAATCATACTAGCACTTTAGGCAATTTGTATTAGTAAGCCTTATCTGCATAGCGACTAAGATTCATTGGGATCCTCTCCTGCTGAATATATTGTGTAGTACATATTATGGTACTGTTATACTCTATAAACTCCTGTGTAATGGATGTTGATAGCTTGCACAAATAAACTCTTGCTACAGTGATCCTTGCCATGAGTATATGTGGGGACATAAATCACTATGTTGACATATACGTATTTTCGATATCTCTAATTTTTGACATATGCAGGTGTATAGATGTATATGGCTCTTTCCTATTTCTATTGCATTCTATATTTTGAATACTGACAATCTGCATATGTGGTTTGTTGACAACAGGGATCCCTTTTGTATTTTATGGCAATACATGCCATTGTGCCAGTTTATATGTATTACTTCTTTCAACTGCTTTGTCACTTGTCTTGTGCATCCCCAAAGAGGGGCTATTGTCTGTTGCCTGTTGGATTGTTGGAGTATTCCCTCCTATGAGGGGTGGCTAGCATCTAGGGTCACTCAAGGCAAACTAGGTAAAGATGACGGTGAGCGGGGGCCACCATAAACTTGCGTGCATCTAGGGTGCCAACCTCCGCGGCAAGGCATGGTTGTCAATCATAGAAAAAAACGAGGTAAGGAATACTGATCATGGTCCCTGACTTTCTTCCACCTTGCTATGTCCAAATAATTTTAACCCCATTGAGTAAAACATGAGCATATATGTGTCGCTCTGATTGTACATTTACCCTTTGAATTGATACTACCACTTTATTATCCAATATAGGGATTACTATCTGTTGTTCGCCAAATTATTTCTTCTTATGACTGGTATCTACTATCTAGGGTCACCCGGACAAAGAAGGGCAAGACGATGGTGAGTGGGAGCGCAATAAGCGCGCGTGCATCTAGGTTGCCAACCTCCACGACAAGCTAGGGATGTCAATTAGGGAAGTACAGGAGGGAAAGCAAAGTCCCTGACTTTCTCCGCCCTGTTGTGTCTATATAACTTCAAGCCTATTGAGTGACATTAACATAACCCTGAGTATGTGTATACCATCTTATGGTACATTTACATTAACACTATACCCTTTGAGTAGATACTACTGCTCCATTATTATTATTCTCTATGACCACAAATTTTGGTTGCTTTTTTTTAAGATATTAGTAAAATTATGACTTTTAACTGGATGAGATAAGCCTATTGTGAGACATTTTTTGAACACTCTCCAATTTATCTATACTTGTTAGTCTATAAGATTAAAAAGAGGCTGACTTCTATTGAAAAGATACAGTATGTTGCAAAATTTCTTATACTATTCTGTACTGTGAATTTATGCAAAGTTTGTTGAAAGTACAGCTCCTTTTTAAATAATTTGTGTATCTAAGTAGCATAAAATAGCAATATCTTGTTAGGTTTTCACAGGTTATTACACCCATTCATTTTCATATTTAGCAGCTGAACATTTTAGCCAAGTTAAGAGTTTTTGTAAGTCTGAATGTTTTGTTTTGGGTGTTTGTTTTTATATCTGTCTGTCTTTCTGTGTTAGCTTTAAGGCCCCGTCACACATAACGAGATCGCTAGCGAGATCGTTAGTACGTCACGGTTTTGGGATCGCTGGAGAGTCGTTTCGTGATCGCTGGGGAGCTGTCAAACATGCAGAACTTACCAACGATTTTGGCCGCCCCAGCAATCTAACTAACGATCTCGGCGGTCGTTGGGACGCTTTCACACAGCAGCTATTTCAACGATCCACACCTTGATAGGGACTTTACTGTGTCACAAAGGCGCGCATAAAATAACTTTTCCGCGCCCCCTCTTCTCCGATTGGTGGACACTACTGCGTTCTGATTGGGCGGCATTGGTTTAACATCGCTACTGCGTCTCCGGTCAGATGGGATCGCTACTGCGTCTCCTGTCAGACGGGAACACTGGTGTGTGCATTGTTCCTGTACAGATGTATGGATGTCCATATATTTATATGAATATATATAGAGATGTAAATGGCCATTTATGTGTATGCATATCTGTATGTTTGAGAGTATGTATGTGTATATATATTTATCTGTATACGTATGTGTATATCAGTGTGTGTGTATATATTTATGTACTTAAAAATATGTATGAGTACATGGATGAATCTGTTTACATACGAGTACACGAATGTATATGCGTGTATGTATGTGTGTATGTATGTATCTGTATACGCATGTGTATACATATGTATATATATATATGGACTGCTTACTGCGGTGACTACTGCTTCTACTGAAAGAATGAGAAACAAAGCTTTTGCATAGTAGAACACACAGTTTATTAGACACATCAGTACAGAAATGTCAGTAGTGTAGAAACATGAGTAGTTGCCCACTATAGGTTCTGATGCTGCCAAGGAACAGCACCAGGACCGTTAAAATACTGGCAGTAGTTGTCGCAGCAGGTCTACGCATCATGGGTGTTTCTGCCATGTCCCACAGGTTGAAGGCCTGCAATTGCAGGATCGTTTGCACGCCATTCACCGAGCTCCACTTCCCCATTGGCTATGTCCACAGAGTCCACCAAGCCAGGCGGACAGTACGTAATTGCATCACGTCGACGAAGAAAGTTGTAAAATGTGCAACAGGCCAAAACAACAGAGTCTATTGATTTAAGCTTCATGTTAATTGGCATGTGAAAAACTCTGAAGCGGTTGGCCAGGACAGCGTGTCAGAAAAAGTGCTGTGTGGGTGTGTGTGCACGAGACCCCTAAAATATCTGCCCATGCAAAAACATATATATACAGATAGAAGCCAAACCCTCCCTCCCTGAAGAGCAATGATAGCAGATAATTGGTAGATGTCCTATAAATGAATTAAAAATGGAAACTCATTTGAGACCCCAAACAATACCTACCTCGCTAAAGATGTCTGATTTCTTCAAAGTGGAGTCACAGCTGGAGAACGCTGGTGGGATCCAAAAACAAGGACGCAGTAGCGACCACCAATCGGGGACGAGGGTCGCGGAAAAGTCCAATTTATGCACGCCTACGTGTCTCAGTTCTGAATTGCTAACGAGATCGTTGATAAGGTGTCAAATACAGCGATGCACAATGCCCAGCGGGAGCGCAACGACCCAGGAATGGTCCAGGAAGCTTTGTAACGATCAGCGATCTCACAGCAGGGGCCTGATCGTTGCTACCTGTCAGACATAACGAGATCACTAGCGAGATCGCTATTGTGTCACGAAAACCGTGACGCAACAACACGCATCAACGATCTTGCTAGCGATCTCGTTATGTGTGATGGGGCCTTAAGAGTCTCTGATAGATAAGAGCACAGACTTTATCAAGATTTGTTGTCAGGACTGTGTCAAGAGTAGAACCCCATTTGTGTCAGATGCTTGTCAATGGACATCGAGTGGAGGCTCTCTTAGACTCAGGGAGCCTAGTGACCCTTGTCAATGGCGCATGGCGGTCAACTCTGATTTACTCTATAGGGTTGACAAGATCCGGGACAAGGTCGTGGAACAACCAATAGTGCCTCAGTCGTACCGTCAGGCAGTATTTGAGATGGCCCACACATCTGCTGGGTGGGCATCTAGGGGTTAAAAGACACAAGAGTGAATCAGGCAGAGGTTCTTTTGGCCTGGGATTTATGCTGAGGTCCAGAGGTATTGTGAATCTTGCCCAGAATGTAAGCTGACCACACCCACTGCAAGCTTCCGCAGACCATTGGTACCTCTGCCGGTTATAGAGGTACCTTTGTAACGGATTGCGATGGATTTGGTGGGGTCCATTGTAAAGTCAGCTCGTGGCCACCAACACATACTTGTGGTCGTTGAATATACAACCTGTTACCCAGAAGCTATTCCGCTATGCCACACCTCTGCTAAACTTATTGCCCTGGAGTTGTTTACCATGTTCTGTCACCTTGGACTGCCTCAGGAGATCCTTATGGATCAGGGGATTCCTTTTATGTCCAAGGTGACAAAGGAACTGTGCAAGCTGCTAAAAATAAAACAGTTGCTAACGTTGATGTACCATCCACAGACCGAGGATTTAGTCGAGCGGTTTAATAAAACTCTCAAGTCCATGTTAAAGAAGGTGATCTCCAAGGACAGGAGGGATTGGGACATGTTACTGCCCTATTTAATGTTTGCCATCCATGAGGTACCACAGACTTCCACGGACTTCTCATCCTTTGAAATACTGTACAGCAGGCATCCTAGGGGTCTGCTGGACGTACCCAAAGAGACGTGGGAACAGGAACCTACCCCACATAGGAGTGTAATAAAACATGTGGCAAGTATGCAGAATGGGATCACAGCGATCATGCCCATAGTAAAGGCACACTTCCTGGATGCTCAGGCAGCGCAGAGCCGAACATATAATAGAAAGGCCACAGTTAGGTCCATTAAAGAAAGGGATCGGGTATTGGTCTTAGTGCCCACTGCAGAGAGTAATCTCTCGGCCAAGGGGCAAGGGCCATATGAAGTCCGGGATTGGGGAGGTGAATTACCAAGTGTACCAACCTGGGAAGAGGAAACCTGAGCAGTTATATCACATCAATCTGCTTAAAGCCTGGAAAGACAGGGAATATATGATTACGGATGCGACTCCGGTCGTTTCGTCTGTGGACCCTCCAACGCCAGCCCGGGAGGGGGACCCAGGAGAGGTAAAGATAAGTGACTCTCTCACTAAGCAGCACCGGCATGAGGCTTGTGTTATGATCTGCTACAAGCACTAGGAAAGAAAGGAGATCTGTCCCTACAATAGAACTAAGCTAGATCCCTACGATGTAACGGGGAACCTGATCCTGCAATCAGACCCGCTAAAGTCCTCGGCTAGTCTGTACAAAGACCTATAGATGCAAGGGATGGATCCCTACAAGAACTAGGGACTGGGATAAAGTTGGGCACCTCCTAGCAGAAACTGTAGCAGAAAAAGACAAACACACAACATAGAACATAAGGTCCGAAGACCTAGCTAAACTGACTGAGAAAGGTAACTAAGCACCAGGCTAACTTACCAGTAGAAAATTACAATGAAGTGCAGCAAGGCCAGGAGGGCGGAGCAGGATTAAATAGGCAAACAAGGTCATGTGACCTGCAAGATAGAAAAAAACCTAACAGTTCTAACAGCTTGAAGATTAGTGCAGCAGAATATGGATGTATTCTCCGAACTACCCGGCCGCACCTCTGTCATCCAACAAGATATTGTTACCGAGCCTCGGTAGAGGAATGGCAGAAATGGGCGCTAATACGGCGCACCTTCTCAAGTAGGTACGGTAAGTCATGGTAAGTTTTCAGAAATTTCTGAACAACTAGGTTCAGCATGTGAGCCATGCATGGCATGTGTACCAGCTTGCCAACCTTTAAAGCCACCACCAGGTTACGCCCATTATCGCAGACGACCAGACCAGGTTGGAGGTGCAGCGGGGAGAGCCACTGATCAGTCTGTTGTTTTAAAACTTGCCACAGCTCTGCTGCAGTGTGTGCTTTCTGACCTAAACAGATCAGCTTCAGCAGAGTGTGTTGCCGCTTTGCCGTTGCGCTGCTGCACAGGTCCCAGCTTGGTAGTGATGGAGAGGGTAATTCAGCAGAGGATGAGAAGCAGGAGGAGGGGAGAGATTAAGTGGAATATGAAGAGGTGGAAACCCTGACAGAAGTTGGGCCCGCTATTCTAGTTGTGGGTTGGATGTGTGATGTTCCAGGTTGCGCCTTTGTCCCACCCTCCACCAGGTTCACCCAGTGTGCTTTGACAGAAATGTATCGTCCCTGTCCACAAGAACTTGTTCAGGTGTCTGTTGCTAGGTGGACCTTCCTGGTTACGGCATTGGTGAGAGCACGGTACAGATTGTTTAACACGTGCTTGTGTAACGCAGGGACGGCACATCGGGCAAAATAATGGCTGGAAACACAGTTTCATGGGGCAGCCACAGCCAAGAGATCACGGAAAGACTGTGTTCCCACAAGCCTAAATGGCAACATCTCCACAGCTAGCAATTTGGCAATGTGCGAGTTTAGTATTTGTGCCTGTGGGTGCGTGGCTATGGTATTTATGCTTTCTTTCCAAGCTCTCAGGCACGGACAATTGGATGCTTCGCTGGGACAAGGAAGTGGATGTGGTTGATGTTTGTTGTGTGTGAGCAACCTCAGCTTATGAGCAAGAGGTATGAGCGCCTGCTTCCTGAACAGCAGATTCTGAAGGACATAGCCCTGGAGACATGGCATTGGTTTGACCAGCAGACTCAGATTTGGTACCCTGGTGTTCCGCCCACCTACTGGGGTGCTTGGCTGCCATGTGGTTTTGCATACTGGTGGTGCTCAGGTTGCCTTTGCCCTGGCCTCTGCTAAATTTGGTATGGCAGATGCTACAGACTACAATGTTTTTATCTGAAGGAGTTTCAGATAAAAAATTCTACACAGCAGCTGAACGCCCCCTTGCCCTGACTTGGCGCACAGCGGGGGTGCTCTTGGGAACAGTTGACCAAGTTCTCACTCAGGGCAAAACCACAACCCCTTGGTGCCTGTGTTGATGCTACATATCCATCTTCCTCTGAGTTGCTGTCATGGCAATGCATGCCAACGGTCCAGGTTTGATTAGTGGACTCATCATTGAGCACCTCGTCTTCCATCTCATCCTCCTTCCCAATTAACATAGTAGGCTGACCTGATGGCAACTGTGTCTCATCATCATCAGACTCCACCTCTGGAGACAGTAAATGACGTTCCTCCAAGTGGCTTTCTTCTGACCGTAGGACCTCAAACACTTGAGCATCAACACATGCCACCTCCTCTTGTCCCTCTTCAATGCTGTACGATGATAGGCCAGAGCCAACCAAAGGATGCGTACCAAACAGATCCTCGGAGTGGCCAAGCTTGAGGTCATATGTCTCCTGTAACTGATAATGGTGGGAGGATGGAGAACCAACTTCAGGATTGGATGGGCTAGCCTTCTGGGTATCGATAGTAGACTGTGTGGTCGTGGAAGATTTGTTGCTGCTTGGCAAATGCGTAGAGAACTTTTCTGCTACCCAAGACAGAATCTTCTCTCGCTCTTCTGGCTTCCATACACATTTACGTTTCAGACCGGGAAATTTTTCCAGGAACATAGTGGATGCATCAAGCTTCTTCTGACCTGACACAGACTGAGTGCCTTCTCGCGCACCACTGACAACACTACGTCCACATCCACATCCCTTAACAACAGGCTTTTGGCATTTTGGGTTTGGTTGACAGATTTTCATATGTTGATGGTACAAGCCAAGCTAGCTGTCACAGCCAAAATAGTGGGTAAAATTGCCTGGTGCATGCTTGGTAGCAGGCAGTAGGAAATGTTTGGACTACTGCTTTGTGTAGTGCGCTAAGCGCCTTTTTAAGTGGACTAATGTAGACAGAAGGCAGGCTGTCACTCAAAACACAGCGGGGAAATTGGCCTGGTGCATGCTTGGTAGCAGGCAGTAGGAAATGTTTGGACTACTGCTATGCATTGGGCACTGAACGCCTTTTTAAGTGGACTAATGTGGATAGAAAGCAGGCTGTCACCCCAAAAACAGCGGGGAAAATGGGTTGGTGCATGCTTGGTAGCTGGCCGTAGGAAATGTTTCGACTATTGCTTTGTGTAGGGCTCTAAATGCCATTTTAAGTGGACTAATTTGGACAGCAGAAGCCAGGCTCTGACCCGTAAAACAGGGGGGGAAATAGACCAGTGCTTTTTTAAAAAAAAGCAAAACAAAATGCTACTACTCTGTGTGCTGGAAAAATGTTGCTTTGCCTCTGACAAGAGCTGTTTTAATATGGACACTGAAAGAACACTTTAACCTCTCTCTACTTAATACACAATCTCTCCAACCCTGTACTTTGACTTTGTTGTGTGCCTTCAACTCTGAAAAGAGCTATTTTTTGGTGGTATTATGGAGCTAGTGGGTGGCTCTTTTAAACTGTCACTGCTCGAGTATCTCTCTCTCCCTACTCTATACTGAACTAATATACACTGCAGATAGCCCCTAAAAGGGATTTTGTTTTATCAAGAGGCCTAAACACTCTCCCTAGTAGCTCAGCGATCTCTCCCTATGCTTGTAGAATGCAGGCTCCGGATGCAATGTACACCAAATGGCGGCGGCAGGGTTTAAATAGACCCTATGACGCTGGGCAGCCAGCCAATCACAGTAATGCCACAACAAAGATGTCTGCGGCATTACTGTGACTGTTCAAGAAGCCCAGCATGTTTAGTGGCTGCAAAAGAGGTGCTAAAACTGCAGGGCAGGACATCCGAATATAGCAAGGCGAGTACACAAATACTCGCAATATAACGAGTAACACAAATTCCGTACTATCTGTGCGAATAACAAATAGTAACAAATACACTCACTCATCACTAGTCGAGATCTAATCAGGATTCCCCACATTTCCTTAAATTAGGTGCAGAAAAGAGTAAAGTGGCATCAATTTCACCAGAGTAGAAGTAGTTTAATTGAGACAGAAACCTCTTCCACTACAGCCAAAACCCAATAGATGGAGACCCAATCAGGATTCTCCACATTTCCAAAAATTAGTGGCAGACACCAGCAAAGTGGCATCAATTTCAGTACAGTAGAAATTGTAGAATTAGGAACAACACCTCTTCCCATACAGCCAACCTAGTAGATGGAGCCCCAACCAGAACTGTTCACATTTAAAAAAATTATGGCCTAAGACTACCATTTCCATGGCCTACAGATTGGAGATGGTGGAGGTCAACCTCTTAGCTTTGTCATGTGTATGAGTAAACAATCTTTTATATGACCACAACTGCGGGACCTAGGGCTGGCTGCAGTGCTGAGTGAGGACGGAGTATGGTTAAACGGACAAACTGCTAGACCATGAGTGAGGTGCAGGTGGAGATGTTACGGTAGATTGAGAAACATGTGGTGTGCTCAGTGAAACAAACACAGCAGGCATGTCCACTTCTGTTACAGCTGACGAGCTCTCACGCAGCCTGACTGGAGCGACTATACAACCATAGGTTCTGTGGTGGGAGACCTGGGTGACAATACTTGGCACGGTAACAGAGGAGGAGGAAGAAGCAGCAGATGCGTTTGATGGGGTGGCTGTCTGATGGTTGTTTATTGAAAACCAATTTTGAGTTTATTATGTGTGTGTATTTCTTTGTGGAGAACAATATCTGCACCAAATAATTAATTTCACTACAGTATAACTTTACAAATGGATGGAGACCAAAACCTCTTACCCTTCAGCCAACCCTGTAGATGTAGAACTAACCAGAAGTGTTTACTAGTGATGAGCGAACGTGCTCGCCACTGCTCGGGTCACCTCCCTGCATGTTTGGCGCTCTTTAGAGAGCCAATGAACATGCAGTGATTGCCTGCCATGCACTGTAATGCTGTAGCCATGTTGGTTGTGGGCATTACAGTGATTGGCTGGCAGCACAGCATCATCAGGTCTATATAAGACCTGGCGCCGCTATGCTCATCACAGTCTACCCTGAAATCAGACAGAGTAAGGAGAGATGTTGCTGCGTCGAGGGAGAGAATTGCTTGTTTATAGTTAGTATAAGTATTCCACAACATATATATATATATATATATATATATATATCCAACTGAATTAACAGTCCTTCTTAGGACTAATCGAGCTGCATATATTTAATGGTGATAGCAGGAGTTAGGAAGGCAGAATATGTGGCAGACTTCAGTGCATGATACAGCAGAAGAGGGTCCATTAAACGCCCTGTTAGTATAGGTATTCCACAACATATATACAGTATATTTCCATCTAAACTAACAGTCCTTCTGAGAACTAATCTAGATGCATATAATCAGTGCTAGTCAGGCAGGCAGGCAGTGTATGTGGCAGACTGAAGTGTATGATACAGCACAAGAGGGTCCATTGAACTTCCTGTCAGCTGCTGCTGTAATAATTACAGGTATTTGTAGACATAGCTCCAGATATCAGGGGCCAGGGCAATTTTTTTTTTATCTTAATCCTAGTTATTTGATTAAAATGCAGTCCAGAGTACACCATTTTTCTGCTTTATTTGCTTGTTCTCTCTGCAGAATAAAGCCAGATCTGTTCCATATTTCAGCGATAAAAATCCAAAAATTTGAACTGAATGTGGAAAATATTTGCTTCCTTTTCCATTTTGTTGCAGTGTGCTGGTCAAGCTATTCACACTAGGTATCTGTGAAGAATAGCATTAGTAAATTACAGGCCTGCTATTTAAAACCATGGTTCTCTGGCAGACATATCACCTGTAAGAGTGTTCCAAAATCAGACATTTCTTCCATTTTCATTCCATTGCAGTGTGTCGGTCAAACTTTTCACCCTAAGTGTCTGTGAAGAATAGTATTAGTAAAAACAGGCCTGCTATTTAAAAGAGTGGTTCTCTGTCAGACATATCACCTATAAGAGTGTTCCAAAATCAGCCATTTCTTCCATTTTCATTTTGTTGCAATGTGTTAATCAAGTTATTCACACTAGGTCTCTGTGTAGAATAATATTAGTAAATTACAGGCCTGCTATTTAAAACCGTGGTTCTCTGTCAGACGTATCACATATAACTGAGGTTCAAATCCAGACATTTGTAGGGAACGTGGAAAATATTGTCCTCCATTTATAGATTGTAGAAGTGTGTCAGTGTACACCATTTTACTGATCCATTTGCTTGTTCACATAATACAGCCAGATTTTTCTTTGTTTTATTCATATTACTGTATTTTTTCAATGATCAGACGCACGTGATCCATATGCTGTAATAATGCAGAAATTTTGTGGAGCGTGCCAAATATTCCACTCCTTTTAAAGTCAGCCACCTGTGTTTTGTTGAACCAATTGTCACTTGGTCGCTAACAAATAGCATACTATTAGGCAACTGCCTGAAACTGTGGCCATCAGACGTTATCCCATATGACTGCCCTAATAATCCAGTAATTATTGTGAGCAAGTCAAATATTACACTCCATTTAAAGTATTGCAGTTGAGGATTCAAACCTATTCACAGTTGGCCGCTGACAAATGGCATATCTGTGAACAATATTGCCTGAGTATTTCGCCACTTTTGCGGACTGACAAAAAAAACCTCATACAAAATACAAGCTAAAATGGAAAAAATGTTAAGAAACATTCTTTTCAGGGTAATGACTTGTAAATAAGGCCAAAGAAATAAAAAACGTAAAGTTATGCACTGTTGGAGACATTTATGCGACCAGAATGAACACTCATGTGTAGCTGGTGATGATACCACATAGCAGCAGCACCTGTTCCTATTGTAAATGCATCTGACAGCCTTATTGAGAGGGAATAGAATAGATTTTAATTTTTTTGGCAGCACCAGCAGAGCGCAGTATAAGGCAATAATACCTGGCTGGATCGGTGTAATACATTATCCATACTGCGATACCTCACCCGTAAAAGAATTTCAGATAAGACAGTTAATATTCTAGAACATAGAATCTTTTTGAATTGTCCTTCCCATTATTAAGGAGTGTGTCTCCTGTACTGTTATTGCATATGCAACAATTTCAAGGGCTGACAAACATTAGGACGCACTCCAATAAACATTAAAAGAGATGTAAAAAAAATAAAATAAATAAAAACACAGTAGGATCTTTCTTTAGTATAAAAAACAAACTCCCCAATGTAACCTCAATGTAATTACATTGTTCAGCTCCTGCACCTCCTCCTCCGGTTTGGCCTCCATCTCCACAATGACTACATCAGTCACAAGCTGGAAGCACTGCCTTGA
The DNA here is from genome assembly GCF_046119375.1 of Phyllobates terribilis. NCBI lineage: Eukaryota > Metazoa > Chordata > Amphibia > Anura > Dendrobatidae > Phyllobates > Phyllobates terribilis. The sequence continues at coordinate 49,665,937 of NW_027362773.1, forward strand.
CCAAGCGGCAACATGCTGTGCTGAAGATAATAAGCTTAATTCTTAGGTGACAAACGCCCACCGCTGAAGAGTTTTTTAAAGCTGTGACACAGCAGCCTGATCTGTGGCTCTCATCACTGAGCATACAGCCAGGCGTGTGTGACAATGGGTGGTACCTGATGGCAGAGAAATGACAGCCGGAGTAGATACAATTTCCCTCTATGACAGTCCTTTCACTGAGCTAACGAATATGGCTGTGGTGAAATACAACTCTCACCGAGAAGCAGTGCTAGTGGAAAACATTGGGCACACAATAGGATTTGATTTTGAGGCTACACCTTTCTCCCCCGCTCAAGAGCCCCATAGGAGCTGCAAAGTTTGCGCTATCAGGAACTCTCCTGATGGAGAAGCCAGGGCCCACCCGAGGATTCTCTGATGGGCCCGTAAAACCCTGCCGGGAACCAGCTCTGGCAAAGAAAAGGGTGTGGGAAGGTTCCTGGACACTCTATGGCTGCTTTTTTACTGTGGACTGGCTCCATCAATCTATAAGATTGCAATCTATGATCCCTTCACTGGCTCCCTATTGGCCATAGATTTCAGTTCAAAACCATAACCATGACATGCAAAGCCATCCACAACCTGTCTGCTCCATATATCTGTGACCAAGTCTCTTGGTACATACCAGCACACAACCTCCGATCCTCACAAGATCTCCTTCTCTACTCCTGTCTTTTCTCCTTTTCCCGCAATCGCAAGCAAGATTTTTCCTGTGCATCCCTTCTACTCTTGAACTGTGTACTCTACATACCAGACTCTCGCCTACTGTTGAAACCTTTAAAAGGAAGCTGAAGACCCACCTCTTCTGACAAGTCTACAACCTGCAGTAACCCTGGCTCCACCATACCGCTGCATGACCAGCTGTACCCTCACCTACTGTATCCTCACCCATCCCTTATAGACTGTTTGTGCGCCCTCATGGGAAGGGTCCTCTCTGCTCTTGTACCAGTCAGTGACTTCTTTTCACATGTAAAGCGCAATGGAATAAATGGCGCTATAATAATGAATAATAATATTTATACTACTTGTACTCTGTGTCAATTGATGGCACTTTCCTGGTGACTGCCCATAAATTGATGTGTTTTGGCAGCTTTTGGTCCCATTTGAAGATGTGTATATGTTTGGTTTTGGCACCCATTGAATCCAATGGCGTTTGGCAATGTTCGGCAAATATTAAACAATTACATTGGCGAATATTGCAAAAAAGGCGATTGTAATCCGAAACGAATATTGAAATATTTGCTTGTCTCTAATCAGAAACACCCTTAAAAAAATTATTTGGGTGTTGCATCACGGTCTACCTGGTGATATGGTGGTGGAGAATGAGGAGAAGCAGGAGGGCGACATAAAATAGAACAATTCCTGAAGGGTATACCCATGTCTGGATGTGAAGGGGTGCATGGGAATAGACCCCCCAAAAAATAACCACTGGATTTGAGTTTATGTTTGGTGCTATCATCTGGTGGTGTTGAGAAGTCTGGCCCAATTCAGCCCTTGATCATTTTTATAAGAGTCAGCCTGTCTGCATTTTCAGTTGACAGGCGGATGCGCCTATCAGTTTTATCAGTAATACTGCCCCCGGCGGCACTAAAAACTATTTCTGACAAAACGCTAGCAGCCAGGGCCTCCAAGGCATAGAAAGACAGTTCATGCCACGTGTCCAGCTTGCATCTTCCAAAACATCTCCCTCTTTGTCAGACTATCCCGTGTTTCAGAGCCTGGGCGCTGGGAGGGTCTGAGAAAACTGTCCCAGACCTTTGACAGCGTTCTCCTGCCTCTGCCACATCTGGTTTGTGTCTTCCTCACTTGTACTCCTTGGTTGTCCAATGAACTGTCTGACTGTGACCTCTAGTGATGAGCGAGCATACTCGCAAGTACTCGGTACTCACCCAAGTATCTCAGCACTCTAGATGCTCGGAGCTCGCCGAGTACTTGAGAGATGCTCGGGCAGATGCTCTGGTCCCCTCCCTGCATGTTTGGCGCTCTTTAGAGCGTCAATCAACATGCAGGGATTGCCTGCCACTCACTGTAATGCCGCAGACATGGTGGTTGTGGCATTACAATGATTGGTTGGCCGCACACAATCATCAGGTTTATATCAGACCTACCGCCGCCATGCTTGTCACAGTCACTCTGGAGTCAGGCAGTGTAGGGAGAGGTGCTGCTGAGCTAGGGAATGATTTGGTTGTGTATTAGATAGTGTAGAGAGAAAACAAGTACATTACACATATCCATCTCAACAAACAGTCCTTCTGAGGACTAATCCATAAGCAGAGATATCAGGCAGGCAGTGTATATAGGCAGGCAAGCAGTGTATATAGCAGACTGCAGTGTATATCGCACAAGAGGCTCCATACCAGTTCTGCCTTCTGCTGCTGTTAGATATTTCTAGACAAAGGCCCAGGCCTCAGGGGCCAGGAATAATTTTTTTTGTATCTTAATCCTCATTATTTGCTTAAAAAGCAATCCAGAGAACACTGTTTTTCGGCGCCATTTGCTTGTTGGCATTGCAGAATACAGCCAGGTCCTTTCCATATTACAGCGCTAAAAATCCATCTATTTAAAACTGTGTTTTCTCCGTCACACGGATCACATATACGTTTTCCAAAAATACTGCCATTTCTGACCTCCATTAAAAATTTGTTTCAGTGTGTCAGTGAAGCAATTGAAACCAGATTGCTGTTCAAAATAGTTACCTACATGCCAGGTATTTAAAACTGTGTTTTCTCGGTCACACTAATCACATATATGTTTTCAGAAAATACTGCCATTTCTGGCCTCCATTAAATTTTTTTTCAGTGTGTCAGTGAAGCAATTGAAACCAGATTGCTGTTCAAAATAGTTACCTACATGTCAGGTATTTAAAACTGTGTTTTCTCGGTCACACTAATCACATATATGTTTTCAGAAAATACCGCCATTTCTGGTCTCCATTAAAAATTTGTTTCAGTGTGTCAGTTAATCTATTGACACCAGTTTGCTGTTCAAAATAGTTACCTAGAGGCCATGTATTTAAAAATGTGGTTTGTCCGTCACACGGATCACATATACATTTTCAGAAAATACTGCCATTTCTGACCTCCATTAAAAATTTGTTTCAGTGTGTCAGTGATGCAATTGACACCAGTTTACTGTTCAAAATAGTTATCTACAGGCTAGCTATGTAAAACTGTGTTTTCTCCATCACACGGATCAAATAAAAGTTCACTCCAAATTCAGTCATTTTTAGTGAGTGCGGAAAATATTGTCCTCCAATTAAAAGGGGCAAGGCACGTGGCAAGGGACGGGGAACTGGATGTGATGGTGATGGTGTATGCAGAGGCCGAGGCTGTGGGCAAGCCAAAATTGTGCCACAACAAACACCCACATCTCCTTGCTCGACCTTCCTGTCTCAATTAATAGGGGACCCCAGATTACCACTATTGAACATAGAGCAGTGTGAAAGGGTTATTGGTTGGCTAGCAGATAATGCTTCCGGTCACTTAGACACCACCACCACCACCACCTTGTCTTCCACACGGTCAAGTTTCAGTAGCTGTGAGTCTGGACCGCATATACGTCACCCTGAACCTCCCTCCACCCACCATGCCGAGTGCCTGGAGACAATTGATCCCACACTTGCATACTTCGAAGAGCTGTTCACTTTGTAATCTATAGATTCAGGCCTCTCACCCGGTCCACTTGAAGCGGGGCAAGAGGAGATCGCATGTAGCAATGCCAAAATATTTGAGCAGCCACGGTCACATGAAGGCGACGGTGGGAAAGTGTCACAAGAGGTGAACAATGATGAGACACAATTGCCAGAAAGTCAGGAGGAAGACAAGAGTGCGGAAGTGGAAGACGAGGTGGAGGATGATATTGTAACTGACTCAACTTGGCAGGAGGACATGCAGAGCGAGGAGAACAGCACACAGGGGGAGGAAGGCAGAGCACCCCAACAAGCAGGAAGAAGCAGGCAACCGTTCCCCGTAACACCAACACAAAGGATGTTGCCAGTACAATGGTTAGGTCTTCCTGAGTCTGGATGATTTATAAAGACTCTGCCGATAACCCCAAAAAGGCCAGTTGCACCACTTGCCAGGCCAGCATCAGCAGGGGTGGCAAAACAAGCAGCCTCACAACCACCAGCATGATTAGGCATATGGCAGCAAAGCACCTGACTTTGTGGGCCGAACCCCAGGGTCCAGGAAATGTGTCTGCGAGTGGCACCACTTCTTCTTTCACTGTTGTGCATGCAAGCCAATCCCCTGTCCATGGTGCATGCGAAGATGCCTCCTGCGCTGCACCTGTCATTGCACACTCTCAAGTAGCAGCATCAGGAAGCATGCCCACATACTTTTCCCAGCTTTCAGTTGTCCATACCCCAGTCCTTGGAACGCAAGCGCAAATACGCAGCCAACGCCACACAGGCCACACTACTAAATTCCCACATTTCGCGACTGCTTGCGCTAGAAATGTTGCCTTTTAGGCTCGTTGAGATGGAAGCATTCCGCAACCAGATGGCGGCGGCCGTTCCTCAGTACTCGGTCGCCAGCCGCCTCTATTTCTCCCTGTGTGCCATCCCCGCATTACACAAGCACGTGTCCCAAAACATTAGCCGTGTCCTCAACAATGCAGTTACTTGGAAAGTCCACCTAACCACGGACACAAAGACAATTGCTTGTGGGCAGGGATGGTACATCTCACTGACGGCACACTGGGTTAACATAGTGGAAGCCGGAACCCAGTTGGACCTTGGGATGGAACACGTCCTCCCGACGCCAAGGATTGCAGGCCCTAGGTAAATTAGGATTTGCTCCCACAGTCTACAGCTCCTGCACCTCATCCTCCTCAGCCTCCTCCTACTCTTCAGCCTCCATCTCCAAAATGACCACATCAGTCACAAGCTGGAAGCACTGCAGCACTGCCTCGGCCAAGCGGCAACAGGCTGTGTTGAAGCTAATATGCTTAGGTGACAAACTGCACAATGCTGAAGAGTTGTGGACAGCTATGAAAGAACAGTCAGATCTGTGGCTTACAACCTACAGCCAGGCATGGTCGTGTGTGACAATAGCCGGAACCTAGTGGCGACTCTGAGGTGAGGCGAGCTCACACACGTATCATGCCTGGCCCATGTGCTTAACCTCATGGTTCAGCGATTTCTCAAATCCTACCCGGAGCTGCTTGATCTGCTTGTCAAAGTACGCCACTTGTGTGCCCATTTTAGAAAGTCAGCTACAGCTTCCGACGCCCTTGCCGTGCTTCAGCAGCTTTTTCAGCTTCCAGCTCACAGACTGGTGTGTGATGTCCCCACGCATTAGAACTCTACACTGCAGATGTTTGGAAGTATTTCTGAGCAGAAGAGGGCAGTTGTTGAGTACCAGCATCAACAAGGCCGTCGTTATTCAGTTCAGACTCCACACATAAGACCTCAGGAGTGGACATGGATGTCAGACATATGTACCATCCTCCAAAACATTGAGGACTCCACCAAGATGGTGAGCGGCGATGACGCCATAATTAGCAACACCATCCTGCTTCTCTGTCTTCTGAAATGCTCTCTGCTCACGATGAAAGAGGATGCATTGCAGGCAGAGCATGATGAGATGGAGCAAGGAGCCATACAGGGTGATTACACACAGCCAAGCCTCATCTCATTCCAACGTGGATTGGGTGACAATTAGTGTTGAGCCACCCCCGTAGTGTTCGAGTTCGGTTCGGTTCGTCGAACACCCGTGTGTTCGCCGAACTGTTCGTCGAACTGTTCGTCGAACACCTTCGAACACCGTTAAAACCAATGGCAGGCAAACAAAAACACATAGAAACACATAGAAAACACCTTCAAAGGTGTCCAAAAGCTGTCAAACTGCTCAGAAGACACAACTAACACATGGAAAAGTGACAAGTACATATAGTCATGCGAAAAGAAAAGAGGTGGAGGAGTAAAAGGAGGGGGAGACACAGATATAGGCATGTCATGCCCTTCTAAAATCCAAAAAGTGAGAAGCCGAGACGGCCAGTCCGCTCCTGCCCGTGCCACCTCCGTGTCGCCGGGTTTGTGCCAGAGCCGCGGTGAACCCTGACGGCCAGCCCCCCTCTCCCAATACTGGTGCCTGTCCGCTGGTGGGTCGAGAGAGCCCCCCTGTGGTGGAGGCAGCTCTAAGCTTTTTAATTTAAATTGTCCCTCTAATTTGAATGAATACACTTTAAATCCATTTACAAGGATCTATTGGAGGGCAAGTCTCATGCCAGCAGCCTCGTAATTCCAGCTCCCGTAGCGTCCACTAAAGCTGCTGCAGTTAAAAAGCTTTTATAAGGATCGAGCTCGGCTGTCCACCGCAAGGCATCCTAGTGCCAGTCCCAGCCCCTATGCCTTGGGGTGCCTCCTGATGCTCTTCACTAAGTATCCCGTGGTCCCGAAGCATTTCCTTTGAAAAAATTAAGTGTCCAAACTACAGGTGGTGTAGCTTGCTTAACAGCCGGGATAATCCGCTGACTAGCAGACACTGCTACTAGGCACAAAGTATTTCCTGGGCTAGATGCAGTTAAAAATTTGTAAGTAGATACTCTCGTTGGATGCTGAGAAAGCATTCCATAGAGTCTCCTGGCACGCCATATATGATTCTCTTAAAAAGCTTGGGGTAGGGGTCTAGGGGACCCTTTTATAGCCAAAATCACGGCCCTGTATCACAATACGTCACCTAGGCTGAAGTTAAATGGAACTGTAGCACCGAGGGCTCGGTTGCTACAGATGTATTGCACCTCACCCAGAGGTGTGATATCTCACTCTCAGATAAGGATGGAGTGTGGATCAGGACCCGACACCTGCATGCATTACACCACATTGCCGTGGGGCAGGGCGACCAATATGCCCCTGAGATGGGCACGACAGTCCCTGTCCCTGGCTGGAGTGGGGGGAGGGAACACTGAGGAAGGGGAACCCTGCAGTGCAGGAGCAGGGAGGAAGCAGTTCCTGGGTGCATTGAGAAGGGAGTATAAAAGGTGGGCACCATCTTAGTTCAGTGCAGAGAAGTCTGAGCAGAAGTGGCAGGGAGCAGGGGCTCTGCATGAGCTCTGCTCCGGAGGCGGGCCTAGTAACAGAGGCCCAGGCCTGCAAGAGGGAGAAGGAAGGAAGAGGAGCGGAGAAGGCTCCAGGAACGAGGAATGAAGGGATCCCAGGGGTGCGGACGGGCGAGTCGCCACCGCACGCCCGAATCCACCTGCGTGGAGGGGTCAGGCCAAAGGGGGAGACCGGTCCCCGAACTAGTGGAGGCAGGAAACGACCCTCAGCTAGAAACCGGAGGCTCTGACATTTTATGTGGCGCAGCCCCTTGCTCCACCCGCTAGGAAGGCACCACATAGGGTCAGGGAAACTGGCGCCAAGTTTACCAAGAGGAGGCCCGAGGCAGCCGGACAGAAGTGTTGGTAAGAAAGGCCAGACAAAGGACACACAAAGGGGGTCCTGTGAAGCGCTCCAAAGTTATCTGGGAGTTGTCTGAGCCCCTCACCTGGTGAGCACAGTACGACGTGGGCAGCCGTTACCTGCAGACGTGGTCTGGATAATAAGAACTGTGAGTAAAGGCCCTGAACTGCATCACTGACTCCGTGTCGTTACTGCTGCTGCCCTGCACCATCACCCCCATCCTCCGCATACACTGCCCTGAGGCTATACTCCTCCCGTGGGGAGTTATGCTACGCTCTGCTGCACCCACAACACCAGCCTTAGCGGTCTGCCCTGTAGCGGCGGTTCACTCTGACCGCAATCCACGGGTGGCGTAGTCGGACATTTAAACATCAAAACCACATAAATAGTTCCGCCACTGGTTTGACCGCCCTGAGCCACGGAACCGGATCGCCGCCACGAAGACTACAACCACCAGCATCCACCAAAAAGGGTCCGGCTCCGGGTGTCCCAAGGCCCAGGGGGTGCGTCAGAACATTTTCATCACCTTTCACAATCACCAATGGGACAAGGCAGGGATGTCCTCTGTCCCCTCTCTTATACATCCTAGTGACGGAGCACCTGCTCTCATCAATTCGCCATAACCCCAATATTAGGTGGATTGAGGTGGGAGGCACCGAGTACAAGTGCTCTCTATTTGCTGATGATGTCCTAGTATATATCACTCAATCACATATATCCATCCCTGCTGTTATGGCTGAAATAGATCACTTTGTTACATGGTAAAATTTTAAAATCAATGCAGCGAAGTCTGAGGCCCTCGATGTCTCCCTCCCTAAATCCATATAGGATTCCATCCAGTCCAACTTTCCCTTTGCCTGGCCCTCACAGGGTATCAAATACTTAGGAATTCCTATTCATAGAGACCTCTCCCATCTATGTTATCTTAATTTTGGGCCCTTTATTGAACAATTCCATACAGACCACGGTTGGCAAGTTAGAACTGTAAGATTCACTACGTGAACCACTGGTGTTTTGTGCAAAAGCACATGTACACCGCGTTCCAAATTATTATGCAAAAAGTGTTTAGGAGTGATAAGGGAAGAATTTGTTTGTTTGTCAGTTAAACTCATTGATGGTGATGTGTGTCAGGGCTCTTTATATCACTGTAAGCAATTGCAGACACCTGTGCTAATTAGTTTGGCAGGTGTGTCCAATGAAAGGCAAGACTACTTAAGAAGGCTCTCTCACATTATTAAGCAGCCTACATTTTCTGCCAAAATGGGAAAGAAAAAGGATGTGTCGGCTGCTGAGAAGCAACAAATTGTGGAGTGTTTAGGTCAAGGCATGACTACAATCAACATTGTGCGATGATCAGGATGAAGTGTCTTGGCAATCAAGAAGTATGTAGCTGATTCACAGTACACACGTGTGCGTGCTGATAAGGGCAAATTGAGGACTCTTTCCTACAGGCAATTACGTCAGGTTGAAACAGCAGCGGCAAAAAAGCCTTGTCATAGCAGCAGACAAGTTTTTGAAGCTGCTTGTGCCTCCAACGTCCCCCGAACAACAAGATGCAGGGTCCTTCAGAGGTTTGCAGCTGTGCATATGCCATCCTGTCGACCTCCTCTATCCACTTCACACAAGCAGAAACGGCTCCAGTGGGCCAAACATTACATGAAGACTGATTTCAAAACTGTTTTGTTCACGGATGAGTGCCGTGCAGCGCTCGATGGTCTAGATGAATGGAGTGGAGGATGGCTGGTTGATGGACACCCCACGCAAACACGGCTACAGCGCCAACAAGGAGGAGGTGGAGTAATGTTTTGGGCTGGAATCATGGGGAGAGAGATTGTCGGCCCCTTTAGGATCCCTGAAGGCGCTAAAGATGAACTCCATAATGTATGTGGATTTTCTCAAACAGCACTTCCTGCCATGGTTCAAGAAGAAGAACCGTGTATTTCACAGCAAGATCATTTTTCTGCATGATAATGCACCATCTCATGCTGCACATAAAACATCTGCATCTCTGGCTGATATGGGCATAAAAGGGGACAAACTTATGGTGTGACCCCCATGCTCCCCTGACCTCTACCCCATTCAGAACCTTTGGAGCATCATTAAAAGGAGTGTCTATGATGGCGGGAGGCAGTTCACATCTAAGCAACAGCTCTGGGAGGGTATTCTGTCCTCATGCAAAACAATTGAAGCAGAAACCATCCAAAACCTGACAAATTCAATGGACGAGAGAGTTCAGAAGCTCCTTTCGAACAAGGGGTCCTATGTGAAAATGTAACATCACCTAGAATAAAGTTTTGAGTTGAAAACTGTTTGATTTCAGTTTCTAACAACCTGCTAATGCTTATAATTTCAAAAATGACCATTTTTTTGGTCTTTATTAAAATGAAAAGGTTGATCGAAAAGTTTGGGGGATCTAAGAGTGTGGCAACCCAGTAGTCATGATTACTTCGAATTCTGACAATATGAGGGTCATGCTGCAGGTAGTGCAGCAAGAAGGCACTTATGTGTCTTGCGCATCTCGGAGCCCCAAAATTATTTTCCGGGCTAGATGCAGCTAAAAATTATTTTTAATTTTAAATCTGGTGAAGCTTATTATAGATGGCCTAATAGGATCAGTGCTGCACACTGCTACAAAGCCCAAATTATTTTCCAGTCAAGATACAGATAAACATGATTAGTAATTTGAAAGCTTAAAACGGTTGGTAGGGTGATTTTAACCAATCATCAAGCTTTTACTCTCCCCAGGATGACACAGGGGTAGAAAAGTCGTTTCGGATCCATGATTTGTTCATCTTTATGAACGTGAGTCTGTCTACATTATCAGTGGAGAGCCGCGTGCGCTTATCTGTCAGCACACCACCAGCAGCGCTGAACACACGTTCAGACAGAACTCTGGCTGCGGGGCATGACAAGATCTCCAAGGCGTAAGTGGCTAGCTCCGGCCATTTATCCAGATTGGAAGCCCAAAAAGAGCAAGGGTCCAGTGACACAGTCGTGGCTTCAATGTTTACTTGGAGATACTCCTGTACCATCGTCTCTAGGCGTTGACTATGTGTCAGACTTCTTGTCTCCTGTGGCCTTGCAAAGGATGGGCTAAAAAAGTGGTGAAATGATTCCGCAAAATTGATGTTACCAGCAGATACTGTGGTTCTGTTACGGTTTGAGTGCTGAACACTTGACGGTCCCACGGTTGGCAAGTTGGAACTGTGAGATTCACTACGTGCACCACTGGTATTTTGTGGAAAAGCACATGTAAGATTCTGCAACAGTCTCTGCTGATACTCCTGCATGCGTGCATCCCTTTCTATGGCAGGAATAATTTCTGCAAATTTACTTTTGTACCGGGGATCTAACAGTGTGGCAACCCAGTAGTCAGGATTATTTCTAATTCTCACAATTCGAGGGTCATGTTGCAGGTAGTGCAGCAAGAAGGCACTCATGTGTGTTGCGCATCCAGGAGCACCAAGTCCCTGTTGTGTTGGTGGCGAGGTAACAATCATGCTTCCTTCCTCTGTCCTCTCCCCCCAACCTCGCACAACAGAAATGTGATCAAGGTCTCCCTCATCTGATGAGTCTTCCATCAGTTCGTCCTCCACTTCTTCCTGGGCTCCTGCACCTTCCTCACTAGTTTGGCTGCTACCATGCGCCCTGGTAAAACCATCTCCCCCACCCTCACATGCCTGCCGCCTTGGTGCTGCCGACCGTCTGGACCTTGCAGATGTTAGCCCTTCCGCATACAACTCCTCCTCCTCTACTTCCTCCACCTCCTCTTGTGCCACCACCTGACTCCGAATTCTGTTTAACATGTGCTCCAGCATGTAAATGTCACGGGTGTGTTGCCACGAAGATCGTCACGAGTACACAGCCTGACTTCTCGCAGCTGACTTGTTGGTGCTTTGTGTTTTTTCGGCAGTGAAGGAGTTAATTCTCTCTCTCTCTGGGCTAGCTGAGGTCCAGCCTCGCCCAGCTGCAATCAATGCTTCTTTAGTGAGACTCCTTCATATTCCTGCAGGTCTGTTTGGGAGGTGTCGGTGAAAGCTTTTCATTCAGACTTACAGAGCGGATCGTGGTGTTTGGAGTTGCTGAGATAAGTGTATTTGGAAGTGTTTTTTCCCTTTCCTCGCTTTATCATTTATCTCCTTTCCCGTTGGTGTTCCCTCTGTTGTAGTTGTGTAGAAGTTGTATGCAAGGTGGTTTTGGTTTTTCCCTTGTACTGTCTCGTTCGTCTAAATACTGTGTGTGGGCATATTATTTCTGGTTCCCAATTGTTGTGATCGGGGTCCTTCTCAGGACTAGATTACCGAGGTGCAGGGATCCTCAGGAGGTAGGGGTTACGCTGGCGGCCTGGACCTCTGTACCTTTAACAGTACCTCCAGGTTGAGGGATTAGTCAGGGCCCCAGCTTAGGGTCAGCTTAGGCCCCCTACCTCCAGTATTCTGTGACAGTGTGACATTTTCACCGACCAACTTAGTTTTTCTCCAGCTACCATGGATCCAGTAGCCGGTCTAGCTCGGCAGTTGCAGAGTTTGTCCATGGGGCTGGCGGACGTTAGGTCCAAGGTTTTGCATCCTCTGGAGCAAGCCAGACCAGAACCTAAAGTAGCTCTCCCTGACAGGTTCACTGGTGGGCGGGACAAGTTTTTTGTTTTCCGGGAGGCATGCAAATTGTACTTTCGGCTGCGGCCTCGGTTATCGGGCAGCGAAGAACAAAGGGTGGGAATTGTCATCTCGCTCCTACAAGGGGACCCACAATCTTGGGCGTTCTCTCTTCCCCCAAGCTCCCCGGTTCTCCAGTCAGTGGATAGGTTTTTCGCTGCTCTGGGACTCGTATATGATGACCCAGATCGGATCTCCCTTGCTGAGTCTAAGTTACGTAGGATTCAGCAGGGAGATCGTCCGGCGGAGGAATTCTGTTCGGAGTTCCGTAGGTGGGCCACGGACACCCAGTGGAATGACCCGGCTCTTAGGAGCCAGTTTTGTCATGGTTTATCCGACAAATTACAGGATGTGTTGGCACAGTATGACTCTCCCGCGTCACTGGAAGCCGCTATGGCCCTTGCCATTCGCGTTGACAGACGGCTTCGGGAGAGGTGCGGGATAACTCTACCCCCTGTAATGTCTCCACCTCCTACAAGGTCCCCTCATATGGTGGTTCCCCTGGTCAGTCCGGAGGAGCCTATGCAATTAGGAGGGACATCATTTCGGGGAAGGGGACCGGTGGAGCGCCATAAGACAGGAAGGTGTTTCCTCTGCGGGAAAAAGGGACATTTTATTGGGGGGTGTCCATCCCGTCCCTTGCAGAGTAAAGAGTCGTCGAAAAAACTGTTGATCCCAGGTTGTGTGGTGGACGGCAATCTGGGAGTAGGTATTTCGTCCCTAGGTTCGTCTCAGTTTCTCGTACCGGCGGAGGTGGTGGTGGGTGCGAGAACTGAGAGGATATCTGTTCTTCTGGATAGTGGGGCCGGGGCTAATCTGGTTGATGCTCGGTTTGCCCGGGTTCAAGGTATGCGATTGAGTGAGTTGGCTAAACCCATCCCCATATTCTCGATCGATGCCAGGCCTCTCGGTCAGGGAAGTTTTTTGCAAGCTGTGCATGGCGTAAAACTTCAAGTGGGGGCAATACATAAAGAACTGTTGTCTTGCTACGTGTTGGAGGGTCTTCCCACTCCTATAGTGTTGGGCCTTCCTTGGTTAGCTAAGCATAACCCGGTTATTAATTGGCAAACCAGAGAGATAAGCCAATGGAGTAAATTCTGTAATAAAAACTGCATGAACACGGTCATCGGTGCGGTTACTCCTTGGGTCTTACCTTCATTTCTGGCGGACTTTGAGGATGTATTCTCGGAGAATGGGTGTCAGGAACTACCTCCTCATCGCGAGTATGACTGTTCTGTAAAACTGCTCCCTGAGGCCAAGTTACCTAAAGCTAGGTTGTATAACCTTTCTGGTCCTGAGAGGCAGGCCATGAAGGATTATATTTCTGAAAGTCTGGCTAAGGGGCATATTAGACCTTCATCTTCACCGGTGGCCGCGGGGTTCTTCTTTGTTAAGAAGAAAGATGGAGGCCTACGCCCTTGCCTGGATTTCCGTGAACTTAATCGGATTACGGTCCGAGATCCGTATCCGCTCCCACTTATTCCCGATCTCTTTAATCAGATCGTGGGCGCCAAATGGTTCTCTAAGTTGGATCTCAGGGAGGCGTACAATCTGATTAGGATGAAGGAGGGGGATGAGTGGAAGACGGCTTTTAACACTCCGGAGGGGCATTATGAGAACCTTGTCATGCCATTCGGTCTGACTAATGCCCCGGCGGTGTTTCAACACTTTGTTAATGATATTTTTCGCCACCTGGTGGGACAGTTTGTTGTCATATATCTGGATGATATCTTAATTTACTCGCCGGATCTGGTGTCTCATCAGGAGCACGTTAGACAGGTGTTACAGATCTTGCGGGATAATAAACTGTATGCCAAGTGGGAAAAGTGTGTGTTCGCCGTACAGGAACTCCAGTTTTTAGGCTTCCTGGTTTCAGCGTCCGGTTTTCGTATGGACCCTGGGAAAGTGCGGGCAGTTCTTGAGTGGGATCGGCCGGAGAATCTTAAGGCACTACAACGTTTCCTGGGGTTTGCTAACTATTACCGGAAGTTCATTCGTAATTTCTCGTCCATGGTTAAGCCTCTCACAGACATGACTAAAAAGGGGACGGATTTTTCTAGGTGGTCTGACAAGGCTTGTCAAGCATTCTCCTCCTTGAAAAAATGTTTTGCCTCGGCACCCATACTCATTCAACCTGATGCGTCTCAGCCATTCTTTGTAGAGGTAGACGCTTCCGAGGTAGGGGTGGGAGCAGTATTGTCACAGGGTTCGTCCCCTGGTAAGTGGCATCCGTGCGCCTTTTTCTCTAAAAAATTGTCGTCCGCTGAGAGGAATTACGATGTCGGCAATAGGGAACTCTTGGCCATTAAGTTAGCTTTTGAGGAGTGGCGCCATTTTTTGGAGGGGGCAGTTCATCCGGTCACCGTCATCACCGATCACAAGAACCTGCTATATCTGGAGTCCGCTAAACGTCTGAATCTCAGACAAGCTAGGTGGTCATTGTTTTTTACCAGGTTTAATTTCGTCGTTACATATCGTCCTGGGTCTAAAAATGTAAAGGCGGATGCCTTATCTCGTAGTTTCCCTGGGGCCGGGAATACGGACGACCCGATTCCTATTCTTCAGGAGGGGGTGGTGGTTTCGGCAGTATGCTCTGAGCTGGAGGAGGAGATATTGGAGGCTCAGGGGGACGCCCCTGTTGGACCTCCGGGGAGACTGTTCGTTCCAGATCAGTTGCGACAAAAGGTGATCGAGGCACACCATAACTCAGTTTTTGCAGGACACCCGGGGAGTAAAGCAACTGTGGATCTCCTCTCGCGTCGGTTTTGGTGGCCTAACTTACATAAAGAGGTGGTAACTTTTGTCGCGTCCTGTGGGGTTTGTGCGCGCTCTAAGACCTCACATACCCGTCCGTCTGCGGCCCTTTTACCTTTGAAGATCCCGGAGCGTCCTTGGACTCATCTGTCTATGGACTTTATTACGGACCTCCCTCCGTCTTCAGGTAAAACGGTCATACTCGTTGTAGTGGACAGGTTCAGCAAGATGGCACATTTTATCGCTCTTCCGGCTCTCCCTAATGCTAAAACTCTTGCGCAGGTGTTCATTGGGGAGATTGTGAGGCTTCACGGGGTACCCTCCGAGGTGGTGTCTGATCGGGGGTCTCAGTTTGTGTCCAAGTTCTGGAAGGCGTTTTGTGCACGGCGGGGGATGCATTTGTCATTCTCGTCGGCTTTTCATCCTCAGACCAATGGTCAGACGGAACGTATGAACCAGAGCTTGGAGACATATCTTCGGTGTTTTGTGTCAGAGAACCAGGAGGACTGGGCTTCTTTCCTACCTCTGGCAGAGTTTGCTCTCAATAATAGGCGGAGCGAGTCCACTGGTAAGTCCCCGTTTTTTGGGGCATATGGTTTTCACCCCCAGTTTTGTACTTTCAGTAGGGGGGGCTCTTCGGGGGTTCCGGAGGAGGAACGATTTTCCTCATCTCTCGCTTCAGTATGGAGAGGGGTGCTGAAGAATCTGAATACTATGGGGAACCGATACAAACGTATGGCTGATAGGAGGAGAGTGTCTGGTCCGGACCTAAGTGTGAACGATCAGGTATGGTTGTCTACCAGGAATATTAAACTTAAGGTTCCCTCCTGGAAACTGGGTCCCAGGTTCATCGGGCCGTACAGAATCAGTTCTGTTATTAATCCGGTGGCATTCCGTCTTGACCTCCCCCCTACGTTTAAAATTCACAACGTGTTTCACAGATCATTGCTTAAGAGGTATGTGGCGCCGGTGGTACCGTCACCTTTACCTCCCCCTCCTGTGGTTGTCAATGGTAACTTGGAGTTCCAGGTATCGAGGGTCATTGATTCACGCTTTAATCGCCGGTCCCTTCAGTACTTGGTTCATTGGAAGGGGTATGGTCCTGAGGAGAGGATGTGGGTTCCTGCGTCGGATATTAACGCAGACCGATTAGTTCGGGCCTTCCACACGACTCACCCGAATAAACCTGGCCCTGAGGGTCCGGAGGCCCCTCGTAGAAGGGGGGGTACTGTCACGGGTGTGTTGCCACGAAGATCGTCACGAGTACACAGCCTGACTTCTCGCAGCTGACTTGTTGGTGCTTTGTGTTTTTTCGGCAGTGAAGGAGTTAATTCTCTCTCTCTCTGGGCTAGCTGAGGTCCAGCCTCGCCCAGCTGCAATCAATGCTTCTTTAGTGAGACTCCTTCATATTCCTGCAGGTCTGTTTGGGAGGTGTCGGTGAAAGCTTTTCATTCAGACTTACAGAGCGGATCGTGGTGTTTGGAGTTGCTGAGATAAGTGTATTTGGAAGTGTTTTTTCCCTTTCCTCGCTTTATCATTTATCTCCTTTCCCGTTGGTGTTCCCTCTGTTGTAGTTGTGTAGAAGTTGTATGCAAGGTGGTTTTGGTTTTTCCCTTGTACTGTCTCGTTCGTCTAAATACTGTGTGTGGGCATATTATTTCTGGTTCCCAATTGTTGTGATCGGGGTCCTTCTCAGGACTAGATTACCGAGGTGCAGGGATCCTCAGGAGGTAGGGGTTACGCTGGCGGCCTGGACCTCTGTACCTTTAACAGTACCTCCAGGTTGAGGGATTAGTCAGGGCCCCAGCTTAGGGTCAGCTTAGGCCCCCTACCTCCAGTATTCTGTGACAGTGTGACAGTAAATCACCGGAATAGTCATGCTGATAATGGCATCGTCAGCACTAAACATCTTCGTCGCCATTTCAAAACTGTGCAGAAGGGTGCATAGGTTCCTGATCTGAGACCACTCCTCCAGCGTGATTTGCCCCACCTCTGGATCTCGTTGGCCCAGGCTATACGTCAGAACGTATTGCACCAGGGCTTGTCGGTGCTGCCACAGTCGCTGCAACATGTGCAGAGTTGAATTCCACCGGGTAGGCACATCGCATTTTAGCCGGTGAAGTGGCAGGCCCAACGACTTCTGTAGAGATGTAAGTCGCTGAGCTGCGGGATGCGAACGGCGGAAGTGAGCACACAGCGACCGTGCCCTCTGCAGAAGGCCATCTAGTCTGGGATAGTGGGCTAAAAATTGCTGGACAACCAGGTTCAACACGTGAGCCATACAAGGCACGTGTGTGACATTGCCCCGGCGAAGGGCCGCACCCAGGTTTGCAGCATTGTCGCACACGGCCTTCCCTGGTTTCAGGTCCAGTGGAGACAACCATTCATGAAATGGGTGCAGGTGGAAGACCGAGAGGAGGTTGAGGAGGCAGAAGCAGTGGAGGAACTTTGACATAAAGAGGATTGACGCACAACTCGTGGGGACGGCAAGACTTGGACAGCAGCCCCTTGTCCTGCTGTCACCATAGTTACCCAGTGCCCAGTCAGCGACATGTAACGCCCCTGTCCATGCCTACTCGTCCAAGTGTCTGTGGTGAAATGCACCCTGTCACACACAGAGTTTCTCAAAGAAGCGTTGATGTTGTGTGCGACATGCTGGTGGAGCGCAGGCACACCTTTCTTTGAGAAGTAGTGCCGACTGGGCATCTGGTACTGGGGCACTGCGACGGACATAAGGTCTCGAAAATCCTCTGTGTCCACCAGGCGGAAAGGCAGCATTTCTGTAGCCAAGAGCTTGCAGATGGTGAAATTCAACCTCTTAGCTTTCTCATGGCTAGGAGGAAATGGTCTTTTACTTGTCCACATCTGAGGGACCGAGGGCTGGCTATTGTGCTTAGACGGGGTTGATAAGGGTGTCCCCGGCAAACTGCCGGTCTGTGAGGAAGATGCAGGCGGACATGTTAGGTTGCCTTGATCCAAAGGTGGTGCTATCGATGTCGGACAGCGCTCAAGACCAGCTGGTGTTACCACCTCCAAAGAAAATGATGACCTGCCAATCACGCTGGCTGTTGCGGGTAAAGAGGTGGCAGGTCTGCGCCCCAAAACAGGTGTGACTGCTGTCCCCCCAGTCACAGAGGATGAAGAGGCCGCGGATGCACAAGATATGGCAGACGGTGATTGGCCCGGCCGGCTAGGCCGCATTGTAGCACACTGAGCTTCCCACTGCAACTTATGCTTCATGTCCATGTGCCGGTTCATGCATGAAGTACTCAAACTATGTATTTTTTGGCCTCTACTTAGCTTTTGCTGACAAATGTTACAGATAACACGAGTTGGGTCATCTTTATCGATCTGAAAAAATGCCCAGGCTATGCAAGGCTTAGCACCCATGCGACCTGAAGAGCCACCACGACTTGTGGTGAGAGGCAGAGTTGTGTTTGAGGATGCAGTTGTTGACGTGCTTCCAGTACTACGTCTCTGTCCAGGAAGGCGCAACCTGACCTCGTCGTCACTAGCATCTTCCTCCACCTCCTCTGCTGACCTCATCTCTTGGCTGACTGTGGGTTGACAGTAAGTGGGATCTCCGACCTCATCATCATCAACCTGTGCGTTATCACACCCGTCGTCCTCAGAGCCAACCTGTTCCTGCCCTGACAAAAAACTAAAGTTGTCGCTCCAATCAGGTATTTGAGTCTTATCATCGTCTTCCTCATTGTCTCCACCAACAGGAGTTACAGTTTGGGAATGAGGGTCTACATTATGGTCAGAACCTTCTGCGTCTGGTCCTGGATCCGACTCATAAAGATTCTGGGCATCAGTGCAGATCATTTCCTCGTCTGGATTCACAGAAGCGCTGGAGTCGACCTCTGATTCCCAGGCTATAGTATGAGTAAACAGCTCTGCAGACTCAACCATCTGTTCTACCTCATACTCAGACGGGCAGCTGGAGATTTGGGAGCTGTGAGGAAGCAAGTGCGATTTGGGTGACACCTTTGAGGACTGGAGTATTTGTGATGTTGAAGTTGATGTGGAGGAGAGCCCACTTAAAGGAGCACTTGATATCCGTTGAAGCACCTGCTGTTTTTGTGCCTCATCTGGAATTTGTAGCGATTGGCGTGGCCGTAAGAAAGGGATCTTATCACATTGTCCGCTAAAAGAAGTAGACATTTTAGTTTGGCTGGAAGATGGTCTTTCTTCTGCACCTACCCCACGGACACAACCTTTTTTCCCCTTCCCAACACGCCTATTCCCCTTTCCACCAGCAGCAGGCCTTTTTCCACTCATTTTGGTGGTTAACTAATTCACAACTCTGGAGTTGTTTGCACAAAAAAACAATGGATGGTAACCGAGCAGAGCTGAGTGGCCAAACTGTGGTATTAGGCCAAAACTATTGGCTGGGCTAGATGCAGAAAAAAATTATTTTTAATTTGCAACCTGATGGAGGTCAGTATAGATGGACTAATAGACCAAGTCCCACACACTGCTAGAAGCCCAAATATTTTTTCAGAGCTAGATGCAGAAAAAAATTATTTTTAATTTGCAACCTGATAGAGGTCAGTATAGATGGACTAATAGACCAAGTCCCACACACCGCTAGAAGCCCAAATAATTTTTCAGAGCTAGATGCAGAAAAAAATTATTTTTAATTTGCAACCTGATGGAGGTCAGTATAGATGGACTAATAGACCAAGTCCCACACACTGCTAGAAGCCCAAATATTTTTTCAGAGCTAGATGCAGAAAAAAATTATTTTTAATTTGCAACCTGATGGAGGTCAGTATAGATGGACTAATAGAACAAGTCCCACACGCTGCTAGAAGCCCAAATATTTTTTCAGAGATAAATGAAGAAAAAAATTATTTTTAATTTGCAACCTGATGGAGGTCAGTATAGATGGACTAATAGACCAAGTCCCACACACTGCTAGAAGCCCAAATATTTTTTCAGAGCTAGATGCAGAAAAAAATTATTTTTAATTTGCAACCTGATGGAGGTCAGTATAGATGGACTAATAGACCAAGTCCCACACACCGCTAGAAGCCCAAATATTTTTTCAGAGCTAGATGCAGAAAATTTTTTTATTCAATTTGCAACCTGATGGAGGTCAGTATAGATGGACTAATAGACCAAGTCCCACACACTGCTAGAAGCCCAAATATTTTTTCAGAGCTAGATGCAGAAAATTTTTTTATTCAATTTGCAACCTGATGGAGGTCACTATAGATGGACTAATAGACCAAGTCCCACACACTGCTAGAAGCCCAAATATTTTTTCAGAGCTAGATGCAGAAAAAAAATATTTTTAATTTGCAACCTGATGGAGGTCAGTATAGATGGACTAATAGACCAAGTCCCACACACTGCTAGAAGCCCAAATATTTTTTCAGAGCTACATGCAGAAAAAAATTATTTTTAATTTGCAACCTGATGGAGGTCAGTATAGATGGACTAATAGAACAAGTCCCACACGCTGCTAGAAGCCCAAATATTTTTTCAGAGATAAATGAAGAAAAAAAATATTTTTAATTTGCAACCTGATGGAGGTCAGTATAGATGGACTAATAGACCAAGTCCCACACACTGCTAGAAGCCCAAATATTTTTTCAGAGCTAGATGCAGAAAAAAATTATTTTTAATTTGCAACCTGATGGAGGTCAGTATAGATGGACTAATAGACCAAGTCCCACACACTGCTAGAAGCCCAAATATTTTTTCAGAGCTAGATGCAGAAAAAAATTATTTTTAATTTGCAACCTGATGGAGGTCAGTATAGATGGACTAATAGAACAAGTCCCACACGCTGCTAGAAGCCCAAATATTTTTTCAGAGCTAGATGCAGAAAAAAATTATTGTTAATTTGCAACCTGATGGAGGTCAGTATAGATGGACTAATAGACCAAGTCCCACACACTGCTAGAAGCCCAAATATTTTTTCAGAGCTAGATGCAGAAAAAAATTATTTTTAATTTGCAACCTGATGGAGGTCAGTATAGATGGACTAATAGACCAAGTCCCACACACCGCTAGAAGCCCAAATATTTTTTCAGAGCTAGATGCAGAAAAAAATTATATTCAGTTTGCAACCTGATGGAGGTCAGTATAGATGGACTAATAGAATGATGCTATGCCCAAAAGATTTTACTTCACTAGGTGCAGTAAAAAAATTGGTATTCTATACACAGGTGGTATATCTTGCAACACAGATAGGCTACTCCACTGACTAACACACTCTGCAATAGGCCAAAAAGGATTAGCTTTGCTAGATTCAGCCAAATGCTGTGAAAAAAACTTGCACAGCACTGGCACAGACCTGCCTGGCAAAAACTGATAGGAACTGATGTAACCTAGTCCTGAAAAGGACTCCAATTACAATTAGTCTTTACTCCCACAATCTATCTATTTAAGAGCACAGACCTGCCTGATAAAAGTCGTAGGAAATGCTGTAACCTAGTCCTTAAAAGGACTGCAATCACAACTATTCCCTACTCCCAAGCTATCTGTATATTTGTGCGACAATTGGCTTGAAATTAACAAGGTATAGCGCACACAGCAACAGCGGTGCCGTCTAACACGCAGCTGCAGCAGTGAGAAAATGGTGGCGACGGGGAAAATGGCTTGGTCTTATAGGGCAAGGACATGTGACATACACTGCCAATCACACATGCCCTTGCTTGTGTGAAAAAAAGCACTTCGCTCCGTGTGTGCGCTGCTGATAGGCTGACAGATTGCACCTCCCCACTGCAAATGCGGGAAAGAGAAAAAAAAATGGAGATCTTCATTGTTCCTGCAGAGATCCATCCCCTGCCCCCCCCCCCGCCCCGCTGTACACTCAAACTGCGTATTAACATTAATTTTCATCATTACTGAGAAAAAATCCAGTTATGATTTTGGTGCACGAACAGTTATCGAACATAACCTCGAACAGCCGAATTTTTCTCAAATTGTTCGTGTTCGCCGACCGGCTCGAACACTGCCCAAAACAGCTCGAATTTGAGATTGGCGAACAGTTCGAGTAGAACAACGCTCATCTCTAGTGACAATAAGGAAGAGGAGGAAGAAAAGGAGCTAATTTCATGCACTAGAGATGGTACTACCTGCACAACTTTCATACCGTCTGTTCAGCGTGGATGGCCTGAGGACAGGGTGGAGGAGGAGAGCATGGTCACTCATCCTCTTGGTGAGGACACGGAAGTCTTACTTGTCTGCAGTGTGGCACACATGGCTGAGTTTGTTACGCTGTCTTTCCCATGTATCATGACATAGTTTTTGACACTTCAAGACCCACGCTACAAGGAGATCTTTATATCTCTTTATCCTGAGGCGGACAGGTCTTCAAAAATGGGACAGTACCAGAAGGCCCTTGTTGCAGAACTATTATAAAAATTCCCATCTGAAAACGCTGGCGGCAGAAGTCATAGTTCGTTGGACAACTAAGGACTTCAGGCGAGAGAGACACAACTCCAATCCAATAGAGGCAGGGGAACACTGTCAAAGTTCTGTGAGAATTTTCTCAGCCCCTCCCATCACACAAGCCCTGAGGCGCGGGGTACTCTCACAAGGAGTGCAAAGTTTGGAAAGATGCTGAGGGAGTACCTTGCCGACCGTACCAACATCCTCCGTGATTCATAATTATTCGGTATCCAAGATGGATGCGTGGAATGAACTGGCTCTCTATGCCTTGGAGGTCCTGGCCTGCCCTGCCGCCAGCGTTTTATCAGAGTGGGTTTTTAGTGCCGTTGGTGGAATTATAATTGATAATCGCATCCGCTTGTCAACTGAAAATGCTGACAGGCTGACTCTTATAAAAATGAACAAGGGCTGGATTGGGCCAGACTTCTCAACACCACCGAATGATAGCAGCGTAACATAAACTCAAATCCAGTGTCTTTTTTTGGGAGGTGTATTCCCATGCAACTTTTCACACCCACACATGGGTATACGCTTCCTGATTTTGGCTATTTGCTCTTGTACTCTTCCTTCTCCTCATTCTCTTCCTCCACCACCATATCACCACGGTGACCATGGTCTGTGATGCAACACCCACATAATTTTTTTTAAAGGGTGTTTATGATGCCCATAAAAAAAAAAATTTATACAGTATGTTCATGTATACCCCCCAGGGGTAAATATTTGTCAGCCCAGACACTTAGTGCATGGGCATTACAAGTTTAGGAGACCCGCTCCTTTCTAATTGGAACATTTTATTATGAGGCCCTCTACATCTCTTCCAAGGGGCATTGGAGTGCCTCCCAATTCATGGCAGCCCATGCATTCACTGCATAGGCCAACACTATGGGAGACCCTCTCTTTCTAATGAGAATTTGTCATTACTGTGGCCCTTCTCTATGTGTCTTTAAGTTCTTAGTGGGATTTTTCCTAAATTTGGACATCCATTGGACTCACTGCATACCCTATAACTGTATAGCAGACTCTCTCCTTTCTAATGGGAACATGTTGTACTCATTACTGTGGCCCTGCTCTATGTGTCTTTGCATTCTTAGTGGAGTTTTTCCCAAATTTTGGCAGCCCTTGCAGTCACAGCATGAGCATTACAACTATAGGAGACCCGCTCCTTTATAATGGGAATATTTTATTTCTGAGACCCTCCTCTATGTCTCTTCAAAGGTGTATTGGGTTGCATCCGAATTTTTGGCAGCCCTTGCAGTCACTGCATACGCAAAAACAGTATCTTAGACCCACTCGTTATTAATGGGAACAACAAAGCATAGCCGGCTGATGGCTCTTTAACAATTGTAAGGGCCAACTGATGGCCCTATAAAAATAGGCTTTGTGACATTCAGAGTCCCTCCATCATAAATGAAACAGGATGTGTCTGATGATGTGTCACACACCACATTGCCAGATAAGGTTGTAAAATGTTAAAATGACATTTCCTGGTGAATGCATTTGTCTTAAAAAATAACGTAAAAAAATAGTAGGATCTTTCTTTAGTATAAAAAACAGACTCGCCAATGTAACCTCAATATAATCACATTGTTCAGCTCCTACACCTCCTCCTCCATCTCCGAAATGACCACATCAGTCCCAAGCTGAAAGCACTGCAGCACTGCCTTGGCCAAGCGGCAACAGGCTGTGCTAAAGATAACATGCTTAATACTTAATTGACAAACTGCCCAGCGCTGCAGAGTTGTTGAAAGCTGTAACACAGCAGCCTGATCTGTGGCTCTAACCGCTGGACATACAGCCAAGCATGGTCGTGTGTGACAATGGGCGAAACCTGGTGAGGGAGAAATGACAGTCGGAGTAGATATGGTTTCCCTCTATGCCAGTCCTTTCACCGAGCTAAAGAATAAGGCTGTGGTGAAATACAACTCCCACTGAGAAGCTGTTTCAGACTGAAAAACATTGGGCCAACCAGAGGATTTGATTCTGAGGGCTCACCTTTCTCCCCCGCTCAAGAGCCCCATAGCAGCTGAAAAATGAGAGCTACCATGAACTCTCCTGATGTAGAAGCCAGGGAACACCGTCCAACCCTGCCGAGAAGCAGTCCTGGCTAAGAAAAGTGTGTGGGAAGGTTCCTGCACACTCTATGGCTGCTTTTTTACTGAGGTGGAAACCCACACAAACACAGGGAGAACATACAATATCCTTGCAGTTGTTATCCTTGCTGGGATTCGAACCCAGGATCCCAGTGCTGCAAGGCTTCAGAGCTAACCACTGATCTAATGTGCTGCCATTCACCCTATGATATCTAACAGCCTGTAGAAACGTGCACCTACTGCCACTCGATTTTCAGCTCCTTTGTGAGAAACTAATGTATTTGGGCAGCCACTCAGTCTACCAAATACAATTTCTGAGAAGGAAATTGGGGATAGCTTCGCTACTGGTACTGGGGGCAGTATTAATACCATGGCATCCTACCATAGTGTACTGGAACTTTTCCAGGCTGGTAGGAGGCAAGCAGATTCCCACAGAAAAGTACCAGCAGTAATGTTCAGGGACCCGCGCTTGTAGAAGGCGGAGGCAGCACCGGGATAAGTAGTGGTGGCTGGCGACCGAGTATGGACACCCGGCCACCGCCGGCATGAAGTTGTAAAAAGCTTCCGCCTCCACGAGCCTAAAAGTCCACATTTCAAGTGAAAGCAACTTTAGAGGACTTCATGGGAGAAATGACAGCAGGAGTAGATATGGTTTCCCAAGTCCTTTCACCAAGCTAAAGAATATGTCTGTGGTGAAATACAACTAAGCAAAAAAAGCTGTGGACTGGCTCCATACTGTCCCTGGCCACATTCACTTGACCACATGTACTTGACCACGTGTTTGTGAGTAGGCGGTCCTTCCCAGTAAGTTCACTGGGGAGGACAAGGGTAATATTGTGCACCCGTGCTTGTGGAAGGCGGAGACGAGACTGGGACAAATAGTGGCTGCTGGGGACCGAGTATGGACACCCGGTCGCTGCCGCCATAAGATTGTGGACAGCTTCCACCTCCACGAGCCTAAAAGGCCACATTTCAAGGGCAAGCAGCTGTCAAAAATTTGGCAGTATAGTATTGCAGCCTGTGGGTGGGTGGCTGGCTGCATATTTGCTCTTGCATTCCAAAGAATGGGGTAGGGACAACTGAACGCTGCACTGGGACAAGGACGTGGACGGTGATTGTTGCAAGTCTGCAATGACAGGTGCATGGCGGGAGGCATCTTTGCATGCGCCAAGGATCACATATGATGGGCACACTTTTATGCATTGACCTGGGAGTCAGAGATGCTTCCAGTGATCTTCCCCATGCTTTTCCCATGTGTTTTCAGCAATGTATACATGTGTCTGATGATGTGTCACACAAAGCATGGCCAGATAATGTTGTAAAATGTTAAAATGACATTTCCTGATGAATGAATTTGTCTTGGTTGAAAGCAATGCAAAAGTGCAAAAACGCATCAAAAACGCTAAGTGTGAACATAGCACAAGGTGTGCAGCAGTATTTTTGGTTTTGGTTATTTATTTTGCCTTATACACAAGTCATTACCCTGGAAAGGATGTTCCTTAACATATTTCCCAGGAAAATCCATTTTGGATTTGTTTTTGTATGTTTTATTGTGAGTCTGTAATAGTGGTGTAATACCTCTGACAACGTTGTTGACAGCAGTGACCTGGGAGTCAGAAATGCTTCCAAAAGTCTTCCCAATGCTGTTACCATGTCATTTGAGCACTGTTCCCATTGATTTGGGCAATTTTTAGGCCCTCTGCAGACCGCCAGGGGGAGCCGCCTGAAAAATGCTTGAGTTTCCCATAGACTTACATTGCGCTCGTTGCTCGGGTCGAGCACCCGATTATTCCAATTTGCTCGACCCGAGCAACAAGTACAAGAGCATTTTAGTGCTCACTCATCACTAATAAACACTGTAAATGAGAAAAATTAAAGAATGCCAAAATTAAGTTTTTTTGGTCACCAGTTTAGGAGATTCGATTCAGCCATTAAAGTTTACTGTGATCCATATAAAACAGATTAAGCATGGAAGACAGACTTTGGATTTCAGAGGTTTTATCCATTTTTAACTTATCCATTCTTAAGAGTCAATGGATGAAAAAAGTTCAGTGTACCTGCTTCAGCGAAAAATGTCTGTAATTAGGACACAAGTATGATGACAACTGAAAAAAAAATGTTCCGTTTCTCTCAGATGTTAACACTGACATGGATTCATCAATGTAGTCTATATGTCTATAAGTTGAGAATACCATTTTAGTGCCATAATTCGCTTGGTCATGGAGAAGTTAAAAAAACACTTTTGAAACTTTTCATGAAATCACAACTTCCTTGTTTCTCATTTTTCTTTATGAGTCATTAGTTTATGTTCTAGCACTAATCCTATGCCTTTGGGAAATTCATTGTAGTAGCTCCTGTAAGTCCTGCAAATTCCGTGATTAATGTTAATTCTTTAGTATATGAACTCTCTACGTCTAACGCCATCATATCAAGTTTTCAATGATTTAAAGCCTTGCATTTTTTCTTTAATGCCAACTGTTTATTGAAATAGGATTTTATGTTCTAATTAAACCTGCATTTTATGAAAGCAAAGTGGGATTAAATGCTTATAGTATTTGACTGCAAAAATGGCTATATATGACATATATATTATTCATTGGTATTTATTTCTAAAAGACAAGTTGTTATTTAGTAGGGGGATTTTAACAATATCTCATAAACAGTGATATGCTGATACATTATATCCCCTGGCAATTTTCAACATAACAATAGCACAACTTAAAGGGTACCTATACTTTCATATAATGTTTCAGAATAAGTTGTCATGTTTGCATGAGGAATACTGTTATTGCCATTATATTATCCTGCATTTCTCAGACAGTTTTCCCCTATTCAGACTCTGTCTTTAACAAGTATTCTGAACTGGTGGCAAGGCACTAGCTACTATGATGTCTTCTATACACAGCACACACAGAAAGACAGATAGTCAGATAGGGATTTCTTTTCTTTCTTTCTTAGTTAGCACTCAAACAAAAGCAGCAGAAGCATTGAAGACATTAAATAACAAGACTGAACAGTGCAGCTGTGAATCCAGAACTGGGGTAAGCAAGTCAGAATTTGACAATCTTTTTCTCCTCTCCTATCCACCCTACACTTTAATGTGCTGTGTAACCTAACACCTGACTGTGCTGACTAGTGGTGTAACTTTAACCCCTTTACCCCCCAAGGTGGTTTGCAAGTTAATGACCAGGCCAGTTTTTACAATTCTGACCACTGTCACTTTATGAGGTAATTACTCTGGAACGCTTCAACGGATCCCACTGATTCTGATACTGCTTTGTCGTGATAAAACTTCATGATAGTGGTAAAATTTATTCGCTATCACTTGCGTTTATTTATGAAAAAAATGGACATTTGGCAAAAATTTTTAAAATTTTGCAATTTTCAAACTTTGAAATTTTATGCCCTTAAATCAGAGCGATACAGTGGGTATGAAAAGTATTCAGACCCATTTACATTTTTCACTCTTTGTTTCATTGCAGCCATTTGGTAAATTCTAAAAGTTTCATTTTTTTTTCTCATTAAAGTACACTCTGCACCCCATATTGACTGAAAAAAACAGGAATGTGGAAATTTTTGAAAAATTTATTAAAAAAGAAAAACTGAATTATCACATGGTCATAAATATTCAGACCCTTTGCTCAGTATTGAGTAGAATCACCCTTTTGAGCTAGGACAGCCATGAGTGTTCTTGGGAATGATGCAACAAGTTTTTCACACCTGGATTTGGGGATCCTCTGCCATTCTTCCTTGCAGATCCTCTCCAGTTCCGTCAGGTTGGATGGCGAACATTGGTGGACAGCCATTTTCAGGTCTCTCCAGAGATGCTCAATTATGTTTAGGTCAGGGCTCTGGCTGAGCCAGTCAAGAATGGTCACAGAGTTGTCCTCAAGCCACTCTTTTGTTATTTTAGTTGTGTGCTTAGGGTCATAGTCTTGTTGTAAGGTGAACCTTTGGCCAAGTCAGAGGTCCAGAGCACTCTGGAAGAGGTTTTCATCCATGATATCAATGTACTTGGCCACATTCATGTTTCCTTCAATTGCCTGTCGTCCTGTCCCTGCAGCTGAAAAACATCCCTATAGCATGATGGTGCCACCATCATGTTTCACTGTTGGGATTGTATTGGGCAGGTAATGTCTGGTTTTCTCCACACATACCACTTAGAATTATGACTAAAAAGTTCTATCTTCATTTCATCAGACCAGAGAATCTTATTTCTCATGGTCTGGGAGTCCTTGATGTGTTTTTGAGCAAACTCTATGCGGGCTTTCATATGTCTTGCACTGATGAGAGGCTTCAGTAAGGGCCACACTGCCATAAAGGCTCAACTGGTGGAGGGCTGCAGTGATAGTTGACTTTGTGGAACTTTCTCCCATCTCCCTACTGCATCTCTGGAGCTCAGCCACAGTGATCTTGGGGTTCTTCTTTACCTCTCTCACGAAGGCTCTTCTCCCACGATTGCTCAGTTTGGCTGGACGGCCAGGTCTAGGAAGACTTCTGGTGGTCCCAAACTTCTTCCATTTAAGGATTATGGAGGCCACTGTGCTCTTAGGAACCCTGAGTTATGCAGAAATTCTTTTGTAACCTTGGCCAGATCTGTGCCTTGCCACAATTCTGTCTGTGAGCTCCTTGGGCAGTTCCTTTGAGCTCATGATTCTCATTTGGTCTGACATGCACTGTGAGCTCTGAGGTCTTATATAGACAGCTGTGTGCCTTTCCAAATCAAGTCCTATCAGTTTAATTAAACACAGCTGGACTCCAATGAAGGAGTAGAACCATCTCAGGGAGGATCACAAGGAAATGGGTAGCATGTTTCTGAGCAAAGGGTATGAATACCAAGTAATATTTCAGTTTTTCTTTTTTAATAAATTTGCAAAAATTTCTACATTTCTGGATTTTTTCAGTCAAGATGAGGTGCAGAGTGTACTTTAATGAGAAAAAAATGAACTTTTTAGAATTTACCAAATGGCTGCAATGAAACAAAGAGTGAGAAATTTAAAGGGGTCTGAATACTTTCCGTACCCACTGTAGGTCACACAAAATAGTTAATAAATAACATTTCCCACATGTCTACTTTACATCAGCACAATTTTGGAACCAAAATTTTTTTTGTTAGGGAGCTATAAGGGTTAAAAGTTGGCCAGCGATTTCTCATTTTTACAACAAAATTTACAAAACCATTTTTCAGGGGCCACCTCACATTTGAAGTGACTTTGAGGGCCCTTTATGACAGAAAATACCCAAAAGTAACACCATTCTAAAAACTGCACCCCTCAAGGTGCTCAAAACCAAATTCAATAAGTTTATTAACCCTTCAGGTGCTTCACAAGAATTTTTGGAATGTGGAAGAAAAAAATTAAGATTTATTTTTTTCACAAAAATGTTACTTTAGACCCAAATTTTTTTATTTTCGCAAGGGTACCATTAAAAAATGGACCCCAAAATTTGTTGTGCAATTCCTCCTGAGCAACCATTTTGGAAACTAGACCTCTCAAGGACATTATCTAGATGTGTTGTGAGCACCTTGAACACCCAGATGCTTCACAGAAGTTTACAACATTGAGCCGTAAAAATAACATTTTCAAATTTTTTCAACAAAAAATGTTTTTCAGCCTCCAATTTTGCATTTTCATAAGAGTAACAGGAGAAATTGCACCATGCAATTTGTTGTGCAATTTCTCCTGAGTAAGCCGATACCCCATATGTGAAAACCACTGTTTTTGCACAAGGCAGGGTTCGGAAGGGAAGGAGCACCATTTGACTTTTATGTAAAATTTGCTTGATTAATTAGCGGATGCCATGTTGCTTTTGGAAAGCCCCTGACGCGCCTAAACAGTGGAAACCCCCCCCAGAAATGACCCCATTTTGGAAAATAGACCCGTCAAGTATTTTATCAAGGGGTATAGTGAACATTTTGAACCCAGAGGTACGACACAGAATTTGATAACATTAGGTCATCATATTGAATAAGTTGTCATTAGTCTTGAGCGCAAGTGCTCGCTACATGAGTTTGTATCGGGTGCTCGGGTATGCACTGTGTATCTCGGGTGCTCAAGTGACATGCTCGAGTCCCCACCCCTCATGTTTCATGGTTATTAGACACCCAAAAAAAAAACATGCGAAGATCACTCGTGCATGGCATGCAATCCCCTCGAGTTTTTTTACCTGTATAACAGTTGCAAAACATATGGGGCGGAGACTCGAGCACCCGTGATACTCGGTGCACACCCGATACAAACTCAAATAGCTAGTACTCGTGCTCAACACTATTCGCCATATTGTCGTCATTTTTTTTTCTTTACTTTTGTAAAAATCTCAACCCCAACACAACCATAACCCCAATCCTAATACAACCCCAACCCTAGCACAACCCCAACCCTAACCCTAGCCCAACCCTAACCCTAGCCATAGCCCAACCCTAACCCTAGCCCAACTCTAACCCTATCCCAACCCTAACCCTAGCCCAACCCTATCCCTAACACTAGCACAACCCCAACCCTAGCACAACCCTAACCCTAGAGTTTATTTTTTACGCCGTTCTTCGTGCGGTATAAGTGATTAGATGACTTTATTCTTCAAATCAGTGCGATTACAGCGATACCAGATTAAGATCTTTTTTATGATTGACAGCTGTCACACACTAAAAGACCCTTTTTTTCAAAGACTAGTTTTTGCACCGCCATATTTTGAGAGCTATCATTTTTCCATATTTCGGCCGACAGAGTCATGTGATGGCTTATTTTTTGTGGGACAAATTAATGTTTTTATCGGTACCATTTTTGGCCACGTGACATTTTTTGATCGCTTTCTATTCTGATTTTTGGGAGGCAGAATAAACAAAAAACAACAATTCCGGAATTGTTTTTATTTTATGCTGTTCCACGTGTGGTAAAATTGATAAGTCAGCTTTATTCTTCGGGTCAGTACGTTTACAGTGGTACCACATTTATATCTTTTTTTATGTTTTGGCGCCTTTACGCAATAAAAACTATTTTATAGAAAAAATAATTTTTTTTGTATTGCTTTATTCTGATGGAGCTGTATGGAGGCTTGTTTTTTGCAGGAAAAGATGACATTTTCAGCAGTACCATTTTTATTTGCATTTGTCTTTTTGATCGCGTTTTATTTCATTATTTGTTTGGTGGTATGATGATAAAGTATCGCTTTTTGCTTTGTTTTTTATTTATTTTTTTACCGTGTTCACTAAAGGGGTTAACTAGCGGGACAGTTTTATAGGTCAGGTCGTTCCGGGCGCGGCAATACCAAATATGTGTACTTTTATTGGTTTATTTATTTTTTTCATAATAAATAAATATTATGGGTACAATATATTTTTATTTTTGGGGGTCTTTTTTTTCATTTTTTTTTTATATTTTTCCAATTTTTTTTTTAAAAAAAATTTCACTTTCTGTCACTTTTTTTACTTTTACACTTTGTCCCACTATGGGACTTTCACTTTTTGCAGCCTGATCGGCTGTATAGCATAGAGAGCAGCAGCTCCCTATGCTATGCAGCCTGTCAACGCTGCACAATGCTGCATGCACTGCGCAAGATCAAAGTAACTTCCTGCTGTCTGGTGACCAGGATGTTGTCATGACGGCATCGGGTCACCATGACAACATCTGGGAGCCTCTGCAGACAGCGTGGGACACTGGCAGAGGATGTGAGCACCGGCGCTTGCCTCCCCTTGCCCCCGCAATGCTGAAATCGACTTCGATCTCAGCATTGCAAGGGTTAATGTGCCAGCAGTGATGCGGAACCCCTCCTGGCACATAGCACTGGGTGTCGGCTGTGACAATCAGCTGACACCCGGCAGCGATCTCCTGGCACCGCTTGTGTGCGGGCGCGATCATATCACGCGTAATAGTACATAGGTGACTGACAAGGTCAGAAAGGGGTTAAGCTCTTTGGCACTAATGCAAAATCTACAAAAGACCACACCCAACTATCACAGAACTTTAATAGTATTGGTCTTCTCATATGGGCCACAGGTTGAGTGACTCCCACCCATGCATCAACTACTGCTGCTTGTAGTTCGCTTTCTCTTGCACAAACTTTGAAATATTTTTTGAAAGTAAATAATGAGTCCAGTTGGCAGGTGAAGGAAAACAAGTAGCAAAGTGGACAAGTGGAGAAGTGGACAAAAAAGCAAATACCTCATATGTTACAAAGTTTTCTATACTCACTTGTACTATTGATTTTTGCAAAGCTTATTAGCAATATAGTTTCCATTTATCCCACTACAAAGTTTTTACGAATTGAGGCATTGTCATAGAAGCCTATTTTAGCTTTCTGTCTGATGATACTGATTGATAACAGACACGAACCTGCTACCATTCATAAATTCAAAGTTTTACCACAGAGGGCAGATTTAGAAATTGCTTTTGTTTATAAGGTTCAAAGACTTATAAGAACCTATAGTTTTCCTGTTTAAAACCTTAACATAAAATTACAGTACATGTATGTGATTTTTGGGGTTATAGCATGTGGAGAAACTTAGGAGCTGAAGTCTCTCCATACAAGGTAAATTCCGGCTATATTTCATATTCAGCATTTGTGTCTAACAGCAGAGGCAGGAGCTGAGCTCCAATTACTGCTGTTAACAATTTAAAAATTACGTTTAATTTCTGACAGAGGCGTATATGAAACACACTTGGGGGCTAGCTGATACTAAAAACATCACAGTAACAGATAATGCCTTACCAACACCAGGTCAGATTAACAATGCACTGCAGGATGCAGCCAGCCTCCATGATAAAGGCGGGGGCCGCACATGTGAAAAATACTGATGCAGACAGCCACTCACTAACCTACCAATTCATGGAGAGGGTGGCTGTGTAGTATTGTGCATGCACACCAATGGAGTTTGCATAGGGCGCCAGTCACACAAATATGTGCTATGCACAGTGTCTGGCTTGCAGCGTATTGATGACGCCCATACTATTAGATCAGGCGGGCTTCCCTGCACTATATATGTGCACCCCACAAGACAGACGCCCCAATTCACCCAGTCAACACTAAAGAGGCCTGGCCGCATCCTGCATAAAAATGTGCAAAAAAGATGAAAAATAGTGTATAAGATAAATACACCACATGAGGTATTGGTTGACATTTTGGCCAAAATACGCAAGCTCGCAACCCAATGTCAGGGGTCCCCATACTTGCAAGTCCTAAAACTAAACATTGAAAATGGTGAACATTGGACATAATTTCAAAAAACATCACAGTAAAAGATAATGCCTTACCAACACCAGGTCAGATTACCAATGCACTGCAGGATGCAGCCAGCCTCCATGATAAAGGCGGGGGCCGCACATGTTTAAAATATTTATTCAGACAGCCACTCACTAACCTACCAATTCATGGAGGGGGTGGCTGGGTAGTATTATTCATGCACACCAATGTAATTTGCATAGGGCGCCAGTCACAATGATATGTGTTATGCACTGTGTCTGGCTTGCAGCCTCTTGATTAATGGTAATCAAAGTAATGCAATTCAGATCTCATATATTTCATGCTTACAGAGCTACAGAGTGCAACTTTATTTGTTAGTTGCGTATAGAGATGGCTACTCTTAGTATGCACCTGTACACACCAGTTTTCTGTTTAGAAGAAGGGAAAATATATATTCTTGTACAGTGTTAGCCAGTAGATAGAAAAAAGTTTAGATTTGAGAGTCCTCAGTGGTTGATACCTTTTAATGGCTAACTGAAAAGATGGTAACAAATTGCAAGCTTTCGAGACTGCGCAGGTCTCTTCATCAGGCTAGTATACCACAAAATCTGAAGAGTCACATATTTATACACAATAAGACATTCAAAAAATGGAATAGATAAGACAGGTGATGAAAAGCAGAGTTATTATGGAAGCGATAAACAGCTCTAGCTATAAATATTTTAGCAGTTAATAGATAAGGAGTGTGAAGGTTTTATTGTCCTGTGACTAGGTCCAGTGTTATGATGGCCTCTCAAGTCTGATAAGCACATTCCTTAGTTGATGTAGAATGACATAAATCCAAGTGACACATTCATTCCTGCTCTGAAAGTGTTAAAGGTCACCATCAGTTTATATTCTGAGATTCTTCTTTCTCTTTGAGATTTGAAGTTACCTTTTAATACCAGTAATTTCATGTCTTTTATGCTGTGATCAGGGGAACAAAAATGCTTGGCTACTGGTAGATCTATTCTTTTTTCTTTTATTGTGTGGCAATGATGATTCATCCTTGTTCTAAGTTTTTGCCCTGTCTCCCCTACATAAAGACCCCCAGCTGGACATTTAGTATATATAATTAAGTACACTACACTAGATGTGATACAGCTGAATGTACCTGGGATCTTGTAATCCTGATGTGAAGTGGGAATCTTTATCTTGTCTGTGGTCGCTATAAACGGACAGGTTTTACTTTTTTTCTGGTTGC
This sequence comes from Phyllobates terribilis, assembly GCF_046119375.1. Lineage (NCBI taxonomy): Eukaryota > Metazoa > Chordata > Amphibia > Anura > Dendrobatidae > Phyllobates > Phyllobates terribilis. The sequence goes on from NW_027362773.1 coordinate 49,700,701, forward strand.
AAGGAAAAGTACCTGTAGCTGGTGGAGATGACAGGGAGCTTCTGATAATGATGCTTCTTAGATTTGGGGGCTGCCTGAAACACAGAAGTGGGGGGTCTGGAAATATGGATTGTAATCGGGCATCTTTTTGTAGTAAGGGTTGTAGTTTCCGTGCAGCTCTTCTTAGCGCATCCAGATTTGGATTGTAGGTGACTACTAGAGGCAGAAGGTTGTTTTCTTGTTTGGTTTTGTAATGTAGGAGATGATTCATTGATATTCTGGTGGCTCTTGTAATCTGGTTCTCAATTGTTCTTGGATGGTAGCCCTGTTTCAAAATGGTCTTTCTGAGGCCATCAAGGTGTTTGTCTCTATCCATAGGGTGGGAACATATCCGATTGTATCTGATGGCTTGGCTGTAAACAATAGAGTCGACGGTCGATTGGTTTCCGGTACAAGGATATCTCTATTTCATTGCTCTGTAGCTTGATGATGGTGTCCAAAAAGTTAATTTCAGTACAGGAGTAGTTGAGTGTTAGGTTGATGGTGGGATGAAATCGATTAAAGTGTTCATGGAACGTCTTCAACTGTTGCTCAGAGTTAGGCGTCGGTCTGGTGCTGGATTCGAAATGGGTCCAGAATCTTCTGTGGTCAGCTGGGGCTGATGCTGCGCAGCATCGTCGTCAGCCCCAACGCCTAGCTGGTCCACGAGATGTGCAGATTGTCTCCCGGGTATTTGTGCCTAGAAATGTTAAGCATAGGTTACAGAGGGAGACAGGGCTTTTGGAGTCTAAGTCCAGGATTCTCCGCACTGAGCATGCCCGTGACCTGGCGGATCGTGATTGGTGGTTTGACACCCACCTGAGCCAGTGACCTGGCACCGTCTGATTGGTCCACGGGTAGCGTCACCAATGGCGCATCGGTGGCCAGGGCTTAGTCTTTAAAAGGCCCGCCCACAAACATGGTGGCGCGCTCTGATCATTGAGCAGTGATGCTGGTGTGTGAACGACTCTGTTCCACGTGTAGTTTCCGCTAGGCAGGTTAGCTCCAGAGAGGCAAGTTAGCTCCATAGAGGCAGGAAGCTTCGTCTAGCAGTCTGGCTCAGCCAAAGGGGTCGCCTAACACCCCGAGCAGCCTGAAGACCTCCTGTTCACGGCTATCATCTGTCAGACATGTTGAGTAATACCCTGCAGTCCGGTAGCACGCCGGCTGGAGGCACGTGTACCCGTCGGCGTAGTCACACACGCATCCTAGTGCCGCCAGTGTAGTCCCTGTGTAGTTAACAGGACTACAGATAGTTTTTCTCTGCCTATCTCTCGTGCTGCTAACGGAGATACAGCGAACCGCTATACCCGTTCCTGTGTGCAGTAACACAGAAGGGTCTATCATTTAAGTTGGTTACTTTACTTTCCACCCGGAAAGTGTTTGGCAGCAGTCCTCCAGGCTGCATAACGGACCCCGGGGTCGGTTGCGTTCCATTATAATAAAGTTGTCTGCAACCGCCCTCCTAACAGTATCAGAGCGCCAGGGTCTTGCCGAACATGGCCGACAACCAGCAACTGCAGCATTACGTACAGCAACTGGAGACCAGACTTAGGTCTCTGGAACAAGCTCCGGCCGCTGATATCACTGCAGTAGCTACCAAGGCGGCTTCGCAAGCTGCCAATCTGGTTAACTCGGCCGCGATAAATGCTGCGACAGCTGCAACTGCCCCATTACCCCGTTTTGCTCTCCCGGAAAAATTTACTGGCGACAGTAAATTCTGCAGGGGTTTTATTAATTTATGCTCCATTCACTTGGAGATGATGGAGGCACGGTTCCCCTCCGAATGAGCCAAAGTGGGATATGTGATCTCGTTACTCTCCCACAGAGCTCTGGAGTGGGCTACTCCCCTGTGGGAGCGCAATGACCCGGTAGTGACTAATGCGGGTCTCTTTCTCAGAACCCTAAAAAGTGTATTCCTAGGTCCTCAGATCACGCATGATACAGCTCTTAAGCTTCTTGCGTTGATTTAGGGTTCGGCCACCGCCAGCCACTATGCCATCCAGTTTAGAACCCTAGCGGCTGAACTGGATTGGTCTGAGCGGTCGCTTATCCCGGTATTCTGGAAGGGTCTGGCTGGTCATGTTAAAAATGCTCAATCTACCAGAGAAATCCCAACCTCCCTGGAGGAGTTAATATCTCTCGCTAACCGTATAGACTTGCTTCATGCGGAACACAAGTTAGAGCTGGAGGTCGCCAGACCTCAGTATCAGTGGGCACCATCGTTCTCTAGACCCATTTCCAAACCCGAGACTCCCGACATGGAGCCTGAGCCTATGGATGTACAGTACAGACCAAAAGTTTGGACACACCTTCTCATTTAAAGATTTTTCTGTATTTTCTTGACTATGAAAATTGTACATTCACACTGAAGGCATCAAAACTATAAATTAACACATGTGGAATTATATAATTAACAAAAAAGTGTGAAACAACTGAAAATATGTCTTATATTCTAGGTTCTTCAAAGTAGCCACCTTTTGCTTTGATTACTGCTTTGCTCACTCTTGGCATTCTCTTGATGAGCTTCAAGAGGTAGTCACCGGAAATGGTCTTCCAACAATCTTAAAGGAGTTCCCAGAGATGCTTAGCACTTGTTGGCCCTTTTGACTTCACTCTGCGGTCCAGCTCACCCCAAACCATCTCGATTGGGTTCAGGTCTGGTGACTGTGGTGGCCAGGTCATCTGGCGTAGCACCCCATCACTCTTCTTCTTGGTCAAATAGCCCTTACACAGCCTGGAGGTGTGTTTGGGGTCATTGTCCTGTTGAAAAATAAATGATGGTCCAACTAAACGCAAACCGGATGGAAGAGCATGCCGCTGCAAGATGCTGTGGTAGCCATGCTGGTTCAGTATGCCTTAAATTTTGAATAAATCCCCAACAGTGTCACCAGCAAAGCACCCCCACACCATCACACCTCCTCCTCCATGCTTCACGGTGGGAACCAGGCATGTAGAGTCCATCCGTTCACCTTTTCTGCGTCACACAAAGACACAGTGGTTGGAACCAAAGATCTCAAATTTGGACTCATCAGACCAAAGCACAGATTTCCACTGGTCTAATGTCCATTCCTTGTGTTCTTTAGCCCAAATAAGTCTCTTCTGCTTGTTGCCTGTCCTTAGCAGTGGTTTCCTTGCAGCTATTTTACCATGAAGGCCTGCTGCACAAAGTCTCCTCTTAACAGTTGTTGAAGAGATGTGTCTGCTTCTAGAACTCTGTGTGGCATTGACCTGGTCTCTAATCAGAGCTGCTGTTAACCTGCGATTTCTGAGGCTGGTGACTCGGATAAACTTATCCTCAGAAGCAGAGGTGACTCTTGGTCTTCCTTTCCTGGGGCGGTCCTCATGTGAGCCAGTTTCTTTGTAGCGCTTGATGGTTTTTGCAACTGCACTTGGGGACACTTTCAAAGTTTTCCCAATTTTTCGCACTGACTGACCTTCCTTTCTTAAAGTAATGATGGCCACTCGTTTTTCTTTACTTAGCTGATTTTTTTTGCCATAATACAAATTCGAACCACTCTATTCAGTAGGACTATCAGCTGTGTATCCACCTGACTTCTGCACAACACAACTGATGGTCCCAACCCCATTTATAAGGCAAGAAATCCCACTTATTAAACCTGACAGGGCACACCTGTTAAGTGAAAACCATTTCCGGTGACTACCTCTTGAAGCTCATCAAGAGAATGCCAAGAGTGTGCAAAGCAGTCATCAAAGCAAAAGGTGGCTGCTTTGAAGAACCTAGAATATAAGACATATTTTCAGTTGTTTCACACTTTTTTGTTAAGTATATAATTCCACATGTGTTAATTCATAGTTTTGATGCCTTCAGTGTGAATGTACAATTTTCATAGTCATGAAAATACAGAAAAATCTTTAAATGAGAAGGTGTGTCCAAACTTTTGGTCTGCACTGTATCTCGAACTGAGTCTAACTCTTCTCGTTCCCGACCTGTTCATTTCTTGGAGTCTCCCGTTAATAAGGGTTCCAAGCAGTCGGGTAAACGATTTGGTCTTACCACCGTTGGAGGAGGTGTATTAAATTCTGGAACTTCTTCCTCCAAATTATTATATAATGTGTCATTATCCTTTGGTACATCTGCAGTTACTGCCAAGACGTGGGTGGACTCTGGTGCTGATGGCAATTTTTTATCATCTACGTTTGCCCAGAGGCTGCCATCCCTTTAGAGTTACTGTCAAGATCCATGAACATTAATGTTGTCAATGGTTCACTCCTGGACGCTCAAATCACCCACCAGTCGATTCCCCTCACCATGTCATTTCCTCAGGGCCACCGGGAGGTCATCTCATTTCTTATTATTCCAGGTGGATTAGACGAGGTGTTATTGGGTCTCCCCTGGTTACGTTGTCATACTCCACACATTGACTGGAATACGGGGGAAATTTCTTCCTGGAGTGAGAATTGTGCATCTCAGTGTATGGTCGCAGTCACCCGGAGGGTAGTCTCTGATCCCTCTACCATTGTGGCTTCCGGTACAGATTCTTTGTCTGTCACCAGGACCCGGGTCTTGTCAGACTATGTCAAAAGGAACTCTCAGGCAGAGAGGGTGGCTGCTGTGTCCTCTAACCAGGTTCCATCGGGGAGGACGTTTGTTTCCCCTAATCTACAGAATATGGTGCTCTCCTGGACCCATGCCCCGAAGATCGGAGCTCATCTGGGGATCAAACATACAACTAAGTCCCTTCAACGGTCCTATTGGTGGCCCCGGTGGCACCAGGACGTTAAGGACTTTGTCCTCACGTGTTCCGTCTGTGCGGGAGATAAATCTTTCCGCCAAAGTCCAGCGGGTCTTCCCCATCTGTCATCCGTGACGGACTCCACACATAGAGAGTCGGTTGTCACTTCTCGTCGTCCTGCTCCCGTATTCTATACGAGCGACAGAGTGTGGCTCACGGCTCGTAATACTAAAGTATGCGGGGAATCTGCGAGGTTTGCCCCCCCGCTTTAAAAAAGGGTACCGTGTACACTGGAGGGGTCACGGTTCTGTGAATCCCCTCTGTGACCCGGTGGACCACATTTTTGCCCCCCTGCTCATGGAGGAAAATGAGCGTCAAATGGAGGGGGATGTTAGAGGGGGGGATAATGTTAGGCGTCAGTCTGGTGCTAGATTTGGGTCCAGAATCTTCTGTGGTCTCCCATTTCGGTCCAGCTGGGGCTGATGCTGCGCAGCATCATCATCAGCCCCAACACCTAGCTGGTCCAGGAGATGTGCAGATTGCCTCCCGGGTGTTTGCGCCTCGCAATGTTAAGCATAGGTTGCAGATGGAGACAGGGCTTTTAGAGTCGAAGTCCAGGATTCTCCGCACTGAGCATGCCCGCGACCTGGCGGATCGTGATTGGTGGTTTGGCACCCACCTGACCCGGTGACTTGGCACCGCCTGATAGCGTCACCAATAGCGTGTCGGTGGGCAGGGCTTAGTCTTTAAAAGGCCTGCCCACAAACATGGCGGCGCACTCTGATCATTGAGCAGTGATGCTGGTGTGTGGACGACTCTGTTCCATGTGTAGTTTCCGCTAGGCAGGTTAGCTTCATAGAGGCAGGTTAGCTCCATAGAGGCAGGTAGCTTCGTCTAGCAGTCTGGCTCAGCCAAAGGGGTCACCTAACACCCCGAACAGCCTGCAGACGTCCTGTTCATGGCTATCGTCTGTCCGACACGTGGAGTAATACCCTGCAGTCCGGTAGCATGCCGGCTGGAGGCACGTGTACCCGTCGGCGCAGTCACACACGCATCCTAGTGCCGCCAGTGTAGTCCCTGTGTAGTTAACAGGACTACAGATAGTTTATCTCTGCCTATCTCTCGTGCTGCTAATGGAGATAGAGCGAACCGCTATACCCGTTCCTGTGTGCAGTAACACAGAAGGGTCTATCATTTAAGTTGGTTACTTTACTTTCCTCCCGGAAAGTGTTTGGCAGCAGTCCTCCATGCTGATTCGCGGACCCCGGGGTCGGTTGCATTCCATTATAATAAAGTTGTCTGCAACTGCCCTCCTAACACTCAGACACCGTCCAGATGATTAAAATATCGTCAATGAAATGATAGTAGGCCAGAGGCCTGATGGGACATGAGGCCAAAAAGTCACTTTCAAGCTTGGCCATGAAAAGATTTGCGTGCTGTGGAGCCATTTTACTTCCCATCGCTGTACCAGTTTCCTGTAGATATATGTTGTTATCAAATTCAAAGTAATTGTGGGTAAGGATGAATTCTGTAAGCTTGACCACAGAATCAGCAACAATTCCTGTATTTTCTATGAAGATGATTAATGTGTCGCATGGATTTATGTCATTCTACATCAACTAAGGAATGTGCTCCTCAGACTTGTGAGGCCATCATAACACTGGACCTAGTCACAGGACAATAAAACCTTCACACTCCTTATCTATTTACTGCTAAAATATTTATAGCCAGAACTGTTTATCGCTTCCATAATAACTCTGCTTTTCATCACCTGTCTTACCTATTGCATTTTTTGTGTGTCTTATTGTGTATAAATATGTGATTCTTCAGATTTTGTGGTATACTAGCCTGATGAAGCGACCTGCGCAGTCTCGAAAGCTTGCAATTTGTTACCATCTTTTTAGTTAGCCATTAAAATGTATCAACCACTGAGGACTCTCAAATCTAAATATTTTTCTGTTTAGAAGTGACAGTCAGTCTTTTGTCATTTATATATAGGCTCCCTGATTGAGCACTCCACCCATCAGCCCATTGCAGTTTTAATTACAGCAGGATATTACCTACTCATATAAATGTAGGCTTCAGCCTAGGAGAGGATTCACATTAGGTTAGGTTCCCAGCAAAAGGAGATTGCCCTGTCGTTGGCTATTTGCCATGCATGAATTGGCCAAATTATGTGCTAAGTATCTTCATTTTTTCCTATTACCTAGAGCAGTAATGCAATTCAAATATCATATATTTCTTGTTTACATGCTATAGCACTACAGAGTGCAACGTTATGTTTTATTACAACTGAAAGCTGTCTGATATAGTCTTGTGCTTCTCTGATCTAGTGCTGTCTGTTTATCTCCTGGTTGTTTCATTGCTACTTGGCTTTTGTTTTCTGACTATTCTTAGGGAACTTGATTTTGTTTTTTACGCGACTTCTTGGCTTTGACCCTGCTTGGCGACCATTATTGCACACCTCCGGACGGCATACTTTTCATAGGTAGCAATCCACTGGACCCCAATGTAAGTGCAGATACCTGTATAGAGGTTAAAGAATGTCGGGTTTCTTTAGAGTCTGCAAGTCAGAGTGACTTTTGCCAAGTCTGTCCGAGGTAGCGTCTTTGAACCTGTGGCCTTAGACAGATGTTACACTTATGTTACATGGGATTCTTCTATTATATTAACCCATTCTACTGCTGATGTTTGTATTCAATATGGCTACATGTTTGATATTATGAATTTGTCAGCAAAGTTTTTATCTGAGCTAACCAAAAGCAGAAGAGCGGTACATATAGTTTTGTCCATAATGTGTGTTTATTAGGCTGAAAAATGTAAATATTATTAGGACATTAATTGGTTCGAGTCTTGGTTATTCTAAATTTTTTACGTTCTACAGCAATACAAATGTCACTGATTGATACTTTCATTTCATCATGTTATGCATACACATTAAATGTTTTATCAAAGCTAAAAAGTTTTATTTGCTTCTATGCTTTTTAATCACCGCCACATCTGTACTTAATTTAGTCTGCCACGTTGATATTAATTTTCATTGCTACAAGCTGCAATGTCAGCGTACATTAACACCTGATCTATAAAGAGAACGCTAAGACCTCACTAGCAGCATTAGTCATTGCTCCTTGAGAATGCAATTCTGTTTCCATCTCTAGATCAAGTATATAATAGGCACATGCCTTGGTTTCCAATTAAACATGTGCCAAACTGCTAATGCTTGAAACCAGTGAAATATTCCACTACTAGTTTGTTTTTCACGTGGATTGACTACCATCAATAATCGCATTACCTCTTGCAAACAGTCAAAATATATTTCAGATTTCATAAAGTTGTCCAAAAGTGAAGTCAACGTGCATATGGTAATCCAAAAATGAACACAAGCTGTTTTCAATTAATTACCTTGCTGATAAAAAAGGTAAGATAATGAACAAGTAAGATGAACATTTATTTGCTTCCTATCAGTGTAGAGATTCAAAAGCAATACCAAATTTAAAGGACCACTGCACTTTCAGACAATCAGATTTCATTTGATTTTGTACTAACTGGGCAATCTACAGGTCACTTTATTAAAAATCACTGCAAACTGCCAGTCACAAGGTGTTTTCCTTCTTTCTAATTTTCTTACTTTAACCATCTTCCTGCCCTTAACTACCCCAATATTGGCCTTGCCAACCAAGACACAGTCCTGCTTCACTTCAACATTCCATCTTCTTTTATTCTACATGTGGCTTGCCAAGGGAATTTTGTGCATCATAAATATGTAACTTGAAGCTTCAGTGGCCTCAATAGAAATCCCACCTTCACACCAACCATGTGCCACTTGTAATACGATGTCTTTTATGTGACAGATGAGAATTTAGGCATTCTCTGTGCATCTGGGTCCAGGTGTGACTGCAAAATTTGCACCCTATAAAGCCAACTCCCTTAAAAGTATGTTGTATTATATGATATAACTCAAGGGTGGACAATTAATTTTTCTGAGGGGCCACATGAGAGACCATGATAGTTGTGGAGGGCTGAACCAATAGGCTGAATTTAATTTTGCTCAATATTAATATCAACATATCAATTATTATATTAATAATAATGGTATCAATATTAATTCTATCTCTTTATATCGAGCAGAATAAAGTATGCTGACATCCCCTTATATACTGTTTAAATCCCCATACAGCCCATTCGATATACCGTATGAGCCCCACACACCCTCCCCATGTTCAGCATGAGAGCCGCACAGCCTCTCTATGTCCAGCGGGAGAGCCCCACAGCCTCCCCATGTCCAGCAATAGGATCCCACAGCCTTCCCATGTCAAGCCAGAGAGCCCCACAGCCTCCCCATGTCAAGCAACAGACCCCTGCAACCTCCCCATGTCCAGCAACAGACCCCTGCAGCCTCCCCATGTCCAGGAACAGACCCCCACAGCCTCCCCATGTCCAGGAACAGACCCCCACAGCCTCCCCATATCCAGTAACAGACCCCCATAGCCTTCCCATGTCCCTCACCAGACCCCCACAGCCTCCCCATGTCCAGCAACAGACTCCCACAGCCTCACCCATGTCCAACCACAGACCCCCACAGCCTCCTTATGTCCGGACACAGACCCTCACAGCCTCCCCATGTCCAGTCACAGACCCCCACAGCCTCCCCATGTCCAGCCACAGACCCACACAGCCTCCCCATGTCCAGCCACAGACCCCCACAGCCTCCCCATGTCCAGCCACAGATCCCCACAGCCTCCCCATGTCCAGCCATAAACCCCCACAGTCTCCCCATGTCCAGCCACAGACCCTTATAGTCTCCCTGTGTCCAGCCACAGACCATCATAGTATCCCCATGCACAGCCACAAACCCTCATAGCCTCCCAATGTCCAACCAAAGACCCCCATAGTCTCCCCATGACCAGCCATACACATGAAAAAAAACACCACATATTCACCTCGCTCCCATTCCCCCGGCACTGTGCCTCTGCTCTTGACTGTCTCCGATGCGCTGACATGATGACATGACGTCATTGCGTCAGCGACTTCCAATGCAGTCAGCGGCTCAGCACGGTCCGGATGGACGATGGAGACAGTGGTAACAGCGAGCGGGCGGGCACAGTGCGGTCCGTGGGCCAATGTTTCATTCCTTCAGCTGTCTCGGTCCGTGGGCCGGACTGAAACAGCCAGAGGGCCAGATGTGGCCCGCGGGCCGCACTTTGCCCAGGTCTGATATACCTGCATAATAAAATGTTTTAGTTCTCTCCCTGTGTGTCATCACAATTTCAACAGCATCTGCATCCTTAAGATGCATATACCACTCACTAGACACAGAGAATAGAATACTGTCCAGTCCATGCATCTGAGACAAACAACAGCAGGTGCGATGATGTCACATGATCAGGCCTGCAGTGCAGAGCCCAGTCCACATACTTCACAGAGTAGAGTAGCGCATTGGGGAATGAGACTAGATGAGTATGATTTCTTTATTACTATTTTTAAAAAACAGTTCTTGTGGGGGGCAATGAGTGACATGATATTGTTTAAGGGGCTATGGGTGCATCATACTGTGTATGCAGAATCAACTGTGTTTGCCATCCTACTGTGTAGGGAGATGAGGGAGCCATCATTATGAGTAGGGGAAATTATACTTAGTGGAGAACTCTAAGAGCCGTCATTCCATTCGTGTGTGGGCCATCATACTGTATAAGTGTCTATGGGGGCCATAATTCTCTTTGTGGGGGGACCATGGGGACATCATACTGTATGGTGGCACTTTAGGGGCATCATGCTGTGGGTAGTATTATACTGCATTGAGGGTCACGGTGGGGACATCATAATGTGTTTATGGTCATGTGGTAGCATCATAATTTTGTTTGGAGAATCCTACTTTGCTGGAGTCACTATGGGGATCATTATACTGCACATTGAGAGGGGCAGGAAATTGTGGGGAAGAATTTACTGTAGGGAAACCATACTGTGTGTGGGAATAGGGCAATTTTGGTGGTATCATACTCTATAAGGTTCATGAAAAGAGTATCTAAGAGGGTAAAACACTAAGGGATTTAAGTAGCGGCATAATTACTGTGTTTATGCTGCCAGACAATAACGTGGATCCAAAGATACTGAGTGGCTATCCAGTCCATATTATGAAGCGTTAATACAGATAGCAAAGAAAGAACGATTAGGATGTTGATAATTCCTTAATATTAGAGGAAAACATATTTCCCAGCTCATATATAAATACCATGATTAAATGCCCATTTCCAGAAATCAAGTATCATAAATATTCATTATTATATCTTCATAATAAAGGATATTATTAGTGATGAGCGAGCGTGCTTGTCACTGATCGGAACTCGCCAAAGCATCACACTGCTCAATATGCTCAGCACTCGGCGAGTAATTCCAAGTTACTCGGGTGGGAGCTCGGGTCCCCGCCCTGCATGTTTGGCGCTCTTTAGAGAGCCAACAAACATGCTTGCCACGCACTGTAAAGCCGTAGCCATATTGGTTGTGATATTAAAGTGATTGACTGGCCGCATAGCATCATCGGTTCTATATAAGACCTGGTGCCACTAAGCTTGTCACAGTCTATCCCGGAAACAGGCAGAGTAGGGAGAGGTGCTGCTGTGTGAGGGACAGAATTGGCAGTGTAATAGTTAGTTATAGGTAGTGGTACTCCAGGAGTATATATATATATATATATCCATCTGAACTAACAGTCCTTCGTATGACTAATCCAGAAGCATATATTAATCCTGAAAGGCAGGAGTTAGGCAGGCAGTTTGTGACAGTGTATAGAGCACAAGAGGGTCCATTTGCATGTTCTGTCTGCTCCTGCTGTTACAGATATCCCTAGACATGGCCACAGATATCAGGGACCAGGGATTTTTTTTTTATCTTAATCCTGATTATTTGCTTAAAAAGCCATCCATATTTCACCATTTTACTGATCCATTTGCTTGTTCGCCAGAATTTTTTATTTTATTTGCATTGCTGTATTGTGGAGGCACAGAAACTTTTTTCAATGATCAGATGTGCTCCCATATGACTGCCGTAATAATTCAGAAATTTTGTGGAGCGTGACAAATATTCCACTCCATTTAATGTCAGCCAGCTGTGTTTTATTGAACCTATTGAGACTTGGTTGCTGACAAATACAATGCTATTAGGCAACTACCTGAAACCGTGGCCATCAGACGATAACCCATATGACTGCCGTAATAATGCAGAGATTTTGTGGAGTGTGCCAAATATTCCACTCCATTAAAAGTCAGCCAGCTGTGTTTTGTTGAACCAATTGACACTTAGTAGCTGATAAATACCATACTATTAGGTGACTGCCTGAAACTGTGGCCATCAGATGTGATCCCATATGACTGCCCTAATAATCCAGGAATTTTTTTGAGCGTGTAAAATATTACACTCCATTTAAGTTCTGGGTTCAAACCTATTCACAGTTGGTCGCTGACAAATAGCATATCTATGAACAATGTTGTCAGAGTATTATGCCACTTTTATGGACTGGCAATGAAAAAAATATAAAAAACCGGATAAAATAGAAAAAATGTTAAGAAACATTTTTTTTCAGTTTAATACCTTGTATATAAGGCCAAAGAAATAAAAAAAAGTTATGGAGTGTGGAAGACATTTATGTGACCAGAATGAGCACTCATCTGGAGCTGATGATACCACCTAGTACCTGTCCCTATTGTAAATGCATCTAACAGCATTATCAATAGGGAATAGAATAGATTTAACACTTTTTTGGGCAGCACCAGCTGCACATAGTATAAGGCAATAATATCTGGCTGGATCGGTGTAATAAGCACTCCTTACTGCGATACCTCAACCGTAAAGGAATTTCAGATAAGACAGTTAATATTCAAGAATATAGAATCTATTTGAATTTTCCTTCCCATTATTAATGAGTAGGACTCCTATACTGTTATAGCATATGCAGCAATTTCAAGGGCTGCCAAACATTACACCAATACACGTTTGAAGAGATGTCAAAAAAATAAAAATAAATAAAAACACAATAGGATCTTTCTTTAGTATAAAAACCAGACTTGCCAATGTAACCTCAATGTAATCACATTGTTCAGCTCCTGCACCTCCTCCTCCTCCTCTTGTTCTACCTCAATCTCCGAAATGACCACATCAGTCACAAGATGGAAGCACTGGAGCACTGCCTCGACCAAGCGGCAGCAGGCTGTGCTGAAGAAAATATGCTTATTAGTGATGAGCAAGCATGCTCGCTACTGCTCGGTGCTCGCCCGAGCATCTCACTGCTCAAGATGCTCGGCGCTCGCCGAGTATTTCCGGGGTTGCTCGGCGGAAGCTCGGGTCCCCTCCCTGCATGTTTGGCGCTCTTTAGAGCACCAGTCAACATGCAGGGATTGCCTGCCATTCATTGTAATGCCGCAGCCATGGTGGTTGTGGCATTACAGTGATTGGCTGGCCGCACAGCGTCATCAGGTCTATATCAGACCTGGCGCCGCCATGCTCGTCACAGTCACTCAAGAATCAGACAGAGTAGGGAGAGGTGCTTCTGCGTCAGGGAGAGATTTGCTTGTGTATTAGGTAGTGTAGGGAGAAAAACCGTACATTATACATATCCATCTTAACAAACAGTCCTTTTGAGGACTAACTAATCCATCTGCAGAGATATCAGGCAGGCAGTGTATATAGGCAGGCTGGCAGGGTATGTAGCAGACTGCAGTGCATACAGCACAAGAGGCTCCATTCCAATTCTGCCTTCTGCTGCTGTTAGATATTTCTATACAAAGGCCAGGAATACTTTTTTTTGGATCTTAATCCTCATTATTTGCTTAAAAAGCAATCCAGAGAACAGAGTTTTTCTGCCCCATTTGCTTGTTGGCACTGCAGAATACAGCCAGGTCCTTTTCATATTACAGCGCTAGAAATCCAGCTATTTAAAACTGTGTTTTCAATGTCAAAAGAATCACATATACGTTGTCAGAAAAAACTACCATTTCTGACCTCCATTAAAAATTTCCTTTAGTGTGTCAGTGAAGCAATTCACACCAGTTTGCTGTTCAAACTAGTCACTTACAGGCCAGGTATTTAAAACTCTGTTTTCTCTGCTACACGGATCACATATACGTTGTCAGAAAATACTGCAATTTCTGGCCTCCATTAAAAATTTGTTTCAGTGTGTCAGTGAAGCAATTCCAACCAGTTTGCTGTTCAAACTACTTACATACAGGCCAGTTATTTAAAACTCTGTTTTCTCAGTCACACGGATCACATATAAGTTCGCTCCAAACTCAGTCATTTGTAGTGAGCGTGGAAGATACTGTCCTCCATTTAAAATGGGCCAGGCACGTGGCAAGGGATGGGGAACTGGACTTGATGGTAATGGTGCATGCAGAGGCCGAGGACAAGGCCGTGGGCAAGCTGAAATTGTGCCACAACAAACACCCACATCTTCTTGCCTGACTAATGGGAATTTGTCGTTACTGTGGCCCTGCTCTATGTCTCTTTAAATTGCTAGTGGGGTTTTTCCTAAATTTGGTCAGCCGTTAGACTCACTGCATACCCTATAACTGTATAGCAGACCCTCTCCTTTCTAACAGGAACATGTCGTACTTCTTACTGTGGCCCTGCTGTATGTGTCTTTAAATTCTTAGTGGAGTTTTTCCCAAATTTTGGCAGCCCTTGCAGTCACAGCATGGGCATTACCACTATAGGAGACCCGCTCCTTTATAATGTGTCTTTAATTTCTTAGTGGGGTTTTTCCTAAATTTGTTCAGCCGTTGGACTCACTGCATACCCTATAATTGTATAGCAGACTCTATCCTTTCTAATGGGAATTTGTCGTTACTGTGGCCCTGCTCTGTGTGTCTTTAGTTTCTTAGTGGGGTTTATCCTAAATTTGGTCAGCCGTTGGACTCACTGCATACCCTTTAACTGTATAGCAGACTCTATCCTTTCTAATGGGAATTTGTCGTTACTATGGCCCTGCTCTATGTGTCTTTAATTTCTTAGTGGGGTTTTTCCTAAATTTGGTCAGCCGTTTGATGCACTGCATACCCTATAACTGTATAGCAGACTCTCTCCTTTCTAATGTGAATTTGTCATTACTGTGGGCCTGCTCTATGTGTCTTTAGTTTCTTAGTGGTGTTTTTTCTAAATTTGGTCATCCGTTGGACTCACTGCATACCCTTTAACTGTATAGCAGACTCTCTCCTTTCTAATGGGAACTGTTAGAACCTTGCTCTTAGGTTTTTTCTATTGTTGGTCACATGACCTTGTTTGGCCTATTTAGTCCTGCTCCGCCCTTCTGGCTTTGCTGGACTTCATTGTATATCTACTTTCTAGCTAGCCTGTGCTCTGTATCTAACTCTGTTAGTTTGCTTGGTCTACGGACCTCTATGTTCTATATATTTTGTTTGTTCGTCTGTCTGCTACTATTTCTGTTAGGAGGTGTCCCATTTTCCTCCCAGTCCTTAGTACTTGTAGGGATTCCTTCCCCACATCTATAGGTCTCCGTACAGACTAGCTTAGGACTTTAGCAGGTCTGATCGCAGGATCAGGTCCCCTGTTACATCGTAGGGATTAAGCTGAGTTCTATCGTAGGGACAGATCTCCTCTCTTTCCTTAGCTCTGGTAGCAGAAGATAACAGTAAGTCCAGCCCAGCAAATGCTCTAAGGAAAGATTTTTTCTGTTCCATCATGTTGTCGGTTCTGGATTTGGCTAAACAACTGCAGGGACTCTCTTTGGAGGTGACTGAGCTCCGTCAGCACGTGAGTAACTGTCCTGGAGCACATTTCTTGGAGCCTAAGGTACGTTTGCCGGATTTATTTTTTGGTGAACACAGAGAATTTTTTTCATTTAAAAATGCTTGCTTATTGTATTTTCGTTTGAGACCCAAGTCCTCTGGGGATGATTCCCAGCGCGTAGGGTTTATAATGTCACTTTTGCGCAAAGAGCCTCAGGAGTGGGCCTTTTCTTTGCAACCTAGTGATACATGCTTCAGTTCAGTGGATAGTTTTTTTTCTGCTTTGGGACTATTATATGATGATCCTGACCGTGTCTCATCAGCTGAGACTGAGTTAAGACGTTTGAGACAGGGATCAGGTAATGTGGAAAAATATTGTACTCATTTCCGTTGATGGTCTACTCAAACAGGGTGGAACGATTCTGCTCTGAAAAGTCTATTTCTTGCTGGGCTCAGTGAAATGGTTAAAGACCTGCTAATTGCTTATCCTACACCTGAAGATTTGCAACAGGCTATGCAATTAGCTATACGGGTGGATAGGAGACTGTGTGCAAGGGTTAATGAGAGCAAATCCTCTGCTTTGTCAGTTTCTGGTTATGAGAATGTGTGTACTAACAGTGGTGAATCGATGGAGATTGGAGTGATGGCACCTCGCTCTCAAGAAAAAGATCGCAGATTTTCTGAAGGCTTGTGTTTCTATTGCGGAAAATCTGGTCATTTGATTAAGGACTGTGAGCTTCGTATCAAGAAAGAAAAAAAAATGGTCAGTCATGCCCGTATTGCCTGTTTAAATTCCAAGAGTGTATTTTTAGCTGCTTCCACGATTGCTCAGGAAAAATTAATGGAATTTCGGGTGTTTGTTGATTGTGGGTCTACTCTGAATGTTATTGATGGGGGATTCTTGGAAAGACTCAATTTAAAACCCGAACTTTTATCATCCCCCATTGCTGTGGTTTCTGTGGATGGTTCCCCTTTGAAGAATATTACTCTCAAGGTCTGTGAATTTCCTCTCACTATTAATGGCGTTCACCATGAGAAATTGGATTTGGTAGTGTTGAATAACTTGCCTTCTCCAGTAATATTGGGATTGCCCTGGTTAAAATTTCACAATCCTGTACTGGATTGGTCTACCAGTGAAATTAAATCCTGGAGCCATAAATGTTATGATAAGTGTTGTAACGGGCGTATTGCAGCTTTGGATAGGGGAGAATTGCCTGTTCCTATTCAGGATTTTTGGAGAGTTTTTTCTGAGAAGGAATCACAGGTTTTGCCTCCCCATAGAGACTATGATTGTTCTATTGAATTTGTCCCTGGAGCGACTCTTCCTAAAAGTCGTTTATTTAACCTTACTATTCCTGAGAGAAAGGCTTTGGAGGAATACATAAAGACAAGTTTGGCCGCCGGTCACATTAGGCCCTCTAAGTCTCCTGTGGCGGTTGGATTTTTTTTTGTAAAAAAAAAGGACGGCGGTTTACGTCCTTGTCTGGATTTTCGTGAGATTAACAAAATTACTGTACGCAATCCTTACCCACTGCCATTGATTCCTGATCTGTTTAACCAGTTAATGGGGGCCAAGTGGTTCTCTAAAATTGACCTTAAGGGGGCATACAATCTGTTGCTCATGAAGGAGGGTGATGAATGGAAGACTGCTTTTAACACTCCTGTGGGTCATTTTGAGAATCTGGTTATGCCTTTTGGTCTTACTAATGCTCCTGCATTTTTTCAGAATCTTATTAATGACATCCTTAGACCTTTGATCGGCAAAAATGTGGTTGTGTATTTGGATGACATTTTGATTTATTCGCCGGATTTGGAGTCTCATTGGCGGAGCGTACGTGAGGTATTACAGTTATTAATGGACAATTCGCTTTTTGCTAAGCTGGAGAAATGTGAGTTCGCTGTACAGAGAATTAGTTTTTTGGGCTACATTATCTCCAGCAAAGGTTTTGAGATGGACCCGGTTAAAGTTCAAGCTGTACAGGAATGGCCTAGGCCTATTGGTTTGAAATCGATACAGAGGTTTTTAGGTTTTGCCAATTATTACAGAAAATTCATAAAAAAATTTTCTAGTATTGTCAAACCTCTGACCGATCTCACCAGGAAAGGTGCTGATGCGGTTCAGTGGTCTTCTGAGGCCATTGAAGCTTTTGTGTATCTCAAAGAGAGGTTCACCTCTGCTCCCATCCTTATGCAGCCTGATGTGACTAAGCCGTTTTTGGTTGAGGTTGATGCTTCCGCTGTGGGGGTTGGCGCAGTATTGTCTCAGGATAACGGGGATGGATTACATCCCTGTGCCTTTTTTTCAAAAAATTTTTCGGAGACTGAACTGAATTACGATATTGGTAATCGGGAATTATTGGCTATTAAACTCGCATTTGAACACTGGCGCCACTTCTTGGAAGGTGCGGAATTTCCCGTTCACGTTCTTACGGATCATAAAAATCTGATATATCTTGATGCTGCTAAGCGCCTGAATGCCCGTCAGGCTAGGTGGGCACTGTTTTTCTCGCGGTTTAATTTCTCCGTTACTTACATCCCTGGTACTAAGAATGTTAAGGCGGATGCCTTGTCTCGCAGTTTTTCTCCCATAGTCGGTGCTGAGAAAGAGGAGAACATTTTACAAGAAGGTGTTGTGATAGCTGCTTTGGACTCCGTTTTGGAAGATGAGATTCTTAAAGCACAGGAGAATGCCCCATCTAACACTCCTCATGGGAGGTTGTTTGTGCCTGGGACCTTTAGGAGAGATTTGTTTGTTGAGTGTCACGAATCTCGGTTGGCAGGTCATCCCGGAATCTCTGAGACCAAGAGACTGGTGGGTCGCAGTTTTTGGTGGCCTGGATGGCAGAAGGAAGTCATTAAGTGGGTGCGTCAATGTACTATATGTGCTAGATCTAAGTCCTCACATACTCCTGCTGCGGGGTTGCTTCGTCCTTTGGAGGTTCCCAGTGCTCCTTGGACACATTTGGCTATGGACTTTATAACTGACCTTCCCCCCTCTGAGGGTTTTACTGTCATCTGGGTGGTCGTGGACCGTTTTAGCAAGATGTGTCACTTGGTTCCCTTCGTCAAACTGCCCTGCGCTAAAACTCTCGCTAAGGCCATTGTCAAGGAAATTGTCAGACTTCATGGCGTTCCTACTGACATTGTTTCTGATAGGGGTCCTCAGTTCGTGGCTCGTTTTTGGCGTGCCTTTTGTGACAGGTTGGGAGTTCATTTGTCGTTCTCGTCCGGATATCATCCTGAATCTAATGGCCAGACAGAAAGTAAAAACCAGGATGTTGAGCAGTTCTTGCGTGGTTTTGTGGCAGACAATCAAGAGTGGTGGTCTGAATTTCTGCCACTTGCTGAATTTGCTCTGAACAATCATACATCTTCTTCTGCTGGTTGTTCGCCTTTTTTTTGTTGTTCTGGGAGACATCCGTCGTTTGGGTCGTTCTCCAAGTTGGGATCTGCCGTGCCTGAGGAGGAGAATTTTTCCGGTGATTTGGAGAGAGTTTGGACGGATGTGCGTGGTAATCTTCAGGAGGCCAACAGAAAATCTAAAGACTACTTTGATAGGAAACGACAGGAGGTTTTGTTCGCTGTTGGTGACATGGTTTGGTTGTCCTCTAGGAATCTGCGGTTGAGGATTCCTTCTAAGAATTTGGGTCCCAAGTTTGTAGGGCCCTTTAAGGTGCTTCAGGTTGTCAACCAATCTGCGGTTAGGTTGGAGGTTCCTACCTCCTGGAGAATTAATCCGGTATTTCATGTCTCTCTGTTGAAAAAAGCTGTTGCATCGGATTGTGACACCTCTGCCTCTGTTCCTCCGGTGGTGGAGGACGGGGAATATGAAATTTCTCGCATCCTTAACTCTAGACAGTATAGAGGTAGTTTGCAGTATCTTGTGGCCTGGAAAGGTTTCGGACCCGAGGATAACTCTTGGGTGAGGTCGGATGATGTTTCCGCGTCCAGACTTATCAGAGCGTTTCACAGGAGATTTCATGATAAGCCTGGTCCTAGGGGATCCGGAGGATCCTCTTAGAAGAGGGGGTACTGTTAGAACCTTGCTCTTAGGTTTTTTCTATTGTTGGTCACATGACCTTGTTTGGCCTATTTAGTCCTGCTCCGCCCTTCTGGCTTTGCTGGACTTCGTTGTATATCTACTTTCTAGCTAGCCTGTGCTCTGTATCTAACTCTGTTAGTTTGCTTGGTCTACGGACCTCTATGTTCTATATATTTTGTTTGTTCGTCTGTCTGCTACTATTTCTGTTAGGAGGTGTCCCATTTTCCTCCCAGTCCTTAGTACTTGTAAGGATTCCTTCCCCACATCTATAGGTCTCCGTACAGACTAGCTTAGGACTTTAGCAGGTCTGATGGCAGGATCAGGTCCCCTGTTACATCGTAGGGATTAATCTGAGTTCTATCGTAGGGACAGATCTCCTCTCTTTCCTTAGCTCTGGTAGCAGAACATAACAGGAACATGTCGTACTCGTTACTGTGGCCCTGCTCTATGTGTCTTTCAGAGTCCCTCCATCATCAAGGAAACAGGATGTGTCTGATGATGTGTCACACACCACATTGCCAGATAAGATTGTAAAATGTTAAAATGACATTTCCCGGTGAATGCATTTGCCTTAAAAAATAACGTAAAAAAAAAAAACAGTAGGATCATTCTTTAGTATAAAAACAGAGTTGCCAATGTTACCTCAATGTAATCACATTGTTCAGCTCCTGCACCTCCTCCTCCATCTCTGAAATGACCACATAAGTCACAAGCTGAAAGCACTGCAGCACTGCCTTGGCCAAGCGGTAACAGGCTGTGCTGAAGATAAAATGCTTAATGCTTAGGTGACAAACCGCCCAGCGCTGCAGAATTGTTGAGAGCTATAACACAGCAGCTTGATCTGTGGCTCTCACCAGCCAGGCATGGTCGTGTGTGACAATGGGCGGAACCTGAGCTAAATAATATGGCCGTGGTGAAATACAGCTTCCACTGAGAAGCTGTTTCAGATTGAAAAACTTTGTGCCCACCAGAGGATTTGATTCTGAGGGCTCACCTTTCTCCCCCGCTCAAGAGCCCCATAGCAGCTGCAAAGTTAGCGCTATCATGAACTCTCCTGATGTAGAAGCCAGGGCACACGAGAGGATTCTCTGGTTGGACCGTCCAACCCTGCTAAGAAGCAGTCCAGGCTAAGAAAAGTGTGTGGGAAGGTTCCCAGACACTTTATGGCTGTTTTTTTAATGAGCTGGAAACACACGCAAACACGGGGAGAACATACAAAATCCCTGCAGATGTTGTCCTTGCTGGGATTTGAACCCAGGATCCCAGCGCTGCAAGGCTTCACTACTAACCACTGATCCAATGTGCTGCCGTTCACCCTGTGATTTCTAACAGGCTGGAGAAACTTGCACGTACTGCCACTCTATCTTCAGCTCCGTTGTGAGAAATGTATTTGGGCAGCCACTCAATCTACCAAATAAAATTCCTGAGAAGGAAATTGGGGAAGGCTTCACTACTGGTACTGGGGGCAATGCTAATACCATGGCGTCGTACCATAGTTTACTGGAAATATTCCAGGCTGGTAGGAGGCAAGCAGATTCCTACAGAAAAGTACCAGCAGTAATGTTCAGGGACCCGTGCTTGTAGAAGGCGGAGACAACACCAGGAGAAATAGTGGTGGCTGGGGACCGAGTATGGACACGAGGCATGAGGTTGTGAAAATCTTCCGCCTCCATGAGCCTAAAAGGCCACATTTCAAGTGAAAGCAGCTTTATAGGACTTCCTGGGAGAAATGACAGCTGGAGTAGATATGGTTTCCCAAGTCCTTTCACCAAGCTAAAGAATATGGCTGTGGTGAAATACAACTCAGCAAAAAAAGCTGTGGACTGGCTCCGTACCATCCCTGGCCACATTCACCTGTCCACGTGTTTGTGGTTAGAAGGTCCTTCCCAGTAATTGCTCTGGGGAGGGCACAGGTAATGTTGTGGGACCCGTGCTTTTGGAAGGCGGAGACGACATCGGGAGAAACAGTGTCGGCTGGGGACCGAGTATGGACACCCGGCCGCCGCCGGCATGAGGTTATGAAAAGCTTCCGCCTCCACGAGCCTAAAAGGCCACCTTTCAAGTGCAAGCAGCTGTCAAATTTGGCAGTATAGTATTGCAGCCTGTGGGTGGGTGGCTGGCTGCATACTTGCACTTGCATTCCAAGGAATGGGGTAGGGACAACAGAACGCTGCACTGGGACAAGGACATGGACGGTGATTGTTGCTAGTCTGCAATGACAGATGCATGGCGGGAGGCATCTTCGCATGTGCCAAGGATCACTTATGATGGGCACACTTTTAGGCAGTGACCTGGGAGTCAGAGATGCTTCCAGAGGTCTTCCCCATGCTGTTCTCATGTCTTTTCAGCACTGTATGCATGTGTCTGATGTGTCACACACCACATGGCCAGATAAAGTTGTAAAATGTTAAAATGACATTTCCTGGTGAATGCATTTGTCTTGGTTGAAAGCAATGCAAAAGTGCAAAAACGCATCAAAAACGCTACGTGTGAACATAGCCCAAGGTGTGGAGGAGTATTTTTGATTTTGGTTATTTATTTTGCCTTATACACAAGTCATTACCCTGGAATGGATGTTCCTTAACATGTTTCCCAGAAAAATCCATTTTGGTTTCATTTTTGTATGTTTTATTGTGAGTCCGTAAATGTGGCGTAATACCTCTGACAACGTTGTTGACAGCAGTGATCTGGGAGTCAGAGATGCTTCCAAAAGTCTTCCACATGCTTTTCACATGTCATTTGAGCACTGTTCCCATCTATTTGGGCAATTTTTAGGCCCTCTGCAGACCGCCGGGGGGAGCCGCCTGAAAAATGCTTGAGTTTCCCATAGACTTACATTGGGCTCGTTGCTTGGGTCGAGCACCCGAGTATTCCAATTTGCTCGACCCGAGCAACGAGTATCCGAGCATTTTACTGCTCGCTCTTCACTAATGATTATGCTTAGATGACAAACCGCTCAATGCTGCAGAGTTGCTAAAAGCTGTAACTCAGCAGGCAGATTTTTGTCTCTCACCGCTGAACATGCAGGCATTTGACAATGTTCGGCGAATATTCGACAATTACATTGGAGAATATTACAAAAACGGCGATTGTAATCCAAAACGAATACTGAAATATTCGCTCGTCTCTAATCAGAAACACCCCTAAAAAAATTATGTGGGCATGGCATGATGGTCACCCTGGTGATATGGTGATGGGGAAGGAGGAGAAGGGGATGGGCGACATAAAACAGAACAATTCCTGAAGCGTATACCTATGTCTGGGTTTGAAGGCTTGCATAGGAATAGATTCCCCCCAAAAAAACACTGGATTTGAGTTTCTGTTCCGATTCTATCATCCGATGGTGTTAAGAAGTCTGGCCTGATCCAGGTCTTGCAAAAAAGAAGCAAGACAAAAATATATCTCATACCCTACCATAATTATATATAAATGTAAAGCAAAATTGCATAATAAATATAGGGTACTTAGTGAACTATTTTTGATCAAAAAAAGTATACAAGCCGTCCCACCAGCGGCAAGGTGACCCTAAATTGGGACGGTACCTATACTGCCTATATTAAAAACCTTACTGTATATCAAAGTTGAAGTAATGCATATAAAAGGGTAGACAAATAGGACCGGGTCCCAACTCCAGACCACCTAGGCCCGTGGTAAGCTACATATATACCAATCAGCTCAACAAAGGGCATGCCACACCCTTAAATTGCACAGAATGCAAACAAGTCAAAAAACCAGACAATGTGAACTGAGGTCTAAGATGGCAGACATACAAGAAACAGAGGCATGTTCACACTAGCAAAAAAGAAGCAAGACAAAAATATATCTCATACCCTACCATAATTATATATAAATGTAAAGCAAAATTGCATAATAAATATAGGGTACTTAGTGAACTATTTTTGATCAAAAAAAGTATACAAGCCGTCCCACCAGCGGCAAGGTGACCCTAAATTGGGACGGTACCTATACTGCCTATATTAAAAACCTTACTGTATATCAAAGTTGAAGTAATGCATATAAAAGGGTAGACAAATAGGACCGGGTCCCAACTCCAGACCACCTAGGCCCGTGGTAAGCTACATATATACCAATCAGCTCAACAAAGGGCATGCCACACCCTTAAATTGCACAGAATGCAAACAAGTCAAAAAACCAGACAATGTGAACTGAGGTCTAAGATGGCAGACATACAAGAAACAGAGGCATGTTCACACTAGCAAAAAAGAAGCAAGACAAAAATATATCTCATACCCTACCATAATTATATATAAATGTAAAGCAAAATTGCATAATAAATATAGGGTACTTAGTGAACTATTTTTGATCAAAAAAAGTATACAAGCCGTCCCACCAGCGGCAAGGTGACCCTAAATTGGGACGGTACCTATACTGCCTATATTAAAAACCTTACTGTATATCAAAGTTGAAGTAATGCATATAAAAGGGTAGACAAATAGGACCGGGTCCCAACTCCAGACCACCTAGGCCCGTGGTAAGCTACATATATACCAATCAGCTCAACAAAGGGCATGCCACACCCTTAAATTGCACAGAATGCAAACAAGTCAAAAAACCAGACAATGTGAACTGAGGTCTAAGATGGCAGACATACAAGAAACAGAGGCATGTTCACACTAGCAAAAAAGAAGCAAGACAAAAATATATCTCATACCCTACCATAATTATATATAAATGTAAAGCAAAATTGCATAATAAATATAGGGTACTTAGTGAACTATTTTTGATCAAAAAAAGTATACAAGCCGTCCCACCAGCGGCAAGGTGACCCTAAATTGGGACGGTACCTATACTGCCTATATTAAAAACCTTACTGTATATCAAAGTTGAAGTAATGCATATAAAAGGGTAGACAAATAGGACCGGGTCCCAACTCCAGACCACCTAGGCCCGTGGTAAGCTACATATATACCAATCAGCTCAACAAAGGGCATGCCACACCCTTAAATTGCACAGAATGCAAACAAGTCAAAAAAACAGACAATGTGAACTGAGGTCTAAGATGGCAGACATACAAGAAACAGAGGCATGTTCACACTAGCAAAAAAGAAGCAAGACAAAAATATATCTCATACCCTACCATAATTATATATAAATGTAAAGCAAAATTGCATAATAAATATAGGGTACTTAGTGAACTATTTTTGATCAAAAAAAGTATACAAGCCGTCCCACCAGCGGCAAGGTGACCCTAAATTGGGACGGTACCTATACTGCCTATATTAAAAACCTTACTGTATATCAAAGTTGAAGTAATGCATATAAAAGGGTAGACAAATAGGACCGGGTCCCAACTCCAGACCACCTAGGCCCGTGGTAAGCTACATATATACCAATCAGCTCAACAAAGGGCATGCCACACCCTTAAATTGCACAGAATGCAAACAAGTCAAAAAACCAGACAATGTGAACTGAGGTCTAAGATGGCAGACATACAAGAAACAGAGGCATGTTCACACTAGCAAAAAAGAAGCAAGACAAAAATATATCTCATACCCTACCATAATTATATATAAATGTAAAGCAAAATTGCATAATAAATATAGGGTACTTAGTGAACTATTTTTGATCAAAAAAAGTATACAAGCCGTCCCACCAGCGGCAAGGTGACCCTAAATTGGGACGGTACCTATACTGCCTATATTAAAAACCTTACTGTATATCAAAGTTGAAGTAATGCATATAAAAGGGTAGACAAATAGGACCGGGTCCCAACTCCAGACCACCTAGGCCCGTGGTAAGCTACATATATACCAATCAGCTCAACAAAGGGCATGCCACACCCTTAAATTGCACAGAATGCAAACAAGTCAAAAAACCAGACAATGTGAACTGAGGTCTAAGATGGCAGACATACAAGAAACAGAGGCATGTTCACACTAGCAAAAAAGAAGCAAGACAAAAATATATCTCATACCCTACCATAATTATATATAAATGTAAAGCAAAATTGCATAATAAATATAGGGTACTTAGTGAACTATTTTTGATCAAAAAAAGTATACAAGCCGTCCCACCAGCGGCAAGGTGACCCTAAATTGGGACGGTACCTATACTGCCTATATTAAAAACCTTACTGTATATCAAAGTTGAAGTAATGCATATAAAAGGGTAGACAAATAGGACCGGGTCCCAACTCCAGACCACCTAGGCCCGTGGTAAGCTACATATATACCAATCAGCTCAACAAAGGGCATGCCACACCCTTAAATTGCACAGAATGCAAACAAGTCAAAAAACCAGACAATGTGAACTGAGGTCTAAGATGGCAGACATACAAGAAACAGAGGCATGTTCACACTAGCAAAAAAGAAGCAAGACAAAAATATATCTCATACCCTACCATAATTATATATAAATGTAAAGCAAAATTGCATAATAAATATAGGGTACTTAGTGAACTATTTTTGATCAAAAAAAGTATACAAGCCGTCCCACCAGCGGCAAGGTGACCCTAAATTGGGACGGTACCTATACTGCCTATATTAAAAACCTTACTGTTTATCAAAGTTGAAGTAATGCATATAAAAGGGTAGACAAATAGGACCGGGTCCCAACTCCAGACCACCTAGGCCCGTGGTAAGCTACATATATACCAATCAGCTCAACAAAGGGCATGCCACACCCTTAAATTGCACAGAATGCAAACAAGTCAAAAAAACCAGACAATGTGAACTGAGGTCTAAGATGGCAGACATACAAGAAACAGAGGCATGTTCACACTAGCAAAAAAGAAGCAAGACAAAAATATATCTCATACCCTACCATAATTATATATAAATGTAAAGCAAAATTGCATAATAAATATAGGGTACTTAGTGAACTATTTTTGATCAAAAAAAGTATACAAGCCGTCCCACCAGCGGCAAGGTGACCCTAAATTGGGACGGTACCTATACTGCCTATATTAAAAACCTTACTGTATATCAAAGTTGAAGTAATGCATATAAAAGGGTAGACAAATAGGACCGGGTCCCAACTCCAGACCACCTAGGCCCGTGGTAAGCTACATATATACCAATCAGCTCAACAAAGGGCATGCCACACCCTTAAATTGCACAGAATGCAAACAAGTCAAAAAACCAGACAATGTGAACTGAGGTCTAAGATGGCAGACATACAAGAAACAGAGGCATGTTCACACTAGCAAAAAAGAAGCAAGACAAAAATATATCTCATACCCTACCATAATTATATATAAATGTAAAGCAAAATTGCATAATAAATATAGGGTACTTAGTGAACTATTTTTGATCAAAAAAAGCATACAAGCCGTCCCACCAGCGGCAAGGTGACCCTAAATTGGGACGGTACCTATACTGCCTATATTAAAAACCTTACTGTATATCAAAGTTGAAGTAATGCATATAAAAGGGTAGACAAATAGGACCGGGTCCCAACTCCAGACCACCTAGGCCCGTGGTAAGCTACATATATACCAATCAGCTCAACAAAGGACATGCCACACCCTTAAATTGCACAGAATGCAAACAAGTCAAAAAACCAGACAATGTGAACTGAGGTCTAAGATGGCAGACTTACAAGAAACAGAGATCAAAAATAGTTCACTAAGTACCCTATATTTATTATGCAATTTTGCTTTACATTTATATATAATTATGGTAGGGTATGAGATATATTTTTGTCTTGCTTCTTTTTTGCTAGTGTGAACATGCCTCTGTTTCTTGTATGTCTGACATCTTAGACCTCAGTTCACATTGTCTGGTTTTTTGACTTGTTTGCATTCTGTGCAATTTAAGGGTGTGGCATGCCCTTTGTTGAGCTGATTGGTATATATGTAGCTTACCACGGGCCTAGGTGGTCTGGAGTTGGGACCCGGTCCTATTTGTCTACCCTTTATATGCATTACTTCAACTTTGATATACAGTAAGGTTTTTAATATAGGCAGTATAGGTACCGTCCCAATTTAGGGTCACCTTGCCGCTGGTGGGACGGCTTGTATACTTTTTTTGATCAAAAATAGTTCACTAAGTACCCTATATTTATTATGCAATTTTGCTTTACATTTATATATAATTATGGTAGGGTATGAGATATATTTTTGTCTTGCTTCTTTTTTGCTAGTGTGAACATGCCTCTGTTTCTTGTATGTCTGCCATCTTAGACCTCAGTTCACATTGTCTGGTTTTTTGACTTGTTTGCATTCTGTGCAATTTAAGGGTGTGGCATGCCCTTTGTTGAGCTGATTGGTATATATGTAGCTTACCACGGGCCTAGGTGGTCTGGAGTTGGGACCCGGTCCTATTTGTCTACCCTTTTATATGCATTACTTCAACTTTGATATACAGTAAGGTTTTTAATATAGGCAGTATAGGTACCGTCTGAATTTAGGGTCACCTTGCCGCTGGTGGGACGGCTTGTATACTTTTTTTTGATCAAAAATAGTTCACTAAGTACCCTATATTTATTATGCAATTTTGCTTTACATTTATATATAATTATGGTAGGGTATGAGATATATTTTTGTCTTGCTTCTTTTTTGCTAGTGTGAACATGCCTCTGTTTCTTGTATGTCTGCCATCTTAGACCTCAGTTCACATTGTCTGGTTTTTTGACTTGTTTGCATTCTGTGCAATTTAAGGGTGTGGCATGCCCTTTGTTGAGCTGATTGGTATATATGTAGCTTACCACGGGCCTAGGTGGTCTGGAGTTGGGACCCGGTCCTATTTGTCTACCCTTTTATATGCATTACTTCAACTTTGATATACAGTAAGGTTTTTAATATAGGCAGTATAGGTACCGTCCCAATTTAGGGTCACCTTGCCGCTGGTGGGACGGCTTGTATACTTTTTTTGATCAAAAATAGTTCACTAAGTACCCTATATTTATTATGCAATTTTGCTTTACATTTATATATAATTATGGTAGGGTATGAGATATATTTTTGTCTTGCTTCTTTTTTGCTAGTGTGAACATGCCTCTGTTTCTTGTATGTCTGCCATCTTAGACCTCAGTTCACATTGTCTGGTTTTTTGACTTGTTTGCATTCTGTGCAATTTAAGGGTGTGGCATGCCCTTTGTTGAGCTGATTGGTATATATGTAGCTTACCACGGGCCTAGGTGGTCTGGAGTTGGGACCCGGTCCTATTTGTCTACCCTTTTATATGCATTACTTCAACTTTGATATACAGTAAGGTTTTTAATATAGGCAGTATAGGTACCGTCCCAATTTAGGGTCACCTTGCCGCTGGTGGGACGGCTTGTATACTTTTTTTGATCAAAAATAGTTCACTAAGTACCCTATATTTATTATGCAATTTTGCTTTACATTTATATATAATTATGGTAGGGTATGAGATATATTTTTGTCTTGCTTCTTTTTTGCTAATGTGAACATGCCTCTGTTTCTTGTATGTCTGCCATCTTAGACCTCAGTTCACATTGTCTGGTTTTCTGATCCAGGTCTTGTCTATTTTGATATGAGTCAGCTTGTCAGCATTGTCAGTTGACAGGCGGATGTGCCTATCAGTTATATCAGTTATAATGTCCCCGGCGGCACTAAAGACCATGTCTGACAAAACGCTAGCGGCCAAGACATCCAAGGAGTAGAGATACAGTTCATTTCACATGTCCAGCTTGGATACCCAACAGTTTTAAGGCACAGAGAGAAATCAGAGAGGATGCTGGTATGGTCGCCAAGGTAGTCCTTCAGCATCTTCCAAAACTTTTCCGCCCTTGCCAAAGTACCCCTTGTATCAGGGCCTGAACGCTGGGAGGGTCTGAGAAAACTGTCCCAGACCTTTGATAGCGCTCTCCTGCCTCTGCCGCTTCTGGTTTGTGTCTTCCTTGCTTGTATTCCTTCGTTGTCCAATGAAGTGTCTGTGACCTCTGCCGCCAGCGTTTTCAGCTGGGAATTTTTTTTTTATAATTCTTGAACAAGAGCCTGAACTTAATATCTCCAAAAATGAACTCCTTCAGTTTTCTCTCACAACTAACATACCTATACCTGACTTTTACTAACCTACCTATATCTGACTTTTACTAACCTACCTATTCCTGACTTTGCAATTTCCTTTAGGTGGTGCCACCATAACTCCCACTTGGCATGCCTGCTGTTTTAAATCATACACACGTGGTAAAAATTGTTGGTACCCCTCGTTTAATGAAAGAAAACCCCACAATGGTCAGAGAAATAAATTGAATCTGACAAAAGTAATAATAAATAAAAAATCTATGAAAATGAACAAATAAAAGTCAGACATTACTTTTCAACCCTGCTTCCAAAGAATTTTTTAAAAAATTGAACTCATGAAATAGGCCTGGACAGAAATGATGGTACTCTTAACTTAATACACTGCTCAAAAAAATAAAGGGAATACTTAAACAACAGAATATAACTCCAAGTAAATCAAACTTCTTTGAAATCAATCTGTCCACTTATGAAGCAACACTGATTGACAACCATTTTCACATGCTGTTGTGCAAATGAAATAGACAATAGATGGAAATTATTGGCAATTATCAAGACACCCTCAATAAAGGAATGGTTCTGCAGGTGGGGACCACAGACCACATGTCAGTACCAATGCTTTCTGGCTGATGTTTTGGTCACTTTTGAATGTTGGTTGTGCTTTCACACTCGTGGTAGCATGAGACGGACTCTACAACCCACAGAAATTGCTCCGGTAGTGCAGCTCATCCAGGATGGCACATCAATGCGAGCTGTGGTAAGAAGGTTTGCTGTGTCTGTCAGCGTAGTGTCCAGAGGCTGGAGGCGCTACCAGGAGACAGGCCAGTACACCAGGAGATGTGGAGGGGGCCGTAGGAGGGCAACAACCCAGCAGCAGGACCACTGCCTCCACCTTTGTGCAAGGAGGAAGAGGAGGAGCACTGCTAGAGCCCTGCAAAATTACCTCCAGCAGGCCATAAATGTGCATGTGTCTGCACAAACGGTTAAAAACCGACTTCATGAGGGTGGTATGAGGGCCTGACATCCACAGATGGGGGTTGTGCTCACAGCCCAACACTGTGCAGGACGCTTGGCATTTGTCACAGAACACCAGACTTGGCAAAGTCGCCACTGGCGCCCTGTACTCTTCACAGATGAAAGCAGGTTCATACTGAGCACATGTGACAGACGTGACAGAGTCTGGAGACGCCATGGAGAGTGATCTGCTGCCTGCAACATCCTTCAATGTGACCAGTTAGGCAGTGGGTCAGTAATGGTGTGGGGTGACATTTCTTTGGAGGGCCACACAGCCCTCCATGTGCTCGCCAGCGGTAGCCTGACTGCCATTTGGTACCGAGATGAGATCCTCAGACCCCTTGTGAGACCATATGCTGGTGCGGTTGGCCCAGGGTTCCTCCTAATGCAGGACAATGCCAGACCTCATGTGGATGGAGTGTTTCAGCAGTTCCTGCAAGTTGAAGGCATTAAAGCTATGGACTGGCCCGCCTGTTCCCCAGACCGGAATCCGATTGAGCACATCTGGGACATCATGTCTCGCTCCATCCACCAACATCACGTTGCACCACAGACTGTCCAGGAGTTGGCAGATGCTTTAGTCCAGGTCTGGGAGGAGATCCCACAGGAGACCATCCGCAAACTCATCAGGAGCATGCCTATGCATTGAAGGGAGGTCATACAGGCACGTGGAGGCCACACACAATACTGAGCATCATTTTGACTTGTTTTAAGGACATTACATCAAAGTTGGATCAGCCTGTAGTGTGTTTCTCCACTTTAATTTTGGGGGTGACTCCAAATCCAGGCCTCCATTGGTTAATAAATTTGATTTCCATTGATTATTTTTGTATGATTTTGTTGTCAGCACATTCAACTTTGTACAGAACAAAGTATCCTATGAGAATATTTCATTCATTCAGATCTAGGATATGTTATTTGAGTGTTCCATTTATTTTTTTGAGCAGTGTATTTTGTTGAACAACCTTTTGAGGCAATCAATGCAATGAAACGATTCCTGTAACTGTCAGTGAGACTTCTGCACCTCTCGACAGGTATTTTGGCCCACTCCTCATGAGCAAACTACTCCAGTTGTCTCGTGGAGCAAACTACTCCAGTTGTCTCGTGTTTGAAGGTTGCCTTTTCCAGACGGCTTGTTTCAGCTCTTTCCAAAGATGCTTAATAGGATTTAGGTCAGGGCTCATAGAAGGCCACTTCAGAATAGTCCAATGTTTTCCTCTTAGCCATTCTTGGGTGTTTTTAGCTGTGTGTTTTGGGTCATTATCCTGTTGCAAGACCCATGACCTGCGACTGAGATCAAGCTTTCTGACACTAGGCAGCACATTTCTCTCTATAATTCTTTGATAGTCTTGAGATTTCATTGTACCCTGCACAGATTCAAGACACCCTCTGCCAGATGCAGCAAAGCAACCCCAGAACATAACAGAGCCTCCTCCATGTTTCACAGTAGGGACAGTGTTATTTTCTTGATATGCTTCATTTTTCCGTCTGTGAACATAGAGCTGACATGCCCTGCCAAAAACTTTTATTTTTGTCTCATCTGTTCACTGGACATTCTCCCAGAAGCTTTGTGGCTTGTCAACAAGTAGTTTGGCAAATTCCAGTATTGCTTTTTTATGATTTTTTTTCAACAATGGTGTTCTCCTTGGTCGTCCCCATGAAGTCCACTTTGGATCAAACAACGACAGTTGGTGCGATCTGACACTGATGTTCCTTGAGCTTTAAGTTGTCCTTTAATCTCTTTAAATGTTATCTGGGTTTTTTTGTTACCACTCGTATTATCCATCTCTTTGATTTGTCATCAATTTTCCTCCTGCGGCCACATCCAGGGAGGTTGGCTACAGTCTCATGAATCTTGAATTTCTGAATAATATTTGCAACTGTAGTCACAGGAACAACAAACTGTTTGGAGATGGTCTTATAACCTTTACCTTTAACATTCTTGTCTATAATTTTCTTTCTAATCTCCTGAGACAACTCTTTCCTTTGCTTCCTCTGGTCTATGTTGAGTGTGGTATACACCATGTCACCAAACAGCACAGTGAGTATCTGTAGCCCTATATACAGGCCCACTGACTGATTACGAGATTGTAGACACCGGTGATGCTAATTAGTGGACACAACTTGATTTTACATGTCCCTTTTGTCACATTATTTTCAGGGGTACCATCATTTCTGTCCAGACCTATTTCATGAGTTTATTTATTTTTTTTAATTCTGTGGAAGCAGGGTTGAAAAGCAATGTCTGACTTTCATTTGTTCAATTTCATAGATTTTTAATTTATTATTACTTTTGTCAGATTCACGTTATTTCTGTGACCATTGTGGATTTTTCTTTCATTAAACTAGGGGTACCAACAATTTTGACCACGTGTGTATTTGACACACAATTTTCCTTTATTCATTGTGGAAAATCACTCACTCGCTCTTGTCACCTACACCTTAAAAACATCTCAAGAATTCAAATTTTCTCACCTTTGATACTGCAAAAACTCTTACTGTCGCTCTTATTCACTACTGCAACTCTCATCTAATCTGTCTCCCTCTAAACAAACTGTCTCCTCTTCAATCCCTTCTGAATGCAGCAGCCAGGGTCGTATTTCTATGAAGCTGCTTCACCGACACCTCTACCCTGTGCCAGTCATTGCACTGGTTAGGTTAAACAATTACTAAAGAATACAATACAAACTCATCTCTCTCACCCACCAACTCTCCACAGTTCTACACCGCTCTATATCTCATCCCTCATTTCTGTGTATCACTTCTCCCGTGCCCTCCATTCTGCAACTGATCTTAGATTGACATCCTCCTTAATCAGAACCTCACACCTCCGTCTCCAATAATTCTCTCATGCCTTGCCAGTTTTCTGTAATGCCCAAAATGCATACAACACTAGGGTCATGGTAAAGGCAGTGGAACATAAAGTCGGTAATGTATGCCAGACTGCCAACAGCAAAGACTTCCCTGTTCTCACCAAGAGGATGACTGTCCATGTTCTCTTCCTCCTCCTTCTCATTATCACCCAATCCGCATTGAGATGAGATGAGGCTGGGCTTAGTAGCATCATCCTGTATAGTTGTGCCATCCCTGGCCACATTCACTTGTTCACGTGTTTGTGGTTATGCCATCCTTCTCATGACTTGTGCTAGTGAAGGCACGGGTAATGTTCTGGGACCCACACTTGTGTAAGGCGGGACAACACCGGGAGAAATTGTGGCTGCTGGGGATCGAGTACCGAGCCCCGGCCAGTGCCATGAGGTTGTGGAAAGCTTCTGCCTCCACGAGCCTAAAAGGCAACATTTCGAGTGCAAGCAGTCCAGAAATGGTGCAGTTTAGTATTGCGGCCGGTGGGTGGGTGGCTGGCTGCATACTTGCGCTTTCATTCCAAGTAACACAAAGCTAAGGAGATGGATGGCCTCTATCATCATCATGAATAATTTGCTCGTTGTCTAGGAGACCGACCACTGCTGCTGTCTACCTTGTGAACATTGTTGTCTTGAAGCTTGATTGACCCAGGACCTGCAGTCCTACTGGGTCCTGGCTTCCACAATATTAACCCAGTGAAATGTGTCAGGGAGATGTACCGTCCCTGGCCACATTCACTGTCCACATGTTTGTAGAGTTGGCATGGGTAATGTACTGGGACCCTTGCTTGTGTAAGGCGGGGACTACACTGGGAGAAATAGTGGTGGCTGGGATTCAAGCACTGAGCCCCGGCCATCGCCATGAGGTTGTGGAAAGCTTCCATCTCCACGAGCCTAAAAGGCAACATTTCAAATGCAAGCAGTCCAGAAATGTGGCAGTTTAGTATTGCGGCCTGTGGGTGGGTGGTTGGCTGAATATTTGCTTTTGCATTCCAAGGACTAGGGTATGGATAACTGAATGCTGTGCTGGGACAAGGATGTGGACAGTGATGGTTGTTGTTGGTGATTAGAGATGAGCGTTGTTCTACTCGAACTGTTCGCCAATCTCAAATTCGAGCTGTTTTGGGCGGTGTTCGAGCCGTTCGGCGAACACGAACAATTTGAGAAAAATTTGGCTGTTCGAGGTTATGTTCGATAACTGTTCGTGCACCAAAATCATAACTGGATTTTTTCTCAGTAATGATGAAAATTAATGTTAATACGCAGTTTGAGTGTACAGCGGGGTGGGGGGAGGGGCAGGGGATGGATCTCTGCAGGAACAATGAAGATCTCCATTTTTTTTTCTCTTTCCCGCATTTGCAGTGGGGAGGTGCAATCTGTCAGCCTATCAGCAGCGCACACACGGAGCGAAGTGCTTTTTTTCACACAAGCAAGGGCATGTGTCATTGGCAGTGTATGTCACATGTCCTTGCCCTATAAGACCAAGCCATTTTCCCCGTCGCCACCATTTTCTCACTGCTGCAGCTGCGTGTTAGACGGCACCGCTGTTGCTGTGTGCGCTATACCTTGTTAATTTCAAGCCAATTTTCGCACAAATATACAGATAGCTTGGGAGTAGGGAATAGTTGTGATTGCAGTCCTTTTAAGGACTAGGTTACAGCATTTCCTACGACTTTTATCAGGGAGGTCTGTGCTCTTAAATAGATAGGTTGTGGGAGTAAAGACTAATTGTAATTGGAGTCCTTTTCAGGACTAGGTTACATCAGTTCCTATCAGTTTTTGCCAGGCAGGTCTGTGCCAGTGCTGTGCAAGTTTTTTTCACAGCATTTGGCTGAATCTAGCAAAGCTAATCCTTTTTGGCCTATTGCAGAGTGTGTTAGTCAGTGGAGTAGCCTATCTGTGTTGCAAGATATAACACCTGTGTATAGAATACCAATTTTTTTACTGCACCTAGTGAAGTAAAATCTTTTGGGCATATCATTATTCTATTAGTCCATCTATACTGACCTCCATCAGGTTGCAAACTGAATATAATTTTTTTCTGCATCTAGCTCTGAAAAAATATTTGGGCTTCTAGCAGTGTGTGGGACTTGGTCTATTAGTCCATCTATACTGACCTCCATCAGGTTGCAAATTAAAAATAATTTTTTTCTTCATTTAGCTCTGAAAAAATATTTGGGCTTCTAGCAGTGTGTGGGACTTGTTCTATTAGTCCTTCTATACTGACCTCCAGCAGGTTGCAAATTGAAGATAATTTTTTTCTGCATCTAGCTCTGAAAAAATAGTTGGGCTTCTAGCGGTGTGTGGGACTTGGTCTATTAGTCCATCTATACTGACCTCCATCAGGTTGCAAATTAAAAATAATTTTTTTCTGCATCTAGCTCTGAAAAAATATTTGGGCTTTAAGCAGTGTGTGGGACTTGGTCTATTAGTCCATCTATACTGACCTCCATCAGGTTGCAAATTAAAAATAATTTTTTTCTGCATCTAGCTCTGAAAAAATATTTGGGCTTCTAGCGTTGTGTGGGACTTGGTCTATTAGTCCATCTATACTGACCTCCATCAGGTTGCAAATTAAAAATAATTTTTTTCTGCATCTAGCTCTGAAAAAATATTTGGGCTTCTAGCAGTGTGTGGGACTTGGTCTATTAGTCCATCTATACTGACCTCCATCAGGTTGCAAATTAAAAATAATTTTTTTCTGCATCTAGCTCTGAAAAAATATTTGGGCTTCTAGCGTTGTGTGGGACTTGGTCTATTAGTCCATCTATACTGACCTCCATCAGGTTGCAAATTAAAAATATTTTTTTTCTGCATCTAGCTCTGAAAAAATATTTGGGCTTCTAGCAATGTGTGGGACTTGGTCTATTAGTCCATCTATACTGACCTCCATCAGGTTGCAAATTAAAAATAATTTTTTTCTGCATCTAGCTCTGAAAAAATATTTGGGCTTCTAGCAGTGTGTGGGACTTGGTCTATTAGTCCATCTATACTGACCTCCATCAGGTTGCAAATTAAAAATAATTTTTATCTGCATCTACAGTACCTCTGAAAAAATATTTGGGCTTCTAGCAGTGTGTGGGACTATTTGTATTAGTCCATCTATACTGACCTCCATCAGGTTGCAAATTCAAAATAATTTTTTTCTGCATCTAACCCAGCCAATAGTTTTGGCCTAATACCACAGTTTGGCCACTCAGCTCTGCTCGGTTACCATCCATTGTTTTTTTGTGCAAACAACTCCAGAGTTGTGAATTAGTTAACCACCAAAATGAGTGGAAAAAGGCCTGCTGCTGGTGGAAAGGGGAATAGGCGTGTTGGGAAGGGGAAAAAAGGTTGTGTCCGTGGGGTAGGTGTTAAAGCAACAGTAACATCTGCAGAAGAAAGACCATCTTCCAGCCAAACTAAAATGTCTACTTCTTTTAGCGGACAATGTGATAAGATCCCTTTCTTACGGCCACGCCAATCGCTACAAATTCCAGATGAGGCACAAAAACAGCAGGTGCTTCAACGGATATCAAGTGCTCCTTTAAGTGGGCTCTCCTCCACATCAACTTCAACATCACAAATACTCCAGTCCTCAAAGGTGTCACCCAAATCGCACTTGCTTCCTCACAGCTCCCAAATCTCCAGCTGCCCGTCTAAGTATGAGGTAGAACAGATGGTTGAGTCTGCAGAGCTGTTTACTCATACTATAGCCTGGGAATCAGAGGTCGACTCCAGCGCTTCTGTGAATCCAGACGAGGAAATGATCTGCACTGATGCCCAGAATCTTTATGAGTCGGATCCAGGACCAGACGCAGAAGGTTCTGACCATAATGTAGACCCTCATTCCCAAACTGTAACTCCTGTTGGTGGAGACAATGAGGAAGACGATGATAAGACTCAAATACCTGATTGGAGCGACAACTTTAGTTTTTTGTCAGGGCAGGAACAGGTTGGCTCTGAGGACAACGGGTGTGATAACGCACAGGGTGATGATGATGAGGTCGGAGATCCCACTTACTGTCAACCCACAGTCAGCCAAGAGATGAGGTCAGCAGAGGAGGTGGAGGAAGATGCTAGTGACGACGAGGTCAGGTTGCGCCTTCCTGGACAGAGACGTACTACTGGAAGCACGTCAACAACTGCATCCTCAAACACAACTCTGCCTCTCACCACAAGTCGTGGTGGCTCTTCAGGTCGCATGGGTGCTAAGCCTTGCCTAGCCTGGGCATTTTTTCAGATCGATAAAGATGACCCAACTCGTGTTATCTGTAACATTTGTCAGCAAAAGCTAAGTAGAGGCCAAAAAATACATAGTTTGAGTACTTCATGCATGAACCGGCACATGGACATGAAACATAAGTTGCAGTGGGAAGCTCAGTGTGCTACAATGCGGCCTAGCCGGCCGGGCCAATCACCGTCTGCCATATCTTGTGCATCCGCGGCCTCTTCATCCTCTGTGACTGGGGGGACAGCAGTCACACCTGTTTTGGGGCGCAGACCTGCCACCTCTTTACCCGCAACAGCCAGCGTGATTG
Organism: Phyllobates terribilis; assembly: GCF_046119375.1. Classification (NCBI taxonomy): domain Eukaryota; kingdom Metazoa; phylum Chordata; class Amphibia; order Anura; family Dendrobatidae; genus Phyllobates; species Phyllobates terribilis. The sequence continues at coordinate 49,738,541 of NW_027362773.1, forward strand.
GCAGGTCATCATTTTCTTTGGAGGTGGTAACACCAGCTGGTGTTGAGCGCTGTCCGACATCGATAGCACCACCTTTGGATCAAGGCAACCTAACATGTCCGCCTGCATCTTCCTCACAGACCGGCAGTTTGCCGGGGACACCCTTATCAACCCCGTCTAAGCACAATAGCCAGCCCTCGGTCCCTCAGATGTGGACAAGTAAAAGACCATTTCCTCCTAGCCATGAGAAAGCTAAGAGGTTGAATTTCACCATCTGCAAGCTCTTGGCTACATAAATGCTGCCTTTCCGCCTGGTGGACACAGAGGATTTTCGAGACCTTATGTCCATCGCAGTGCCCCAGTACCAGATGCCCAGTCGGCACTACTTCTCAAAGAAAGGTGTGCCTGCGCTCCACCAGCATGTCGCACACAACATCACCGCTTCTTTGAGAAACTCTGTGTGTGACAGGGTGCATTTCACCACAGACACTTGGACGAGTAGGCATGGACAGGGGCGTTACATGTCGCTGACTGGGCACTGGGTAACTATGGTGACAGCAGGACAAGGGGCTGCTGTCCAAGTCTTGCCGTCCCCACGAGTTGTGCGTCAATCCTCTTTATGTCAAAGTTCCTCCACTGCTTCTGCCTCCTCAACCTCCTCTCGGTCTTCCACCTGCACCCAAAGCCTGTCTGGTCATGCCACAAGCTTTCTAACTGCGCAGAAGGGATCCTGCACACCTCCTTACTATGCTGGCAGTAGGGCTCAACGTCATCAGGCGGTTTTTACATTGAAATGTCTGGGAATTGTGAGTCACACAGCTGAGGAGTTGTGGTCAGCTCTGGAGAACCAATTTCATGAATGGTTGTCTCCACTGGACCTGAAACCAGGGAAGGCCGTGTGCGACAATGCTGCAAACCTGGGTGCGGCCCTTCGCCGAGGCAATGTCACACACGTGCCTTGTATGGCTCACGTGTTGAACCTGATTGTCCAGCAATTTTTAGCCCACTATCCCAGACTAGATGGCCTTCTGCAGAGGGCACGGTCGCTGTGTGCTCACTTCCGCCGTTCGCATCCCGCAGCTCAGCGACTTACATCTCTACAGAAGTCGTTGGGCCTGCCACTTCACCGGCTAAAATGCGATGTGCCTACCCGGTGGAATTCAACTCTGCACATGTTGCAGCGACTGTGGCAGCACCGACAAGCCCTGGTGCAATACGTTCTGACGTATAGCCTGGGCCAACGAGATTCAGAGGTGGGGCAAATCACGCTGGAGGAGTGGTCTCAGATCAGGGACCTATGCACCCTTCTGCACAGTTTTGAAATGGCGACGAAGATGTTTAGTGCTGACGATGCCATTATCAGCATGACTATTCCGGTGATTTACATGCTGGAGCACATGTTAAACAGAATTCGGAGTCAGGTGGTGGCACAAGAGGAGGTGGAGGAAGTAGAGGAGGAGGAGTTGTATGCGGAAGGGCTAACATCTGCAAGGTCCAGACGGTCGGCAGCACCAAGGCAGCAGGCATGTGAGGGTGGGGGAGATGGTTTTACCAGGGCGCATGGTAGCAGCCAAACTAGTGAGGAAGGTGCAGGAGCCCAGGAAGAAGTGGAGGACGAACTGATGGAAGACTCATCAGATGAGGGAGACCTTGATCACATTTCTGTTGTGCGAGGTTGGGGGGAGAGGACAGAGGAAGGAAGCATGATTGTTACCTCACCACCAACACAACAGGGACTTGGTGCTCCTGGATGCACAACACACATGAGTGCCTTCTTGCTGCACTACCTGCAACATGACCCTCGAATTGTGAGAATTAGAAATAATCCTGACTACTGGGTTGCCACACTGTTAGATCAAAAGTAAATTTGCAGAAATTATTCCTGCCATAGAAAGGGATGCACGCATGCAGGAGTATCAGCAGAGACTGTTGCAGAATCTTACATGTGCTTTTCCACAAAATGCCAGTGGTGCACGTAGTGAATCTCACAGTTCCAACTTGCCAACCGTGGGACCGTCAAGTGTTCAGCACTCAAACTGTAACAGAACCACAGTATCTGCTGGTAACATCAATTTTGCGGAATCATTTCACCACTTTTTTAGCCCATCCTTTGCAAGGCCACAGGAGACAAGAAGTCTGACACATAGTCAACGCCTAGAGACGATGGTACAGGAGTATCTCCAAGTAAATATTGAAGCCACGACTGTGTCACTGGACCCTTGCTCTTTTTGGGCTTCCAATCTGGATAAATGGCCGGAGCTAGCCACTTACGCCTTGGAGATCTTGTCATGCCCCGCAGCCAGCGTTCTGTCTGAACATGTGTTCAGCGCTGCTGGTGGTGTGCTGACAGATAAGCGCACGCGGCTCTCCACTGATAATGTAGACAGACTCACGTTCATAAAGATGAACAAATCATGGATCCGAAACGACTTTTCTACCCCTGTGTCATCCTGGGGAGAGTAAAAGCTTGATGATTGGTTAAAATCACCCTACCAACCGTTTTAAGCTTTCAAATTACTAATCATGTTTATCTGTATCTTGACTGGAAAATAATTTGGGCTTTGTAGCAGTGTGCAGCACTGATCCTATTAGGCCATCTATACTAAAGCTTCACCAGATTTAAAATTAAAAATAATTTTTAGCTGCATCTAGCCCGGAAAATAATTTTGGGGCTCCGAGATGCGCAAGGCACATAAGTGCCTTCTTGCTGCACTACCTGCAGCATGACCCTCATATTGTCAGAATTCGAAGTAATCATGACTACTGGGTTGCCACACTCTTAGATCCCCCAAACTTTTCGATCAACCTTTTCATTTTAATAAAGACCAAAAAAATGGTCATTTTTGAAATTATAAGCATTTGCAGGTTGTTAGAAACTGAAATCAAACAGTTTTCAACTCAAAACTTTATTCTAGGTGATGTTACATTTTCACATAGGACCCCTTGTTCGAAAGGAGCTTCTGAACTCTCTCGTCCATTGAATTTGTCAGGTTTTGGATGGTTTCTGCTTCAATTGTTTTGCATGAGGACAGAATATCCTCCCAGAGCTGTTGCTTAGATGTGAACTGCCTCCCGCCATCATAGACACTCCTTTTAATGATGCTCCAAAGGTTCTGAATGGGGTAGAGGTCAGGGGAGCATGGGGGTCACACCATAAGTTTGTCCCCTTTTATGCCCATATCAGCCAGAGATGCAGATGTTTTATGTGCAGCATGAGATGGTGCATTATCATGCAGAAAAATGATCTTGCTGTGAAATACACGGTTCTTCTTCTTGAACCATGGCAGGAAGTGCTGTTTGAGAAAATCCACATACATTATGGAGTTCATCTTTAGCGCCTTCAGGGATCCTAAAGGGGCTGACAATCTCTCTCCCCATGATTCCAGCCCAAAACATTACTCCACCTCCTCCTTGTTGGCGCTGTAGCCGTGTTTGCGTGGGGTGTCCATCAACCAGCCATCCTCCACTCCATCCATCTGGACCATCGAGCGCTGCACGGCACTCATCCGTGAACAAAACAGTTTTGAAATCAGTCTTCATGTAATGTTTGGCCCACTGGAGCCGTTTCTGCTTGTGTGAAGTGGATAGAGGAGGTCGACAGGATGGCGCATGCACAGCTGCAAACCTCTGAAGGACCCTGCATCTTGTTGTTCGGGGGACGTTGGAGGCACAAGCAGCTTCAAAAACTTGTCTGCTGCTATGACAAGGCTTTTTTGCCGCTGCTCTTTCAACCTGACGTAATTGCCTGTAGGAAAGAGTCCTCAATTTGCCCTTATCAGCACGCACACGTGTGTACTGTGAATCAGCTACATACTTCTTGATTGCCAAGACACTTCATCCTGATCATCACACAATGTTGATTGTAGTCATGCCTTGACCTAAACACTCCACAATTTGTTGCTTCTCAGCAGCCGACACATCCTTTTTCTTTCCCATTTTGGCAGAAAATGTAGGCTGCTTAATAATGTGAGAGAGCCTTCTTAAGTAGTCTTGCCTTTCATTGGACACACCTGCCAAACTAATTAGCACAGGTGTCTGCAATTGCTTACAGTGATATAAAGAGCCCTGACACACATCACCATCAATGAGTTTAACTGACAAACAAACAAATTCTTCCCTTATCACTCCTAAACACTTTTTGTATAATAATTTGGAATGCAGTGTACATGTGCTTTTCCACAAAACACCAGTGGTTCACGTAGTGAATCTTACAGTTCTAACTTGCCAACCGTGGTCTGTATGGAGTTGTTCAATAAAGGGCCCAAAATTAAGATAACATAGATGGGAGAGGTCTCTATGAATAGGAATTCCTAAGTATTTGATACCCTGTGAGGGCCAGGCAAAGGGAAAGTTGGACTGGATGGAATCCTATATGGATTTGGGGAGGGAGACATCGAGGGCCTCAGACTTCGCTGCATTGATTTTAAAATTTTACCATGTAACAAAGTGATCTATTTCAGCCATAACAGCATGGATGGATATATGTGATTGAGTGATATATACTAGGACATCATCAGCAAATAGAGAGCACTTGTACTCGGTGCCTCCCACCTCAATCCACCTAATATTGGGGTTATGGCGAATTGATGAGAGCAGGTGCTCCGTCACTAGGATGTATAAGAGAGGGGACAGAGGACATCACTGCCTTGTCCCATTGGTGATTGTGAAAGGTGATGAAAATGTTCTGACGCACCCCCTGGGCCTTGGGACACCCGGAGCCGGACCCTTTTTGGTGGATGCTGGTGGTTGTAGTCTTCGTGGCGGCGACCCAGTTCCGTGGCTCAGGGCGGTCAAACCAGTGGCGGAACTATTTATGTGGTTTTCATGTTTAAATGTCCGACTACGCCACCCGTGGATTGCGGTCAGAGTGAACCGCCGCTACAGGGCAGACCACTGAGGCTGGTGTTGTGTTTGCAGCAGAGCGTAGCATAACTCCCCACGGGAGGAGTATAGCCTCAGGGCAGTGTATGCGGAGGATGGGGGTGATGGTGCAGGGCAGCAGCAGTAACGACACGGAGTCAGTGATGCAGTTCAGGGCCTTTACTCACAGTTCTTATTATCCAGAACAGGTCTGCAGGTAACGGCTGCCCACGTCGTACTGTGCTCACCAGGTGAGGGGCTCAGACAACTCCCAGATAACTTTGGAGCACTTCACAGGACCCCCTTTGTGTGTCCTTTGTCTGGCCTTTCTTACCAACACTTCTGTCCGGCTGCCTCGGGCCTCCTCTTGGTAAACTTGGTGCCAGTTTCCCTGACCCTATGTGGTGCTTTCCTAGCGGGTGTAGCGAGGGGCTGCGCCACATAAAATGTCAGAGCCTCCGGTTTCTAGCTGAGGGTCGTTTACTGCCTCCACTAGTTCGGGGACCGGTCTCCCCCTTTGGCCTGACCCCTCCACGCAGGTGGATTCAGGCGTGCGGTGGCAACTCGCCCGTCCGCACCCCTGGGATCCCTTCATTCCTCGTTCCTGGAGCCTTCTCCGCTCCTCTTCCTTCCTTCTCCCTCTTCCAGGCCTGGGCCTCTGTTACTAGGCCCGCCTCCGGAGCAGAGCTCATGCAGAGCCCCTGCTCCCTGCCACTTCTGCTCAGACTTCTCTGCACTGAACTAAGATGGTGCCCACCTTTTATACTCCCTTCTCAATGCACCCAGGAACTGCTTCCTCCCTGCTCCTGCACTACAGGGTTCCCCTTCCTCAGTGTTCCCTCCCCCCACTCCAGCCAGGGACAGGGACTGTCGTGCCCATCTCAGGGGCATATTGGTCGCCCTGCCCCACGGCAATGTGGTGTAATGCATGCAGGTGTCGGGTCCTGATCCACACTCCATCCTTACCTGAGAGTGAGATATCACACCTCTGGGTGAGGTGCAATACGTCTGTAGCAACCGAGCCCTCAGGGTGCTACAGTTCCATTTATCTTCAGCCTAGGTGACGTATTGCGATACAGGGCCGTGATTTTGGCTATAAAAGGGTCCCCTAGACCCCTACCCCAAGCTTTTTAAGAGAATCATATATGGCGTGCCAGGAGACTCTATGGAATGCTTTCTCAGCATCCAACGAGAGTATCTAATTACAAATTTTTAACTGCATCTAGCCCAGGAAATACTTTGTGCCTAGTAGCAGTGTCTGCTAGTGAGCGGATTATCCCGGCTGTTAAGCAAGCTGCACCACCTGTAGTTTAGACACTTAATTTTTTCAAAGGAAATGCTTCGGGACCATGGGATACTTAGTGAAGAGCATCAGGAGGCACCCCAAGGCATAGGGGCTGGGACTGGCAGTAGGATGCCTTGCGGTGGACAGCCGAGCTCGATCCTTATAAAAGCTTTTTAACTGCAGCAGCTTTAGTGGACGCTACTGGAGCTGGAATTACCGCGGCTGCTGGCATGAGACTTGCCCTCCAATAGATCCTTGTAAATGGATTTAAAGTGTATTCATTCAAATTAGAGAGACAATTTAAATTAAAAAGCTTAGAGCTGCCTCCACCACAGGGGGGCTCGCTCGACCCACCAGCGGACAGGCACCAGTATTGGGAGAGGGGGGCTGGCCGTCAGGGTTCACCGCGGCTCTGGCACAAACCCGGCGACACGGAGGTGGCACGGGCAGGAGCGGACTGGCCGTGTCGGCTTCTCACTTTTTGGATTTTAGAAGGGCATGACATGCCTATATCTGTGTCTCCCCCTCCTTTTACTCCTCCACCTCTTTTATTTTCGCATGACTATATGTACTTGTCACTTTTCCATGTGTTAGTTATGTCTTCTGAGCAGTTTGTCAGCTTTTGGACACCTTTGAAGGTGTTTTCTATGTGTTTCTATGTGTTTTTGTTTGCCTGCCATTGGTTTTAACGGTGTTCGAAGGTGTTCGACGAACAGTTCGACGAACAGTTCGGCGAACACACGGGTGTTCGACGAACCGAACCGAACTCGAACACTACGGGGGTGGCTCAACACTAGTGGTGATCAGGCTGGTAGTTTTGGTGTTTTTGCTGATGCTGGCCTGGCAGATGTTGCAAATGGCCTTTTTGGGGTTATCCAAACAGTTTTTTAAAAATAACCAGAATCGGGAAGACCTAACAGTTGTACTAGCAACTTCCGTCGTGTTGGTGTTCAGGGAACAGTTGCCCGCCTGGTGTCTGTGGCCACCACACTGTTTGTTCCTGCCTGTTGTGGTGCTACGCCTCCCTCCCCTTGTGTGCTGCCGTCCTCGCTCTGCATGTCCCCTTGCCAGGTTTGGTCAGTGAATTCATCATCCACCGCTTCGTCTTCCACTTCCGCACCTTGGTCCTCATTCTGACTTTTTGTCCATTGTGTATCATCATCCACCTCTTCAGACTGTAATTGCACTTTCCCACTGTCACCTTCAGGTGACCATGCCTGCTCAAATTGCTACATGCGATCTTCTGTTGCCCTGCTTGAAGCTGGCCAGTCAAGAGGCCAGAATCTATCAATGGAAAAGTGAACAGCTCTTGGGGTAACCCTGGACTCTAATCTCTCCTTCAAAACACATATCCAATCCCTTTCCACTTCCGAGCGGAACGAGAGGCTAGAATCTATAAATCGAAAGATGAACTAAACAGCTCTTCGGAGTGTCCAAGTGTGGGATCAGTTGTCTCAGGGCACTCGGAATGGTAGGAGGAAGGAGGATCAGGGTGAGAAAGATGCCGACTCCAAGTAAAAAAAATATCCCGGATCCGCACATTCCTCAACCACGAATCTAAAAAAAACGCTAGTGCACGCCCTCATCATCTCCCGTTTCGACGACTGCAACCTCCTGCTCTGTGGCCACCCATCTAACACTCTCAAATTCCTCCAATCTATCCTAAACTCTGTTGCCCGACTAATCCACCTGTCCCCTTGCTATTTCCTGGCCTCTCCTCTCTGTCAATCCCTTCAGTGGCTCCCCATTGTCCAGAGACTCCAGTTCAAAGCCCTAACCTTGGCATGCAAAGCCATCCACAACCTGTCTCCTCCATACATCTGTGACCTAGTCTCCCGGTACTTACCTGCACCCAAACTCCGATCCTCACAAGATCTCCTTCTCTACTCCGCTCTTATCTCCTCTCCCCACAATCAAATACAAGATTTCTCCTGTGCATTCCCCCTTCTCTAGAACTCTCTACCCCAACATTTCTGACTCTCACCTTCTGTTGAAACTTTCAAAAGTTACCAGACGACACACCTCTTCCAAAAAGCGTACATCTTGCAGTAACCCTCGCTTACCCATACACCAGCTCTATTCTCACCTACTGTATCCTCAAACATCCCTTGTAGACTGTGAGCCCTTGAGGGTAGGGTCCTCTCCTCCATGGAATAAATGAAGCTAAATTTATAATAATAATGTAGTCCAGACTCACGACTACTGAGACTGGACCGTGTGGAAGACAGGGACGTGGTGGTAGCAAATTGACTGGAAGCATTATTATCTGCTATCCAACCAACAACCTTTTCATACTGCTCTGGCTTCGATCGCGGTGTCCCCTAGAAATTGGGACAGGTAGGTAGTTTGACATGATGAGGGTGTTTGTTGTGCTCCCTCAGCAGGCACAGTTTCATCTTGACCACGGCCTCTGCCTCTGCATGCACCATCACCATTATGTTTACTTCCCCATCCCTTGCCACATACCTTGCCCATTTTAAATGGAGTTTAATATATGTCACGTTGCCAAAAATGTTTGTTTTATTACCGCAGTAATATAGGATCACGTTTGATGACTACAGTTTTTGGCAGTGACCTGGGAGTCAAAGATGCTTCCAGGGGTCTCCCACATGCTGTTCCCATGTATTTTCAGCACTGTATGGTAGTGTCTGTTTGTCTGATCACATCTCACACACCACATGGGCAGATAAGTTAGTAAAATGTTAAAATGACATTTACCGGTGAATGTATTTTTCACCTTTGAAAGCAATGCAAAAGTGCAAAAACACATCAAAAACGCTACGTGTGAACATAGCCCAAGGTCTGCAGGACCATTTTTGTATTTGGTTATTTATTTTACCTTATGTACAGGTCATTACCCAGGAAAGGATGTTCCTTAACATTTTTCCCTGGAAAATACATTTTGATTTAGTTTTTGTATGTTTTATTGTGAGCCTGTAAAAGTGGCGTAATACTCTGACAACATTGTTCACAGCAGTGACCTGGGAGTCAGAGATGCTTCCAGGGGTCTTTCCCATGCTGTTCCCATGTAATTTCAGCACTGTTCACATCGATTTCGGCAATTTCTAGGCCCCTGCGAAGGCGCCAGAAAAATGCTCTAGTTTCCCATAGACTTACATTGGGCTCGTTGCTTGGGTCGAGCTCTCAAGCATTCTAATTTGCTCAAATTGAGCAACGCGTACCCAAGCATTTTAGTGCTCGCTCACCACTAGATATTATCTGAAACATTTATGACATAAACACAGATCTCAGGGACATATTCAAAACCTATGTATCGTCGGCGTTTCAGCCTTCTGCCAGGCAGAGACGCAGATCCCCTCACCGCCATGGTCCCGGTCCGGCATCCTCCGGCTCCCCTCCTGCGTTCGCCCGGGGTACGTGCACAGCGCGCAGTTCCCCGGGCACTGTATTTAGGGTGCGCGCGCACTCCCTCCCTCTTAAAGGAGCCGCGCGTGCCTTCCTAAAGAGTCCCCGGCCAATGGCCGGAGGACTGCTCTTATATAAGGCACCTCCTCCAAAATGGAGGTGCCTATGCAAGATTGTTGTTTGTGTGGTAACACTCTCCTTAGTCCTCAGGTTCCAGTGCCGTCAGCCTGTCTATCAGCTGTGCCCGCCTGCCTGCCTTTTGCCCGTGCCCACCTGCTTGTCTACACACATCACCTGCCTGTCTATCAGCCGTGCTCATCTGCTGTGCCTGTCGGCCTCGGCCATCAGTCCCGTGGGAGTCGCCTGCTCTCACACAAGGTCAGTCCCAGAGTGGCACCTGGATCACCTTCCCGGTCCCCCCTTGGTTCACGGAGTCGACTAAGCCACCATGTGGCCAGGGTCAGTCCGGGTAGGCACTTTGTTACGCCCCTCTGGTCCCTCCTTGTATCACAGCACAGAAGTTCCATCCCCGGTTCCGTAACAGCTTGCACATGCCATGGAATCTGGTGGCTCACCGGCTCCTTCGCTCTCAGACCTGTACCAAGAGGTCTCTCGCCAGAGATCCCAACAGGATACTATCGTGTCCTATCTGCGGACAGTCAACTCCCTACTGGACGTGCTTGTCCACCCCGTGTTTGTCCGCCTCTAACCAACCAGCCAACACTGTTCAGCCAGAGACAGCGTAGGGGCAATTTAACTCATTAACATATTGCCTGTTGGCAAATAGAACCCCCAACTAAAGCTCTATAAAACTTACCTTTTAATAATTAAATCCTTGTTATAGTAGTAATTTATATTAAAATTCCAATATAGGCGCAGGTAGTGAGGACTATCAGGATTATTCAATTGGCATAACTGTGTATCCAATAGCCATCCTATCTATTTCCATTATCATATGCTTGTGGCCGCGGACCACTTATTGCACTATTCCCTACCTGTCCTCTTGTAAACTAAAATTATAGCCTCCCCGACATGTTTCGCCTAACCGGCGTCATTTAGCCTCTATCCCCTGATGACGCCGCGGCCAACCTTTCAAAGGCCAGTCTCGCAACCAGCATCCCCTCTGGTGTCTTTTACAGAGTCTATGCAAATAGACCAAGTTAAGATGGTCAAGTCTCGCTAGGAGGTCCGCCGCGCCGAGAGGAGTTGCTTCTACTGTGGCAGTACAGAGCATTTTATCCGCTCCTGTCCGGTGAGATCGGGAAACTCCAGTGTTTAGGACCGCTCGGAGAGGTCGTCCTAGGTAAAAGTTCTTCCTCTCTGCCCTTGACGCTGTCCTTTTTAGTTACCAGTGGTGAGACCCGCTTCTTCGAGACTGCCTATCTGGATTCCGGAGCCGCTGGGAACCTCATTCAACAGGCCGCTGTGGAGCGATATCAGATTCCTACCATATGTCTGCCTGATCCTTTAGCGGTTTCCTCTGTGGATTGAAAACTTCTCTCTGAGACAATCTTGTTTGTCACTGAGCCTGTGACTCTTCAGGTGGGAATGCTACTGTAATGCACACGCCCGGGCTCGCGGCGTGTGCGTGTGATTGTAGTGATTCCACTGGACCGTGCCGGAGAGTGAATGCCTGGAGGGGCGTAACTAGGTATTCACCCGATCCGACCAGGGTCGCACGACGGCATACGACGCCAGTGCACCAAGGAGGAACCGAGCAGAGGGACCAGGTGCTACTCCAAGACAGACCCCGGACACGGCTGTTGACCCACACAGGGGAATACAGGAACAGACTGGTAAGCTGGCACACAGACTGGTGGGTATAGGCAGGCACGACTGGTATGCAGGCAGGCGGGTATGCAGGCAGGGGGGTACAGGCAAGCACAGCTAGAGTGCAGACAGGGAGGCACTAGCAGGTAGGAACACAGGCGGGATAGGACCCAGTGCACACTGGGACTCAGGAACAATACAGGCAGAGGGGTACAGGCAAGCACAGCTAGAGTGCAGACAGGGAGGCACTAGCAGGTAGGGACACTGGCGGGTTAGGACCCAGTACACACTGGGACTCAGGAACAGAACCACAGATGTGGCGGACAAACACAGCAGAGTGAGGCCGCCCAGAGAGGTGAGCGAGAACAGGGCAGGACAAGGCCGCCTGGAGCGGTGAGCAAGAGTAGAGCAGGACAAGGCCGCCAGGAGCGGTGAACAAAGGGTCAGAGCTGAGCGAGACTGCCGGAGCAGTGAGCAAGAGTAAAGCAGGACAAGGCCGCCTGGAGCGGTGAGCAAGAGTGGAGCAAGACTGCCGGAGCAGTGAGCAAAAGGATAAGAGCGGAGCGAGACTGCCGGAGCAGCGAGCAAAAGGGTCCGAGCGGAGCAAGGCTGCCGGAGCAGCGAGCAAAGGAGTCAGAGCAGGCTAGAACCGCCGGAGCGGTGAGCAAAGGAGTCAGAGCAGGCTAGAACCGCCGGAGCGGTGAGCAAAGGAGTCAGAGCAGGCTAGAACCGCCGGAGCGGTGAGCAAAGGAGTCAGAGCAGGCTAGAACCGCCAGAGCGGTGAACAAAGGAGTAGGAGCAGGCTAGAACCGCCGGAGCGGTAAGCAAGGCAGAGCAGGGGGGACAGGGCTCTGTTCACACGGAACAGACAGGAAGAGAAAGGCAGAGCCAGATACCCACAGGATACTTGCAGTGAAGTAGCGAGTGGACCACAAACTCACAAACGGGAGTACAGAGACAACAAGCAGGAGTTAGGTACGAGTTCAGACTCTGCAGAAAAAGGAAGGGAACGGACATAGAGGCAAAACAGGTAAAGGATAGGAAAGAGTTCAGACTGGAACTGAGTGTACGGAGGAGACCGACACTGCAGCGGGATACAGGAGCGGGTCTGAGAATACGGCCCCCAGAGAGGCGGGACGAACAGGCAAGGAGCGTGTTCAGACAGGACAGACAAGATACAGGAACAGGTCTAGGTAATCGGCCCCTAGAAGGCGGGAGGAACAGGCTAGGAGCGTGTTCAGACAGGACAGACAAGATACAGGAACAGGTCTAGGTAATCGGCCCCTAGAAGGCGGGAGGAACAGGCTAGGAGCGTGTTCAGACAGGCCTGGAAATACAGCCTCCAGGATAGGCAGACAAGAGAACACAGACAGGACTCAGTTCAGACACGGGAACTGATACCGCAAGGCAGGAGACATAGACAGGACTCAGTTCAGACACGGGAACTGATACCACAAGGCAGGAGACATAGACAGGACTCAGCTCAGACACGGGAACTGATACCGCAAGGCAGGAGACATAGACAGGACTCAGTTCAGACACGGGAACTGATACCGCAAAGCAGGAGACAAAGAACGGGACCTGGCACCTTCAGAGTGCAAGCACACACTGAAAGAAACACTATGCTCAGGCAGGGATTGATTGGAGCAGCTGAGCTATATACCAGGTGACAGACAGCAATAGGCTGAGGACGCACAAGTGGTGTGACCCACAGCAGGTACAAAAAGCAGGAAGTGATCGGGCGCCGCCCTTAAGCAGCAGAAACAGACACAAACAGACAGCATGGAGGGAAGCCAGAGAGACATTCTGGACTGGAGATCAAGTGCGCGCTCTTGCACAGTGGGAGATGGACCACCATGCAAGGACGCCGCCAGGTATGTTACAGTACCCCCCCCTTACGCCCCCTCTTCTTCAGGCCTGCCAGAATCTTCCGCAGGGAATTCGAGGACCAGTCGTTCACTTCAAGGAGATCACTTCCACTGTCCACAGGAAAAACTGATCTCATCTGGTTAGCTAGGATGCTACCTCCTATCCAGCCATCCTCAGCAACAGACGAAACGGGTGGAGTACCAGGAACAGCACACAAGGAAGTCTCTCTCCACATATTTTCAGGTGGCACCCCAGAGGGTACAGGAGACAACTGGAAGTCCTTCACCGGGTTGGAGGGGGACAGAGACTTGGGGGTAATCTCTGCTTCGAGGTACATCTTGTCAAGCTCACAGGAAGAAATAGACGGGTTATCAGGTACATAATGAGGAAAAGTCACTGTCTCTTTATTATCTGGTGGTACCCCGGAGGATTCAGGAAACAACTGGAGGTCCTCCGCCAGGTCAGAAGAGTGCAGAGGCTCAGAGAAAACATCTGCTTCAGAGTACACTAGGTCGGACTCACTGGACGAAGCAGGCGAGGTATCGGGTACCGAGTATAGGAAAGTCTCTGTCCATTCACCACCAGGTGGCACCCTGAAGTGTTCTGGAGACAACTGGCGGTCCTCCGCCTGGTCAGAGGGGTGTAGAGACTCACGGGTAACCTCTGCTTCAGAGTACACTAGGTCGGACTCACTGGACGAAGCAAGCGAGGTATCAGATCTAGGATATAGGAAAGTCTCTGTCCATTCACCACCAGGTGGCACCCAGAAGGGTTCTGGAGACAACTGGAGGTCCTCCGCCTGGTCGGAGGGGTGTAGAGACTCGGGAGTAACCACTGCTTCGGAGTACACTAGGTTGGACTCAGTGGACGAAGCGAGCGAGGTATCAGGTACAGAGTATAGGAGAGTCTCTGTCCTTTCGCTACCAGGTAGCACCCCGAAGGGTTCTGGAGACAACTGGAGGTCCTCCGCCTGGTCGGAGGGGTGTAGAGACTCAGGAGTAACCTCTGCTTCGGAGTACACTAGGTTGGACTCACTGGACGAAGCGAGCGAGGTATCAGGTACAGAGTATAGGAGAGTCTCTGCCCTTTCGCTACCAGGTAGCACCCCGAAGGGTTCAGGAGACAACTGGAGGTCCTCTGCCTGGTCGGAGGGGTGTAGAGACTCGGGGGTAACTACCACTTTGGGGTACCCATTGTCAGGCTCACAGGACGAAGCGGACAAAGTATCGAGTACCGGGTGTAGAGAAGTCTCTCTCCATTTGTCATCGAGTGGTATCCCGGAGGATTCAGGAGGCAACAGGGGGTCCTCCACCAGGTAGTAGAGGTGCACAGACTCTGAGGTAACCACAGCTTTGGAGCATCCATGGACATGCACACCGGTTAAAGTGGGTGAAGCATCTGATGCCGGGTGCAGGAAGTTCTCCTGTGTGGAGTCTGGATGGGCAGAAGTCTCTTCGGGCAGGAGAACTGGTGCACTACCCACGCACATTACCCGTTGGGGCTTCTCCGGGATACAGGGAGATGAAGCTTCAGTAGGGACTTCAAGGTTGGGGTCAGGAGGTCTCAGGGAGGACAGACCCTGGCGTGACAGCTTGCCTCTACGTCTAGCACGTCTGGACTGCCTCTTGAGGTTGGGAGAAGTATTCCGGAAAGCGTAGTCACCCTGTGAGGATTCTGGGTGGGCAGTAGTCTCATTGGGCTGGAGGACTATTGCGCTACCCACACACATTACCCGTCGGGGCTGCTCCGGGATATTGGGAAGTGAAGCTTCAGCAGGGGCTTCAGGGTTAGGGTCCTCGAAGACCATACGAAAGGCCACCAGGAAGGCCTGCAGGTCAAGGACGACAGGATCCCATGCTTCCCATAGGGGGGTGACCCATTTCAAGGCATCACCCGCTAGGTAGTCAATCATAAAGGCCACTTTAGCCCAATCGGAAGGAAAATAGAGAGGGTAGGCCTTAAAGTGTAGCATGCATTGCTCCACAAATGCACGACACTGTCTTGGATCCCCATAGTAACGTGGCGGATCCGCAGGAACGAGAGCTGATAGATCCATCCGGACGGTGCGTAATTCGCCTGGAACTCAGCTAAGGAAAAAAATGTATTTATTTATTTTAATGCATGTATTCGCTTGAAAACTTCTCAGAGAGCGAAGGCCGTGGGGCTCAACGGGAACCATGGCCTGAGCATGCTGTAATGCACACGCCCGGGCTCGCGGCGTGTGCGTGTGATTGTAGTGATTCCACTGGACCGTGCCGGAGAGTGAATGCCTGGAGGGGCGTAACTAGGTATTCACCCGATCCGACCAGGGTCGCACGACGGCATACGACGCCAGTGCACCAAGGAGGAACCGAGCAGAGGGACCAGGTGCTACTCCAGGACAGACCCCGGACACGGCTGTTGACCCACACAGGGGAATACAGGAACAGACTGGTAAGCTGGCACACGGACTGGTGGGTATAGGCAGGCACGACTGGTATGCAGGCAGGCGGGTATGCAGGCAGGGGGGTACAGGCAAGCACAGCTAGAGTGCAGACAGGGAGGCACTAGCAGGTAGGAACACAGGCGGGATAGGACCCAGTACACACTGGGACTCAGGAACAATACAGGCAGAGGGGTACAGGCAAGCACAGCTAGAGTGCAGACAGGGAGGCACTAGCAGGTAGGGACACTGGCGGGACAGGACCCAGTACACACTGGGACTCAGGAACAGAACTACAGATGTGGCGGACAAACACAGCAGAGTGAGGCCGCCCAGAGAGGTGAGCGAGAACAGGGCAGGACAAGGCCGCCTGGAGCGGTGAGCAAGAGTAGAGCAGGACAAGGCCGCCAGGAGCGGTGAACAAAGGGTCAGAGCTGAGCGAGACTGCCGGAGCAGTGAGCAAGAGTAAAGCAGGACGAGGCCGCCTGGAGCGGTGAGCAAGAGTGGAGCAAGACTGCCGGAGCAGTGAGCAAAAGGATAAGAGCGGAGCGAGACTGCCGGAGCAGCGAGCAAAAGGGTCCGAGCGGAGCAAGGCTGCCGGAGCAGCGAGCAAAGGAGTCAGAGCAGGCTAGAACCGCCGGAGCGGTGAGCAAAGGAGTCAGAGCAGGCTAGAACCGCCGGAGCGGTGAGCAAAGGAGTCAGAGCAGGCTAGAACCGCCGGAGCGGTGAGCAAAGGAGTCAGAGCAGGCTAGAACCGCCGGAGCGGTGAGCAAAGGAGTCAGAGCAGGCTAGAACCGCCAGAGCGGTGAACAAAGGAGTAGGAGCAGGCTAGAACCGCCGGAGCGGTAAGCAAGGCAGAGCAGGGGGGACAGGGCTCTGTTCACACGGAACAGACAGGAAGAGAAAGGCAGAGCCAGATACCCACAGGATACTTGCAGTGAAGTAGCGAGTGGACCACAAACTCACAAACGGGAGTACAGAGACAACAAGCAGGAGTTAGGTACGAGTTCAGACTCTGCAGAAAAAGGAAGGGAACGGACATAGAGGCAAAACAGGTAAAGGATAGGAAAGAGTTCAGACTGGAACTGAGTGTACGGAGGAGACCGACACTGCAGCGGGATACAGGAGCGGGTCTGGGAATACGGCCCCCAGAGAGGCGGGACGAACAGGCAAGGAGCGTGTTCAGACAGGACAGACAAGATACAGGAACAGGTCTAGGTAATCGGCCCCTAGAAGGCGGGAGGAACAGGCTAGGAGCGTGTTCAGACAGGACAGACAAGATACAGGAACAGGTCTAGGTAATCGGCCCCTAGAAGGCGGGAGGAACAGGCTAGGAGCGTGTTCAGACAGGCCTGGAAATACAGCCTCCAGGATAGGCAGACAAGAGAACACAGACAGGACTCAGTTCAGACACGGGAACTGATACCGCAAGGCAGGAGACATAGACAGGACTCAGTTCAGACACGGGAACTGATACCACAAGGCAGGAGACATAGACAGGACTCAGCTCAGACACGGGAACTGATACCGCAAGGCAGGAGACATAGACAGGACTCAGTTCAGACACGGGAACTGATACCGCAAAGCAGGAGACAAAGAACGGGACCTGGCACCTTCAGAGTGCAAGCACACACTGAAAGAAACACTGTGCTCAGGCAGGGATTGATTGGAGCAGCTGAGCTATATACCAGGTGACAGACAGCAATAGGCTGAGGACGCACAAGGGGTGTGACCCACAGCAGGTACAAAAAGCAGGAAGTGATCGGGCGCCGCCCTTAAGCAGCAGAAACAGACACAAACAGACAGCATGGAGGGAAGCCAGAGAGACATTCTGGACTGGAGATCAAGTGCGCGCTCTTGCACAGTGGGAGATGGACCACCATGTAAGGACGCCGCCAGGTATGTTACAGCTACATTCAGAGAGGATCTCCTGTTACGTGCTGTCCGGTCTCTCCCATCCCCTTCTGCTTGGACGGCCTTGGTTACGGAGACATGAACTCATCCAGAATTGGAGCTCAGGTGAGGTGCTCCGTTGGGGTCAGGAATGGCATAAGTCCTGTCTGGTTCCGGTTTGTCCTGCTCGACCCCCGTCTACTCCAGCTAACCTACCTGGCCTGCCGGCACCCTACTGGTCATATGCGGACGTCTTTGATAAAAAGGAGGCAAAGACACTACCACCTCATAGGCTGTATGATTGCCTCATCGACCTAATACCTGGTGCTTCACCTCCTCAAGGGCGAATGTACCCCTATTCGCTGGCCGAGAACCATGCTATGTCTGAGTACATAGAAGAGAATCTTGCTAGGGGATTTATCCAGAAATCCACCTCTCCGGCTGGAGCAGGATACTTCTTCGTCAAGAAGGAAGACGGCTCTATTCGTCCATGTATCGACTATAGGGGCCTAAACCAGATCACCATCAAAAATAAGTACCCCCTGCCTCTCATCTCGGAGCTGTTTGACTGCCTAAAAGGCGTGTAGATCTTCACTAAGCTCGATCTTCGTGGGGCGTACAATCGGGTCTGGATTCGCCAGGGAGACGAGTGGAAGACTCCATTCAACACTCGGTATGGTCACTACGAGTGCCGCATGATGCCCTTCGGTCTTTGTAATGCTCCAGCCATCTTCCAGGATTTAGTGAATGACATCTTCTGAGATCTCCTGTATTCCTGCGTGGTGGTGTACCTGGACGATATCTTGGTGTTCTCCCCTGATCTGCCCTCTCACCGGAGGGATGTTCGTCAGGTACTGCTGAGGCTCTGGAAGAATCGCCTGTATGCAAAGTATGAGAAATGCCTCTTTGAGCAGACCTCCATACCATTTTTGGGGTATATCATCTCTGAGACCGGACTGCGGAAGGATCCTGAGAAGGTGTCTGCCATCTTAAAGTGGCCCCGACCTGAGGTGTTGTAGGCTATTCAGCGGTTTCTGGGATTCACTAACTATTACCCCCTCTTCATTAGTCATTTCTCCTCCCGGACTGCTCCCATCTCTGCTCTCATCCATAAAGGAGCAAATCCCAGGGAATGGACTTCCGAGGTGGAAAGTGACTTTGTCTCTCTTAAACAAGCCTTCTCCTCCCCTCCAGTGCTACATCATCCAGATTGCAATAAACAGTTCTATCTGGAGGTTGATGCGTCTTCCTCCGGGGCCGGAGCAGTGCTCACCCAGAAATCCTCACCCAGGCAGATGGTGACTTGCGGCTTCTTCTCCAAACTCTTTTCTTTGTCCGAGCGCAATTACTCCATAGGAGATCAAGAATTGCTGGCTATTAAATTAGCGCTGGAGGAGTGGCGCTACTTGCTTGAGGGGGTTCTGCACTCAGTGGTCATCTACACTGACCATAAAATCCTCGCTTACTTGCAGACCGCCCAAAGACTAAATCAGCATCAGGCCAGATGGTCTTTGTTCTTTGCTCGTTTAAGTTTCACTCTCCATTACTGCCCGGCAGACAAGAATATTAAAGCTGACGTACTATCCCGCTCTTTCCTGTCTACCGACCAAGAGCAGGTGCCTCTACAAATCATTGACCCCTCCAGAATAATAACTGTTGCTCTGTTTGACCTGTCTCATCTACCTCCTGGTAAGACCATTGTAGCGGCTCAGGACCGGAAGAGGGTCTTACTCTGGGGTCATTCATCCAAACTGGTTGGTCATGCTGGCCAGAGGAAGACGCTTCTACTCATTTTCTGACATTATTGGTGGCCCACCCTGCACAAGGATGTTGTGGATTTTGTCGCGACTTGTTCCTCCTGTGCCCATAACAAGATACCTAGGCACATTCCAGATGGTCATCTTCTTCCTCTCCCCGTGCCTTCTGCTCCTTGGCAACACATTGCTATGGTCTTCATCACTGATCTTCCGGTATCTGACGGTCTTACCGTCATATGGTTGGTCGCTGACTGCTTCTCCAAGATGGCTCACTCCATTCCTTTGCCTGGTCTTCCGTCCGCTCCTGTGCTGGCTAAGGACTTCATCCGTCACATCTTTCATCTCCACGGCTTACCCCTCCACATAGTCTTGGACAGAGGAGTTCAGTTCACTTCTCGCTTCTTGAGAGCCACGTGCAAGTTGCTGGATGTCACTTTGGACTTTTCTTCGGCCTCTCATCCTCAGTCCAATGGTCAGGTGGAACCTATTAATCAGATCCTTACCAGTTTTCTTTGGCACTTTGTCAACGCTCACCATTGCGTTTGGGTAGAACTTCTGCCTTGGGCCGAGTTTTCTTATAATAACCATGAGTGTGAGTCCTCTGCTAAGTGCCCGTTCTTTGTGATTTATGGTCGACACCCCCGAATTCCGTTTCCCGTCTCTTCTTCAGTGGATAATCCTGCCGCGGAGTCTCTCGTCAGTGACTTTTCGGTGATTTGGGAAGACACTAGATCTGCTCTTCTTCAGTCCTCCGAGCAGATGAAGAAGCAAGCTGATAAGAGACGTCTGGATCCGCCTCTATTTCGACCAGGAGACAAGGTCTGGCTTTCCTCCAAATATGTCCGTCTCAAGATACCATCCTACAAGTTGGGCCCGCGGTTCATCGGTCCTTTCGAGATTTTGAACCAAATAAATCCAGTGGCGTACAAGCTGAAACTCCCTGTCTCCTTACGGATTCCCAATTCCTTTCATGTGTCTCTCCTCAAGCCTGTTGTCCTTAATCCTTTCTCTGATGATCCAGGTACCTCTCCAGCTCCAGTCCCTGCTGAGGATGTCTTTGAGGTAGAGAATATTTTGGCCATCAAGAGGGTAAGAGGAAAGACTTTCTTTCTTGTGGATTGGAAGGGGTTTGGTCCTGAGAAGAGGTCTTGGGAGCTCAGGGAGAACATTCATGCTCCTCATCTTCTATAAAGATTTCTTGCGGGCCTAAAGAAGAAGGGGCATAAAGGTGGGGGTACTGTAGCGTTGGCGTCTCTGCCTCCTGCCAGGCAGAGACGCAGATCCCCTCATCGACGCGGTGCCGGTCCGGCGTCCTCCGGCTCCCCTACTTACACCGCGTGCAGTTCCCCGGGCACTGTACTTAGGGCACGCATGCGCTCCCTCCCTCTTAAAGGGGCCGCGCACCATCCTAAAGAGTCCCCAGCCAATATACGGAGGACTGCTCTTATATAAAGCACCTCCTCTAAAATGGAGGTGCCTGTGTAAGATTGTTGTTTGTGTGCTAACACTCTCCTCAGTCCTCAGGTTCCAGTTCCCATCAGCCAGTCTATCAGCCATGCCCGCCTGCTTGTCTACCCACATCACCTGCCTCTCTACCAGCCGTGCTCATCTGCTGTGCCTGTCGGCCTCGGCCATCAGTCCCGTGGGAGTCACCTGCTCTCACACAAGGTCGGTCCCAGAGTGGCACCTGGTTCACCTTCCCTGTCCCTCCTTGGTTCACGGAGTCGACTAAGCCGCCGTGTGGCCAGGGTCGGTCCGGGTAAGCACTCAGTTACGCCCCTCTGGTCCCTCCTTGTATCACAGCACAGAGGTTCCACCCCCGATTCCATAACAACCTAGCTCAGGACCCTTCATTTAATGGTGTTTTCCATCTAAGGTGGTTAGTGGTTCACCTGGAGCTACTTGAATTACTGTTTTATGAAGATACTTTATGTCTTTAGATAAATTTCCAGTGCAACTACCCACACATTAAATGTACCTTTGAAGCAAAGCCAATAGAGGATGCCTGCTTAAACTCAAACAAATCTGTGTGTTTTTTCCCATAGGATGAGTCTTGTTGAGAAGTTATGTATTGCTTGCTAAGGCATGTATTTCATTTTCCCTTATATGTGGGTGTCTTATCTATTTTTACCAATGATATTTTCACTAGTTGACAAGCTCCTTTAACCTTTTGTTATCATATACTTTTTAAACGAGACAAATTCCAGGAAAATATAATGACCTATACAAATAAAAGTCACCTGGTTGCTTAGCATTAAAGCTTTAATTCTAATTGATATTCTGTATATTTATATCATTTATGCCCTTCTATCTCCTCCAATGTCTTTATGACTTTACAGGTGGGATAGTATTTATTCCAAGTTGTCAGATTATGAAAATGTAGAAATCATAGTTTTCATAACTAACTGAAAAGAGTATAGAGACATACTCTGGATAAATGTGAAAACACTTTACAAATAACTTCTTATTAGTTAAAGTTGATCTCTGAGATTTCTTTCTATTCTTTAGCTGCTTCACTATTCTCTATTGTACTGAGTTCAAAGCTTGTAATATCTCTTGCTATTCTGTGCACAGCTTAATCGTATGGCTGTTCATTTTCATGGGTAAGGGTCAGGGATGCAACTAGGGAGAGAAAGTGGAGCATTTGCCACATGTGCAGCCAGCATTGGAGTGCTGTGGGCTGCCTAATGCAGTGGATCCCTGGAGTGGATTCTGCCAATTTACAAGCTAGTTGCCAAATTGACAGTCAGTTCACAGAACATATAAAAGGTTTTTTCCTTGCATTTAATAGTACTTGCATCTTTTAGGAAAGTGTAAGTGGACAAAAGAACACTGGATTTTGGCCGTTGGAGCTGAAAGGAGGACATCGGTGAACCGCGCGCAGGTAGGCGCGTGAATTTTGGAGTGTTTTTCACTGTTTTCATAACATATCAACAATAAGAACATGGAAGAGTCCAGGAGCCATTTGGTGAGCTGCATATCCTGCTACATGTTTACAGACTTGCCAGTGGAAAAGCCAAACTTCACATGCCAGAAATGCAAGCTTGTGTCCCTGTTGGAGGAAAAGTTGCGAAATCTAGAAGAGAGGTTAACTACCTTGAAAATCATTAAGGAAGGTGAAGAGTTCTTAGACAGAGCAGAATTATCTCTTCATGATACAGAAAGAGAAGAAATTCGAACTGCACCTGACAAAACAGAGGAATGGAAGCATGTGACCCAGAGAAGCAGGAGGATCGAGAGGCAGTCAGCACCTATACTGCTCAGGAACCAGTACCAGGCTCTCACGCAGGAGAACCATGAAGAAATACAGCAAGATAAGACTTTGCCCACAATGAATAACCTTGTAAGCCCTCAGAATCCTCCTTGATGGAGAAAGAAAAATGTTGTGAAGAAAAAACGGAGAGTGGTGGTCATGGGGTATTCCCTGTTGAAAGGAACAGAGGCCGCTATCTGCAGACCAGACATAACCTCAAGAGAAATGTGCTGTCTTCCAGGAGCAAAAATTAAAGATGTGTCTGACAGGATATCAAGACTCTTCAGACCTACAGATCACTACCCATTCCTTCTAATAAATGTGGGGACAAATGACACCGCAAGAAGGGACCTGGAAACCATCTGCAGTGACTTTGAAGACTTAAGCAAGAAAGTGAAAGAATTGGGAGCGCAGGTGGTCTTCTCATCCATCCTCCCAGTGGATGACCAAGGAACAATGAGGTGGAATAAGATTCTACAGGTGAACAACTGGCTACGTCGATGGTGCCGTCAACAAGGATTTGGATTTCTGGATCACGGAATGAATTACCTATATGATGGACTACTTGCTAGAGATGGGGTGCACCTTACAAAGACTGGAAAACACGTATTTGGAAGTCGCCTTGCTACACTCATCAGGAGAGCTTTAAACTAGAACAATGTGGGAAGGGAAGCAAAAGGCCAGAAAAAGCTATACAGCTGACAAATACTTTTGAGATCTCTGCTACTGGAAGTGGAAAGGAAGAACAAAGACAAAAAAATTTAATTAATAAAAATATGGGAGGAAGAGAAACCAATCACAAACTAAAATGTTTTTATACAAATGCACAAAGCATGGGCAACAAACAAGGAGAATTGGAACTACTAAAGCAGGAAAAGGAATATGATGTCATTGGAATCACTGAAACTTGGTGGGACAATACACATGATTGAAATGCAAGCCTAAAAGGATACAACTTATTTACAAGAAACAGACTTGATAAACGAGGAGGAGGTGTCGCATTGTATGTTAGAAAAGCGTATACCTGCACAGAGATTGAAGCAGAGACTGGGAGTTCTGTGGAAACTGTTTCGGTAAGAATACAAGGAGAAAACAACGGAAAGGACACCATTGTAGGCATTTACTACAGGCCACCTGGGGAAACTGAAGGTATGGATGAACTCTTTATGTATCAAATGACCAAGTTCTCCAAAAAATATGATGTAGTGGTCATGGGAGATTTCAACTATCCAGACATTTGTTGGGAATCTTTCTCAAGTAAAGCTAACAGGTCAAGCAAATTCTTATCCTCTCTTGCTGACAACTTTATCTTCCAAAAGGTAGGGGGAAAACAAGGGGATCTGCTACTTTGGATCTAATCCTTATAAACAGGGAGGAAATGGTTGAGGAGATAAAAGTGTCTGGGACCCTCGGAGGCAGCAATCATTCTATTATAGAATTTTGGATCACTAGAGGAGGAAGACATGTGAAGACTCAAACTTCAACGTTAGATTTCAGAAAGGCAGATTTTAAGCGACTCAGAAAGAGAATAGGAGGGATCCAATGGCTGGATGTCCTTAAGGACAAAAATGTCCAGGAAGGATGGGAAATTTTTAAAAATGAGATTCTCAAAGCACAATCGTTAACAATCCCGAAAAGTAGGAAGAATGGGAAGCATTTAAGGAAACCAGGATGGATGAACACAGAACTTAATCACATGCTAAAAAGAAAGAAAGAAATGTTTATCAAATGGAAAGAGGGAGGCATATCTAAAGAAGATTATAATGCAGTCTGCAGATCCTGCAGGGCACGTATCTGGTTAGCTAAAGCCGACAATTAATTAAGGCTTGCAAGAGATGTCAAAAGCAATAAAAAAGGATTTTGGGGGTATGTCAAAAGTAAAAGAAAAGTCAAAGATGCTATAGGATTTTTACAGGATGAAAATGGTGAAATGGTAAGAAAGGATGTTGAGAAGGCCGAACTTTTTAATTCCTATTTTGCATCTGTTTTCTCTCAGAAAGAAAATGTAACATCAACTGATCTTCACTGTCCTATTAAAGGAATAGAAGAATCCAAGTTATCTGTAAACAGAGAGATTGTGAGGGAATATTTAGCTAACATAAAGGAGTTCAAGTCTCCAGGTCCAGATGAATTACACCCCAGAGTACTGAAGGAGATCGTAGAAGAAATTTTAGAACCACTCTCCATAATCTTTGAAAATTCTTGGAGAACAGGAGAAGTCTCAGAAAACTGGAGAAGAGCAAATGTTGTTCCTATCTTCGAAAAGGGGAAGAGGGTGGACCCAGGGAACTATAGGCCGGTGAGTCTGACTTCTATACCAGGAAAGATCTTTGAACAAATTATTAAACAACATGTATGTAAGTACCTGGATAAGAATGAAGTGATTAACCAGAGTCAGCATGGGTTTGTAACTAACAAGTCATGTCAGACTAACTTAATTTGCTTCTATGACAGAATCACTGACTGGGTGGATCAGGGAAATGCTGTAGATATAGTATATTTTGACTTCAGCAAAGCATTTGACAAAGTATCTCACACCATCCTTATTGAAAAAATTACCAAGTATGGAATGGACAAGGCAACTGTTAGGTGGATTCATAACTGGCTTAGTGATCGGACTCAAAGAGTGGTCGTAAATGGCTTCACATCCAGTTGGATGAATGTCTCAAGTGGGGTACCACAAGGCTCTGTCCTGGGACCTGTATTGTTCAACATCTTTATCAATGATTTAGATGAAGGAATTGAGGGTAAACTGATTAAATTTGCTGATGACACAAAGCTAGGAGGGATAGCTAATACTAGAGAAGAGATAGAGAGAGGATTCAAAAAGACCTAAATAAACTGGAGCAGTGGGCAGTAACTAACAGTATGGTTTTTAACAGGGAAAAATGCAAAGTACTACATCTGGGCAATAAAAATGAAAAAAACATATACAAAATGGGAGGAATAGAGCTAAGCAACAGTACATGTGAAAAAGACTATACTAATAGATCATAGACTGAACATGAACATGAGTCAACAGTGTGATGCAGCAGCAAAAAAGGCAAATACAATTCTGGGATGTATTAACAGAAGCATACAGTCTAGATCACATGAAGTCATTATCGGACTTTACTCCTCTTTGGTCAGACCTTATCTGGAATACTGCGTCCAGTTTTGGGCACCACATTTTAAAAAAGACATCGACAAACTGGAGCAAGTTCAGAGAAGAGCGACCAGAATGGTGACCGGTCTGCAAACCATGTCCTATGAGGAACGGTTACAGGATTTGGGAATGTTTAGCTTGCAAAAAAGAAGACGGAGAGGAGACTTAATAGCTGTCTACAAAT
The DNA here is from genome assembly GCF_046119375.1 of Phyllobates terribilis. Lineage (NCBI taxonomy): Eukaryota > Metazoa > Chordata > Amphibia > Anura > Dendrobatidae > Phyllobates > Phyllobates terribilis. The sequence continues at coordinate 49,764,324 of NW_027362773.1, forward strand.
ATCTCAAGGTCTGTCACATTGTAGAAGGATCATCTTTATTCTCATTTGCACAAGGAAAGACTAGAAGCAATGGGATGAAACTGAATGGGAGGAGACACAGATTAGATATTAGAAAAATCTTTTTGACAGTGAGGGTGATCAATGAGTGGAACAGGCTGCCACGAGAGGTGGTGAGTTCCCCTTCAATGGACGTCTTCAAACAGAGGCTGGACAGATATCTGTCTGAGATGATTTAGTGAATCCTGCTTTGAGCAGGGGGTTGGACCAGATGACCCAGGAGGTCCCCTCCAACTCTACCATGCTATGATTATATGATTCTATAAAAATGGAGGGGGTTGTGAGGGGACAGTATGGAGGGGACATGTGAGGGGACAGTATAGGGGGTAGTGTGAGGAGACAGTATGCAAGGAAGTGTTAATAGACAGTATTTTAGGAACGTAAGAGGAGACAGTATGGGTGGAAAAGTGTGAGGAGACATTATGGGGGAGAGTATGAAGGGACAGTATGGGGGTAATATGAGGGGACAGTATGAGTGAAGGGTAAGTGGAAATTATGACATAAAAATGTGAGGAGACAATATGGGAAAGTATGTGAGGGAACAGTGTGGGGTAAAGTGTGAGGGGACAGTATGACGGGAAAGGTGGAAGTGGACAGTGTAGAGGGACAGAAGTGAATAGGGGACATAATAGGGGGGAATGATGTGAGGGGACTGTATTGGTGGAATATTATAAGGTGATAGTAAGGGGACAATATAGTTGGAAGTGTTAGAGGAATGTGTGGGATAAAAATTTGAGGGGCCGGTATGTGGAGCGTGTAAGGGATCTGTTTGGCAGGAAAGTGTGAGGGGACAATGTAGGGGAAAAGTGTGGGCAGCCAGTGTGGGGGTAGTGTGAAGGGACAGTATGAAGAAAGTGTTAGCCAGCAGTATGGAGAGGAGTGTGAGAGGACAGTATGAGGGAAAAAGGAAGGGTACAGTATATATACGGAGAAATGTTTGAGAAAGAATACAAAAGAATAGTGTGACGTGAGAGTATGGGGAAATAGAGTAAAGGGACAGTGTATGGGAAGTGTCGGGACAAGATGAGGATAAGTATGAGAGGACAATATGGGAGAAAAAATGTAAGGGGAGAGTTATTTTACAAAGTGTAAGGGGATAGTTTGTCAGAAATGTGTGAGGGGACAGTATAGGAGAAAATTATTAGGGGACATTATGTGTTGATGTGTGAGGGGAAAGTACTGGGAAAAATTGTTATGGGACAGTATGAGGGAAGTGTGAGGGGATAGGGGATAAATTGTGGGAGGACTTTATAGTTGAGAAAAATGTGAGGGGGCAGTATGAGGGAGGAAAGTCTGAAGGAACTGTATGGGTGGAAAGTGTGAGGGTACAATTTGAGGAGGTAAAATGTGAGGGAAAGTATGGAAAAGTAATGTTGAGGGAATTGGGGAATGGTGTGAGAGAACAGTAAAAGGGCTAAAAGTGTGAGAGGACAGTATGGGGAGAAAATTTTAAAGGGATAGTATTGGTAGGAAAAAGTGTAAGGGGACAGTGTCTGAAAAAAAGTGTAAGGGAATAGTATGGGGTAAAGTGTGAGGGGACAGTGTAGGAGGAATAGTGTGAAGAGACAGTGTGGAGGATAAAAGTGTTAGAGGGACAGCATGGGAAGAATTGAGTGAGAGGAGAGTATGAGTGGAAGAGTGTGGAGGGACAATATAGAGACATTTTTAAATATAATGTAGGGTGTAGGTGCGTTGTGTTCCATGTCTGAGTGTGTACAAATTCATAACAGAGAAAGGTGTGAGGGGAATCTTAGGGTGGTTTGAAGGGGCACAGTATAGAAATTGGTTAGTAAGTGTGAAGGGGCATTATAGAGAGTGGATAGTGTGAGGGACAGTTTGAGGGAACAGCAAGAAGATGACAGTATGCAGAAGGGGATAATGTGAAGAGGGGGAACAGTATATAAATTTAGCAGTATAGAGGGGACGCAGTGTGAGTCTGAATAGGTGGTCCAGTTTGGAATAGGGTCCAGCATGGTGGAGGACATTTAAGATAGGAACAGTGTGGTGGTTATAGCTAATGAAGGTGAACAGTGTGTCATTAAAGCTAATAAGGAAGGACAGTCTGGCAGTTATAGCTAATAAGGGCGGACAGTGTGGAGGTTGTATGGTGCTGATCACCATTATTGGCACCCCTTCATTTTTTTCATAGACTGTAGAATATCTTCAGAAATAAATGGAAATGTACCAAAGTTATATCCTCAGGATTTTTAATTAGTGGTTCAAAGTAATACAATAATAAAACATTGTTTTTCAACTTCCATGTTGCAATTTCAAAGACAGAACAGAATAAACAACATGTGCAGCAATAAAGGCACCCCTAATTAATACTTTGAACACCCTTTGGCATTAATGACAGCCTTCAAATGTTTCTTGCAGCCATCTAAATGCTTCTTTAGCTTCTCAGCTGGAATTTTCTCCCACTCTTCCTTTACAGTTTGTTCAAGCTCTTGAATGTTTGCAGGGTTCTTTTTCCCACTGGCATATTTCAGCTCACCCCAAAGAAATGCAATGAAATTGAGGTCAGGACTCATTGCTTACCATTTTAAAATAGTCAATTTTTTATTTTTCAACCATTCCCATGTACTTTTGGATGTGTGCTTTGGGTCATTATATTGCTGGAGGATCCATGATCTTCGACTCAAACCAAGTTTTCTTACACTGGGTAGGACATTTAGCTCTAAAATCTCTTGATAATTTTCTGATTTCATGATTCCTGTGGTGAAGGCCTGCATTACCAGACGCAGCAAAGCTACCTCATAACATTATGGATCCTCCACCATGCTTAACTGTTGGTAAGGTGTTGTTTTTCTTATAAGCTTCATTGCGCCGCCTGTAAACAAACAGTTACTTGCATTAACAAAAAGCTAAAGCTCTATTTTTATGTCATCTGTCCTCAGTAGTGATGATCGAGCACTAAAATGTTGGCATGCTCATCGCTCGGGTCGAGCAAATCGTAATGCTCGTGTGCTCGACCCGAGCAACGAGCCCAATGTTAGTCAATGGGAAACTCGAGCAGTTTTCCTGCAGCCCCCCCCACCCCCCGGAGGTCTGCTGGAGGCCTAAAAATTGCTCAAATCCATTGGAACAGTCCTCAAATGACATGGGAACAGCATGAGGAAGACCCCTGGAAGCATCACTGACTCACAGGTCACTGGTGTGAACAATGATGTCAGAGTATTAAGCCACTTTTACCGATTCACAATAAAATGTACAAAAACGAAACCAAAATGGATTTTCCAGAAAAAAAATGCTAAGGAACATTCTTTCCAGGGTAATGACTTGCATATATGGCAAAATAAATCCCCCCCCCAAAAAAACGCTCCTCCACGCCTGGGGCTATGTTCACACGTAGCATTATTGATGTTTTTTGCAATTTTGCATTGCTTTCAACAGTGAAAAATACATTCACCAGTAAATGTAATTTTAACATTTTACTACCCTATCTGTCCATGTGGTGTTTGAGACATGATGAGACCCATCCTGTTTCTTTTATGAAAGAGGGACTCTGAAAGTCACAAAGTCTATTTTTACAGGGCCATCAGGTGGCCCTTACTATTATTAAAGGGCGAGCAGTCGGCACTCACTATTGTTGGAGGGCCATCAGCCGGCTATGCTTTGCTGTTCCCATTATTAAAGAGCGGGTCTCCTATACTGTTATTGCATATGCAGTGACTGCAAGGCCTGCCCAAAATTTGGAAAAACCCCAATACCCCTGTGAAGAGACGTAGAGGAGGGCCTCAGTAAAAAAATATTTCCATCATAAAGGAGCGGGTCTCCTATACTGTTATTGCATATGCAGTGACTGCAAGGTCTGGCCAAAATTTGGAAAAACCCCAATAACCCTTTGAAGAGACATAGAGTAGGGCCTCAGTAAAAAAATATTTCCATTATAAAGGACTGAGTCTGCTATACTGTTCTTGCGTATGCAGCGACTTCAACGGCTGCCTCAATTTTTGACACATGCCAATACCCCTTAGAAGAGCCATAGAGGAGGGCCTCAGTAAAAAATTTTTTTCCATTATAAAGGACTGAGTCTGCTATACTGTTCTTGCGAATGCAGTGACTTCAATGGCTGCCTAAATTTTTGACACCTCCCAATACCCCTTAGAAGAGACATAGAGGAGCGCCTCAGTAGAATTTTTTTTCCCATTATTAAGGAGTGGGTCTCCTATAGTGGTAATGCCCATGCAATGAATGCAAGAGTTGCCCAAAAATTGGACGCAATCCAATACCCTTTTGAAGAGACGTATATGAGGTCCTCATTAAAAAAAATTGTTACCATTGTTAAGGAATGGGTCTCCTATACTGGTAATGCCCATGCACTAAGTTCATGGGCTGAAAACATTTACCCCTGGGGGGTATACATGAACATACTGTATAACATACAGAATGTTAGAGGTAGGCCTCTAAAAAAAATTGCTACGGGTATTATAAACAGTAAACACCCTTAAAAAAAATTATGTGGGTGTTGCATCAAGGTCACCCTGTTGATATGGTGGTAGAGGATGAGGAGAAGGAGAAGGTGGAGGACAACAGAACATAGACAAAATCAGGAGGCGTATAACCATGCTGGGTGTGAAAAGGTGCATGAGAATAGACTTCTGCAAAAAAAGCCATGTTCCATGGTTATCATCCGGTGATGTTGAGAAGTCTGTCCCAATCCAGCCCTTATTCCTTTTGATAAGAGTCAGCCTGCCAGCATTTTCAGTTGACATGCGGATGCGCCTAACAGTTATAATGCCCCTGGAGGCACTAAAAACTCACTCTGACAAAACACTAGTGGCAGGGCAAGCCAGGACCTCCAAGGCGTAGAGAGCCAGTTCATGCCATGTGTCCAGCTTGGATACCCAATAGTTATAAGGCACAGAGGAATCACGGAGGATGTTGTTATGATCGGGAAGGTACTCCTTCAGCATCTTCAAAAATATTTCCCTCCTTGTCAGAGTACCTTGCGCATCAGGGCGTGGGCGCTGGAAGGATCTGAGAAAATTGTCCCACACCATTGACACTGTTCCCCTACCTCTGCTGTAGCGTATTTGTGTCTCCCTCGCGTGTACTTCTTGGTTGTCCAACAAACTGTGACCTCTGCCACCAAAGTTTTCAGATGAGAATTTTTTAATAATTTAACAACAACAGCCTTCTGGTACTGAAAAATTTTATTAGACCTCTCCGCCACGGGAAAGAGAGATAGAAAGTTCTCCTTGTAGCATGGGTGTAGAATTGTGACCAAACAGTTATTACTGTTGGACAAAATGTGTGCAATGTAAGGGTCACGGGAAAGGCAGAGGATCATAAAGTCAGCCATGTGTGTCGGACTGCGAACAGCCTTGTCTTCCCTGTTCTGACCAAGAGGATGACTGTCCATGCTCGTCTTCTCCTCATCCTCCTCCTCATTCTCCCTCTCCTCAAGCCATCCACATTGAACAGACTGTATGAATGTTGTGTGGGTAGTACTGTCTGTATCTCAGGATACCAGCTCCTGTTCCTCTTTCTCCTCTTTCTCCTCCTTATTATCACTCAATCCGTGTTGGGATGAGATGAGGATGGGCTGTGTGGCATCAACATGTATGGTTCCTTGCTCAATCTCATCGTGCATGCCTGCAATGGCTTCTCTTGAACTTTGAGCAGCGAGCGTTTCAATAGACAGAGAAGAGGGATGGTGATGCTAATTATGGTGTCATCGCAGCTCTCCATCTTGGTGAAGTCCTCAAAGTTTTGGAGGATGGCACAGATGTCTGACATCGATGCCCACTCATCAGCTCTTATGTGTCGAGGCTGACCTAAATAACAACGGCCTTGTTGAACCTGGTACTCAGCAAGTGCCCTCTTCTGCTCACAAAGCCTTCCCAAAATCTGCAAGGTTGAGTTGCAATGCATGGTGAAATCGCACACCAGTCGATGAGCTGAAAGCTGTAAACGCTACTGAAGCATGGCGAGGGCAATGTAAGCTGTAGGTGACTTTCAAAAATGGCCACACACGTGGCATACTTTGACAAGCAGCTCAGGCAGATATGGGTAGGTTTTGATAAACTGCTGAACCACTAGGTTGAGCACAAGGGCCAGGCATGGTATGTGTGCGATCTTCATGTCTGTATTATTACCGCAGAAATATGGGATCATGTCTGATGACCATAGTTTTAGGAAGTGGCCTTATAGATGTGGTACTGGTCAGCGACCAAGTGTGAATAGGTTCAACAAAGCACAGCTGGCTGACTTTAAATGGAGTGTAATATTTGGCATGCTCCACAAAATGTCTCTATTAATACCACAGTTACATGGGATCACGTCTGATAACGACGGTTTTAGAAAGTGGCCTTATAGATGTGATACTGGTCAGCGACCAAGTGTGAATATTTTCAACAAAACACAGAGGGCTGACTCTAAACGGAGTATATTTGGCATGCTCCACAAATTGTCTGTATTATTACTGCAGTAATATGGGGTCACGTGTGACTACCATGGTTTTAGTAAGTGGAATTGTAGTATAGTATTGGTCAGCGACCCAGTGTGAATAGGTTCAACAAAACACAGCTGGTTGACTTTAAATGGAGTGTAATATGTGGTATTGTAATATGTGGCATGCTCCACAAAATGTCTGTTTTATTACTGCAGTATTACGGGATCACGTCTGATGACCACAGTTTTAGGAAGTGGCCTTGTAGATGTGGTACTGGTCAGCGACCAATGGTGAATATTTTCAAGAACACACAGCTGGCTGACTTTAAATGGAGTACATTTGTCACGCTCCACAAAATGTTTGTATTATTATCGCAGTAATATGGGATCACATGTGACGACCATGGTTTTAGCCAGTGGACTTGTAGTACACTATTGCTCATCGACCAAGTGAGAATAGGTTCAACAATACACAGCTGGCTGACTTTAAATCGAGTTTAATATTTGGCACGCTCCACAAAATGTCATAATTATTACTGCAGTAATATGGGATCTCGTCTGATGACCACGGTTTTAGGAAGTGGCCTTATAGATGTGGTACTAGTCAACGAATAAATGTGAATATTTTCAACAACATACAGCTGGCTGACTTTAAAGAGAGTATATCTGGCATGCTCCACAAAATGTCTGTATTTTTACTGCAGTAATATAGGATCACTTGTGACGATTACGGTTTTATCCAGTGACCTTGTAGTATACTATTGGTCAGCGACCAAGTGTGAATAGGTTCAACAAAGCACAGCTGGCTGACTTTAAATGGAATTTAATATTTGGCACACTCCACAAAATGTCATAATTATTACAGCAGTAATATGGGATCTCGTATGATGACCATAGTTTTAGAAAGTGGCCTTACAGAGGTGGTATTGGTCAGCAACAAAGTGTGAATAGATTAAACACAGAAGGATGACCTTAAATGGATGGTAATATTTGTCATGTTCCAAAAAATGTCACAATTATTATCGCAGTAATATGGGATCACGTCTGATGACCACAGTTTTAGGAAGTGGCCTTATAGATGTGGTATTGGTCAGTGACCAAGTGTAAATAGGTTCAATAAAACACAGCTGCTTGACTTTAAATGGAGTGTAATATTTGGCACACTCCACAAAATGTCTGTAATATTACCGCAGTAATATGTGATCACGTCTGATGATTGAAAAGTTTCTCTACTTTCACAATGCAGAAATGTGAATAAAATTACAAAAAAAACTGGCTGTATTCTGCTAACAAGCAAATGGAGAACTTAAATGGTGTACTCTATTGATTTTTAATCAAATAATCAGAATTAAGAGCAAAAAAAATAGCTCTGATATATAGGGCTATGGATATCTGTAACAGCAGCAGCAGACAGAATGTGCAAAGGACCCTATTGTGCTGTATACACTGTCCACAAACCCTGCCTGCCTAATTTCTGCTATCACCAGTAATATATGCAGCTGGATTAGACCTCAGAAGGACTGCTAGTTCAGATGGATATATATCTTGCTGTGGAATACCTCTACCTAACTAATAAACAGCCAATTCTCTCCCTTGCTCAGAAGCATCTCTCCCTACTCTGCCTGTTTCCGGGATAGACTGTGATGAGCATAGGGTTACCAGGTCTAATATAGACCCGAAGACATTATGTAGCCAGCCAATCACAGTAATGCCACTACCAACATAGCTACGGCATTACAGTGAGTGGTAGGCAATCCCTGCATGTTAAATGACTGTCTAAAGAGTGTAAAACATGTGGGGCAGGGACTCGAGCTCCCACCTGAGCCTCCCAGAAATACTCGCTGAATGCCGAGCAGTGAGATGCTTGGGTGAGTAACGAGTAGTGTTGAGCCACCCCCGTAGTGTTCGGGTTCGGTTCGGTTCGTCGAACACCGGGATGTTCGAGGAACTGTTCATCGAACTGTTCGTCGAACACCTTAGAACACCGTCGAACACCGTTAAAACCAATGGCAGGCAAACAAAAACACATAGAAACACATAGAAAACACCTGCAAAGGTGTCCAAAAGCTGACAAACTGCTCAGAAGACACTCTCTTTAAAAAAGCCGGCCGGCAAATTCAGCAGCGGCATACACCGGTACCCGACAATTTAGACAAGAAGGAATAGAGCATCACACATAGATTAGATAGATAGAAACATGTCAGTCACACATATAAGAAGCACAGTGACAGTGTTGGTTACTGCACTTGTCATTTAGTGTAAAGGATTTATTAAAAAAAATATTAGTGTTTTCATGCACCGTCTCTTTAAAAAAGCCGGCCGGCAATTCAGCATCTGTACCCGACAATTTAGAACAGAAAGAATAGAGCTTCACACATAGATTAGATAGATAGAAACATGTCAGTCACATATATAATAAGTACAGTGATAGTGTTGCTTACTGTACTTGTCATTTAGTGTAATGGATTTATTTAAAAAAATAATAGTGTTTTCATGCACTGTCTCTTTAAAAAAGCCGGCCGGCAATTCAGCAGCAGTACCCAACAATTTAGAACAGAAAGATAGAGCATCACACATAGATTAGATAGATAGAAACATGTCAGTCACATATATATGAAGTACAGTGATAGTGTTGGTTACTGTACTTGTCATTTAGTATTAAAATAAAGGATTTATTATTAAAAAAATTGGCGTGGGGTTCCCCTTAATTTTAGGCTCTAGCGGAGGTTAAGCAGACGGCTGGGGCAGATGTTTGAAGCCTGGGAAGGGGGTAATACCCACGGAGCTTCCCAGGCTACTAATATCAGCCCCCAGCTGAATACATAGCCTTTACTAGCTAATAAAATGGGGGACCCCCCAAAAAAAATGACGTGGGGTCCCCCCTAATTTAATAGCTAGCAAAGGCTAGGCAGACAGCTGGGGGCTGATATTAATAGCCCAGGAAGGGAGCCATGAATATTGGCCCCCTCCCAGGCTAGAAACACCAGCCGTCAGCCGCCCCAGAAATGGCGCATTCATAGGATGCGCCAATTCTGGCACTTAGCCTCGCTCTTCCACGCTGCCCTGGTGCGGTGGCAGGGGGTAATAGGGTTGGGGTTGATGTCAGCTTATAATGCCAGCTGACATCAAGCCCAGGTTAGTAATGGAGAGGCGTCTATAAGACACCCCCATTACTAACCCCATAGTCAAAGTTAAAAAAAACACAAACACCCAGAATAAAGTCCTTTAATTGAAATAAAGACACAATCCTTTATTGTTCTAAATTAAACCATACTTACCATCACGCCCATTCCAGCTGAAGCCAACGATCTCCTGCAATAAAAGAAAAATAATAAAGCAACCTCATCCTTACCTTTCCATGGTTCCCACGACAGCTTCAGCTCTGCTACATCGAGATGACAGGCTGGACCGCAGCAGAACGCTGCCATCCAGCCTGTCATCCCGCAGACACTGAGAAGCGCAGGCTTGCTTGCGCTGCTCAGCGTCTCTCTGTGACGACATCCAGATGAGCCGAGTTCATGTCCAATGAACTCGGCTCACCTCATGCACGTCACTGACAGCGTGGGAAAATTCTCACGCTGAAGCGCTGATTGCAGGAGAATTTTCCCACGCTGTCAGTGACGTGCAGGAGGTGAGCTGAGTTCATTGGACATGAGCTCACCTCATGCACATCACTGACAGCGTGGGAGAATTCTCCTGCACTCAGCGCTTCAGCGTGAGAATTTTCCCACGCTGTCAGTGACGTGCATGAGGTGAGCCGAGTTCATTGGACATGACCTCGGCTCATCTGGATGCCGTCACAGCGAGACAGTGAGGAGCGCAAGCATGCCTGCTCTTCTCAGTGTCTGCGGCATGACAGGCTGGATGGCAGCGTTCTGCTGCGGTCCAGCCAGTCATCTCGATGTAGCAGAGCTGAAGCTGTCGTGGGAACCATGGAAAGGTAAGGATGAGGTTGGTTTATTATTTTTCTTTTATTGCAGGAGATCGTTGGCTTCAGCTGGAATGGGTGTGATGGTAAGTATGGTTTAATTTAGAACAATAAAAAATTGTGTCTTTATTTCAATTAAAGGACTTTATTCTGGGTGTTGTGTTTTTTTTAAATACTTTACTAGAAATTCATGGCGGTCATGTCTAATACTGGCGTGACCCCATGAATTTTGGGCTTGGGGCCAGCTGATAATACCAAGCTGGCCCTAACCCCTTTATTACCCAGTGAGCCACCGCACCAGGGCCCTGGATGAGTTGGGTACAGCGCCAGAAGATGGCGCTTCTATGAACGCGCCATTTTCCGGGGTGGCTGCGGACTGCAATTTGTAGCGGGGGGAGGCCCAGAAAGCTTGGGCCTCCCTGCGCTGCAGATTCCAGCCCCCAGCTGCCTAGTTGTACCTGGCTGGACACAAAAATAGGGCGAAGCCCCACGTACTTTTTTTTTAATTATTTCATGAAATTCATGAAATAATTAAGAAAAAAAGGCCTTCCCTATATTGTTGTGTCCAGCCAGGTACAAATAGGCAGCTGGTGGTTGGGGGCAGCCCGTTCCTGCCTGCTGTACCTGGCTGGACACAAATATAGTGCGAAGCCCCACTTCAATTTTTTTTAATTATTTCATGAAATTCATGAAATAATTAAGAAAAAAAGGGCTTCCCTATATTGTTGTGTCCGGCCAGGTACAAATAGGCAGCTGGTGGATGGGGGCAGCCCGTTCCTGCCTGCTGTACCTGGCTGGACACAAATATAGTGCGAAGCCCCACTTCAATTTTTTTAAATTATTTCAGGAAATTCATGAAATAATTTTAAAAAAATTGACGTGGGGCTTCGCACTATATTTGTGTCCAGCCAGGTACAGCAGGCAGGAACGGGCTGCCCCCAACCACCAGCTGCCTATTTGTACCTGGCCGGACACAACAATATAGGGAAGCCCTTTTTTTCTTAATTATTTCATGAAATAATTTAAAGAAAATTGACGTGGGGCTTCGCCCTGTTTTTGTGTCCAGCCAGGTACAACTAGGCAGCTGGGGGCTGGAATCCGCAGCGCAGGGAGGCCCAAGCTTTCTGGGCCACCCCCGCTGCAAATTGCAGTCCGCAGCCACCCCGGAAAATGGCGCGTTCATAGAAGCGCCATCTTCTGGCGCTGTACCCAACTCATCCAGGGCCCTGATGCGGTGGCTCACTGGGTAATAAAGGGGTTAGGGCCAGCTTGGCATTATCAGCTGGCCCTAAGCCCTAAATTCATGGGGTCACGCCAATATTAGACATGACCACCATGAATTTCTAGTAAAGTTAAAAAAAACACAACACCCAGAAAAAAGTCCTTTTATTGAAATAAACACACAATTCTTTATTGTTCTAAATTAAACCATACTTACCATCACGCCCATTCCAGCTGAAGCCAACGATCTCCTGAAATAAAAGAAAAATAATAAAGCAACATCATCCTTACCTTTCCATGGTTCCCATGACAGCTTCAGCTCTGCTACATCGAGATGGCAGGCTGGACCGCAGCAGAACGCTGCCATCCAGCCTGTCATCCCGCAGACACTGAGAAGCGCAGGCTTGCTTGCGCTCCACAGTGTCTCTCTGTGAGGGCATCCAGATGAGCCGAGTTAATGTCCAATGAACTCGGCTCACCTCATGCACGTCACTGACAGCGTGGGAAAATTCTCCTGCACTCAGCGCTTCAGCGTGGGAGAATTCTCACACTGAAGCGCTGAGTGCAGGAGAATTCTCCCACGCTGTCAGTGACGTGCAGGAGGTGAGCTGAGTTCATTGGACATGAGCTCACCTTATGCACGTCACTGACAGCGTGGGAAAATTCTCCTGCACTCAGCGCTTCAGCGTGGGAGAATTCTCACGCTGAAGCGCTGAGTGCAGGAGAATTCTCCCACGCTGTCAGTGACGTGCAGGAGGTGAGCTGAGTTCATTGGACATGAGCTCACCTTATGCACGTCACTGACAGCGTGGGAGAATTCTCCTGCACTCACCGCTTCAGCGTGAGAATTTTCCCACGCTGTCAGTGACGTGCATGAGGTGAGCCGAGTTCATTGGACATGAACTCGGCTCATCTGGATGTCGTCACAGAGAGACGCTGAGCAGCGCAAGCAAGCCTGCGCTTCTCAGTGTCTGCGGGATGAGAGGCTGGATGGCAGCGTTCTGCTGCGGTCCAGCCTGTCATCTCGATGTAGCAGAGCTGAAGCTGTCGTGGGAACCATGGAAAGGTAAGGATGAGGTTGCTTTATTATTTTTCTTTTATTGCAGGAGATCGTTGGCTTCAGCTGGAATGGGCGTGACGGTAAGTATGGTTTAATTTAGAACAATAAAGGATTGTGTCTTTATTTCAATTAAAGGACTTTATTCTGGGTGTTTGTGTTTTTTTTAACTTTGACTATGGGGTTAGTAATGGGGGTGTCTTATAGACGCCTCTCCATTACTAACCTGGGCTTGATGTCAGCTGGCATTATAAGCTGACATCAACCCCAACCCTATTACCCCCTGCCACCGCACCAGGGCAGCGTGGAAGAGCGAGGCTAAGTGCCAGAATTGGCGCATCCTATGAATGCGCCATTTCTGGGGCGGCTGACGGCTGGTGTTTCTAGCCTGGGAGGGGGCCAATATTCATGGCTCCCTTCCTGGGCTATTAATATCAGCCCCCAGCTGTCTGCCTAGCCTTTGCTAGCTATTAAATAAGGGGGGACCCCACGTCATTTTTTTGGGGGGGTCCCCCATTTTAATAGCTAGTAAAGGCTATGTATTCAGCTGGGGGCTGATATTAGTAGCCTGGGAAGCTCCGTGGGTATTACCCCCTTCCCAGGCTTCAAACATCTGCCCCAGCCGTCTGCTTAACCTCCGCTAGAGCCTAAAATTAAGGGGAACCCCACGCCAATTTTTTTAATAATAAATCCTTTATTTTAATACTAAATGACAAGTACAGTAACCAACACTATCACTGTACTTCATATATATGTGACTGACATGTTTCTATCTATCTAATCTATGTGTGAAGCTCTATTCTGTCTCTTATAAATTGTCGGGTACCGCTGCTGAATTGCCGGCCGGCTTTTTTAAAGAGACAGTGCATGAAAACACTATTATTTTTTTTGATAAATCCTTTACGCTAAATGACAAGTACAGTAAGCAGCACTTTCACTGTACTTCGTATATATGTGGCTGACATGTTTATATCTATCTAATCTATGTGTGAAGCTCTATTCTTTCGGTTCTAAATTGTCGGGTACAGGTGTATGCCGCTGCTGAATTGCCGGCTTTTCATGTTTCACTGTTGGCACTGTTCCCATCGATTTGGGCAATCACTGTAATGCCACAACCACCATGGCTGTGGCATTACAGTGAGTGGCAGACAATCCCTGCATGATTGGTGCTCTAAATAGCGCCACACATGCAGGACACGCTTTTGGTGCACGAACAGTTATCGAACATAACCTCGAACAGCCGAATTTTTTGCAAATCGTTCGGGTTCGTCGAACAACTCGAACACCGCCCAAAACAGCTCGAATTTGAGATTGGCGAACAGTTCTAGTCGAACACCGCTCATCTCTAGTAACGAGCAGTGGCGAGCACACTCGCTCATCACTAGTAACTAGTGATGACTGAGCACTAAAATGCTCGGGTACTCGTTGCTCGCGTCGAGCAAATTGGAATGCTCGAGTGCTTGGTTCGAGCAACAAGCCCAATGTAAGTCTATTGGAAACTTGAGTATTTTTCCGGCGCCCCCACCCGGCGGTCTGCGGAGGGCCTAAAAATTGCCCAAAATGATGGGAACAGTGCTCAAATGACACGGATGGGAACAGCATGGGGAAGACCCCTGGAAGCATCTCTGACTCCCAGGTCACTGCTGTCAACAATGTTGTCAGAGTATTACGTCACTTTTACGGATTTAAAATAAAACATACAAAAACGAAACCAAAATGGATTTTCTTGGGAAATATATTAAGGAACATCCTTTCCAGGGTGATGACTTGTATATAAGGCAAAATAAATAACCAAATACAAAAATGATCCTCCACACCTTGGGTTATGATCACGCGTAGCGTTTTTGATTCGTTTTTGCGCTTTTGCGTTGTTTTCAACGGTGAAAAATACATTCACCGGTTAATGTCATTTTAACATTTTACAACCTTCTCTGGCCATGTGGTGTGTGAGACATGATCAGACACACCCATACAGTGCTAAAAAGACATGAGAACAGCATGGAGAAGACCCCTGAAAGCATCTGACTCCCAGCTCACTGCCACAGCAGTAATAACTTAGTAACATAGTAACATAGTTTTTAAGGTTGAAGGAAGACTAAGTCCATCTAGTTCATCCCATAGCCTAACAATAATACAGACATTTTTGGCAAAGTGACAAATATTAAACTCCATTTAAAATGGGCAAGGGACGGAGAAGTGGACGTAATGGTGATGGTGAACGCAGAGGTTGAGACCATGGGAAAGATGAAACTGTGCCTGCTGAGGGAGCACAACAAAAACCCACATCATGTCAAACTATCTACCTGTCCCAATTTCTAGGGAACACCGCTATTGAAGCCAGAGCAGTGTGAAAAGGTTGTTGGTTGGATAGGAGGTAATGAGATACCGTAATGCTTCCAGTCAGTTTGCCACCACCACCTCCCTGTTTTCAACACGGTCCAGTCTCTGTAGCCGTGAGTGTGGACCACATTATTATTATTACTTTAGTGCCATTTATTCCATGGCGATTTACATGTAAAAAAGGGGTATACATCGCAAAAACAATTACAATAATCTTGTGACAACAACTGCTACAGGAGAGGAGAAGACTCTACACGCAAGGGCTCACAATCTACAAGGGATGTTTGAGGATACAGTAGGTGAGAATAGAGCTGGTCGTGCTGCCTTGTGGGTGAGCGAGGGTTACTGCAGGATGTATGCTTTTTGGAAGAGGTGGGTCTTCTAGTAACTTTTGAAGGTTTCAACAGAAGGCGAGAGTCAGAAATGTTGGGGTAGAGAGTTCTAGAGAAGGGGGGATATATGGGAGAAATCTTGTATGGGATTGTGGGAAGAGGAGATAAGAAGGGAGTAGAGAAGGAGATCTTGTGAGGATCGGATGTTGAATGCAGGTAAGTACCTGGAGACTAGTTCACAGATGTATGGAAGAGACAGGTTGTGGGTGGCTATGCATGCCAAGGTTAGGGTTTTGAAGTGGAGTCTCTGGGCAATGGGGAGCCAGTGAAGGGATTAACAGAGGAGAGCCCAGGGAATAGCAAGGGGACAGGTGGATTATCCGGGCAACAGAGTTTAGGATAGATTGGAGGAATGCGAGATTCTTAGAAGGGAGGCCACAGAGCAGGAGGATGAAGTCATCGAGACCGGAGTTGATGAGGGCGTGCACTAGTGTTTTTGTAGATTGCGGTTGAGGAATGTGCAGATCCGGGAGATTTTTTTTACTTGGAGTCAGCATACTGCTCACTTTGATCCTCCTTCCTCCCACCATTTAGAGTTCCCTGAGACATCTGATCCCACACTTGGACACTCCGAAGAGCTGTTTTGTTCATCCTTCCATTTATGGATTCTGGCCTCTAGCTCTGTCCGCTCAGAAGTGGACAGAGCTTGGATATGTGTTTTAAAGTAGAGATTAGAGTCCAGGATTATCCCAAGAGCTGTTAACTTTTCCATTGATAGATTCGGGCCTCTCGCCCAGCAAGCCTCAAGAAGGGCAACAGAAGATCGCATGTAGCAATTTGAGCAGGCATGGTCACCCGAAGGAGACGGTTCAAAGTGCAACTACTGTTGCAAGAGGTGGATAATGATGGGACTCAATGGACAGAAAGTCAGGAGGAGGACCAGGCTGCGGAAGTGGAGACGAAGCGGTGGACGATAAAGTCACTGACCCAACATGGCAAGGGGACATACATAGCGAGGACAGCAGCACACAGGGATACTGAGGCATAGCACCAAAACAGGCAGGAACAAGCAGTGTGGTGGCCACAGACACAATGCGGGCAACTGTTCCCCGGAACACCAACATGATGGAAGCTGCCAGTACAACTGTTAGGTCTTCCCGAGTCTGGTTCTTTTTTAAAGACTGTTGTTTAGATAACCCCAAAAAGGCCAGTTGCAACATTAAGAGCACTAAAACTACCAGCCTGACCACCACCAACATGCTCAGGCACATGACAGCAAAGCACCCGACTAGCTGGGCCGAAAGACAATAGTTGACATCACTGAAGTTGACATCACTGCCTCTTCCACTGTTGTGCGTGAATGCCAATCACCTGTCCATGACGCATGCGAAGATGCCTCCCGCCCTGCAGCTGTCATTGCAGACTTTCAACCATAACCGTCCATGTCCTTGTCCCAGTGCAGCATTCAGTTGTCCCTACCCTAGTCCTTGGAATGTAAGCGCAAGTATGCAGCCAACCACCCACCCACAGACCGCAATTATAAACTGCCACATTTCTGGACAGCTTGCTTGCACTTCAAATTTTGCCTTTTAGGCTCGTGGATGCGGAAGTTTTCTACAACCTCATGGTGGCAGCTGCTGGGTGTCCATGCTCAGTCCCCAGCCGCCACTACTTCTCTATTTCTCCCGGTATTGTCTCCGCCTTCCACAAGCGCAGGTCTCTGAACATTACCAGTGCCCTCACCAGTGCACTTAAGTTGGAAGGAACGCCTAACCACAAACACGTGGACAAGTGAATGTGGCCTGGGACGGTACATCTCACTGATGCATCACTGGGTTAATATTGTGCTCGGTCTCCTAGACAATGACCAAATTATTCATGATAGTTGGATCATCCATCTCCTTAGCTTTGTGTTACTTGGAATGCAAGATCAAGTATGCAGCCAACCACCCACAGGCAGCAATACTAAACTGCCACATTTCTGGACTGCTTGCTTGCACTTGAAATGTTTCCTTTTAGGCTAGTGGAGGCGGAAGCTCCCCACAACCTCATGGCGGCAGCCAGGTGTCTATACTCGGTCCCCAGCCTCCACTATTTCTCCCGGTGTCGTCTCTGACTTCCACAAGTGCGGGTCCCAGAACATTACCCGAGCCCTCCCCAGTGCTCTTAGTGGGAAGGACCGCCTAACCACAAACACGTGGACAAGTGAATGTGGCCAGGGACGGTATATCTCACTGACGAATCACTGGGTTAATATTGTGCTCGGTCTCCTAGACAACGACCAAATAATTCGTGATGGTCGGATCATCCATCTCCTTAGCTTTGTGTTACTTGTAATGCAAGATCAAGTATGCAGCCAACCACCCACAGGCAGAAATACTAAACTGCCACATTTCTGGACTGCTTGCTTGCACTTGAAATGTTTCCTTTTAGGCTAGTGGAGGCGGAAGATTTCCACAACCTTATGGCGGCAGCCGGGTGTCCATACTCAGTCCCCAGCCTCTACTATTTCTCCCCGTGTCGTCTCCGACTTCCACAAGTGCGGGTCCCAGAACATTACTCGAGCCCTCCCCTGTGCACTTAGTGGGAAGGACCGCCTAAACACAAACACTTTGACAAGTGAATCTGGCCAGAGACGGTACATCTCACTGACGCATTCCACTGAGTTAATATTGTGGAAGTCGGGACTCAGTGGGACCCTGGAACGGAACACGTCCTCCCGACGCAGAGGATTGTGGGCCCTGGGTCAATCAGGGTTGCCCCTACATTCTACAGCTCCTGAACCACCTCCTCCTCTTCAGCCTCCATCTCCATCACTTGATTCATTTTTTCAGGAGATATTCCAGATTATGTACTTAAACTTTGTGTGTGCCAATAACAATAAGTAGGACTGTATACTTAGGCGACAAACAGCACATCATCGCAGAGTTGTTGAAAGCTGTATCAGAGAACCAGGTGGCGGCTCTGAAGCTAGGCAAGCTTGCACATGTACCATGCCTTGCCCCTGTGCTCAACTTAGTGGTTCTGTGGTTTCTCAAAACCTACCCAGATCTGCCAAAGCGGTTTGTGAAACTATGCTGCTTGTGTGCCCATTTCAGAAAGTCAGCTACAGCTTCCGCCGCACTTTCAGGACTTCAGCAGCGTTTGCAGCTTCCATCTCATCGACTGCTGTGTGATGTGACCACGAATTGGAAATCAATGTTGCAGATGTTTGGAAGGATTTTGAGCATCAGAGAGCAGTTGTTGAGTACCAGTATCAACACGTCCATTGGCATTCAGGTCAGTCTCCGCACATAAGAGCTGATGAGTGGACATGGATGTCTGATACACACTGTGTGCAGAATTATTAGGCATGTTGTATTTTAGAGGATTATTTTTATTATTGATCAACAACTATGTTCTCAATCAACCCAAAAGACTCATAAATATCCAAGCTTAATATTTTTGAAAGTTGGAGTGTTTTTTTTTTAGATTTGGCTATCTTAGGAGGATATCTGTTTGTGCAGGTAACTATTACTGTGCAGAATTATTAGGCAATAAAAACCAAATATAATCCCATCTCACTTGTTTATTTTCACCAGGTAAACCAATATCAGTGCATAAAATTTAGAAATAAACATTTCTGACATGCAAAAACAAAAAAAATTAATAATCAATATAGCCACCTTTCTTTATGATGACACTCAACAGCCTTCCATCCATAGATTCTGTCAGTTGCATGATCTGTTTTCGATCAACATTACATGCAGCAGCCACCACAGCCTCCCAGACACTGTTCCGAGAGGCGTACTGTTTTCCCTCCCTGCAGATCTCACATTTTATGATGGACCACAGGTCCTCTATGGGGTTCAGATCAGGTGAACAAGGGGGCCATGTCATTATTTTTTCTTCTTTTAGACCTTTCCTGGCCAGCCACGCTGTGGAGTAGTTGGATGCATGTGATGGAGCATTGTCCTGCATGAAAATCATGTTTTTCTTGAACGATACCGACTTCTTCCTGTACCACTGCTTGAAGAAGTTGTCTTCCAGAAACTGGAAGTAGGTCTGGCAGTTGAGCTTCACTCCATCCTCAACCCGAAAAGGTCCCACAAGTTCATCTTTGATGATACCAGCCCATACCAGTACCCCACCTCCACCTTCCTGGCGTCTGAGTCAGAATGGAGCTCTCTGCCCTTTACTGATCCAGCCTCTGGCCTATCCATCTGGCCCATCAAGAGTTACTCTCATTTCATCAGTCCATAAAAACTTTGAAAAATCAGTCTTAAGATATTTCTTGGCCCATTCTTGACGTTTTATCTTATGTTTCTTGTTCAAAGGTGGTCGTTTTTCAGCCTTCCTTACCTTTGCCATGTCCCTGAGTATCGCACACCTTGTGCTTTTTGATACTCCAGTAACGTTGCAGCTCTGAAATATGGCAAAACTAGTGGAGAATGGCATCTTGGCAGCTTCACGCCGAATTTCCTCAATTCATGGGCAGCTATTTTGCGCCTTTTTTGGCCAACACGCTCCTGTTGGCTATTTGCCATGAAATGCTTGATTGTTCAGTGATCACGCTTCAAAGGTTTGGAAATTTCAAGACTGCTGCATCCCTCTGCAAAACATCTCACAATTTTGGACTTTTCAGAGCCTGTCAAATCTCTCTTCTGACCCATTTTGCCAAAGGAAAGGAAGTTGCCTAATAATTAAGCACACCTTATATAGGGTGTTGATGTCATTGGTCAACACCTCTCCTCATTACAGAGATGCACATCACCAGATTTACTGAATTGGTAGTTGGCTCTCAAGCCTATGCAATAGGACAACATGTATAAAAAGTATCATGTGGTCAAAATACTAATTTGCCTAATAATTCTGCACAAAGTGTACGTGCCATCCTCTAAAACTTTGAGATGGTGAGCGGCGATGACGCCATAATTAGCAGGAGAACGCTGTCAAAGGTCTGGGACAGTTTTCTCAGACCCTTCCAGCACCCAGGCCCTGATACACGGGGTACTCTGACAAGGAGGGAAAAGTTTTGGAAGATGCTGAAGGACTACCTTGGTGACCATACCGGCGTCCTCCATGATTCCTCTCTGTCTCTGTGACTTACAACTGTTAGGTATCAAAGCTGGACATGTGGCATGAACTGTCTCTTTATACCTTGGAGGTCTTGGCCGCTAGCGTTTTGTCAGAGATGGTTTATAGTGCTGCCGGGGGCATTATAGCTGATAAAACTGATAGGCGCATCCGTCTGTCAACTGAAAATTCTAACAGGCTGAAACTTATAAAAATTAAGACCTTGATTGGGCCAGACTTCTCAACACCACCAGATGAAAGCATCAAACATAAAACTCAAATCCAGTGGTTATTTTGTGGGGGGTCTATTCCCATGCTCCCCTTCCCTTCACTTCATGGGTAAACACTTCATGAATTGTTCTATTTTATGTCGCCCTCCTCCTTTTCCTCATTCTCGTGATGCAACACCCACATAATTTTTTTAAGGGTGTTTCTGATTAGAGACGAGCAAATATTTCAATGTTCGTTTCGGATTACAATCGCCGTTTTTGCAATATTCGCCAATGTAATAGTTGAATATTCGCCGAACATTGCCGAACGCCATTGGATTCAATGGGTGCCAAAACCAAATGCATACACAACAGCTTCAAACGGGACCAAAAGCTGCTAAAACACTTAATCAATTTAGGGGCAGACACCAGGAAAGTGCCATCAATTAACCCAGAGTACAAGTAGTATAATTATTATTATTTATTATTATAGTGCCATTTATTCCATTGCACACTACGTGTGAAAAGAAGTCACTGACTGGAACAAGAGGATTGAGGACCATGCCCGTGAGGGCACACAAACAGTCTGTAAGGGATGTGTGAGGATACAGTAGGTGAGGGTACAACTGGTTGTGCAGTGGTATGGTGGAGCAAGGGTTGCTGCAAGTTGTAGACTTGTCGAAAGAGGTGGGTCTTCAACTTCCTTTTAAAGGTTTCAACAATAGATGAGAGTCTGATATGTTGGGGTAGAGAGTTCAACAGTAGAAGGGAAGCACGGGAAAAATATTGCATGCAATTGTGGGAAGAGGAGATAAGACAGGAGTAGAGAAGGAGATCTTGTGAGGATCAGAGGTTACGTGCAGGTATGTACCGGGAGACTATGTCACAGATATATGGAGGAGACAGGTTTTGGATGGCTTTGCATGCCATGGTTACGGTTTTGAATTGAAGTCTCTGACCAATGGGGAGCTAGTGAAAGGATCTTATAGATTGCAATCTTATATATTGCTGGAGCCAGTCCACAATAAAAAAAACAGCCATAGAGTGTCCAGGAACCTTCCCACAGACTTTTCTTAGTCAGGGCTGCTTCTCTGCAGGGTTGGAGGGCCCCACCAGAGAACCGGAGACTCCTCGGGTGGGCCCTGGTTTCTCCTTGAGGAGAGTTCATAGCGCAAACTTTGCTGGTGATAATGATGATAGAGGCCACCATATTCTTAGCTTGCTGTTGGTACTTTTCTGTGGGAATCAGCTTGCCTCCAACTAACCTGGAATTTTTCCAGTGGTTTAGTATTGGCACCCACTACCGGAAGTAAAGCCATCCACTATTTCCTTCTCAGTAATGTTATTTGGTAGCCTGAATGGCTGCCCAAATACAGTAGTTTCTCACAAAGGAGCTGAACATACTGAGCGACAATAGGTGCAAGTTTCTCCAGCATGTTAGATATCAGAGGGATAACAGAGAGGGCATCACAGCGACTCAGTGGTTAGCACTGAAGCCTTGCAGCACTGGGGTCCTGGGTTTAAATCCCAGAAAGGACAACATCTGAAGGATTTTGCATGTTCTCCCCGTGTTTTCGTGGGTTTCCCCCTCAGTAAAAAAGCAGCCATAGAGTGTCCAGGAACTTTCACACAGACTTTTCTTAGCCAGGACTGCTTCTCGGCAGGGTTGGATGGGCCCACAAGAGAATCCTCAGGTGGGCCCAGGCTTCTCCATCAGGAGAGTTCATGCTAGTGCAAACTTTACAGCAGCTATGGGGCTCTTGAGCAGGGGAGAAAGGTGAGCCCTCAAAATCAAATCCTCTGGTGGGCCCAATGTTCTTCTGTCTGACACTGCTTCTTGGTGAGGGTTGTATTTCACCACAGCCATATTCTTTAGCTCAGTGAAAGGACTGGCATAGAGGGAAATCTTATCTACTACTGTAGTCATTTCTCCGCCACCATGTTCCGGCCATTGTCACACATGACCATGCCTTGATATATGTTCAGCGGTGAGAGCCACAGATCAGGCTGCTGTGTTACAGCTTTCAACAACTCTGCAGCGGTGGGCGTTTTTTCACGTAAACCTTAAGCATATTATCTTCAGCACAGCCTGTTGCCGCTTGGCCAAGGCAGTGCTGCAGTGCTTTCAGCTTGTGACTGATATGGTCATTTTGGAGATGGAGACGGAACTGAAGGAGGAGGTGCAGGAGCTGAACAATGTGATTACATTGAGGTTACATTATAGAGTCTGTTTTTTATACTAAACAAAGATCCTACTGTGTTTTTATTTTATTTTTTTTGCGTTATTTTTAAGACAAATGCATTCACCGGGAAATGTCATTTTAACATTTTACAACCTTATCTGGCATGTAGTGTGTGACACATCATCAGACACATCCTGTTTCATTTATGATGGAGGGGACTCTGAAAGTCACAAAGCTTATTTTTATAGGGTTATCAGGAGATCCTTACTATTCTTAAAGGGTGAGTAGTCAGACCTCACTATTGTTAGAGAGCCATCAGCCGGCTATGCTTTGCTGTTCCCATTATTAACGAGTGGGTCTCCTCTACTGTTATTGCATATGCAATGACTGTAAGGGCTGCCAAAAATTTGGACGCAACCCAAATGAAGAAACATAGAGGAGGGTCTTAGTAAAATAATGTTCCCATTATAAAGGAGCGGGTCTCCTATAATGGTAATGCCCATGCTGTGACTGCAAGGGCTGCCAAAATATGGGAAAAACCCCACTAACCATTTAAAGCCACATAGAGCTGGGCCACAGTAACAATATATACCCATTAGAAAGAAGAGGATCTGCTATACAGTTAAAGGATATGCAGTGAATGCAATGGTTGCCAAAAATTTGGAGGAACTCCAATGTCCCTTGCAAGAGACATAGAGGTCGGAGGGCCTCCTGCAATTGCTGAGAGCGAATGCTCTCATTATTAGGAAGTGTGTCTCCCATAATGTTTGCCTATGCAATGAAGCAACGGCTATCAAAAATTTGGAGTAACTCCAATGTCCCTTACAAGAGAGGTAGATATGTTGATATGGTACATATGGTGGTGATATGGTGGTTGAGGATGAGGATGCGGAGAAGGATGAGGACAAGAGCAAATAGACAAAATCAGAAAGCATATACCCATGTCTGGATGTGAAGACAGAGGTGCATGGGAATAGAGTTAGGCCTCCCAAAAAAAAGACACTGTATTTAACTTTAAGTTACGCAGCTATCATTCGGTGGTGTTGAGAAATCTGGCCCAATCCAGCCCTTGTTCATTTCTATAAGCGTCTGCCTGTCAGCATTTTCAGTCGATGCACCTATCGGTTATAATTCCACCAGTGGCACTAAAAACCCGCTCTGACAAAATGCTAGTGGCAGGGCAAACCAGGACCTCCAAGGCGTTCATGCGTGTGTCCAGCTTGTATACCCAATAGTTACAAGCCATCTGCCGAAATATTTCCCTCCTTGGGAAAGTACCCCCTGCCTCAGGGCCTGTGCGATGGGAGGGTCTGAGAAAACTATCCCAGAAATTTGCCAGCGTTCCCCTGCCTCTGCTGGATTGCATTTGTGTCTCTCTCGTCTGTACTCCTTGGTTGTCTAACGAACTGTGACCTCCGCCGCCAGCGTTTTCAGATGGGAATTTTTTTAATAATTCTGCAACAAGGGCCTTCTCGTACTGCACCATTTTATTAGGCCTGTCCTGCACGGGAATAAGAGACAGAAAGTTCTCCCTGTAGCGTGGGTCTTCAAGCATCACCAACAAGTAATGATTGTCACCCAAAATTTGGACAACGCGAGGGTCACAGGAAAAGCAGCGTAACATAAACTCAGCCATGTGTGCCAGACTGCAAAGAGGCAAGACTTCCGTGTCCTCACCAAGAGGACAACTGACCATGCTCTCCTCTTCATCCTCCTCCTCTTCCTCCTCCTCCCTGTCCTCAGGCCATCCACGCTGAACAGATAGTATGACAGTTGTGCGGGTAGTACCGTCTATAATGCAGGAAACTAGCTCCTGTTCTTCTTCCTCCTCCTCTTCCTCATTATCACTCAATCCACATTAGGATGAAATGAGACTGGGCTGTGTGTAATCATCCTGTATGGTTCCTTGCTCCATCTCATCGTGCTCCGCTTGCAATGCATCCTCTTTGATTGTGAGCAGAGAGCGTTTCAGAAGACAGAGAAGTGGGATGGTGATGCTAATTATGGCGTCATCGCCGCTCGCCATCTTGGTGGAGTCCTCAAAGCTTTGGAGGATGGTACAAGAGTCTGACATCCATATCCACTCCTGAGGTTTTATGTGTGGAGTCTGACCTGAATACCGACGGCCTTGTTGATGCTGGTAGTCAACAACTTCCCTCTTCTGCTCACAAATCCTTCCCAACATCTGCAGTGTAGAGTTCCAACGCGCGGGGACATCGCAGATCAGTTTGTAAGCTGGAAACTGCAAATGAGGCTGAAGCACGGCAAGGGCAGCAGAAGCTGTAGCTGACTTTCTAAAATGGGCACACGGGCAGCGTACTTTGTCAAGCAGATCCAGCAGATCTGGGTAGGTTTGAGAAACTGCTGAACCACAAGGTTAAGCAAATGGGCCAGGTATGGTACGAGTGTGAGCTCACCTCGCCTCAGAGCCGCCACCAGATTCCGGCCATTGTAACACACGACCGTGACTGGCTGTAGGGTCAGCCACAGATCTGCCTGCTCTTTCAGAGCTGTCCACAACTCTTCAACGTTGTGTGGTTTGTTACCTAAGCATATTAGCTTCAACATAGCCTGTTGCCGCTTGGCCGAGGCAGTGCTGCAGTGCTTCCAGTTTGTGAATGAGGTGGTCATTTCGGAGATGGATGCTGAAGAGAAAGAGGAGGAGGTGCAGGAGCTGTAGAATGTGGGGGCAATCCTGATTGACCCACTGCCCGCAATCCTCAGCACCTGGAGGACGTGTTCTGTCCAAAGGTCCGACTGGGCCCGGCTTCCACTATATTAACCCAGTGTGCCGTCAGCGAGATGTACTGTCCCTACCCACAAGCACTTGTCCACGTGTCGGTGGTTAGGTGGGCTTTCCAAGTAACTGCATTGCTGAGGGCATGTCTAATATTGTGGGACATGTGCTCGTGTAATGCGAGGACGGCACACAGGGAGAAATAGTGGCGGTTAGGGACAGAGTATCAAGGGATGGCTGCTGCCAACAGGTTGTGGAAAGCCTCTGTCTCTATGAGCCTAAAAGACAACATGTCAAGTGCAAGCATTCACAAAATGTGTGAATTTAGTAGTGTGGCCTGTGGGGCGTTAGCTGTGCATTTGTACTTGCGTTCCAAGGACTAGGGTAGGGATAACTGAACGCTGCGCTGGGACAAGGATGTGGACGTGCTTGCTGATGGTGCTACTTGAGAGTGTGCAATGACAGGTGCAGGGTGGGAGGCATCTTGGCATGCGCCATGGGCAGGGGATTGGCGTGCACGTACAACAGCGGTACAAGCAGTGGTGTCACCTGCAGACACTGTTGCTGGACCCTGGGGTTCGGCCCACTTAGTCGGGTGCTTTGTTGCCATGTGCCTGATCATGCTAGTGGTGGTCAGGCTGCTATTTTTGCTACCCCTGCTTATGCTGGCCTGGCAGGTGGTGCAAATGGTCTTTTTGGGGTTATCTACTGATTCTTTAAAAAATAAAGACTCGTGAAGACCTAACAGTTGTACTGGCAACTTCCATCGTGTTGACGTTACGAGGCACGATTTCCCGCCTTGTGTCTGCGGCCACCACACTGCTTCTTCCTGCCTGTTGTGGTGCTACTCCTCCTCTGTGCTGCTGTCCTCGCTCTGTGTGTTCCTCTGCCAGGTTGGATCAGTTACTATATCATCCACCACCTCGTTTTCCACTTCCACACCCTGGCCATCCTACTGACTTTCTGGCAATTGTGTCTCATCATCATCATCCACCTCTTGCGACAGGAATTGCACTTTAACACCATCGCCTTCATGTGACCGTGGCTGCTCCAATATTTGGGCATCGCTACACGCGTTCTCTTCTTGAGTCGCTTGAAGCTGGCTGGCCGAGAGGCCTGAATCTACAAATGGAAAAGTGATCAAAGCTACACAGCAGGTAATTATCATAAAATATAGCTTTTATTAAATATATAATTAAGAGAGAATACACCACATAATATAGCAGAAACAGTGCACAACATACATATCAAAAATATCTTAAAATACCATCATGCTCAATGGACACAGAGGTCCACATATAGGGCACCCACCAGGACTATAATATAGACCTAATGCACCTGATTAACAGATCTCTAATATATGTGTCCAAATAGTGTATCATTAGTGGTCAGCTAATATTGCCTAACTGTATATTGACATAACCATGTAAATAACCATATAGTATGGTAATAGAATCTACCTGGACAGAGGGCTATCAGCGGGGGTGCTCCAATGTGGACCACGCGTCCACCCCGACGCGCGTTTCGGCGTTACCTTCTTCAGGGGGCGTGTTCAAAATTCAAATTTATGGATTTTTATCGCTAACAAGGGAGTGCTGAAAAGCAAGAAAGAACGATCAAATGGTCCATCATAGTGAAAAAGATGAAAAAACTTTATTGTAGATATTACACAGGGTGTATGGGGAAGAGGGGAAAATATACATACATATGCATTTAAAAATACTTTTAAAAGCAGATACACAACATGTCAAATGCACGTATAGGGCACCTCTACATTAATACTGAGCCGCATCTATATATAATATGGGATATAGTGGTGCTAACACATAGAGGAAAGAGACACATCACATAGTGAATAGCGTACTATTGTACATACACATCAATGCCCATCATATTATATATGGCCACCATAGGCCGTAATTACCTTAGTAGGAATAGAAAAACACCGCGTCAACCTGCATCAGCACGTGTTTCTCAGATGCGCGTTTCGGCGCTTTTGCCTTTCTCAAGGGGACTACTTTGGATGAACAGCTGATACCTTAAATACATTGGTACGCAGGCCGCAGGCCAAAGAGGACGCGGCACCACCTCTAGCGGAAGTGACACCATGTGTGTCATCATTACCATGGTGGCAACAAGTGCTACTCAATACACCACCGCGACTGCCCAGAAATGATGCAAGGCGAGTCACCATAACTAAGATCCCCAAAAGCGTCTGCATCACGGCGGCCAAAACTACCCAAGCATGCCAAAAGAAACCGAGCATGTAAGGACGATGACATCCTTACGTACTGGAATCGCAGGGTGGTAAGTGCAGGTGTGTCTAGATCTTGACACCAATCTCTAAGACACAATATATAAAGTGCATGGAAATATCCATCGTGCAAAATCTATAAAGATCAGGGAATAGCCTATTTAGAATATCAATAACATAAGAAGTCCTGATATTACTTTTACTGATGGACATCTGTATCTAGACAGAGCTGTAAAAAGAAAGAAGCAAGTACTACATAGATCACCGCGGATGTACATATATATGGAATAATATATGGGACAGTATAAGTGCTAATATTCATAAAACACGGTCAATATGACAAATGTCATTAAATAAGCATATAGTTACCATAAATAGAACATCGCCACTAGAGATGAGCGTTGTTCTACTCGAACTGTTCGCCAATCTCAAATTCGAGCTGTTTTGGGCGGTGTTCGAGCCGGTCGGCGAACAAGAACAATTTGAGAAAAATTCGGCTGTTCGAGGTTATGTTCGATAACTGTTCGTGCACCAAAATCATAACTGGATTTTTTCTCAGTAATGATGAAAATTAATGTTAATACGCAGTTTGAGTGTACAGCGGGGCGGGGGGAGGGGCAGGGGATGGATCTCTGCAGGAACAATGAAGATCTCCATTTTTTTTTCTCTTTCCCGCATTTGCAGTGGGGAGGTGCAATCTGTCAGCCTATCAGCAGCGCACACACGGAGCGAAGTGCTTTTTTTCACACAAGCAAGGGCATGTGTGATTGGCAGTGTATGTCACATGTCCTTGCCCTATAAGACCAAGCCATTTTCCCCGTCGCCACCATTTTCTCACTGCTGCAGCTGCGTGTTAGACGGCACCGCTGTTGCTGTGTGTGCTATACCTTGTTAATTTCAAGCCAATTTTCGCACAAATATACAGATAGCTTGGGAGTAGGGAATAGTTGTGATTGCAGTCCTTTTAAGGTCTAGGTTACAGCATTTCCTACGACTTTTATCAGGCAGGTCTGTGCTCTTAAATAGATAGATTGTGGGAGTAAAGACTAATTGTAATTGGAGTCCTTTTCAGGACTAGGTTACATCAGTTCCTATCAGTTTTTGCCAGGCAGGTCTGTGCCAGTGCTGTGCAAGTTTTTTTCACAGCATTTGGCTGAATCTAGCAAAGCTAATCCTTTTTGGCCTATTGCAGAGTGTGTTAGTCAGTGGAGTAGCCTATCTGTGTTGCAAGATATACCACCTGTGTATAGAATACCAATTTTTTTACTGCACCTAGTGAAGTAAAATCTTTTGGGCATAGCATCATTCTATTAGTCCATCTATACTGACCTCCATCAGGTTGCAAACTGAATATAATTTTTTTCTGCATCTAGCTCTGAAAAAATATTTGGGCTTCTAGCGGTGTGTGGGAC
Source organism: Phyllobates terribilis (assembly GCF_046119375.1). NCBI lineage: Eukaryota > Metazoa > Chordata > Amphibia > Anura > Dendrobatidae > Phyllobates > Phyllobates terribilis. Next base: position 49,793,505 of record NW_027362773.1, read on the forward strand.
TTGGTCTATTAGTCCATCTATACTGACCTCCATCAGGTTGCAAATTAAAAATAATTTTTTTCTGCATCTAGCTCTGAAAAAATATTTGGGCTTCTAGCAGTGTGTGGGACTTGGTCTATTAGTCCATCTATACTGACCTCCATCAGGTTGCAAATTAAAAATAATTTTTTTCTTCATTTATCTCTGAAAAAATATTTGGGCTTCTAGCAGCGTGTGGGACTTGTTCTATTAGTCCATCTATACTGACCTCCATCAGGTTGCAAATTAAAAATAATTTTTTTCTGCATCTAGCTCTGAAAAAATATTTGGGCTTCTAGCAGTGTGTGGGACTTGGTCTATTAGTCCATCTATACTGACCTCCATCAGGTTGCAAATTAAAAATAATTTTTTTCTGCATCTAGCTCTGAAAAAATATTTGGGCTTCTAGCAGTGTGTGGGACTTGGTCTATTAGTCCATCTATACTGACCTCCATCAGGTTGCAAATTAAAAATAATTTTTTTCTTCATTTAGCTCTGAAAAAATATTTGGGCTTCTAGCAGCGTGTGGGACTTGTTCTATTAGTCCATCTATACTGACCTCCATCAGGTTGCAAATTAAAAATAATTTTTTTCTGCATCTAGCTCTGAAAAAATATTTGGGCTTCTAGCAGTGTGTGGGACTTGGTCTATTAGTCCATCTATACTGACCTCCATCAGGTTGCAAATTAAAAATAATTTTTTTCTGCATCTAGCTCTGAAAAAATATTTGGGCTTCTAGCAGTGTGTGGGACTTGGTCTATTAGTCCATCTATACTGACCTCCATCAGGTTGCAAATTAAAAATAATTTTTTTCTTCATTTATCTCTGAAAAAATATTTGGGCTTCTAGCAGCGTGTGGGACTTGTTCTATTAGTCCATCTATACTGACCTCCATCAGGTTGCAAATTAAAAATAATTTTTTTCTGCATCTAGCTCTGAAAAAATATTTGGGCTTCTAGCTGTGTGTGGGACTTGGTCTATTAGTCCATCGATACTGACCTCCATCAGGTTGCAAATTAAAAATATTTTTTTTCTGCATCTAGCTCTGAAAAAATATTTGGGCTTCTAGCAGTGTGTGGGACTTGGTCTATTAGTCCATCTATACTGACCTCCATCAGGTTGCAAATTGAATAAAAAAAATTTCTGCATCTAGCTCTGAAAAAATATTTGGGCTTCTAGCGGTGTGTGGGACTTGGTCTATTAGTCCATCTATACTGACCTCCATCAGGTTGCAAATTAAAAATAATTTTTTTCTGCATCTAGCTCTGAAAAAATATTTGGGCTTCTAGCAGTGTGTGGGACTTGGTCTATTAGTCCATCTATACTGACCTCCATCAGGTTGCAAATTAAAAATAATTTTTTTCTTCATTTAGCTCTGAAAAAATATTTGGGCTTCTAGCAGTGTGTGGGACTTGTTCTATTAGTCCTTCTATACTGACGTCCAGCAGGTTGCAAAATTGAATATAATTTTTTTCTGCATCTAGCTCTGAAAAAATATTTGGGCTTCTAGCGGTGTGTGGGACTTGGTCTATTAGTCGATCTATACTGACCTCCATCAGGTTGCAAATTAAAAATAATTTTTTTCTGCATCTAGCTCTGAAAAAATATTTGGGCTTCTAGCAGTGTGGGACTTGGTCTATTAGTCCATCTATACTGACCTCCATCAGGTTGCAAATTGAATAAAAAAAATTTCTGCATCTAGCTCTGAAAAAATATTTGGGCTTCTAGCAGTGTGTGGGACTTGGTCTATTAGTCCATCTATACTGACCTCCATCAGGTTGCAAATTAAAAATAATTTTTTTCTTCATTTAGCTCTGAAAAAATATTTGGGCTTCTAGCAGTGTGTGGGACTTGTTCTATTAGTCCTTCTATACTGACGTCCAGCAGGTTGCAAATTGAATATAATTTTTTTCTGCATCTAGCTCTGAAAAAATATTTAGGCTTCTAGCGGTGTGTGGGACTTGGTCTATTAGTCCATCTATACTGACCTCCATCAGGTTGCAAATTAAAAATATTTTTTTTCTGCATCTAGCTCTGAAAAAATATTTGGGCTTCTAGCAGTGTGTGGGACTTGGTCTATTAGTCCATCTATACTGACCTCCATCAGGTTGCAAATTAAAAATAATTTTTTTCTGCATCTAGCTCTGAAAAAATATTTGGGCTTCTAGCAGTGTGTGGGACTTGGTCTATTAGTCCATCTATACTGACCTCCATCAGGTTGCAAATTAAAAATAATTTTTTTCTGCATCTAGCTCTGAAAAAATATTTGGGCTTCTAGCAGTGTGTGGGACTTGGTCTATTAGTCCATCTATACTGACCTCCATCAGGTTGCAAATTGAATAAAAAAATTTTCAGCATCTAGCTCTGAAAAAATATTTGGGCTTCTAGCGGTGTGTGGGACTTGGTCTATTAGTCCATCTATACTGACCTCCATCAGGTTGCAAATTAAAAATAATTTTTTTCTGCATCTAACCCAGCCAATAGTTTTGGCCTAATACCACAGTTTGGCCACTCAGCTCTGCTCGGTTACCATCCATTTTTTTTTGTGCAAACAACTCCAGAGTTGTGAATGAGTTAACCACCAAAATGAGTGGAAAAAGGCCTGCTGCTGGTGGAAAGGGGAATAGGTGTGTTGGGAAGGGGAAAAAAGGTTGTGTCCGTGGGGTAGGTGCAGAAGAAAGACCATCTTCCAGCCAAACTAAAATGTCTACTTCTTTTAGCGGACAATGTGATAAGATCCCTTTCTTACGGCCACGCCAATCGCTACAAATTCCAGATGAGGCACAAAAACAGCAGGTGCTTCAACGGATATCAAGTGCTCCTTTAAGTGGGCTCTCCTCCACATCAACTTCAACATCACAAATACTCCAGTCCTCAAAGGTGTCACCCAAATCGCACTTGCTTCCTCACAGCTCCCAAATCTCCAGCTGCCCGTCTGAGTATGAGGTAGAACAGATGGTTGAGTCTGCAGAGCTGTTTACTCATACTATAGCCTGGGAATCAGAGGTCGACTCCAGCGCTTCTGTGTATCCAGACGAGGAAATGATCTGCACTGATGCCCAGAATCTTTATGAGTCGGATCCAGGACCAGACGCAGAAGGTTCTGACCATAATGTAGACCCTCATTCCCAAACTGTAACTCCTGTTGGTGGAGACAATGAGGAAGACGATGATAAGACTCAAATACCTGATTGGAGCGACAACTTTAGTTTTTTGTCAGGGCAGGAACAGGTTGGCTCTGAGGACGACGGGTGTGATAACGCACAGGGTGATGATGATGAGGTCGGAGATCCCACTTACTGTCAACCCACAGTCAGCCAAGAGATGAGGTCAGCAGAGGAGGTGGAGGAAGATGCTAGTGACGACGAGGTCAGGTTGTGCCTTCCTGGACAGAGACGTAGTACTGGAAGCACGTCAACAACTGCATCCTCAAACACAACTCTGCCTCTCACCACAAGTCGTGGTGGCTCTTCAGGTCGCATGGGTGCTAAGCCTTGCATAGCCTGGGCATTTTTTCAGATCGATAAAGATGACCCAACTCGTGTTATCTGTAACATTTGTCAGCAAAAGCTAAGTAGAGGCCAAAAAATACATAGTTTGAGTACTTCATGCATGAACCGGCACATGGACATGAAGCATAAGTTGCAGTGGGATGCTCAGTGTGCTACAATGCGGTCTAGCCGGCCGGGCCAACCACCGTCTGCCATATCTTGTGCATCCGCGGCCTCTTCATCCTCTGTGACTGGGGGGACAGCAGTCACACCTGTTTTGGGGCGCAGACCTGCCACCTCTTTACCCGCAACAGCCAGCGTGATTGGCAGGTCATCATTTTCTTTGGAGGTGGTAACACCAGCTGGTCTTGAGCGCTGTCCGACATCGATAGCACCACCTTTGGATCAAGGCAACCTAACATGTCCGCCTGCATCTTCCTCACAGACCGGCAGTTTGCCGGGGACACCCTTATCAACCCCGTCTAAGCACAATAGCCAGCCCTCGGTCCCTCAGATGTGGACAAGTAAAAGACCATTTCCTCCTAGCCATGAGAAAGCTAAGAGGTTGAATTTCACCATCTGCAAGCTCTTGGCTACAGAAATGCTGCCTTTCCGCCTGGTGGACACAGAGGATTTTCGAGACCTTATGTCCGTCGCAGTGCCCCAGTACCAGATGCCCAGTCGGCACTACTTCTCAAAGAAAGGTGTGCCTGCGCTCCACCAGCATGTCGCACACAACATCACCGCTTCTTTGAGAAACTCTGTGTGTGACAGGGTGCATTTCACCACAGACACTTGGACGAGTAGGCATGGACAGGGGCGTTACATGTCGCTTACTGGGCACTGGGTAACTATGGTGACAGCAGGACAAGGGGCTGCTGTCCAAGTCTTGCCGTCCCCACGAGTTGTGCGTCAATCCTCTTTATGTCATTTTTCCTCCACTGCTTCTGCCTCCTCAACCTCCTCTCGGTCTTCCACCTGCACCCAAAGCCTGTCTGGTCATGCCACAAGCTTTCTAACTGCGCAGAAGGGATCCTGCACACCTCCTTACTATGCTGGCAGTAGGGCTCAACGTCATCAGGCGGTTTTTACATTGAAATGTCTGGGAAATGTGAGTCACACAGCTGAGGAGTTGTGGTCAGCTCTGGAGAACCAATTTCATGAATGGTTGTCTCCACTGGACCTGAAACCAGGGAAGGCCGTGTGCGACAATGCTGCAAACCTGGGTGCGGCCCTTCGCCGGGGCAATGTCACACACGTGCCTTGTATGGCTCACGTGTTGAACCTGGTTGTCCAGCAATTTTTAGCCCACTATCCCAGACTAGATGGCCTTCTGCAGAGGGCACGGTCGCTGTGTGTTCACTTCCGCCGTTCGCATCCCGCAGCTCAGCGACTTACATCTCTACAGAAGTCGTTGGGCCTGCCACTTCACCGGCTAAAATGCGATGTGCCTACCCGGTGGAATTCAACTCTGCACATGTTGCAGCGACTGTGGCAGCACCGACAAGCCCTGGTGCAATACGTTCTGACGTATAGCCTGGGCCAACGAGATTCAGAGGTGGGGCAAATCACGCTGGAGGAGTGGTCTCAGATCAGGGACCTATGCACCCTTCTGCACAGTTTTGAAATGGCGACGAAGATGTTTAGTGCTGACGATGCCATTATCAGCATGACTATTCCGGTGATTTACATGCTGGAGCACATGTTAAACAGAATTCGGAGTCAGGTGGTGGCACAAGAGGAGGTGGAGGAAGTAGAGGAGGAGGAGTTGTATGCGGAAGGGCTAACATCTGCAAGGTCCAGACGGTCGGCAGCACCAAGGCGGCAGGCATGTGAGGGTGGGGGAGATGGTTTAACCAGGGCGCATGGTAGCAGCCAAACTAGTGAGGAAGGTGCAGGAGCCCAGGAAGAAGTGGAGGATGAACTGATGGAAGACTCATCAGATGAGGGAGACCTTGATCACATTTCTGTTGTGCGAGGTTGGGGGGAGAGGACAGAGGAAGGAAGCATGATTGTTACCTCGCCACCAACACAACAGGGACTTGGTGCTCCTGGATGCGCAACACACATGAGTGCCTTCTTGCTGCACTACCTGCAACATGACCCTCGAATTGTGAGAATTAGAAATAATCCTGACTACTGGGTTGCCACACTGTTAGATCCCCGGTACAAAAGTAAATTTGCAGAAATTATTCCTGCCATAGAAAGGGATGCACGCATGCAGGAGTATCAGCAGAGACTGTTGCAGAATCTTACATGTGCTTTTCCACAAAATACCAGTGGTGCACATAGTGAATCTCACAGTTCCAACTTGCCAACCGTGGGACCGTCAAGTGTTCAGCACTCAAACCGTATCAGAACCACAGTATCTGCTGGTAACATCAATTTTGCGGAATCATTTCACCACTTTTTTAGCCCATCCTTTGCAAGGCCACAGGAGACAAGAAGTCTGACACATAGTCAACGCCTAGAGACGATGGTACAGGAGTATCTCCAAGTAAACATTGAAGCCACGACTGTGTCACTGGACCCTTGCTCTTTTTGGGCTTCCAATCTGGATAAATGGCCGGAGCTAGCCACTTACGCCTTGGAGATCTTGTCATGCCCCGCAGCCAGCGTTCTGTCTGAACGTGTGTTCAGCACTGCTGGTGGTGTGCTGACAGATAAGCGCACGCGGCTCTCCACTGATAATGTAGACAGACTCACGTTCATAAAGATGAACAAATCATGGATCCGAAACGACTTTTCTACCCCTGTGTCATCCTGGGGAGAGTAAAAGCTTGATGATTGGTTAAAATCACCCTACCAACCGTTTTAAGCTTTCAAATTACTAATCATGTTTATCTGTATCTTGACTGGAAAATAATTTGGGCTTTGTAGCAGTGTGCAGCACTGATCCTATTAGGCCATCTATAATAAGCTTCACCAGATTTAAAATTAAAAATAATTTTTAGCTGCATCTAGCCCGGAAAATAATTTTAGGGCTCCGAGATGCGCAAGACACATAAGTGCCTTCTTGCTGCACTACCTGCAGCATGACCCTCATATTGTCAGAATTCGAAGTAATCATGACTACTGGGTTGCCACACTCTTAGATCCCCCAAACTTTTCGATCAACCTTTTCATTTTAATAAAGACCAAAAAAATGGTCATTTTTGAAATTATAAGCATTAGCAGGTTGTTAGAAACTGAAATCAAACAGTTTTCAACTCAAAACTTTATTCTAGGTGATGTTACATTTTCACATAGGACCCCTTGTTCGAAAGGAGCTTCTGAACTCTCTCGTCCATTGAATTTGTCAGGTTTTGGATGGTTTCTGCTTCAATTGTTTTGCATGAGGACAGAATACCCTCCCAGAGCTGTTGCTTAGATGTGAACTGCCTCCCGCCATCATAGACACTCCTTTTAATGATGCTCCAAAGGTTCTGAATGGGGTAGAGGTCAGGGGAGCATGGGGGTCACACCATAAGTTTGTCCCCTTTTATGCCCATATCAGCCAGAGATGCAGATGTTTTATGTGCAGCATGAGATGGTGCATTATCATGCAGAAAAATGATCTTGCTGTGAAATACACGGTTCTTCTTCTTGAACCATGGCAGGAAGTGCTGTTTGAGAAAATCCACATACATTATGGAGTTCATCTTTAGCGCCTTCAGGGATCCTAAAGGGGCCGACAATCTCTCTCCCCATGATTCCAGCCCAAAACATTACTCCACCTCCTCCTTGTTGGCGCTGTAGACGTGTTTGCGTGGGGTGTCCATCAACCAGCCATCCTCCACTCCATTCATCTGGACCATCGAGCGCTGCACGGCACTCATCCGTGAACAAAACAGTTTTGAAATCAGTCTTCATGTAATGTTTGGCCCACTGGAGCCGTTTCTGCTTGTGTGAAGTGGATAGAGGAGGTCGACAGGATGGCGTATGCACAGCTGCAAACCTCTGAAGGACCCTGCATCTTGTTGTTCGGGGGACGTTGGAGGCACAAGCAGCTTCAAAAACTTGTCTGCTGCTATGACAAGGCTTTTTTGCTGCTGCTCTTTCAACCTGACGTAATTGCCTGTAGGAAAGAGTCCTCAATTTGCCCTTATCAGCACGCACACGTGTGTACTGTGAATCAGCTACATACTTATTGATTGCCAAGACACTTCATCCTGATCATCGCACAATGTTGATTGTAGTCATGCCTTGACCTAAACACTCCACAATTTGTTGCTTCTCAGCAGCCGACACATCCTTTTTCTTTCCCATTTTGGCAGAAAATGTAGGCTGCTTAATAATGTGAGAGAGTCTTCTTAAGTAGTCTTGCCTTTCATTGGACACACCTGCCAAACTAATTAGCACAGGTGTCTGCAATTGCTTACAGTGATATAAAGAGCCCTGACACACATCACCATCAATGAGTTTAACTGACAAACAAACAAATTCTTCCCTTATCACTCCTAAACACTTTTTGCATAATAATTTGGAACGCGGTGTACATGTGCTTTTCCACAAAACACCAGTGGTTCACGTAGTGAATCTTACAGTTCTAACTTGCCAACCGTGGTCTGTATGGAATTGTTCAATAAAGGGCCCAAAATTAAGATAACATAGATGGGAGAGGTCTCTATGAATAGGAATTCCTAAGTATTTGATACCCTGTGAGGGCCAGGCAAAGGGAAAGTTGGACTGGATGGAATCCTATATGGATTTAGGGAGGGAGACATCGAGGGCCTCAGACTTCGCTGCATTGATTTTAAAATTTTACCATGTAACAAAGTGATCTATTTCAGCCATAACAGCAGGGATGGATATATGTGATTGAGTGATATATACTAGGACATCATCAGCAAATAGAGAGCACTTGTACTCGGTGCCTCCCACCTCAATCCACCTAATATTGGGGTTATGGCGAATTGATGAGAGCAGGTGCTCCGTCACTATGATGTATAAGAGAGGGGACAGAGGACATCCCTGCCTTGTCCCATTGGTGATTGTGAAAGGTGATGAAAATGTTCTGACGCACCCCCTGGGCCTTGGGACACCCGGAGCCGGACCCTTTTTGGTGGATGCTGGTGGTTGTAGTCTTCGTGGCGGCGATCCGGTTCCGTGGCTCAGGGCGGTCAAACCAGTGGCGGAACTATTTATGTGGTTTTGATGTTTAAATGTCCGACTACGCCACCCGTGGATTGCGGTCAGAGTGAACCGCCGCTACAGGGCAGACCGCTAAGGCTGGTGTTGTGGGTGCAGCAGAGCGTAGCATAACTCCCCACGGGAGGAGTATAGCCTCAGGGCAGTGTATGCGGAGGATGGGGGTGATGGTGCAGGGCAGCAGCAGTAACGACACGGAGTCAGTGATGCAGTTCAGGGCCTTTACTCACAGTTCTTATTATCCAGACCACGTCTGCAGGTAACGGCTGCCCACGTCGTACTGTGCTCACCAGGTGAGGGTCTCAGACAACTCCCAGATAACTTTGGAGCGCTTCACAGGACCCCCTTTGTGTGTCCTTTGTCTGGCCTTTCTTACCAACACTTCTGTCCGGCTGCCTCGGGCCTCCTCTTGGTAAACTTGGCGCCAGTTTCCCTGACCCTATGTGGTGCCTTCCTAGCGGGTGGAGCAAGGGGCTGCGCCACATAAAATGTCAGACCCTCCGGTTTCTAGCTGAGGGTCGTTTCCTGCCTCCACTAGTTCGGGGACCGGTCTCCCCCTTTGGCCTGACCCCTCCACGCAGGTGGATTCGGGCGTGCGGTGGCGACTCGCCCGTCCGCACCCCTGGGATACCTTCATTCCTCGTTCCTGGAGCCTTCTCCGCTCCTCTTCCTTCCTTCTCCCTCTTGCAGGCCTGGGCCTCTGTTACTAGGCCCACCTCCGGAGCAGAGCTCATGCAGAGCCCCTGCTCCCTGCCACTTCTGCTCAGACTTCTCTGCACTGAACTAAGATGGTGCCCACCTTTTATACTCCCTTCTCAATGCACCCAGGAACTGCTTCCTCCCTGCTCCTGCACTGCAGGGTTCCCCTTCCTCAGTGTTCCCTCCCCCCACTCCAGCCAGGGACAGGGACTGTCGTGCCCATCTCAGGGGCATATTGGTTGCCCTGCCCCACGGCAATGTGGTGTAATGCATGCAGGTGTCGGGTCCTGATCCACACTCCATCCTTATCTGAGAGTGAGATATCACACCTCTGGGTGAGGTGCAATACGTCTGTAGCAACCGAGCCCTCGGTGCTACAGTTCCATTTATCTTCAGCCTAGGTGACGTATTGTGATACAGGGCCGTGATTTTAGCTATAAAAGGGTCCCCTAGACCCCTACCCCAAGCTTTTTAAGAGAATCATATATGGCGTGCCAGGAGACTCTATGGAATGCTTTCTCAGCATCCAACGAGAGTATCTACTTACAAATTTTTAACTGCATCTAGCCCAGGAAATACTTTGTGCCTAGTAGCAGTGTCTGCTAGTCAGCGGATTATCCCGGCTGTTAAGCAAGCTACACCACCTGTAGTTTGGACACTTAATTTTTTCAAAGGAAATGCTTCGGGACCACGGGATACTTAGTGAAGAGCATCAGGAGGCACCCCAAGGCATAGGGGCTGGGACTGGCACTAGGATGCCTTGCGGTGGACAGCCGAGCTCGATCCTTATAAAAGCTTTTTAACTGCAGCAGCTTTAGTGGACGCTACTGGAGCTGGAATTACGCGGCTGCTGGCATGAGACTTGCCCTCCAATAGATCCTTGTAAATGGATTTAAAGTGTATTCATTCAAATTAGAGGGACAATTTAAATTAAAAAGCTTAGAGCTGCCTCCACCACAGGGGGGCTCTCTCGACCCACCAGCGGACAGGCACCAGTATTGGGAGAGGGGGGCTGGCCGTCAGGGTTCACCGCGGCTCTGGCACAAACCCGGCGACACGGAGGTGGCACGGGCAGGAGCGGACTGGCCGTCTCGGCTTCTCACTTTTTGGATTTTAGAAGGGCATGACATGCCTATATCTGTGTCTCCCCCTCCTTTTACTCCTCCACCTCTTTTCTTTTCGCATGACTATATGTACTTGTCACTTTTCCATGTGTTAGTTGTGTCTTCTGAGCAGTTTGTCAGCTTTTGGACACCTTTGAAGGTGTTTTCTATGTGTTTCTATGTGTTTTTGTTTGCCAGCCATTGGTTTTAACGGTGTTCGAAGGTGTTCGACGAACAGTTCGACGAACAGTTCGGCGAACACACGGGTGTTCGACGAACCGAACCGAACTCGAACACTACGGGGGTGGCTCAACACTAATCGCCACCAATATTAATCCCATAACACTGTGTTACATATACATTCAGTGGTAGTCCCAGAGGGACCCATAGCTGAAATACGGGCATGTACCACCAAAATACTCCCCATGATCCTTAGAACAAACACAATAGATGCATATAAACAGTCACTGCATGAAAAACCATCACAAATTTAGTCGTATATTATGTGAGGTATTGGCAAAAAGGGGGACATAGATGTATATACCCACGATGAAGAATGGTAGACATCCCACTGTATATACATTTTCCGAACGGCAGCCGTCAAAGATGAATCGGATCAGATGACACAAAGATGACCTTATATTCAGCCAGAGTATAGAAGTCGTTAAAGCTGCTGAGATGAGTACAACTAAAATCACAAAAGCACATAATACTTAAAAAATAATATGTATATTGCCTCGATGGCGCAGAACGAACACCCACAGGACTAGATCATAGAGATGGGGCAAAACTATTGTTCTCGTTTAAACCGCTCAGATGTAATGTTTTCAAGGTCCATATCCACCTTGTTTCAATCTGAGCAAGTCTCTGGGATATAGTGCCACCACGTATCCCTGTTACAACCACGTCTATCCCTTTTACCCTCAACAACTTTGCATTGCAATGGTATAATTTAAAGTGCTTTGGGATGGTTTTTAATATGTATATATCACTTTGGTCCACAGCTGCCAAAATCCCCAACACCTGTTCTCTAATGCGTGTTTTGAGGCAGCGCGTGGTCATCCCAACGTAGATGAGTCCACATGAGCATGTAGCATACTATATCACGTTGCGCGATGTACATGTAATATGATTTTTAATATCAAATGTTCTCCTGTCCATAGAGTCAATAAATGTGGTACAACTCACCATGTTGGGACAAGCCACACACCGTCCACAAGGCAAGCATCCATGTCTGGCCTTAGCCTTATCCATAAATGTATGTGTCAAACCTCCCTCATAGTGGCTGCGGACTAGATGGTCACGAAGGTTCTTAGCACGGCGAAACACAATTGTAGGTTTATCCGAGACGTATTTAGCCAATATTGGATCTGCTCTCAAATCTGGCCAAGCTTTTGTGAGGGCCTTTCTTACAGCTGGAATTTGGGTATGAAATGTCGTGATCAATCTCACCGCATCATTCTGCTTCTTTTCCCGTGATTTATAAAGTAAATCCTGCCGGGATGAGTGCTTAGCCCGATTATACGCCCTTTTTATCATCCTATGGCTATATCCACGTTCATAGAAAGGTTTCTTCAATTCCAATGATTGTACCTCAAAGTCCTGATCTATGATCAGTCCTTGCGGCGTGTCCACATGGACATTACCTTCAGATCTGCTCATATAGGTACTATACACATGATCAGTTTTTAAATACATCAGTTAGGGACTGCTCTGATGTGGGTTACCTTGACGTTGGTAGAGAGGCTTAGTATGCATTTTTTGCAAAAAACGTGTCAAAAAAATACCCTGTTTTTATCACCTTTTTAATAACACTTGCTGTTTACCGTAACTTTTTTACAACAGAATATTTTTCTATGTTTGTTTTACTGTGTCCTTGTGTTTTTCAGTCTTTTGGTGGTGTGAACACTGTCCTACAGACTTGTTCACCGTGTGCATGGCCCATGTGTTTGTATTTCATTAGAGAACATGTGTTGGGGATTTTGACAGCTGTGGACCAAAGTGATATTTCCATGTTAAAAACCATCCCAAAGCACTTTAAATTATACCATAATTGCAATGCAAAGTTGTTGAGGGTAAAAGGGATAGACGTGGTTGTAACACGGATACGTGGTGGCCCTATATCCCAGAGACTTGCTCAGATGGAAACAAGGTGGATATGGACCTGAAAACATTACATCTGAGCGGTTTAAACGAGAACAATAGTTTTGCCCCATTTCTATGATCTAGTCCTGTGGGTGTTTGTTCTGCGCCATTGGGGCAATATACATATTATTTTTTAATAGAAAAAAGGGAAATGAAGTCTTAACGGTTGGTTCAAAAATATAACCACTTTATTGATACAAAAAATACACATTTAAAAGTCTGCAAGTGCAAGGGATGTGTGTACAAAAGAATGGCAATACCGAAAAGCAGCAGGGACACATAGAGGTAGAGAATCGATCAATCAATCCTGCGTTTCTCCCTTGAGAAAGCTGGACGTGTTCCCTGCGAAACGTGCGTCGGGAGTGAGAGGCACTAGTCCTTCTTACCACCTGGTGGGGCACATTTTTATACTTTGAGGTAATGATTTTGTTGATATACATGGATGTTCATGCGGTACTTAGGGGGATTGATTATGATAAGGCACAGCTATATCATTGAGCTGTGGGCTCTAGGAGACGAGCATTACTGCCTATATGATTGCACTATATCATGCAGGAGATAGAGCACTAAGCTTTACAATATTGTTTATATATTTATCTCTTGTGATATACTACTGCTCCTCTCCATCTATCCCTATCGAGTCCCATGCATTCTGATAAACGCAGGATTGATTGATCGATTCTCTACCTCTCTGTGTCCCAGCTGCTTTTCGGTATTGCCATTCTTTTGTACACACATCCCTTGCACTTGCAGACTTTTAAATGTGTATTTTTTGTATCAATAAAGTTGTTATATTTTTGTACCAACCGTTAAGACTTAATTTCCTTTTTTTCTATTCTATGCGTTTGAAGTGGTTGTTTCAATGAAACCCATATGCAATTTTTTGTAGAAGTCTTTCCACTGAATATGTTTCTGAGACTTGTGGTTCTAATATTATTTTTTAAGTATTATATGTTTTTGTGATTTTAATTGTACTCATCTCAGCAGGTTTAACGACTTCTATACTCTGGCTGAATATAAGGTCATCTTTGTGTCATCTGATCCGATACATCTTTGATGGCTGCCGTTCGGAAAATGTATATACAGTGGGATGTCTACCATTCTTCATCGTGGGGATATACATCTATGTCCCCCTTTTTGCCAATACCTCACATAATAAACGACTAAATTTGTGATGGTTTTTCATGCAGTGACTGTTTATATGCATCTATTGTGTTTGTTCTAAGGATCTTGGGGAGTATTTTGGTGGTACATGCCCATATTTCAGCTATGGGTCCCACTGGGACCACCACTGAATGTACAGTATATGTAACACAGTGTTATGAGATTAATATTGGTGGTGATTTTCTATTAATCTATGTTAACTATATGCTTATTTAATGACATTTGTTATATTGACCGTGTTTTATGAATATTTGCACTTATACTGTCCCATATATTATTCCATATATATGTAGATCCGGGGTGATCTATGTAGTACTTGGTTCTTTCTTTTTGCAGCTTTGTCTAGATATAGCTGTCCATCAGTAAAAGTAATATCAGGACTTCTTATGTTATTGATATTATAAATAGGCTATTCCCTGATCTTTATAGATTTTGCACAATGGATATTTCCATGCACTTTATAGATTGTGCCTTAGAGATTGGTGTCAAGATCTAGACACACCTGCACATACCACCCTGCGATGCCAGTACGTAGGGATGTCATCGTCCTTACATGCCCGGTTCCTTTTGGCATCCTTGGGGGGTTTTGGCCACTGTGATGCCGACGCTATCGGGTATCTTAGTTACGGTGACGTGCCTTACGTCATTTCCGGGCAGTCGCGGTGGTGTATTGGGTAGCACTTGTTGCCATCATGGTAATGATGACACACATGGTTTCACTTCCGTTAGAGGCAGTGCCGCGTCCTCTTTTGCCTGCGGCCCACGTACCAATGTATTTAAGGCATCAGCTGTTCATCCAGTGTAGTCCCCTTGAGAAAGGCAAAAGCGACCAAACGTGCTGATGCAGGTTGATGTGGTGTTTTTCTGTTCCTGCTAAGGTAATTACGGCCTATGGTGGCCATATATGATGTGAGGGGCATTGATGTATATGTACAATAGTACGCTATTCACTATGTGATGTGTCTCTTTCCGCTATGTGTTAGCACCACTATATCCCATATTATCTATAGATACGGCTCAGTATTAATGTAGAGGGGCCCTATACCTGCATTTGACATGTTGTGTATCTGCTTTCAATAGTATTTTTAAATGCATATGTATGTATCTTTTCCCCTCCCCCCCATACACCCTGTGTAATATCTACAATAAAGTTTTTCATCTTTTTCACTATGATGGACCATTTGATCATTCATTCTTGCTTTTCAGCACTCCCCTGTTAGCGATAAAAATCAATAAATTTGAACTGAACGTGGAAAATATTGGCCTCCTTTTCCATTCTGTAGCAGTGTGTCGATGAAGCTATTCACATTAGGTCTCCATGTAGAATAATATTTGTAAATTAGAGGACTACAATTTAAAGCCGTTGTTCTCTGTCAGACATACAGTATCATCGAAAAGACTTCTAAAATCATATATTTCTTCCATTTTCAATCCGTTGCAGTGTGTCGGTGAAGCGATTCACACTACTTCTCCATGTAGAATAATATTAGTAAATTACAGGCCTGCTATTTAAAATCGTGTTTCTCTGTCAGACGTATTAAATATAACTGTGTCTCAAATCAGCCATTTCTCGCGAACATGGAAAATATTGTCCTCCATTTAAACTGGGCAAGGTGCGTGGCAAGGTGCGGTGAAGTGGACTTGATGGTGATGGTGCATGCACTCCTTTGTTAGTATGTTCAGGACGATAGGTCCAATATAAATCAGATAGGCAGGTTACAATATGAATATTACGGTTTCTCTATATTATTTTCTGATATTATTAATTGCTGTATGTAACATTGTGCTCTGTTTTAATTATCACTCATGGATTTTTATCGCTGTAATAGGGAACAGATCTGGCTTTATTCTACAGTGAGCAGAAAAATGGTGTACTCTGAATTGCTTTTTAAGCAAAAAGCCAGGATTAAGTTTAAAAAAAAAATTGCCCTGGCCCCTGATATCTGGGCTATGTCTAGAAATATCTGTAATTATTACAGCAGAAGCAGAAAGGACATTCAGTTGACCCTCTTGTGCTGTATTATGCACTACTGTCTGCCACATACACTGCCTGCCTCTCTAGCACTGATTATATGCAGCTGGATTAGTCCTCAGAAGGACTGTTAGTGCAGATGGATATAGATATATGTTGTGGAATACCTATACTAACTATGAACAAGAAATCTCTCCCTGATGCAGCAGCAGCTCTCCCGATTCTGCCTGTTTCTGGAGTAGTCTGTGATGAGCATGGCAGCGCCCAGTCTTATATATACCTGATGATGCTGTGTGGCCAGCCAATCACTGTAATGCCCACAACCAACATGGCTACGGCATTACAATGCATGGGAGGCAATCCCTGCATGTTCTTTGGCTCTCTAAAGAGCGCTAAACATGCAGGGAGGGGACACAAGTTCCCGCCCGAACAACCAGGAGAAACTCGCCGAGCTCGTCAAGCACCGTGATGCTCGGCCGAGTACCGAGCTGTGGCGAGTGCATTCACTCATTACTACCTCTGACCTCTACGTCTCTTTCAAGGGGCATTTGAGTTCCTCCAAATTTTCGGCAGCCGTTGCTTCACTGCATAGGCAAACAGTATGGGAGGCCCACTTCCAAATAATGGGAACATTGTTTTCAGGAGGCCCACCGACCTTTACGTCTCTTGCAAGGGGCATTGGAGTTTCTCCAAATTTTTGGAAGCTGTTGCTTCACTCCATAGGCAAACAGTAAGGGAGACACACTTCCTATTAATGGGAACATTTTTTTCAGGAGGCCCTCTGACCTTTGCGTCTCTTGCAAGGGGTATTGGAGTTACTCCAAATTTTTCGCAGCCATTGCTTCACTGCATAGGCAAACATTATGGGAGACACACTTCCTAATAATGGGAACATTGTTTTCAGGAGGCCCTCTGACCTCTGCGTCTCTTGAAAGGGGTTTTGGAGTGCCTCCAAATTTTTGACAGCCATTGCAGTCACTGTATAGGCAAACAGTATGGGAGACCTTCTCCTTTCTAATGGGAATATGTCGCTACTGAGGCCCACCTCTATGTGTCTTTAAATTGTTAGTGGGGTTTTTCCTAAATTTTGGCAGCCGTTGGACTCACTGCATACCCTATAACTGAATAGCAGACCCTCTCCTTTCTAATGGGAAAATGTCGTTACTGTGGCCCATCTCTATGTGTCTTTAAATTGTTACTAGGATTTTTCCTAAATTTTGCAGGCATTGGATTCACTGCATACCCTATGACTGAATAGCAGACCCTCTCCTTTCTAATGGGAACATTTTTTTTTACTGAGACCCTCCTCTATGCCTCTTCAAAGGGGTATTGGGTTGCGTCCAAATTTTTGGCAGCCCTTGCAGTCACTGCATAAGCAATAACAGTATAGGAGACCCACTCATTAATAATGGAAACAACAAAGCATAGCCGGCTGATGGCTCTCTAACAATAGCAAGGGCCGACTACTGGCCCTTTAACCCCTTCAGGACCCAGCCTATTTTGACCCTAAAGACCTTGGCATTTTTGTCAATTCTGACCAGTGTCCCTTTACGAAGTAAAAACTCTGGAACACTTCAACGGATCCTAGCGATTCTGAGATTGTTTTTTCGTGACATATTGGGCTTCATGTTAGTATTAAATTTAGGTCGATAATATTTGCGTTTATTTGTGAAAAAATCAAAAATATGGGAAAAATTTTGAAAATTTAGCAATTTTCAAATTTTGAATTTTTATTCTGCTAAACTAGAGAGTGATGTGACACAAAATAGTTAATAAATAACATTTCCCACATGTCTACTTTACATCAGCACAATTTTGGAAAAAAAAAAATTTTGGGTAGGAAGTTAGAAGGGTTCAAAGTTCATCAGCAAATTTTCTTTTTTCCAGCAAAATTTGCAAAGCCATTTTTTTTAGTGACCACATCACATTTGAAGTCCCTTTGAGGGGTGTACATGACAGAAAACACCCAAAAGTGACACCATTCCAAAAACTGCACCCCTCAAGCTACTCAAAACTACATTCAATAAGATTATTAAACCTTCAGGTGCATCACAGGAACTAAAGCCACATGGAAGAAAAAAATGAACATTTTTATTTTTCTAACAAAAATTTTCTTTTAGCCTAAATTTTTTAATTTTCACATGGGTAACAGGATAAAATGCATCCTAAAATTTGTTGGTCAATTTCTCCTGAGTACACTGATACCTCATATGTGGTCATAAACCACTGTTTGGGCACACGGCAGGGCTCAGAAGGGAAGGAGCGCCATTTTACTTTTTGAATGGAAAATTAGTTCCAAAAGTCAAATTGCACTCCTTCTCTTCTGAGCCCTGCCATGCGCCCAAACAGTGGTTTATGACCACATATGAGGTATCAGTGTACTCAGAAGAAATTTACCAACACATTTTAGGATGCATTTTATCCTGTTACCCATGTGAAAATTAAAAAATTTAGGCTAAAAGAAAATTTTTGTGAAAAAAAAAGTACGGTACTTTTTTGTTTTCACAGATCATTTTGTGAAGCACCTGGGGGTTCCAAGTGCTCACTATGCATCTAGATAGGTGCCTTGGGGGGTCTAGTTTCCAAAATGGGGTCACTTGTGGGGGAGCTCCACTTTTTAGGCACATTAGGGGCTCTCCAAACGCAACATGGTGTCCGCTAACAATTTGAGCCGATTTTCCATTCAATTTGTTTTCGGACACCATGTCCCGTTTGGAGAGCCGTGTGTGCCCAAACATTGGAGCTCACCTACAAGTGACCCCATTTTGGAAACTATACCCCCCAAGGCACCTATCTAGATGCATAGTGAGCACTTGGAACCCCCAGATCCTTCACAAATTAATCCGTAAAAATCAAAAAAGTGTTTTTTTTTCCACTTTTTCATTTTTATGAATCAATTTGTGAAGCTCCTGGGGGTTCCAAGTGCTCACTATGCATCTAGATAGGTGCCTTGGGGGGTCTAGTTTCCAAAATGGGGTCACTTGTGGGGGAGCTCCAATGTTTGGGCACACAGCGGCTCTCCAAAAGCAACATGGTGTCCGCTAACAAATTGTCGACTCAAATTGTTAGAAGACACCATGTTGCGTTTGGAGAGCCGCTGTGTGCCCAAACATTGGAGCTCCCCCACAAGTGACCCCATTTTGGAAACTAGACCCCCCAAGGCACTTATCTAGATGCATAGTGAGCACTTGAAACCCCCAGGTCCTTCACAAATTAATCCGTAAAAATAAAAAAGTGTTTTTTTTTCCACTTTTTCATTTTTATGAATCAATTTGTGAAGCACCTGGGGGTTCCAAGTGCTCACTATGCATCTAGATAGGTGCCTTGGGGGGTCTAGTTTCCAAAATGGGGTCACTTGTGGGGGAGCTCCAATGTTTGGGCACACAGCGGCTCTCCAAATGCAACATGGTGTTCGCTAACAAATTGTCGGCTCAAATTGTTAGAAGACACCATGTTGCGTTTGGAGAGCCGCTGTGTGCCCAAACATTGGAGCTCCCCCACAAGTGACCCCATTTTGGAAACTAGACCCCCCAAGGCACCTATCTAGATGCATAGTGAGCACTTGGGACCCCCAGGTCCTTAGGAAATTAATCCGTAAAAATAAAAAAGTGTTTTTTTTTTCACTTTTTCATTTTTATCAATCAATTTGTGAAGCACCTGGGGGTTCCAAGTGCTCACTATGCATCTATATAGGTGCCTTGGGGGGTCTAGTTTCCAAAATGGGGTCACTTGTTGGTGAGCTCCAATGTTTGGGCACACAGGGACTCTCCAAACGCAAAGGGTTCCAATTTGTTAGTGGACACCATTGTGTAGGGCATGTCAGGTTGGTGTGCGGTGTGGTATATTGTAGTGCATACACCACACACACACACACACACACAACACACACACACAATCTCATACACTACAACACACACACACCAACCTGACATAGCCTCCTCAGCTGAGTACGCCCTAGACTGGGATGAGCGGGACGGGCGGGACATTTTGTGTGCTTTGTGCGTGTGTAAAGAAAAAAAAAAAAATCAAAACTTTATTATAGTGTGAGTGTACGTGTGTGTGCTTAGTGTATCCTTCTGCAGTCACGTGTGGGGGCGGTCAGGCGTAGGGGCCAGTCAGGCGTAGGGGGCGGTCAGGCGTAGGGGGCGGTCAGGAGTAGGGGGCGGTCAGGCGTAGGGGCGGTCAGGCGTAGGGGGCGGTCAGGCGTAAGGGGCGGTCAGACGTAGGGGGCGGTCAGACGTATGGGGCGGTCAGACGTAGGAGGGGGCTGAGGAGATGGAGGAGCCAGAAGCAGCAGCAAGGGGGGTGATCACTGGGGCAGGAGCCGGCAGCAGCAAGGGGTGGTAGGAGGCCGGCAGCATCGGGGGGTGATTACTGGGGCAGAAAGGGGAGCAGGAACTGGCAGGAGCAGGGGGCTGATTACTGGGTTTTCGGGGGGGGTGATCACTGGGAACAGGGGGGGGTGAACACTGGGAACAGGGGGGGGTGAACACTGGGAACGGGGGGGTGAACACTGGGGGAGGGGGTGATTATTGGGAGGTGGAGGGTGATATCACTGGGACTGGGGGATGGTGGGTTTGATCACAGGAGCAGGGCATTTACACTGAGCCTGCTGCTGCTGTGATCACAGTCAACCAGCTGTCAGAAGGAGAGCAGCAGCCGGTGGATGAAGACGTGGGAGAGGGAGCGGAGGTCGGGGTGCAGGTATGAAAGTGGAAGGGGGGTGGAGAGGGGGGCGGGGGGGGGTCGCGGGGGGAGGAAACAGAGGTGACACTCCCCCCAGCCAATGGCTGATGCTGTAAGCATCAGGCAATGCCCAGATTTAAATATTACACCAATTTTCATTGGTGAAATATTTAATTCATACCGATTGGCAGTTTCACTAAAAGTGAAAATGAAACAGCCAATCGGAGGGGTCCCAGGCACGGGGGGGTTAATCCACCCCCCGGGGGGTCGACTTCAGGATGTCCAGTTGCAGTAGCAACTGTGACACCTGAGCGACCCCGCTCGCAGGCGCTGCAGGGGCTCTTTCCCTCCATGTCACAGACGCTGTGACATGGGTCGGGAACGAACTGTTTTCCATGTCACAAACGGTGTGACACGGGTCGGGAAGGGGTTAAGAATAGTAAGGGCCACCTGATGGCCCTATAAAAATAGGCTTTGTGACTTTCAGAGTCCCTCCATCATAAATGAAATACAGTTATATGAAAAAGTTTGGGCACCCCTATTAATCTTAAGCTTATTGTTTTATAAAAATTGGTGTTTTTGCAACAGCTATTTCAGTTTGATATATGTAATAACTGTTGGACACAGTAATGTTTCTGCCTTGAAATGAGGTTTATTGTACTAACAGAAAATGTGCAATCTGCATTCAAACAAAATTTGACAGGTGCATAAGTATGGGCACCTCACCAGAAAAGTGACATTAATATTTAGTAGATCCTCCTTTTGCAAATCTAACAGCCTCTAGTCGCTTCCTGTAGCTTTTAATGAGTTCCTGGATCGTGGATGAAGGTATTTTTGACCATTCCTCTTTACAAAACAATTACAGTTCAGTTAAGTTTGATGGTCGCCGAGCATGGACAGCCCTCTTCAAATGATCCCACAGATGTTCAATGATATTCAGGTCTGGGGACTGGGATGGCCATTCCAGAACATTGTAATTGTTCCTCTACATGAATGCCTGAGTAGATTTGGAGCGGTGTTTTAGATCATTGTCTTGCTGAAAGATCCATCCCCTCCGTAACTTCAACTTTATCAGAGATTCTTGAACATTATTGTCAAGAATCTGCTGATACTGAGTGGAATCCATGCGTCCCTCAACTTTAACAAGATTCCCGGTGCCGGCATTGGCCACACAGCCACAAAGCATGATGGAACCTCCACCAAATTTTACTGTGGGTAGCAAGTGTTTTTCTTGGAATGCTCTGTTTTTTTGCCGCCATGCATAACGCCTTTTTGTATGACCAAACAACTCAATCTTGGTTTCATCAGTCCACAGGACCTTCTTCCAAAAAGAAATTGGCTTCTCCAAATGTGCTTTTGCATACCTCAGCCAACTCTGTTTGTGGTGTGCTTGCAGAAACGGCTTCTTTCGCATCACTCTCTGACACAGCTTCTCCTTGTGCAAAGTGCCCGATGCACAGTGACACCATCTGCAGCAAGTTGATGCTGCAGCTCTCTGGAGGTGGTCTGAGGATTGTCAATGACTGATCTCACCATTCTTCTTCTCTGCCTTTCTGATGTTTTTCTTGGCCTGCCACTTTTGGCCTTAACAAGAACTGTCCCTGTGTTCTTCCATTTCCTTACTATGTTCCTCACAGTGGAAACTGACAGGTTAAATCTCAGAGACGGCTTTTTGTATCCTTCCCCTGAACAACTATGTTGAATAATCTTTGTTTTCAGATCATTTGACAGTTGTTTTGAGGAGCCCATGATGCCACTCTTCAGAGGAGATTCAAACAGGAGAACAACTTGCAAGTGGCCACTTTAAGTAGCTTATCTCATGATTGCATACACCTGGCTATGAAGTTCAAAGCTCAATGAGGTTACAAAACCAAAAAAAGTGCTTTAGTAAGTCAGTAAAAAGTAGGTAGGAGTATTTAAAACAAGAAAATGATAAGGGTGCCCATACTTATGCACCTGTCAAATTTTGATTGAATGCAGATTGCACATTTTCTGTTAGTACAATAAACCTCATTTCAAGGCAGAAACATTACTGTGTCCAACAGTTATTACATATATCAAACTGAAATAGCTGTTGCAAAAACACCAATTTTTATAAAACATTAAGCTTAAGATTAATAGGGGTGCCCAAACTTTTTCATATAACTGTAGGATGTGTCTGATGATGTGTCACACACCACATGGCCAGATAAGGTTGTAAAATGGTAAAATGACATTTCCCGGTGAATGCATTTGTCTTGGTTGAAAGCAATGCAAAAGTGCCAAAACGCATCAAGAATGCTACGTGTGAACATAGCCCAACGTGTGGAGGAGCATATTTGATTTTGGTTATTTATTTTGCCTTATATACAAGTGATTACCCTGGGAATGATGTTGCTTAACATATTTCCCAGGAAAATCTATTTTGGTTTCATTTTTGTATGTTTTATTATGAATCCGTAAAAGTGGCGTAATACCTGACAACGTTGTAGACAGCAGTGACCTGAGAGTCAGAAATGCATCCAGGGGTCTTCCCCATTCTGCTCCTATGTCATTTGAGCACTGTTCCCATCGATTTGGGCAATTTTTAAACGCTCTGCAGACCGCCGGGGGGAGCCGCCGGAAAAATGCTCAAGTTTCCAATAGACTTACATTGGGCTTATTACTCAGACTGAGCACTCGAGCATTCCAATTTGCTCGATTCGGACAATGAGTACCCGAGCATTTTAGTGCTCGCTCATCACTAATAATAGATCGATAGATAGATATATGGATTAATAGATAGATAGATAATAGTTAGCTATATGGATATATAGATATATTGATAGATAAATAATAGATATATGTATAGATATATAAATACCAGCTATTGAGCCCGTTCTACGCCCAGGTGGCATATGGTCTCCCATGCTGGTATGTGTTGCCCCCATCCTGGTATTTGTGCTCCCCAATCCTGTTCCTCCATCCTGTTATGTTCTGCCCTCATCCCTACCGTGGTATGCTTGGCACGCCTCATCCCTATCCTGGCATGCATGGCACGCCCTCACCACTAATCCTGGTATGCATGGCACCCCTCACCCCCCAAACCTGGTATGCATGGCACCCCTCACCCCCAATCCTGATATGCAGGGCACCCCTCATCCCCAATCCTGGTATGCATGGCACCCCTCATCCCCAATCCTGGTATGCATGGCACCCCTCATCCCCAAACCTTATATGCATGGCACCCCTCAACCCCATTCCTGGTATATATGGCACCCCTCATCCCCAATCCTAGTATGCATGGCACCCCTCATCCCAAATCCTGGTATGCATGGCACCCCTCATCCCCAATCCTGATATGCATGGCACCCCTCACCCCAATCCTGGTATGCATGGCACCCCTCATCCCCAATCCTGGTATGCAAGGCACCCCTCATCCCCAATCCTAGCATGCATGGCGCCCCTCATCCTGGTATGCATGGCTCCCTCATACCCAATCCAGGTATGCATGGTACCCCATCCCTCATCCCTATCCTGGTATGCATGGTCCCCTCACCCCCAATCCTGGTATGCATGGTCCCCTCACACCCCAATCCTGGTATGCATGGTACCCCTCATCCCTATCCTGATATGCATGGCACCCCATAACTCATCCTGATATACATGGTACCCCTCATCCCTATCCTGATATACATGGCCCCTCATCCGAATCTTGGTATGCATGGCCCCCCCAGATCCCTATCCTGGTATGCATGGTACCCCTCATCCCTATCCTAGTATGCATAGTACCCCTCATCCCTATCCTGGTATGCATGGCACCTCTAATCCCAAATCCTGGTATGCATGGCACCCCTCATCCCCAATACTGGTATGCATGGAACCCCTCATCCTCAATCCTGGTATGCATGGCCCCCTCATCCCAAATTTGATATACATGGCACCCCTCATCCCAATCCTGGTATGTATGGCACCCCTCATCCCCCAATCCTGGTATGTATCGTACCCAATCCCTCATCGTGGTATGCATGGCTTCCTTATCCCCAATCCTGGTATGCATGGTACCCCTCATCCCCAATCCTGGTATGCATAGCACTCCTCATCCCTATCCTGGTATGGTACCCTCATCCTGGTATGCATGGCACCCCATCACTCATCCTGGTATACATGGCACCCTTGATCCCAATTCTGATATGAATGGCCTCTTCATCCCTCAATCCTGGTATGCATGGTACCCCACATTCCTATCCTGGTATGCATGGTACCCCTCATCCCTATTCTGGTATGAATGGTACCCCCCATCCTGGTATACATCGCACCCTTCATCCAAATTCAGGTATCTATGGCACACCTCATCCTCCAATCCTGGTATGTATAGCCTCCTCATCCCCCAATCCTGATATGCATGGCACCAAACCCCTCATCCTGGTATGCATGGCTCCCTCATCCACAATCCTGGTATGTATGTCCCCCTCATCCCTATCCTGGTATGCATGGCACTCCTCATCCCCCAATTCTGGTATGCATGGCACCACATATTCCTATTCTGGTAAGCATGGTACCCCTCATCCTGGTATGCATGGCACCCCATCCATCATCCTGGTATGCATGGTACCCCGAATTCCTATCCTGGTATGCATGGCACTCCTCATACCCAATGCAGGAATGCATGACACCCCTCACCCCCCAATCCTGGTATGCATAGCCCCCTCATCCCCAAATTATGGTATGCATGGTATCCCTCATCCCCCAATCCTGGTATGCATGATCCCCTCACCCCCAACCTTGGCATGCATGGTCCCCTCGCCCCCCAATCCTGGTATGCATGGTACCCCTCATCCCTATTCTGGTATCATGGTACCCCTCATCTTGGCATGCATGGCACCCCATCCATCATCCTGGAATGCATGGTACCCCGCATTCCTATCCTGGTATGCATGGTACTCCTCATCCCCAATGCTGGTATGCATGGCACCCCTCACCCCCCAATCCTGGTATGCATGGCACCACTCATCCCCCAATCCTTGTCTGCATGTTACCCCTCATCTCCCAATCCTGGTATGCATGGCACACTTCATCCCCAGTCCTGGTATGCATAATCCCCTCACCCACAATCCTGGTATGCATGGTCCCCTCACCCACAATTCTGGTATGCATGGTCCCCTCACCCCCCAATCCTGGTATGCATGGTCACCTCACCCCTCAATCCTGGTATGCATAGTCCCCTCACCCCTCAATCCTGGTATGCATGGTCCCCTCATCCCCCAATCCTGGAATGTATGGTACCCCTCATCCCCCAATCCTGGTATGTATGGTACCCCTAATCCCCCAATCCTAGAATGTATGGTACCCCTCATCCCCCAATCCTGGAATGTGTGGGCACCTCATTGCCCAATTCTGGTATGTGTGGCGCCCTCATCCCCCAATCCTGGTATGTGTAGCCCCCTCATCCCCAAATCCTGGTATGTGTGGCCCCTCACCCCCCAATCCTGGTATGTATGGCTCCTTAATCCCCCAATCCTGGTATGTGTGGCCCCCTCGCCCCCCAATACTGGTATGTGGGGCCCCCTCACCCCCCAGTCCTGGTATGTATGGCACCCCTCATCCCTTTCACGCTGCACACATACCAAAAAAACACTTATACTCACCTTTCTTCCCTGTGCTCCAGCGCTGTGGTGTCCTGTTCTGCCAGAGGCCGGGGGAGGAGTGTGGTGCCGGAGTACACGCGTGCCCATGCCGTGCTGTCTGGCGCCATTTTGCTGAAGACACACTGCAAATGTGTCTTCAGTAAAATGGCGCCGGATAGCGCTATGTGCATGTGCCGACGCCGACTTCACTCCTGCCCCGGTCTCCGGTGAGAAGAGAGGCGTCGCTGCAACGCTCCTCCCGGTCAGGTAAGTATGCAAGTATGGCGCCGGAGATTGCGGTATGAGTTAAGTGTCTGCGCATACCGCTATCTCCGGCGCCATACACCCCTCTTACCTGTAACAGCTCCATGCGTTCTTCTGTCTGGAGCCAGACTGCGTGTCATCCAAGCGCAGTCTATAGAGGCTTTAGACAGAGGGACGCTTGCAGCGTTATATTATAGATATTAATACATATATGGATAGATAGATAATAGATATATGGATAGATATACAGTACAGACCAAAAGTTTGAACAAACCTTCTCATTTAAAGATTTTTCTGTATTTTCATAACTATGAAAATTGTACATTCACACTGAAGGCATCAAAACTATGAATTAACGCATGTGGAATTATATACTAAACATAAAAGTGTGAAACAACTGAAAATATGTCTTATATTCTTGGTTCTTCAAAGTAGCCACCTTTTGCTTTGATGACTGTTTTGCACACTCTTGGCATTCTGTTGATGAGCTTCAAGAGGTAGTCACCAGAAATGGTTTTCACTTCACAGGTGTGCCCTGTCAGGTTTAATAAGTGGGATTTCTTGCTTTATAAACGGGGTTGGGACCATCAGTTGTGTTGTGCAGAAGTCTGGTGGATACACAGCTGATAGTCATACAGAATAGACTGTTAGAATTTGTATTATGGCAAGAAAAAATCAGCTAAGTAAACAAATGAAGGGCAGTCAGTCGGAAAATTTGGGAAAACTTTGAAAATGTCCCCAAGTGCACTTGCAAAAACCATCAAGCGCTACAAAGAAACTGGCTCACATGAGGACCGCCCCAGGAAAGGAAGACCAAGAGTCACCTCTGCTTCTGAGGATAAGTTTATCCGAGTCAACAGCCTCAGAAATTGCAGGTTAACAGCAGCTCATATTAGAGACCAGTTCAATGCCACACAGAGTTCTAGCAGAAGACACCTCTCTTCAACAACTGTTAAGAGGAGACTTTGTGCAGCAGGCCTTCATGGTAAAATAGCTTCTAGGAAACAACTGCTAAGGACACGCAACAAGCAGAAGAGACTTGTTTGGTCTAAAGAACACCAGGAATGGACATTAGACCAGTGGAAATCAGTGCTTTGGTCTGATGAGTCCAAATTTGAGATCTTTGTGTTAGAACCTTGCTGTTAGGTTTTTTTTCCTTTGCTGGTCACATGACCTTGTTGGCCTATTTAGTCCTGCTCCACCCTTCTGGCTTTGCTGGACTTCATTGTATATCTACTTTCTAGCTAGCCTGTGCTCTGTATCTAACTCTGTTAGTTTGCTTGGTCTACGGACCTCTATGTTCTATCTATTTTGTTTGTTCGTCTGTCTGCTACTATTTCTGTTAGGAGGTGTCCCATATTCCTCACAGTCCTTAGTACTTGTAGGGATTCCCTCCCCACATCTATAGGTCTTCGTACAGACTAGATTAGGACTTTAGCAGGTCTGATCGCAGGATCAGGTTCCCTGTTACATCGTAGGGATTCAGCTGAGTCTCATAGTAGGGACAGATCTCCTCTCTTTCCTTAGCTTTGGTAGCAGAACATAACAGTAAGTCCAGCCAGCAAATTCTCTTAGGAAAGATTTTTCTGTTCCATCATGGTGTCGGTTCAGGATTTGGCTCATCGCCTGCAGGGACTCTCTCTGGAGGTGGCCGAGCTCCGTCAGCACGTGAGTAACTGTCCTGGAGCACATTTCTTGGAGCCTAAGGTATGTTTGCCGGATTTGTTTTTTGGTGAACACCGAGAATTTTTTTCATTTAAAAATGCTTGCTTATTGTATTTTCGTTTGAGACCTAAGTCCTCTGGGGATGAATCCCAGCGCGTAGGGTTCATAATGTCACTTTTGCGCAAAGAGCCTCAGGAGTGGGCCTTTTCTTTGCAACCTAGTGATTCATGCTTCAGATCAGTGGATAGTTTTTTTTTCTGCTTTGGGACTATTATATGATGATCCTGACCGTGTCGCATCAGCTGAGACTGAGTTGAGACGTCTAAAACAAGGATCGGGTAATGTGGAAAAATATTGTACACATTTTCGTCGTTGGTCCACTCAAACAGGGTGGAACGATTCTGCTCTGAAAAGTCTATTTCTTGCTGGGCTCAGTGAAAGGGTTAAAGACCTGCTAATTGCTTATCCTACACCTGAGGATTTGCAACAGGCTATGCAATTAGCTATACGGGTGGATAGAAGACTGCGTGCTAGGGTTAATGAGAGCAAATCCTCTGCTATGTCAGTTTCTGGTTATGATAATGTGTGTACTAACAGTGGTGAACCGATGGAGATTGGATCGGTGGCACCTCGCTCTCAAGAAAATGACCGTCGTTTTTCGCAAGGCTTGTGTTTCTACTGCGGAAAATCTGGTCATTTGATTAAAGGCTGTGAGCTTCGTATGAAGAAAGAAAAAAAAATGGTCAGTCACGCCCGTATTGCCTGTTTAAATTCCAAGGGTATATTTTTAGCTGCTTCCACGATTGCTCAGGAAAAATTAATGGAATTTCGGGTGTTTGTTGATTGCGGGTCTACACTGAATGTAATTGATGGGGGATTCGTGGAAAAACTCAATTTAAAACCTGAACCTTTGTCATCCCCCATTGCTGTGGTTTCTGTGGATGGCTCCCCTTTGAAGAATATTACACTCAAGGTCAGTGAATTTCCTCTCACTATTAATGGTGTTCACCATGAGAAATTGGATTTGGTAGTGTTGAATAACTTGCCTTTTCCAGTAATATTGGGTTTGCCCTGGTTAAAATTTCACAATCCTGTACTGGATTGGTCTACCAGTGAAATTAAATCCTGGAGCCATAAATGTTATGACAAGTGTTGTAACGGGCGAATTGCAGCTTTGGATAGGGGAGAATTGCCTGTTCCTATTCAGGATTTTTGGAGAGTTTTTTCTGAGAAGGAATCGCAGGTTTTGCCTCCCCATAGAGACTATGATTGTTCTATTGAATTTGTCCATGGAGCGACTCTTCCTAAGAGTCGTTTATTTAACCTTACTATTCCTGAGAGGAAGGCTTTGGAGGAATACATACAGACAAGCTTGGCCGCCGGTCACATTAGGCCCTCTAAGTCTCCTGTGGCGGTTGGATTTTTTTTTGTAAAAAAAAAGGACGGCGGTTTACGTCCTTGTCTGGATTTTCGTGAGATTAACAAAATTACGGTACGCAATCCTTACCCACTGCCATTGATTCCTGATCTGTTTAACCAGTTATTGGGGGCCAAGTGGTTCTCTAAAATTGACCTTAAGGGGGCATACAATCTGTTGCGCATGAAGGAGGGTGATGAATGGAAGACTGCTTTTAACACTCCTGTGGGTCATTTTGAGAATCTGGTTATGCCTTTTGGTCTCACTAATGCTCCTGCATTTTTTCAGAATCTGATTAATGACATCCTTAGACCTTTGATCGGTAAAAATGTGGTTGTGTATTTGGATGACATTTTGATTTATTCGCCAGATCTGGAGTCTCATTGGCGGAGCGTGCGTGAGGTATTACAGTTATTAATGGACAATTCGCTTTTTGCTAAGCTGGAGAAATGTGAGTTCGCTGTACAGAGAATTAGTTTTCTGGGCTACATTATCTCCAGCAAAGGTTTTGAGATGGATCCGGTTAAGGTTCAGGCTGTGCAGGAATGGCCTAGGCCTATTGGTTTGAAATCGATACAGAGGTTTTTGGGTTTTGCCAATTACTATAGAAAGTTCATAAAAAAAATTTCTAGTATTGTCAAACCTCTGACTGATCTCACCAGGAAAGGTGCTGATGCGGTTCAGTGGTCTTCTGAGGCCATTGAAGCTTTTGTGTATCTCAAGGAGAGGTTCACCTCTGCTCCCATCCTTATGCAGCCTGATGTTACTAGGCCATTTTTGGTTGAGGTTGATGCTTCCTCTGTGGGGGTTGGCGCAGTATTGTCTCAGGATAACGGGGATGGATTACATCCCTGTGCCTTTTTTTCAAAAAAATTTTCGGAGACTGAATTGAATTACGATATTGGTAATCGGGAATTATTGGCTATTAAACTCGCATTTGAACACTGGCGCCACTTCTTGGAAGGTGCGGAATTTCCCGTTCAGGTTCTTACGGATCATAAAAATCTGATATATCTTGATGCTGCCAAGCGCCTGAATGCCCGTCAGGCTAGGTGGGCACTGTTTTTCTCGCGGTTTAATTTCTCCGTTACTTACATCCCTGGTACTAAGAATGTTAAGGCGGATGCCTTGTCTCGCAGTTTTTCTCCCATAGTCGGTGCTGAGAAAGAGGAAAACATTTTACAAGAAGGTGTTGTGATAGCTGCTTTAGACTCCGTTTTGGAAGATGAGATTCTTAAAGCTCAGGAGAATGCCCCATCTAACACTCCTCATGGGAGGTTGTTTGTGCCTGAGACCTTTAGGAGAGATTTGTTTGTTGAGTGTCACGAATCTCGGTTGGCAGGTCATCCCGGAATCTCTGAGACCAAGAGACTGGTGGGTCGCAGTTTTTGGTGGCCTGGATGGCAGAAGGAAGTCATTAAGTGGGTGCGCCAATGTACTATATGTGTTAGATCTAAGTCCTCACATACTCCTGCTGCGGGGTTGCTTTGTCCTTTGGAGGTCCCCAGTGCTCCTTGGACACATTTGGCTATGGACTTTATAACTGACCTTCCCCCCTCTGAGGGTTTTACTGTCATCTGGGTGGTCGTGGACCGCTTTAGCAAGATGTGTCACTTGGTTCCCTTCGTCAAACTGCCCTGCGCTAAAACTCTCGCTAAGGCCTTTGTCAAGGAAATTGTCAGACTTCATGGCGTTCCTACTGACATTGTTTCTGATAGGGGTCCTCAGTTCGTGGCTCGTTTTTGGCGTGCCTTTTGTGACAGGTTGGGAATTCATTTGTCGTTTTCGTCCGGATATCATCCTGAATCTAATGGCCAGACAGAAAGGAAAAACCAGGATGTTGAGCAGTTCTTGCGTTGTTTTGTGGCAGACAATCAAGAGGGGTGGTCTGAGTTTCTGCCACTTGCCGAATTTGCTCTGAACAATCATACATCTTCTTCTGCTGGTTGTTCGCCTTTTTTTTGTTGTTCTGGGAGACATCCGTCGTTTGGGTCGTTCTCCAAGTTGGGATCTGCCGTGCCTGAGGAGGAGAATTTTTCCGGTGATTTGGAAAGAGTTTGGATGGATGTGCGTGGTAATCTTCAGGAGGCCAACAGAAAATCTAAAGACTACTTTGATAGGAAACGACAGGAGGTTTTGTTCGCTGTTGGTGACATGGTTTGGTTGTCCTCTAGGAATCTGCGGTTGAGGATTCCTTCTAAGAAATTGGGTCCCAAGTTTGTAGGGCCCTTTAAGGTGCTTCAGGTTGTCAACCAATCTGCTGTTAGGTTGGAGGTTCCTACCTCCTGGAGAATTAATCCGGTCTTTCATGTCTCTCTGTTAAAAAAAGCTGTTGTGTCGGATGGTGACGCCTCTGCCTCTGTTCCTCCGGTGGTGGAGGACGGGGAATATGAAATTTCTCGCATCCTTGACTCTAGACGGTATAGAGGTAGTTTGCAGTATCTTGTGGCCTGGAAAGGTTTCGGACCCGAGGATAACTCTTGGGTGAGGTCAGATGATGTTTCCGCGTCCAGACTTATCAGAGCGTTTCACAGGAGAATTCCTGATAAGCCTGGTCCTAGGGGATCCGGAGGATCCTCTTAGAAGGGGGGGTACTGTTAGAACCTTGCTGTTAGGTTTTTTTTCCTTTGCTGGTCACATGACCTTGTTGGCCTATTTAGTCCTGCTCCGCCCTTCTGGCTTTGCTGGACTTCATTGTATATCTACTTTCTAGCTAGCCTGTGCTCTGTATCTAACTCTGTTAGTTTGCTTGGTCTACGGACCTCTATGTTCTATCTATTTTGTTTGTTCGTCTGTCTGCTACTATTTCTGTTAGGAGGTGTCCCATATTCCTCCCAGTCCTTAGTACTTGTAGGGATTCCCTCCCCACATCTATAGGTCTTCGTACAGACTAGATTAGGACTTTAGCAGGTCTGATCGCAGGATCAGGTTCCCTGTTACATCGTAGGGATTCAGCTGAGTCTCATAGTAGGGACAGATCTCCTCTCTTTCCTTAGCTTTGGTAGCAGAACATAACACTTTGGTTCAAACCACCGTGTCTTTGTGCAACCCAGAAAAGGTGAACGGATGGACTTTACATGCCTGATTCCCACCGTGAAGCATGGAGGAGGAGGTGTGATGTTGTGGGGTTGCTTTGCTCGTGATACTGTTGGGGATTTATTCAAAATTGAAGGCATACTGAACCAGCATGGCAACAACAGCATCTTGCAGCGGCATGCTATTCCATCCGGTTTGCGTTTAGTTGGACCATCATTTATTTTTAAACAGGACTATGACCCCAAACACACCTCCAGTCTGTGTAAGGGCTATTTGACCAAGTAAGAGAGTGATGGGGTGCTACGCCAGATGACCTAGCCTCCACAGTTACCAGAACTGAACCCAATCGAGATGGTTTGGGGTGAGCTGGACCGCAGAGTGAAGGCAAAAGGGCCAACAAGTGCTAAGCATCTCTGGGAACTCCTTCAAGATTGTTGGAAGACCATTTCCGGTGACTACCTCTTGAAGCTCATCAAGAGAATACCAAGAGTGTGCAAAGCAGTCATCAAAGCAAAAGGTGGCTACTTTGAAGAACCTAGAATATAAGACATATTTTCAGTTGTTTCACCCTTTTTGTTAAGTATATAATTCCACATGTGTTAATTCATAATTTTGAATGCCCCGTCTCATGCTGCACATAACACATCTGCATCTCTGGCTGCTATGGGCATAAAATGGGACAAACTGATGGTGTGGCACCCCTGCTCCCCTGACCTCAACCCCATTGAGAACCTCTGGAGCATCATCAAAAGGAGTGTCTATGATGGCGGGAGGCAGTTCACATATAAGCAACAGCTCTGGGAGGGTATTCTGTCCTCATGCAAAACAATTGAAGCAGAAACCATCCAAAACCTGACAAATTCAATGGACGAGAGAGTTCAGAAGCTCCTTTCGAACAAGGCGTCCTATGTGCAAATGTAACATCACCTAGAATAAAGTTTTGAGTTGAAAACTGTTTGATTTCAGTTTGTAATAACCTGCTAATGCTTATAATTTCTAAAATGACCATTTTTTTGTTCTTTATTAAAATGAAAAGGTTGAAAACTCTGCTGTGCATAATAATTTGGAACATGCATTTTGAGTTCAGTTTGGGTTTTTTATTTTTTAAAAAATATACTGTTATCATAGGCAGTTTGTACAAAAACCTTTCAATTGTACTCTAATAGTTATTTGACTGAAAAATTTCAATGACTGCAATTCATATAGGTAATTTGGGAAAATCTGAGAAAATATTATTTGCATAATAATTTGGAACACAGTGTATATACTTAACAAAAAAGTGTGAAACAACTGAAAATATGTCTTATATTCTAGGTTCTTCAAAGTAGCCACCTTTTGCTTTGATGACTGCTTTGCACACTCTTGGCATTCTCTTGATGAGCTTCAAGAGGTAGTAACCGGAAAGGTTTAATAAGTGGGATTTCTTGCCTTATAAATGGGGTTAGGACCATCGGTTGTGTTGCGCAGAAGTCAGGTGCATACACAGCTGATAGTTCTACTGAATAGACTGTTAGAATTTGTATTATGGCAAGAAAAAAGCAGCTAAGTAAAGAAAAACAAGTGGCCATCATTACTTTAAGAAATGAAGGACAGTCAGTCTGAAAAATTGGGCAAACTTTGAATGTGTCCCCAAGTGCAGTTGCAAAAACCATCAAGCGCTACAAAGAAACTGGCTCACATGAGGACCGCCCCAGGAAAGGAAGACCAAGAGTCACCTCTGCTTCTGAGGATAAGTTTATCTGAGTCACCAGCCTGAGAAATCGCAGGTTAACAGCAGCTCAGATTAGAGACCAAGTCAATGCTACACAGAGTTCTAGCAGCAGACACATCTCTTCAACAACTGTTAAGAGGAGACTTTGTGCAGCATGCCTTCATGGTAAAATAGCTGCTAGGATACCACTGCTAAAGACAGGCAACAAGCAGAACAGACTTGTTTGGGCTAAAGAACACAAGGAATGGACATTAGACCAGTGGAAATCAGTGCTTTGGTCTGATGAGTCCAAATTTGAGATCTTTGGTTCCAACCACCGTGTCTTTGTGCGACACAGAAAAGGTGAACGGATGGACTCTACATGCCTGGCTCCCACCGTGAAGCATGGAGGAGGAGGTGTGATGGTGTGGGGTGTTTTGCTGGTGACACTGTTGGTGATTTATTCAAAATTGAAGGCATACTGAACCAGCATGGCTACAACAGCATCTTGCAGCGGCATGCTATTCCATCCGGTTTGTGTTTAGTTGGACCATCATTTATTTTTCAATAGGACAATGACCCTAAACACACCTCCAGGCTGTGTATGGGCTATTTGACCAAGAAGGAGAGTGATGGGGTGCTAAGCCAGAGGACCTGGCCTCCACAGTCACCAGACCTGAACCCAATCGAGATGATTTGGGGTGAGCTGGACCGCAGAGTGAAGGCAAAAGGGCCAACAAGTGCTAAGCATCTCTGGGAACTCCTTCAAGATTGTTGGAAGACCATTTCCGGTGACTACCTCTTGAAGCTCATCAAGAGAATGCCAAGAGCGTGCAAAGCAGTCATCAAAGCAAAAGGTGCCTACTTTGAAGAATCTAGAATATAAGACATATTTTCAGTTGTTTCACACTTTTTTGTTAAGTATATAATTTCACATGTGTTAATTCATAGTTTTGATGTCTTCGGTGTGAATGTACAATTTTCAAAGTCATGGAAATACAGAAAAATCTTCAAATGAGAACGTGTGTCCAAACTTTTGGTCTGTACTGTAGATAGATAGATAGATAGATAAATAGATAATAGATCGATCTATAGATAGATATATGGATAGATGTATGGATAGATTTATAGATAGATAATAGATAAATATATATATATATATATATATATATATATATATATATATATATATACATATGTATAGATAGATAAATAGATAATTGATATATGGATAGATATAAAGATAGATGGATAATAGATATATGAATAGATAAGTATATGGATAGAAAAATAGATTTATAGATAAATAGATAGATAGAAAATTAGAAAAAACAGGCAGCACTCCAAAACTTAAAGTGAAAAAAATGTGGCTTTACTGATTCATTAGCAGCAATGTTTTGGCAGATTTCTCTACCTTTCTCAAGCAGTGGACAAACATCAAGTGAACATTTAAGTAGTGTTTCCACAGAATACCATCCATTAATTATGTAAAACAGTTTTAATTAATACATCAAGTGCTCATTGAACTCCGTTCAACTCATTGCAAGTGTGGGAAAATACTCACTGCGCATGCATTGACCTCATTTGCCCGCAATACACTGAGCGTCAGTGTGCCCGTTCTGTTCATGGGATCTTCGTGGGTCCCTCGCTATGTGGAGTGCGTCAGAAAGGTAAGGATGAGGTTGGTTTATTATTTTACCTTTATTTCAGGTGATCATGGGCTTCGGGGACTAGGTGTAAGTTGAGTATATGGAGTTTTTTTATTTTTTATTTTTTGCAGTGGCAGAGAACATCAGGGACAAGGTGTAGGTGAGTATAATGTGTTTTATTTTTTATAACACTGGTCAGAATTCTAAACTTTGGCCTGGTCATGAAGGTGAAAACAGGCTTGAGGGTGAAAGGGTTATAAAAAAACATATATAAGATATATTTAAAAAAAGACACAGATATAAAGATAAATGTGATGCAAAAAAGGTATAAAACACAAAAAAGGTGCAAATGCAAAAATTTAATGATTCGGTCTCTATCCAATAAAAAGATTGAATTAAATTAGCAATATTTTTTAATTAATCTCTGGCATATTGTGTTTGCTTTAACTCAAGAAAAGTCCAAATTCATTAATCCAGGTACAGGTAATTGATAATTTACTACAAAGGCAGAGATGGCAAAACTGATCCCTCTCAGCTAAAACTCTGCTAATCAGGTAGTGGAGATGAGTGAGTAAATTTGCACTGCTGGTTCTGTGCTCATAATAAAGGTCTTAATCTGGTTTTAACCATCCATGCGATTTTTATCTCAAAGCGTTTTGATATTAACAACCTTCTTCAGGAGGAAGTCAACAGTCCGTTCTTCTCAATTCTATACCTTATTGGAAATCCATGTACAAAAACAAGAATAGAAAACTTCAAGCCACCTGACACATTTCTGAATTAGTGATGAGCAAGCACTAAAATGCTCGGTTGCTCGTTGCTCGGGTCGAGCAAATTGGAATACTCGGGTGCTCGACCCGAGCAATGAGCCCAATGTACATCTATGGGAAACTCGAGAATTTTTCCGGCGGCTCACCCTGCAGTTTACAGAGGGCCTAAAAATTGCCCAAATCAATGGGAACAGTGCTCAAATGACATGGGAACATCATAGGGAAGATCCCTGGAAGCATCTCTAACTCCCAGGTCACTGATGTCAACAACGTTGTCAGAGGTATTACGCCACTTTTACGGACTCACAATAAAACATACAAAAACTAAACCAAAATGGATTCTCCTGGGAAAAATGTTAAGGAACATCCTTTCTAGGATAACGACTTGTATATAATGCAAAATAAATAACCAAAAACAAAAATGCTCATCCACACGTAGGGCTATGTTCACACGTAGCGTTTTTGATACGTTTTTTGCACTTTTGCATTGCTTTTAAAGGTGAAAAGTGCATTCATCAGGAAATGTCATTTTAACATTTACTACCTTATCTGGGCATGAGGTGTGTGAGACATCATCAGACACCATCAAGCGGCCCTTACTATTCTTAAAGGGCAAGCAGTCGGCTATGCTTTGTTGTTCCCATTATTAAAGAGTGGGTCTCCAATACTGTTATTGCATATGCAGTGACTGCAAGGGCTGTCAAAAAGTTGGAGGAATTCCAATGTCCCTTGCAAGAGACATAGAGGTCGGAGGGCCTCCTGAAAACATTTTTCCCATTATTAGTAAGTGAGTCTCCCATACTTTTTGTCTATGCAGTGAATGCAACAGCTGCCAAAAAATTGGAGGAACACCATTGTCCCTTGCAAGAGTCGTAGAGGTCGGAGGGCCTCCTGAAAACAATGTTTCCATTTTTAGGAAGTGGGTCTCCCATACTGATTGGCTATGAAGTAAATGCAGCAGCTGCCAAAAATTTGGAGGAGCTCCAATGTCCCTTGCAAGAGACGTAGAGGTCGGAGGGCCTCCTGAAAGCAATGTTCCCAATTATTATTAGGAAGTGGGCCTCCCATACTGTTTGCCTATGCAGTGAATGCAACAGCTGCCAAAAATTTGGAGGAACTTCAATGCCCCATTGCAAGAGACGTAGAGGTCGGAGGGCCTCCTGAAAACAATGTTCCCATTATAAGGAAGTTGGTCTCCCATACTGTTTGCCTATGCAGTGAATGCAACAGCTGCCAATAATTTGGAGAATCTCAAATGTCCCTTGCAAGAGACATAGACGTCGGTGGGCCTCCTGAAAACAATGTTCCCCTTATTAGGAAGTGGGTCTCCCATACTGTTTGCCTATGCAGTGATTGCAAAGGCTGCCAAAAATTTGGAGGAACTCCAATGTCCCTTGCAAAAAATGTAAATATGGTGATATTGTAGATATTGTTGTGATATGGTGGTGGAGTGGTAGAGGATGAGGAGAAGGAGGAGGACCAGAGCAAATAGACAAAATCAGGAAGAGTATACCCATGTCTGGGTGTGAAGGCAGAGGTGCATGCGAATAGAGTTAGACCTCCCACAAAAAGACATTGTATTTGAATTTATGCTACACTGCTATCATTCGGTGGTGTTGAAAAGTCTGTCGCAATCCAGCTCTTGTTCATTTTTATATGAGTCAGCCTGTCAGCATTTTCAGTTGACAGGTGGATGCACCTATTGGTTATAATTGCACCAGCTGTACTAAAAACCTACTCTGACAAATCACTAGCGGCAGGGCAGGCCAGGACCTCTAAGGCGTAGAGAGCCAGTTCATGACACGTGTCCTGCTTGGATACCCAATAATTATTAGGCACGGAGGAATCATGGAGGACGCTGGTACGGTTGGCAAGGAACTCCCTCACCATTTTCTGAAATTTTCCCTCCTTGTGAGAGTACCCCATGCCTCAGGGTCTGAGCGATGGGAGGGTCTGAGAAAACTGTCTCAGAATTTTGACAGTGTTCCCCTGCCTCTGCTGGATTGTATTTGAATCTCTCTTGCCTGTTCTCCTTGGTTGTCCAACGAACTGTGACCTCTGCCACCAGCATTTTCAGATGGGAATTTTTTTAATGATTCCGCAACAAGGGCCTTCTCGTACTGCCCCATTTTATTAAGCCTGTTCTGCGTGGGAATAAGAGACAGAAAGTTCTCCTTGTAGCGTGGGTCTAGAAGTGTCACCAACCAGTAATGACTGTCACCCAAAATTTGGACAATGCTTGGGTCACAGGAAAGGCAGCATAACATAAACTCAGCCATGTGTGTCAGACTGCAAAGAGGCAAGACTTCCATGTCCTCACTAAGAGGACTACAGAGCTCTCTTCCTCATCCTCTTCCTCCTCCTCCCTACCCCCAGGCCACCCACACTGAACAGATGGTATGACAGTTGTGCAGGTAGTACTGCCTATAGCCCAGGAAACTAACTCCTGCTCTTCCTCCTCCTCCTCATTTTTATCCAATTCACATTGGGATGAGCTGAGGCTGGGCTGTGTGGAATCACCCTGTATGGTTCCTTGATCCATCTCATCGTGCTCCACCAGCAATGCATCCTCTTTAATTGTGAGCAGAGAGCATTTCTGAAAATGGTGATGCTAATTATGGCGTCATCGCCGCTTATCATCTTGGTGGACTCCTCAAAGTTTTGGAGTATGATCAAGATGTCTGACATCCATGTCCACTCTTGAGGTCTTATGTGTGGAGTCTGACCTGAATACCAATGGCCGTGTTGTTGCTGATAGTCAACCACCGCCCTCTTCAGCTCACAAATCCTTCTCAACATCTCCAATGTAGAGTTCCAACGCGTTGGGACATCACACACCAGTCGGTGAGCTGGAAGCTGCAGACGATGCTGAAGTACGGCAAGGGCAATGGAAGCTGTAGCTGACTTTCTAAAGTGGGCACACAGGCATCGTACTTTGACAAGCAGATGCGACAGATCAGGGTAGATTTTCAGAAACCACTGAATAACGAGATTAAGCACATGTGCCAGGAATGGTACTTGTGTGAGCTCGCCTCGCTTCAGAGCTGCCATCAGGTTCCGGCCATTGTCACACATGACCATGCCTGGCTGTCATTTCATTGGTGTCAGCCACAGATCTGCCTGCTCTGCTACAGCTGTCCACAACTCTTCAGCATTGTGCGGTTTGTCACCTAAGCATATTAGCTTCAGCGCAGCCTGTTGCAGCTTGGCCGAGGCAGTGCTGCAGTGCTTCCAGCTTGTGACTGATGTGTAGTGTTGAGCCACCCCCATAGTGTTCGGGTTCGGTTCGTCGAACACCGGGATGTTCGGGGAACTGTTCGTCGAACTGTTCGTCGAACACCTTAGAACACCGTCGAACACCGTTAAAACCAATGGCAGGCAAACAAAAACACATAGAAGCACATAGAAAACACCTGCAAAGGTGTCCAAAAGCTGAAAAACTGCTCAGAAGACACTCTCTTTAAAAAAGCCGGCCGGCAAATTCAGCAGCGGCATACACCGGTACCCGACAATTTAGACAAGAAGGAATAGAGCATCACACATAGATTAGATAGATAGAAACATGTCAGTCACATATATAAGAAGTACAGTGACAGTGTTGGTTACTGCACTTGTCATTTAGTGTAAAGGATTTAGTAAAAAAAATATTAGTGTTTTCATGCACCGTCTCTTTAAAAAAGCCGGCCGGCAATTCAGCAGCGGTACCCGACAATTTAGAACAGAAAGAATAGAGCTTCACACATAGATTAGATAGATAGAAACATGTCAGTCACATTTATAATAAGTACAGCGACAGTGTTGGTTACTGCACTTGTCATTTAGTGTAAAGGATTTAGTAAAAAAAATAATAGTGTTTTCATGCACCGTCTCTTTAAAAAAGCCGGCCGGCAATTCAGCAGCGGTACCCGACAATTTATAACAGACAGAATAGAGCTTCACACATAGATTAGATAGATAGAAACATGTCAGTCACATTTATAATAAGTACAGCGACAGTGTTGGTTACTGTACTTGTCATTTAGTGTTAAAATAAAGGATTTATTAAAATAAAAATTGGCGTGGGGTTCCCCGTAATTTTAGGCTCTAGCGGAGGTTAAGCAGACGGCTGGGGCAGATGTTTGAAGCCTGGGAAGGGGGTAATACCCACGGAGCTTCCCAGGCTACTAATATCAGCCCCCAGCTGAATACTTAGCCTTTACTAGCTATTAAAATGGGGGACCCCCCCCAAAAAAAATGACGTGGGGTCCCCCCTATGTTAATAGCTAGCAAAGGCTAGGCAGACAGCTGGGGGCTGATATTAATAGCTCAGGAAGGGTGCCATGAATATTGGCCCCCTCCCAGGCTTGAAACACCAGCCGTCAGCCGCCCCAGAAATGGCGCATCCATAGGATGCGCCAATTCTGGCACTTAGCCTCGCTCTTCCCACTGCCCTGTAGCGGTGGCAGTGGGGTAATAGGGTTGGGGTTGATGTCAGCTTATAAAGCCTGCTGACATCAAGCCCAGGTTAGTAATGGAGAGGCGTCTATAAGACACCCCCATTACTAACCCCATAGTCAAAGTTAAAAAAAACACAAACACCCAGAATAAAGTCCTTTAATTGAAATAAACACACAATTCTTTATTGTTCTAAATTAAACCATACTTACCATCACGCCCATTCCAGCTGAAGCCAACGATCTCCTGTAATAAAAATAAAATAATAAACCAACATCATCCTTACCTTTCGATGGTTCCCAGGACAGCTCCAGCTCTGCTACATCGAGATGACAGGCTGGACCGCAGCAGAAAGCTGCCATCCAGCCTCTCATCCCGCGGACACTGAGAAGCGCAGGCATGCTTGCGCTCCTCAGTGTCTCGCTGTGACGGCATCCAGATGAGCCGAGGTCATGTCCAATGAACTCAGCTCACCTCATTCATGTCACTGACAGCGTGGGAAAATTCTCCTGCACTCAGCGCTTCAGCGTGGGAGAATTCTCACGCTGAAGCGCTGAGTGCAGGAGAATTCTCCCACGCTGTCAGTGACGTGCATGAGGTGAGCAGAGATCATTGGACATGAACTCACCTCATGCACGTCACTGACAGCGTGGGAAAAGTCTCACGCTGAAGCGCTGTCAGTGACGTGCATGAGGTGAGTTCATGTCCAATGATCTCTGCTCACCTCATGCACGTCACTTACAGCGTGGGAGAATTCTCCTGCACTCAGCATTTCAGCGTGAGAATTTTCCCACGCTGTCAGTGACGTACATGAGGTGAGCCGAGTTCATTGGACATGACCTCGGCTCATCTTTATGCCGTCTCAGTGAGACACTGAGGAGCGCAAGCATGCCTGCGCTTCTCAGTGTCTGCGGGATGAGAGGCTGGATGGCAGCGTTCTGCTGCGGTCCAGCCTGTCATCTCGATGTAGCAGAGCTGGAGCCGTCCTGGGAACCATGGAAAGGTAAGGATGATGTTGGTTTATTATTTTTCTTTTATTGCAGGAGATCGTTGGCTTCAGCTGGAATGGGTGTGATGGTAAGTATGGTTTAATTTAGAACAATAAAGAATTGTGTGTTTATTTCAATTAAAGGACTTTATTCTGGGTGTTGTGTTTTTTTTAAATACTTTACTAGAAATTCATGGCGGTCATGTCTAATACTGGCGTGACCCCATGAATTTTGGGCTTAGGGCCAGCTGATAATACCAAGCTGTCCCTAACCCCTTTATTACCCAGTGAGCCACCGCACCAGGGCCCTGGATGAATTGGGTACAGCGCCAGAAGATGGCGCTTCTATGAACGCGCCATTTTCCGGGGTGGCTGCGGACTGCAATTTGCAGCGGGGGGGGGGCCAGAAAGCTTGGGCCTCCCTGCGCTGCAGATTCCAGCCCCAAGCTGCCTAGTTGTACCTGGCTGGACACAAAAATAGGGCGAAGCCCCACGTATTTTTTTTTTAATTATTTCATGAAATTCATGAAATAATTAAGAAAAAAAGGCCTTCCCTATATTGTTGTGTCCGGCCAGGTACAAATAGGCAGCTGGTGGTTGGGGGCAGCCCGTTCCTGCCTGCTGTACCTGGCTGGACACAAATATAGTGCGAAGCCCCACTTCAATTTTTTTTTATTATTTCATGAAATTCATGAAATAATTAAGAAAAAAAGGCCTTCCCTATATTGTTGTGTCCGGCCAGGTACAAATAGGCAGCTGGTGGTTGGGGGCAGCCCGTTCCTGCCTGCTGTACCTGGCTGGACACAAATATAGTGTGAAGCCCCACTTCAATTTTTTTAAATTATTTCAGGAAATTCATTAAATAATTTAAAAAAAATTGACGTGGGGCTTCGCACTATATTTGTGTCCAGTCAGGTGCAGCAGGCAGGAACGGGCTGCCCCCAACCACCAGCTGCATATTTGTACCTGGCCGGACACAGCAATTTAGGGAAGCCCTTTTTTTCTTAATTATTTCATGAAATAATTTAAAGAAAATTGACGTGGGGCTTCGCCCTGTTTTTGAGTCCAGCCAGGTACAACTAGGCAGCTGGGGGCTGGAATCCGCAGCGCAGGGAGGCCCAAGCTTTCTGGGCCACCCCCGCTGCAAATTGCAGTCCGCAGCCACCCCGGAAAATGGCGCGTTCATAGAAGCGCCATCTTCTGGCGCTGTACCCAACTCATCCAGGGCCCTGATGCATTGGCTCACTGGGTAATAAAGGGGTTAGGGCCAGCTTGGCATTATCAGCTGGCCCTAAGCCCGAAATTCATGGGGTCACGCCAATATTAGACATGACCACCATGAATTTCTAGTAAAGTATTTAAAAAAATCACAACACCCAGAAAAAAGTCCTTTGATTGAAATAAACACACAATTCTTTATTGTTCTAAATTAAACCATACTTACCGTCACGCCCATTCCAGCTGAAGCCAACAATCTCCTGAAATAAAAGAAAAATAATAAAGCAACATCATCCTTACCTTTCCATGGTTCCCAGGACGGCTCCAGCTCTGCTACATGGAGATGACAGGCTGGACCTGCAGAACGCTGCCATCCAGCCTGTCATCCCGCAGACACTGAGAAGCGCAGGCATGCTTGCGCTCCACAGTGTCTCTCTGTGAGGGCATCCAAATGAGCCGAGTTAATGTCCAATGAACTCGGCTCACCTCATGCACGTCACTGACAGCGTGGGAAAATTCTCCTGCACTCAGCGCTTCAGCGTGGGAGAATTCTCACGCTGAAGCGCTGAGTGCAGGAGAATTTTCCCACGCTGTCAGTGACGTGCATGAGGTGAGCTGAGTTCATTGGACATAAGCTCACCTTATGCACGTCACTGACAGCGTGGGAGAATTCTCCTGCA
This sequence comes from Phyllobates terribilis, assembly GCF_046119375.1. NCBI lineage: Eukaryota > Metazoa > Chordata > Amphibia > Anura > Dendrobatidae > Phyllobates > Phyllobates terribilis. The sequence continues at coordinate 49,837,309 of NW_027362773.1, forward strand.
CTCAGCGCTTCAGCGTGAGAATTTTCCCACGCTGTCAGTGACGTGCATGAGGTGAGCCGAGTTCATTGGACATGAACTCGGCTCATCTGGATGTCGTCACAGAGAGACGCTGAGGAGCGCAAGCATGCCTGCGCTTCTCAGTGTCCGCGGGATGACAGGCTGGATGGCAGCGTTCTGCTGCGGTCCAGCCTGTCATCTCGATGTAGCAGAGCTGAAGCTGTCGTGGGAACCATGGAAAGGTAAGGATGATGTTGCTTTATTATTTTTCTTTTATTGCAGGGGATCGTTGGCTTCAGCTGCAATTGGCGTGACGGTAAGTATGGTTTAATTTAGAACAATAAAGAATTGTGTCTTTATTTCAATTAAAGGACTTTATTCTGGGTGTTTTTGTTTTTTTTAAACTTTGACTATGGGGTTAGTAATGGGGGTGTCTTATAGACGCCTCTCCATTACTAACCTGGGCTTGATGTCAGCTGGCATTTATAAGCTGACATCAACCCCAGCCCTATTACCCCACTGCCACCGCTACAGGGCAGTGGGAAGAGCGAGGCTAAGTGCCAGAATTGGCGCATCCTATGGATGTGCCATTTCTGGGGCGGCTGACGGCTGGTGTTTCTAGCCTGGGAGGGGGCCAATATTCATGGCACCCTTCCTGGGCTATTAATATCAGCCCCCAGCTGTCTGCCTAGCCTTTGCTAGCTATTAAAATAGGGGGGACCCCACGTCAATTTTTTGGGGGGTCCCCATTTTAATAGCTAGTAAAGGCTAGGCATTCAGCTGGGGGCTGATATTAGTAGCCTGTTAAGCTCCATGGGTATTACCCCCGTCCCAGGCTTCAAACATCTGCCCCAGCCATCTGCTTAACCTCCGCTAGAGCCTAAAATTAAGGGGAACCCCACGCTAATTTTTTTTTAAATAAATCCTTTATTTTAACACTAAATGACAAGTACAGTAATCAACACTGTCACTGTACTTCATATATATGTGACTGACATGTTTCTATCTATCTAATCTATGTGTGATGCTCTATTCCTTCCATTCTACATTGTCGGGTACCGCTGCTGAATTGCCGGCCGGCTTTTTTAAAGAGACGGTGCATGAAAACACTAATATTTTTTTTAATAAATCCTTTACACTAAATGACAAGTACAGTAATCAACACTGTCACTGTACTTCTTATATATGTGAATGACATGTTTCTATCTATCTAATTTATGTGTGATTCTCTATTCCTTCCATTCTAAATTGTCGGGTACTGCTGCTGAATTGCCGGCCGGCTTTTTTAAAGAGACGGTGCATGAAAACCCTAATATTTTTTTTTATAAATCCTTTACACTAAATGACAAGTACAGTAATCAACACTGTCACTGTACTTCTTATATATGTGACTGACATGTTTCTATCTATCTAATCTATGTGTGAAGCTCTATTCTTTCGGTTCTAAATTGTCGGTTACCGGTGTATGCCGCTGCTGAATTGCCCGCTTTTCATGTTTCACTGTTAGCACAGTTCCCATCGATTTGGGCAATCACTCTAATGCCACAACCACCATCGCTGTGGCATTACAGTGAGTGGCAGACAATCCCTGCATGATTAGTGCTCTAAATAGCGCCAGACATGCAGGACACGCTTTTGGTGCATGAACAGTTATCGAACATAACCTCGAACAGCCGAATTTTTTGCAAATCGTTCGGGTTCGTCGAACAACTCGAACACCGCCCAAAACAGCTCGAATTTGAGATTGGCGAACAGTTCTAGTCGAACACCGCTCATCTCTACTGATGTGGTCATTTCGGAGATGGAGGCTTAAGAGGAGAAGGAGGAGGCGCAGGAGCTGTAGAAAGTAGGGGCAACCCCGATTGACCCAGGGCCCACAATCCTCGGCATAAGGAGGACGTTTTCCATACCAAGGTCCGACTGAGTAGCGGCTTCCACTATATTAACCTAGTGTGCGATCAGCGAGATGTACCGTCCTTGCCCACAAGCACTTGTCCACGTGTCCCACCATTGCCTTTGTGTGATCGTGGCTGCTCAAATATTTGGGCATCGCTATACACGTTCTCCTCTTGACTTGCTTGAAGCTGGCCGGACGAGAGGCCCAAATCTACAATTGGAAAAGTGAACAGCTCTTCGGAGTGTCCAAGTGTGGGATCAGTTGTCTCTGGGCATTTGGCATAGTGGGAGGAATGAGAATCAGGGTGAGAAATATGCAGTCCAGCTACTGAGACTTGACTGTGTGGAAGACACGGTGGTGGTGGTGGTGGCAAAGTGACTGGAAGCACTATCTGCTATCCAACCAACAACCTTTTGACATTGCTCTGGGTTCATAAGTGGTGTGCTGTGTTCCCATAGCAATTGGGACAGAAATGTCTGGCGACAAGATGTGGGTGTTTATTGTGGCACAATTTCAGCTTGCCCACGGCCTCGGCCTCAGCCTCTACATGCACCATCAGCATCATGTCCACTTGCCCGTCCATTGCAACGCACCTTACCCATTTTAAATGAAGGACAATGTTTTCCACGTTCACTAGAAATGGCTGATTTTGGAACGCAGTTACATGTGATACATCTCACCACGGTTTTAAATAGCAGGCCTGTAATTTACTAATACTAACCTTCACAGAGAGCTACTGTGAATAGCTTGACTGACACATTGCAACGAAATGGAAGGCAGAAATGGCTGATTTTGGAATGCTGTTATATGTGAGATATGTCTGACAGAGAACCATGGTTTTAAATAGCAGGCCTGTAATTTACTAATACTATTCTTCACAGAGACCTAGTATGAATACCTTGACTGACACACTGCAATGAAATGGAAGGCAGAACTGACTGATTTTGGAACACAGTTATATATGTGATAAGCATAACAGAGAACCATGGTTTTAAATAGCAGGCTTGAAATTTACTAATATTATTCTTCACAGAGACCTAGTGTGAATCGCTAGACTGATGAACTGCAACAAAATAGAAGGAAGAAATGGCTGATTTTGGAACACAGTTATATATGTGATACATCTGACAGACAACCACGGTTTTAAATAGCAGGCCTGTAATTTACTAATACTATTATGACATGCAGAAGTAGTGCTGTTGCTTTAAAAGCATCCAGAAACTATTAGAAGTAACACAAGCACAGGAGACAGGAAGTGTTGTGCTTCAGAAGCATCCAACAACTAGAAGAGTTAACATAGTCACAGGAGACAGGGAGTGTTTTAGCAGAGCCCCAGGGGGATTGTGGAGAAGTTGTTTACTGTTCTGGCTGGAGCCATAGAGAAAGGTGGTGTGTGAGCTGTATCTCACAGAAGACAAGGGAACATAATTCAGGTCAGGAGGGAAGCTAATCACAGATCAGATAGACTCCCTGAGCTAACAGTGTGGAGTATTAACGGGCAGAAAGATAAGGACAGGAAGGAATCGTGTCTTAGGGATCATCTCCCTCATGAAACCCTCCCTTTCTCCATCTCCATGCAAGATAAAGAATGCTGTGTACTAGTGAGTCCTTGTAAAGGAAAAGCCTGCTGTTTATGCATAGAAGTGTGCTGTTAAGAGATCTAATCGGTGCTGAATTATGCTACTGAAGAGGCTGATGTTTCTGTGCTTGCTTTATTAGACTGTACTATAATGTTGCTGTAATATCCCTGAATTGCACTGGCCGTGCTTCAGATTAAATTCCACTGTTAAACTGTTGAAAAAGACTCTTGTCAGATGTGTCTGGTCAGCAACTGAATCTATCGTGTGCCTGAGAGAAGCTGCAGCCTATGTTCACCCTGAATAATGGTTCCCCCAGGATTCCAACGAATTCATGAAACCCGTCTCGCCCTATGTGAACCTAGTGGCGTGCGTGTAACATTGGTGGCCCGTATGGGGAGTCCTGAGCGGGAATTAGCATGTAGAGGGAAAAGAGATAAAGTGTCTGGAAAAAACACAGCGGCACAGCACCTCAACTCAACTCTGCTATACCAGTTAGAGGGGACCAGCCCTAAGGAGAACTCACTAGCAGCAATGGATGTGGAAATACAAATGGACAGAATTAGTGAGCTGTTTCTTCGGTTAACCTGTGAAGAACTGAGAAAGTAGCAGAACATATAAAGATGTCAGAAAATCAGATTTCTAAAGCACACAACCACAGGCAACTGTTAGCTGCCATTAATGAAAAAATAAATGATCGGGGGGAGAAAGAAGCTGAAGACATCATGGGGATGTTCATCCAGGAGCTAACACAGTTTCTAAGCATGTTGAAGTCTGAGGATGGAGGGGCGGCACCAATTACCAAAAGCGGGAATCTCCGTCCGCAGACTGAACTACAGGAATTGAAAGAACAACTCAAAGCCCTAACAACAGCCCTGCAGGAATCGACCAAAACTTCTGAACGGGTGACAGACTCAGACAGAACCTTTAACCTTCTCGGGTTAGATAAATCAGGAAGACAGTCCTCTCTAACACCACAAATCATCATGAGGAAAGAATTCAAGATCCTGGGTCAGATTGGATAGTGTGAACAGAAAGAGAAACTATCTTATATAAACTTGTTGCAACAGATCGATGCAGGCTTACAGAAAGGCTACCAGCCAGATGAGATCGTTGCGGGGGTGGTGAAATCGATCAGCCCAGGTTTGAACATCCGTAGTATGCTTGAAATGAAGTGTCTATTGACCTTGCAACAGCTGAAGATGATTTTAACAGGGCACTATAAAGAAGAGAGTACTTCAGAATTGTTCCACCAACTCATTAACCTCTCACAGAAAAATAATGAATCACCCCAAAGTTTCAGAGCAATTGAACTGATAGATAGACTGTTGTTTGCATCCAGAGATGTAGAAACGGAGGAGAGGTTTGATGCTGGACTAGTCCAGAAGAAGTTCTTGAAATCATTGGGAATGGGGTTAATCAGCAAAGACATCAAGTTGCAGCTGAAACAGTACCTAGAAGATTCTGGCATTCTGGATGAAGACCTAGTTGAAAAAAATAATGAGGCAGCTAGTTTGGAGTCACAGAGCGAACAAAAGATAAAGAAAGGCTCTGCTCCTAAAATCACCAAAATGAGTCAGCTGAAGTTGAAGACCCGTGGTGGCCAGTCCGAAGATCATCATGGAGACCCTTCAGTCCTTCAGTACCTTAAAGCACCAACAAAAGAGAGGAATGCCAGTGCTGACTGGGAGGAAGTAATAGAAGAACTACGAACCGAGTTGATTGAGGTGAAAAAGTTAATTCGCTCCATGCCAGAACTTGTATCCCTCAGACCCAGGAGTGGGTTCCAAAACAGAAAATACCCTGCTTGTGAAGCATGCCGGTCATCAAATCAGAGTACGGTGTGTGTCCACTGTATAAGATGTGGTGAGGAAGGACATTATGCCTATGAATGCCCATGGTCACGGTCGTTTGGGGTGAAAAGGCAAGAGATTGCCTGTGCGGGGCAACTGGTAACCGCAACATGGAGGAGGCCCCAAAAGCAAATCCAAATCTTACCAAACCCCAGAACGGCGCATGAGGTAAAACAGCTGCGTCAGTACTATCCACAAGTGTGTTCCTGTCTACAACAGTTGCAAGAGAAACAGGGGTATCAGTTACTTAATGTCCAGTGTGTAGGTCAAATGATGTACTCCTGGGATGAGGATTTCTCGGTCAGTAAAGATAGCCTCATTAGTCTAATCAGTGAAAGATGCTTTGTACAGTGCCAGCTAGATGGACTCCAGCTAAAAGCACTGTGGGAAACAGGGGCCCAAGCGAGCCTTTTAAATGAAGAATGGAGAAGGGGCTACCTGCCACATACCTGCCTTTGGTCGCTAAAAGAACTCTTAGGACCAGTGGAACTCCATGGTAAAGCTGTCAACCAGACCGAAATCCCTTTCATAGGCTGGGTAGAAGTGACTTTCCAACTTAGGGCCACTAGAACAACAACACCATTGAGCCTTTGGTACCTTTTTTCGTGACCAGTGATCAGAACGTGGCAGAGAATCCTATCCTGGGTTATAATGTAATCAGTGAGGTCATCACAAAACACAAGTCTGGTATGCTGGAGGTGAATACAATTGCCACATCGCTCGCCACACCCAATGCCATGGCGGAAAATGTGACTCATAGAGTAAAGAAAGCACAGAATACAATGGACCTAAACGAAGTCAAGGTAGGCTGGTGCCCAACCATCATCCCTGCAAACCAAATGGTGGGGGTGAGGTGTGGAGTCCAGGTAGAACAGGAAGAAAAGTCCAGAAAAGACTGTTCGTGCCAAAAGACTCCTCAGAACTTCCAGAAGACCTAGTTCAAGGTGAGACTGTGCTTATGATCCCTACTGGTGGGTTTGCTCGAGTGACAGTACCGGTGATGAATACTATGAAACACGAAATTAGACTGGATCCAAAGACTGTGTTAGGTTACATCGAAACCATTAAAACGGTATAATAAGCCAGTGTAAGACCCGCCCAGGGGTCTACCATGAATTCAGTCTCCCCACCAAGGAACAAGAGTTGCCCAGGGGAGGAATTTGCATGACCCACCTCAAGGTCCTGGGATCCCCAAGCACCCCTAGGACACTTGTGTGCTGAAGATCGAGCGGTAGCAAAACAGATGATGAGAGAAGAGTGTCATGGATTCTCCAAAGATGACTCTGATAAAGGCTGTATCCCGTTGTTGCAGCTGAAAATCAATTTGAAAGATACAACACCAGTAACCAGAAGTTACATGCCTGTGCTGAAACCATTACAAAGTGAAGTAAAAGAGTATTTACAAGACCTAATCAGCAGAGGTTGCGTCCAAAAGTCGAATTAGTCTTATTCCTCTCCTATTGTTTGTGCTAGGAAGAAGGACGGTACATTGCGACTCTCCTGTGATTACCGGGAACTAAACTGAAAGTCAGTACCTGATCTGCACCCGATACCAAAGATTCAAGATATGCTGGATAGCACATCAGGAAGTACCTGGTTCTCTGTGCTCGATCAGGGTAAAGCATACTATTAAGGGCTTGTTGAAGAGTCCAGTAGACCTTTGACAGCATTCATCACACTGTGGGGGTTATACAAGTGGATCTGCATATTGTTTGGGCTCAGTTCAGCTCCAACAGAATTCCAGAGGAGCATGGAGACATGTTTAGAAGGATTGAGGGACGATATCTGCCAGCCGTACATGGATGACAATGTGGTACACAGCAAAACCTTCTGGGAGCATGTTGAACAAGTGAGGACCGTACTACATCGGTATCAACAACACAGAGTTAAGTTGACCCCAAAGAAGTGTGAACTGTTCAAAAGGCAAGTCCAATTTCTAGGGAAAATTCTGTTCGGAGAAGGATATACCATGGACCTAGCAGAAATCGCTCCGGTAGTGGCCTTAAAAGACATGCGGCCCTCTACTGACGGGGAGTTGAGGCAGATATTAGGATTCCTCTCCTACTATCTTACTTAAGTTCGGAACTTCTCCAGGATTGCCGCCCCACTATACCTTTTGGAGGGGACGATAGAGTCAACAACACCCATGGAGAAAAAAAAGAATGCGGGTAGGCTTAAAAGAAACGACACCATTTCGTCCCAACAGTCCATTCTCTGGGCAGCAGACCACCAGGAGGTATTGAAAGAACTAGTAGACTACCTGGTAAAACCACCCATCTTGGGATATCCTGATTTCAACTTAACTTTTGTTCTTCATTGTGGCGCTTCTCAAGTTGGACTGGGAGCTGCCCTTTTTCAACATCAAGATGGAAAATTGAGAGTCATCGGTTATGGTTCTCGAACGTTGACAGATGCCGAGAAGAATTACCATCTACATTCAGGAAAATTTGAGTTCCTGGCATTGAAATGGGCTATCTGTGAATGATTTAGAGATTATCTCTACTACAGCAAAGAGTTTGAGGTATACATTGACAACAACCCTTTGACCTATGTCCTCAATACAGCCAAACTAAATGCAATGCGTCAGAACTGGGTCACTGAACTAGTTGACTTCAATGTCAGCATTATGTACAGGCCAGGAATGCAATGAGAATGCCAATAGAGCCTGAAGAGTTCATGCAAGAATGCTCAGAGGAAGTCAGTCGGGAGGCTATTTAGAGCACTACCCAAGCAGTATAAGCTTATCAAGAGGAAGACATACCATTGTGGTGTCCGTTGATGGTGGAAACCACAATAAAAGCGAGAGAGTAAGATCACCCCCTGTCTATTCAACAACTACCAAAAAGAAAAATCCATAGAGCACAACAGGAATATCAGATAATTGGTAGAATACTACTTTATGTGGACCAAAATCGGTTTCCAAGTAAATGGGAGAGAGATAATGAGTAACCAGCAGTATCTGATTTAGTTAAAGTATGGACGAAGCTCTACCTCAGTGAAGACGGTATCCTGTATCGTACATGAGGAGAAAACCGGCAGTTGGTACTACCCAGAGTATTCCGTAGGTTGGTCTTCAAAGAACTCCATGAAAACATGGGACACCTGGGAGTGGAAAGGACAACAAACTTGATACGTGAATAATTTTTCTGGCCGTACATGAGAGAAAAATTGAGAGGTACATGACCAGGGAGTGTGGGTGTCTGAAATATAAACGTCCCAACACATCAACCCGGGCACCTATGGGCAACATCCAAACTAAGTATCCATTTGAGATGGTATCAATAGACTTTCTACATCTCGATATGTGCAAGGGTGGTTACGAATACATCTTGGTGGTGAAGGGCCATTTTACTAGATTTTCTCAAGCATATGCCACCACCAATAAATAGGCTCAAACAGCGGCAGAGATGATCTTCAATGATTTTGCTTTGAAGTTTGGGTTCCCTATGAGGTTACACCACGACCAAGGAAGAGAATTTGAGAACCAGCTCTTTACCAAGCTAGGAAAATACTATAGGAATCACAGATCCCACACAACACCCTATCACCCAGAGGGTAATGGACAAGTGGAACGTTTTAGCCGGACATTATTGTCGATGTTGCGCACTTTAACAGCTGATGAGAAGAAAGACTGGAAGAGTTCTCTGTCAAAAGTGGTACATGCCTATAACTGTACAAAGAGCGATGCAACGGTTCATCACCCTTCTTCCTTTTTTGTGGACGATCGCCAGGATTGCCAATTGACATCATGTTCGATATTCCGGTGTCAGAGACTTACAAAACTTATCCGGAGTATGTTCGGAGATGGAAGGAATGGGTGGCAGAGGCATACAACATAGCATCCAAAGTGGTTACGCAAGTACAGAGCAAGAGTAAGGAGTACCAAGATTTAAAATGTTATGGAGAAGAATTGACACCGGGAAGCTGGGTGCTAGTCAAGAACGTACGTGAAAAAGGTGGTCCAGGAAAACTTTGTTTGTACTGGGAAGACAAAGTGTATGTGGTCGTAAAGAGGAAAGCCGATGACAGGCCAGTGTATGAAATCCGATTGGAAACAGGAGACAAGAAAACCAGAATAGTCCATTGGAATTTACTACTACCCTGTGATTATCTCCCACCACAACAAGACTTGCCAGAAGTAGACCGACATCGTCCGAGATCGACTAAGGGACCACCACAGATTGAAGCTCCGGAGATGGATAGTGACCTTGAAAGTTCCGATGAGGAAGAAGAGCACACCGTTGTATTTCTTGGACTGGCAAGGAGAGGGATGTACCATCCTGAGGAGAGTGAACTAAGTCCTGAGGCTCCAGAGTTTGTACCAAGTAGTACAGATGAAGTCCAATCCAGATCTGATGATCTAACACCGGTCCCTGAAGAGACCGATCGACACTCAGGAGGAGCGGAATTACCAGACTGCGTGGAAACTGGCAATTCCGGAGAAGTACAGGAACTTACAGAGACAACTCTAAGAGAATTTGAGGAAGCACGGGATATGAGTGCGGCGGAAGAAACTCCTGTGACTGAAGAACCCATTATATCTGAGGAACAACCTACTAGGAGGATGTGGACTTGAGAAGTGAGGAGGCCTGTGATGCTGACATATGAGACACTTGGTGAACCGAGCCAAGGGCCAAGGACTGTCAATTGGAAACAGGACCAGGTAAGACTATTTAAGTGGTATTCACCACCGAGAGACAGTATGGACAATGTTACCTGGTGGAAAGACTTGTTTTGGCCTAGTGAGAGAGATCATTGAAGACGTACGAAAAGCTCCAGCCGTAGAGATGATGATTGTTTTAATTGTGTATTTCTTAAAGTAATTCTACAAGCAAAATGTCGTAAGAATAGGTTGTTATTGATGTTTGTAAATGTTACTCCAATTTGACAATGCCAATTTGTATATCAAGTTATTCAACTTTTACCACTGTCTCAGAATCAATTAAGACGAAAGTCGAGGATGACATTCAAAAAGGAGGGAAGAGTGTGACATGCAGAAGTAGTGCTGTTGCTTTAAAAGCATCCAGCAACTATTAGAAGTAACACAAGCACAGGAGACAGGAAGTGTTGTGCTCCAGAAACATCCAGCAACTAGAGGGGTTAGCGCAGTCACAGGAGAGAGGGAATGTTTAGGCAGAGTCCCAGGGGGATTGTGGAGAAGTTGTTTACTGTTCTGGCTGGAGCCATAGAGAAAGGTGGTGTGTGAGCTGTATCTCACAGAAGACACGGGAACAGAATTCAGGTCAGGAGAGAAGATAAACACTGGTCAGATAGACTCCCTGAGCTAACAGTGTGGAGTATTATCAGGCAGAAAGATAAGGACTGGAAAGAATTGTGTCATAGGGATCATCTTCCTCATCAAACCCTCCATCCCTCCATCTCCATGCAGGATAAAGAATGCTGTGAACCAGTGAGTCCTTGGGAAAGAAAAGCCTGCTGTTTATGCATTGAAGTGTGCTGCTAAGAGGTCTAATCTGTGCTGAATTATGCTACTGAAGAGACTGACGTTACTGTGCCTGCTTTATTAGACTGTACTGTAATGAAGATTGTTGCTGTAATATCCCTGAATTGCACTGGCCTTGCTTCAGATTTAATTTCACTGTTAAACTGTTGAAAAAAACTCTTGCCAGATGTGTCTGGTCAGCAACTGAATCTATCATGCCTGAGAGAAGCGGTAGCCTATGGTCGCCCTGAGTAACGGTTCCCCCAGGATTCCAATGAATTCATGAAACCCGTCTTGCCCTATCTGAACCTAGCGGCGTGCGTGTAACACTATTCTTCACAGAGACCTGTTGTGTGAATAGCTTGACCGACACACTGCAATGAAATGGAAGGCAGTAATGGCTGATTTTGGAACACAATTGTATGTAAGATACGTCTGATAGAGATCCACAGTTTTAAATAGCAGGCCTGTAATTTACCAATGCTATTCTTCACAGAGAACTAGTGTGAAAAACTTGACCGATACACTGCAACGAAATGGAAGGCAGAAAGAGCTGATTTTGGAATGCTGTTATCTTTTATAAGTCTGACAGAGAGCCATGGTTTTAAACAGCAGGCCTGTAGTTTACTAATACTATTTTTCACAGAGACCTAGTGTGAATAGCTTGACTGACACACTGCAACGAAATGGAAGGCAGAAATAGCTCATTTTGGAACACAATTATATATGTGATACGTCTGACAGAGAACCACGGTTTTAAATTGCAGACCTGTAATTTACTAATACTATAATTCACAGAGACCTAGTGTGAATAGCTTGACCGACACACTGCAATGAAATGGAAGGCAGAAATGGCTGACTTTGGAACGCTGTTATATGTGAGATACGTCTAACAGAGAACCACGGTTTTAAATAGCAGGCCTGTAGTTTAGTAATACTATTCTTCTCGGAGACTTAGTGTGAATAGCTTAACCAACACACTGCAACAAAATGAAAATGTAAGCCAATATTTTCCACATTCAGTTCAAATTTCGGGATTTTTATTGCTGTAATACAGAAAAGACCTGGCTGTATTCTGCAGTGCAAACAAGCAAATGGAACAGAAAAAATGTGTACCCTGGATTGCTTTTTAAGCAAATAATCAGGATTAAGATAAAAAAAAATTGGCCCTGGCCCCTGATATATGCGGCTATGTCTACAAATATCTGTAAGAACAGCAGAAGCAGTAACGTGCTATGGACCCTCTTGCACTATATGCATTGCAGTCTGCCACATACACTGCCTGCCTGCCTAACTCCTGCTATCACCTTCACCACTGAAAATATGCACCTGGATTAGTCCTCAGAAGGACTGTTAGTTCAGATGGATATATAGATATATGTTGTGGAATACCTGTACTATCTCTAAACAAGCAAATATCTTCCTGACTCAGCAGAAGCTCTCCCTACTCTTCCTGATTCTGGGTAGACTGTGACAAGCATGGAGGCCCCAGGTCTTATATAGACCTGATGACGCTGTGCGGCCAGCCAATCACTGTAATGCCCACAACCAACGTATCTGCATTACAGTGCATGGTAAGCAATCCCTGCATGTTCATTGGCTCTCTAGAGAGCGCCAAACATGCAGGGTGGGGACCAGAGTTCCCGCCCGAGCTACCCGGAAATACTCGCCAAACGCCGAGCTTGTCGAGTACCGTGATGCTCGGGCGAGTACCGACCAGTGGCGAGCACGTTCGCTCATCACTATTCGGAATATAATTCCTTAATCATCCATCATTAAGGAACTATATTCTGAATAGTGTTGAGCATTCCGATACTGAAATATCGGGTATCGACCGATATTCGCTGTATAGGAGTTCCAACACTGAGTTCCGATACTTTTATAATATCGAATACTGGAATCGGAAGTTCACATAATGCCTGCGCTCTGCAGTGTCTCTGAAGGATGACAAGCTGGATGGCAGCGCTCAGCTGCGATCCAGCCTGTCATCAGAATGCCATCCCAGCGTGGGAGAATTCTCCTGCTCAAGCGCTGGCATTACATTATCTCCCTTACATTACAATTAAATGGAATAGCAGGAATTAATATTTTTTTAAGACGTTAATGCCACAGCCATGGTGGTTGTGGCATTACAGTGGTTGCCCAAATCGATGGGAACAGTGCTCACAGTGAAACATGAAAAGCCGGCAATTCATCAGCGGCATATACCGGTACCCAACACTTTAGAACAGAAAGAATAGAGCTTCACACATAGATTAGATAGATAGAAACATGTCAGTCACATATATAAGAAGTACAGTGACAGTGTTGCTTACTGTACTTGTCATTTAGTGTAAAAGGATTTATTTAAAAAAATAGTGTTTTCATGCACCGTCTCTTTAAAAAAGCCGGCCGTCAATTCAGCATCGGTACCCGACAATTTAGAATAGAAAGAATAGAGCATCACACATAGATTAGATAGATAGAAACATGTCAGTCACATATATAATAAGTACAGTGACAGTGTTGGTTACTGTACTTGTCATTTAGTGTTAAAATAAAGGATTTATTAAAAAAAATTGGCGTGGGGTTCCCCGTAATTTTAGTCTCTAGCGGAGGTTAAGCAGACGGCTGGGGCAGATGTTTGAAGCCTGGGAAGGGGGTAATACCCACGGAGCTTCCCAGGCTACTAATATCAGCCCCCAGCAGAATACCTAGCCTTTACTAGCTATTAAAATGGGGACCCAAAAAAAATTGAAGTATTTTTTTTGGGTCCCCAGACTGTCCAGGAGTTGGCGGATGCTTTAGTCCAGGTCTGGGAGGAGATCCAGCAGAAGACCATCCGCAAGCTCATCAGGAGCATGCCCAGGCATTGTAGGGAGGTCATTGGTACGTGGAGGCCACACACAATACTGACCCTCATTTTGACTTGTTTAAAGGACATTACATCAAAATTGGATCAGCCTGTAGTGTGTTTTTCCACTTTAATTTTGGGGGTGACTCCAAATCCAGGCCTCCATTCGTTAATACATTTGATTTCTATTGATGATTTTTGTGTGATTTTGTTGTCAGCACATTCAACTTTGTACAGAAAAAAGTATTCAATGAGAATATTTCTATCATTCAGATCTAGGATGTGTTATTTGAGTGTTCCCTTTATTTTTTTGAGCAGTGTATATCAGTAAGAGACACAAAATAATGTCCACAACACATTTGTTAAAATAGTGGCCAACTCTAATATTTTGTCTACAAAAGGGATCAAAGGAATCAAAATGAATGTTGTCTGCACGGGGTTTAATCTTTACCTTCTGAAGCATACCTCTGCAATTTATATAAAGGACATTTCTCAATGACAAGGTTAGAGAATGAACACTTTAACTAAACAAAATGTCATGGCATAAAGTAGCTTTGGCTTATTTACTCACCACATGACAAACATGCAACATTTTGTTCTGTTCAATTATTTCTTCCTGCAGGAAAATGTTAAGGTTAAACTCAATACCTTTCATGGTCATTATTGTCTTTACCGTGTATTGATCGTTATGCAATAACTCAACATGCTGTATGGCTTTTGGATCTTGGCTAAATTTATGTGAATTGATTGAGCATACAATAGGTCATTGCCTGGAAAGATTGTTTTATAAATTCATTGTTAATTTATATGTATCCCAGTGCCATGCTACCAGTAAGAGAGCAAGTGTTTTGCCAAAGGTGAATAATTGTAAAGTGGTTGCAATTCTGTAACTCCCTAATGGATCATCGGATTCAGTATTGTGGCTCCTACTTGCTTCTTTTGTTAATAATAAATGGATACAGAGATGCAATGCCGCGATGCTTAACCCTATCAAGATGTTGTAGAAGATGGAGATGGTTGTTTTTTTCAGTCCCAGTCTTTGAAATTAGAAAGCCTTCTGACAATAATATTATCTCAGCATGTCCCACTGGTGAGGATGTCCAGTGATTACCTGTAATCTGTGCAGAAACTAAACATGAAGTGCTAAATTTACATATAGTGCCCCCACAAAAGGAAGCAAGCATTAAAGCATATATGCAATGTTCTGAGACCTCCAGAATAAGAGATGCTCTTCATAGCCACCTCTATCTAATACATGGGGTCCTTAGTGATTGAGCTCCTCTATTAATTCCCAATCCCCTTCAGGATATTTCAAATTAATTATACAAGCCAGTGCCATCTTACAAATAAGGATCCATAAGGCAATAAAATAACTGCTGAAAAATAATTGTCCATTGTAATCACATTCATAACTCCTTACATATATTTATTTTGCAAAAACATTAAAATTCTTCAATAAAATTGAGTGAATCGATTCGCCGAGGATCGACTTCAAGTTGAAATTCCTGAAATTCAAAGGTTCCCATGAATTTGAACACTGTGATTCAATTTACAAGTATAGGCCAAAAAAATGCCCAGATGTGATTTCACACACTGTTGAAGACTGAGAGAGTGGGCAGATGGCATTAGTAGCTATCACATCATAAGGTCTAGCACAGTCATTCGGGAGGGGCTGTCATAGGCAGTATAAAATTTCTTGGTCAGCCAATGAGCACCATTTTCTGCTTGTACTGTGTAGGAATAGGAGGTCAGAGAGTACAAATCATTCTACATAGGGATGGAAAAAGCATAAACTAATTGTGTTTTTAGTGCTCAAGCATATTGAAAATGGGAATGCTAGTCTCAGTCTCATGAATTCATATATTCAAGTGTTAAAAGGAAGTGCTGAACCTGTATAGTCACTTAGTGTGACTGTGAATTGATTGAGCCGATATTTACTGCAGTAACAGCACTAGTGTTGAGCCACCCCCGTAGTGTTCGAGTTCGGTTCGGTTCGTCGAACACCCGTGTGTTCGCCGAACTGTTCGTCGAACTGTTCGTCGAACACCTTCGAACACCGTTAAAACCAATGGCAGGCAAACAAAAACACATAGAAACACATAGAAAACACCTTCAAAGGTGTCCAAAAGCTGACAAACTGCTCAGAAGACATAACTAACACATGGAAAAGTGACAAGTACATATAGTCATGCGAAAATAAAAGAGGTGGAGGAGTAAAAGGAGGGGGAGACACAGATATAGGCATGTCATGCCCTTCTAAAATCCAAAAAGTGAGAAGCCGACACGGCCAGTCCGCTCCTGCCCGTGCCACCTCCGTGTCGCCGGGTTTGTGCCAGAGCCGCGGTGAACCCTGACGGCCAGCCCCCCTCTCCCAATACTGGTGCCTGTCCGCTGGTGGGTCGAGCGAGCCCCCCTGTGGTGGAGGCAGCTCTAAGCTTTTTAATTTAAATTGTCTCTCTAATTTGAATGAATACACTTTAAATCCATTTACAAGGATCTATTGGAGGGCAAGTCTCATGCCAGCAGCCGCGGTAATTCCAGCTCCAGTAGCGTCCACTAAAGCTGCTGCAGTTAAAAAGCTTTTATAAGGATCGAGCTCGGCTGTCCACCGCAAGGCATCCTAGTGCCAGTCCCAGCCCCTATGCCTTGGGGTGCCTCCTGATGCTCTTCACTAAGTATCCCATGGTCCCGAAGCATTTCCTTTGAAAAAATTAAGTGTCTAAACTACAGGTGGTGCAGCTTGCTTAACAGCCGGGATAATCCGCTCACTAGCAGACACTGCTACTAGGCACAAAGTATTTCCTGGGCTAGATGCAGTTAAAAATTTGTAATTAGATACTCTCGTTGGATGCTGAGAAAGCATTCCATAGAGTCTCCTGGCACGCCATATATGATTCTCTTAAAAAGCTTGGGGTAGGGGTCTAGGGGACCCTTTATAGCCAAAATCACGGCCCTGTATCGCAATACGTCACCTAGGCTGAAGATAAATGGAACTGTAGCACCCTGAGGGCTAGGTTGCTACAGACGTATTGCACCTCACCCAGAGGTGTGATATCTCACTCTCAGGTAAGGATGGAGTGTGGATCAGGACCCGACACCTGCATGCATTACACCACATTGCCGTGGGGCAGGGCGACCAATATGCCCCTGAGATGGGCACGACAGTCCCTGTCCCTGGCTGGAGTGGGGGGAGGGAACACTGAGGAAGGGGAACCCTGTAGTGCAGGAGCAGGGAGGAAGCAGTTCCTGGGTGCATTGAGAAGGGAGTATAAAAGGTGGGCACCATCTTAGTTCAGTGCAGAGAAGACTGAGCAGAAGTGGCAGGGAGCAGGGGCTCTGCATGAGCTCTGCTCCGGAGGCGGGCCTAGTAACAGAGGCCCAGGCCTGGAAGAGGGAGAAGGAAGGAAGAGGAGCGGAGAAGGCTCCAGGAACGAGGAATGAAGGGATCCCAGGGGTGCGGACGGGCGAGTCGCCACCGCACGCCCGAATCCACCTGCGTGGAGGGGTCAGGCCAAAGGGGGAGACCGGTCCCCGAACTAGTGGAGGCAGGAAACGACCCTCAGCTAGAAACCGGAGGCTCTGACATTTTATGTGGTGCAGCCCCTCGCTACACCCGCTAGGAAGGCACCACATAGGGTCAGGGAAACTGGCGCCAAGTTTACCAAGAGGAGGCCCGAGGCAGCCGGACAGAAGTGTTGGTAAGAAAGGCCAGACAAAGGACACACAAAGGGGGTCCTGTGAAGTGCTCCAAAGTTATCTGGGAGTTGTCTGAGCCCCTCACCTGGTGAGCACAGTACGATGTGGGCAGCCGTTACCTGCAGACGTGGTCTGGATAATAAGAACTGTGAGTAAAGGCCCTGAACTGCATCACTGACTCCGTGTCGTTACTGCTGCTGCCCTGCACCATCACCCCCATCCTCCGCATACACTGCCCTGAGGCTATACTCCTCCCGTGGGGAGTCATGCTACGCTCTGCTGCACCCACAACAAAAGCCTCAGTGGTCTGCCCTGTAGCGGCGGTTCACTCTGACCGCAATCCACGGGTGGCGTAGTCGGACATTTAAACATGAAAACCACATAAATATTTCCGCCACTGGTTTGACCGCCCTGAGCCACGGAACTGGGTCGCCGCCACGAAGACTACAACCACCAGCATCCACCAAAAAGGGTCCGGCTCCGGGTGTCCCAAGGAACAGGGGGTGCGTCAGAACATTTTCATCACCTTTCACAATCACCAATGGGACAAGGCAGTGATGTCCTCTGTCCCCTCTCTTATACATCCTAGTGACGGAGCACCTGCTCTCATCAATTCGCCATAACCCCAATATTAGGTGGATTGAGGTGGGAGGCACCGAGTACAAGTGCTCTCTATTTGCTGATGATGTCCTAGTATATATCACTCAATCACATATATCCATCCATGCTGTTATGGCTGAAATAGATCACTTTGTTACATGGTAAAATTTTAAAATCAATGCAGCGAAGTCTGAGGCCCTCGATGTCTCCCTCCCCAAATCCATATAGGATTCCATCCAGTCCAACTTTCCCTTTGCCTGGCCCTCACAGGGTATCAAATACTTAGGAATTCCTATTCATAGAGACCTCTCCCATCTATGTTATCTTAATTTTGGGCCCTTTATTGAACAACTCCATACAGACCACGGTTGGCAAGTTAGAACTGTAAGATTCACTACGTGAACCACTGGTGTTTTGTGGAAAAGCACATGTACACTGCGTTCCAAATTATTATACAAAAAGTGTTTAGGAGTGATAAGGGAAGAATTTGTTTGTTTGTCAGTTAAACTCATTGATGGTGATGTGTGTCAGGGCTCTTTGTATCACTGTAAGCAATTGCAGACACCTGTGCTAATTAGTTTGGCAGGTGTGTCCAATGAAAGGCAAGACTACTTAAGAAGGCTCTCTCACATTATTAAGCAGCCTACATTTTCTGCCAAAATGGGAAAGAAAAAGGATGTGTCGGCTGCTGAGAAGCAACAAATTGTGGAGTGTTTAGGTCAAGGCATGACTACAATCAACATTGTGCGATGATCAGGATGAAGTGTCTTGGCAATCAAGAAGTATGTAGCTGATTCACAGTACACACGTGTGCGTGCTGATAAGGGCAAATTGAGGACTCTTTCCTACAGGCAATTACGTCAGGTTGAAAGAGCAGCGGCAAAAAAGCCTTGTCATAGCAGCAGACAAGTTTTTGAAGCTGCTTGTGCCTCCAACGTCCCCCGAACAACAAGATGCAGGGTCCTTCAGAGGTTTGCAGCTGTGCATGCGCCATCCTGTCGACCTCCTCTATCCACTTCACACAAGCAGAAACGGCTCCAGTGGGCCAAACATTACATGAAGACTGATTTCAAAACTGTTTTGTTCACGGATGAGTGCCGTGCAGCGCTCGATGGTCCAGATGGATGGAGTGGAGGATGGCTGGTTGATGGACACCCCACGCAAACACGGCTACAGCGCCAACAAGGAGGAGGTGGAGTAATGTTTTGGGCTGGAATCATGGGGAGAGAGATTGTCGGCCCCTTTAGGATCCCTGAAGGCGCTAAAGATGAACTCCATAATGTATGTGGATTTTCTCAAACAGCACTTCCTGCCATGGTTCAAGAAGAAGAACCGTGTATTTCACAGCAAGATTATTTTTCTGCATGATAATGCACCATCTCATGCTGCACATAAAACATCTGCATCTCTGGCTGATATGGGCATAAAAGGGGACAAACTTATGATGTGACCCCCATGCTCCCCTGACCTGTACCCAATTCAGAACCTTTGGAGCATCATTAAAAGGAGTGTCTATGATGGCGGGAGGCAGTTCACATCTAAGCAACAGCTCTGGGAGGGTATTCTGTCCTCATGCAAAACAATTGAAGCAGAAACCATCCAAAACCTGACAAATTCAATGGACGAGAGAGTTCAGAAGCTCCTTTCGAACAAGGGGTCCTATGTGAAAATGTAACATCACCTAGAATAAAGTTTTGAGTTGAAAACTGTTTGATTTCAGTTTCTAACAACCTGCTAATGCTTATAATTTCAAAAATGACCATTTTTTTGGTCTTTATTAAAATGAAAAGGTTGATCGAAAAGTTTGGGGGATCTAAGAGTGTGGCAACCCAGTAGTCATGATTACTTCGAATTCTGACAATATGAGTGTCATGCTGCAGGTAGTGCAGCAAGAAGGCACTTATGTGCCTTGCGCATCTCGGAGCCCCAAAATTATTTTCCGGGCTAGATGCAGCTAAAAATTATTTTTAATTTTAAATCTGGTGAAGCTTTAGTATAGATGGCCTAATAGGATCAGTGCTGCACACTGCTACAAAGCCCAAATTATTTTCCAGTCAAGATACAGATAAACATGATTAGTAATTTGAAAGCTTAAAACGGTTGGTAGGGTGATTTTAACCAATCATCAAGCTTTTACTCTCCCCAGGATGACACAGGGGTATAAAAGTCGTTTCGGATCCATGATTTGTTCATCTTTATGAACGTGAGTCTGTCTACATTATCAGTGGAGAGCCGCGTGCGCTTATCTGTCAGCACACCACCAGCAGCGCTGAACACACGTTCAGACAGAACGCTGGCTGCGGGGCATGACAAGATCTCCAAGGCGTAAGTGGCTAGCTCCGGCCATTTATCCAGATTGGAAGCCCAAAAAGAGCAAGGGTCCAGTGACACAGTCGTGGCTTCAATGTTTACTTGGAGATACTCCTGTACCATCGTCTCTAGGCGTTGGCTATGTGTCAGACTTCTTGTCTCCTGTGGCCTTGCAAAGGATGGGCTAAAAAAGTGGTGAAATGATTCCGCAAAATTGATGTTACCAGCAGATACTGTGGTTCTGTTACGGTTTGAGTGCTGAACACTTGACGGTCCCACGGTTGGCAAGTTGGAACTGTGAGATTCACTACGTGCACCACTGGTATTTTGTGGAAAAGCACATGTAAGATTCTGCAACAGTCTCTGCTGATACTCCTGCATGCGTGCATCCCTTTCTATGGCAGGAATAATTTCTGCAAATTTACTTTTGTACCGGGGATCTAACAGTGTGGCAACCCAGTAGTCAGGATTATTTCTAATTCTCACAATTCGAGGGTCATGTTGCAGGTAGTGCAGCAAGAAGGCACTCATGTGTGTTGCGCATCCAGGAGCACCAAGTCCCTGTTGTGTTGGTGGCGAGGTAACAATCATGCTTCCTTCCTCTGTCCTCTCCTCCCAACCTCGCACAACAGAAATGTGATCAAGGTCTCCCTCATCTGATGAGTCTTCCATCAGTTCGTCCTCCACTTCTTCCTGGGCTCCTGCACCTTCCTCACTAGTTTGGCTGCTACCATGCGCCCTGGTAAAACCATCTCCCCCACCCTCACATGCCTGCCGCCTTGGTGCTGCCGACCGTCTGGACCTTGCAGATGTTAGCCCTTCCGCATACAACTCCTCCTCCTCTACTTCCTCCACCTCCTCTTGTGCCACCACCTGACTCCGAATTCTGTTTAACATGTGCTCCAGCATGTAAATCACCGGAATAGTCATGCTGATAATGGCATCGTCAGCACTAAACATCTTCGTCGCCATTTCAAAACTGTGCAGAAGGGTGCATAGGTCCCTGATCTGAGACCACTCCTCCAGCGTGATTTGCCCCACCTCTGAATCTCGTTGGCCCAGGCTATACGTCAGAACGTATTGCACCAGGGCTTGTCGGTGCTGCCACAGTCGCTGCAACATGTGCAGAGTTGAATTCCACCGGGTAGGCACATCGCATTTTAGCCGGTGAAGTGGCAGGCCCAACGACTTCTGTAGAGATGTAAGTCGCTGAGCTGCGGGATGCGAACGGCGGAAGTGAGCACACAGCGACCGTGCCCTCTGCAGAAGGCCATCTAGTCTGGGATAGTGGGCTAAAAATTGCTGGACAACCAGGTTCAACACGTGAGCCATACAAGGCACGTGTGTGACATTGCCCCGGCGAAGGGCCGCACCCAGGTTTGCAGCATTGTCGCACACGGCCTTCCCTGGTTTCAGGTCCAGTGGAGACAACCATTCATGAAATTGGTTCTCCAGAGCTGACCACAACTCCTCAGCTGTGTGACTCACATTTCCCAGACATTTCAATGTAAAAACCGCCTGATGACATTGAGCCCTACTGCCAGCATAGTAAGGAGGTGTGCAGGATCCCTTCTGCGCAGTTAGAAAGCTTGTGGCATGACCAGACAGGCTTTGGGTGCAGGTGGAAGACCGAGAGGAGGTTGAGGAGGCAGAAGCAGTGGAGGAACTTTGACATAAAGAGGATTGACGCACATCTCGTGGGGACGGCAAGACTTGGACAGCAGCCCCTTGTCCTGCTGTCACCATAGTTACCCAGTGCCCAGTCAGCGACATGTAACGCCCCTGTCCATGCCTACTCGTCCAAGTGTCTGTGGTGAAATGCACCCTGTCACACACAGAGTTTCTCAAAGAAGCGGTGATGTTGTGTGCGACATGCTGGTGGAGCGCAGGCACACCTTTCTTTGAGAAGTAGTGGCGACTGGGCATCTGGTACTGGGGCACTGCGACGGACATAAGGTCTCGAAAATCCTCTGTGTCCACCAGGCGGAAAGGCAGCATTTCTGTAGCCAAGAGCTTGCAGATGGTGAAATTCAACCTCTTAGCTTTCTCATGGCTAGGAGGAAATGGTCTTTTACTTGTCCACATCTGAGGGACCGAGGGCTGGCTATTGTGCTTAGACGGGGTTGATAAGGGTGTCCCCGGCAAACTGCCGGTCTGTGAGGAAGATGCAGGCGGACATGTTAGGTTGCCTTGATCCAAAGGTGGTGCTATCGATGTCGGACAGCGCTCAACACCAGCTGGTGTTACCACCTCCAAAGAAAATGATGACCTGCCAATCACGCTGGCTGTTGCGGGTAAAGAGGTGGCAGGTCTGCGCCCCAAGACAGGTGTGACTGCTGTCCCCCCAGTCACAGAGGATGAAGAGGCCGTGGATGCACAAGATATGGCAGACGGTGATTGGCCCGGCCGGCTAGGCCGCATTGTAGCACACTGAGCTTCCCACTGCAACTTATGCTTCATGTCCATGTGCCGGTTCATGCATGAAGTACTCAAACTATGTATTTTTTGGCCTCTACTTAGCTTTTGCTGACAAATGTTACAGATAACACGAGTTGGGTCATCTTTATCGATCTGAAAAAATGCCCAGGCTATGCAAGGCTTAGCACCCATGCGACCTGAAGAGCCACCACGACTTGTGGTGAGAGGCAGAGTTGTGTTTGAGGATGCAGTTGTTGACGTGCTTCCAGTACTACGTCTCTGTCCAGGAAGGCGCAACCTGACCTCGTCGTCACTAGCATCTTCCACCACCTCCTCTGCTGACCTCATCTCTTGGCTGACTGTGGGTTGACAGTAAGTGGGATCTCCGACCTCATCATCATCACCCTGTGCGTTATCACACCCGTCGTCCTCAGAGCCAACCTGTTCCTGCCCTGACAAAAAACTAAAGTTGTCGCTCCAATCAGGTATTTGAGTCTTATCATCGTCTTCCTCATTGTCTCCACCAACAGGAGTTACAGTTTGGGAATGAGGGTCTACATTATGGTCAGAACCTTCTGCGTCTGGTCCTGGATCCGACTCATAAAGATTCTGGGCATCAGTGCAGATCATTTCCTCGTCTGGATTCACAGAAGCGCTGGAGTCGACCTCTGATTCCCAGGCTATAGTATGAGTAAACAGCTCTGCAGACTCAACCATCTGTTCTACCTCATACTCAGACGGGCAGCTGGAGATTTGGGAGCTGTGAGGAAGCAAGTGCGATTTGGGTGACACCTTTGAGGACTGGAGTATTTGTGATATTGAAGTTGATGTGGAGGAGAGCCCACTTAAAGGAGCACTTGATATCCGTTGAAGCACCTGCTGTTTTTGTGCCTCATCTGGAATTTGTAGCGATTGGCGTGGCCGTAAGAAAGGGTTCTTATCACATTGTCCGCTAAAAGAAGTAGACATTTTAGTTTGGCTGGAAGATGGTCTTTCTTCTGCAGATGTTACTGTTGCTTTAACACCTACCCCACGGACACAACCTTTTTTCCCCAACCCAACACGCCTATTCCCCTTTCCACCAGCAGCAGGCCTTTTTCCACTCATTTTGGTGGTTAACTAATTCACAACTCTGGAGTTGTTTGCACAAAAAAACAATGGATGGTAACCGAGCAGAGCTGAGTGGCCAAACTGTGGTATTAGGCCAAAACTATTGGCTGGGTTAGATGCAGAAAAAAATTATTTTGAATTTGCAACCTGATGGAGGTCAGTATAGATGGACTAATACAAATAGTCCCACACACTGCTAGAAGCCCAAATATTTTTTCAGAGGTACTGTAGATGCAGAAAAAAATTATTTTTAATTTGCAACCTGATGGAGGTCAGTATAGATGGACTAATAGACCAAGTCCCACACACCGCTAGAAGCCCAACTATTTTTTCAGAGCTAGATGCAGAAAAAAATTATATTCAATTTGCAACCTGCTGGAGGTCAGTATAGAAGGACTAATAGAACAAGTCCCACACACTGCTAGAAGCCCAAATATTTTTTCAGAGCTAAATGAAGAAAAAATATATTTTTAATTTGCAACCTGATGGAGGTCAGTATAGATGGACTAATAGACCAAGTCCCACACACTGCTAGAAGCCCAAATATTTTTTCAGAGCTAGATGCAGAAAAAAATTATTTTTAATTTGCAACCTGATGGAGGTCAGTATAGATGGACTAATAGACCAAGTCCCACACACCGCTAGAAGCCCAAATATTTTTTCAGAGCTAGATGCAGAAAAAAATTATTTTTAATTTGCAACCTGATGGAGGTCAGTATAGATGGACTAATAGACCAAGTCCCACACACTGCTAGAAGCCCAAATATTTTTTCAGAGCTAGATGCAGAAAAAAATTATTTTTAATTTGCAACCTGATGGAGGTCAGTATAGATGGACTAATAGACCAAGTCCCACACACCGCTAGAAGCCCAACTATTTTTTCAGAGCTAGATGCAGAAAAAAATTATATTCAATTTGCAACCTGCTGGAGGTCAGTATAGAAGGACTAATAGAACAAGTCCCACACACTGCTAGAAGCCCAAATATTTTTTCAGAGCTAAATGAAGAAAAAATATATTTTTAATTTGCAACCTGATGGAGGTCAGTATAGATGGACTAATAGACCAAGTCCCACACACTGCTAGAAGCCCAAATATTTTTTCAGAGCTAGATGCAGAAAAAAATTATTTTTAATTTGCAACCTGATGGAGGTCAGTATAGATGGACTAATAGACCAAGTCCCACACACTGCTAGAAGCCCAAATATTTTTTCAGAGCTAGATGCAGAAAAAAATTATTTTTAATTTGCAACCTGATGGAGGTCAGTATAGATGGACTAATAGACCAAGTCCCACACACTGCTAGAAGCCCAAATATTTTTTCAGAGCTAGATGCAGAAAAAAATTATTTTTAATTTGCAACCTGATGGAGGTCAGTATAGATGGACTAATAGACCAAGTCCCACACACTGCTAGAAGCCCAAATATTTTTTCAGAGCTAGATGCAGAAAAAAAATATTTTTAATTTGCAACCTGATGGAGGTCAGTATAGATGGACTAATAGACCAAGTCCCACACACCGCTAGAAGCCTAAATATTTTTTCAGAGCTAGATGCAGAAAAAAATTATATTCAATTTGCAACCTGCTGGACGTCAGTATAGAAGGACTAATAGAACAAGTCCCACACACTGCTAGAAGCCCAAATATTTTTTCAGAGCTAGATGCAGAAAAAAATTATTTTTAATTTGCAACCTGATGGAGGTCAGTATAGATGGACTAATAGACCAAGTCCCACACACTGCTAGAAGCCCAAATATTTTTTCAGAGCTAGATGCAGAAAAAAATTATTTTTAATTTGCAACCTGATGGAGGTCAGTATAGATGGACTAATAGACCAAGTCCCACACACTGCTAGAAGCCCAAATATTTTTTCAGAGCTAGATGCAGAAAAAAATTATTTTTAATTTGCAACCTGATGGAGGTCAGTATAGATGGACTAATAGACCAAGTCCCACACACCGCTAGAAGCCCAACTATTTTTTCAGAGCTAGATGTAGAAAAAAATTATATTCAATTTGCAACCTGCTGGAGGTCAGTATAGAAGGACTAATAGAACAAGTCCCACACACTGCTAGAAGCCCAAATATTTTTTCAGAGCTAAATGAAGAAAAAAATTATTTTTAATTTGCAACCTGATGGAGGTCAGTATAGATGGACTAATAGACCAAGTCCCACACACTGCTAGAAGCCCAAATATTTTTTCAGAGCTAGATGCAGAAAAAAAATATTTTTAATTTGCAACCTGATGGAGGTCAGTATAGATGGACTAATAGACCAAGTCCCACACACTGCTAGAAGCCCAAATATTTTTTCAGAGCTAGATGCAGAAAAAAATTATTTTTAATTTGCAACCTGATGGAGGTCAGTATAGATGGACTAATAGACCAAGTCCCACACACTGCTAGAAGCCCAAATATTTTTTCAGAGCTAGATGCAGAAAAAAATTATTTTTAATTTGCAACCTGATGGAGGTCAGTATAGATGGACTAATAGACCAAGTCCCACACACCGCTAGAAGCCCAACTATTTTTTCAGAGCTAGATGCAGAAAAAAATTATATTCAATTTGCAACCTGCTGGAGGTCAGTATAGAAGGACTAATAGAACAAGTCCCACACACTGCTAGAAGCCCAAATATTTTTTCAGAGCTAAATGAAGAAAAAAATTATTTTTAATTTGCAACCTGATGGAGGTCAGTATAGATGGACTAATAGACCAAGTCCCACACACTGCTAGAAGCCCAAATATTTTTTCAGAGCTAGATGCAGAAAAAAATTATATTCAGTTTGCAACCTGATGGAGGTCAGTATAGATGGACTAATAGAATGATGCTATGCCCAAAAGATTTTACTTCACTAGGTGCAGTAAAAAAATTGGTATTCTATACACAGGTGTTATATCTTGCAACACAGATAGGCTACTCCACTGACTAACACACTCTGCAATAGGCCAAAAAGGATTAGCTTTGCTAGATTCAGCCAAATGCTGTGAAAAAAACTTGCACAGCACTGGCACAGACCTGCCTGGCAAAAACTCATAGGAACTCATGTAACCTAGTCCTGAAAAGGACTCCAATTACAATTAGTCTTTACTCCCACAACCTATCTATTTAAGAGCACAGACCTCCCTGATAAAAGTCGTAGGAAATGCTGTAACCTAGTCCTTAAAAGGACTGCAATCACAACTATTCCCTACTCCCAAGCTATCTGTATATTTGTGCGAAAATTGGCTTGAAATTAACAAGGTATAGCGCACACAGCAACAGCGGTGCCGTCTAACACGCAGCTGCAGCAGTGAGAAAATGGTGGCGACGGGGAAAATGGCTTGGTCTTATAGGGCAAGGACATGTGACATACACTGCCAATGACACATGCCCTTGCTTGTGTGAAAAAAAGCACTTCGCTCCGTGTGTGCGCTGCTGATAGGCTGACAGATTGCACCTCCCCACTGCAAATGCGGGAAAGAGAAAAAAAAATGGAGATCTTCATTGTTCCTGCAGAGATCCATCCCCTGCCCCTCCCCCCACCCCGCTGTACACTCAAACTGCGTATTAACATTAATTTTCATCATTACTGAGAAAAAATCCAGTTATGATTTTGGTGCACGAACAGTTATCGAACATAACCTCGAACAGCCGAATTTTTCTCAAATTGTTCGTGTTCGCCGAACGGCTCGAACACCGCCCAAAACAGCTCGAATTTGAGATTGGCGAACAGTTCGAGTAGAACAACGCTCATCTCTAAACAGCACCATAATATCATTATTTTTTGTTACTCACACACTACAAACAAGGAGGGCAATATTAAGGCCCTCAGTGCTAATTTTGAAACTAAAACAAAATCCTGAATCCAATCATGTGTGCTTCCTGCATTGTAAGATGGGCAAAATATTTTTTTGCAATCCATAATCCAGAAATGTAAGCATATTTGTCGAACTCACGTGTGAGTTGTAAAATAAAAAATATTTTTTGCACTCTTCATTGTTGTAATAGTCCAATTTTAGAACCTTACATAAACAACCATTTAAATAGTGGCCTGTTGCAGGTATTGCTTTTGGGATATAATTCTTCCTACCTTTTCTTGTCCTGTTTTATTTTGTAAAGGCACGTGGTTGTGTTTTTTTTTAAATCTTTGAAAGAGAGATCATAGTGTAGTTTTTGAGAAACAGTTTTCATTATACAATTTATCAACCATACAATGTAATCCCCATGACCCTACTTCATGCTGTTGCTTTATTTTCATTTTCTCTCATGAATATATGGTTATCTACTTCACAATGCATACTTTTGTTGAAGAGGGGATAGTTCAAATGAAATAAATTATATAATTATATACATTTTTTTTCGGACCATTAGACACACTTTTTTCCCCCAAATTTGGGAGGAAAATGGGGGATACTTCTTATGGTTCAAACGTAGATTACCAGATAGTTGCGGTGGTGGAGCGGGATCGCAAGGCCCTCCGTTCCCTCCCTCTATCAGGAACCTGGCGGCGGAGGCAGCTGAAGTGGTGAGATGATGCGGGGCCGGTGTCTGGCTGTCGGCGGTGAGGGAGAGCGGTGTGCGTTTCTTTCCGGTGGCCTTGGCCATCTTCCTGAAGCCATGATCTACAGTAAAATGGCCGTCGAGCTGGCGCTTGTGCAGACTGGGAGCTCGGGTGGCCATTTTCCTGTAGATCACAGCTTCAGGAAGATGACCAGTGCCACCAGAAAGCAGCGTACGCTGTTCTGCTTCACTGCCGACAGCCAGACACTGGCCCCGTAGCATCTCACCTCTTCTGCTGCCGGGTTCCTTAGGGAGGGAGGGAACTGTGGACCCTGCAATCCTGCTCCACCACCACCGCAACTCCCCGCTGCTGGAGCACTGCCTTTTTGCACACAGGGTTCGCAGCATTCCCCCACTTCCATCGGCTTCCTGAAGGACCCTGCTTCCAGTGACCCCCACTCCACCACCACCAGGTAAGATACCGATAATTCAGACTATAAAATGGACCCCCATCTACAAATTCCTTTCCCTGTGTGGACACATGTAGTGACCTTGCTTTTGAGGGTTAAGAAATTTTTGTTAAATGGAGAGAGTTTAAAACAACAATTGTCTATCCCTCACTCCCCCCCCAAACAAAAAAATGTAAAAAAAAATTCTACACAGTTAATTGTTTTTCTTTTTGGAGATTCCAATTTGACAAAGGTACACCATTAAACTATGTTGTGGTCTGTTGCAGCATTTTTTTCTAACTCCTGACATTTATTTTTCATGAAGGAAAAATTAAGGGCTAGGGGGAATTAATGTGCTTTAGTCCAAAATTTGCAAACAAATTATTAAAGTAAATTGAGACATTTGATTGTGCAGGTTTGCTTTGCCACATCTTTTTAAATTCTAAATCTGGAGGCACATATATACAACAATTTTATGGGCAGGCTGTTGTTGAATTATACTTTTTGTCTGTCACTGGATCACTGCCTAGCATTTGTTTGTTTTCACATTTTTCTTGGGTTGGCTAGGTGTGGTAACAGAGTTCAAGACACAAATTAAGGCCGCAGCCCCACTATCAGTTTTTGGTCAGTATTCGGTCAGTATTTTTTCTCAGGAGTGGGAGAAAAAAACAGGAGTGGGTGATAAATACAGAATTGGTGAGTTGTTTCTATTATACCTTTTCTCTGATTGTTCCTCATCTGGTTTTGACTTCCGCTACTGAGAAAAATTACTGACCGAATACTAACCAAATGCTGATAGTGGGGCCATGGCCTAAATGTTAGACTTATGTCAAAAATCTATTCTAAACCGAAATGTGGCGTGGGCAATGGACATGGTAGCTTGATAGAAAAAATACAAACATCTCATGGAAAAAAGTATGGGAATTGCTTGCAGCAGCAACAAAACTGGCACTGCTGGCAGCAACTATCCTGGCAGTAGTAGTAACAAATGCAGGCCACAATTGGCCTCCTTTGTTAGTGGTGAAGAAGCAAAGGGAATAATGGAATATATGTCACACCACTAATGTAAATTACAGCAGAATGATGATGCCTCTGAATGCGACACCATCAACTGAAATCAAAGTTCTGCTGTACCAGCTGGTGGAGTTTGCTGCCTTTTGAGCAATAATGGCCTGAGATCATATGGAAGATATCAAACCGCCATTATTTCGCACAGCAAGGGGTGCTTGTTCTCTGTTCTCACATACAGGAACATATCACTCTCTCTCTACTTATACTTCAGCTTCAAAGTTCACTGCACTGCAGATACCTGATGCAGCTACTATGGCAGGAACAATAAATAAGATTCACGGCTTGCTGGCTTTAGTGGCAGTGATGCACCACGACAACTGAGGCAGGTGGTAAAGCTTTTGTGACAGGGAGCTATGTCTTTTTCCATCATCAAGTGGTGGTTGTCTGTCTCCTCCTACACCTCCTCTGGATTCTGCTCAACTGACATGACCCCATCCTGATGGGAACTTATTCTTTTCACTCATGCAAAGTAAACTGCTCTCAAGGGGTTTTACGACTTGAAAGTCTGGGGAAGCCATATGCAGAAGAGTTCCTGCTGTGCAGCAAGTGGCAACTCACCCACTGGCTGGCTACACATGAACTGCAACTTGGAATTGTCATGAGCTATAATACACCCAACCTTCTGGCTACATTATGGTCGGACAGAGAAATTCATGCTCGATGCACGGCCCAAGTCGTTAATTTAAATGTGCAACATTTTGGAAAAAACACTCAACAGGATGCAAGAGGGGATGGAGGAAGAACAGTAACTTGCACCTGTTCATCGCCACCCTGTGTCTGTTGGGGACCCTCAAGTAATATGCAGAATAGTAAAAAAAAGAGATGAATCACACATCCAAAAATCATTCAAATCAAAATTTTACAAAACTGAACATAAGGTTCTTTGTTTAACATTTTGATTATACTTATGAAGCCCACTGCCACGTCACAGTATTACTCTCAGTGGGTCACTAACTTAAAGGTGCTGTGCTGTGCGCAAACTTCCACAATGGGGGCAATCCAACAGCAGGGCAAGCAACCGGGTGCCTCAAAGCACCCATGCTGCAAAGCTGAATCCCCATGACTCCAGGTCACACTTCCCCACAAGCACAAAACAACAGTAGCAATTGCCGCCACACATTACCAACATCAATTGAAAGGAGAAAAAAACTCACATTCCACAAGCTTTCAAACTATGAACAGAGAACAAAAATAAGCTGAACCCCTCTTGCTGTCTCCTGCTAATTAAAGATGCCTATGCCAAATGGGAGGAGTGCTGGTCCAAGTAAAAAAAGTAACATTCTGCAAAATTTGGATGGGTAGCAGGAGAAGCAAGAATAGAAGGAGCACCAGGTGTGTAAAGACCTGAGGTTGTAGGTTGTAAGTAATCACCTAGGCAGGTTAACGATGCAACAATATTTTATTGATCACAGCCATGGTAATAAAGCAATTCCAGGTAAATGGCCAAAATACAGTTCTCTCAGTCCTCAAGTTCTCAATCTGGGTTCAGTAGTTCCACTGGCTTTGTATAAGGCCATACTCACTGTCTCCAACTTTTGGTTGGTCCACAGATTTCGTATCTCCAGCCAGTATAGTCTGTAGCCACAGTCCATGATCCTCTAGACGGCAGATAAAACAATGAAAGCACAGGTATCCAGTAGCAGCAGTCCTTTTAAGAAAGTTTAATTCCAAAAGGCATAATCCATAATGGTAATATGTTTATC
This sequence comes from Phyllobates terribilis, assembly GCF_046119375.1. Classification (NCBI taxonomy): domain Eukaryota; kingdom Metazoa; phylum Chordata; class Amphibia; order Anura; family Dendrobatidae; genus Phyllobates; species Phyllobates terribilis. The sequence continues at coordinate 49,868,748 of NW_027362773.1, forward strand.
CATCCATCCTTCCAAGTCAATGGTCTCCATCCTTTTCCTTCAATCCTTCCACACAACTCCTAGACTAAAACATGTCTCTCTTTTACTTCTCTAGGGTCAGCCCCCTCCCAGCTCAGAAGTGCTAACACCCTTCGCCTTAAGCATTTACTGTTCGCTAAAATAATGAAAATTATTCTAGAAGCCTTCATCTGAGACTGCTTGTAAGACCCCTGTGGTGACGGCTCCTCTGTGTCTCAATCTACACTCACCTAATGAGATTATTGGCTGTTGAAACAATGGACTCCTGAGATAAAGATGAGATTAGTGGAATGCTGGACATTCTACAAGTGAATCTTACATACTGACAAGTAAGCAGAACTATATACAGCATAACAAGTAAATCACTAATAACACACAATAATAATATTGATGAAAATGGTGGTTCATGCTGGAAAAGTATCATAGTCTTTAATAAGTGGGCAGCTCGTCACATACCTCCCCCACTTTTTCAGTACGGACACGAATGTAAGAGGTCTCGCCTTTATGAGAATTATGAGAACAAAACTTTGTATCATCCAGTTTTCTCAAAGCATATTCCATATCGCCCTTGCGAATATACTCCACCGTTCCCCTTCTACCCTGATATACGCCTGTGTAATATACATCTCCACCTTCTCTCACATGGTCTTTGAGATCCTGCCAACTTCCTGATGGGGGAAGCCCTGAGACGAGGACTCTGTATTTAGTTCGCTGGATCAGGGGACTGTCCCTTCCACGGGGTCCTCCATATCCTCCCCCTGATCCCCAGTTTGTCCTGGGAAACTCCACACATGCCCGATGAGAACCAAACTTGTATCCATTACGACCAACCCCAGAGCGCTGACACCCAGTTAGGGGGATGGTCACTTGGCGGCATGATAAATAATGTTCTGGGGGGACACTATCTGGACTGACCAGAGTGATCGTAGAACCAGTGTCCCGAAGTCCCTGGCCCTCCTCCCTGAGGTCATTTCCCTTCCCCAAGTCACATTCCTTCATGGTAGCAGTTATTGTATTTTGTGTATTACTCACCACAGGTGGGGGGTTAGTCTGCAGATAGTGCTACTCCCTCTCGGCTGAAGCAGTGAGAACCGGTCTTTTGCTTTGGGCTACGACATTGGCCAAGTGGCAAACCAATCCTCGTCCTAGGTTGTGATGTGGACTAGAACGTTCCCAGCATTCCCTGGCAAAATGCCCCATGTGGCCACAGTTTTAGCAATTTAGCTCTCTTCGCCCAAACACAGACCAAACTTGGGGGCTTGGGAAACCTCCCCTGCTTTGTGAAGTCCAAAATCCCTGCAGTTCCTCATCTGGCCGGTCAATGGGTCTCGATGGCCTCCCTGTAAGATCCTGTTCCTGACTCACTGGTGCTGTACTTCCACGTTGCCCTGGTCGATTAGCAGACCAATCATCAGCCAATCTTGTAGCCTCATCCAGGTTGAGTGATTTTCTATCTGACACCCATTCTTTTAAATTTCCTTGGAGCTTTGACATAAATTGTTCTAGCATGACTATATCTATTACATGTTCTGCTTCCTGAGCCCTTAGTCCTTCTATCCACTGAGTGCATGCCGTACGTAGTGTGTTAGCAAACTCCCGATGCGTGTTTGCAGCGGGCTTGTTAGTCTCCCGAAACTTCCTCCAGTGGGTTTCCGGCGTTATGCATACCTCTCTAGTAATGCGCTGCGAATGGTAGAGTAACATCTCTGATCCCCAGAAGACAAGTTATTAAAAGCTTTTCTTGCTTTTCCGGTCAGGCCAATGCTTAAAAATCTGGGCCAGTCACCGATTGACACCTCATGCAGCAGACAGAGGTTCTCAAATAACCGGAGATGTTCATCAATATCTGAGGTGTCCTCATTAAACTGTGGTATATCCTGTTACCTTAAAAATGCAGGCACCTCTCTCCTGTTATCCACTGTCATCTGCGATGGGGCAGGTGGGGGTAGTGCTACATGCACACCCAGAAATTTGTTTAAAACTGCCGCCCGCTCCATTTTCGTTGCCCACTCTCCTAGCGCGTCCAGCATCCTCCTTAACTCAGTCAATCCATCCACCATCATCTCTTCTGCCAAGTCACCACTCTGTAACTTTCCTTGGTATACTCTCCAGAGATAGGTGATCCCACCGCTTGCCACCACTTGTAAAGATCTGAGGTTGTGGATTGTAAGTAATCACTTAGGCAGGTTAACGATGCAACAATATTTTATTGATCACAGCCATGGTAATAAAGAAATCCCAGGTAAATGGCCAAAATACAGTTCTCTCAGTCCTCAAGTTCCCAATCTGGGTTCAGTAGTTCCACTGGCTTTGTATAAGGCCATACTCACTGTCTCCCAACTTTTGGTTGGCCCACAGATTTCGTATCTCCAGCCAGTATAGTCTCTAACCACAGTCCATGATCCTCTAGACGGCAGATAAAATGATGAAAGCACAGGTATCCAGTAGCAGCAGTCCTTTTAAGAAAGTTTAAATCCAAACGACATAATCCATAATGGTAATATGTTTATCCATCCATCCTTCCAAGTCCACGGTCTCCATACTCTTTCTTCAATCCTTCCACACAACTCCTAGACTAAAACATGTCTCTCCTTTAATTTCCTGAGGTCAGCCCCCTCCCAGCTCAGTAGTGGTGACACACTTCCCCTTAAGCATTTACTGTTCACTAAACAATGAAGAATATTCTAGAAGCCTTCATCTGAGACTGCCTGTAAGACCCCCCGTAGTGACGGTTCCACTGTGTCCCAATCTACACTCACCTAATGAGATTATTGGCTGTTGAAACAAAGGACTCCTGAGATAAAGATGAGATTAGTGGAATGCTGGACATTCTACAAGTGAATCTTACATACTGACAAGTAAGCAGAACTATATAAAACATAACAAGTAAATCACTAATAACACACAATAATAATATTGATGAAAATGGTGGTCCATGCTGGAAAAGTATCATAGTCTTTAGTAAGTGGGAAGCTCCTCACAAGGTGATTATGGAGTCGGACAGACAAAACACAGGTAAGGAATAAACTGTCTGTCAGAGTAAGACTATGGGAAATTATGGAATTATGAAAAGACAGTTGTCATCAATAAAAATAAGCGAACCTTAAAATGTTCAGTTCATCACGGCTTGGCAAGCTTCCGATGTTCGCCGAATAATTAATCGGACAGTTAATCAAACATACTGAACCCCATTGGATTCAATGGGAGGCAAAACCAAATGCATACACAGCACCTTCAAATGAACCCAAAAGCTGACAAAACAACTCAAATTAGGGACAGACACAAAGAAAAGTGGTATCAATTGACCCACAGTACAAATTTTATAATCTCACAGCAGCAGTCAGCGATGGGCCATGCATGAGGTATCAGGGTGTGGGCCAGCATTTACTGCTTTGAATTAAACATCTACTTAAAATGAGGGGGGTGAGAGATCAGTGTAGGCCTGCTGTGTTGGGAGCCCTGATACTACATGCAACAGCTCAAGCTGCTTTTATGCTCCGTCACACTCAGATGGAAGAAAAATCAGTTTCATTGAGTAGTATTGGTACAAAAATTTAAGGATAGTAACACAGGTAGTTGACTGAAAGTAAGTGGAGGCCTGCTGGTCTGGAAGGCCTACCTGTACAGGCAACACACATGAAGGCGAACCAACCAAGAGCCTGCCCATTTCCAAAAATTAGGGCTGACACCCCCAATGTGACATAAATTTCACCAGAGTAGAAATAGTATAATGGGGACCAACACCTCTTCCATTATAGCCAACCCAGCAGATGGAGGCCCAACCAGGAGACTCCACATTTCCAAAAAATAGGGGCTGATATCCCCATAGTGGCATAAATTTTACTAGAGTAGAACTAGTATACACTCTGTGCAGAATTATTAGGCAAATGAGTATTTTGATCACATGATACTTTTTATACATGTTGTCCTACTCCAAGCTGCATAAGCTTGAGAGCCAACTATCAATTAAGTAAATCTGGTGATGTGCATCTCTGGAATGAGGAGGGGTGTTGACTAATGACATCAACACCCTATATAAGGTGTGCTTAATTATTAGGCAACTTCCTTTCTTTAGGCAAAATGGGTCAGAAGAGAGATTTGACGGGCTCTGAAAAGTCCAAAATTGTGAGATGTCTTGCAGAGGGATGCAGCAGTCTTGAAATTTCCAAACTTTTGAAGCGTGATCACTGAACAATCAAGCGTTTCATGGCAAATAGCCAACAGGGTCGCAAGAAGCGTGTTGGCCAAAAAAGGCGCAAAATAACTACCCATGAATTGAGGAAAATCAAGCGTGAAGCTGCCAAGATGCCATTCACCACCAGTTTTGCCATATTTCAGAGCTGCAACGTTACTGGAGTATCAAAAAGCACAAGGTGTGTGTAACATACCTGGCGGCGTCCTTGCATAGTGGTCCATCTCCCACTGTGCAAGAGCGCGCACTTGATCTCCAATCCAGAATGTCTCTCTGGCTTCCCTCCATGCTGTTTGTTTGCTTCTGTGTGCTGCTGCTTAAGGGCGGTGCCCGATCACTTCCTGATTTTTGTACCTGCTGCAGGCACACCCCTTGTGAGTCCAACCTAGTGTACTCCGAAGCAGAGGTTACCCATGAGTCTCTTCACCCCTCCGACCTGGCAGAGGACCTCCAGTTGTCTCCTGAGCCCTTCGGGGTGCTACCTGGTAGCGAAAGGACAGAGACTCTCCTATACTCTGTACCTGATACCTCGCTCGCTTCGTCCAGTGAGTCCAACCTGGTGAATGGACAGAGACTTTCCTATATCCGGATCTGATACCTCGCTCGCTTCACCTATTGAGTCTAACCTAGTGTACTCCGAAGCAAAGGTTATTCCCGAGTCTCTACACCCCTCCGACCAGGCAGAGGACCTCCAGCTGTCTCCAGAATCCTTCGGGGTGCCACCTGGTGGTGAATGGACAGAGACTTTCCTATACTCAGCACCCGATACCTCGCCTGCTTCGTCCAGTGAGTCCGACCTAGTGTACTCTGAAGCAGATATTTTCTCCGAGCCTCTTCACTCTTCTGACCTGGCGGAGGACCTCCAGTTGTTTCCTGAATCCTCCGGGGTACCACCAGATAACAAAGAGACAGTGACTTTTCCTCACGCTGTACCTGATAACCCGTCTATTTCTTCCTGTGAGCTTGACAAGATGTACCTCGAAGCAGAGATTACCCCCAAGTCTCTGCTCCCCTCCAACCCGGTGGAGGACTTCCAGTTGTCTCCTGTACCCTCTGGGGTGCCGCCTGAAAATATATGGAGAGAGACTTCCTTGTGTGCTGTTCCTGGTACTCCACCCATTTCGTCTGTTGCTAAGGGTGGCTGGATGGGAGGTAGCATCCTAGCTACCCAGAGGAGACCAGTTTTTCCGGTGGACAGTGGAAGTGATCTCCTTGAAGTGAAGGATTGGCCCTCGAATTCCCTGCGGAACATTCTGGCAGGCCTGAAGAAGAGGGGGCGTAAGGGGGGGTACTGTAACATTTCTGGTGGCGTCCTTGCATAGTGGTCCATCTCCCACTGTGCAAGAGCGTGCACTTGATATCCAATCCAGAATGTCTCTCTGGCTTCCTTCCATGCTGTCTGTTTGCTTCTGTGTGCTGCTGCTTAAGGGCGGCGCCCGATCACTTCCTGCTTTTTGTACCTGCTGCAGGCACACCCCTTGTGTGTCCTCAGCCTATTGCTGTCTGTCACCTGGTATTTAAACCAGCTGCTCCAATTAACCCATGCCTGAGCATTGTGTTTCATTCAGTGTGGTCTTTCACTCTGAATGTGTCAGGTCCCCTTCGGTGTTTGCTTGTCTGCCTATCCTGGAGGCTGTATTTCCAGGCCTGTCTGAACACGCTCCTTGCCTGTTCGTTTCGCCTTCTAGGGGCCGCATACCTAGACCCGCTCCTGTATCTTGTCTGTCCTGTCTGAACACGCTCCTGGCCTGTTCCTCCCGCCTTCTAGGGGCTGCATACCTAGACCCGCTCCTGTATCTTGTCTGTCCTGTCTGAACACGCTCCTGGCCTGTTCCTCCCGCCTTCTAGGGGCTGCATACCTAGACCCGCTCCTGTATCTTGCTACTGTGTCTGTTCTTGTCTGTAAACTCTTCTAGCCTGTTTTCCGTGTTTCTCTATGTCCGTACCTTTCCTTTTTCTGCAGAGTCTGAACTCGTACCTAACTCCTGCTCGTTGTCACTGTACTCCCGTTTGTGAGTTTGTGGTCCACTCGCTACTTCACTGCAAGTACCCTGTGGGTATCTGGTTCTGCCTTTCCCTTCCTGTCTGTTCCGTGTGAACAGAGCCCTGTCCCCCCTGCTGTGCCTTGCTTACCGCTCCGGCGGTTCTAGCCTGCTCTGCCTTTGCTCACCGGTCTGGCGGTTCTAGCCTGCTCTGCCTTGCTCACCGCTCCGGCGGTTCTAGCCTGCTCTGCCTTTGCTCACCGCTCCGGCGGTTCTAGCCTGCTCTGCCTTTGCTCACCGCCCCGGTGGTTCTAGCCTGCTCTGCTTTGCTCACCGCTCCGGCGGTTCTAGCCTGCTCGGCCTTGCTCACCGCTCCGGCGGTTCTAGCCTGCTCTGCCTTTGCTCACCGCTCTGGCGGTTCTAGCCTGCTCTGCCTTTGCTCACCGCCCCGGCGGTTCTAGCCTGCTCTGCCTTGCTCACCGCTCCAGCGGTTCTAGCCTGCTTTACTCTTGCTCACCGCTCCAGGCGGCCTCATCCTGCTCTACTCTTGCTCACCACTCCAGGCGGCCTCATCCTGCTTCTACTCTTGCTCACCGCTCCAGGCGGCCTCGTCCTGCTCTACTCTTGCTCACCGCTCCAGGCGGCCTCGTCCTGCTCTACTCTTGCTCACCGCTCCAGGCGGCCTCGTCCTGCTCTACTCTTGCTCACCGCTCCAGGTGGCCTCGTCCTGCTCTACTCTTGCTCACTACTCCAGTCGGCCTCGTCCTGCTCTGCTCTCGCTCACCACTCTGGGCGGCCTTACTCTGCTGTGTTTGTCCGCCACATCTGTGGTTCTGTTCCTGAGTCCCAGTGTGTACTTGGTCCTATCCCGCCTGTGTTCCTACCTGCTAGTGCCTCCCTGTCTGCACTCTAGCCGTGCTTGCCTGTACCCCCCTGCCTGCATACCTGCCTGCATACCAGTCGTGCCTGCCTATACCCACCAGTCTGTGTGCAAGCCTAACCTGTCTGTTCCTGTATTCCCCTGTGTGGGTCAACAGCCGTGTCCGGGGTCTGTCCTGGAGTAGCACCTGGTCCCTCTGCTCGGTTCCTCCTTGGTGCACTGGTGTCGTATGTCATCGTGCGACCCTGGCATTCACTCACCGGCACGGTCCAGTGGAATCACACGCACACGCCGCTCAGCCCGGGCGTGTGCATTACAGTGTGCAATACTTAGGGACATGGCCAAGGTAAGGAAGACTGAAAAATGACCATCTTTGATCAAGAAACATAAGAAAAAACATCAAGAACGGGCCAAGAAATATCTTAAGACTGATTTTTCAAAGGTTTTATGGACTGATGAAATGAGAGTGACTTTTGATGGGCCAAGTGGATGGGCCAGAGGCTGGATCAGTAAAGGGCAGAGAGCTCCACTTGGACTCAGATGCCAGCAAGGTGTAGGTGGGGTACTGGTATGGGCTGGAATCATCAAAGATTAACTCGTGGGACCTTTTCGGGTTGAGGATGGAGTGAAGCTCAACTCCCCGACCTACTGCCAGTTTCTGGAAGACAACTTCTTCAAGCAGTGGTACAGGAAGAAGTTGGTATCGTTCAAGAAAAACATGATTTTCATGCAGTACAATGTTCCATCACATGCATCCAACTACTCCACAGCGTAGCTGGCCAGTAAAGGTCTAAAAGAAGAAAAAATAATGACATGGCCCCCTTGTTCACCTGATCTGAACCCCATAGAGAACCTGTGGTCCATCATAAAATGTGAGATCTACAGAGAGGGAAAACAGTACACCTCTCAGAACAGTGTCTGGGAGGCTGTGGTGGCAGCTGCATGCAATGTTGATCGAAAACAGATCAAGCAACTGACAGAATCTATGGATGGAAGGCTGTTGAGTGTCATCATAAAGAAAGGTGGCTATATTGATCACTAATTTTTGGGGGTTTTGTTTTTGCATGTCAGAAATGTTTATTTCTAAATTTTGTGCACTGATATTGGTTTACCTGGTGAAAATAAACAAGTGAGATGGGATTATATTTTGTTTTTATTAATTTGCCTAATAATTCAGCACAGTAATAGTTACCGGCACAAACAGATATCCTCCTAAGATAGCCAAATCTAAAAAAACCCCACTCCAACTTCCAAAAATTTTAAGCTTGGATATTTATGAGTCTTTTGGGTTGATTGAGAACATAGTTGTTGATCAATAATAAAAATAATCCTCTAAAATACAACTTACCTAATAATTCTGCACACAGTGTAATGGGGACTGACACCCCTTCCACTACAGCCAATCCAGCAGATGGAGACCCAATCAGGACTCTTCACATTTTCAATAATTATCGTTACTATGTGCAGCAGCAGCAGGCACAGAAACCACAACAAAGATATCACAGACTTCAATTGCGCGAGATCAATGCAGCATACTAAAAACTACAACATCGACTAGTCTGCGCAGTCTGCAAAAGTCTTTGGAAATCCATGACATGTTCACTTGATGAAAGTTAGGCAATCTACACTTTCAGGGGACAGCCGGCTGCGCTTATCGGTCAGGACACCAGAGCAGCGTTGAACACACAATCTGAGAGAATGCTGGCTGCCGGGCATGATAATACCTCAAAGGCGTGACAGGGAGCTCAGGCCACTCTTCCATTTTTCCATTTTTGAAGACCAAAATTTAAAAGGGTCCAAAGCCTCCCTGATGGTATTGATATTGAGCTCGAGATACTTCTGCACCATCCTCTCCAGTCGTTTGCGGCGTGTCAGACTTATACTATGTTGTGCTGGTGCACGAGCTGGTCTAAAAAATGTGGGAAAGGACTCACAGAAATTGCTTCTGCCAATTACACTGCTGCTGTGGCTAATGTTTTGGTGTTGACTAATTGACGTTCCTGAGGTTGGAAGTCTATCACCGCGATGCGCACTGTGTGCCTCACTGCTGTCTTAGCAGGACCTCTCTTTAGGTTGTGTAAAAGCATGTATCGATACCCCAGCATGCGCGGGTCCCTTTCCAGGGCGAGAAGCATCTGGCAAAATTTATTCTTATAGCATGGATCTAACAGAGTGGCAACTCGGTAGTAAGCACTATTTTCTATCCTAACTATGCGGGGATCATGTTGCAGATAGTGCAGGGAGAAGGTGCTCATTTGTCAAGTTCTTCCATGAGGACAAAGCCCATGGTGTATTGGTGGCTGGGTAACACTGATGCTTATTTTCTCCATTCCCTCCCGCCAACCACGAACAAGAAGAGAGGGGATGGTTATCCTCTTCATCTCCTGACTGTTGCACGCTCATCACCTCTTCCTCCTTCATCTGTTCCTTGACTCCTGCACCTTCACTAACAGTTTGTCTGGTATCATCGGCCCCAATCGATCACTGTAATCCACCCTCCCTTGGCACCCACCTGTGTGATGACAGTCTGGAACTTAGAGAGATTGATATCCCTTCTGCATCCTTCTCTGTTTCCTCCTCTTCCTCTGGGACCACCATCTCCTCCCGCAGGCTACTCAAAGTCTGCTCCAGCATGTAGATCACCGTAATAGTGATGCTAATGATGGCATTGTCAGTGATAACCATCTTAGTAGCCATTTCAAAACTGTGCAGAAGGGTGCAGAGGTCTTTAATCTGTACCCACTCCGCAAATGTGATTTGCCCCACGTCCATACTGCGTTGGCCCAGGCTATACGACATGAGATACTGCGTCATGGCTTGTTGCTGCTGCCACAGTCGCTTCAACATGTGCAGAGTGGATTTCCACTGTGTCGACGCATCGCATATCAACCAGTTAACTGACATGGACAAAGACCTCTGCATCAATTCAAGTCTATAAGCTGAGGGGTGCGAATAGCAGAAGTGAGCACACAACTTTCGTGCTTTCTACAGCAGCACATCCAGGCCGGGATAGTGGCGGAGAAATTGCTGTACTACCAGGTTGAGGGCGTGAGCCATACAAAGCACGTGTGTGAGCTAGGGCCACCACCAGGTTCGCACTGTTATTGCACATGGCCTTTCCTGGCTCCAAGTTTAGTGGAGACAGCCATTGCTCAAACTCGGCCTGGATATCTGCCCACAGCTCTTCAGCTGTATGACTGTGATCCCCAAGGCATATTAATTTTACTACTGCCTGATTGCGGTGAGCTCTTGCTGCGCAGTACGGAGTTGGTGTGGATTCGCTCTGCACTGTTGGAACTCATGTCTCATTAAGGTAGAGGTTGAGGATGCAGGTGGAGGCCCTAGAGGAGGTGGCGGAGGCAGAAGCAGTGGAGGAAGTGTGAAATTCAGAGGTTTGTACCGCAAGCCTTGGGGATTCCAAGACTTGTGGCACAGCGCCTTCCCCGCTTGCCACCAGAGTCACTCAGTGCCCAGTCAGTGAGGTGTAATGCCCCTGGCCATGCATAATCGACCAGGTGCCTGTACTGAAATGCACATATATAGATATAGATTTACTCAAGGAATGGGTAATGTTGTGAGCAAGATGCTGGTGTACCGCAGGCAAGCTTTCTTAGAGAAGTAATGGCAACTGGGTAACTAGTACTGGGGGAATGCCATGGCCATCAGCTTTCGCAAACCATCTGTATCCACCAGATGGAGAGACAGCATTTCCGTGGCCAGCAGATTGGAGATGTTGGAGTTCAACCTCTTAGCTTTGTCATGTGTAGGAGGAAACAATCTTTTACGTGACCACAACTGCGGGACCAAGGGCTGGCTGTTGTGCTGAGAGAGGGTGGAGAAGTGTGAACATGACAAACTGCTGGACCATGAGTTAGGTGCAGGTGGAGCTGTTACGGTGGATTGAGAAAGATGTGGTATGCTTTGTGAAGCAAAAACAGCAGGCATGTCCATTTCCGTTACAGCTGATGGGCTCTCACTCAGCCTGACTGGAGTGGGTAAACAAGTGGAGGTTCTGCATTCAAAGATTTGCATGACAACACTTGGCATGGTGACAGAGAAGAAGGAAGAAGCAGCAGATGCGGTTGATGGGGGCGGCTGATGGTTGGTGAGGCCCGCTGGTCAGCTTTTTATCGCAGTGAGATTGCCAGAGTAATGCATGTTGATTGTACATTTGACGGATCATGCATGTAGTAGTCAAATTATTGCACTTTTTCCCTCTACTCAGTCTTTTTTGCAATGTTTGCAGATAACATGAGTTGGCTCATTCTTTATGGTGTCAAAAAAGCCCCAGGCTAGGCAACCCTTGATGCCCCTGCGAGCTGTAGACCCATGATCACTGTTGGCCACAGCCATAGTTGTGGCTAAGGATGCAGTGCTCTTCGTGGTTGCATCACTATCTGTGCCATAGGTCGCAACTTAACCTCTCTGTCTTCCTCCTCCACTTCCTCAGATGACCTACTTAGCTGCGTGCCTCTGGGTTCACACAAAAGTGGGATCTACAACCTCATAATCATCTTCTCTGTTCTTCCATTCCTCGCACTGAGAGTCACCCTCCTCATCTTTCTGCCCTGACAGCACAGCACAGTCCGTGTGAGCCTCAGGTATCAGAGTCTCATCAGGATCATCTCCACCCGGGGGTTAACGTCTTGAGACAAGGGTCAGGATTCTGCTCGGTCCCTATTTTGTCCTGCCTCGGATCCAAAAAAAAAATAGTTACCTCCTCTTGAGTCTGTGAATCTTTTGAGCAGACCTCTGATGCCCATGCCATAGGATGTGTGAACAGCTCTGCAGACTCACCCATCTGTGATTCCCTACAATCAGTTGGGCGGTTGGAGAGTTGTGACATGGGGGGAAACCAGGGTAATTGAGGTGTCACCACTGAGGACTCTACTGTTTATTATGTTGAGGTGGATGAAGAGGGGGAGAGACCACTTGATGCAGCATTTGCCATCCACTGGAGCACATGCTCTTTCTGGCCATAATCTACAAGGCCTACCGCTAAGTGGCTGCCAAAGTGTAACATTCCTGGTGGCGTGCTTGCATGGTGCACCATCTCCCACCATGCAAGACCACAATCTTACCTGTCAGTCCATGCTGCACTCTTTGTTTCAGTTCCTGCTGTGTCCATGTCTCTTGTCTGATTGCTTAGGGCATCGGCGCAGCTTTCTGCTTGTTTCTTATAGCTACCGTGTGCACAGTCCTAATGCGTCCCCAGCCTATTGCTGTGAGTCGCTGGATACTTAAACCCCCTCCACCCAGAAGGAGGTGCCTGAGCAACACCTTCACTCAGTTTGTCTTTGCAACTGAATTGCCAGGTCCTGTCCTGTATCTAGTCTGTTTCTGCCACCCTGGGGGCTGTATACCCAGGCCTGTTACCTGTACTTGTGACTTTAGTCAGTTTCCGCCATCCTGGGGGCTGAGTTCCCAGGCTCGTTCCTGTATCTTGTTCCTCGTTCAGATCCTGTCTGAACAGTGTCCTAGTCCGTTACCTGTCTGTCTCTATGTCTGTACCTTTCCCTTTTCCTGCAGTATCTGAACCTGCACCTAACTTCAACTTGTTGTCTCTGTACTTCTGTTTGTGAGATTTGTGTCCACTTCATTGCAAGCACTTTGTGTGTATCTGGTTCTGCTCGTTCAATTTCCCTACCTCTATATCTAACTCCTGTGTTCCAGCTATCTTCTTGTGCTCTCCAGTCTATTCCATGTGAACAGAGCCCTGTCCTGTCTATCGCACCTGCGGTTTTGCTCTGCTTTGCTTGTTCACTGCATCTGCGGGTTTTGCTCTGCTTTGCTTGTCTACTGCATCTGAGGGATTTGCTCTGCTTTGCTTGTTCACCGCATCTGCGGTTTTGCTCTGCTTTACTTGTTCACCGCATCTGCGGGTTTTGCTCTGCTTTTCTTGTCTACCGTATCTGCGGGTTTTGTTCTGCTTTGCTTGTTCACCGCATCTGCAGTTTTGCTTTGCTTTGCTTGTTCACCGAATCTGCGGGTTTTGCTCTGCTTTGCTTGTTCACCGCATCTGCGGTTTTGCTCTGCTTTGCTTGTTTACCGCATCTGTGTTTTTTTTTTCTGCTCTTCTTGTTCACCGCATCGGCAGTTTTGTTCTGCTTTGCTTGTTTACCGCATCTGCGGGTTTTTGCTCTGCTTCGCTTGTTCACCGCATCTGCGGGTTTTGCTCCGCTCTGCTTGTCTACCGCACCGGTGGCTCCGTTCCTGTATCCCAGTCTGTACTGGTCCCTATCCTGCCTGCATTTCTACCTGCCAGTACCCGCCTCTCTGCATGTCAGCCGTGCCTGCCTGTGCCCACCTGTCTGCACGCCAGCCATGCCTGCCAGTGCCCACCTGTCTGCATACCAGCTGTGCCTGTCAATATCCACCTGTCTGCATACCAGCCGTGTTTGCCAGTACCCACCTGTCTACATGCCTGTCTAACCTGCCTCTTCCTGCATTCCCCGGTGTAGGTCAACAGCTGTGACCGGAGTCTGACCTGGAGTAGCACCTGGTCCCTCTGCTCGGTTCCTCCCTGGTTCACGGAGTCGACTGAGCCGCCGTGCGACCTTGGTCGGATCGGGTTGATACTTAGTTACGCCCCTCCAGGCACTCCTCGGTTCATGGTACAGTGGGATCACTAATCACGCTCACGCCAGTCAGTCCGGGCGTGAGCGTAACAGTTTGCTCAGTCCATGGTTCCCGTTGAGCCCCACGGCCCTTCGCTCTCAGAGACATTTTGAATCCTTGTCTGGCGAATACGTGCACCAAGAAAATTTTTTTTTTCTCAAGCTGTGGCCCAGGCGATTTACGCACCAGCCCAAATGGATCTATCAGCCCTCGCTCCTGCGGATCCACCACGGTACTATGGGAATCCAAAATGAAGCCGTGCATTTGTGGAGCAATGCATGCTGCATTTCAAATTCTATGCTCACTATTTTCCTATTGATCGGGTTAAAGTTGCATTCATGATGTCCTACCTAGCGGGTGATGCCTTGAAATGGATCACCCCCCTATGGGAAGCATGGGATCCTATTGTCTCTGACCTGCAGGCCTTCCTGGTGGCCTTTCTAATGGTCTTCGATGACCCTAGCCCTGAGGCTTCTGCTAAAGCTTCCCTTCCCAATATCCCGGAGCAGCCCCGATGGGTAATGTGTGTAGGTAGCCTACCAGTTCTGCAGCCTGAAGATACTGCTGCCCACACAGAATCCAGACAGGATGACAATTCTCCACAGAATACTTTCCTTCCCAACCTCACGAGGCAGTCCAGACGTGCAAGGCGTAGAGGTAAACCATCACGCCAGGTTCTGTCCTCCCAAAGACCTCCCGTTCCCCAGCCTGTAGAGGCAGCTCTCAACACAGAATCCATGAAGGATGACTAGGTTCATCAGGCAAAGCAGAGGCCAGAACTCAGTCACAAAATCGGATTGCGGTCCCGCTGCGGTTGTTTGGGAAACCTTGATGGTCTTTGTCCAGAGAAGGTTGGAGAATCCCAAGACATTAGGCCTGTAGGAGAGGCTGCCCTTGGCGTTAGTGTTTCCTCTCCACAGATGACCATGACTGTCTCCGTGGCAAGTGAAGGCCTCGGATTAACTGGAAGTTTCAGGTTTAAAGCCTTAAAGAGTCGGTGTCTGATTCCCGTTCGACAACTCCAGAAGCCGGTTTGGGCATTGTCAGCTGAAGGACGAGCCCTACTCAGAAACAGTCAAAATATGTCTGTACAAATTAAGCTCCAGATTGGAGCATTACACATGAAGAAGTTCACATTCCAGGTGCTGTCTGGTTTACCCACTGGTCATCCAGAGCCGAGAGATCTAGTGCCCTCTCAGGTCTGGAGATCCTGTATTGTGTTTCCTGGGGGACTGCTGAGGTTCCAATGGTGTCCAGTCCCCATATCGTCAGGCCAGTCAGCAGTTTCTTCTTCTTCTTCACCAGATCTGCTAGTCGCTGACTCGCTGTGCACTGAAGTCTCCGAAGGAAGGGAAGCGGAGGCATTGTTCCCATACAGACTCGACGATTGTACCAATGATCTGGCTTTAGGCGCCGCCCCGCCTCGCAAACGTGTCATCTCAGAAACCAGACTGAAGTTGGTCCCTAATCAAGGATCCTCCATCTCTAACAAATCTGGCAATAAGTCCATCAAGGCAGTGGCTACCTCCAAGTCTCTGCACCTGTCCAGACAGGCGGAGGACCTCCAATTACCTCCTGAATCCTCTGGGGTGCTATTTGATAACAAATAGAGAGAGACTTTTCTGCACCCTGTACCTGGTCCTTTGCCCACTTCATTCAGTAAGCTTGGCAAAGTGTACAACAAGGCGGTGGTTACCCCCGAGTCTCTGCACCCCTCCAACCAGGCGGAGGACTTCCAGTTGTCTCCTGAATCCCCCGGGGTGCTACCTGATAACAAATGGAGAAAGACTTTTCTACACCCTGTACCTGGTACTTCGCCCACTTCATCCAATAAGCTTGGCAAAGTGTACATGAAAGCGGTGGTTAACCCTGAGTCTCTGCATCCCTCCAACCTGCTGGAGGACCTCCAGTTGTCCCGTGAATCCTTTGGGGTACTTCCCAATGATAATAAATGGAAAGAGACTTTTCTGCACTCTGTACCTGGTACTTCGCCCACTTCATCCAGTAAGCTTGGCAAAGTGCATGTCAAGGAAGTAGTTTCCCCTGAGTCCATGCACCCCTCTAACCCGGTGGAGGATTTCCAGTTGTCCCGTGAATCCTTTGGTGTGCTACCCGCTATTAATCAGTGGAGAGAGACTTTCCTGTGTCCTGTTCCTGGTACCTTGCCCATTTCATCTGTTGCTGAGGATGGCCCAATGGAAGGAAACATCCTAGTTGAGACCAGCTTTGTTCCCTCTAGTGGACAGAAGAGGAAATCTTCTTGAGGAGAAGGATCGGGCTCCAAATTCTTTGCAGAGAATCCTTGCTGGCTGGAGGAAGATGTTATGATTTGCAACATAGGCTAAGGAAAGATGGGGAGAGCTGTCCCTACAGTAAGACTAAGCTGAGCCCCTACGTTGTTGCGGGCTCCCTGTTCCTTGTGAACAGACCCGCCTTGGTCCTCGGCTAGTCTGAACGGAGACCTATAGAGAAAGGGAGGGGTCCCTAAAGGAACTAAGGACTGGGAAAAATATGGGAAACCTCCTAACAGAAGTTGTTGCAGAGCAAAAGATAAACTGACAAAAAGTACTAGAGGTCCCAGAGGACCAAGCAAACTATAGATAGATAGGCATAAAAGCACCTGGCTAGAGAGACAGTCAAAACAACACTGAAGTCCAGCAAAGCCAGAAGGGCTGAGCTGGAATATATAGGAAGATGGTCACGTCAGCGCAAAACACAAGATAGAAACAAAAACAAACAGGAGGGTTCTAACAGTACCCCCTCTTTTATGAGGATCCTCTGGATCCTCCAGGGCCAGACTTATCCGGAAATCTCCTGTGGAAAGCTCTGACAAGTCTAGGGGCAGAGACATCATCCGCCCTTATCCAGTAGTTACCCTCGGGACAGAAAGCTTTCCAAGCGACGAGATACTGCAATCTCCCTCTATGCCCTCTGGAATTCAGGATACAAGAAATTTCATATTCGCCATCTACCACCACCGGAGGAACTGTGACAGTGGCATCCCTATCCGATACATCAGCCTTTTTCAACAAGGAAACATGAAACAAAGGATTAATCTTCCAGGAGGTGGGAACCTCCAACCTAACAGCAGACTGGTTAACCAACTGAAGCACCTTAAATGGCCCCGCAAACTTAGGACCCAATTTTTTAAAGGGAATCCTCAACCGCAGATTCTTTGAGGACAACCAAACCATGTCACCCACAGTAAACAAAACCTCTTTACGTTTCCTGTTAAAATACTTCTTGGACATTTTGTTAGCCTTTTGAAGGTTACAACGTACATTAGTCCAAACTCTCTCCAAATCACCGGAAAAATTCTCCTCCTCTGGCACCGCTGACCCCAATTTGGAGAATGAACCAAAAGACGGATGTCTCCCAGTACAACAAAAAAAAGGAGTACACCCAGCAGAGGAGGATGTATGGTTGTTAAGAGCAAATTCTGCGAGTGGCAGAAACTCAGACCACCCCTCTTGATTGTCTGCCACAAAACAACGCAAAAACTGTTCAACATCCTGGTTCTTTCTTTCTGTCTGTCCATTAGACTCAGGATGATACCCAGGCGAAAATGACAAATGGACTCCCAACTAGTGTTGAGCCACCCCCGTAGTGTTCGAGTTCGGTTCGTCGAACACCCGTATGTTCGCCGAACAGTTCGTCGAACTGTTCGTCGAACACCTTCAAACACCGTTAAAACCAATGGCAGGCAAACAAAAACACAAAGAAAAACATAGAAAACACATAGAAAACACTTCAAAGATGTCCAAAAGCAGACAAACTGCTCAGAAGACACAATTAACACATGGAAAAGTGACAAGTACATATAGTCTTGCGAAAAGAAAAGAGGTGGAAGAGTAAAAGGAGGGGGTGACACAGATATAGGCATGTCATGCCCTTCTAAAACCAAAAAAGTGCGAAGCCGACACAGCCAGTCCGTTCCTGCTCGTGCGATCTCCGTGTCGCCGGGTTTGTGCCAGAGCCGCGGTGGACCCTAACGGCCAGCCCCCCTCTCCTCTCCCAATACTGGTGCCTGTCCGCTGGTGGGTCAAGCAAGCCCCCTGCAGTGGAGGCAGGTCTAATCTTTTTAATTTAAATTGTCTCTCTAATTTGAATGAGTACACTTTAAATCCTTTTACAAGGATCTATTGGAGGGGAAGTCTCATGCCAGCAGCCGTGGTAATTCCAGCTCCAGTAGCGTCCACTAAAGCTGCTGCAGTTAAAAAGCTTTTATAAGGATCGAGCTTGGCGGTCCACCGCAAGGCGTCCTACCGCCAGTCCCAGCCCCTGTGCCTTGGGGTGCCTCCCCGATGCTCTTCACTGGGGGCCCGAAACATTTCCTTTGAAAAAATTAAGTGTCCAAACTACAGGTGGTGTAGCTTGCTTAACAGCTGGGATAATCCGCTGACTAGCAGACACTGCTACTAGGCACAAAGTATTTCCTGGGCTAGATGCAGTTAAAAATTTATAATTAGATACTCTCGTTGGATGCTGAGAAAGCATTCCATAGAGTCTCCGGGCACGCCATATATTATTCTCTTAAAAATCTTGGGGTAGGGGTCTAGCGGACCCTTTTATAGGCAAAATCACTGCCCTGTATCGCAATACGTCACCTAGGCTGAAGATAAATGGAACATTTTCATCACCTTTCATAATCACCAATGGGACAAGGCAGGGATGTCCTCTGTCCCCTCTCTTATACATCCTGGTGACGGAGCACCTGCTCTCATCAATTCGCCATAACCCCAATATTAGGTGGATTGAGGTGGGAGGCACCGAGTACAAGTGCTCTGCATTTGCTGATGATGTCCTAGTATATATCGCTCAATCACATATATCCATCCTGCTGTTATGTCTGAAATAGATTACTTTGTTACATGGTCAAATTTTAAAATCAATGCAGCGAAGTCTGAGGCCCTCGATGTCTCCGTCCCCAAATCCATACAGGATTCCATCCAGTCCAACTTTCCCTTTGCCTGGCCCTCACAGGGTA
Organism: Phyllobates terribilis; assembly: GCF_046119375.1. NCBI lineage: Eukaryota > Metazoa > Chordata > Amphibia > Anura > Dendrobatidae > Phyllobates > Phyllobates terribilis. The sequence goes on from NW_027362773.1 coordinate 49,887,425, forward strand.
TCAAATACTTATGAATTCGTATTCATAGAGACCTCTCCCGTCTATGTTATCTTAATTTTGGGCCCTTTATTGAACAACTCCATACAGACCACGGTTGGCAAGTAAGAAATGTAAGATTCACTACGTGAACCACTGGTGTTTTGTGGAAAAGCACATGTACACTGTGTTCCAAATTATTATGCAAAAAGTGTTTAGGAGTGATACAGGAAGAATTTTTATGTTTGTCAGTTAAACTCATTGATGGTGATGTGTGTCAGGGCTCTTTATATCACTGTAAGCAATTGCAGACACCTGTGCTAATTAGTTTGGCAGGTGTGTTCAATGAAAGGCAATAGTACTTAAGAAGGCTGTCCCGCATTATTAAGCAGCCTACATTTTCTGCCATAATGGGAAAGAAAAAGGATGTGTCGGCTGCTGAGAAGCAACAAATTGTGGAGTGTTTAGGTCAAGGCATGACTACAATCAACATTGCCAAGACACTTCATCCTGATCATCGCACAATCAAGAAGTATGTAGCTGATTCACAGTACACATGTGTGCGTGCTGATAAGGGAAAATTGAGGACTCTTTCCTACAGGCAATTACGTCAGGTTAAAAGAGCAGCGGCAAAAAAGCCTTGTCATAGCAGCAGACAAGTTTTTGAAGTTGCTGGTGCCTCCAACGTCCCCCGAACAAAAAGATGCAGGGTCCTTCAGAGGTTTGCAGCTGTGCGCAAGCCATCCTGTTGACCTCCTCTATCCACTGTACACAAGCAGAAACAGCTCCAGTGGGACAAACAATACATGAAGACAGACTTCAAAACTGTTTTGTTCACCGATGAGTGCCGTGCAACGCTCGATGGTCCAGATGGATGGAGTGGAGGATGGCTGGTTGATGGACACCCCATGCAAACATGGCTACGGCACCAACAAGGAGGAGGTGGAGTGATGTTTTGGGCTGGAATCATGGGGAGAAAGATTGTCGGTGACTTTAGGATCCCTGAAGGGGTAAAGATGAACTCCATAATGTATGTGGAGTTTATCAAACAGCACTTCCTGCCATGGTTCAAGAAGAAGAACCGTGTATTCCGCAGCAAGATCATTTTCATGCATGATAATGCACCGTTTCATGCTGCACATAACACATCTGCATCTCTGGCTGATATGGGCATAAAACGGTACAAACTTATGGTGTGACCTCCATGCTCCCCTGACCTCAACCCCAGTGAGAACCTCTGGAGCATCATCAAAAGGAGAGTCTTTGATGGCGGGAGGCAGTTCACATCTAAGCATCAGCTCTGGGAGGGTATTCTGTCCTCATAAAAAACAATTGAAGCAGAAACCATCCAAAACCTGACAAATTCAATAGACGAGAGAGTTCAGAAGCTCCTTTCGAACAAGGGGTCCTATGTGCAAATGTAACATCACCTAGAATAAAGTTTTGAGTTGAAAACTGTTTGATTTCAGTTTCTAATAACCTGCTAATGCTTATAATTTCAAAAATGACCATTTTTTTTGTTCTGTATTAAAATGAAAAGGTTGATCGAAGAGTGTGGGGGATCTAAGAATGTGGCAACCCAGTAGTCAGGATTATTTCGAATTCTGACATTCTAAGGGTCATGTTGCAGGTAATGCAGCAAGAAGGCACTCATGTGTCTTGCGCATCTAGGAGCCCCAAAATTATTTTCCGGGCTAGATGCAGCTAAAAATTATTATTAATTTCAAAGCTGGTGGAGCTTAGTATAGATGGCCTAATAGAATCAGTACTGCAAACTGCTACAAGGCCCAAATTATTTTCCAGCCAAGATACAGATAAACATGATTAGTAATTTTAAATCTGGTGGAGTTTAGTATAGATGGCCTAATAGAATCAGCACTGCACACTGCTACAAGGCCCAAAATATTTTCCAGCTAAGATACAGATAAACATGATTAATAATTTTAAATCTGGTGGAGTTTAGTATAGATGGCCTAATAGAATCAGTACTACAAACTGCTACAAGGCCCAAATTATTTTCCAGCCAATATACAGATAAACATGATTAGTAATTTTAAATCTGGTGGAGTTTAGTATAGATGGCCTAATAGAATCAGTACTGCAAACTGCTACAAGGCCCAAATTATTTTCCAGCCAAGATACAGATAAACATGATTAGTAATTTTAAATCTGGTGGAGTTTAGCATAGATGGCCTAATAGAATCAGTACTGCACATTGCTACAAGGCCCAAATTATTTTCCAGCCAAGATGCAGATAAACATGATTAATAATTTTAAATCTGGTGGAGTTTAGTATAGATGGCCTAATAGAATCAGTACTGCACACTGCTACAAGGCCCAAATTATTTTCCAGCCAAGATACAGATAAACATGATTAGTAATTTGAAAGCTTAAAATGGTTGGTGAGGTGATTTTAACAAATCATCCAGCTTTTACTCGCCCCAGGATGACACAGGGGTAGAAAAGTCATCTCGGATTCATGATTTGTTCATCTTTATGAACATGAGTCTGTCTACATTATCAGTGTAGAGCCGCATGCGCTTATCTGTCAGCACACCACCAGCTGCGCTGAACACACGTTCAGACAGAACGCTGGCTGCGGAGCATGACAAGATCTCCAAGGCGTAAGTGGCAAACTCTGGCCATTTATCCAGATTGGAAGCCCAAAAAGAGTAAGGGTCCAGTGACACAGTCATGGCTTCAATGTTTACTTGGAGATACTCCTGTACCATCGTCTCTAGGTGTTGACTATATGTCAGACTTCTTGTCTCCTGTGGCCTTGCAAAGGATGGGCTAAAAAAGTGGTGAACTGATTCCGCAAAATTGATGTTACCAGCAGATACTGTGCTTCTGTTACGTTCTAAGTGCTGAACACTCGACGGTCCCACAGTTGGCAAGTTGGAACTGTGAGATTCACTACGTGCACCACTAGTGTTTTGGGGAAAAGCACATGTAAGATTCTGCAACAGTCTCTGCTGATACTCCTGCATGCGTGCATCTCTTTCTATGGCAGGAATAATTTCTGCAAATTTACTTTTGTACCGGGGATCTAACAGTGTGGCAACCCAGTAGTCAGGATTATTTCTAATTTTCACAATTCGAGGGTCATGTTGCAGGTAGTGCAGCAAGAAGGCACTCATGTGTCTTGCGCATCCAGGAGCACCAAGTCCCTGTTGTGTTGGTGGCGAGGTAACAATCATGCTTCCTTCCTCTGCCCTCTCCCCCCAACCTCGCACAACAGAAATGTGATCAAGGTATCCCTCATCTGATGAGTCTTCCATCAGTTCGTCCTCTACTTCTTCCTGGGCTCCTGCACCTTCCTCACTAGTTTGGCTGCTACCATGCGCCCTGGTGAAACCATCCCCCCACCCTCACATGCCTGCCGCCTTGTTGCTGCCGACCGTCTGGACCTTGCAGATGTTAGCCCTTCCGCATACAACTCCTCCTCCTCTACTTCCTCCACCTCCTCTTGTGCCACCACTGGACTCCGAATTTTGTTTAACATGTGCTCCAGCTGATAGTCATGCTGATAATGGCATCGTCAGCAATAAACATCTTCGTCGCCATTTCAAAACTGTGCAGAATGGTGCATAGGTCCTTGATCTGAGATCACTCCTCCAGCGAGATTTGCCCCACCTCTGGATCTCGTTGGCCCAGGCTATACGTCAGAACGTATTGCACCAGGGCTTGTCGGTGCTGCCACAGTCGCTGCAACTTGTGCAGAGTTGAATTCCACCGGGTAGGCACATCGCATTTTAGCCGGTGAAGTGGCAGGACCAACGACTTCTGTAGAGATCTAAGTCACTGAGCTGCGGGATGCGAACGGCGGAAGTGAGCACACAGCGACTGTGCCCTCTGCAGAAGGCCATCCAGTCCGGGATAGTGGGCTAAAAATTGCTGGACAACCAGGTTCAACACGTGAGCCATACAAGGCACGTGTGTGACATTGCCCCGGCGAAGGGCTGCACCCAGGTTTGCAGCATTGTCGCACACGGCCTTCCCTGGTTTCAGGTCCAGTGGAGACAACCATTCATGAAACTGGTTCTCCAGAGCTGACCACAACTCCTCAGCTGTGTGACTCACATTTCCCAGACATTTCAAAGTAAAAACCGCCTGATGACGCTGAGCACTGCTGCCAGCAAAGTAAGGAGGTGTGCAGGATCACTTATGCGCAGTTAGAAAGCTTGTGGCATGACCAGACAGGCTTTGGGTGCAGGTGGAGGACCGAGAGGAGGTTGAGGAGGCAGAAGCAGTGGAGGAACTTTGAGATAAAGAGGATTGATGCACAACTCGTGGGGACGGCAAGACTTGGATATCAGCCCCTTGTCCTGCTGTCACCATAGTTGCCCAGTGCCCAGTCAGCCACATGTAATGCCCCTGTCCATGCCTACTCGTCCATGTGTCTGTGGTGAAATGCACCCTGTCACACACAGAGTTTCTCAAAGAAGCGGTGATGTTGTGTGCGACATGCTGGTGGAGCGCAGGTACACCTTTCTTTGAGAAGTAGTGCCGACGGGGCATCTGGTACTGGGGCACTGCGATTGACATAAGGTCTCGAAAATCCTCTGTGTCCACCAGGCGGAAAGGCAGCATTTCTGTAGCCAAGAGCTTGCAGATGGTGAAATTCAACCTCTTAGCTTTCTCATGGCTAGGAGGAAATGGTCTTTTACTTGTCCACATCTGAGGGACTGACGGCTGGCTGTTGTGCTTAGACGGGGTTGAGAAGGGTGTCCCCGGCAAACTGCCGGTCTGTGAGGAAGATGCACGCGGACATGTTAGGTTGCCTTGATCCAAAGGTGGTGCTATCAATGTCGGACAGCGCTGAACACCAGCTGGTGTTTCCACCTCCAAAGAAAATGATGACCGGCCAATCACGCTGGCTGTTGCGGGTAAAGAGGTGGCAGGTCTGCGTCCCAAAACAGGTGTGACTGCTGTCCCCCCAGTCACGGAGGATGAAGAGGCCGCGGATGCACAAGATGTGGCAGACGGTGGTTGGCCCGGCCGGCTAAGACGCATTGTAGCACAGTGAGCTTCCCACTGCAACTTATGCTTCATATCCATGTGCCGGTTCATGCATGAATACTCAAACTATGGATTTTTTGGCCTCTACTTAGCTTTTGCTGACAAATGTTACAGATAACACGAGTTGGGTCATCCTTATCTATCTGAAAAAATGACCAGGCTATGCAAGGCTTAGCACCCATGCGACCTGAAGAGCCACCACGACTTGTGGTCAGAAGCAGAGTTGAATTTGAGGATGCAGTTGTTGACGTGCTTCCAGTACTACGTCTCTGTCCAGGAAGGCGCAACCTGACCTCGTCGTCTCTAGCATCCTCCTCCACCTCCTCTGCCGACCTCATCGACTGGCTGACTGTGGGTTGACAGTAAGTGGGATCTCCAACCTCATCATCATCACCCTGTGTGTTATCACACCCGTCGTCCTCAGAGCCAACCTCTTCCTGCCCTGACAAAAAACTAAAGTTGTCGCTCTAATCAGGTATTTGAGTCTCATCATCATCTTCCTCATTGTCTCCACCAACAGGAGTTACAGTTTGGGAACGAGGGTCTACATTATGGTCAGAACCTTCTGCGTCTGGTCCTGGATCCGACTCATAATGAATCTGGGCAACAATGCAGATCATTTCCTCGTCTGGATTCACAGAAGCTCTGGAGCCGACCTCTGATTCCCAGGCTATATTATGAGTAAACAGCTCTGCAGACTCAACCATCTGTTCTACCCCATACTCAGACGGGCAGCTGGAGACTTGTGAGCTGTGAGGAAGCAAGTGCAATTGGGGAGACACCTCTGAGGACTGGAGTATTTGTGATGTTGAAGTTGAGGTGGAGAGCCCACTTAAAGGAGCACTTGATATCCGTTGAAGCACCTGCTGTTTTTGTGCCTCATCTGGAATTTGTAGCGATTGGTGTGGCCGTAAGAAAGGGATCTTATCACATTGTCCGCTAAAAGAAGTAGACATCTTAGTTTGGCTGGAAGATGGTCTTTCTTCTGCAGATGTTACTGTTGCTTTAACACCTACCCCACGGACACAACCTTTTTTTCCCCTACCAACACACCTATTCCCCTTTCCACCACCAGCAGGTCTTTTTCCACTTAACTAATTGGTTAACTAATTGACAACTCTGGAGTTGTTTGCACAAAAAACAATGGATGGGAATCGAGCAGAGCTGAGTGGCCAAACTGTGGTATTAGCCCAAAAGTATTGGCTGGGTTAGATACAGTAAAAAAAATTTATTAGTTACACAGGTGGTGGAGGTTAGTATAGATGTTCTAATAGAACAAGTCCCACACACTGCTACAAGCCAAAGCCCAAATATTTTTTCAGAGCTAGATGCAGATAAAAATTATTTTGAATTTGCAACCTGGTGGAGGGTAGTATAGATGGACTAATAGCACAAGTCCCACACACTGCTAGAAGCCAAAGCCCAAATATTTTTTCAGCGCTAGATGCAGATAAAAATTATTTTGAATTTGGAACCTGGTGGAGGTTAGTATAGATGGACTAATAGAACAAGTCCCACACACTGCTACAATTCCAAGTCCAAATATTTTTTCAGAGCTAGATGCAGATGAAAATTATTTTGAATTTGCAACCTGGTGGAGGTTAGCATAGATGGACTAATAGAACAAGTCCCACACACTGCTACAAGCCCAAATATTTTTTCAGAGCTAGATGCAGATAAAAAATATTTTGAATTTGAAACCTGGTGGAGGTTAGTATAGATGGACTAATAGAATGGTGCTATGCCCAAAAGGTTTTACTTGGCTAAGTGCAGTAAAAAAATTGTATTCTATACACACAGTTGGTGTAGCTTGCAACACAGATAGGCTACTCCACTGACTAACACACACTGCAAGAGGCCAAAAAGGATTTGCTTAGCTAGATTTAGCCAAATGCTGTGAAAAAAACTCGCACAACACTGGCACAGACCTGCCCGGCAAAAAGTGATAGGAACTGATGTAACCTAGCCCTCAAAAGGACTGCAATTACAATTAGTCCCTACTCCCAACTTATCTATTTAAGAGCACAGATCTGCCTGATAAAAGTGATAGGAAATGATGTAACCTAGCCCTCAAAAGGACTGCAATTACAATTAGTCTTTACTCCCAACCTATCTATTTAAGAGCACAGACCTGCCTGATAAAAGTGATAGGAACTGATGTAACCTAGCCCTCAAAAGGATTGCAGTTACAATTAGTCTTTACTCCCAACCTATCTATTTAAGAGTACAGACCTGCCTGATAAAAGTCATAGGAAATGATGTAACCTAGTCCTCAAAAGGACTGCAATCACAACTATTCCCTGCTCCCAAGCTATTTGTAGATTTGTGCAAAAATTGGCTTGAAATTCCTTCTCAAAGTATAGCGCAAACAGCAACAGCGGTGCCGTCTAACACGCAGCTGCAGCAGTGAGAAAATGGTGGCTACGTGGATAATGGCTGGGTCTTATAGGGCAAGGACATGTGACATACACTGCTAATGACACATGCCCTTGCTTCTGTGAAAAAAAGCAGTTCGCACCTTGTGTGCGCTGCTGATAGGCTGACAGATTGCACTTCCCACTGTAAATGCAGGAAAGAGAAAAAAAAATGGAGATCTTCATTATTTATGCAGAGATCCATCCCCTGCCCCTCCCTCCGCCCTGCTGTACACTCAAACTGCGTATTAACATTAATTTTCAGCATCACTGAGAAAAAATCCAGTTATGATTTTGGTGCACGAACAGTTATCGAACCTAACCTTGAACAGCCAAATTTTTTCCAAATTGTTCGTGTTCGCTGAATGGCTCGAACACCGCCCAAAACAGCTCGAATTTGAGATTGGCGAACAGTTCGAGTCGAACACCGCTCATCTCTACTCCCAACCTGTCACAAAAAGCACGCCAAAAACGAGCCACAAACTGAGGTCCCCTATCAGAAACAATGTCGGTGGGAACGCCATGGAGCCTGACAATTTCCTTAACAAACGCCTTAGCGAGTGTCTTAGCGCAAGGTAGCTTAATGAATGGAACCAAATGACACATCTTGCTAAAACGGTCCATGACCACCCAGATGACAGTGAAACCCTCGGACCCAGGAAGGTCAGTAATAAAATCCATTGCCAGATGCGTCCAAGGCACACTAGGAACCTCCAGAGGGCAAAGCAACCCCCCAGCAGGGGTATGTGAAGCCTTTACCTAGCACACACCGTACATTGACGCACTTGATGACTTCCTTCTGCCACCCAGGCCACCAAAAACTGCGACTGATAAGTCTCGTAGTCTCAGAAATTCCTGGATGACCTGCAAACCCAGACTCATGATACTCCACAAACAAATCTCTCCTAAAGGTTCTAGGCACAATCAACCTCCCATGGGAAGTGTTAGATGGGGCATCCTCTTGGCTTTCAGAATCCCATCTTCCAAAACGGAGTCCAATGCTGCTACCACAACTCCTTCCTGTAAAATGCTCTCCTCCTCCTCGGTACCAACCATGGGAGAAAAGCTGCGAGATAAAGCATCGGCTTTAACATTCTTAGTACCAGGGATATAAGTAACAGAAAAATTAAACAGAGAAAAAAAAAGTGCCCACCTAGCTTGACGGGCATTCAAGCGTTTGGCAGCAACCTCCTTCACTCGTAACAAATTGTATGCCCCCCGGAGATCAATTTTAGAGAACCACTTGGCCCCCACTAACTGGTTAAACAAGTCAGGAATTAACGGCAATGGGTAGGAATTGCGTACGGCAATCTTATTAATTTCACGAAAGTCCAGACATGGACGTAAACCATCGTCCTTTTTTTTAACAAAGAAAAATCCAACGTCCACAGGCAACTTAGAAGGTCTAATGTGACCAGCAGCCAAGCTCGCCTGTATGTATTACTCCAAGGCCTTTCTCTCAGGGATAGTCAGATTAAATAAGCGACTCTTGAGAATAATAGCTCCAGGAACAAACTCAATGGTGCAATCATAGTCCCTATGAGGAGGTAAAACTTGCGACTCCTCCTCTGAAAAAACCTTCCAAAAATCCTGAATGGGTACAGGTAATTCCCCTTTTTCCACAGCCGCAATGCGACCATTACAACATTTATCAAAGCACTTAGGACTCCAAGACTTAATCTCATTAGTAGACCCGTCCAGTAAAGGATTGTGCAGTTTTAACCAAGGCAAACCTAAAACGACTGGAGAGGGTAAATTATTTATTACCACCAAGTCCAAAATTTCTTGGTGAATACATTTCAAAGGAGTGTTATCAATTGCAATCACAGAAATAGGTGATGACAAAGGTTTGGATTCCAATTTAAGTTTTTCCAAAAACCCCTTATCAATCACATTAAGTGTTGAACCACAATCCACAAATACCCGAAATTCAATCAAATCTTCCTGCAATGAGGTACTCCCTGAAAGAAATACTCCCTTAGAGCTCAAACAAGCAATACGGGCGTAACTGACCTTTTTTTTTCTTTACTTAAACGAAGCTCACAGTTCTTAATCAAATGGTCAGGTTTACCACAATAAAAACACAATCCCTCTTTCCTGAGAGCGGAGTGACATCGCCTCAACCTCCATCGGTTCTCCGCCATCCGAGCAGACCCTCTGGGGACTAGGAGCTGCCATTGCAGGAATTTTTTCATCATTAACCCTGGCACGCAGTCTCCTGTCCACACATACAGGTAGTCCTCGGTTTGCGACGGTCTCGAGTTACGTTGTTTCTTGGTTACGACGCTTTATACGACGCTCATTCCTACTTACGAGGTTTAGCGTCGTAAGTTGAACTGTACGTGCGCCTCATTCCATGTGCGGCGGAAGTCATAGAGTCCAGTACTGTACTAGACACTGTACCCGGTTACACGAAGGAAACGAGTCTCCTGCATGCCATAACACCCTTCATTATGGCTCCCAAACGAAAGGTAGCCTCATCTGATAACAGTGCATCAATGTAAAGGAAGGCCATCACCATGGAGGTGAAAGTGGATATCATAAGGCAATCTGAGAAGAGGGAAACAGCAACAGAAATTGGCAGGTCATTAGGACTTAGTCGTTCGACTGTCGCTACGATTATCAAGGATAAAGATTGCATCCTTGAACATGTGAAAGGATCTGCTCCTATGAAAGCGACAGTGATAACAAAGCAACGTAGTGGGCTTATTATTGGGATGGAAAGATTATTGGTGCTTTGATTGGAAGACCAAAATCAATGCCGTATCCCTGTGAGTTTTATGGTTATTCAGGAGAAGGCTAGGTGACTGTTTGAGGCGTTGAAAAGAGAAAAGGGGGAAGGAAGTGAAAGTGAAGAATTTGTGGCGAGTAGGGGTTGGTTTATGAGGTTTAAGGATCGTGCCAATTTCCATAACATTAAAGTGCAAGGTGAAGCTGCTAGTGCTGATGAGAAAGCAGCAACTGAGTTTCCTAATGCATTGGCTAAGATAATTGAGGAGGGTGGTTACTGTGCTCAACAAGTGTTCAATGTGGATGAGACAGGCTTGTTTTGGAAACGTTTGCCTAACCGTACGTACATCGCCAAGGAGGAGAAGTCAGCACCAGGTCATAAAGTTGGCAAGGAGAGACTGACTTTGCTTCTTGGGGGCAATGCTGCTGGCGACTACAAACTGAAGCCCATGCTGGTGTATCAGGCAGAGAATCCAAGGGCACTCAAGGGCATTTCAAAGAGTCAACTACCAGTCATCTAGAAGTCTAATAGGAAGGCAAGGGTGACACTTGCAGTGTTTGATGACTGGTTCACCAACCACTTTGTGCCAGGCGTGAAGCGGTATTGTACCACCAAGGATATCCCCTTTAAGGTGTTGCTAATTCTGGACAATGCCCCTGGACACCTTGCCCATCTGGATGACTTTAACCCTAATGTCAAGGTGGTTTACCTTCCACCTAATACTACTGCCATAATACAGCCTATGGACCAAGGAGTCATTGCTACATTCAAGGCCTACTACCTCCGAAGGGTCATTGGTAATGCTTTAGCAGCAACTGAAAAGAATAAGGACTTGACTCTAAAGGACTTTAGGAAAACATACAACATCTTTGATGCTGCGAATAACATTGCTGATTCCTGGGATGAGGTTAAGCAGACCAGTATGAATGATGTGTGGAAAAAACTGTGTCCCAAGTTTGTGAATGATGTCACAGAGGTTCAAGAGTCAGTGATAAGCGTCATAAAGAACGTTGTTGATATGAGTAAGACAATGAATCTGGAGGTGGAGGAGGATGATGTCACAGAGCTACTGGCATCTCATGGAGAGGAGTTATCTGCTGAGGACCTTATTCAACTGGAGAAGCAGATGATAGAGGAAGAGGAAGACATACCAACCCCAGAACCTAAGAGATTTATTAGGCAGGGCTTGGCAGCAGGTTTTGCCCTGATACAGGAAGGGTTGTCAAGGTTTGAGGCTGAGGATCACAACATGGTAAGGTACACTAGGGTTGCCAGAGGAGTCATGGATTCCATTAGGTGTTACAAGGAGATCTTGGAGGAGAAGAAGATGGTCTCCTTCCAAACTAATCTGCAGCAGTACTTCAAGAAGGTAGAGAGGCCTGCAACAGATACTGTACCCTCTACCTCAGCTGCCCCTCTTGACTCAGCTGCCTCTCTTGATTCAGCTGCCCCAGTATCTCCAGCACCTTCTGCATCTTCCTCCCAATAAGTAAGCCTGTTCTCTCTTTGGAATTGTTATCTTTGTTTATTATAGTACTGTACACTGTTTATTACTGTTACAACACTACAGTACTGTATTTCATTATTAAATGTACTGTACTGCACAATATTTTACTGTACCTATGTTTATTGATAATTATGTAGGGTACTGTGTTAGGATAGGTGTTTGGATAGGCTAAATGTTTGCAGTACTGTATTATTATTATGGTACAGTACTGTATGAACCTATGATCTGACTTACGTCGAAATTCGGTTTACGACGCCGGGAAAGAACGGATCAACGTCGTAAGACGAGGACTACCTGTATAGCTAATTGCATGGCTTCCTGCAAGATCTCAGGTGCAGGGAATGCAATAAGCAGATTCTTAACCCTTTCACTTAGACCAGCAAGAAAAAAACATTTTAACGCCGAATCATTCCATTTCACTTCTGAGGACCACCTTCTGAAGTGTGTACAACAATTTTCAACATCACCTGACCCCTCAATCAAACATCTCAGTTCTGTCTCAGCAGATGAGACTTGATCAGGATCATCATACAATAGCCCCATAGCAGAAAAAAAATCCTCCACTGACCTAAAACACAGATCATTAGGTTGGAGAGAAAAGGCCCACCCCTGTGGTTCCTTGCGCAAAAGTAACATGATAAACCCAATACGCTGTGACTCATTCCCAGAGGACCATGGACTCAAACGAAAATATAATAAACAAGCATTTTTAAAGGAAAAAAAATCTTGTTGTTTACCATAAAAAATATCAGGCAGTCCTACCTTGGGTTTGACAAAATGCGCTCCAGAACAGCTACTCACGTGTTGCCGGAGCTCGGACACCTCCAGAGACAATCCCTGCAGGCGTTGAGCCAAATTTTGAACAGAAACCATACTGATCCCCGGATTTCTTTCCTTAAAGTTTTTGTTTGGGCTGGACTTAGTGTTATGATCTGCAACATAGGCTAAGGAAATTTGGGGAGAGCTGTCCCTACAGTAAGACTAAGCTGAGCCCCTACGTTGTAGCGGGCTAACTGTTCCTTGTGAACAGACCAGCCTTGGTCCTCGGCTTGTCTGAACGGAGACCTATAGAGAAAGGGAGGGGTCCCTAAAGGAACTAAGGACTGGGAAAAATATGGGACACCTCCTAACAGAAGTTGTTGCAGAGCAAAAGATAAACTGACAAAAAGTACTAGAGGTCCCAGAGGACCAAGCAAACTAGAGATAGATAGGCACAAAAGCACCTGGCTAGAGAGACAGTCAAAACAACACTGAAGTCCAGCAAAGCCAGAAGGGCGGAGCTGGAATATATAGGAAGATGGTCACGTGACCGCAAAACACAAGATAGAAACAAAAACAAACAGGAGGGTTTAGTCAGTTTCCGCCACCCGGGGGGCTGAGTTCCCAGGCTCATTCCTGTATCTTGTTCCTGGTTTAGATGCTGTCTGAACAGTGTCCTAGTCCATTACCTGTCTGTCTCTATGTCTGTACCTTTCCCTTTTCCTTCAGTATCTGAACCTGCACCTAACTCCAACTCGTTGTCTCTGTACTTCTGTTTGTGAGTTTTGTGTCCACTCGCTACTTCATTGCAAGGACTTTGTGTGTATCTGGTTCTGCTCATTCTGTTTCCCTGCCTCTGTATCTAACTCCTGTGTTCCAGCTATCTTATTGTGCTCTCCAGTCTGTTCCATGTGAACAGAGCCGTGTCCTGTCTACCGCATCTGCGGGTTTTGCTCTGCTTTGCTTGTCTACCGCACCTGCGGTTTTGCTCTGCTTTGCTTGATCACCGCATCTGCGGGTTTTGCTCTGCTTTGCTTGTCTACCGCATCTGCGGGTTTTGCTCTGCTTTGCTTGTTCACCGCATCTGCAGTTTTGCTCTGCTTTGCTTGTTCACCGCATCTGCAGGCTTAGCTCTGCTTTGCTTGTCTACCGCATCTGCGGGTTTTGCTCTGTTTTGCTTGTTCACTGCATCTGCGGTTTTGCTCTGCTTTGCTTGTTCACCGCATCTGCGGGTTTTGTTCTGCTTTGCTTGTTCACCGCATCTGCGGTTTTGCTCTGCTCAGCTTGTTCACCGCATCTGCGGGTTTTGCTCAGCTCTGCTTGTCTACCACTCCTGCGGCTCCGTTCCTGTATCCCAGTCTGTACTGGTCTCTATCCTGCCTGCATTTCTACCTGCCAGTACCCGCCTCTCTGCATGTCAGCCGTGCCTGCCTGTGCCCACCTGTCTGCATTCCAGCCATGCCTGCCAGTGCCCACCTGTCTGCATACCAGCTGTGCCTGTCAATATCCACCTGTCTGCATACCAGCCGTGTTTGCCAGTACCCACCTGTCTACATGCCAGTCTAACCTGCCTGTTCCTGCATTGCCCGGTGTGGGTCAACAGCTGTGACCGGGGTCTGACCTGGAGTAGCACCTGGTCCCTCTGCTCAGTTCCTCCCTGGTTCACGGAGTCGACTGAGCCGCCGTGTGAACTTGGTCGGATCGGGTTGATACTTAGTTACACCCCTCCAGGCACTCCTCGGTTCATGGTACTGTGGGATCACTAATCATGCTCACGCCAGTCATTCCGGGCGCGAGCATAACACAAAGAAAGGGAGTGGAGTAGCCCATCCAGTAGCAGAAGTTGTCAGTTGTGTTTGGATAGGAAGTGATGGTGTTGGTTCATTTGAGCTTTCACTAACATTACCACTTACCCCACGTACACCTTGAATACCAAGCCTATTCCCCCTTCCACCACAACTTCATTTTTTTCCACTCATGTTGTTCAAATAGTGTGGTTGGAACATGCTATTAGCAACAAAAAATTAGATATTTTTACTGTGAATGACTACTGTATTAAATAGAATATATGCTCAAAACAATTTCAAATTGAGATCTGGCCTGCTGTATTACATTACTAATATAAGAATTTTTTTTTACTGTGAATGAGGCCTGTATACAATAGAATATATTCTCCAAACAATTTCAAACTGAGATCTTGCTTGATGTATCACGTCGTTAGTAACAGAAGAAATTATTTTTGTTTGCTGTGGATGTGTCCTGTATTAAAAAGAATATATGCTTCAAACAATTTCAAACTGAGATCTCCCCTGCTCTATCACGTTAGTAAAAAAAAATGTTCTTTTACTGTGGATGAGGCCTGTATTAAATAAAATATATGCTCCAAACAATTTCAAGCTGAAATCTGGCCTTCTTTATCATGTTACTAATAGAAGAAATTAATTTTTTATACTATAAGTAGATCTATATACAGCAGAATTTCACTGCCAGACAATTACTAGCTGAGATGTGATGTACTGTATCACATTAGTAACAGAAATAAATATTTTTTTTACTCTGAACGAGCTATGCATACAGCTGAACATCACTGCCAGAAAATTTCAAATTAAGATGTGGCATGCTGTATCATGTTAGTAACAGGAAAAATTATATTTTTAAAGGTCTACTCGTTCATGGAGCACAATAGAAGCAGTTCTATGCTGAAATGTGCCCTGCTGTCTTTGTATGGAGCTCACTAATGGCAAAAAAAAAAATCTGCTGGAAGGTCAATTTTACAGCCACACAGAACCCTATCTATCTAAACTATCTGACTAAAAAATCCAACCGACTAGCTAACTAGCTTAAATTTCTCTGTATCCAGGAGAAGTCCAAGAGCATCCTCTCTGACCTGCTATAGTCACAAAATGTCACTAAAACAACATGTCTGCTCTTTATATAGAGAGTGACATGTGATTTCAGCAGCCAATGGCACAAGCACTTGTGTCTGGATATGGTGGATGGTTCCTCCGCCATGATTGGCTAGCCGCAATTTGCACACATTAAGTTAAGGGGAAAAAAATTAGATTACAAGCACGACGCTCCTCTGACTTCTCCCCACCCCCTTCCCTCATCAAACATCTCCCCCGCTAATCATCATACAGCACCAATATCCTAGTCAAAATGCTGAAAATACTGTAATGGAAACGCAGTCATTTGCAGGACTTTTACCGAATTTTGCCGATTTTAAGTAAAAACTCTCGGGTGACCGATCATGAATCCGAATATGCAACATTCGTGCCGAATTTGAAATTGGCAAACATTTTTCAAACATGTTCGCACATCTCTAGTCATTACTCTCAGCATCCAGGCGGTAAAAGAGCTCGCTCTTGAAGGATGGAAAAAGATAAATATTGCCATAAGTAATCAACTTGTTCATTCCATGACTTGGTGCTGTCCTTAAAAACCATGGAGGTCGTACTAAATACAAGGGTTTATTTATTTTTTGCATCAACTAATTTGAGTAAAACTGAAGATTTTTCCATGAAAGTTATATTATTAACCTTAATTTCATGTTATGGGTTAAAAGCATGTTCTAAGTGACTCAGTCTTCTTGTGGTCAGTGAGATATTGATTAAAAGCTTACTTTCCACAGGGGGTGAACTCATTTTTGTTGAGCAATGTATATATAAATTTACATACAGTATAAAAATGTAGTATAATTGTAATTGTATTGAGCATACTACACTGTAAATGCCTTTAATCAAAACCGAGAGATACAAAGGCTGAATTGCTGTTTTTTCATTTTCCTCCATGTAAAAAAATAATTGTTCAAAAATGCATTAGGTATGCCCCCAAAAATTCTACTTGTCCTGAATAAAACAGTACCTCATATGTGAATAGAAAAATACATAGTTATGACCCTTCAAAGGCAACAGTGAAGAAGATAAAGTTGTCATTAAAGCACAAAATAGAATGATAAAGAAAGGTTAAAGCTTTTTTATTCATCTGAAGATTGTCACTTTGTGTAACACATAAGTAACATTTAAATGTAGGAGAAAATTTCTGCCATGGATTTATTTTATGAATCTGCAGAAAAAAATAAATACGTGGATTTTGACGCAGATGTTTAAAAAGATTTGCATTTCGAGAAGGCATCTTTGGAGGGTATACCGAAGAAGCCGACGCAAAACGCGCATTGGGGTAATCGTTTTCCCACAACCAGGTTGTATATGATTACATTTTACAGTTAGATATTTGCCTGTTTTGTGCATTATCTACTATATGTGTTTGATATATGAGACTACCTTCAAACTATGTACTGTTTGTATCTGACTTATGGGACTACCTTCCGTTTTAGCTCTTACTGGTACTGGAGCAGCCCTTACATAGGGGTACAGTTGTGATATGTCTCGGTACACTTTAATTGTTTGTATTAGTATCTCTTTTTGGTTTGTTGTACTACATTGATCTGTTTGCTTTTAGTATGAGTATTCAGTTCAGTTTTTTGTTATCAACATAAAGAGTATTGCCTCCCAGTTTATTCAAAACTTTATTATTTTAGGAGCTTATTTTTTCCCTGATATTTCTTAGTTATGAATTGGGGGTAGCATGTACTTAAAAGTGTTGCACTATTGAACTGATCTCTGCCTCTCAGATCTCGCACATGCGCACCTGCGCAGCTTCACTGCAGTCCTCAGGAGCGAGATCTGATAGGCAGAGAAGAAGGTAATACAAGGGCGGGCCAGACGAGTGAAAGAGGCGTGTTTTTCTGGACACAGCACCGCTCTTTCTCTTTTTTCCATACCCCGGGCGTCCCGGACGCCTGCTGCTTGCTTCACTTACATCTTCCCAGTGAGGCGCTCCCTCACCTCGTCACTGCAGTCCTCCGGAGCGAGATCAGAGAGGCAGAGAAGGAGGTACCATAATTGGATACAAGGGCGGGCCAGAGGGATGTGCTACCGTTCTGATAGCCTTGGAGACAGGGAGGGCTTATAAATTACCACAAATATATACCCTATAAGATGACACCCGGTGTATAAGAAGACTCCTGACTTTTGAGAAGATTTTCAGGGGTTAAAAAGTCATCTTATAAGCCACAAAATACGGTACATGTGTTTTTTCTTTTCCTTGGCCACGTTTAAAAATCCTTTTGATACAATAATGTGATTATGATTTTATCCCCATTTTTCCTTTCTCTATGTTTTTCCTCTTTCTTCTTGATCACGTGATATGTCCCGCTTGATTTCTTCACCAGATTATTTACTGCTGATAGGTACTTTTCACAATAAGCTTTCACAAAGAACTTTCAAAACATGTCTTTTTCTGTCTCACCATTTTGGATGATATTTTAACATTTGTTATGGAATAAAAGGGATATTTTACCTGGAGCTGGAATACCTTTTTACCTTTTTCTCTTACAGATTCAGCAACAAACCTGCGCAGAATTATTACACACATTTTGAATTAGGCTGTGTAAGACCTCATTCATTACTATCATTCTGTATTTTTTGTGTGTTTTTATTCCATAATGCACACCAAAAATATTTAACTAATTTGCCACTTTTGAACAAGGTTGAATATCCTATATACCCAAGTCATACTCACATTCATTCAGAAAGCTAAGAGATGGTAACTTGTTTGACAGAATCATCACTCTGGACAGTGGTCTTTGATTTTCTTTCCCAGAATAACAAAATAGAGTCTCTATAGGATTCAGTAAAGCTGTTATTTTTGTTGTGGCAAAAAGAAATATTATTGACGTCAATCAGATCTCTAGGGTGAGGGTCCTGACTCTCAAATGCAGGAATTGAGATACTGGGATTAATTGCAGCTACTTGTAAATTTTCAGAAATTGAGTGTAGTTATGCTGAAACACTGGTATAATAATTCTCAATATTATCATTATGTACCTAAGGATAGGGTCATAAAACCATTTTCTCAACATTCAAGAAAAACGGTTTGATTATTCTGTTCAGAGTTTGATCAGAGTTTGATCAGAGGACTATCAATTTTCCTACGACGTGAAAAGAAAAAAGTAAAAAAAAATATTTCCATCTTCACCATTCTGCCAATCCATCAGAATCGAACCGCACTCGGATGTCATCTGAGTGCAGTCTATTTTTTTTCACAGACCCATGGACTTGCATTGCAGACTTTGATCCGACATGGATAGCACTTAGATGAGAAAATCAGTAGTGTGAACAAGCCCCTAAATTCATAATGCAGTATCTGTATTTCCTGGTGTACTCTCCTTTAATTTGATTCCAGAAACTGTAACATTTTTTATGTTGCTACTTTAATCATATAATTTGTAACCTATTGACAAGGCACTAAGGAAATATTTATGAACACGGGCAAGGATCAATCTAAGAGTTTGCTAAATATGCCATCTGCTGACAGCATACTCTTGGATATTTTAAGATGTAATATTTAATTGGGAAAGAAGTTTCGAGTTATGAAAATATTGTAGACTAATAATTAGAAAACTGAATGGAGACCTTTCCTTCTGCAAGGTTCAAATTTCATTGTGGAGATTTCCCAATGAAACAGTGATTAAATGCATCACTTTTTCTAAATTAATTCTGCTCAAAAGTTTGAAGGGCTTTTCCTATTATACATTTTATTAGAGATGAGCGAACCTCTCAAGGTTTGATTCGTTTCAGATCGGCGAACTTCCTGATGTTCTCCGAACAATTCGTGGAACAGTTCAATGACCATATCTGATTCCCATTGCAATCAATGGGAGACAAAATCAAACGCATACACAACACCTTCAAAGGGACCCAAAAGCTGCCAAAACAGCTCAAATTAGGGGCAGACACCAGGAGAAGTGTCATCAATTGACCCAGAGTACAAATAGTATAATTATTAGTGTTGAGTGAGTATGTTCTATAAACCCTTTCGCCGAGTATGCTCGGGCCGAGCACCGAGTATTTATAGCTGCTCGGTGATATGGTTGAATCGCTCCCGTGTGCATGATTTGCAACTGTTTGACAGCTTTATTACATGGGAGGAATGTGTAAGAAATAGACATTCCTCACATGTAATAAAGCTGTCAAACAGTTGCAAATCATGCACAAAGGAGCGATTCAACCTTATCACCGAGCAGCTATAAATACTCGGAGCTCGGACCGAGCATACTCGGACAGAACATACTCGCTCAACCCTAATAATTATCATTATAGTGCCATTTATTCAATGCTCACAAACAATCTACAGGGCATGGGTGAGCATACAGTAGGTGAGGGTAGAGTGAGATTCTGATGTGTAGGAGTAGAGAGAGTTCCAGAGTGGGGGGATGCACGGGACAAGTCTTGTATGCGATTGTAGGAAGAGGAGATAAGAGGGAAGTTGAGAAAGAGATCTTATGAGGATCGGAGGTTGCACACAGGTAACTACCGGAAGTCTAGGTCACAGATGTATGGAGGAGATAGATTTTGGATGGCTTTTATGCCAAAGTTAGGGTTTTCAACAGGAGTCTTTGGGCAATGGGGAGCCAGTGCACGGATTGACAGCGGGGAGAAGCCGGGGAATAGTGAGTGACAGGTGGATTAGTCGGGCAGCAGAGTTTAGGTTAGATTGGAGGGGTGTGAGAGTGTTAGAAGGGAGGCCACTGAGCAGGAGGTTGCAGTAGTCGATGTGGGCGTCGATGCGGGCGATGATGAGGGTATGCACTAGTGTTTTTGCAGATTCATGGTTGAGGAATGTGAGGATCCGGGAGATATTTTGAAGTTTGAGTCGGCAGGAAGTCATTGCGGCTTCCCACACAGACACCGAGTGATGCAACCACGACATGCACTGCATCCACAGCCACAACTGTGGCTGTGGCCAGCAGCAGTTGTGGGTCTGGAGTTTTCAGGTATTAAAAACAACTGAGAAGAGGCAAAAATTGCAATAATTTGACTACTACATGCATGAACTGGCACATGCATGATCAACATGTGCTAGACTGGGAATCTCAGTGAGATAAAATGCAGACTAGCGGGCCTCGTCAACCACCGGCCATGCCATCAACCACAACTGTTGCTTCTTCCTCCTCCGCCACCATGGCAAGTGTTCTCAAACAGGTCTCTGGCCGCATAACCTCCACTTGTTGACCCGCTGGAGTCGGGGTGAATGAGAGCTCGTCAGCTGTACAGAAGTGGAAATGCCTGCTGTTTTTGACCGATCTCCAACACCGAGCACACCTCATCTTTCTCAATCACCCTATTATCTCAACTTGCCCCTCTCTCACAGGTTTCCTAAAGTTTATGGCTGTTGCATTCCCCCAGTGCCAGTTGCCCAGTCCCCATTACTTCTCTAAGAAAGATGTGCCTGCAGTACACCAGCATGTTGCAGACAACATCACCTGTTCCATGAAAAAATCTATATCTTACAGAGTGCATTTAACCACTGACACCTGGACAAGCAAGCATAGACAGTGGCTTTATATCTTGCTTACGGGGAACTGGGTGTCTCTGGTGGCTGTGGGGGCAGGCGGTGAATGGACTGATCCACAAGTCTTGGAATCCTCAAGGCTTGCAGGGTGCTTGGGGATGGAAACTAAACCACTACCCACCTGAAGATGGGGAACAAAACTACTAGACAACAGGGGTTGGAAAATTAAGCTATTAAACACCTAGGGTTGGAGAACGAAACAAATACACACCAGAACATGGAGAACTAAACTAATAGACAACAGGGGTTAGAGAACTAAACTACTAAACAGCTAGGATTGGAGAAATAAACCACTACACATCAGGGGATAGAGAACTTAATCACTAGAAAACAAAGTGTCACTATACACCAAGTCTTGGAATCCCCAAGGCTTGTGGGACAAACCTCTGTATCAAACACTTCCTCCAGTGCTTCTGCCTCCTCCACCTCCTCTTGGGCCTCTACCTGTGCCCTCAACCTCTGCCTTAATGAGACATGCATTCCAACAATTCAGAGACATTCCCCCCACCGCCGTACTGCACAGTCAAGGCTCACAGCAATCAGACAGTGTTTAAGTTAATACTGTATGTCTTGGAGATCGCAGTCATACAGACCAAGAGTTGTGGACAGCTATCAATGCCGAGTTTGAGCAATGGCTATCTCCACTGAACATGTAGCCAGGGAAGTCCGTGTGCGATAAACTTGTGGCGGCCCTACAATGTGGCATCCTCACACACGTGCCTTGCTTGACTCACATCCTTAACCTGATGGAACAGCAATTTCTCCGTCACTATCCTGGCCTGGATGCACTGCGGCAGAAACTAGGGTAGCTGTGTGCTCACTTCCACTATTCGCAACCAGCGGGTCATCGACTTGTGCCGCTACAGAGATCTTTCAGCCTACTGGTTAACCGGTTGATATGTGATGTGTCGACATGGTGTAATTTAACTCTGCACATGTTGCAGCGACTGTGGCAGCAGCAATAGCCCTGACGCAGCATCTCATGTCGTATAGCCTGAGAATACGCAGCACGGACATGGTGCAAATCACACTTGCGGAGTGGACACAGATGAAGGACTTTTTCTCCCTTCTGAACATTTTCAAAATGGCTACTAAGATGGTTAGCGCTGACGATGTCATCATCAGCATCACTATTCTGGTCAACCACATGCTGGAGCACACTTTGAATAGTCTGCGGGAGGAGGTGGTGGTCCCAGGGAAAGAGGAGGAAAAGGAGGGAGCAGAGGAGTAAGCAGAGGAGGATGTGGAATTGTTAACAATATGTCTAAGTTCCGATCTATCATCACACAGGCAGTTGCCATGGGAGGAACGAATGGAGGAGGATTAGGAGGAGGAGGTGATAGAAGCGCACTAGTTAGAAGATGGAGAGAATAATGATTCCCTCTCTGTTTTCCGTGGTTTTCAGGAGGGGATGGAGGAAGGAAGCTTGAGTGTTATCCCGCCAGCAACACACTATGGACTTGGACCTCATGAAATAGACCAACTCATGAGAGCCTTTTTGTAGCACTATCTGCAGTATGATTATTGCCTGTATTGTTAGAATCAGAAATAGTGCTGACTACTAGGCTGCCACTCTATTAGATCCACGCTATAAGAGTACATTTCTGGCAGATGCTTCCCATCCTGGAACGGGACCCGCTCATGGTGGAATATCAAAACATGCTTTTACACAATCTTAAGAGAGGTTTTCCCCAAGACGGCAGTGAGGCACACCATGTGCATCGCAGTGATAGACTTCCAACACTGGGAACATTGAGTCGTCAACGGAAAAACATTAGCAGACTTGCATCGCTGGGGTTCTGGGTTCCAACTTCACAAAGGACAGCAACTGCAAGGAGTTTGTATGTTCTCTTCATGTTTATGAGGTTTTCTCTGGGTTCTCATTTTTCTTCCCACACTCCAAAGACAAACTGATAGGAAATTTAGATTGTAAGCCCCAATGGGGACAGTGCCACTAATGCCTGTAAATGTCTGTAAAGCGCTGTGGAATTATTGGCTCTATATAAGTGAATAAAATAAATAAATAAATAAATAAATAGAAATTAATGCCACTTTAGTAGTATCTGCCCATATTTATTGGGAATGTTTGGTCTCCAAGTTGGGTCTCCTTCATTTGTGCTTTGCTGAATTTGGCAGTACTCTCAGAGTACCAGACCTACACCTGTCACTCATCCACCAGTTACTGATCAAAGTTTAAGCAAGAAATACTGCTCCAAGCCCTGTCCAGTGCTTAAATGTGGTATGGTTTCAGGACCACGCTATTAGCACAACCAATTTAGATTCTGAAAGTTGGACTCCTGGATGGAGCACAATATTAGCACAAAATATTTGTATTTTGAAATGTGGCCTGTTTTCTATTAGCACAAAGGATTTATATTGTGAAATGTGGACTCCTGGCTAGAGCACAATACTAGCACAAAATAATTAAAAGCTAAAATGTGGCCTGCTTTATGTAGCACGGTAGTAACAGAAAAAAATGGGATTTTTTTTTACTGTGGATGATCCTTGAATACAGCAGAATCTCAGCGTAGCAACCTCAGATGTTGGGTACTTTTTGTGGCATGTTAGAGCAAATTTAGATTTTATCATGTGAACCCCTGGATGGAGAACAATATCAGCACAAAATAATTAAAAGATGAAATGTAGCCCGCTTTATGTAATACTGCAGTAAGAAAACCAATTTAGATTTTATCATGTGAATCACTGTATAGACAACAATATCAGCACCAAAAAATTAAAAGATGAAATGCAGCCTAATTTGTCTAGCACTGTAGTAGCAGAAAATATTGAGATTTAGTAATGTGAGCCCCTGGATGGAGGAGAATATCAGCATCAAAGAATTTAAAGCTCAAATGTGGCCTAGACTGTGTAGCACTGAAGTAGCAGTAAATATTGAGATTAAGTAATGTGTACCCCTGGATGGAGCAGAATATCAGCATCATAGAATTAAAAGCTCAAATGTGGCATATTTTGTGAAGCATTGTAGTAGCAGCAAATATTGATATTAAATAATGTGAATCCCTGGATAGAAAACAATATCAGCACCGAAAAATTAGAATAGAAGATGTGGCCTGCTGTATCACATTAGTAACAGAAGAAATTCAATATTTTACTGTGGATGAGTCCTGGATACAGTAGTATATATGACCAAAAAATTATAAGCTGAGATGCGGCCTGCTGTATCACATTAGTAATAGAAGAAATTCAATTTTTTTTTACTGTGGACGAGGCCTGTATATAGCAGAATATAAGCTCCAAAAATTTCAAGCTGAGATGTGGCCTGAAGTAATACATTAGTAATTAGATTTTTTTTACCGTGGATGAGCCCTAGATACAGCTGAATCTCAGCGCAAAAGAATTACAAGGTCACATGTGGCTTGCTTAATGTAGCGCAGTAGGAACAGAGAAAATTAGAGTTTCTAAGGTGTACTCGTACATGGATCACTATATAACCAGTGCACAACAGAGTTCCATGCTGAAATGTGTCCTGCTGTCTCGGTCTGAACCTCACTAATAGCAAAAATGATTGATCTTCTGAAAGTTCGATTTCCCAGCCACACAGGATCCAATCTATCTAAACTATCTGACTTAGAGGAAACCACCAAGCTAACTAGATTAAATCTCTCAGTATCCAGGATCAGTGTCAGGAACAGCCTCTCTGTGCTATTATACTGACAAAATGGCTCTAAAACAACATGTCCGCTCTTTATATGGAGATGGACAGGTGACTTTAGCAGTCAATGCCACAAGTCCTTTTGTCTGGACATTGTGGATGCTTCCTGCACCCTGATTGACTTGCCGGAATCTACACACATTAAGTTAAAAAAAAAAAATTAGATTAACAGCTCATCTCTACATTTTTGCTCATCTATACATTTTATAACACTTATTGATGTGGTTGGTATGATATTGTCACGGGTGTGTCGCCACGAAGATCATCACGAGTACACAGCCTGACTTCTCGCAGCTGACTTGTTGGTGCTTTGTGTTTTTCGGCAGTGAGGGAGTTAATTCTCTCTCTCTCTGTGCTAGACGAGGTCCAGCCTCGCCCAGCTGCAATCAATACTGCTGTAGTGAGACTCCTTCAAATGCCTGCTGGTCTGTTTGGGAAGTGTCGGTGAAAGCATTTCATTCAGACTAACAGAGCGGATCGTGGTGTTTGGAGTTTCTGAGATAAGTGTATTTGGAGTGTTTTTTCCCTTCCTCGCTTTATCATTTATCTCCTTTCCCGTTGGTGTTCCCTCTGTTGTAGTTGTGTAGTTGTTGTATGCAAGGTGGTTTTGGTTTTTCCCTTGTACTGTCTCGTTCGTCTAAGTACTGTGTGTGGGCATATTATTACTTGTCCCCTTTTGTTGTGATCGGGGTCCTTCTCAGGACTAGATTACTTAGGTGCAGGGATCCTCAGGAGGTAGGGGTTACGCTGGTGGCCTGGACCTCTGTACCTTTAACAGTACTTCCAGGTTGAGGGACTAGTCAGGGCCCCAGCTTAGGGTCAGCTTAGGCCCCCTACCTCCAGTATACAGAGACAGCGTGACAGGTATCTTCACTTAATTCGTGACTCATAATGCATGTCCATGTCTTAGCTGGAAACATGGACAAGTAGAGTGAAAGTTTATGTTCCTTCAGTTCAGCAGAGGAAGTAATTCTGGGCATAACGTACATGAAAGTAGAAATTGGTCATATTCACTTTTAATTCCATCTGGACTAGAGATGAGCGTTGTTCGACTTGAACTGTTCGCCAATCTCAAATTCGAGCTGTTTTGGGCGGTGTTCGAGCCGTTCGGCGAACACAAACGATTTGAAAAAAATTCGGCTGTTCGAGGTTATGTTCGATAACTGTTCGTGCACCAAAATCATAACTGGATTTTTTCTCAGTAATGATGAAAATGAATGTTAATAAGCAGTTTGAGTGTACAGCGGGGCGGGGGGAGGGGCAGGGAATGGATCTCTGCAGGAATAATGAAGATCTCCATTTTTTTTTCTCTTTCTCGCATTTACAGTGGGGAGGTGCAATCTGTCAGCCTATCAGCAGCGCATACACGGAGCGAAGAGCTTTTTTTCACACAAGCAAGGGCATGTGTCATTGGCAGTGTATGTCACATGTCCATTTTCCCCGTCGCCACCATTTTCTCACTGCTGCAGCTGCGTGTTAGACGGCATCGCTGTTGCTGTGTGCGCTATACCTTGTTAATTTCAAGCCAAATTTCGCACAAATCTACAGATAGCTTGGGAGTAGGGAATAGTTGTGATTGCAGTCCTTTTAAGGACTAGGTTACAGCATTTCCTACGACTTTTATCAGGAAGGTCTGTGGTCTTAAATAGATAGGTTGGGAGTAAAGACTAATTGTAATTGCAGTCCTTTTCAGGACTAAGTTACATCAGATCCTATCAGTTTTTGCCAGGCAGGTCTGTGCCAGTGCTGTGCAAGTTTTTTTCACAGCATTTGGCTAAATCTAGCAAAGCTAATCCTTTTTGGCAAATTGCAGAGTGTGTTAGTCAGTGGAGTAGCCCATCTGTGTTGCAAGCTACACCACGTTTGTATAGAATACCAATTTTTTTAATGCACCTAGTGAAGTAAAACCTTTTGGGCATAGCATCATTCTATTAGTACATCTATACTGACCTCCATCAGGTTGCAAATTGAATATAATTTTTTTCTGCATCTAGCTCTGACAAAATATTTGGGCTTCTAGCAGTGTGTGGGACTTGTTCTATTAGTCCATCTATACTGACCTCCATCAGGTTGCAAATTGAATATAATTTTTTTCTGCATCTAGCTATGAAAAAATATTTGGGCTTCTAGCAGTGTGTGGGACTTGGTCTATTAGTCCATCTATACTGACCTCAATCAGGTTGAAAATTAAAAATAATTTTTTTCTGCATCTAGCTCTGAAAAAATATTTGGGCTTCTAGCAGTGTGTGGGGCTTGTTCTATTAGTCCATCTATACTGACCTCCATCAGGTTGCAAATTGAATATAATTTTTTTCTGCATCTAGCTCTGAAAAAATATTTGGGCTTCTAGCAGTGTGTGGGACTTAGTCTATTAGTCCATTTCTACTGACCTCCATCAGGTTGCAAATTGAATATACTTTTTTTCTGCATCTAGCTCTGAAAAAATATTTGGGCTTCTAGCAGTGTGCGGGACTTGGTCTATTAGTCCATCTATACTGACCTCCATCAGGTTGCAAATTAAATATTTTTTTTTTCTGCATCTAGCTCTGTAAAAATATTTGGGCTTCTAGCAGTGTGTGGGACTTGGTCTATTAGTCCATCTATACTGACCTCCATCAGGTTGCAAATTAAAAATAATTTTTTTCTGCATCTAGCTCTGAAAAGATATTTGGGCTTCTAGCAGTGTGTGGGACTTGTTCTATTAGGCCATCTATACTGACCTCCATCAGGTTGCAAATTGAATATAATTTTTTCAGCATCTAGCTCTGAAAAAATATTTGGGCTTCTAGCAGTGTGTGGGACTTGTTCTATTAGGCCATCTATACTGACCTCCATCAGGTTGCAAATTGAATATAATTTTTTTCTTCATCTAGCTCTGAAAAAATATTTGGGCTTCTAGCAGTGTGTGGAACTTGTTCTATTAGTCCATCCATACTGACCTCCATCATGTTGCAAATTGAATATAATTTTTTTCTGCATCTATCTCTGAAAAAATATTTGGGCTTCTAGCAGTGTGTGGGACTTGGTCTATTAGTCCATCTATACTGACCTTCATCATGTTACAAATTAAAAATATTTTTTTTCTGCATCTAGCTCTGAAAAAATATTTGGGCTTCTAGCAGTGTGTGGGACTTGGTCTATTAGTCCATCTATACTGACCTCCATCAGGTTGCAAATTAAATATTTTTTTTTCTGCATCTAGTTCTGAAAAGATATTTGGGCTTCTAGCAGTGTGTGGGACTTGTTCTATTAGTCCATCTATACTGACCTCCATCAGGTTGCAAATTGAATATAATTTTTTTCTGCATCTAGCTCTGAAAAAATATTTGGGCTTCTAGCAGTATGTGGTACTTGGTCTATTAGTCCATCTATACTGACCTTCATCAGGTTGCAAATTAAAAATATTTTTTTTCTGCATCTAGCTCTGAAAAAATATTTGGGCTTCTAGCAGTGTGTGGGACTTGGTGTATTAGTCCATCTATACTGACCTCCATCAGTTTGCAAATTGAATATAATTTTTTTCTGCATCTAGCTCTGAAAAAATATTTGGGCTTCTAGCAGTGTGTGGGACTTTGTCTATTAGTCCATCTATACTGACCACCATCAGGTTGCAAATTAAAAATATTTTTTTTCTGCATCTAGCTCTGAAAAAATATTTGGGCTTCTAGCAGTGTGTGGGACTTTGTCTATTAGTCCAACTATACTGACCTCCATCAGGTTGCACATTAAAAGTAATTTTTTCTGCATCTAGCTCTGAAAAGATATTTGGGCTTCTAGCAGTGTGTGGGACTTGTTCTATTAGTCCATCTATGCTGACCTCCATCAGGTTGCAAATTGAATATAATTTTTTTCTGCATCTAGCTCTGAAAAAATATTTGGGCTTCAAGCAGTGTGTGGGACTTGGTGTATTAGTCCATCTATACTGACCTCCATCAGGTTGCAAATTGAATATAATTTTTTTCTGCATCTAGCTCTGAAAAAATATTTGGGCTTCTAGCAGTGTGTGGGACTTGTTCTATTAGTCCATCTATGCTGACCTCCATCAGGTTGCAAATTGAATATAATTTTTTTCTGCATCTAGCTCTGAAAAAATATTTGGGCTTCAAGCAGTGTGTGGGACTTGGTCTATTAGTCCATCCATACTGACCTCCATCATGTTGCAAATTGAATATAATTTTTTTCTGCATCTAGCTCTGAAAAAATATTTGGGCTTCTAGCAGTGTGTGGGACTTGGTCTATTAGTCCTTCTATACTGACATTTATCAGGTTGCAAATTGAAAACATTTTTTTTCTGCATCTAGCTCTGAAAAAATATTTGGGCTTCTAGCAGTGTGTGGGACTTGGTCTATTAGTCCATCTATACTGACCTCCATCAGGTTGCAAATTGAATATAATTTTTTTCTGTATCTAGCTCTGATTAAATATTTGGGCTTCTAGCAGTGTGTGGGACTTGGTCTATTAGTCCATTTATACTGACCTCCATCAGGTTACAAATTAAAAATAATTTTTTTCATCATCTAGCTCTGAAAAAATATTTGGGCTTCTAGCAGTGTGTGGGACTTGGTCTATTAGTCCATCTATACTGACCTCCATCAGTTTGCAAATTGAATATAATTTTTTTCTGTATCTAGCTCTGAAAAAATATTTGGGCTTCTAGCAGTGTGTGGGACTTGGTCTATTAGTCCATCTATACTGACCTCCATCAGGTTGCAAATTAAAAATATTTTTTTTCTGCATCTAGTTCTGAAAAGATATTTGGGCTTCTAGCAGTGTGTGGGACTTGTTCTATTAGTCCATCTATACTGACCTCCATCAGGTTGCAAATTGAATATAATTTTTTTCTGCATCTAGCTCTGATTAAATATTTGGGCTTCTAGCAGTGTGTGGGACTTGGTCTATTAGTCCATTTATACTGACCTCCATCAGGTTACAAATTAAAAATAATTTTTTTCATCATCTAGCTCTGAAAAAATATTTGGGCTTCTAGCAGTGTGTGGGACTTGGTCTATTAGTCCATCTATACTGACCTCCATCAGTTTGCAAATTGAATATAATTTTTTTCTGCATCTAGCTCTGAAAAAATATTTGGGCTTCTAGCAGTGTGTGGGACTTGGTCTATTAGTCCATCTATACTGACCTCCATCAGGTTGCAAATTAAAAATATTTTTTTTCTGCATCTAGTTCTGAAAAGATATTTGGGCTTCTAGCAGTGTGTGGGACTTGTTCTATTAGTCCATCTATACTGACCTCCATCAGGTTGCAAATTGAATATAATTTTTTTCTGCATCTAGCTCTGAAAAAATATTTGGGCTTCTAGCAGTATGTGGTACTTGGTCTATTAGTCCATCTATACTGACCTTCATCAGGTTGCAAATTAAAAATAATTTTTTTCTGCATCTAGCTCTGAAAAAATATTTGGGCTTCTAGCAGTGTGTGGGACTTGGTGTATTAGTCCATCTATACTGACCTCCATCAGTTTGCAAATTGAATATAATTTTTTTCTGCATCTAGCTCTGAAAAAATATTTGGGCTTCTAGCAGTGTGTGGGACTTTGTCTATTAGTCCATCTATACTGACCTCCATCAGGCTGCAAATTAAAAATATTTTTTTTCTGCATCTAGCTCTGAAAAAATATTTGGGCTTCTAGCAGTGTGTGGGACTTTGTCTATTAGTCCATCTATACTGACCTCCATCAGGTTGCACATTAAAAGTAATTTTTTCTGCATCTAGCTCTGAAAAGATATTTGGGCTTCTAGCAGTGTGTGGGACTTGTTCTATTAGTCCATCTATGCTGACCTCCATCAGGTTGCAAATTGAATATAATTTTTTTCTGCATCTAGCTCTGAAAAAATATTTGGGCTTCAAGCAGTGTGTGGGACTTGGTCTATTAGTCCATCTATACTGACCTCCATCAGGTTGCAAATTGAATATAATTTTTTTCTGCATCTAGCTCTGAAAAAATACTTGGGCTTCTAGCAGTGTGTGGGACTTGTTCTATTAGTCCATCTATACTGACCTCCATCATGTTGCAAATTGAATATAATTTTTTTCTGCATGTAGCTCTGAAAAAATATTTGGGCTTCTAGCAGTGTGTGGGACTTGGTCTATTAGTCCATCTATACTGACCTCCATCAGGTTGCAAATTGAATATAATTTTTTTCTGTATCTAGCTCTGATTAAATATTTGGGCTTCTAGCAGTGTGTGGGACTTGGTCTATTAGTCCATCTATACTGACCTCCATCAGGTTGCAAATTAAAAATAATTTTTTTCATCATCTAGCTCTGAAAAAATATTTGGGCTTCTAGCAGTGTGTGGGACTTGGTCTATTAGTCCATCTATACTGACCTCCATCAGGTTGCAAATTAAAAATATTTTTTTTCTGCATCTAGTTCTGAAAAGATATTTGGGCTTCTAGCAGTGTGTGGGACTTGTTCTATTAGTCCATCTATACTGACCTCCATCAGGTTGCAAATTGAATATAATTTTTTTCTGCATCTAGCTCTGAAAAAATATTTGGGCTTCTAGCAGTATGTGGTACTTGGTCTATTAGTCCATCTATACTGACCTTCATCAGGTTGCAAATTAAAAATAATTTTTTTCTGCATCTAGCTCTGAAAAAATATTTGGGCTTCTAGCAGTGTGTGGGACTTGGTCTATTAGTCCATCTATACTGACCTCCATCAGTTTGCAAATTGAATATAATTTTTTTCTGCATCTAGCTCTGAAAAAATATTTGGGCTTCTAGCAGTGTGTGGGACTTTGCTATTAGTCCATCTATACTGACCTCCATCAGGTTGCAAATTAAAAATAATTTTTTTCTGCATCTAGCTCTGAAAAAATATTTGGGCTTCTAGCAGTGTGTGGGACTTGTTCTATTAGTCCATCTATACTGACCTCCATCAGGTTGCAAATTGAATATAATTTTTTTCTGCATCTAGCTCTGAAAAAATATTTTGGCTTCTAGCAGTGTGTGGGACTTGTTCTATTAGTCCATCTATACTGACCTCCATCATGTTGCAAATTGAATATAATTTTTTTCTGCATCTAGCTCTGAAAAAATATTTGGGCTTCTAGCAGTGTGTGGGACTTGGTCTATTAGTCCTTCTATACTGACCTTCATCAGGTTGCAAATTGAAAATATTTTTTTTCTGCATCTAACTCTGAAAAAATATTTGGGCTTCTAGCAGTGTGTGGGACTTGGTCTATTAGTCCATCTATACTGACCTCCATCAGGTTGCAAATTAAAAATATTTTTTTTCTGCATCTAGCTTTGAAAAGATATTTGGGCTTCTAGCAGTGTGTGGGACCTGGTCTATTAGTCCATCTATACTGAACTCCATCAGGTTGCAAATTAAAAATAATTTTTTTCTTCCTCTAGCTCTGAAAAAATATTTGGGCGTCTAGCAGTGTGTGGGACTTGTTCTATTAGTCCATCTATACTGACCTCCATCATGTTGCAAATTGAATATAATTTTTTTCTGCATCTAGCTCTGAAAAAATATTTGGGCTTCTAGCAGTGTGTGGGACTTGGTCTATTAGTCCTTCTATACTGACCTTCATCAGGTTGCAAATTAAAAATAATTTTTTTCTGCATCTAGCTCTGAAAAAATATTTGGGCTTCTAGCAGTGTGTGGGACTTGGTCTATTAGTCCATCTATACTGACCTCCATTAGGTTGCAAATTGAATATAATTTTTTTCTGCATCTAGCTCTGAAAAAATATTTGGACTTCTAGCAATGTGTGGGACTTGGTCTATTAGTCCATCTATACGGACCTCCATCAGGTTGCAAATTAAAAATATTTTATTTCTGCATCTAGCTCAGAAAAGATATTTGGCCTTCTAGCAGTGTGTGGGAGTTGTTCTATTAGTCCATCTATACTGACCTCCATCAGGTTGCAAATTGAATATAATTTTTTTCTGCATCTAGCTCTGAAAAAATATTTGGGCTTCTAGCAGTGTGTGGGACTTGTTCTATTAGTCCATCTATTCTGACCTCCATCAGGTTGCAAATTGAATATAATTTTTTTCTGCATCTAGCTCTGAAAAAATATTTGGGCTTCTAGCAGTGTGTGGGACTTGGTCTATTAGTCCATCTATACTGACCTCCATCAGGTTGCAAATTAAAAATAATTTTTTTCTTCATCTAGCTCTGAAAAAATATTTGGGCTTCTAGCAGTGTGTGGGACTTGTTCTATTAGTCCATCTATACTGACCTCCATCATGTTGCAAATTGAATATAATTTTTTTCTGCATCTGGCTCTGAAAAAATATTTGGGCTTCTAGCAGTGTGTGCGACTTGGTCTATTAGTCCATCTATACTGACCTCCATCAGGTTGAAAATTAAAAATAATTTTTTTCTGCATCTAGCTCTGAAAAAATATTTGGGCTTCTAGGAGTGTGTGGGGCTTGTTCTATTCGTCCATCTCTACTGACCTCCATCAGGTTGCAAATTGAATATAATTTTTTTCTGCATCTAGCTCTGAAAAAATATTTGGGCTTCTAGCAGTGTGTGGGACTTGGTCTATTAGGCCATCTATACTGACCACCATCAGGTTGCAAATTAAAAATAATTTTTTTCTGCATCTAGCTCTGAAAAAATATTTGGGCTTCTAGCAGTGTGTGGGACTTGTTCTATTAGTCCATCTATACTGACCCATATCAGGTTGCAAATTGAATATAATTTTATTCTGCATCTAGATCTGAAAAAATATTTGGGCTTCTAGCAGTGTGTGGGACTTGGTCTATTTGTCCATCTATACTGACCTCCATCAGGTTGCAAATTAAAAATCATTTTTTTCTGCATCTAGCTCTGAAAAAATATTTGGGCTTCTAGCAGTGTGTGGGACTTGTTCTATTAGTCCATCTATACTGACCTCCATCAGGTTGCAAATTGAATATAATTTTTTTCTGCATCTAGCTCTGAAAAAATATTTGGGCTTCAAGCAGTGTGTGGGACTTGGTCTATTAGTCCATCTATACTGACCTCCATCAGGTTGCAAATTAAAAATCATTTTTTTCTGCATCTAGCTCTGAAAAGATATTTGGGCTTCTAGCAGTGTGTGGGACTTGTTCTATTAGTCCATCTATGCTGACCTCCATCAGGTTGCAAATTGAATATAATTTTTTTCTGCATCTAGCTCTGAAAAAATATTTGGGCTTCAAGCAGTGTGTGGGACTTGGTGTATTAGTCCATCTATACTGACCTCCATCAGGTTGCAAATTGAATATATTTTTTTTCTGCATCTAGCTCTGAAAAAATATTTGGGCTTCTAGCAGTGTGTGGGACTTGTTCTATTAGTCCATCTATGCTGACCTCCATCAGGTTGCAAATTGAATATAATTTTTTTCTGCATCTAGCTCTGAAAAAATATTTGGGCTTCAAGCAGTGTGTGGGACTTGGTCTATTAGTCCATCTATACTGACCTCCATCATGTTGCAAATTGAATATAATTTTTTTCTGCATCTAGCTCTGAAAAAATATTTGGGCTTCTAGCAGTGTGTGGGACTTGGTCTATTAGTCCTTCTATACTGACCTTTATCAGGTTGCAAATTGAAAACATTTTTTTTCTGCATCTAGCTCTGAAAAAATATTTGGGCTTCTAGCAGTGTGTGGGACTTGGTCTATTAGTCCATCTATACTGACCTCCATCAGGTTGCAAATTGAATATAATTTTTTTCTGCATCTAGCTCTGATTAAATATTTGGGCTTCTAGCAGTGTGTGGGACTTGGTCTATTAGTCCATTTATACTGACCTCCATGAGGTTACAAATTAAAAATAATTTTTTTCATCATCTAGCTCTGAAAAAATATTTGGGCTTCTAGCAGTGTGTGGGACTTGGTCTATTAGTCCATCTATACTGACCTCCATCAGTTTGCAAATTGAATATAATTTTTTTCTGTATCTAGCTCTGAAAAAATATTTGGGCTTCTAGCAGTGTGTGGGACTTGGTCTATTAGTCCATCTATACTGACCTCCATCAGGTTGCAAATTAAAAATATTTTTTTTCTGCATCTAGTTCTGAAAAGATATTTGGGCTTCTAGCAGTGTGTGGGACTTGTTCTATTAGTCCATCTATACTGACCTCCATCAGGTTGCAAATTGAATATAATTTTTTTCTGCATCTAGCTCTGATTAAATATTTGGGCTTCTAGCAGTGTGTGGGACTTGGTCTATTAGTCCATTTATACTGACCTCCATCAGGTTACAAATTAAAAATAATTTTTTTCATCATCTAGCTCTGAAAAAATATTTGGGCTTCTAGCAGTGTGTGGGACTTGGTCTATTAGTCCATCTATACTGACCTCCATCAGTTTGCAAATTGAATATAATTTTTTTCTGCATCTAGCTCTGAAAAAATATTTGGGCTTCTAGCAGTGTGTGGGACTTGGTCTATTAGTCCATCTATACTGACCTCCATCAGGTTGCAAATTAAAAATATTTTTTTTCTGCATCTAGTTCTGAAAAGATATTTGGGCTTCTAGCAGTGTGTGGGACTTGTTCTATTAGTCCATCTATACTGACCTCCATCAGGTTGCAAATTAAAAATAATTTTTTTCTGCATCTAGCTCTGAAAAAATATTTGGGCTTCTAGCAGTGTGTGGGACTTGGTCTATTAGTCCATCTATACTGACCTCCATCAGTTTGCAAATTGAATATAATTTTTTTCTGCATCTAGCTCTGAAAAAATATTTGGGCTTCTAGCAGTGTGTGGGACTTTGCTATTAGTCCATCTATACTGACCTCCATCAGGTTGCAAATTAAAAATAATTTTTTTCTGCATCTAGCTCTGAAAAAATATTTGGGCTTCTAGCAGTGTGTGGGACTTGTTCTATTAGTCCATCTATACTGACCTCCATCAGGTTGCAAATTGAATATAATTTTTTTCTGCATCTAGCTCTGAAAAAATATTTTGGCTTCTAGCAGTGTGTGGGACTTGTTCTATTAGTCCATCTATACTGACCTCCATCATGTTGCAAATTGAATATAATTTTTTTCTGCATCTAGCTCTGAAAAAATATTTGGGCTTCTAGCAGTGTGTGGGACTTGGTCTATTAGTCCTTCTATACTGACCTTCATCAGGTTGCAAATTGAAAATATTTTTTTTCTGCATCTAACTCTGAAAAAATATTTGGGCTTCTAGCAGTGTGTGGGACTTGGTCTATTAGTCCATCTATACTGACCTCCATCAGGTTGCAAATTAAATATAATTTTTTTCTACATCTAGCTCTGAAAAAAATATTTGGGCTTCTAGCAGTGTGTGGGACTTGGTCTATTAGTCCATCAATACTGACCTCCATCAGGTTGCAAATTAAAAATATTTTTTTTCTGCATCTAGCTTTGAAAAGATATTTGGGCTTCTAGCAGTGTGTGGGACCTGGTCTATTAGTCCATCTATACTGAACTCCATCAGGTTGCAAATTAAAAATAATTTTTTTCTTCCTCTAGCTCTGAAAAAATATTTGGGCGTCTAGCAGTGTGTGGGACTTGTTCTATTAGTCCATCTATACTGACCTCCATCATGTTGCAAATTGAATATAATTTTTTTCTGCATCTAGCTCTGAAAAAATATTTGGGCTTCTAGCAGTGTGTGGGACTTGTTCTATTAGTCCATCTATTCTAACCTCCATCAGGTTGCAAATTAAAAATATTTTTTTTCTGCATCTAGTTCTGAAAAGATATTTGGGCTTCTAGCAGTGTGTGGGACTTGTTCTATTAGTCCATCTATACTGACCTCCATCAGGTTGCAAATTGAATATAATTTTTTTCTGCATCTAGCTCTGAAAAAATATTTGGGCTTCTAGCAGTATGTGGTACTTGGTCTATTAGTCCATCTTTACTGACCTTCATCAGGTTGCAAATTAAAAATAATTTTTTTCTGCATCTAGCTCTGAAAAAATATTTGGGCTTCTAGCAGTGTGTGGGACTTGGTGTATTAGTCCATCTATACTGACCTCCATCAGTTTGCAAATTGAATATAATTTTTTTCTGCATCTAGCTCTGAAAAAATATTTGGGCTTCTAGCAGTGTGTGGGACTTTGTCTATTAGTCCATCTATACTGACCTCCATCAGGCTGCAAATTAAAAATATCTTTTTCTGCATCTAGCTCTGAAAAAATATTTGGGCTTCTAGAAGTGTGTGGGACTTTGTCTATTAGTCCATCTATACTGACCTCCATCAGGTTGCACATTAAAAGTAATTTTTTCTGCATCTAGCTCTGAAAAGATATTTGGGCTTCTAGCAGTGTGTGGGACTTGTTCTATTAGTCCATCTATGCTGACCTCCATCAGGTTGCAAATTGAATATAATTTTTTTCTGCATCTAGCTCTGAAAAAATATTTGGGCTTCAAGCAGTGTGTGGGACTTGGTCTATTAGTCCATCTATACTGACCTCCATCAGGTTGCAAATTGAATATAATTTTTTTCTGCATCTAGCTCTGAAAAAATACTTGGGCTTCTAGCAGTGTGTGGGACTTGTTCTATTAGTCCATCTATACTGACCTCCATCATGTTGCAAATTGAATATAATTTTTTTCTGCATGTAGCTCTGAAAAAATATTTGGGCTTCCAGCAGTGTGTGGGACTTGGTCTATTAGTCCATCTATACTGACCTCCATCAGGTTGCAAATTGAATATAATTTTTTTCTGTATCTAGCTCTGATTAAATATTTGGGCTTCTAGCAGTGTGTGGGACTTGGTCTATTAGTCCATCTATACTGACCTCCATCAGGTTGCAAATTAAAAATAATTTTTTTCATCATCTAGCTCTGAAAAAATATTTGGGCTTCTAGCAGTGTGTGGGACTTGGTCTATTAGTCCATCTATACTGACCTCCATCAGGTTGCAAATTAAAAATATTTTTTTTCTGCATCTAGTTCTGAAAAGATATTTGGGCTTCTAGCAGTGTGTGGGACTTGTTCTATTAGTCCATCTATACTGACCTCCATCAGGTTGCAAATTGAATATAATTTTTTTCTGCATCTAGCTCTGAAAAAATATTTGGGCTTCTAGCAGTATGTGGTACTTGGTCTATTAGTCCATCTATACTGACCTTCATCAGGTTGCAAATTAAAAATAATTTTTTTCTGCATCTAGCTCTGAAAAAATATTTGGGCTTCTAGCAGTGTGTGGGACTTGGTCTATTAGTCCATCTATACTGACCTCCATCAGTTTGCAAATTGAATATAATTTTTTTCTGCATCTAGCTCTGAAAAAATATTTGGGCTTCTAGCAGTGTGTGGGACTTTGCTATTAGTCCATCTATACTGACCTCCATCAGGTTGCAAATTAAAAATAATTTTTTTCTGCATCTAGCTCTGAAAAAATATTTGGGCTTCTAGCAGTGTGTGGGACTTGTTCTATTAGTCCATCTATACTGACCTCCATCAGGTTGCAAATTGAATATAATTTTTTTCTGCATCTAGCTCTGAAAAAATATTTTGGCTTCTAGCAGTGTGTGGGACTTGTTCTATTAGTTCATCTATACTGACCTCCATCATGTTGCAAATTGAATATAATTTTTTTCTGCATCTAGCTCTGAAAAAATATTTGGGCTTCTAGCAGTGTGTGGGACTTGGTCTATTAGTCCTTCTATACTGACCTTCATCAGGTTGCAAATTGAAAATATTTTTTTTCTGCATCTAACTCTGAAAAAATATTTGGGCTTCTAGCAGTGTGTGGGACTTGGTCTATTAGTCCATCTATACTGACCTCCATCAGGTTGCAAATTAAATATAATTTTTTTCTGCATCTAGCTCTGAAAAAAATATTTGGGCTTCTAGCAGTGTGTGGGACTTGGTCTATTAGTCCATCTATACTGAACTCCATCAGGTTGCAAATTAAAAATAATTTTTTTCTTCCTCTAGCTCTGAAAAAATATTTGGGCGTCTAGCAGTGTGTGGGACTTGTTCTATTAGTCCATCTATACTGACCTCCATCATGTTGCAAATTGAATATAATTTTTTTCTGCATCTAGCTCTGAAAAAATATTTGGGCTTCTAGCAGTGTGTGGGACTTGGTCTATTAGTCGTTCTATACTGACCTTCATCAGGTTGCAAATTAAAAATAATTTTTTTCTGCATCTAGCTCTGAAAAAATATTTGGGCTTCTAGCAGTGTGTGGGACTTGGTCTATTAGTCCATCTATACTGACCTCCATTAGGTTGCAAATTGAATATAATTTTTTTCTGCATCTAGCTCTGAAAAAATATTTGGACTTCTAGCAATGTGTGGGACTTAGTCTATTAGTCCATCTATACGGACCTCCATCAGGTTGCAAATTAAAAATATTTTATTTCTGCATCTAGCTCAGAAAAGATATTTGGCCTTCTAGCAGTGTGTGGGAGTTGTTCTATTAGTCCATCTATACTGACCTCCATCAGGTTGCAAATTGAATATAATTTTTTTCTGCATCTAGCTCTGAAAAAATATTTGGGCTTCTAGCAGTGTGTGGGACTTGTTCTATTAGTCCATCTATTCTGACCTCCATCAGGTTGCAAATTGAATATAATTTTTTTCTGCATCTAGCTCTGAAAAAATATTTGGGCTTCTAGCAGTGTGTGGGACTTGGTCTATTAGTCCATCTATACTGACCTCCATCAGGTTGCAAATTAAAAATAATTTTTTTCTTCATCTAGCTCTGAAAAAATATTTGGGCTTCTAGCAGTGTGTGGGACTTGTTCTATTAGTCCATCTATACTGACCTCCATCATGTTGCAAATTGAATATAATTTTTTTCTGCATCTGGCTCTGAAAAAATATTTGGGCTTCTAGCAGTGTGTGCGACTTGGTCTATTAGTCCATCTATACTGACCTCCATCAGGTTGAAAATTAAAAATAATTTTTTTCTGCATCTAGCTCTGAAAAAATATTTGGGCTTCTAGGAGTGTGTGGGGCTTGTTCTATTCGTCCATCTCTACTGACCTCCATCAGGTTGCAAATTGAATATAATTTTTTTCTGCATCTAGCTCTGAAAAAATATTTGGGCTTCTAGCAGTGTGTGGGACTTGGTCTATTAGTCCATCTATACTGACCACCATCAGGTTGCAAATTAAAAATAATTTTTTTCTGCATCTAGCTCTGAAAAAATATTTGGGCTTCTAGCAGTGTGTGGGACTTGTTCTATTAGTCCATCTATACTGACCCATATCAGGTTGCAAATTGAATATAATTTTATTCTGCATCTAGCTCTGAAAAAATATTTGGGCTTCTAGCAGTGTGTGGGACTTGGTCTATTTGTCCATCTATACTGACCTCCATCAGTTTGCAAATTAAAAATCATTTTTTTCTGCATCTAGCTCTGAAAAAATATTTGGGCTTCTAGCAGTGTGTGGGACTTGTTCTATTAGTCCATCTATACTGACCTCCATCAGGTTGCAAATTGAATATAATTTTTTTCTGCATCTAGCTCTGAAAAAATATTTGGGCTTCAAGCAGTGTGTGGGACTTGGTCTATTAGTCCATCTATACTGACCTCCATCAGGTTGCAAATTAAAAATCATTTTTTTCTGCATCTAGCTCTGAAAAGATATTTGGGCTTCTAGCAGTGTGTGGGACTTGTTCTATTAGTCCATCTATGCTGACCTCCATCAGGTTGCAAATTGAATATAATTTTTTTCTGCATCTAGCTCTGAAAAAATATTTGGGCTTCAAGCAGTGTGTGGGACTTGGTGTATTAGTCCATCTATACTGACCTCCATCAGGTTGCAAATTGAATATAATTTTTTTCTGCATCTAGCTCTGAAAAAATATTTGGGCTTCTAGCAGTGTGTGGGACTTGTTCTATTAGTCCATCTATGCTGACCTCCATCAGGTTGCAAATTGAATATAATTTTTTTCTGCATCTAGCTCTGAAAAAATATTTGGGCTTCAAGCAGTGTGTGGGACTTGGTCTATTAGTCCATCTATACTGACCTCCATCATGTTGCAAATTGAATATAATTTTTTTCTGCATCTAGCTCTGAAAAAATATTTGGGCTTCTAGCAGTGTGTGGGACTTGGTCTATTAGTCCTTCTATACTGACCTTTATCAGGTTGCAAATTGAAAACATTTTTTTTCTGCATCTAGCTCTGAAAAAATATTTGGGCTTCTAGCAGTGTGTGGGACTTGGTCTATTAGTCCATCTATACTGACCTCCATCAGGTTGCAAATTGAATATAATTTTTTTCTGCATCTAGCTCTGATTAAATATTTGGGCTTCTAGCAGTGTGTGGGACTTGGTCTATTAGTCCATTTATACTGACCTCCATCAGGTTACAAATTAAAAATAATTTTTTTCATCATCTACCTCTGAAATAATATTTGGGCTTCTAGCAGTGTGTGGGACTTGGTCTATTAGTCCATCTATACTGACCTCCATCAGTTTGCAAATTGAATATAATTTTTTTCTGTATCTAGCTCTGAAAAAATATTTGGGCTTCTAGCAGTGTGTGGGACTTGGTCTATTAGTCCATCTATACTGACCTCCATCAGGTTGCAAATTAAAAATATTTTTTTTCTGCATCTAGTTCTGAAAAGATATTTGGGCTTCTAGCAGTGTGTGGGACTTGTTCTATTAGTCCATCTATACTGACCTCCATCAGGTTGCAAATTGAATATAATTTTTTTCTGCATCTAGCTCTGATTAAATATTTGGGCTTCTAGCAGTGTGTGGGACTTGGTCTATTAGTCCATTTATACTGACCTCCATCAGGTTACAAATTAAAAATAATTTTTTTCATCATCTAGCTCTGAAAAAATATTTGGGCTTCTAGCAGTGTGTGGGACTTGGTCTATTAGTCCATCTATACTGACCTCCATCAGGTTGCAAATTAAAAATATTTTTTTTCTGCATCTAGTTCTGAAAAGATATTTGGGCTTCTAGCAGTGTGTGGGACTTGGTCTATTAGTCCATCTATACTGACCTCCATCAGGTTGCAAATTAAAAATATTTTTTTTCTGCATCTAGTTCTGAAAAGATATTTGGGCTTCTAGCAGTGTGTGGGACTTGTTCTATTAGTCCATCTATACTGACCTCCATCAGGTTGCAAATTGAATATAATTTTTTTCTGCATCTAGCTCTGATTAAATATTTGGGCTTCTAGCAGTGTGTGGGACTTGGTCTATTAGTCCATTTATACTGACCTCCATCAGGTTACAAATTAAAAATAATTTTTTTCATCATCTAGCTCTGAAAAAATATTTGGGCTTCTAGCAGTGTGTGGGACTTGGTCTATTAGTCCATCTATACTGACCTCCATCAGGTTGCAAATTAAAAATAATTTTTTTCTGCATCTAGCTCTGAAAAAATATTTGGGCTTCTAGCAGTGTGTGGGACTTGGTGTATTAGTCCATCTATACTGACCTCCATCAGTTTGCAAATTGAATATAATTTTTTTCTGCATCTAGCTCTGAAAAAATATTTGGGCTTCTAGCAGTGTGTGGGACTTTGTCTATTAGTCCATCTATACTGACCTCCATCAGGCTGCAAATTAAAAATATCTTTTTCTGCATCTAGCTCTGAAAAAATATTTGGGCTTCTAGAAGTGTGTGGGACTTTGTCTATTAGTCCATCTATACTGACCTCCATCAGGTTGCACATTAAAAGTAATTTTTTCTGCATCTAGCTCTGAAAAGATATTTGGGCTTCTAGCAGTGTGTGGGACTTGTTCTATTAGTCCATCTATGCTGACCTCCATCAGGTTGCAAATTGAATATAATTTTTTTCTGCATCTAGCTCTGAAAAAATATTTGGGCTTCAAGCAGTGTGTGGGACTTGGTCTATTAGTCCATCTATACTGACCTCCATCAGGTTGCAAATTGAATATAATTTTTTTCTGCATCTAGCTCTGAAAAAATACTTGGGCTTCTAGCAGTGTGTGGGACTTGTTCTATTAGTCCATCTATACTGACCTCCATCATGTTGCAAATTGAATATAATTTTTTTCTGCATGTAGCTCTGAAAAAATATTTGGGCTTCCAGCAGTGTGTGGGACTTGGTCTATTAGTCCATCTATACTGACCTCCATCAGGTTGCAAATTGAATATAATTTTTTTCTGTATCTAGCTCTGATTAAATATTTGGGCTTCTAGCAGTGTGTGGGACTTGGTCTATTAGTCCATCTATACTGACCTCCATCAGGTTGCAAATTAAAAATAATTTTTTTCATCATCTAGCTCTGAAAAAATATTTGGGCTTCTAGCAGTGTGTGGGACTTGGTCTATTAGTCCATCTATACTGACCTCCATCAGGTTGCAAATTAAAAATATTTTTTTTCTGCATCTAGTTCTGAAAAGATATTTGGGCTTCTAGCAGTGTGTGGGACTTGTTCTATTAGTCCATCTATACTGACCTCCATCAGGTTGCAAATTGAATATAATTTTTTTCTGCATCTAGCTCTGAAAAAATATTTGGGCTTCTAGCAGTATGTGGTACTTGGTCTATTAGTCCATCTATACTGACCTTCATCAGGTTGCAAATTAAAAATAATTTTTTTCTGCATCTAGCTCTGAAAAAATATTTGGGCTTCTAGCAGTGTGTGGGACTTGGTCTATTAGTCCATCTATACTGACCTCCATCAGTTTGCAAATTGAATATAATTTTTTTCTGCATCTAGCTCTGAAAAAATATTTGGGCTTCTAGCAGTGTGTGGGACATTGCTATTAGTCCATCTATACTGACCTCCATCAGGTTGCAAATTAAAAATAATTTTTTTCTGCATCTAGCTCTGAAAAAATATTTGGGCTTCTAGCAGTGTGTGGGACTTGTTCTATTAGTCCATCTATACTG
Source organism: Phyllobates terribilis (assembly GCF_046119375.1). Lineage (NCBI taxonomy): Eukaryota > Metazoa > Chordata > Amphibia > Anura > Dendrobatidae > Phyllobates > Phyllobates terribilis. The sequence continues at coordinate 49,930,690 of NW_027362773.1, forward strand.
ACCTCCATCAGGTTGCAAATTGAATATAATTTTTTTCTGCATCTAGCTCTGAAAAAATATTTTGGCTTCTAGCAGTGTGTGGGACTTGTTCTATTAGTTCATCTATACTGACCTCCATCATGTTGCAAATTGAATATAATTTTTTTCTGCATCTAGCTCTGAAAAAATATTTGGGCTTCTAGCAGTGTGTGGGACTTGGTCTATTAGTCCTTCTATACTGACCTTCATCAGGTTGCAAATTGAAAATATTTTTTTTCTGCATCTAACTCTGAAAAAATATTTGGGCTTCTAGCAGTGTGTGGGACTTGGTCTATTAGTCCATCTATACTGACCTCCATCAGGTTGCAAATTAAATATAATTTTTTTCTGCATCTAGCTCTGAAAAAAATATTTGGGCTTCTAGCAGTGTGTGGGACTTGGTCTATTAGTCCATCTATACTGAACTCCATCAGGTTGCAAATTAAAAATAATTTTTTTCTTCCTCTAGCTCTGAAAAAATATTTGGGCGTCTAGCAGTGTGTGGGACTTGGTCTATTAGTCCATCTATACTGACCTCCATCATGTTGCAAATTGAATATAATTTTTTTCTGCATCTAGCTCTGAAAAAATATTTGGGCTTCAAGCAGTGTGTGGGACTTGGTCTATTAGTCCATCTATACTGACCTCCATCAGGTTGCAAATTAAAAATATTTTTTTTCTGCATCTAGCTCTGAAAAAATATTTGGGCTTCTAGCAGTGGGTCGGACTTGTTCTTTTAGTCCATCTATACTGACCTCCATCAGGTTGCAAATTGAATAGAATTTTTTTCTTCATCAAGCTCTGAAAAAATATTTGGGCTTCTAGCAGTGTGTGGGACTTGGTCTATTAGTCCATCTATACTGACCTCCATCAGGTTGCAATTTAAAATTATTTTTTTTCTGCACCTAGCTCTGAAAAAATATTTGGGCTTCTAGCAGTGTGTGGGACTTGTTCTATTAGTCCATCTATACTGACCTCCTTCAGGTTGCAAATTGAATATAATTTTTTTCTGTATCCAGCTCTGAAAAAATATTTGGGCTTCTAGCAGTGTGTGGGACGTGGTCTATTAGTCCATCTATACTGACCTCCATCAGGTTGCAAATTAAAAATAACTTTTTTCTGCATCTAGCTCTGAAAAAATATTTGGGCTTCTAGCAGTGTGTGGGACTTGTTCTATTAGTCCATCTATACTGACCTCCATCAGGTTGCAAATTGAATATAATTTTTTTCTGCATCTAGCTCTGAAAAAATATTTGGGCTTCTAGCAGTGTGTGGGACGGGGTCTATTAGTCCATCTATACTGACCTCCATCAGGTTGCAAATTGAATATAATTTTTTTCTGCATCTAGCTCTGAAAAAATATTTGGGCTTCAAGCAGTGTGTGGGACTTCGTCTATTAGTCCATCTATACTGACCTCCATCAGGTTGCAAATTGAATATAATTTTTTTCTGCATCTAACCCAGCCAATTGTTTTGGCCTAATACCACAGTTTGGCCACTCAGCTCTGCTCGGTTTCCATCCATTGTTTTTTTGTGCAAGCAACTCCAGAGTTGTGAATTAGTTAACCACCAAAATGAGTGGAAAAAGGCCTGCTGCTGGTGGAAAGGGGAATAGGCATGTTGGGAAGGGGAAAAAAGGTTGTGTCCGTGGGGTAGGTGTTAAAGCAACAGTAACATCTGCAGAAGAAAGACCATTTTCCAGCCAAACTAAAATGTCTACTTCTTTTAGCGGACAATGTGATAAGATCCCTTTATTACTGCCACGCCAATCGCTACAAATTCCAGATGAGGCACAAAAACAGCAGGTGCTTCAATGGATATCAAGTGCTCCTTTAAGTGGGCTCTCCTCCACATCAACTTCAACATCACAAATACTACAGTCCTCAAAGGTGTCACCCCAATCGCACTTGCTTCCTCACAGCTCCCAAATCTCCAGCTGCCCGTCTGAGTATGAGGTAGAACAGATGGTTGAGTCTGCAGAGCTGTTTACTCATACTATAGACTGGGAATCAGAGGTCAGCTGGAGCGCTTCTGTGAATCCAGACGAGGAAATGATCTGCACTGATGCCCCGAATCTTTATGAGTCAGATCCAGGACCAGACGCTGAAGGTTCTGACCATAATGTAGACCCTCATTCCCAAACTGTAACTCCTGTTGGTGGAGACAATGAGGAAGACAATGATGAGACTCAAATACCTGATTGGAGCGACAACTTTAGTTTTTTGTCAGGGCAGGAAGAGGTTGGCTCTGAGGACGACGGGTGTGATAACGCACAGGGTGATGATGATGAGGTTGGAGATCCCACTTACTGTCAACCCACAGTCAGCCAAGAGATGAGGTCAGCAGAGGAGGTGGAGGAGAGTGCTAGTGACGACGAGGTCAGGTTGCGCCTTCCTGGACAGAGACATAGTACTGGAAGCACGTCAACAACTGCATCCTCAAACACAACTCTGCCTCTCACCACAAGTCGTGGTGGCTCTTCAGGTCGCATGGGTGCTAAGCCTTGCATAGCCTGGGCATTTTTTCAGATCGATAAAGATGACCCAACTCGTGTTATCTGTAACATTTGTCAGCAAAAGCTAAGTAGAGGCCAAAAAATACATAGTTTGAGTACTTCATGCATGAACCAGCACATGGACATGAAGCATAAGTTCCAGTGGAAAGCTCACTGTGCTACAATGCGGCCTAGCTGGCCAGGCCAACCACAGTCTGCCATATCTTGTGCATCCGCGGCCTCTTCATCCTCTGTGACTGGGGGGACAGCAGTCACACCTGTTTTGGGACGCAGACCTGCCACCTCTTTACCCGCAACAGCCAGCGTGATTGGCAGGTCATCATTTTATTTTCAGGTGGTAACACCAGCTGGTGTTGAGCGCTGTCCGACATCGATAGCACCACCTTTGGATCAAGGCAACCTAACATGTCCGCCTGCATCTTCCTCACAGACCGGCAGTTTGCCGGGGACACCCTTATCAACCCCATCTAAGCACAATAGCCAGCCCTCGGTCCCTCAGATGTGGACAAGTAAAAGACCATTTCCTCCTAGCCATGAAAAAGCTAAGAGGTTGAATTTCACCATCTGCAAGCTCTTGGCTACAGAAATGCTGCCTTTCCGCCTGGTGGACACAGAGGATTTTCGAGACCTTATGTCCGTCGCAGTGCCCCAGTACCAGATGCCCAATCGGCACTACTTCTCAAAGAAAGGTGTGCCTGCGCTCCACCAGCATGTCGCACACAACATCACCGCTTCTTTGAGAAACTCTGTGTGTGACAGGGTGCATTTCACCACAGACACTTGGACGAGTAGGCATGGACAGGGGCATTACATGTCGCTGACTGGGCACTGGGAAACTTTGGTGACAGCAGGACAAGGGGCTGCTGTCCAAGTCTTGCCGTCCCCACGAGTTGTGCGTCAATCCTCTTTATCTCAAAGTTCCTCCACTGCTTCTGCCTCCTCAACCTCCTCTCGGTCCTCCACCTGCACCCAAACCCTGTCTGGTCATGCCACAAGCTTTCTAACTGCGCAGAAGGGATCCTGCACACCTCCTTACTATGCTGGCAGTAGGGCTCAACGTAATCAGGCGTTTTTTACTTTGAAATGTCTGGGAAATGTGAGTCACACAGCTGAGGAGTTGTGGTCAGCTCTGGAGAACCAATTTCATGAATGGTTGTTTCCACTGGACCTGAAACCAGGGAAGGCCGTGTGAGACAATGCTGCAAACCTGGGTGTGGCCCTTCGCCGGGCAATGTCACACACGTGCCTTGTATGTCTCACGTGTTGAACCTGGTTGTCCAACAATTTTTAGCCCACTATCCCGGACTAGATGGCCTTCTGCAGAGGGAACGGTCGCTGTGTGCTCACTTCCGCCGTTCGCATCCCGCAGCTCAGCGACTTACATCTCTACAGAAGTCGTTGGGCCTGCCACTTCACCGGCTAAAATGCGATGTGCCTACCCTGTGGAATTCAACTCTGCACATGTTGCAGCGACTGTGGCAGCACCGACAAGCCCTGGTGCAATACGTTCTGACGTATAGCCTGGGCCAATGAGATCCAGAGGTGGGGCAAATCACGCTGGAGGAGTGGTCTCAGATCAGGGACCTATGCACCCTTCTGCACAGTTTTGAAAAGACGACGAAGATGTTTAGTGCTGACGATGCCATTATCAGCATGACTATTCCGGTGATTTACATGCTGGAGCACATGTTAAACAGAATTCGGAGTCAGGTGGTGGCACAAGAGGAGGTGGAGGAAGTAGAGGAGGAGGAGTTGTATGCGGAAAGGCTAACATCTGCAAGGTCCAGATGGTCGTCAGCACCAAGGCGGCAGGCATGTGAGGGTGGGGGAGATGGTTTTACCAGGGTGCATGGTAGCAGCCAAACTAGTGAGGAAGGTGCAGGAGCCCAGGAAGAAGTGGAGAAGGAACTGATGGAAGACTCATCAGATGAAGGAGACCTTGATCACATTTCTGTTGTGCGAGGTTGGGGGGAGAGGACAGAGGAAGGAAGCATGATTGTTACCTCGCCACCAACACAACAGGGACTTGGTGCTCCTGGATGCGCAAGACACATGAGTGCCTTCTTGCTGCAGTACCTGCAACATGACCCTCGAATTGTGAGAATTAGAAATAATCCTGACTACTGGGTTGCCACACTGTTAGATCCCCGGTACAAAAGTAAATTTGCAGAAATTATTCCTGCCATAGAAAGGGATGCACGCATGCAGGAGTATCAGCAGAGACTGTTGCAGAATCTTACATGTGCTTTTCCACAAAGCACCAGTGGTGCACGTAGTGAATCTCACAGTTCCAACTTGCCAACCGTGGGACTGTCGAGTGTTCAGCACTCAAACCGTAACAGAAACACAGTATCTGCTGGTAACATCAATTTTGTGGAATCATTTCACCACTTTTTTAGCCCATCCTTTGCAAGGCCACAGGAGACAAGAAGTCTGACAAATAGTCAACGCCTAGAGACGATGGTACAGGAGTATCTCCAAGTAAACATTGAAGCCATGACTGTGTCACTGGACCCTTGCTCTTTTTGGGCTTCCAATCTGGATAAATGGCCGGAGCTAGCCACTTACGCCTTGGAGATCTTGTCATGCCCCGCAGCCAGCGTTCTGTCTGAACGTGTGTTCAGCGCTGCTGGTGGTGTGCTGACAGATAAGCGCACGTGGCTCTCCACTGATAATGCAGACAGACTCACGTTCATAAAGATGAACAAATCATGAATCCGAAATGACTTTTCTACCCCTGTGTCATCCTGGGGAGAGTAAAAGCTTGATGATTGGTTAAAATCACCTCACCAACCGTTTTAAGCTTTCAAATTAATAATCAGGTTTATCTGTATCTTGGCAGGAAAATAATTTGGGCTTTGTAGCAGTGTGCAGTACTGATTCTATTAGGCCATCTATACTAAGCTCCACCAGATTTAAAATTACTAATCATGTTTATCTGTATCTTGGCTGGAAAATAATTTGGGCTTTGTAGCAGTGTGCAGTACTGATTCTATTAGGCCATCTATACTAAGCTCCACCAGATTTAAAATTAATAATAATTTTTAGCTGCATCTAGCCTGGAAAATAATTTTGGGGCTCCGAGATGCTCAAGACACATAAGTGCCTTCTTGCTGCACTACCTGCAACATGACCCCCAGATTGTCAGAATTCGAAGTAATCCTGACTACTGGGTTGCCACACTCTTAGATCCCCCACACTCTTCGATCAACCTTTTCATTTTAATAAAGACCAAAAAAATAGTCATTTTTGAAATTATAAGCATTAGCAGGTTATTAGAAACTGAAATCAAACAGTTTTCAACTCAAAACTTTATTCTAGGTGTTGTTACATTTGCACATAGGACCCCTTGTTCGAAAGGAGCTTCTGAATTCTTTCGTCCATTGAATTTGTCAGGCTTTGGATGGTTTCTGCTTCAATTGTTTTGCATGAGGACAGAATACCCTCCCAGAGCTGTTGCTTAGATGTGAACTGCCTCCCGCCATCATAGACACTCCTTTTGATGATGCTCCAGAGGTTCTGAATGGGGTAGAGGTCAGGGGAGCATGGGGGTCACACCATAAGTTTGTCCCCTTTTATGCCCATATCAGCCAGAGATGCAGATGTGTTATGTGCAGCATGAGACAGTGCATTATCATGCATAAAAATGATCTTGCTGTGGAATACATGGTTCTTCTTCTTGAACCATGGCAGGAAGTGCTGTTTGAGAAACTCCACATACATTATGGAGTTCATCTTTACCCCTTCAGGGATCCTAAAGGGGCCGATAATCTCTCTCCCCATGATTCCAGCCCAAAACATTTCTCCACCGCCTCCTTGTTGGCACTGTAGCCGTGTTTGCGTGGGGTGTCCATCAACCAGCCATCCTACACTCCATCCATCTGGACCATCGAGCGTTGCACGGCACTCATCCGTGAACAAAACAGTTTTGAAATCAGTCTTCATGTAATGTTTGGCCCACTGGAGCCGTTTCTGCTTGTGTGAAGTGGATAGAGGAGGTCGACAGGATGGCGTACGCACAGCTGCAAACCTCTGAAGGACCCTGCATCTTGTTGTTCGGGGGACGTTGGAGGCACCAGCAGCTTCAAAAACTTGTCTGCTGCTATGACAAGGCTTTTTTGCCGCTGCTCTTTAAACCTGACGAAATTGCCTGTAGGAAAGAGTCCTCAACTTGACCTTATCAGCACGCACACGTGTGTACTGTGAATCAGCTACATACTTCTTGATTGCCAAGACACTTCATCCTGATCATCGCACAATGTTGATTGTAGTCATGCCTAGACATAAACACTCCACAATTTGTTGCTTCTCAGCAGCCGACACATCCTTTTTTTTTCCCATTTTGGCAGAAAATGTAGGCTGCTTAATAATGTGGGACAGCCTTCTTAAGTAGTCTTGACTTTCATTGGACACACCTCCCAAACTAATTAGCACAGGTGTCTGCAATTGCTTACAGTGATATAAAGAGCCCTGACACACATCACCATCAATGAGTTTAACTGACAAACAAACAAATTCTTCCCTTATCACTCCTAAACACTTTTTGCATAATAATTTGGAACACAGTGTACATGTGCTTTTCCACAAAACACCAGTGGTTCACATAGTGAATCTTACAGTTCTAACTTGCCAACCGTGGTCTGTATGGAGTTGTTCAATAAAGGGCACAAAATTAAGATAACATAGACGGGAGAGGTCTCTATGAATAGGAATTCCTAAGTATTTGATACCCTGTGAGGGCCAGGCAAAGGGAAAGTTGGACTGGATGGAATCCTGTATGGATTTGGGGAGGGAGACATCGAGGGCCTCAGACTTCGCTGCATTGATTTTAAAATTTGACCATGTAACAAAGTGATCTATTTCAGCCATAACAGCAGGGATGGATATATGTGATTGAGTGATATATACTAGGATATCATCAGCAAATAGAGAGCACTTGTACTCGTTGCCTCCCACCTCAATCCACCTAATATTGGGGTTATGGCGAATTGATGAGAGCAGGTGCTCCGTCACTAGGATGTATAAGAGAGGGGACAGAGGACATCCCTGCCTTGTCCCATTGGTGATTATGAAAGGTGATGAAAATGTTCTGACGCGCCCCCTGGGCCTTGGGACACCCGGAGCCGGACCCTTTTTGGTGGATGCTGGTGGTTGTAGTCTCCGTGGCGGCGACCCGGTTCCGTGGCTTAGGGCGGTCAAACCAGTGGCGGAACTATTTATGTGGCTTTGATGTTTAAATGTCCGACGACACCACCCGTGGATTGCGGTCAGAGTGAACCGCCGCTGCACGGCAGACCGCTGAGGCTGGTGTTGTGGGTGCAGCAGAGCGTAGCATAACTCCCCACGGGAGGAGTATAGCCTCAGGGCAGTGTATGCGGAGGATGGGGGTGATGGTGCAGGGCAGCAGCAGTAACGACACGGAGTCAGTGATGCAGTCCCAGGCCTTTACTCACAGTTCTTATTATCCAGACCACTTCTGCAGGTAACGGCTGCCCACGTCGTACTGTGCTCACCAGGTGAGGGGCTCAGACAACTCCCAGAAAACTTTGGAGCGCTTCACAGGACCCCCTTTGTGTGTCCTTTGTCTGGCCTTTCTTACCAACCCTTCTGTCCGGCTGCCTCGGGCCTCCTCTTGGTAAACTTGCCGCCAGTTTCCCTGACCCTATGTGGTGCCTTCCTAGCGGGTGTAGCGAGGGGCTGCGCCACATAAAATGTCACAGCCTCCGGTTTCTAGCTGAGGGTCGTTTCCCGCCTCCACTAGTTTCGGGGACCGATCTCCCCCTTTTGCCTGAACCCTCCACGCAGGTGGATTCGGGCGTGCGGTGGCGACTCGCCCGTCCGCACCCCTGGGATCCCTTCGTTCCTCTTTCCTGGAGCCTTCTCCGCTCCTCTTCCTTCCTTCTCCCTCTTCCAGGCCTGGGCCTCTGCTACTAGGCCCGCCTCCGGAGCAGAGCTCATGCAGAGCCCCTGCTCCCTGTCACTTCTGCTCAGACTTCTCTGCACTGAACTAAGATGGTGCCCACCATTTATACTCCCTTCTCAATGCACCCAGGAACTGCTTCCTCCCTGCTTCTGCACTACAGGGTTCCCCTTCCTCAGTGTTCCCTCCCCCCACTCCAGCCAGGGACAGGGACTGTCGTGCCCATCTCAGGGGCATATTGGTCGCCCTGCCCCACGGCAATGTGGTGTAATGCATGCAGGTGTCGGGTCCTGATCCACACTCCATCCTTACCTGAGAGTGATATATCACACCTCTGGGTGAGGTGCAATACCTCTGTAGCAACCGAGCCCTCAGGGTGCTACAGTTCCATTTATCTTCAGCCTAGGTGACGTATTGCGATACAGGGCCGTGATTTTGGCTATAAAAGGGTCCCCTAGACCCCTACCCCAAGATTTTTAAGAGAATAATATATGGCGTGCCAGGAGACTCTATGGAATGCTTTCTCAGCATCCAACGAGAGTATCTAATTACAAACTTTTAACTGCATCTAGCCCAGGAAATACTTTGTGCCTAGTAGCAGTGTCTGCTAGTCAGCAGATTATCCCGGCTGTTAAGCAAGCTACACCACCTGTAGTTTGGACACTTAATTTTTTCAAAGGAAATGCTTCGGGACCACGGGATACTCAGTGAAGAGCATCAGGAGGCACCCCAAGGCATAGGGGCTGGGACTGGCGGTAGGATGCCTTGCGGTGGACAGCCGAGCTCGATCCTTATAAAAGCTTTTTAACTGCAGCTTTACTGGACGCTACTGGAGCTGGAATTATGTGGCTGCTGGCATGAGACTTGCCCTCCAATAGATCCTTGTAAAAGGATTTAAAGAGTATTCATTCAAATTAGAGAGACAATTTAAATTAAAAAGCTTAGAGCTGCCTCCACCACAGGGGGGCTCGCTTGACCCACCAGCGGACAGGCACCAGTATTGGGAGAGAGGGGCTGGCCATCAGGGTCCACCGCGGCTCTGGCACAAACCCGGCGACACGGAGGTGGCACGGGCAGGAACGGACTGGCTGTGTCGGCTTCTCACTTTTTGGATTTTTGAAGGGCATGACATGCCTATATATGTGTCTCCCCCTCCTTTTACTCCTCCACCTCTTTTCTTTTCGCATGACTATATGTACTTGTCACTTTTCCATGTGTTAGTTATGTTTTCTGAGCAGTTTGTCAGCTTTTGGACACCTTTGAAGGTGTTTTCTATGTGTTTCTATGTGTTTTTGTTTGCCTGCCATTGGTTTTAACGGTGTTCGAAGGTGTTCGACGAACAATTCGACGAACACACGGGTGTTCGACGAACCGAACCGAACTCGAACACTACAGGGGTGGCTCAACACTAATCTGGACACAGACACTTGAAGGCAGCTGTGCAAAAACATTCTATGAACATCTAATAGTTTAAAGAGCACTCAACTAATGCAATTAATCAGTCATTTTGAGCCATAACATTTATTAAATTAATTCCACTCCTTACATAAAATTTAGTATATAACTCAAAATTACTTGTACATGATGCGGATTTGGTGCATTTTTGTGCGTTTTTTTCCATGCGGAAATGCAGCAGAAAAGCATTGCACATCTTATCCCATGACTTCCTATGACATTTTGCAAGTTCTGTGCACATGGCAAGGATTTTTTGTGCTGAAAAAAATGCAGCATGACCATTTGTTGTGTGTTTCCGCATGTGGATTAGCCTATACAATGCATTAGAAAAAGGCATGGCAAATCCGCAAGTAAAAATGCTTAAAAAACCCTTCAAAAACGCGTGTAAATTCCGCATGCGTTTTTTCGGCCAAGGACATGCTCTGGAAAATGTCTGCTTCATTTCTGCATCGTGGGCACATAGCTTTTAGGTTGCATTGAGTCTCCATTACTAACTGGGTCACATGCACCTGCACACGTTGCACATACGGTATGTCTGCCCATGGACAGTTCATACCGTACATATTGTGGTATCCTTAAGATCATTAACATTGAATTTGATCTTTGTACATCAACACATAGAGACAGGCCCTAGTAAAAAGTGACCGATTGCATAAACTTATTGTGCCAGACCAATACTTTACAAAAAATTCCACTCGAAAATACTTTTTACTCGAAAATATGTAAAAAGTGTAGCATGAGAACATATATCTAGTATAGTCTGAAGTTCAACTACCACATTTCACCATCTGGTTCTTTCTTTTTAATATAGTCTTTTTGAGACAGTTCTTTATATTCTGATAATTAATGAGGTTGTCCACTACCCTTACTCAGTTACTGGTTGTGCCATAAATGCTTAAGGATAAAGCCCCTAAAGATCCCCATATACCTTTTCTACCAAGTTTCATCTTTTATGCCTTTCTTCCCTGTTTTCTGTGCTCTGGCATCAGCTCTGCTGTCATAGCAATCACTTCTTGTTCAGATTCCTCTGCTCCCTTCAGACAACATTTCATATTATTAGTGTTGAGCTAGCACTAAAATGCTCGGTTGCTCGAAGCTCAGGCCGAGCTCACCGTGAGACTCGGGTACTCGACAAGAGCAACGAGCCCAATGTTAGTCTATGGGAGACTGGAGCATTTTTGCGGCGGCACCCCCGGCAGTCTGTAGAAAGTCTAAAAAGTGCCCAAAACGATAGTGACAGTGCTCAAAAGACATGGGGACAGCATGGGCATCGCCCCAGGAAGCATTTCTGACCCCCAGGTCACTGCTGTCAACAACGTGGTCAGAGGTATTAAGCCACTTTTATGGGCTCACAATAAAACGTTCAAAAAAAGAAACTGAAACGGTTTTCCTGTGAAATATGTTAAGGAACTTCCTTTCCAGGGTAAATACTTGTGTATAAGGTAAAATAAATAACCAAAAACAAAATTACTCCTCCACACCTTGGGCTATGTTCACAAGTAGCATTTTGTATGCGTTTTTGCACTTCTGTATTGCTTTCAACTGTGACAAATGCATTCAACGGGAAATGTCATTTTAACATTTTACAATCTTATCTGGCCATGTGCTGTGTGACACATGCATACAGTGCTGAAAAGACATGGGAACAGCATGGGGAAGACCCCTGGAAGCATCTCTGACACCCTGGTCACTGCCTAAAAGTGTGCCCATCAGAAGTGATCCTTGCCGCATCAGAAGATGCAGACTTCAAAAAACCCCGTGCAAGTCCTTGTCTCAGGGCAGTGTTCAATTGTACCTCCCCCATTCCTTGCAATGCAAGCGCAAGTATGCAGCCTGCCACCCACCCACCCCAAGGCTGCAATACCATACTGCTAGCTTGCACTTGAAATGGGGCCTTTTAGTTTGAAGGAGGCCGAAGCTGGCCACTACCTCATGGCTGCTACGGCAGCGAGGTATCCATACTCAGTCCCCAGCCGCCCAGCGGCCAGGAGTCCACGCTTAGTCCCCAGCTGCCAGGGGGTGGCTGGGTGTCCATACTCGGTCCCCAGCCGCCCCGTGGCCTGGTGTCCACACACGGTCCCCAGCCGCGGGGGGGCAGCCGGTCGTCCATAAACGGTCCCCAGCCACCCCTATTTCTCCTGTCAACTTCCCCCCACACACTTTTCTTAGCCCGGCCTGCTATAGGGCAGCATTGGACGAGCCCACCAAAGAACCAGACTCCTCCGGTGGGCCCTGGCTTCTCCATCAGGGGAGTTGAGAGTGCAAAGGTGAGGAGCATGATGATGATGATAGAAGTTAGCATCTGCTTTGCTTTCTTGGAATGCAAGCGTAAGTGTGCAACCTGCCACCCACCCACCTACCCCCAGGCTGCAATACCATACTGCTAGCTTGCACTTGAAATGGAGCCTTTTAGTTTGGACGAGGCCGAAGCAGGCCACTACCTTATGGCTGCTTTGGCAGCAAGGTATCCATACTCACTCCCCAGCTGCCCAGCGGCTGGGTGTCCACGCTCGGTCCCCAGCCCCCAGGGGGCGGCCAGGTGTCCATACTCGGTCCCCAGCCGCCCTGCGGCCGGGTGTCCACACACGGTCCCCAGCCGCCTGGGGGCGGCCGGGTGTCCATAAACGGTCCCCAGCTGCCCCTATTTCTCCTTGGAAGTTCCCCCCACACTTTTCTTAGCCCGACTTGCTTTAGGGCAGCATTGGACGAGCCCACCAGAGAACCAGACTCCTCCGGTGGGCCCTGGCTTCTCCATCAGGTGAGTTGAGAGTGCCAAGGTGAGGAGCATGATGATGATGAAAGAAGTTAGCATCTGCTTTGTTTTCTTGGAATGCAAGCGTAAGTGATCAAACTGCCACCCACCCACCCCCAGGCTGCAATACCATACTGCTAGCTAGCACTTTAAATGGGGCCTTTTAGTTTGGAGGAGGCTGAAGCTGGCCACTACCTCATGGCTGCTTTGGCAGCGAGGTATCCATACTCAGTCCCAAGCCGCCCGGCGGCCGGGTGTCCACGCTTAGTCCCCAGCCACCAGGGGGTGGCCGGGTGTCCATAAACGGTCCCCAGCCGCCCCTATATCTCCTTGGAAGTTCCCCCACACTTTTCTTAGCCCGGCCTTCTTTAGGGCAGCATTGGACGAGCCCACCAGAGAACCAGACTCCTCCGGAGGGCCCTGGCTTCTCCATCAGGGGAGTTGAGAGTGCCAAGGTGAGGAGCATGATGATGATGATAGAAGTTAGCGTCTGCTTTGTTTTCTTGGAATGCAAGCGCATGTATGTAGTAGCGGCTAGGCCTGAGGTAATCAGCGTTTTGGCGCATATCGAACTTCCTCCGAGGTTTTCTGGATGTTTTCCGGCTACTATCCCAGTTCTATGACTCCCATTAAAACAAAGCTTCAGGTGATGAATGATGGATGAGGTGATGGCAAAGGAGAAAGAGCAGGAGGAACAGGGACCATTCACATCAATATCAGGCCAGTCAACCACACGTCTTGTAGGATATCTTTCTGTACCAAAAGGAGCGCTTCGGCCACACAGTTATAGGGCATGCAGTGAGTGCAATGCCTACCAAAAATTTCGAGGCACTCCAATGCCCCTTGGAAGTGACATGGAGGTCAGAAGACCTTAACTAAACCGTTTTTTACATTTATAGCAACTCGGTCTCCTATGCACTGTTGGCCTAAGCAGTGAATGGAAAGCTTTCCAAAAATTATGAGGAACTGCAATGTCCTTTGAAACAGACGTGGATACAGCATACTAAAAACCTTCTACCCATTATTGGTGAGTGGGTCTCCCTTAGTGTTCGCCTATGCATTGAAAAGCAAAAGCTGACTAAAATTAGGAGGAAATGCAATGCCCGTTGGAAGAATGGTGGAGGTCTTAGTGGAATAAAAAGACAATATCAATGCCCCTTGAAAAATTGGTGGAGGTTGCAGTAGCTTAACAAGACGGTTTTAATGCCCCTTGGAAGGGACGTGGAGGTCGCAATAGCTTAACAAGATGGTTTTAATGCCCCTTGGAAGAGACTTGGAGGTCGCAGTGGAATAAAAAGACAATATCAATGCCCCTGGGAAAAGTGGTGGAGGTCTCAGTAGCTTAACAAGACGGTTTTAATGCACCTAGGAAGAATGGTCGAGTTCGCAGTGGAATAAAATGACAATATCAATGCCCCTTGAAAAAGTGGTGGAGGTCGCAGTAGCTTAAGATGGTTTTAATGCCCCTTGGAAGAGACGTGGAGGTTGCAGTTGCTTAACAAGACGGTTTTAATGCCCCTTGGAAGAGACGTGGAGGTCGCAGTGGCTTAACAAGACGGTTTTAATGCCCCTTGGAAGTGACAGGTAGTTCGCTATGGAATAAAAAGACAATATCAATGGCCCTGGGAAAAGTGGTGGATGTCGCAGTAGCTTAACAAGACGGTTTTAATGCCCCTTGGAAGAATGGTGGAGGTCGCAGTGGAATAAAAAGACAATATCAATGCCCCTTGAAAAAGTGGTGGAGGTTGCAGTGGCTTAACAAGACGGTTTTAATGCCCCTTGGAAGAGACGTGGAGGTCGCAGTAGCTTAATAAGACGGCTTTAATGCCCCTTGGAAGAGACGTGGAGGTCACAGTAGCTTAACAAGACTCTTTTAATGCCCCAGGGAAAAGTGGTGAAGGTCGCAGTAGCTTAACAAGATAGTTTTAATATCCCTTGGAAGAGACGTGGAGGTCGCAGTGAAATAAAAAGATGGTTTTAATGCCCCTTGGAAGAGATGTGGAGGTCGCAGTGGAATAAAAAGACAATATCACTGCCCCTGGGAAAAGTGGTGGAGGTCGCAGTAGCTTAAAAAAGACGGTTTTAATGCCCTTGGAAAAAGTGGTGGAGGTGGCAGTAGCTTAACAAGACGGTTTTAATGCCCCTTGGAAGAGACATGGAGGTCGCAGTGGATTAAAAAGACCATATCAATGCCCCTTGAAAAAGTGGTGGAGGTCGAAGTAGCTTAACAAGACGGATTTAATGCCCCTTGGAAGAGATGTGGAGGTCACAGTAGCTTAACAAGACGGTTTTAATGCCCATTGGAAGAGACGTGGAGGTTGCAGTAGTTTAACAAGACGGTTTTAATGCCCCTGGGATAAGTGGTGAAGGTCGAAGTAGCTTAACAAGACGGTTTTAATGCCCCTTGGAAGAATGGTGGAGGTCGCAGTGGAATAAAAAGACAATATCAATGCCCCTTGAAAAAGTGGTGGAGATCGCAGTAGCCTAACAAGACAGTTTTAATGCCCCTTGGAAGAGACGTGGAGGTCACAGTAGCTTAACAAGACGGTTTTAATGCCCCTTGGAAGAAACGTGGAGGTCGCAGTGGCTTAACAAGACTTTTTTAATGCCCCTTGGAAGAGACGTGGTGGTCGCAGTGGAATAAAAAGACAATATCAATGCCCCTGGGAAAAGTGGTGGAGGTCGCTCTAGCTTAGCAAGACGGTTTTAATTCCGCAGGGAAAAGTGGTGGAGGTCGCAGTAGCTTAACAAGATGGTTTTAATGCCCCTTGGAAGAATGGTGGAGGTCGCAGTGGAAAAAAAAGACAATATCAATGCCCCTTGAAAAAGTGGTGGAGGTCGCAGTAGCTGAACAAGACGCTTTTAATGCCCCTGGGAAGAGATGTGGAGGTCGCAGTATCTTAACAAGACGGTTTTAATGCCCCTTGGAAGAGACGTGGATGACGCAGTGTGTAACGGATCCGGGTGGTGGAACCTCTGTGCCGCGGTGCAAGGAGGGACACTTGTCGTACAGCGGCTAACGACTCCGTGACCCGGGAGGGACCGAGCAGAGGGACCAGGTGCTACTCTGGAGACGACCTTGTAAGAGAGCAGGTGGCTCCCAGTCAGCAAACTTGGACTGACCAGTATAGCGGATGGACACAACAGGCCGGCAGAAGTCTCTGGATAGTTGACGGGTGGTCACGGCACGTGACGGCAGCGCAGGTTGAAGTCTCTAGGTAACAGACAGGTGGTCATAGCAAGTGACAGCAGGAGCCTCCAGGTAGGCTATCAGGTAACAGGCAGGTAACAGGCGAGTGATCCCAGGTGAGCGGGCTAGCAGGCACGACAGGTAGCAGGCAGGTAACGGGCAGGAACTGGCAGGTAACAGGCGAGTGCTCCCAGGTGAGCGGACTAGCAGGCACGGCAGGTAGCTGGCAGGTAACGGGCAGGAACAGGCAGGTAACAGGCGAGTGCTCCCAGGTGAGCGGGCTAGCAGGCATGGCAGGTAGCTGGCAGGCAACTGGCAGGTGCTTCCTGGTAAGCAGGCCGACTTGCCCATAGACAGACTGGCGGTCAGAACGGAAGGCAGAAGGCAGACTGTCGGGCTGGAGAATAGTCAGACTGGCGGACTGGAACAGTAGTCAGGCTGGCAACTGGACCTGAGGGCTGAAGCAGAGGTAAGTATACTGTGCATCAACTTTTGCTCGGGCACCTCCATTTTGGAGGAAGTGCCTTATACATGGGAGGACCCTCGGCTATTGGCCGGGGACTCCTTAGGACGGCGGCAGCAGAAAGAGGAGTGCAGGAGGACGCTGCACGGGGAGCGGGGAGGTGAGAAGGACGGCGTCTCTGCCTGGTAGGGGGCAGAGACGCAGATGCTACAGTATCCCATCCTTCACGCCCCCTCTTTTTTAGGCCAGAAATAAATTTTTCAAGGAGAAGCGAGGCATGGATGTTCTCCCTGGGTTCCCAAGTTCTCTCTTCTGGGCCAAACCCCTTCCAATCCACCAGAAAAAAGGTTTTTCCTCTTAACCTCTTGGTGGCTAGAATATTCTCTACCTCAAACACATCCTCAGCAGAAACCGGGGCAGGGGAAGTACCTGGATTGTTGGAAAAAAAATTAAAGACAACTGGTTAGAGGAGAGATACGTGGAAGGAGTTGGGAATCCGTAAGGTGGCCGGGAGTTTTAACTTGTAGGCCACTGGATTGATTTGCTTAAGGACTTCAAATGGACCGATGAACCGAGGACTCAACTTATAGGAGGGTATTTTGAGCCGAACATGTTTGGAGGAGAGCCAAACCTTGTCTCCCGGATGGAATTGAGGCGGATCCAGACGTCTCTTGTCAGCATGTCTCTTCATCCGCTCGGGGGACTGAAGAAGTGCGGACCTAGTACTCTCCCAAATGGTGGAAAATTCGCTGACCAGAGACTCCGCGGCAGGGTTGTCCACAGAAACGGAGATGGGAAACGGAATCCGGGGATTTTGACCATAGACTATAAAGAACGGAGACTTGGAAGATTATTCGCTCTCATGGTTGTTGTAGGAGAATTCGGCCCATGGCAGGAGATCAACCCAATCAGTATGGTGAGCGTTAACAAAGTGCCGGAGGTAGCTGGTAAGGATCTGGTTGATCGGCTCCACTTGACCACTGGATTGAGAATGATAAGCGTAGGAGAAATCCAGGGTGACATCCAGCAGCTTACACGTAGCTTGCCAGAAACGAGAGGTGAACTGAACCCCTCGATCCGACACGATGTGGAGGGGTAGGCCATGGAGACTGAAGATGTGGAGGAAGAAGTCCTTAGCTGGCACTGATGCAGATGGGAGACCAGGCAGGGTGATGAAGTGAGCCATTTTAGAAAAGAGATCTGTGATTAAGTCCATAGCAATGTGTTGCCACGGAGCATCAGGTACGGGAAGAGGCAGGAGATGACCGACTGGTAGATGTCTGGGAACTTTGTTGCGGGCACAGGACGAACAGGTTGAGATGAAGAGCTTCTCAGGATCCATTCGTAGGCCTGTCTGGAGATAACATAGCCCAGGAATGGAAGAGAGGTCTGCTCGAAGAGGCACTTCTCGTATTTTGCATAGAGGTGGATCTGCCTGAACCTAAGCAGGACCTGACGAACATCCCTCCCGTGTGTGGGAAGATCCGGAGAGAAGACCAAGATATCGTCCAGGTATACCACCACGCAGGAGTAAAGAAGATCACGGAAGATGTCGTTGACCAATTCTTGGAAGACAGCGGGAGCATTGCAGAGACCGAAGGGCATCACACGGTACTCATAGTGACCGTCCGGGATATTGAATGCCGTCTTCCACTCATCTCCTTGACGGATTCAGACCAGGTTATACGCTCCATGTAGATCCAGCTTGGAAAAAATCCTGGCACCCTTAAGGCGATCAAACAACTCGGAGATGAGCGGCAGGGGATATTTGTTTTTTACTGTGATCTGATTGAGTCCTCTATAATCAATACAGGGGCGTAGCGAACCATCCTTCTTTTTGACAAAGAAGAATCCGGCACCAGCCGGGGAGGTAAATTTCCGGATGAATCCCTTAGCCAGATTCTCCTCAATGTACTCAGACATGGCCCGGGTTTCGGCCATCGACAACGGGTAAATACGCCCACGGGGTGGAGTGGCGCCAGGTCGATCGGGCAATCATATGGCCAATGAGGTGACAGTGTCTCTGCTTCCTTTTTATCGAAGACATCCGCGTAGGGCCAGTAAGGAGGCGGTAGACCGTGTAAATTAGCTGGGGTAGGTGGAGGACAAGTCGGGCGAACCGGAATCAGGCAGGTCCTATGGCAGTCCTGCCCCCACCGTAGTACTTCTCCATATTGCCAGTTCAGCACGAGTTCATGTGTCTGGAGCTAGGGTAGACCTAGCAATAGGGAGTGAGAGAGTCCGGACAGCACATGGAAGGAGATTTTCTCCGAGTGCAGCATTCCCACCTGCAGGGTTAGGGGCTCAGTGATGAGCAGGATGGTCACCGGAAGGAGTCTTCCATCCACGGAGGCGACGGACAATGGTTCAGCCAAAGGTTTGGTGGGAATTCGGTATCTCTCTACCACGGACTGGGAAATGAGGTTTCCAGCAGCTCCGGAATCCAGATGAGCAATTTCAAAGAGACGGTTCTCTCCCCAGGAGATAGAGACAGACAAAGTCAGGGATGGAGAGGGCTCACTTTTGCTAGGACGACCTCCCCGAGCGATCCTAGACACTGAAGTTTCCCGGCCTCTCCGGGCAGGAACTGATCAGGTGTTCTTTACTGCCACAATAGAAACAGCTCCCCTCGGCTTGACGTGACTCTTGGCGAGATTTGACCATCTTGCTCTGGTCGATCTGCATGGGTTCGGGCGAGTGCGCCTGGGGAGTGACTGGTATAGAGGTGGGTCTCTGGAAAGTAGGAGCGAGGCGGAGGAATTTTCTCTCCCGGGTGGTCTCTTTGGTGCGTTCTTGGAACCAGATGTCAATCCGGGTAGGGAGTGAGATCAGGTCATCCAGGGTGGTAGGAATATCCCGACCGGCTAACTCATCCTTAATCTGGCCGGAAAGGCCCTCTCAGAAGATGGACACCAGAGCCTCGTTATCCCAGGCAAGCTCAGAAGCGAGGGTACGGAACCGTATGGCATATTGGCCCACGGTGAGACTCTCTTGGCGGAGACGTAGCAGAGAGGAGGCTGAAGAGGATTTTCGTCCTGGTTCATCGAAGACTTTCCGGAAAGCAGTGAGGAAAGATGATATGTCGGACACCAGGGGATCCCCTCTCTCCCACAGGGGATTTAGTCATGCCAGTGCCTCCCCAGTGAGATGGGACATGATGAATGCCACCTTGGCCCGGTCGGAGATGAACTGATGAGCCAAGAGTTCAAAGTGCAGGGTGCACTGGTTTATGAAACCCCGAGCTAAGGCAAGGTTGCCAGCAAAACGTGGAGGTGCCGAGAGCCGGGGTCCATAGCCGGACGCCATAATAGGACTAGGTGGTGGTGCCGCGGAAGTAGGCGCTGCCTGACCAGAGAAGGACACAGACGGATCGGATAATGCACCTAGGCGAGAGTTAACAGACCGCAGGTAAGACAGGACTGACTCCTGTTGAGCTCTCTGACGTAAGACCTCCTGGTGCTGGTCGGAGATTGCGGGGGTCTGGGGGCCACCGGGTTCCATGGCCCGAGCAAACTGTTTCGGATCCGGGTGGTGAAACCTCTGTGCCGCGGTGCAAGGAGGGACCCAGAGGGGCGTGACGAAGTATCAACTCAGACCGACCCTGGTCGTACTGCGGCTAACGACTCAGTGACCAGGGAGGGACCGAGCAGAGGGGCCTGGTGCTACTCTGGGGACGACCTTGTAAGAGAGCAGGTGGCTCCCACGGGTCAGCAGACAGGGACTGACCAGTATAGCGGATGGACACAACAGGCCGGCAGAAGTCTCTGGATAGTTGACGGGTGGTCACGGCACGTGACGGCAGCGCTGGTTGAAGTCTCTAGGTAACAGACAGGTGGTCACGGCAATTGACAGCAGGAGCCTCCAGGTAGGCTATCAGGTAACAGGCAGGTAACAGGCGAGTGCTCCCAGGTGAGCGGGCTAGCAGGCACGGCAGGTAGCAGGCAGGTAACGAGCAGGAACAGGCAGGTAACAGGCGAGTGCTCCCAGGTGAGTGGGCTAGCAGGCACTGCAGGTAGCTGGCAGGCAACTGGCAGGTGCTTCCTGGTAAGCAGGCGGACAAGCCCATAGACAGACTGGCGGTCAGAACGGAAGGCATACTGTCGGGCTGGAGAGTAGTCAGACTGGCGGACTGGAACAGTAGTCAGGCTCGCAACTGGACCTGAGGGCTGAAGCAGAGGTAAGTATACTGTGCATCAACTTTTGCTCGGGCACCTCCATTTTGGAGGAGGTGCCTTATATATGGAGGACCCTCGGCTATTGGCCGGGGCAACTTTAAGAGAGAGGCAGCAGGAAGAGGAGCGCAGGAGGATGCCACGCGGGGAGCGGGGAGGTGAGAAGGACGGCGTCTCTGCCAGGAAGGGGGCAGAGACGCCGATGCTACACAGTGGAATAAAAAGACAATATCAATGCCCCTGGGAAAAGTGGTGGAGTTCGCAGTAGCTTAAGAATATAGTTTTAATGCCCCTGGGAAAAATGGTGGAGGTCGCAGTAGCTTAACAAGACGGTTTTAATGCCCCTTGGAAGAATGGTGGAGGTCACAGTGGAATAAAAAGACAATATCAATGCCCCTTGAAAAGATGGTGGAGGTCGCAGTAGCTTAACAAGACGGTTTTAATGCCCCTTGGAAGAGACGTGGAGGACGCAGTAGTTTAACAAGACGGTTTTAATGCCCCTTTAAAGAGACGTGGAGGTAGCAGTGGCTTAGCAAGACGGTTTTAATGCCCCTTGGAAGAGACGTGGAGGTCGCAGTAGCTTAACAAGATGGTTTTAATGACCCTTGGTGGAATGGTGGAGGTCGCAGTGGAATAAAAAGACAATATCAATGCCCCTTGGAATAGTGGTGGAGGTCGCAGAAGCTTAATAAGACGGTTTTAATGCCCGTCGGAAGAATTGTTTCGGTCGCAGTAGCTTAACAAGACGATTTTAATGCCCCTTGGAAGAGACGTGGAGGTCGCAGTGGAATAAAAAGACAATATCAATGACCCTGGGAAAAGCGGTGGAGGTCGCAGTAGCTTAACAAGACGGTTTTAATGGCCCTGGGAAGAGTGGTGGAGGTCGTAGTAGCTTAAAAAAGATGGTTTTAATGCCCCTTGGATGAGACGTGGAGGTCGCAGTGGAATAAAAAGACAGTTTTAATGCCCCTTGGAGGAAAAGTGGAGGTCGCAGTGGAATAAAAAGACAATATCAATGCACTTGGGGAAAGAGCTTGAGGTCGCAGTAGCTTAACAAGACGGTTTTAATGCTCCTTGGAAGAGACGTGGAGGTCGCAGTGGAATAAAAAGACAATATCAATGCCCCTGGGAAAAGTCGTGGAGGTCGCAGTAGCTTAACAAGTCGGTTTTAATGCCCTTTGGAAGAATGGTGGAGGTCGCAGTAGCTTAAAAAGATGGTTTTAATGACCCTTGGAAGAGATGTGGAGGTCGCAGTGGAAAAAAAAGACAATATTAATGCCCCTGGGAAAAGTGGTGGAGGTCGAAGTAGCTTAACAAGATGTTTTTAATGCCCCTGGGAAAAGTTGTGGAGATAGCAGTAGCTTAACAAGACAGTTTTCATGCCTTACAAGAGCCATGCAGCACAGCATATTAAAAACATTATTCCCATTATTGGGGAATGGGTCTCCCATAGTCTTTGCCTATGCCTTTCAAGCAAAAGCTGCCAAAAATTAGGACGGAGGAACTTGCAATGCTGGCAACATGGACCACGGTCACCCTGGTGGTATAGTGGTGGTGGAGGATGAGGATAAGGAGAAGAGCAAAATACAGCCGAAATGACCACGCGTATACCCATGTGTGGGAATACAACTCCCGAAATAACACAGTGGATTTGACTTTATGTTACTCTGCTGTCATTTGGGGGTAATGAGAAGTCTGGCCCAATCCGGCCCTTGTTCATTTTGATAAGGGTCAGCTTGTCAGCATTGTCAGTTGACAGGCGAGTGCGCTTGTCAGTTATAATTCCCCCAGCGGCACTAAAAACACGCTCCGATAACACGCTAGTGGAAGGGCAGGCGAGGACCTCCAAGGCGTACAGAGCGAGAACATTCCAAGCGTTCAGTTTGGATACCCAATAATTAAAAGGCACAGAGGAATCACGGAGGATGCTGGTACAGTCGGAAAGGTACTCCCTCACCATCTTTTGAAACTTTCCACTCCTTGTGAGAGTACCCCGCGCCTCAGGGCCTGTAAGCTGGGCGGGCCTCAGAAAACTGTCCCAGAATGTTGACAGTGTTCCCCTGGCTCTGTTGGATTGGAGTTGCGTCTCTCTTGCCGGTATGCCTTGGTTGGTCAACGAACTGTGACCTCTGCCGCTAGCGTGTTCAGATGGGAATTTTTTTAACAGTTCTGCAGCCAGGGCTTTCTGGTACTGCCCCATTTTTGTAGACCTCTCCACCTCAGGAATAAGAGAGTGAAAGTTCTCCTTGTAGCAGGGGTCTAAAAGTGTCACCAACCAGTAATGACTGTCACCCAACATTTTGACAACGCGAGGGTCACGGTTAAGGCAGCATAACATAAAGTCAGCCATGCGTGCCTGACTGGTAACGGGCAAGACTTCCGTGTCCTCATCAAGATGACGACTGACCATGCTCTCCTCCTCCTCCTCCCCCCTGTCCTCAGGCCACCCATGCTGAACCGACTGTATGAAATTTGTACAGGTACTACCGTCTACAGCGCATGATACCAACTCCTGTTCTTCCTCCTCGTCCTCTCCCTCATTGTCCCCCAATGCACGTTTGGATGAGATGAGGCTGGGCTGTGTGTAATCGCCCATTATGGGTTCTTGATCCATCTCATCATACTCTGGCTGCAATGCCTCCTCTTTAACTCTCTGCAGAGAGCGTTGCAAAAGACAGACAAGTGGGATTCTGACGCTAATGATGGCGTCATCGCCACTCACCATCTTGGTGGACTCCTCAAAATCCTCCTCAAAGATGGTTATCAGCAGAGTCTTCAAAAAAATTCCAGACTCTGGAAGACCTACCGGTTGTACTGGCAACGTCCCTCGTGTTGGTGTTAAGGGGAACTGTTGCCCGCCTTCTGTGTGCGGCCACCACACTGCTTCTTCCTGCCTGTTGGGGTACTCTGCCTCCCTCCCCATGTATGCTGCTGGCCTCGCTCTGCATGTCCTCCTGCCACGTTGGGTCAGTTACTAGATCATCCACCTCCTCCTCCTCTTCCACTTGCACACCACGATCCTCCTCCTCACTTCGTGGCAATTGTGTCTCGTCATCGTCCACCTCTTGTGACAAATTGCCAGCGTCGACTTCCTGTGGCCGTGGCTGTTCAAATATTTGGGCATCGCTACATGGGATCTCCTCTTCCACCACTTCAAGCGGAGCAGGCAAGGGGCCCAAATATGGAAATGGACCAGTGAACAGCTCTTCAAGTGTCCAAGTGTGGGATAAGTTGCTGTCTGACGACACTCGGCACGGTGGGAGGAAGGAGCATCAGGGTGAGGAGGCGTATGCGGTCGAGACTCACGGCTACTAAAACTTGACCATGTGGAAGACAGACTGGAGGTGGTGGTGCCAAGGTAACTGGAAATATTATCTGCTATCCAATTAATAACTTGTTCACACTGATCAGTTCGCAATACTGGTGTTGTAGTGTGCTTCCCTAGTAATTCAGTCAAGAAGTGGGAGCGAGAAGATGTGGCTGTTGGTTGTGGCACATTTTCATCTTGGCCACGGCCCCGTCTGCTACACGCACCATCACCAGAATGTCCAGTTCCACGTCCCTTGCCACGCGCCTTGCCCATTGTAAATGAAGTAAAATAGCTTACACTCACACTATCAAAGATTAGAACCGTGGAAGAGGAAAACCACAGTTCTATTTCTCTGGCCTACACCAGACTCTTTTAAACAGATATATTGGTGTCTGACCAGTCAGGGAGACACTATTACAGTTTTTTTACGGCAAAAAATGCCAAAAACAGGATAATACAGAGATTTGACCCGTGGAACTGCCAAACCACAGTTCTATTTCTCTGGCCTACACCAGACTCTTTTAAACATATATATTAGTGTCTGACCAGTCAGGGAGACACTGTTACTGTTTATTTTTACGACAAAAAATGCCAAAAGCAGGATAATATAGAGATTTGACCCGTGGAACTGCAAAACTACAGTTATAGTTATGTGGCCTACACCAGACTCTTTTAAACAGATATATTGGTGTCTGACCAGTCAGGGAGACACTATTACTGTTTTTTTTACGGCAAAAAATGCCAAAAGCATGATATTACAGAGATTTGACCAGTGGAACTGCAAAACCACAGTTATAGTTATGTGGCCTACACTAGACTCTTTTAAACAGATATATTGGTGTCTGACCAGTCAGGGAGACACTATTACGTTTTTTTTTTACGGCAAAAAATGCAAAAAGTAGGATAATACAGAGATTTGACCCGTGGAACTGCAAAACCACAGTCATAGTTATGTGGCGTACACCAGAATCTTTTAAACAGATATATTGGTGTCTGACTAGTCAGGGAGACAATATTACAGATTTTTTTTACGGCAAAAAATGACAAAAGCAGGATAATACAGAGATTTGACCAGTGGAACTGCAAAACCACAGTTATAGTAATGTGGCCTACACCAAACTCTTTTAAACAGATATATTGGTGTCTGAACAGTCACAGACACACTCAATTTTTCTTTTGTCCGGCCAGCCAATCACTGTAATGCCCACAAACAACATGGCTGCGGCATTCCAGTGACTGGCTGGCAATCCCTGCATGTTCATTGGCTCTGTAAAGAGCGCCAAACGTGCAGGGTGGAGACCCGAGCTCCCGCCCGAGTAACCCGGAAATGCTCGGTGCTCGCCGAACATTCCGAGTAGTGAGATGCTCGGGCGAGTAACTAGCAGTGTCGAGCATGCTCACTCAACACTACCTATTATTCCTTATGTTAAGCTGCAAGCCAGCAGTGAGCACACTATCTGTGACTCTGCCTAATCTCCTCCCACTTTCCCACCAGTGTCACACACAGCCAGAGCCCAAGACTGTGTTGCAGGGAAAAGAAGTAATGTGTTAGGAGAGCGGTTGCAGACAACTTTATTATAATGGAACGCAACCGACCCCGGGGTCCGCGATGCAGCCTGGTGGACTGCTGCCGAACATTTTCCGGGTGAAAAGGAAAGCAACCAACTTAAATGATAAACCCTTCTGTGTTACTGCACACAGGAACGGGTATAGCGGTTCACTCTATCTCCGTTAACTGCACGGGAGATGCGCGACCGGGGAAGTAGCTGTAGCCCTGTTAACTACAAAGGGACTACACTGGCGGCGCTAGGATGCGTGTGTGATTTCGCCGATGGGTACACGTGCCTCCAGCCGGCGTGCTACCAGACTGAAGGGTACTACTCCACGTGGCTGACAGGCGATAGCCGTGGATAGGAGGTCTGCAAGCTGCTCGGGGTGTTAGGCGACCCCTTTGCCAGAGCCAGACTGCTAGACGAAGCTACCTGCCTATTTCGACTAGCCTGCCTATTTCCACTACACCTGCCTTTGGAAACTATGTGGAACACAGTCGTGCACACATCAGCATCACTGCTCACTGATCAGAGCGCGCCGCCATGTTTGTGGGCGGGTCTTTTAAAGACTAAGCCCTGCCCACCTTCCCACTATTGGTGGCGTCACCAACGACCAATCAGGCGGTGCCAGGTCACCGGATCAGGTGGTTGCCAAACCACTAATCATGGTCCGCCAGGTCACGGACATGCTCAGTGCGGAGAATCCTGGACTTAGGCTCCAACAGTCCTGTCTCCCTCCGCAACCTACGCTTAACATTGCTAGGCACAAATACCCAAGAGACAATCTGTACATCTCGTGGACTAGATGGCATTGGAGCTGATGATGATGCTGAGCAGCATCATCTCTGGCTGGACTGGAATAGGAGACCACAGAAGGTTCTGGACCCATTTTGAATCCAGCAACAGCCCGACGCCTAACATAATGCACAAAACACCAGAACACCAATCTTGACAATAATAATTATGCCTTACAATACCTCCCTGATGGTTGGATGCATAGATAATTGTGATAGAATGGATATAAATGGTTCGATTGATTGGATGGCAAGAGATACATGAAAGTTTTTATATAATAGAGGGAATATATCAGTGTGTATATAAATTATACAGGGTGTACAGTAGTGTGTCTACATATACAGTATTTAAACCCTGCCATCTACATACAGACACA
The DNA here is from genome assembly GCF_046119375.1 of Phyllobates terribilis. NCBI lineage: Eukaryota > Metazoa > Chordata > Amphibia > Anura > Dendrobatidae > Phyllobates > Phyllobates terribilis. The sequence goes on from NW_027362773.1 coordinate 49,957,206, forward strand.
AGGTTTGCTGGAGCTGAAGTGAGTGCTGTGTCTGCAGCAGCATGCACAGGAACAGTGTGAGCTATACTAAATAGATACACACCCACTCACATGGCAAGCTCCACCTTCCCACTCACAAGTCATGCCAATATGTCAGTTTGCTGAGGTCAGTACCGAGATAGATTTCTATGTGACATCACAGGAAACAGGAGATCTTCAGCCAGAGATTTTGTGACCAGAACAGAACAGCTCAGGCTGCAGCTCAAGTTACAGAAGAATTTGTAAAAGCAGGGTATTTAGCAAAGTGCTTATGTATGGCAGTTAGTTTATATGAAAGGGACTTGTAAAGTAGTGGGCAACCCTTTTAATTACACATTTTTCATTTGTGTGCTTGATATTGGTCTGTGACTGTATACTTAAATTGGTATTAATATAGTGATGTGTAGAGATGGGTCAATTGAATTGTGGGACTCTATTCATCGGCCAAGTCATCAGTCTCTAGCGGCCACTGGATTGAGTCTTGTGAAACACTTACCCTCTGGGATCCCTGATGCGACTTTCGATTAGCCATGTTGGCATGATATTATAATGTGTGGACACCGATAATGTCGCAACAGCCTAGCTGATTAGAAGCTGCACCGGGGATTCTGAAAGGTAAGAAATTCACAGAACTCCCATCTAGCGGTCAAAGAGACTTCTAACTTGGCTGAGAAACTGGAAGCCACAAAACTATCCGCCTATCTCTAGTAATGTGTGTTTAATCCTACTAATATAGGATTTCCATTTGCATTGGGCAATCAACCTACTGGCAAGTGATTGACTCCACATAACTTTGTCTTCTGATAGACATTTGGTGCAATTTTCATGTCAGTGCCTGTGTACAACACTAGGTCCTATGATGCTCTGTTGGGCCAAAACTAACCCTTATTGGAAATCACTGTCCTTGGGATTGTGGGAATTCTAGTGGTTTGTGACTGGCATCAATAACACTTTTATCTCATATCTTATAAGTGAACTAAGATGTTTTTTCCTTCTGAAAGCTTTATAACTAGTGATGGGCAAGCACTAAAATGCTCTGGTGCTCAATGCTCAGGTCGAGCAAATTGGAATGCTCAGGTGCTCGACCTGAGCAACGAGTCCAATGTAAGTCTGTGGGAAACTCGAGCATTTTTCAGGCGGCTCCCCCCGGCGGTCTGCAGAGGGCCTAAAAATTGCCCAAATCGATGGGAACAGTGCTCAAATGACGTTGGAACAGCATGGGGAAGACCCCTGGAAGCATTTCTGACTCCTAGGTCAAAGATGTCAACGACTTTGTCAGAAATATTACGCCAATTTTACGGACTCACAATAAGACATACAAATACGAGAGCAAAATGGATTTTCCAGGGAAATATGTTAAGGAACATCCTTTCCAGCGTAATGACTTGCATATAAGGCAAAACAAATAACTAATAAAAAAAATACTCCTCCACACCTTGGACTGTTTTCACACATAGCGCATTTGATGCTTTTTGCACTTTTGCATTGCTTTCAACCGTGACAAATACATCCACCGGGAAATGTCATTTTAACATTTTACAACCTTATCTGGCCATGTGGTGTGTGAGACATGATCAGACACATCCTGTTTCATTTATGAAAGAAGGGCTCTGAAAGTCACAAAGCCTATTTTTATAGGGCCATCAGGTGGCCTTTACTATTCTTAAAGGGCCAGCTGTTGGCCCTCACTATTCTTAAAGGACCATCAGCCGTCTATGCGTTGTTTGTCCCATTACCAAAGAGTGGGTCTCCTATACTGTTATTGCATATGCAGTGACTGGCAGGGCTGCCCAAAATTTGGACACACCCCAATACCCCTTTGAGGAGACTTAAAGGTGGGTCTCCTGAAAACAATGTTCCCATTATTAGGAAGTGGGTATCACATACTGTTTGTGCAGTGAATGCAAGGGTTGCCAAAAATTTGGAGGCACTCCAATGCACCTTAGAAGAGACGAGGAGGTCAGAGGGCCTCCTGAAAACAATGTTCCCATTATTAGGAAGTGGGTCTCCCATACTGTTTGCCTATGCAGTGAATGCAAGGGTTGCCAAATATTTGGAAGCACTCCAATGCCCCTTGGAAGAGATGTGGAGGTCAGAGTACCTTCTGAAAGCAATGTTCTCATTATTAGCAAGTGGGTCTCCCACTGTGTTTGCCTATGCAGTGAATACAAGGGTTGCCAAATATTTGGAGGCACTCCAATGCCCCTTGTAAGAGACGTGGAGGTTAGAGGGCCTCCGGAAAACAATGTTCCCATTATTAGGAAGTGGGTCTCCCATACTGTTTGCGTATGCAGTGAATGCAAGGGTTGTCAAAAATTGGGAGGCACTCCAATGCCCCTTGAAAGAGACTTGGAGGTCCGAGGGCCTTCTGAAAACATTGTTCCCGTTATTAGCAAGTGGGGTTCCCATCTTGTTTGACTATGCAGTGAATGCAAGGCTTGCCAAAAATTTGGAGGCACTCCAATGCCCCTTGGAAGAGATGTGGAGGTCAGAGGGCCTCCTGAAAACAATGTTCCCACTATTAGGAAGTGGGTCTCCTATACTGTTTGCCTATGCAGTGAATGCAAGGGTTGCCAAAAATTTGTAAGCACTCCAATGCCCCTTGGAAGAGACGAGGAGGTCAGAGTACCTTCTGAAAACAATGTTCCCATTATTAGCAAGTGGGTCTCCCATTGTGTTTGCCTATGCAGTGAATGCAAGGGTTGCCAAAAATTTGAAGGCACTCCAATGCCCCTTGGAACAGACGTGCAGGTCCGAGGGCCTCCTGAAAACAATGTTCCCATTATTAGGAAGTGGGTCTCCCATTGTGTTTGCCTATGCAGTGAATGCAAGGGTTGCCAAAAATTTGGATGCACTCCAATGCCCCTTGGAATAGACGTAGAGGAGGGCATCCTGAAATATATATTCCCATTATTAGGAAGTGGGTCTCCCATACTGTTGACCTATGCAGTGAATGCAAGGGCTGCCAAAAATTGGGAGGCACTCCAATGCCCCTTGGAAGAGACGTGGAGGAGGGCCTCATAAAAAATGTTCCCATTAGAAAGGTGCGGGTCTCCTATACTTGTAATGCCCATGCACTAAGTGTATGGGCTGACAAACATTTACCCCTGGGGGGTATACATGAACATACTGTATAAAAGAAATTTTTTTACGGGCATCATAAACACCTTTTAAAAAAATTATGTGGGTGTTGCATCATGGACCACGGTCACCCTGATGATATGGTGGTGGAGGTTGAGGATGAGGAGAAGTGGGAGGACAAGAGTAACTAGCCAAAATTAGGAAGCGTATACCCATGTGTGGGTGTGAAAAAGTGCATGGGAATACACCTCCCAAAAAAAGACACTGGATTTGAGTTTATGTTAATCTGCTATCATTCAGTGGTGTTGAGAAGTCTGGCCCAATCCAGTACTTGTTCATTTTATAAGAGTCAGCCTGTCAGCATTTTCAGTTGACAGGCGGATGCGCTTATCAGTTATAATTCCACTAGTGGCACTAAAAACCTGTTCTAATAAAACACTAGTGGCAGGGCAGGCCAGGACCTCCAAGGCATAGAGAGCCAGTTCATTCCACATGTCCTGCTTGGATACCCAATAATTATAAGGCACAGAGGAATCAGGGAGGACGTTGGTGTGGTCGGCAAGGCACTCCTAAACTTTGCACTCCTTGTGAGAGTACCCCACACTTCAGGGCCTGTGTAATGGGAGGGGCTGAGAAAACTCTCCCAGAACTTTGATAGTGTTCCTCTGCTGGATTGTAGTTGTGTCTGTATTGCCTGTACTCCTTGGTTGTCCAACGAACTGTGACCTCTGCCGCCATCGTTTTCAGATGGAAATTTTTTTAATAATTCCGCAAAAAGGGCCTTCTGGTACTGCCCCATTTTTGTAGACCTGTCCGCCGCAGGAATAAGAGATATAAAGTTCTCCTTGTAGTGTGGGTCTAGAAGTGTCACAAACCAGTAATGACTGTCACCCAAAATTTTGAGAACGCAAGGGTCACGGGAAAGGCAGAATAACATAAACTCAGACATGCGTGCCAGACTGCTAACAGGCAAGACTTCAGTGTCCTCACCAAGAGGAAATCTGACCATACTCTCCTCCTCCTCCCTGTCCTCAAGCCATGCACGCTGAACAGACGGCATGACAGTTGTACAGGTAGTACCGTCAAAAGCGCATGAAACTAGCTCCTGTACTTCCTCCTCCTCCTCTTCCTCATTGTCACCCAATCCACGTTGGGATGAGGTGAGGTTGGGCTGTGTGGAATCACCCTGTATGGTTCCTTGCTCCATCTCATCGTGCTCAGCCTGCAATGCATCCTCTTTGATTGTGAGCAGAGAGCATTTCAGAAAACAGAGAAGTGGGATGTTGACGATAAATATGGCATCATCGCCACTCACCATCTTGATGGAGTCCTCAAAGTTTTGGAGGATGGTACAGGTGTCTGACATCCATGTCAACTCTGGTCTTATGAGGTCTTATGTGTGGAGTCTGAACTGAATACCGAGAGGCTTATTGATGCTGGTACTCAGCAACTGCCCTCTTCTGCTCACAAAACCTTCCCAACATTTGCAATGTAGAGTTCCAACGTGTGGGGACATCACACAGTGAGCCTGAAGCTGCAAGCGCTGCTGAAGCATTGGAAAGGCGGCGGTAGCTGTAGCTGACTTTCTAAAATGGGAACACAGGCGGCGTACTTTGACAAGTAGATCCGGCAGCTCTGGGTAGCTTTTGAGAAACCGCTGAACCACGAGGTTAAGCACATGGGCCAGACATGGTACATGTGTGAGCTCGCCTCAGAGCCGCCACCAGGTTCCGGCCATTGTCACACATGGCCATGCCTGGCTGTAGGTTCAGCGGTGTCAGCCACAAATCTGCCTGCTCTTTCAGAGCTGTCCACAACTCTTCAGCATTCTGCGGTTTGTCACCTAAGAATATTAGCTTCAGCACAGCCTGTTGCCGCTTGGCCGAGACAGTGCTGCAATTCTTCCAGCTTGTGACTAATGTGGTAATTTCAGAGATGGAGGCTGAAGAGGAGGGGGAGGCTGAGGAGGATGAGGTGCAGGAGCTGTAGACTGTGGGGGCAACCCTGATTGACCTAGGGCCCACAATCCTCGGCATCGGGAGGATGTGTTCCGTCCCAAGGCCCGACTGCGTCCCGGCTTCCACTATGTTAACCCAGTGTGCCGTCGGTGAGATGCACCGTCCTTGCCCACAAGCACTTGTCCACGTGTCCATGGTTAGGTGGACTTTTCCTGTAACTGAATTGTTGAGAGCACGGCTAATGTTGTGGGACATGTGCTTGTGTAATGTGGGGACGGCACACAGGGAGAAATACTGGCAGCTGGGGACTGAGTACCGATGGACGGTCGCCGCCATCAGGTTGCGGAAAGCTTCTGTCTCCACGAGCCTAAAATGCAACATTTCGAGCACAAGCAGTCGCAATATGTGGGAATTTAGTAGTGTGGCCTGTTGGGCGTTGGCTGCGTATTTGCGCTTGCTTTCCAAAGACTGATGTATGGACAACTGAACGCTGCACTGGAACAAGGACGTGCTTGCTGATGGTGCTAGTTGAGAGTGTGCAATGACGGGTGCAGGGCAGGAGGCATTTTTACATGCACTATGGACAGGGGATTGGCTTGCACGCACAACAGCGGAAGATGCAGTGGTGTCAGCCACAGATACTGTTCCTGGACCCTGGGGATCGGCCCACTTAGTCGGGTGCTTTGCTGCCATGCCTGATCATGCTGGTGGTGGTCAGGCTGGTAGTTTTACTACCCCTGCTAATGCTGGCCTGGCAGGTGGTGCAAATCGCCTTTTTGAGGTATTCTTCAGAGTCTTTAAAAAGAAACCAGACTCGGGAAGACGTAACAGTTGTACTGGCAACTTCCTTTGTGTTGGTGCTACAGGTAAAGGTTGCCTGCCTTCTGTCTGCGGCCACCACACTGCTTCTTCCTGCCTGTTGGGGTGTTCTGCCTGTCTCCCCCTGTGTGCTGCTGTCCTTGCTCTGCATGTCCTCCTGCCAGGATGAGTCAGTTACTATATCATCCACCACCTCGTCTTCCACTTCCGCACCCTGGCCTTTCTCCTGACTTTTTGGCAATTGTGTCTCATCATCATCCACCTCTTGTGACAATTTCCCACCGTTGCCTTCATATGACCGTGGCTGCTCAAATGTTTGGGCATCGCTACATGCAATCTCCTCTTGACCCGCTTCAAATGGATCAGGCGAGTGGCAAGAATCTATAAATGGAAAAGTGAACAGCTCTTCAGAGTGTCAAAGTGTGGGATCAGTTGTCTCTGGGTAATTGGCATGGTGGGAGGAAGGAGGATCAGGGTGAGGATTATGCGGTCCAGACTCACGGCTACTAAGATTTGACCGTGTGGAAGCCAGGGTGGTGGTGGTGGCTAAGTGACTGGAAGCATTATTTGCTATTCAACCCATAACCTTTTCACACTACTCTGTGTTCAATAGCTGTGTTCTGCGGTCCCCTATTAATTGGGACAGGAAGGTGGAGTGAGAAGATGTGGGTGTTTGTTGTGGCACAATTTCAGCTTGCCCACGGCCTCGGCCACTGCATGCACCATCACCATCACGTCCAGTTCTTTCTCCCTTTCCATGCGCCTTGCTCATTTCAAATGGAGGACAATATCTTCCACGCTCATGACAAATGGCTGAATTTGGGACAAAGTTATATATGATCCGTGTGACGGACCAACCACAGTTTTAATTAGCTGACCTTTAGCTAACCATTTTTATCAGCGCCAACCTCGTGTCAATAAGTTCACTGACACACTGCAACAAAATTTCAATGGAGGCCAGAAATGGCAACATTTTCTGCACAATTATATGTGATCCGTGTGATGGACAAACCACAGTTTTAAATACCTGGCCTGTAGGTAACTATTTTTAACAGTGCCGACCTCATGTCAATAAGTTCACTGACACAATGCACCAATTTTTCAATGGAGGCCAGAAATGGCAATATTTTCAGCGCAATTATATGTGATCCGTGTGATGGACAAACCACAGTTTTAAATAGCTGACTTGTAGGTAACCATTTTTAACAGCACCGACCTCGTGTCAATAAGTTCACTGACACACTGCAACAAAATTTCAATGGAGGCCCGAAATGGCAATATTTTCAGCTCAATTATATGTGATCCGTGTGACGGACAAATCAGAGTTTTAAATAGCTGGATTTTTAGCGCTGTAATATGGAAAGGACCTGGCTGTATTCTGCCATGCCAACAAGCAAATGCTGCAGAAAAACTGTGTTCTCTGGATTGCTTTTTAAGCAAATAATCAGGATTAAGATAAAAAAAAAAATTATTCCTGGAACCAGATACCTGGGCCTATTTCTACAAATATCTGTAAAAGGACCAGCAGACAGAACTGGAATGGACCCTCTTGCTATGTGCACTGCAGTCTACTATATACTCTGCCTGCCTGCCTAGCACTGATAACTCTGCAGCTGAATTAGTCCTCAGAAGGACTGTTAGTTGAGATGGATATGTATCTCTAATATAGTCTGGTATACCTACACTAACTAGAAACAAGCAAATCTCTCCCTAGCTCAGCAGCACCTCTTCCTACACTGTCTGATTGCGGAGTAGACTGACTAGCATGGCGGCACCAGATCTGATATAGACCTGATGAGGCTGTGCGGCCAGCCAATCACTGTAATGCCACAACCAACATTGCTGCGGCATTACAGTGTGTGGCAGACAATCCCTGCATGTTGATTGCGCTCTAAAGAGCACCAAACATGCAGGGAGGGGACCTGAGCTCCCCCGGAGCAACCCCGGAAATACTCGGCGAGCGCCGAGAATTTCTAGCAGTGAGATGCTCGGGCGAGCACCGAGCAGTAGCTGGCATGCTCGCTCATCACTATTTATAACACATCAAGTTACATCTCTGTATTCAACTGTTTAGTCCAAAGTGCAATAAATTCTATATTACTAAGGTGTGAGTTTCTTTTTATTTAAATGGCAATACGTTGTCTGTAAATGAAAGTAAAATTACTATTTTAAAAGTAATCTCATTGCTTGCAACCATTATCTGTGAACATCACCTTCCATGGGCTAAGATATTTACGCTGTCTCTCTGCATACAATAAAAGCTGTCTTTTTAACCTTTTTTAATATTTGCTTGGCATTCTCACCATGATGTGCTCAAGAACTTGTCATGAACAAATGTCGATTTAACATTTCCACCAATAACCTCTGTGACAAACATACAACTTAAACATTTTCACAATCCATAGTTTAGGAAGTTGAGTTGTTTGTACTTAAAGTTTGCATTATAACTTTAGAAAACTTGGCACAACAGCCCATGGTTATTTTTTTTTAGATTGTAAGCTTGCAAGCAGGGCCATCACTCCTCTTATAACTGTTCAATTATGTGTTACTTTGTATTGTATTTATTGTCTGTACATGTCCCAGCTTAATTGTAAAGTGCTGCTGAATATGTTAGCGCTATATAATTACAATGATTATTATTATTATTATAATTAAATTCCAGATTTCTATGATGAGGGGGAAAGAAGTTAGATTATGTTGTTTTTAAAGCAACTTTATGCAGAGATGTAAGTCTGTAGGAAGTATGTATAGATGGAAAACGCTACTCAAAATTATTACTTGTGTTTTTACCACTAACATGTTATCGTGTATATTCTTTGCTGCCTTTATTGGTACATTTTGGAAACCCTTGAGGCAGGCGGAACATCATAAATTCAATATTATTGATGCAATTTACTATAAAAATCAAGGAAATCTTGTTCAGAAAATCTCATGCATTGTATTAACATGTTTTCTTTTTTTTCACACCTTTAAAAGGGTTTGTGTTTAATTTTTTTAATATGGGTTCCATATTGTAGATAGTGATAATTATAATATTTTAGTATGACATACATTTTCATGTGCTAATGTCAGGTTTGACCATATGTTACTTCCCTTTCATTGGTTAATATTTGGAATACTAATCGGGGTTTCCAACCTGTTTTTTTTCTCATGCATATCTTGTCTAAAAATTGTGGACAGACATTTTGTGAGGGCTACATTATGCCTTAAGTTTAGAGTACTGATATGAACACATTAGCAGCAACTGTTGTGAACTGAAAGGTAGGTAAAGTAGCACACCCATCACTCTTAATATACTGCAGTCATCATATTATATGGCACTGTGTACTTACAATTTTTCATTTTGTCCTTCTACCCAGTTAATTCTTCTCTTTTCAATTAGGTCTATTATATCACATGATTTAGAAATAGGAAGTCTCTTTTCAAGCCAGGAGTAATCATTAGAACTACACTGCAAAGTCCAAGGCAGGGAGGAGGAGCAGAGCAGCTGGGTTAGGTGTTGAAGAGGAGGTGAACCTGCCAGGGACTTTGCAGTGGTGTAGAATTATAGTTCTAATCAGGCTCGGACTGGCCTGGTGGGGTGCCGGGAAAATTCCCGGTGGTCCCCGGGACCCCTGCAGAGAAGACAGTGTCGGAGTCAGAGGTGAATTAAAAAAAAAAAAAAAGAAGGGGAAAAAAAAGTGGTCGCAGGCCCTTTAAGGGCACGTGCACGCACTTTCACAGCAGGGATGCCCAGGACAGTAGCGGGAGGGGCTTGGGAGCCGGAGAGCAGGGGCTGCACTGCAGCGTCACACTTAGCACACAGGACTGCACGTCTGCTAAAAGTGACGTCACAGCGCACCCTGCACTGCAGTCTCCCACCTTAGGAGCACTTCTGTACACTATGTGGGCCGGACTGGAGACAAGCCAAGCTAGTGTAATATTTGTGTGTGTTTCTATGAGGTTTTATGTACATGCCTGCATGTGTGTATATGCCTGCATGTGTGTGTATGTACAGTATATATGCCTGCGTGTGTGTGTGTGTGTATATATATATATATATATATATGTCTGCATGAATGTGTGTATATGCCTGCATGTGTGTGTGTGAATATGCCTGCATGTGTGTGTATATATGCCTGCATATGTGTGTGTATATGCCTGCATATGTGTGTGTGTATATATGCCTGCGTGTGTGGGTGTGTATATATGCCTGCGTGTGTGTATATATGCCTGCGTGTGTATATATGCCTGCGTGTGTGTGTATATGCCTGCGTGTAAGCATGTGTATATGTGCCTGTGTGTGTGTATATGCCTGGATATGTGTGTGTGTGTACAGTATATATATGCCTGCATGCGTGTGTGTGTGTGTGTATATGCCAGCATGTGTGTGTGTGTGTCTGCATATGCATTTCTGTGCGTGTCTGTGTTTACGTGTGCATTTGTGTGTATGTATTTGAGTGCCTGCATGTCTGTGTGTGCGCGTCTATGTTTGTGTTTGTGTCTTCACACATGTGTGCGTGCTTCTCTGCATGTCTGCATTTTTGTGTGTGTGATTGTCTGAGTGTGTATATATGCCTGCATATGTGTGTATTTATGCCTGCATGTGTGCTTGTGTGTATATGCCTGCATGTGTGTGTGTATATGCCTGCATGTGTGTGTATAAATGCCTGCTTGTGTGTGTGTGTGTATATTTGCCTGCATGCGTGTGTATATATGCCTGCATGTGTGTGTATATGCCTGCATGTGTGTGTGTATATATGCCTGTGTGTGAGTGTGTGTATATATGCCTGTGTGTATATATGCCTGGATATGTGTGTATGTGCCTGCATGTGTGTGTATATATATGCCTGCATGTGTGTGTATATGCCTGGATGCGTGTGTGTGTGTATATGCCAGCGTGTGTGTGTGCATATATGCCTGCGTGTGTGTGTGCATATATGCCTGCATGTGTGTGTATATGCCTGGATGCGTGTGTGTGTGTATATGACTCCGTGTGTGTATATATGCCTGCATGCGTGTGTGTGTGTATGCCTGCATGAGTGTCTGCATATGCATTTCTGTGCGTGTCTGTGTTTGCGCATCCATTTTTGTGTATGTATTTGAGTGCCTGCATGTCTGTGTGTGCGCGTCTACGTGTGTATATGTGTCTTCACATGTGTGTGCGTGCTTCCCTGCATGTCTGCATTTTTGTGTGTGTGATTGTCTGAGTGTGTCTGTGCATGACTGCGTGTGCATTTCTGTGTATGCTTGTCTGCGTGTGTACGTGTCCCTATTTCTGTGATCATGTGTATCTGTGTGTGTATATTAGGGCTCTTTCACATGTCCTGATATATACGGGACTGGATAAATCAGTACCAGAGATATCCGTGTCCACCTGTGTGGCACACGTGTGTCACACAAGGAGCACATGTACCGGCGTCTGGGAATCAGTATACAGTTAACGCTGTTCCCAAGCACCGGGTGCTGAATGCTGCCCTCATCATGGTTCCCTGCTGGCTCTGTGATCAGAACCAGTAGGGACAGTGATGAGAGTAGTGGTCTACTCCCTCAGTGTCCAAAAATCCTTATACTCACCTCTCCTAAGTGTCCCCGCTGTATTCCATGTGACTGCTCACGCCGAGCAGAATGACTCCTGCAGCGAGAGGGCCCCGGAGCTGCGCTCAACAAGCGGTGTCCTGTCATTCACTGAGCGCAGCTCTGGGGGTTGCTCGCTGCAGGAGTCATTCTCCTCGGCGTGAGCAGTCGCATGGAATACACCGGGGGACACTTAGGAGAGGTGAGTATAAGGATTTTTTTATTTTATTCTTATTTTTACAATGAGAGAGGGAACAATGATGAGGGCAGCATTCAATACCCAGAGCTTGGGAACAGCACTAACTGTTATCCGTATGTCATCAGTGTGGGACGTTTTGCGGCTTGTGCAGTGGGCAAAAAACAGACATGTCAGCATGTTTTGCCCATGGACACATGGTCTGTGGAAAGTGAAAACACACTGAGGTGTGCGCAGACCCATTTATTTGAATGGTTCTATGTGTGTATGTGTCTCTGGTTCGTGTGGAAACTGTCACCACACGTACAGGAAACACTGACGTGTGAAAGAGGCCTGAGTGTGTGTCTGTGTGTGCACTTGTTTTCGTGTACGTAAGTGAGCTTCTGCATGTTTGTGCATGTCTGTGTGCTCTTCCGAAGAATTATTATATTTGGGGAGAGATGGGAGAGAAATTTTAGGAGACAGTATGGGGAGATGTGTGAAGAAACAGTATGATGAACTAGGGAAGGGATGATGTGTGAGGAGACTGTATGGAGAGTGGGGGAATGGTGTGAAGAGACAGTATGGAGGGACATAAGTGTGAGGGGTCACAGAACAGAGACTAGGTAGTGTGGGGGAAGGTAGATAGATGCAGCAGTAGGGGAGGAACAGTGTGAGGACACAGCAGGGTGGAAACAGTATGCTGAAGAGGAGGAGTGTGATGAGGTGCACAGTATAGAGACTGGGCAGTATAGGGGGGACACCATGTGAGAGGACAGTGTGAAGAGGGGGCCCAGTATGGTAAGGAGGGGGCAGTGTGGAGAGCATATACCATAAGAGGGGTAGTGGGGGGTCATATTTTGTGCAGGGAGCATTGTAAGAGTTAAGTTTATTCATGAGCTCAGCGTAGGGCAGATATTTTTACTCAGGAGCATTATAATGACTCTGCTATCTTTAAGGGCATCGTGTGGGGATGTGCAGCAGAAGACCTGAGAAGATGGAAGTCTACAGAGACGAGGTGTAGATGAGAAAAGTCCCCAAGGGGTCTGGACAAGGTGAAGACGAAAAGAGAGAGAACGACTCTAATCAGAGAAGACATCTCGGGTAAGATACCTGGATGTAAATGTTTATTTATGATACTGACTATTTCCCATCAGTACTGTGGTTCCTGTATGGTCCACAGTCTGATGATGACTGATAACAACAACTCCCAGTATCTCTATTGTTAATTACATACTGGGAGTTCTGGGTTCATGCTATACAAAGATATATGGGGCTGACCTGACATTACAAATGATGGTGGTTCCGATGATGTATTCATGTACTGATGTGTTTGTGCACGTCTGTGTGCTTGTGCACGTCTGTGTGTTTGAACGCGTCTGCGTATCTGGAATAATATGTATTTTTGTAAGATGCGTGTATGTAATGGTGCATTGTGGTGTGTAATAACATTCATATGCTTGAGGCACATTTACTAAATCTATTAGGACTCTTTCACATGTGTTAGGGAATAGGGAATTCCATTTGTCTTTCCACATTTAGGAACACAGAAGTGAAATTTGCTAACCCTGACATAACTGTCACCATAGGGATGTGCTTGTATGGAGCGGGTTCAGGAGCTGAGCCTGCTCCATACCGGGCAGATGTCGGCTGTGTTACATAGCCAACGTCTGCCTGTAACAGCAGTGATCAGAGCTCGCCTTGATTGCTGCTGTTATGAGTATTTAAGTGCCCTTGTCAATCACTGACTGTGGCATTTAGATAGCACGATGGCCGATTCATGCAGTCACCTGTTCCCTTCAGCCCCCTGTGACGCAGTTGCAGGTTGCTGATGGGTTGCCAGTAGTGCTGAGTGAGCGTGGTCGGATAAGGTGTTATGCCAGCATGCTTGAGTGTTATCCAAGTATCTTCGGCGTGCTCTGCTAACATGCTTGAGTCCTAGCGGTAGCATGTTTTGCGGCGGTAGAAAGAAGCAGCACATGCAGGGATTACATAACAAACAGGCAATTACAGCATGTGTTGCATCTGTCTACCGCCGCAAAACATGCTACCGCAGGGACTCAGGCATATTAGCAGAGCACTACAAGATACCTGGATAACACCCGAGCATGCTGGGATAACACCTTATCTGACCACGCTAGCTCAGCACTGGTTGCCATGTGTTGCTACCATGTTAGTCGTTCAATGAAGCTCATCCTGAGGTTGAGCTCCATGGACAATATCACAATCAAGGTGCCAGACGTTATTGCAGCACGCTCACTTTGTAGTTAGCGGTAACTGTAATTTCTCCCTCCTTGCACCGGCCTTATGACAGGAAGCGAGTGGTGGCAGGGAGAATAAAACAGAATTTTCTCCCTGTAGCCAACACTTTTCCATTATCCATCTAACCAGGCTTTAAACCCTATTTACCTGCAGATTAACCCCATATCTGCAAATAAATAGTGTTTCTCAAGGTGACAAGTTACCATTAAAGGGACTCTGGCAGTACGGAATGACTATTTAAACAAAGTCCTGCCGCTTGGTGCTCCACAGCACGGCCGATCATATAATTATAGTACATTATAGAAAAACATAAGTAATACAATGGCTTATGGTAGCTATAGTGTGGGCCCCTAGAGTTGGTTCCCCTGGTGGGCTCTAGGCACCCCAGTCTTACCCTGGTTCTAATGTTGACTCATGCAAGGAAAAAACACATCTTGCTTTTTCATAGAGTTTAGAAGGATTCAGCTAGTCTGTTTTTAATCACATGATTGTCAGAATTCCACCACTCACTGTGTCCTGGATGCAGTGAGTGAAAGCTGAGCAAGCCGATATAGAATTAGGGTTGTTCTGAATTGCCAGTATTGTGAGTGACAGCTCAGTCATCCAATCTGAGGTATGGGTGTGCTGAGCTATCAGTATTTTGAATAACAGTCCAAATGCCAATCAGGGTTGGGGCGTGCTGAGTTTCTACCGGTTGTCTCCCATTCTGGGTGATTTCCTGGCTATTTAGCTGGCTGTCAGTGTCTGATTATTGCCAGTCATAACCTTAGCTCAGTGGTGTGTGTGTGCCTTTTTTTCCAGTGATCTCTTTCTGATCTTTTGCTGCCTCACCTAGGACCTTGCCTTTGACCTTCCATTTGCATAGCCCCTTTGTATTGATCTGTAACCTTCCTGGAATTCTGACCTCAGACTGTGACCTGACTATGCCTTTGTCTTGCTCCTCTATTTATGATAAGTTCTCTTGGTATCTGGCCCTGGACTGCTTGACTACCCTGTCTCACGGCTTGTCCGTGAATAGTGACTCAGCATCATACTAGTGACTCAGCACATGCACATGCCAAAAGGAAAATAAACAGCCTTCAGTGCAGGTAAAGCAAAGAAAACAGTTCTTTAGACAAAGTCTCTGGTTAGCCAGTCCTGTGGGCACACAGGCTGAAGAGCATGCAGTATACTGGCACAGTCTGGATATCACACAGGAGGCCTTTTCCATCCATATACACAGACCATGTGTCAAACAACGGATTCCATTATAACCTCTTAACCACACCCAGAGGTGAGGTATGTGGGCAGCCAGACCTTCCCGTTTCTCTCAGGCTGCCCGTAAAACCTGTGCCCGGATGCACCAACACTCCAGGATTACATCACAGATGACAACCATCTCTGTGACACATAACTCCATTCAACTATATGTCCGGTAGCTGCCTTACAAGGGGAAGGGGCATGAGAGGGTGAAAACAGAGGCAGCAAATATAGAACCATACATCTTCACTTGGCTTTATTATTTTAACAAAAAATTTTTTTTTTCAGTAGTAACTACATCAGGGTTCAACCTCAAGACTCCAAGACCATTTTCATCCCTTCTTATCTAAACAACCTTCTCTGCAAAAAGTAGAAAAAAGGTAAGATGTTAAAATACATGAAAGCAAAAACCAACAATAGACGCACCAATGGGCAAATGGTCAGAACAGACTACTATGTAAATTATACTCAATATTAAGACCTCTTGGTTGGAGACTTTCCAATTCATGAATCCACCTTAATTCCTTATCCTTGTGACTCATAGAGATGTTATAGACTTGTGAGAAAAGAGACAAATTAACTGGGCAGTAGGGCACAATGACCAATTGTATGTACACAGTGCTATATAATTTGATGAATACAATAAATTAAGAGGAAAACACTTTGATGAGAATTCTTCTTTAAAGGAGAGATATTATTACTGACAATTTGAAAGAAGAGGTGCACACCTTGATCCAACAATCACCAACAGTCAACAAATATGAAGAGTAAGGCAGCACATCCAGTGAAATTAACCTTTTACTAACCCATGCTGTGAAGAGCAGGTCAAGGGCAGAACCGGACTAGTCTCGTCTCCAGCTATGGCTCTAAGTCAGATCTTCTAACTACATTTTCTCTGAAATGCTGTATCATTTCAGAGAATACTACAAGATGCAGTTGTGCAGCCAGGTTCTGATTCGTGCTGCCCGTAGTTTGGAGAGCACAAATCAGATGACAGTTTTTTTTAAAAAAACAAAACAGGATAAAAGTTCAGGATCAAAATATTCATGTTTCTGGTACAGTCTTTGAATTAAATTGGACTCAAAGTTCTGGAACATAACTAAGGAAAGTAAACTGGTCCCCAGGGGTCACAAGGAAATTTGTGTTCTACAGCGGGGTCTCAGCATACTCATATTGCAACTCCCGTAAAGGAACAGTTTAGGGGTTAAGAATACACACTCCACACACACACACAATTCCAGGGATACAGGGACTTTGGGTTCAAATACACAAAAGCTCTCAGGCTTATACCTTAAGAGCCTCTTTTAGGGATTCAAATTTCAGAACACAAGTTGGCTGAGGATACAGGGTGGATCCAGGGACAATGGAACAGACTCTGAATTCTAAATAAGTATACATATTTATACAGGACATCTTGCTTTCAAAAGAAAACCCATAGGATTTCATGTATTAGGATACAAGTTTTGGGGTTAAGGATACAGGCTGAATCCAGGACTGCAGGAACAGACTCGGGGTTCAGATTTTATGGTGCTGGAAAGGGTTTCAGCAATCAGGATTATATACAAGGAGAAGATAGTGTCCAAAGAGAAGCACCCAAGTCCATAATGCAGAGACAGAAAGCATATATAATGGCAGGAACTCATGTCAGTTAATACAGTTATATGGAAAAGTTTGGGCACCCCTATTAATCTTAAGCTTAATGTTTTATTAAAATTGGTGTTTTTGCAACAGCTATTTCAGTTTGATATATGTAATAGCTGTTGGACACCGTAATGTTTCTGCATTGAAATGAGGTTTATTGTACTAACAGAAAATGTGCAATCTGCATTCAAACAAAATTTGACAGGTGCATAAGTATGAGCACCCTTATCATTTTCTTGATTTAAATACTCCTACCTACTTTTTACTGACTTACTAAAGCACTTTTTTTGGTTTTGTAACCTCATTGAGCTTTGAACTTCACAGCCAGGTGTATACAATCATGATAAAAGCTACTTAAAGTGGCCACTTGCAAGTTGTTCTCCTGTTTGAATCTCCTCTGAAGAGTGGCATCATGGGCTCCTCAAAACAACTGTCAAATGATCTGAAAACAAAGATTATTCAACATAGTTGTTCAGGGGAAGGATACAAAAAGCTGTCTCAGAGATTTAACCTGTCAGTTTCCACTGTGAGGAACATAGTAAGGAAATGGAAGAACACAGGGACAGTTCTTGTAAAGGCCAGAAGTGGCAGGCCAAGAAAAACATCAGAAAGGCAGAGAAGAAGAATGGTGAGATCAGTCAAGGACAATCCTCAGACCACCTCCAGAGAGCTGCAGCATCAACTTGCTGCAGATGGTGTCACTGTGCATCGGTCAACTATACAACGCACTTTGCACAAGGAGAAGCTGTATGGGAGAGTGATGCGAAAGAAGCCATTTCTGCAAGCACGCCACAAACAGAGTCGGCTGAGGTATGCAAAAGCACATTTGGAGAAGCCAATTTCTTTTTGGAAGAAGGTCCTGTGGACTGATGAAACCAAGATTGAGTTGTTTGGTCATACAAAAAGGCGTTATGCATGGCGGCAAAAAAACACAGCATTCCAAGAAAAACACTTGCTACCCACAGAATAATTTGGTGGAGGTTCCATCATGCTAAAGGTTCCATCTTGTTAAAGTTGAGGGACGCATGGATTCCACTCAGTATCAGCAGATTCTTGACATTAATGTTCAAGAATCAGTGATAAAGTTGAAGTTACGCAGGGGATGGATCTTTCAGCAAGACAAAACACCACTCCAAATCTACTCAGGCATTCATGCAGAGGAACAATTACAGTGTTCTGGAATGGCCATCCCAGTCCCCAGACCTGAATATCATTGAACATCTGTGGGATCATTTGAAGAGGGCTGTCCATGCTCGGAGACCATCAAACTTAAATGAACTGGAATTGTTTTGTAAAGAGGAATGGTCAAAAATACCTTCATCCAGGATCCAGGAACTCATTAAAAGCTACGGGAAGCGACTAGAGGCTGTTATTTTTGCAAAAGGAGGATCTACTAAATATTAATGTCACTTTTCTGGTGAGGTGCACATACTTATGCACCTGTCAAATTTTGTTTGAATGCAGATTGCACATTTTCTGTTAGTACAATAAACCTCATTTCAAGGCAGACACATTACTGTGTCCAACAGTTATTACATATATCAAACTGAAATAGCTGTTGCAAAAACACCAATTTTAATAAAACATTAAGCTTAAGACTAATAGGGATGACCAAACTTTTTCATATAACTGTAGGTGATTCAGATATCTATCACGCAAAAGTGACTGATAGGTGAATGAGATTAAGCACAGTGGGTAGCACGGTGACTCAGTGGTTAGCACTGCAGCTGCGCAGCACTGGTGTGTTGAGTTAAATTCTCACCAAGGACAACATCTGCAAGGAGTTTGTATGTTCTCCCCGTGTTTGAGTGGGTTTCCTCCGGGTACTCCAGTTTCCTCCCACACTTCAAAGACATACTGGTAGAGAATTTAGATTGTGAGCCTCAATAGGGACAGTGCCGATATTGTCTGTGAAGCGCTGTGGAATAAATGGCTCTATATAAATAAATAAATAAACTCTTGCAGAATGATAATGCTTCTGTAATAGACTGGGCAGACATTTACAAATGGTTGGCGTCCCTGAATGTTACTATTTTAACATTTACATGCTACAAGTTTTCAAAATTATGAACTGATATCTTGTGATGAGGTCTTTGTTTTTTATACTTTCTGTCCTTTGTACTCATTTTTCCCTTTTATTCCCACCCTGTAGTCTTGCTTGGTTTGTAATATGCTTCAAACACTTTAAAGTGAAGAGTTGTCTCAGTTATCTCAGAGTACCTGTTTACGTCCCATTTGCAAAAAGGGTGTTCTTTATTTTGATCATTTAATGTCTATTTGGGCATTTAACTGATTTCGAGGGTGTCTTTCACTTGGGAGGCTCTGTCTATTAGCAAGAAGAGAGTGACAGCTGTAGAAGTTCTGGGCAAAACATCTATTTAATTGTATAACTAGTCACATGACTACCTGTGAGAGCAGGATTTATACTTTATCTATCCTGACTCCATCTTGGATATTCTAAGCCTATCTTCTGATTTCTGAAATGAAGTTTGAGCCAGTATGTGTATGTGAGATAAGGGGTCCCTTTGGAATGTCTTTATCTAATGAGCTTAGATACTATATAGGAAAGTAGTAGAAAACGAAACCTAAGTGAAAGACACACCTAGACTCTTCTGATGGGTACAGACAGAATTACCTTTAGCCAATGAGATGTACAGTACAGACCAAAAGTTTGGACACTCCTTCTCATTTAAAGATTTTTCTGTATCTTCATGACTATGAAAATTGTACATTCACACTGAAGGCATCAAAACTATGAATTAACACATGTGGAATTATATACTTAACAAAAAAGTGTGAAACAACTGAAAATATGTCTTATATTCTAGGTTCTTCAAAGTAGCCACCTTTTGCTTTGATGACTGCTTTGCACACTCTTGGCATTCTCTTGATGAGTAGTGTTGAGCCACCCCCATAGTGTTCGAGTTCGGTTCGGTTCGTCGAACACCCGTGTGTTCGCCGAACTGTTCGTCGAACTGTTCGTCGAACACCTTCGAACACCGTTAAAGCCAATGGCAGGCAAACAAAAACACATAGAAACACATAGAAAACACCTTCAAAGGTGTCCAAAAGCTGACAAACTGCTCAGAAGACACAACTAACACATGGAAAAGTGACAAGTACATATAGTCATGCGAAAAGAAAAGAGGTGGAGGAGTAAAAGGAGGGGGAGACACAGATATAGGCATGTCATGCCCTTCTAAAATCCAAAAAGTGAGAAGCCGACACGTTCAGTCCGCTCCTGCCCGTGCCACCTCCGTGTCGCCGGGTTTGTGCCAGAGCCGCGGTGAACCCTGACGGTCAGCCCCCCTCTCCCAATACTGGTGCCTGTCCGCTGGTGGGTCGAGCGAGCCCCCCTGTGGTGGAGGCAGCTCTAAGCTTTTTAATTTAAATTGTCTCTCTAATTTGAATAAATACACTTTAAATCCATTTACAAGGATCTATTGGAGGGCAAGTCTCATGCCAGCAGCCGCGTAATTCCAGCTCCAGTAGCGTCCACTAAAGCTGCTGCAGTTAAAAAGCTTTTATAAGGATCGAGCTCGGCTGTCCACCGCAAGGCATCCTACTGCCAGTCCGAGCCCCTATGCCTTGGGGTGCCTCCTGATGCTCTTCACTGAGTATCCCGTGGTCCCGAAGCATTTCCTTTGAAAAAATGAAGTGTCAAAACTACAGGTGGTGTAGCTTGCTTAACAGCCGGGATAATCTGCTGACTAGCAGACCCTGCTACTAGGCGCAAAGTATTTCCTGGGCTAGATGCAGTTAAAAATTTGTAATTAGATACTCTCGTTGGATGCTGAGAAAGCATTCCATAGAGTCTCCTGGCACGCCATATATGATTCTCTTAAAAAGCTTGGGGTAGGGGTCTAGGGGACCCTTTTATAGCCAAAATCACGGCCCTTTATCGCAATACGTCACCTAGGCTGAAGATAAATGGAACTGTAGCACCCTGAGGGCTCGGTTGCTACAGAGGTATTGCACCTCACCCAGACGTGTGATATCTCACTCTCAGGTAAGGATGTAGTGTGGATCAGGACCCGACACCTGCATGCATTACACCACATTGCCGTGGGGCAGGGCGACCAATATGCCTCTGAGATGGGCACGACAGTCCCTGTCCCTGGCTGGAGTGGGGGGAGGGAACACTGAGGAAGGGGAACCCTGTAGTGCAGGAGCAGGGAGGAAGCAGTTCCTGGGTGCATTGAGAAAGGAGTATAAAAGGTGGGCACCATCTTAGTTCAGTGCAGAGAAGTCTGAGCAGAAGTGGCAGGGAGCAGGGGCTCTGCATGAGCTCTGCTCCGGAGGCGGGCCTAGTAACAGAGGCCCAGGCCTGGAAGAGGGAGAAGGAAGGAAGAGGAGCGGAGAAGGCTCCAGGAACGAGGAACGAAGGGATCTCAGGGGTGCGGATGGGCAAGTCGCCACCGCACGCCCGAATCCACCTGCGTGGAGGGGTCAGGCCAAAGGGGGAGACCGGTCCCCGAAACTAGTGGAGGCAGGAAACGACCCTCAGCTAGAAACAGGAGGCTGTGACATTTTATGTGGCGCAGCCCCTCGCTACACCCGCTAGGAAGGCACCACATAGGGTCAGGGAAACTGGCGCCAAGTTTACCAAGAGGAGGCCCGAGGCAGCCGGACAGAAGGGTTGGTAAGAAAGGCCAGACAAAGGACACACAAAGGGGGTCCTGTGAAGCACTCCAAAGTTATCTGGGAGTTGTCTGAGCCCCTCACCTGTTGAGCACAGTACGACGTGGGCAGCCGTTACCTGCAGACGTGGTCTGGATAATAAGAACTGTGAGTAAAGGCCCTGGACTGCATCACTGACTCCGTGTCATTACTGCTGCTGCCCTGCACCATCACCCCCATCCTCCGCATACACTGCCCTGAGGCTATACTCCTCCCGTGGGGAGTTATGCTACGCTCTGCTGCACCCACAACACCAGCCTCAGCCGTCTGCCCTGGAGCGGCGGTTCACTCTGACCGCAATCCACGGGTGGCGTAGTCGGACATTTAAACATCAAAACCACATAAATAGTTCCGCCACTGGTTTGACCGCCCTGAGCCACGGAACCGGGTCGCCGCCACGGAGACTACAACCACCAGCATCCACCAAAAAGGGTCCGGCTCCGGGTGTCCCAAGGCCCAGGGGGCGTGTCAGAACATTTTCATCACCTTTCACAATCACCAATGGGACAAGGCAGGGATGTTCTCTGTCCCCTCTCTTATACATCCTAGTGACGGAGCACCTGCTCTCATCAATTCGCCATAACCCCAATATTAGGTGGATTGAGGTGGGAGGCACCGAGTACAAGTGCTCTCTATTTGCTGATGATGTCCTAGTATATATCACTCAATCACATATATCCATCCATGCTGTTATGGCTGAAATAGATCACTTTGTTACATGGTCAAATTTTAAAATCAATGCAGCGAAGTCTGAGGCCCTCGATGTCTCCCTCCTCAAATCCATATAGGATTCCATCCAGTCCAACTTTCCCTTTGCCTGGCCCTCACAGGGTATCAAATACTTAGGAATTCCTATTCATAGAGACCTCTCCCATCTATGTTATCTTAATTTTGGGCCCTTTATTGAACAACTCCATATAGACCACGGTTGGCAAGTTAGAACTGTAAGATTCACTACGTGAACCACTGGTGTTTTGTGGAAAAGCACATGTACACTGTGTTCCAAATTATTATGCAAAAAGTGTTTAGGAGTGATAAGGGAAGAATTTGTTTGTTTGTCAGTTAAAATGGTGATGTGTGTCAGGGCTCTTTATATCACTGTAAGCAATTGCAGACACCTGTGCTAATTAGTTTGGCAGGTGTGTCCAATGAAAGGCAAGACTACTTAAGAAGGCTGTCTCACATTATTAAGCAGCCTACATTTTCTGCCAAAATGGGAAAGAAAAAGGATGTGTCGGCTGCTGAGAAGCAACAAATTGTGGAGTGTTTAGGTCAAGGCATGACTACAATCAACATTGTGCGATGATCAGGATGAAGTGTCTTGGCAATCAAGAAGTTTGTAGCTGATTCACAGTACACACGTGTGCGTGCTGATAAGGGCAAATTGAGGACTCTTTCCTACAGGCAATTACGTCAGGTTGAAAGAGCAGCGGCAAAAAAGCCTTGTCATAGCAGCAGACAAGTTTTTGAAGCTGCTTGTGCCTCCAACGTCCCCCGAACAACAAGATGCAGGGTCCTTCAGAGGTTTGCAGCTGTGCATACGCCATCCTGTCGACCTCCTCTATCCACTTCACACAAGCAGAAATGGCTCCAGTGGGCCAAACATTACATGAAGACTGATTTCAAAACTGTTTTGTTCATGGATGAGTGCCGTGCAGCGCTCGATGGTCCAGATGGATGGAGTGGAGGATGGCTGGTTGATGGACACCCCACGCAAACACGGCTACAGCGCCAACAAGGAGGAGGTGGAGTAATGTTTTGGGCTGGAATCATGGGGAGAGAGATTGTCGGCCCCTATAGGATCCCTGAAGGCGCTAAAGATGAACTCCATAATGTATGTGGATTTTCTCAAACAGCACTTCCTGCCATGGTTCAAGAAGAAGAACCGTGTATTTCACAGCAAGATCATTTTTCTGCATGATAATGCACCATCTCATGCTGCACATAAAACATCTGCATCTCTGGCTGATATGGGCATAAAAGGGGACAAACTTATGGTGTGACCCCCATGCTCCCCTGACCTCTACGCCATTCAGAACCTTTGGAGCATCATTAAAAGGAGTGTCTATGATGGCGGGAGGCAGTTCAGATCTAAGCAACAGCTCTGGGAGGGTATTCTGTCCTCATGCAAAACAATTGAAGCAGAAACCATCCAAAACCTGACAAATTCAATGGACGAGAGAGTTCAGTAGCTCCTTTCGAACAAGGGGTCCTATGTGAAAATGTAACATCACCTAGAAAAAAGTTTTGAGTTGAAAACTGTTTGATTTCAGTTTCTAACAACCTGCTAATGCTTATAATTTCAAAAATGACCATTTTTTTGGTCTTTATTAAAATGAAAAGGTTGATCGAAAAGTTTGGGGGATCTAAGAGTGTGGCAACCCAGTAGTCATGATTACTTCGAATTCTGACAATATGAGGGTCATTCTGCAGGTAGTGCAGCAAGAAGGCACTTATGTGTCTTGCGCATCTCGGAGCCCCAAAATTATTTTCCGGGCTAGATGCATCTAAAAATTATTATTAATTTTAAATCTGGTGAAGCTTTAGTATAGATGGCCTAATAGGATCAGTGCTGCACACTGCTACAAAGCCCAAATTATTTTCCAGTGAAGATACAGATATACATGATTAGTAATTTTAAATCTGGTGGAGCTTATTATAGATGGCCTAATAGAATCAGTGCTGCACACTGCTACAAAGCCCAAATTATTTTCCAGCCAAGATACAGATAAACATGATTAGTAATTTGAAAGCTTAAAACGGTTGGTAGGGTGATTTTAACCAATCATCAAGCTTTTACTCTCCCCAGGATGACACAGGGGTAGAAAAGTCGTTTCGGATCCATGATTTGTTCATCTTTATGAACGTGAGTCTGTCTACTTTATCAGTGGAGAGCCGCGTGCACTTATCTGTCAGCACACCACCAGCAGCGCTGAACACACGTTCAGACAGAACGCTGGCTGCGGGGCATGACAAGATCTCCAAGGCGTAAGTGGCTAGCTCCGGCCATTTATCCAGATTGGAAGCCCAAAAAGAGCAAGGGTCCTTTGACACAGTCGTGGCTTCAATGTTTACTTGGAGATACTCCTGTACCATCGTCTATAGGCGTTGACTATGTGTCAGACTTCTTGTCTCCTGTGGCCTTGCAAAGGATGGGCTAAAAAAGTGGTGAAATGATTCCGCAAAATTGATGTTACCAGCAGATACTGTGGTTCTGTTACGGTTTGAGTGCTGAACACTTGACGGTCCCACGGTTGGCAAGTTGGAACTGTGAGATTCACTTCGTGCACCACTGGTATTTTGTGGAAAAGCACATGTAAGATTCTGCAACAGTCTCTGCTGATACTCCGGCATGCGTGCATCCCTTTCTATGGCAGGAATAATTTCTGCAAATTTACTTTTGTACCGGGGATCTAACAGTGTGGCAACCCAGTAGTCAGGATTATTTCTAATACTCACAATTCGAGGGTCATGTTGCAAGTAGTGCAGCAAGAAGGCACTCATGTGTGTTGCGCATCCATGAGCACCAAGTCCCTGTTGTGTTGGTGGCGAGGTAACAATCATGCTTCCTTCCTCTGTCCTCTCCCCCCAACCTCGCACAACAGAAATGTGATCAAGGTCTCCCTCATCTGATGAGTCTTCCATCAGTTCGTCCTCCACTCCTTCCTGGGCTCCTGCACCTTCCTCACTAGTTTGGCTTCTACCATGCGCCCTGGTAAATCCATCTCCCCCACCCTCACATGCCTGCCTGGGCATCTGGTACTGGGGCACTGCGACGGACATAAGGTCTCGAAAATCCTCTGTGTCCACCAGGCGGAAAGGCAGCATTTCTGTAGCCAAGAACTTGCAGATGGTGAAATTCAACCTCTTAGCTTTCTCATGGCTAGGAGGAAATGGTCTTTTACTTGTCCACATCTGAGGGACCGAGGGCTGGCTATTGTGCTTAGACGGGGTTGTTAAGGGTGTCCCCGGCAAACTGCCGGTCTGTGAGGAAGATGCAGGCGGACATGTTAGGTTGCCTTGATCCAAAGGTGGTGCTATCGATGTCGGACAGCGCTCAACACCAGCTGGTGTTACCACCTCCAAAGAAAATGATGACCTGCCAATCACTCTGGCTGTTGCGGGTAAAGAGGTGGCAGGTCTGCGCCCCAAAACAGGTGTGACTGCTGTCCCCCCAGTCACAGAGGATGAAGAGGCCGCGGATGCACAAGATATGGCAGACGGTGGTTGGCCCGGCCGGCTAGGCCGCATTGTAGCACACTGAGCTTCCCACTGCAACTTATGCTTCATGTCCATGTGCCGGTTCATGCATGAAGTACTCAAACTATGTATTTTTTGGCCTCTACTTAGCTTTTGCTGACAGATGTTACAGATAACACGAGTTGGGTCATCTTTATCGATCTGAAAAAATGCCCAGGCTATGCAAGGCTTAGCACCCATGCGACCTGAAGAGCCACCACGACTTGTGGTGAGAGGCAGAGTTGTGTATGAGGATGCAGTTGTTGACGTGCTTCCAGTACTACGTCTCTGTCCAGGAAGGCGCAACCTGACCTCGTCGTCACTAGCATCTTCCTCCACCTCCTCTGCTGACCTCATCTCTTGGCTGACTGTGGGTTGACAGTAAGTGGGATCTCCAACCTCATCATCATCACCCTGTGCGTTATCACACCCGTCGTCCTCAGAGCCAACCTGTTCCTGCCCTGACAAAAAACTAAAGTTGTCGCTCCAATCAGGTATTTGAGTCTTATCATCGTCTTCCTCATTGTCTCCACCAACAGGAGTTACAGTTTGGGAATGAGGGTCTACATTATGGTCAGAACCTTCTGCGTCTGGTCCTGGATCCGACTCATAAAGATTCTGGGCATCAGTACAGATCATTTCCTCATCTGGATTCACAGAAGCGCTGGAGTCGACCTCGGATTCCCAGGCTATAGTATGAGTAAACAGCTCTGCAGACTCAACCATCTGTTCTACCTCATACTCAGACGGGCAGCTGGAGATTTGGGAGCTGTGAGGAAGCAAGTGCGATTGGGGTGACACCTTTGAGGACTGGAGTATTTGTGATGTTGAAGTTGATGTGGAGGAGAGCCCACTTAAAGGAGTACTTGATATCCGTTGAAGCACCTGCTGTTTTTGTGCCTCATCTGGAATTTGTAGCGATTGGCGTGGCCGTAAGAAAGGGATCTTATCACATTGTGCGCTAAAAGAAGTAGACATTTTAGTTTGGCTGGAAGATGGTCTTTCTTCTGCAGATGTTACTGTTGCTTTAACACCTACCCCACGGACACAACCTTTTTTCCCCTTCCCAACACGCCTATTCCCCTTTCCACCAGCAGCAGGCCTTTTTCCACTCATTTTGGTGGTTAACTAATTAAAAACTCTGGAGTTGTTTGCACAAAAATACAATGGATGGGAACCGAGCAGAGCTGAGTGGCCAAACTGTGGTATTAGGCCAAAACTATTGGCTGGGTTAGATGCAGAAAAAAATTATATTCAATTTGCAACCTGATGGAGGTCAGTATAGATGGACTAATAGAGAAAGTCCCATACACTGCTAGAAGGCCAAATATTTTTTCAGAGCTAGATGCAGAAAAAAATATATTCAGTTTGCAACCTGATGGAGGTCTGTATAGATTGATTAATAGAACAAGTCCCACACACAGCTAGAAGCCCAATATTTTTTCAGAGGTAGATGCAGAAAAAAATATATTCAGTTTGCAACCTGATGGAGGTCAGTATAGATGGACTAATACAACAAGTCCCACACACAGCTAGAAGCCCAATATTTTTTCAGAGGTAGATGCAGAAAAAAATATATTCAGTTTGCAACCTGATGGAGGTCTGTATAGATGGATTAATAGAACAAGTCCCACACACAGCTAGAAGCCCAATATTTTTTCAGAGGTAGATGCAGAAAAAAATATTTTCAGTTTGCAACCTGATGGAGGTCAGTATAGATGGACTAATACAACAAGTCCCACACACAGCTAGAAGCCCAATATTTTTTCAGAGGTAGATGCAGAAAAAAATATATTCAGTTTGCAACCTGATGGATGTCTGTATAGATGGATTAATAGAACAAGTCCCACACACAGCTAGAAGCCCAATATTTTTTCAGAGGTAGATGCAGAAAAAAATATATTCAGTTTGCAACCTGATGGAGGTCAGTATAGATGAACTAATACAACAAGTCCCACACACAGCTAGAAGCCCAATATTTTTTCACAGGTAGATGCAGAAAAAAATATATTCAGTTTGCAACCTGATGGAGGTCTGTATAGATGGATTAATAGAACAAGTCCCACACACAGCTAGAAGCCCAATATTTTTTCAGAGGTAGATGCAGAAAAAAATATATTCAGTTTGCAACCTGATGGAGGTCAGTATAGATGGACTAATACAACAAGTCCCACACACAGCTAGAAGCCCAATATTTTTTCAGAGGTAGATGCAGAAAAAAATATATTCAGTTTGCAACCTGATGGAGGTCTGTATAGATGGATTAATAGAACAAGTCCCACACACAGCTAGAAGCCCAATATTTTTACAGAGGTAGATGCAGAAAAAAATATATTCAGTTTGCAACCTGATGGAGGTCAGTATAGATGGACTAATACAACAAGTCCCACACACAGCTAGAAGCCCAATATTTTTTCAGAGGTAGATGCAGAAAAAAATATATTCAGTTTGCAACCTGATGGAGGTCTGTATAGATGGATTAATAGAACAAGTCCCACACACAGCTAGAAGCCCAATATTTTTTCAGAGGTAGATGAAGAAAAAAATATATGCAGTTTGCAACCTGATGGAGGTCAGTATAGATGGACTAATACAACAAGTCCCACACACAGCTAGAAGCCCAATATTTTTTCAGAGCTAGATGCAGAAAAAAATTATATTCAATTTGCAACCTGATGGAGGTCAGTATAGATGGACTAATAGAATGATGCTATGCCCAAAAGATTTTACTTCACTAGGTGCAGTAAAAAAATTGGTATTCTATACACAGGTGGTATATCTTGCAACACAGATAGGCTACTCCACTGACTAACACACTCTGCAATAGGCCAAAAAGGATTAGCTTTGCTAGATTCAGCCAAATGCTGTGAAAAAAACTTGCACAGCACTGGCACAGACCTGCCTGGCAAAAACTGATAGGAACTGATGTAACCTAGTCCTGAAAAGGACTCCAATTACAATTAGTCTTTACTCCCACAATCTATCTATTTAAGAGCACAGACCTGCCTGATAAAAGTCATAGGAAATGCTGTAACCTAGTCCTTAAAAGGACTGCAATCACAACTATTCCCTACTCCCAAGCTATCTGTAGATTTGTGCGAAAATTGGCTTGAAATTAACAAGGTATAGCGCACACAGCAACAGCGGTGCCGTCTAACACGCAGCTGCAGCAGTGAGAAAATGGTGGCGACGGGGAAAATGGCTTGGTCTTATAGGGCAAGGACATGTGACATACACTGCCAATGACACATGCCCTTGCTGGTGTGAAAAAAAGCACTTCGCTCCGTGTGTGCGCTGCTGATAGGCTGACAGATTGCACCTCCCCACTGTAAATGCGGGAAAGAGAAAAAAAAAATGGAGATCTTCATTGTTCCTGCAGAGATCCATCCCCTGCCCCTCCCCCCACCCCGCTGTACACTCAAACTGCGTATTAACATTAATTTTCATCATTACTGAGAAAAAATCCAGTTATGATTTTGGTGCACGAACAGTTATCGAACATAACCTCGAACAGCCGAATTTTTCTCAAATTGTTCGTGTTCGCCGAACGGCTCGAACACCGCCCAAAACAGCTCGAATTTGAGATTGGCGAACAGTTCGAGTAGAACAACGCTCATCTCTATTGATGAGCTTCAAGAGGTAGTCACCGGAAATGGTCTTCCAACAATCTTGAAGGAGTTCCCAGAGATGCTTAGCACTTGTTGACCCTTTTGCCTTCACTCTGCTGTCCAACTCTCCCCAAACCATGTCGATTGGGTTCATGTCTGGTGACTGTGGAGGCCAGGTCATCTGGCGTAGCACCCCATCACTCTCCTTCTTGGTCAACTAGCCCTTACACAGCCTGGAGGTGTGTTTGGGGTCATTGTCCTGTTGAAAAATAAATGATGGTCCAACTAAACGCAAACCGGATGGAATAGCATGCCGCTGCAAGATGCTGTGGTAGCCATGCTGGTTCAGTATGCCTTCAATTTTGAATAAATCCCCAATAGTGTCACCAGCAAAGCACCCCCACACCATCACACCTCCTCCTCCATGCTTCACGGTGGGAACCAGGCATGTAAAGTCCATCTGTTCACCTTTTCTGCATCACACACAGACACAGTGGTTGGAACCAAAGATCTCAAATTTGGACTCATCAGACCAAAGCACAGATTTCCACTGGTCTAATGTCCATTCCTTGAGTTCTTTAGCCCATACAAGTCTCTTCTGCTTGTTTCCTATCCTTAGCAGTGGTTTCCTAGCAGCTATTTTACCATGAAGGCCTGCTGCACAAAGTCTCCTCTTAATAGTTGTTGAAGAGATGTGTCTGCTGCTAGAGCTCTGTGTGGCATTGACCTGGTCTCTAATCTGAGCTGCTGTTAACCTGCGATTTCTGAGGCTGGTGACTCGGATAAACTTATCCTCAGAAGCAGAGGTGACTCTTGGTCTTTCTTTCCTGGGGCAGTCCTCATGTGAGCCATTTTTTTTGTAGCGCTAGATGGTTTTTGCAACTGCACTTGGGGACACTTTCAAAGTTTCCCCAATTTTTCACACTGACTGACCTTCATTTCTTAAAGTAATGATGGCCACTCGTTTTTCTTTACTTAGCTGCTTTTTTCTTGCCATAATACAAATTCTAACAGTCTATTCAGTAGGACTATCAGCTGTGTATCCACCTGACTTCTGCACAATACAACTGATGGTCCCAACCCCATTTATAAGGCAAGAATTCCAACTTATTAAACCTGACAGGGCACACCTGTGAAGTGAAAACCATTTCCGGTGACTACCTCTTGAAGCTTATCAAGAGAATGCCAAGAGTGTGCAAAGCAGTCATCAAAGCAAAAGGTGGCTACTTTGAAGAACCTAGAATATAAGACATATTTTCAGTTGTTTCACACTTTTTTGTTAAGTATATAATTCCACGTGTTAATTCATAGTTTTGATGCCTTCAGTGTGAATGTACAATTTTCATAGTCATGAAAATACAGAAAAATCTTTAAATGAGAAGGTGTGTCCAAACTTTTGGTCTGTACTGTATGTATGCTAATGTCAGCACATATTTAGAGATAAGCTGAGCCAATTATATTGTTACCATGTATGACTATAAGCAACCAATAAAACCTTGACCACATAAGGAAATAAAGAAAGATCTGCCCTGATGCTTAATGTATTAGTGTTTTTCTTATGTGCACTTATTTGGATTTTACTACTTAATTTTAAACAGGCACAACGTCTCAGAACGTCCCACATTATGTGGCGACGACATACCCAACATGTAATAATGGGGGATACTGGTTCTCATTGAGAAGATCTAGCTGTGTTTGACATTGCTCCATAGGAAAAAATATGCAAATTATCTTTCTTACAGAAAGGAAGAAAAACCTATATTGCCACCTACTGGAGATAGTTACCCAATAAGTCAGTGTCTGACCCTGACCTATGAGCCTTGTACCATGAAAAAAAATCTCCAGACAGCTGTTTTGGGGGTTATTGCCCCTTATCAGTGCAGAACATGGCACAGGTTGTCTAGATCACATGCCTTTGTAATATAATGCAACATTTCCTCTGCAGCCGTCACTGCAGGGTAATTACTGTAAGGATAGGGGATGACAGCTAAATGCCTGGGATTTCTAAAGATGATCATTGTCTGGCTTCACTATTTAAAAGCTAATATAGATTTGCTAACCCTTTGCCTCTTAATAGGCCATTTATAGGTGCAGGTGCACCCGCCATGTTATTTTAGAATTCTCTAGATCATACAGAGAGAAGCCTGCATTGTAATACAAAATTGTTATGTCAAGACTAGTGATTTTTATTTATTTATTTATTTTTTACATTTTTACAGATTTAGGCTGTTTTAAGAAACAATGGCAAAAGTATACATTATCATATAGTAAAACATCATAGATAAAAGGACTAGTTACAATAGTTTTTTTTTTATAAATGTTTTGTTGTACACAAACAAGAAATATCTTTATTCCCAACAAAGCATCTTGAAGGTATATATTATACATTTGATAGACTGAGCATTAGATCACAATAATTCCTTGCTACCACAGCAACTTGAGCAAGCCCAGCAGCATAATAGTTAACATTGTTCCATTGTTCTAGAGCACATCCCAGAGTTTTGCAGAACAATTGCATTTGCTTATTACAGCAGAAAAGGCTATATCTCTCAATCAGAAAAGCAATCAATATTTAACCTATAAAGTTCCCTGTTTAATGGGTCATTTTGATGATGATACTTGTCAGGTTTCTCGACGCAAAACACAACATTTGAGAACAAGTTAGAAAAGGGCAGTACTTCAGCGAGCCCTTTCCAATTAACAAAAAGAGATTTTTAGCTTAGCCATAAGTGCATGCGGGGGTGGCAAACCCAGGCTGTTCAATCAAAATGACAGGTTTGGTCTCACAAACAAGCTTGGTTGACATAAATGAAGGTGATTGGAAAATGACTAATGATTACCAAGAATATGTAAAAATCTTGTGTTGCTCAATGCTAGGAAGAGGAGGAGCTCAGATGGCACAATAGCCAAATAACTACCTGCACATCCCACAGTCTGATCTTGTTGCTGAAATGAACGATTTTAAAGGTGCCTAATTTCTCCTCATTGGATCTTTTATTGTAATGCTTTATTATTCCTGTTCTTACTGTATCATCGAAAATGGGTTTTCAGCATTCTGGAATCTGAAGAGGTTAAAAGAAAGGAAGGAAAATACTGAAAGTCAAAGTCTGCAACACTAACAAAAAATTTTTGTAGCTATAGTTTATTGGTGCAAATATTCCAGTGTATACAGAATAGAACTATAGCATTTATCAGTTGCAATTTGGAGGGGAGAACAAACAATTTTTGTAAATATTGCCATTAGTGATGGGCGAGTACTAAAATGCTCGGTTGCTCGATGCTCGCAGTCAACAACTGCCCTCTTCTGCTCACAAATCCTTCCCAATATCTGCAATGTAGATTTCCACGACCATGCCTGGCTGTAGGTTCAGCGGTGACAGCCACAGATCTGCCTGCTCTTTCAGATCTGTCCACAACTCTTCAGCATTGTGTGGTTTGTCACCTAAGCATATTAGCTTCAGCACAGCCTGTTGACGCTTGGCCAAAGTAGTGCTGCAGTGCTTCCAGCTTGCAACTGATGTGGTCATTTCAGAGATGGAGGCTGAAGAGGAGGAGGAGGAGGTGCAGGAGCTATAGAATGTGGGGGCAACCCTGATTGACCCAGGGCCCGCAATCCTCTTCGTTGGGAGGATTTTTCCGTCGCAAGGTCCGACTGGGTCCCGGCTATCACTATGTTAACCCAGTGTGCCGTCAGCGAGATGTACCGTCCCTGACATAACCACTTGTCCACGTGTCCATGGTTAGGTGGATTTTCCCTGTAACTGCGTTGTTGCGGGCACAGCTAATATTGTGGGACACGTGCTCGTGTAATGCTGGAACGGCACACTGGGAGAAAGAGTGGAAGCTGGGGACCGAATACGGAGGGACGGCAGCTGCCATCAGGTTGCGGAAAGCTTCCATCTCCACGAGCCTAAAAGGCAACATTTCGAGCGCAAGCAGTCGCAAAATGTGTGAATTTAGTAGTGAGGCCTGTGGGGTGTTGGCTGCATATGTGCGCTTGCGTTCCAAGGACTGGAGTAGGGAAAACTGAACTCTGTGCTGGGACAAGGACGTGGACGTGCTTGCTGATGGTGCTAGTTGAGAGTGTGCGCAATGACAGGTGCAGGGCAGGATGCATCTTCGCATGCGCCCTGGACAGAGGATTGGCTTGCATGCACAACAGCGAAAGAAGCAGTGGTGCCACCCGCAGACACAGTTCCTGCACCCTGGGGTTCGGCCCACTTAGTCGGGTGCTTTGCTACCATGTGCCTAATCATGCTGGTGGTGGTCAGGCTGGTAGTTTTGCTATCCCTGCTAATGCTTGCCTGGAATGTGGTGCAAATGGCCTTTTTGGGGTTGTGGGCAGAGTATTTAAAAAACAACCAGACTAAGGAAGACATAACAGTTGTACTGGCAACTTCCGTCATGTTGATGTTATGAGGAACAGTTGCCCACCTTCTGTCTGTGGCCACCACACTGATTCTTCCTGCCTGTTGTGGTGCTACGCCTCCCCCCCCTGTGTGCCGCTGTCCTCTCTCTGTATGTCCCCCTGCCGGGTTGGGTCAGTTACTATATCATCCACAACCTCATCTACCCCTTCCGCACCCTGATCCTTCTGCTGACTTTCTGGCAATTGTGTCTCATCATCGTCCACCTCTTGTGTCAGTTTCCCACCATTGCCTCAGTAGCAGTGAGTCTGGACCATATATTCCTCACCCTGATCCTCCTTCCTCCCACCATGCTGAGTGCCCGGAGACAACTGATCCCACACTTGGACACTCCAAAGAGCTGTTCATTTTTCCAATTATAGATTCAGGCCTCTTGCCCGATCCACTTAAAGTGGGGCAGGAGGAGATCGCATGAAGCGATGTCCAAATATTTGAGCAGCCACGGTCACATGAACGCAACAGTGGGAAAGTGGTGGATGATGATGAGACACAATTGCCAGCAAGTCAGGAGTAGAGATGAGCGTTGTTCGACTCGAACTGTTCACCAATCTCAAATTCGAGCTGTTTTGGGCGGTGTTCGAGCCAATCGGCGAACACGAACAATTTGAAAAAAATTTGGCTGTTCGAGGTTATGTTCGATAACTGTTCGTGCACCAAAATCATAACTGGATTTTTTCTCAGTAATGCTGAAAATTAATGTTAATACGCAGTTTGAGTGTTCAGCGGGGCGGGGGGAGGGGCAGGGGATGGATCTCTGCAGGAATAATGAAGATCTCCATTTTTTTTTCTCTTTTCCGCATTTACAGTGGGGAGGTGCAATCTGTCAGCCAATCAGCAGAGCACACACGGAGCGAACTGCTTTTTTTCATACAAGCAAGGGCATGTGTCATTGGCAGTATATGTCTCATGTCCTTGCCCTATAAGACCCAGCCATTTTCCCCGACGCCACTATTTTCTCACTGCTGCAGCTGCGTGTTAGACGGCACCGCTGTTGCTGTGCGCGCTATACCTTGTTAATTTAAAGCCAATTTTCGCACAAATCTACAGATAGCTTGGGAGTAGGTAAGAGTTGTGATTGCAGTCCTGTTAAGGACTAGGTTACAGCATTTCCTACGACTTTTATCAGGCAGGTCTGTGCTCTTAAATAGATAGGTTGGGAGTAAAGACTAATTGTAATTGCAGTCAATTCAGGACTAAGTTACATCAGTTCCTATCAGTTTTTGCCAGGCAGGTCTGTGCCAGTGCTGTGCCAGTTTTTTTCACAGCATTTGGCTGAATCTAGCAAAGCTAATCCTTTTTGGCCTATTGCAGAGTGTGTTAGTCAGTGGAGTAGCCTATCTGTGTTGCAAGCTACACCACCTGTGTATAGAATACCAATTTATTAACTGCACCTAGTGAAGTAAAACCTTTTGGGCATAGCATCATTCTATTAGTCCATCTATACTGACCTCCATAAGGTTGCAAATTGAATAGAATTTTTTTATGCATCTAGCTCTGAAAAAATATTTGGGCTTCTAGCAGTGTGTGGGAATTGTTCTATTAGTCCATATATACTGACCTCCATCAGGTTGCAAATTGAATATAATTTTTTTCTGCATCTAGCTCTGAAAAAATATTTGGGCTTCTAACAGTGTGTGCGACTTGTTCTATTAGTTCATCTATACTGACCTCCATCAGGTTGCAAATTGAATATAATTTTTTTCTGCATCTAGCTCTGAAAAAATATTTGGGCTTCTAGCAGTGTGTGGCACTTGTTCTATTAGTCCATCTATACTGACCTCCATCAGGTTGCAAGTTGAATAGAATTTTTTTCTGCATCTAGCTCTGAAAAAATATTTGGGCTTCTAGCAGTGTGTGGGACTTGGTCTATTAGTCCATCTATACTGACCTCCATCAGGTTGCAAATTGAATATAATTTTTTTCTGCATCTAGCTCTGAAAAAATATTTGGGCTTCTAGCAGTGTGTGGGACTTGGTCTGTTAGTCCATCTATACTGACCTTCATCAGGTTGCAAATTGAATATAATTTTTTTCTGCATCTAGCTCTGAAAAAATATTGGGCTTCTAGCAGTGTGTGGGACTTGGTCTATTAGTCCATCTATACTGACCTCCATCAGGTTGCAAATTAAAAATAATTTTTTTCTTCATCTAGCTCTGAAAAAGTATTGGGGCTTCTAGCAGTGTGTGGGACTTGGTCTATTAGTCCATCTATACTGACCTCCATCAGGTTTCAAATTCAATATAATTTTTTTCTGCATCTAGCTCTGAAAAAATATTTGGGCTTCTAGCAGTGTGTGGGACTTGTTCTATTAGTCCATCCATACTGAACTCCATCAGGTTGCAAATTGAATATAATTTTTTTCTGCATCTAGCTCTGAAAAAATATTTGGGCTTCTAGCAGTGTGTGGGACTTGCTCTATTAGTCCATCTATACTGACCTCCATCAGGTTGCAAATTGAATATAATTTTTTTCTGCATCTAGCTCTGAAAAAATTTTTTGGCTGCTAGCAGTGTGTGGCACTTGTTCTATTAGTCCATCTATACTGACCTCCATCAGGATGCAAATTGAATATAATTTTTTTCTGCATCTAGCTCTGAAAAAATATTTGGGCTTCTAGCAGTGTGTGGGACTTGGTCTATTAGTCCATCTATACTGACATCCATCAGGTTGCAAATTGAATATAATTTTTTTCTGCATCTAGCTCTGAAAAAATATTTGGGCTTCTAGCAGTGTGTGGGACTTGGTCTATTAGTCCATCTATACCGACCTCCATCAGGTTGCAAATTAAAAATAATTTTTTTCTTCATCTAGCTCTGAAAAAATATTTGGGCTTCTAGCAGTGTGTGGGACTTGTTCTATTAGTCCATCTATACTGACCTCCATCATGTTGCAAATTGAATATAATTTTTTCTGCATCTAGCTCTGAAAAAATATTTGGGCTTCTAGCAGTGTGTGCGACTTGGTCTATTAGTCCATCTATACTGACCTTCATCAGGTTGCAAATTAAAAATAATATTTTTCTGCATCTAGCGCTGAAAAAATATTTGGGCTTCTAGCACTGTGTGGGAATTGGTCTATTAGTCCATCTATACTGACCTCCATCAGTTTGCAAATTGAATATAATTTTTTTCTGCATCTAGCTCTGAAAAAATATTTGGGCTTCTAGAAGTGTGTGGGACTTGGTCTATTAGTCCATCTATACTGACCTCCATCAGGTTGCAAATTAAAAATAATTTTTTTCTTCATCTAGCTCTGAAAAAATATTTGGGCTTCTAGCAGTGTGTGGGACTTCTTCCATTAGTCCATCTACACTGACCTCCATCAGGTTGCAAATTGAATATAATTTTTTTCTGTATCTAGCTCTGAAAAAATATTTGGGCTTCTAGCAGTGTGTGGGACTTGTTCTATTAGTCCATCTATACTGACCTCCATCAGGTTGCAAATTGAATATATTTTTTCTGCATCTAGCTCTGAAAAAATATTTGGGCTTCTAGCAGTGTGTGGCACTTGTTCTATTAGTCCATCTATACTGACCTCCATCAGGTTGCAAATTGAATATAATTTTTTTCTGCATCTAGCTCTGAAAAAGTATTTGGGCTTCTAGCAGTGTGTGCGACTTGGTCTATTAGTCCATGTATACTGACCTTCATCAGGTTGCAAATTAAAAATAATATTTTTCTGCATCTAGCTCTGAAAAAATATTTGGGCTTCTAGCAGTGTGTGCGACTTGGTCTATTAGTCCATGTATACTGACCTTCATCAGGTTGCAAATTAAAAATAATATTTTTCTGCATCTAGCTCTGAAAAAATATTTGGGCTTCTAGCAGTGTGTGGGACTTGGTCTATTAGTCCATCTATACTGACCTCCATCAGGTTGCAAATTCAATATAATTTTTTTCTGCATCTAGCTCTGAAAAAATATTTGGGCTTCTAGCATTGTGTGGGACTTGTTCTATTAGTCCATCCATACTGACCTCCATCAGGTTGCAAATTGAATATAATTTTTTTCTGCATCTAGCTCTGAAAAAATATTTGGGCTTCTAGCAGTGTGTGGGACTTGCTCTATTAGTCCATCTATACTGACCTCCATCAGGTTGCAAATTGAATATAATATTTTTCTGCATCTAGCTCTGAAAAAATATTTGGGCTGCTAGCAGTGTGTGGCACTTGTTCTATTAGTCCATCTATACTGACCTCCATCAGGTTGCAAATAGTGTTGAGCCACCCCCCGTAGTGTTCGGGTTCGGTTCGTCGAACACCGGGATGTTCGAGGAACTGTTCGTCGAACTGTTCGTCGAACACCTTAGAACACCGTCGAACACCGTTAAAACCAATGGCAGGCAAACAAAAACACATAGAAACACATAGAAAACACCTTCAAAGGTGTCCAAAAGCTGACAAACTGCTCAGAAGACGCTTTCTTTAAAAAAGCCGGCCGGCAATTCAGCAGCGGCATACACCGGTACCCGACAATTTAGACAAGAAGGAATAGAGCCTCACACATAGATTAGATAGATAGAAACATGTCAGTCACATATATATGAAGTACAGTGACAGTGTTGCTTACTGTACTTGTTATTTAGTGTAAAGGATTTATTAAAAAATATAATAGTGTTTTCATGCACTGTCTGTTTAAAAAAGCCGGCCGGCAATTCAGCAACTGTACCCGACAATTTAGAACAGACAGAATAGAGCTTCACACATAGATTAGATAGATAGAAACATGTCAGTCACATATATATGAAGTACAGTGACAATGTTGCTTACTGTACTTGTCATTTAGTGTAAAGGATTTATTAAAAAAAATAATAGTGTTTTCATGCACCGT
The DNA here is from genome assembly GCF_046119375.1 of Phyllobates terribilis. NCBI lineage: Eukaryota > Metazoa > Chordata > Amphibia > Anura > Dendrobatidae > Phyllobates > Phyllobates terribilis. Next base: position 49,995,737 of record NW_027362773.1, read on the forward strand.
CTCTTTAAAAAAGCCGGCCGGCAATTCAGCATCTGTACCCGACAATTTAGAACAGACAGAATAGAGCTTCACACATAGATTAGATAGGTAGAAACATGTCAGTCACATATATATGAAGTACAGTGATAGTGTTGGTTACTGTACTTGTCATTTAGTATTAAAATAAAGGATTTATTATTAAAAAAAATTGGCGTGGGGGTCCCCTTAATTTTAGTCTCTAGCGGAGGTTAAGCAGACAGCTGGGGCAGATGTTTGAAGCCTGGGAAGGGGGTAATACCCAAGGAGCTTCCCAGGCTACTAATATGAGCCCCCAGCTGAATACATAGCCTTTACTAGTTATTAAAATGGGGGACCCCCCAAAAAAAATGACGTGGGGTCCCCCCTAATTTAATAGCTAGCAAAGGCTAGGCAGACAGCTGGGGGCTCATATTAATAGCCCAGGAAGGGTGCCATGAATATTGGCCCCCTCCCAGGCTAGAAACACCAGCCATCAGCCGCCCCAGAAATGGCGCATTCATAGGATGCGCCAATTCTGGCACTTAGCCTCGCTCTTCCACGCTGCCCTGGTGCGGTGGCAGTCGGTAATAGGGCTGGGGTTGATGTCAGCTTATAATGCCAGCTGACATCAAGCCCAGGTTAGTAATGGAGAGGCGTCTAGAAGACACCCCCATTACTAACCCCATAGTCAAAGTTAAAAGAAAACACAAACACCCAGAATAAAGTCCTTTAATTGAAATAAAGACACAATCCTTTATTGTTCTAAATTAAACCATACTTACCATCACGCCCATTCCAGCTGAAGCCAACGATCTCCTGCAATAAAAGAAAAATAATAAAGCAACATCATCCTTACCTTTCCATGGTTCCCACGACAGCTTCAGCTCTGCTACATCGAGATGACAGGCTGGACCGCAGCAGAAAACTGCCATCCAGCCTGTCATCCCGCAGACACTGAGAAGCGCAGGCTTGCTTGCGCTCTGCAGTGTCTGGCTGTGACGGCATAAATATGAGACGAGTTCATGTCCAATGAACTCGGCGCACCTCATGCACGTCACTGACAGCGTGGGAAAATTCTCATGCTGAAGCGCTGAGTGCAGGAGAATTCTCCCACGCTGTCAGTGACGTGCATAAGGTGAGCTCATATCCAATGAACTCAGCTCACCTCCTGCACGTCACTGACAGCGTGGGAGAATTCTCCTGCACTCAGCGCTTCAGCGTGAGAATTCTCCCACGCTGAAGTGCTGAGTGCAGGAGAATTTTCCCACGCTGTCAGTGACGTGCATGAGGTGAGCCGAGTTCATTGGACATTAACTCGGCTCATCTGGATGCCCTCACAGATAGACACTGTGGAGCGCAAGCAAGCCTGCGCTTCTCAGTGTCTGCGGGATGACAGGCTGGATGGCAGCGTTCTGCTGCGGTCCAGCCTGTCATCTCGATGTAGCAGAGCTGAAGCTGTCATGGGAACCATGGAAAGGTAAGGATGATGTTGCTTTATTATTTTTCTTTTATTTCAGGAGATCGTTGGCTTCAGCTGGAATGGGCGTGACGGTAAGTATGGTTTAATTTAGAACAATAAAGAATTGTGTGTTTATTTCAATTAAAGGACTTTTTTTTGGGTGTTGTGTTTTTTTTAAATACTTTACTAGAAATTCATGGTGGTCATGTCTAATATTGGCGTGACCCCATGAATTTTGGGCTTAGGGCCAGCGGATAATGCCAAGCTGGCCCTAACCCCTTTATTACCCAGTGAGCCACCGCATCAGGGCCCTGGATGAGTTGGGTACAGCGCCAGAAGATGGCGCTTCTATGAACGCGCCATTTTCCGGGGTGGCTGCGGACTGCAATTTGCAGCGGGGGTGGCCCAGAAAGCTTGGGCCTCCCTGCGCTGCGGATTCCAGCCCCCAGCTGCATAGTTGTACCTCGCTGGACACAAAAACAGGGCGAAGCCCCACGTCAATTTTCTTTAAATTATTTCATGAAATAATTAAGAAAAAAAGGGCTTCCCTATATTGTTGTGTCTGGCCAGGTACAAATAGGCAGCTGGTGGTTGGGGGCAGCCCGTTCCTGCCTGCTGCACCTGACTGGACACAAATATAGTGCGAAGCCCCACGTCAATTTTTTTTTAATTATTTCATGAATTTCCTGAAATAATTTAAAAAAATTGAAGTGGGGCTTCGCACTATATTTGTGTCCAGCCAGGTACAGCAGGCAGGAATGGGCTGCCCCCAACCACCAGCTGCCTATTTGTACCTGGCCGGACACAACAATATAGGGAAGGCCTTTTTTTCTTAATTATTTCATGAATTTCATGAAATAATTAAAAAAAATTGAAGTGGGGCTTCGCACTATATTTGTGTCCAGCCAGGTACAGCAGGCAGGAGCGGGCTGCCCCCAACCACCAGCTGACTATTTGTACCTGGCCGGACACAACAATATAGGGAAGGCCTTTTTTTCTTAATTATTTCATGAATTTCATGAAATAATTAAAAAAAAAATACGTGGGGCTTCGCCCTATTTTTGTGTCCAGCCAGGTACAACTAGGCAGCTGGGGGCTGGAATCTGCAGCGCAGGGAGGCCCAAGCTTTCTGGGCCCCCCCCCCCGCTGCAAATTGCAGTCCGCAGCCACCCCGGAAAATGGTGCGTTCATAGAAGCGCCATCTTCTGGCGCTGTACCCAACTCATCCAGGGCCCTGGTGCGGTGGCTCACTGGGTAATAAAGGGGTTAGGGCCAGCTTGGTATTATCAGCTGGCCCCAAGCCCAAAATTCATGGGGTCACGCCAGTATTAGACATGACCGCCATGAATTTCTAGTAAAGTATTTAAAAAAAACACAACACCCAGAATAAAGTCCTTTAATTGAAATAAACACACAATTCTTTATTGTTCTAATTTAAACTATACTTACCATCACGCCCATTCCAGCTGAAGCCAACGATCTCCTGCAATAAAAGAAAAATAATAAACCAACCTCATCCTTACCTTTCCATGGTTCCAACGACAGCTTCAGCTCTGCTACATCGAGATGACAGGCTGGACCGCAGCAGAAAGCTGCCATCCAGCCTGTCATGCCGCAGACACTGAGAAGAGCAGGCATGCTTGCGCTCCTCAGTGTCTCGCTGTGACGGCATAAAGATGAGCCGAGGTCATGTCCAATGAACTCGGCTCACCTCATGCACGTCACTGACAGCGTGGGAAAATTCTCCTGCACTCAGCGCTTCAGCGTGAGAATTCTCCCACGCTGTAAGTGACGTGCATGAGGTGAGCCGAGTTCATTGGACATGACCTCGGCTCATCTTTATGCCGTCACAGAGAGACAATGTGGAGCGCAAGCAAGCCTGCTCTTCTCAGTGTCTGCGGGATGACAGGCTGGATGGCAGCGTTCTGCTGCGGTCCAGCCAGTCATCTCGATGTAGCAGAGCTGAAGCTGTCCTGGGAACCATGGAAAGGTAAGGATGATGTTGGTTTATTATTTTACTTTTATTGCAGGAGATCGTTGGCTTCAGCTGGAATGGGCGTGACGGTAAGTATGGTATAATTTAGAACAATAAAGAATTGTGTCTTTATTTCAATTAAAGGACTTTATTCTTAGTGTTTGTGTTTTTTTGTAACTTTGACTATGGGGTTAGTAATGGGGGTGTCTTATAGACGCCTCTCCATTACTAACCTGGGCTTGATGTCAGCTGGCATTATAAGCTGACATCAACCCCAGCCCTATTACCCCCTGCCACCGCACCAGGGCAGCGTGGAAGAGCGAGGCTAAGTGCCAGAATTGGCGCATCCTATGGGATTTCTGGGGCGGCTGACGGCTGGTGTTTCTAGCCTGGGAGGGGGCCAATATTCATGGCTCCCTTCCTGGGCTATTAATATCAGCCCCCAGCTGTCTGCCTAGCCTTTGCTAGCTATTAAATTAGGGGGGACCCCACGTCATTTTTTGGGGGGGGTCCTTCATTTTAATAGCTAGTAAAGGCTATGTATTCAGCTGGGGGCTGATATTAGTAGCCTGGGAAGCTCCGTGGGTATTACCCCCTTCCCAGGCTTCAAACATCTGCCCCAGCCGTCTGCTTAACCTCCGCTAGAGCCTAAAATTAAGGGGAACCCCACGCCAATTTTTTTAATAATAAATCCTTTATTTTAATACTAAATGACAAGTACAGTAACCAACACTATCACTGTACTTCATATATATGTGACTGACATGTTTCTATCTATCTAATCTATGTGTGAAGCTCTATTCTGTCTGTTATAAATTGTTGGGTACAGATGCTGAATTGCCGGACGGCTTTTTTAAAGAGACGGTGCATGAAAACACTATTATTTTTTTTAATAAATCCTTTACACTAAATGACAAGTACAGTAAGCAACACTGTCACTGTACTTCATATATATGTGACTGACATGTTTCTATCTATCTAATCTATGTGTGATTCTCTATTCCTTCTATTCTAAATTGTCGGGTACCGCTGCTGAATTGCCGGCCGGCTTTTTTAAAGAGACGGTGCATGAAAACACTATTATTTTTTTTGATAAATCCTTTACGCTAAATGACAAGTACAGTAAGCAGCACTTTCACTGTACTTCATATATGTGACTGACATGTTTATATCTATCTAATCTATGTGTGAAGCTCTGTTCTTTCGGTTCTAAATTGTCGGGTACCGGTGTATGCCGCTGCTGAATTGCCGGCTTTTCATGTTTCACTGTGAGCACTGTTCCCATCGATTTGGGCAATCACTGTAATGCCACAACCACCATGGCTGTGGCATTACAGTGAGTGGCAGACAATCCCTGCATGATTGGTGCTCTAAATAGCGCCAGACATGCAGGACACGCTTTTGGTGCATGAACAGTTATCGAACATAACCTCGAACAGCCGAATTTTTTGCAAATCGTTCGGGTTCGTCGAACAACTCGAACACCGCCCAAAACAGCTCGAATTTGAGATTGGCGAACAGTTCTAGTCGAACAACGCTCATCTCTAGTTGCAAATTGAATATAATTTTTTTCTGCATCTAGCTCTGAAAAAATATTTGGGCTTCTAGCAGTGTGTGGGACTTGGTCTATTAGTCCATCTATACTGACCTCCATCAGGTTGCAAATTGAATATAATTTTTTTCTGCATCTAGCTCTGAAAAAATATTTGGGCTTCTAGCAGTGTGTGAGACTTGGTCTATTAGTCCATCTATACTGACCTCCATCAGGTTGCAAATTAAAAAAAAAATTTTCCTTCATCTAGCTCTGAAAAAATATTTGGGCTTCTAGCAGTGTGTGGGACTTGTTCTATTAGTCCATCTATACTGACCTCCATCATGTTGCAAATTGAATATAATTTTTTTCTGCATCTAGCTCTGAAAAAATATTTGGGCTTCTAGCAGTGTGTGCGACTTGGTCTATTAGTCCATCTATACTGACCTTCATCAGGTTTAAATTAAAAATAATATTTTTCTGCATCTAGCTCTGAAAAAATATTTGGGCTTCTAGCAGTGTGAGGGACTTGTTCTATTAGTCCATCTATACTGACCTCCATCAGGTTGCAAATTGAATATATTTTTTTTCTGCATCTAGCTCTGAAAAAATATTTGGGCTTCTAGCAGTTTGTGGCACTTGTTCTATTAGTGCATCTATACTGACCTCCATCAGGTTGCAAATTGAATATAATTTTTTTCTGCATCTAGCTCTGAAAAAATATTTGGGCTTCTAGCAGTGTGTGGGACTTGGTCTATTAGTCCATCTATACTGACCTCCATCAGGTTGCAAATTGAATATAATTTTTTTCTGCATCTAACCCAGCCAATAGTTTTGGCCTAATACCACAGTTTGGCCACTCAGCTCTGCTCGGTTACCATCCATTGTTTTTTTGTGCAAACAACTCCAGAGTTGTGAATTAGCTAACCACCAAAATGAGTGGAAAAAGGCCTGCTGCTGGTGGAAAGGGGAATAGGCGTGTTAGGAAGGGGAAAAAAGGTTGTGTCCGTGGGGTAGGTGTTAAAGCAATAGTAACATCTGCAGAAGAAAGACCATCTTCCAGCCAAACTAAAATGTCTACTTCTTTTAGCGGACAATGTGATAAGATCCCTTTCTTACGGCCACGCCAATCGCTACAAATTCCAGATGAGGCACAGAAACAGCAGGTGCTTCAACGGATATCAAGTGCTCCTTTAAGTGGGCTCTCCTCCACATCAACTTCAACATCACAAATACTCCAGTCCTCAAAGGTGTCACCCCAATAGCACTTGCTTCCTCACAGCTCCCAAATCTCCAGCTGCCCGTCTGAGTATGAGGTAGAACAGATGGTTGAGTCTGCAGAGCTGTTTACTCATACTATAGCCTGGGAATCAGAGGTCAGCTCCAGCGCTTCTGTGAATCCAGACGAGGAAATGATCTGCACTGATGCCCAGAATCTTTATGAGTCGGATCCAGGACCAGGCGCTGAAGGTTTTGACCATAATGTAGACCCTCATTCCCAAACTGTAACTCATGTTGGTGGAGACAATGAGGAACACGATGATGAGACTCAAATACCTGATTGGAGCGACAACTTTAGTTTTTTGTCAGGGCAGGAACAGGTTGGCTCTGAGGACGACGGGTGTGATAACACAAAGGGTGATGATGATGAGGTTGGAGATCCCACTTACTGTCAACCCACAGTCAGCCAAGAGATGAGGTCAGCAGAGGAGGTGGAGGAGAATGCTAGAGACGACGAGGTCAGGTTGCACCTTCCTGGACAGAGACGTAGTACTGGAAGCACTTCAACAACTGCATCCTCAAACACAACTCTGCCTCTCACCACAAGTCGTGGTGGCTCTTCAGGTCGCATGGGTGCTAAGCCTTGCGTAGCCTGGGCATTTTTTCAGATCGATAAAGATGACCCAACTCGTGTTATCTTTATCATTTGTCAGCAAAAGCTAAGTAAAGGCCAAAAAATACATAGTTTGAGTACTTCATGCATGAACCGGCACATGGACATGAAGCATAAGTTGCAGTGGGAAGCTCACTGTGCTACAATGCGGCCTAGCCGGCCGGGCCAACCACCGTCTGCCATATCTTGTGCATCCGCGGCCTCTTCATCCTCTGTGACTGGGGGGACAGCAGTCACACCTGTTTTGGGACGCAGACCTGCCACCTCTTTACCCGCAACAGCCAGCATGATTGACAGGTCATCATTTTCTTTGGAGGTGGTAACACCAGCTGGTGTTGAGCGCTGTCCGACATCGATAGCACCACCTTTGGATCAAGGCAACCTAACATGTCTGCCTGCATCTTCCTCACAGACCGGCAGTTTGTCGGGGACACCCTTATCAACCCCGTCTAAGCACAATAGCCAGCCCTCGGTCCCTCAGATGTGGACAAGTAAAAGACCATTTCCTCCTAGCCATGAGAAAGCTAAGAGGTTGAATTTCACTATCTGCAAGCTCTTGGCTACAGAAATGCTGCCTTTCCGCCTGGTGGACACAAAGGATTTTCGAGACCTTATGTCCGTCGCAGTGCCCGTGTGCCAGATGCCCAGTCGGCATTACTTCTCAAAGAAAGGTGTGCCTGCGCTCCACCAGCTTGTCGCACACAACATCACCGCTTCTTTGAGAAACTCTGTGTGTGACAGGGTGCATTTCACCACAGACACTTGGATGAGTAGGCATGGACAGGGACGTTACATGTCGCTGACTGGGCACTGGGTAACTATGGTGACAGCAGGACAAGAGGATGCTGTCCAAGTCTTGCCGTCCCCATGAGTTGTGCGTCAATCCTCTTTATCTCAAAGTTCCTCCACTGCTTCTGCCTCCTCAACCTCCTCTCGGTCCTCCACCTGCACCCAAAGCCTGTCTGGTCATGCCACAAGCTTTCTAACTGCGCAGAAGGGATCCTGCACACCTCCTTACTATGCTGGCAGTAGGGCTCAACGTCATCAGGCGGTTTTTACTTTGAAATGTCTGGGAAATGTGAGTCACACAGCTGAGGAGTTGTGGTCAGCTCTGGATAACCAATTTCATGAATGGTTGTCTCCACTGGACCTGAAACCAGGGAAGGCCGTGTGCGACAATGCTGCAAACCTGGGTGAGGCCCTTCGCCGGGGCAATGTCACACACGTGCCTTGTATGGCTCACGTGTTGAACCTGGTTGTCCAGCAATTTTTAGCCCACTATCCCAGACTAGATGGCCTTCTGCAGAGGGCACGGTCGCTGTGTGCTCACTGCCGCCGTTCGCATCCCGCAGCTCAGCGACTTACATCTCTACAGAAGTCGTTGGGCCTGCCACTTCACCGGCTAAAATGCGATGTGCCTACCCTGTGGAATTCAACTCTGCACATGTTGCAGCGACTGGCAGCACCGACAAGCCCTGGTGCAATACGTTCTGACATATAGCCTGGGCCAACGAGATCCAGAGGTGGGGAAAATCACGCTGGAGGAGTGGTCTCAGATCAGGGACCTATGCACCCTTCTGCACAGTTTTGAAATGGCGACGAAGATGTTTAGTGCTGACGATGCCATTATCAGCATGACTATTCTGGTGATTTACATGCTGGAGCACATGTTAAACAGAATTCGGAGTCAGGTAGTGGCACAAGAGGAGGTAGAGGAAGTAGAGGAGGAGGAGTTGTATGCGGAAGGGCTAACATCTGCAAGGTCCAGACGGTCGGCAGCACCAAGGCGGCAGGCATGTGAGGGTGGGGGAGATGGTTTTACCAGGGCACATGGTAGCAGCCAAACTAGTGAGGAAGGTGCAGGAGCCCAGGAAGAAGTGGAGGACGAACTGATGGAAGACTCATCAGATGAGGGAGACCTTGATCACATTTCTGTTGTGCGAGGTTGGGGGGAGAGGACAGAGGAAGGAAGCATGATTGTTACCTCGCCACCAACACAACAGGGACTTGGTGCTCCTGGATGCGCAAGACACATGAGTGCCTTCTTGCTGCACTACCTGCAACATGACCCTCGAATTGTGAGAATTAGAAATAATCCTGACTACTGGGTTGCCACACTGTTAGATCCCCGGTACAAAAGTAAATTTGCAGAAATTATTCCTGCCATAGAAAGGGATGCACGCATGCAGTAGAATCAGCAGAGACTGTTGCAGAATCTTACATGTGCTTTTCCACAAAACACCAGTGGTGCACATAGTGAATCTCACAGTTCCAACTTGCCAACCGTGGGACCGTCAAGTGTTCAGCACTCAAATCGTAACAGAAACACAGTATCTGCTGGTGACATCAATTTTGCGGAATCATTTCACCACTTTTTTAGCCCATCCTTTGCAAGGCCACAGGAGACAAGAAGTCTGACACATAGTCAACGCCTAGAGACGATGGTACAGGAGTATCTCCAAGTAAACATTGAAGCCATGACTGTGTCACTGGACCCGTGCTCTTTTTGGGCTTCCTATCTGGATAAAAGGCCAGAGCTAGCCACTTACGCCTTGGAGATCTTGTCATGCCCCGCAGCCAGCGTTCTGTCTGAACGTGTGTTCAGCGCTGCTGGTGGTGTGCTGACAGATAAGCGCACGCGGCTCTCCACTGATAATGTAGACCGACTCACGTTCATAAAGATGAACAAATCATGGATCCGAAATGACTTTTCTACCCCTGTGTCACCCTGGGGAGAGTAAAAGCTTGATGATTGAATAAAATCACCTCACCAACCGTTTTAAGCTTTCAAATTACTAATCATGTTTATCTGTATCTTGGCTGGAAAATAATTTGGGCTTTGTAGCAATGTGCAGTACTGATTCTATTAGGCCATCTATACTAAGCTCCACCAGATTTAAAATTAATAATAATTTTTAGCTGCATCTAGCCCGGAAAATAATTTTGGGGCTCCGAGATGCGCAAGACACATAAGTGCCTTCTTGCTGCACTACCTGCAACATGACCCTCAGATTGTCAGAATTCGAAGTAATCCTGACTACTGGGTTGCCACACTCTTAGATCCCTCACACTCTTCGATCAACCTTTTCATTTTAATAAAGACCAAAAAAATGGTTATTTTTGAAATTATAAGCATTAGCAGGTTATTAGAAACTGAAATCAAACAGTTTTTAACTCAAAACTTTATTCTAGGTGATGTTACATTTGCACATAGGACCCCTTGTTTGAAAGGAGCTTCTGAACTCTCTCGTCCATTGAATTTTTCAGGTTTTGGATGGTTTCTGCTTCAATTGTTTTGCATGAGGACAGAGTACCCTCCCAGAGCTGTTGCTTAGATGTCAACTGCCTCCCGCCATCATAGACACTCCTTTTGATGATGCTCCAGAGGTTCTGAATGGGGTAGAGGTCAGGGGAGCATGGGTGTCACAGCATAAGTTTGTCCCCTTTTATGGCCATATCAGCCAGAAATGCAGATGTGTTATGTGCAGCATGAGACGGTGCATTATCATGCATAAAAATGATCTTGCTGTGGAATACACGGTTCTTCTTCTTGAACCTTGGCAGGAAGTGCTGTTTGAGAAACATTATGGAGTTCATCTTTACCCCTTCAGGGATCCTAAAGGGGCCGACAATCTCTCTCCCCATGATTCCAGCCCAAAACATTACTCCACCTCCTCCTTGTTGGCACTGTAGCCGTGTTTGCGTGGGGTGTCCATCAACCAGCCATCCTCCACTCCATCCATCTGGACCATCGAGCGTTGCACGGCACTCATCTGTGAACAAAACAGTTTTGAAATCAGTCTTCATGTAATGTTTGGCCCACTGGAGCCGTTTCTGCTTGTGTGAAGTGGATAGAGGAGGTCGACAGGATGGCGTACTCACAGCTGCAAACCTCTGAAGGACCGTGCATCTTGTTGTTCGGGGGACGTTGGAGGCACCAGCAGCTTCAAAAACTTGTCTGCTGCTATGACAAGGCTTTTTGGCCGCTGCTCTTTTAACCTGACGTAATTGCCTGTAGGAAAGAGTCCTCAATTTGCCCTTATCAGCACGCACACGTGTGTACTGTGAATCAGCTACATACTTCTTGATTGCCAAGACACTTCATCCTGATCATCGCACAATGTTGATTGTAGTCATGCCTTGACCTAAACACTCCACAATTTGTTGCTTCTTAGCTGCCGACACATCCTTTTTCTTTCCCATTTTGGCAGAAAATGTAGGCTGCTTAATAATGTGGGACAGCCTTCTTAAGTAGTCTTGCCTTTCATTGGACACACCTGCCAAACTAATTAGCACAGGTGTCTGCAATTGCTTACACTGATATAAAGAGCCCTGACACACATCACCATCAATGAGTTTAACTGATAAACAAACAAATTCTTCCCTTATCACTCCTAAACACTTTTTGCATAATAATTTGGAACACAGTGTACATGTGCTTTTCCACAAAACACCAGTGGTTCACGTAGTGAATCTTACAGATCTTACTTGCCAACCGTGGTCTGTATGGAGTTGTTCAATAAAGGGCCCAAAATTAAGATAACATAGACGGGAGAGGTCTCTATGAATAGGAATTCCTAAGTATTTGATACCCTGTGAGGGCCAGGCAAAGGGAAAGTTGGACTGGATGGAATCCTATATGGATTTGGGGAGGGAGACATCGAGGGCCTCAGACTTCGCTGCATTGATTTTAAAATTTGACCATGTAATAAAGTGATCTATTTCAGCCATAACAGCAGGGATGGATATATGTGATTGAGTGATATATACTAGGACATCATCAGCAAATAGAGAGCACTTGTACTCGGTGCCTCCCACCTCAATCCACCTAATATTGGGGTTATGGCGAATTGATGAGAGCAGGTGCTCCGTCACTAGGATGTATAAGAGAGGGGACAGAGGACATCCCTGCCTTGTCCCATTGGTGATTATGAAAGGTGATGAAAATGTTCTGACGCGCCCCCTGGGCCTTGGGACACCCGGAGCCGGACCCTTTTTGGTGGATGCTGGTGGTTGTAGTCTCTTTGGCGGCGACCCAGTTCCGTGGCTCAGGGCGGTCAAACCAGTGGCGAAACTATTTATGTTGTTTTGATGTTTAAATGTCCGACTACGCCACCCATGGATTGCGGTCAGAGTGAACCGCCGCTGCAGGGCAGACCGCTTAGGCTGGTGTTGTGGGTGCAGCAGAGCGTAGCATAAATCCCCACGGGAGGCGTATAGCCTCAGGGCAGTGTATGCGGAGGATGGGGGTGATGGTGCAGGACAGCAGCAGTAACGACAAGGAGTCAGTGATGCAGTCCAGGGCCTTTACTCACAGTTCTTATTATCCAGACCACTTCTGCAGGTAATGGCCGCCCTCGTTGTACTGTCCTTACCAGGTGAGGGGCTCAGACTACTCCCAGATAACTTTGGAGCGCTTCACAGGATCCCCTTTGTGTGTCCTTTGTCTGGCCTTTCTTACCAACGCTTCTGTCCGGCTGCCTCGGGCCTCCTCTTGGTAAACTTGGCGCCAGTTTCCCTGACCCTATGTGGTGCCTTCCTAGCGGGTGTAGCGAGGGGCTGCGCCACATAAAATGTCACAGCCTCCGGTTTCTAGCTGAGGGTCGTTTCCCGCCTCCACTAGTTTCGGGGACCGGTCTCCCCCTTTGGCCTGACCCCTCCACGCAGGTGGATTCGGGCGTGCGGTGGCGACTCGCCCGTCCGCACCCCTGGGATCCCTTCGTTCCTCATTCCTGGAGCCTTCTCCGCTCCTCTTCCTTCCGTCTCCCTCTTCCAGGCCTGGGCCTCTGTTACTAGGCCTGCCTCCGGAGCAGAGCTCATGCAGAGCCCCTGCTCCCTGTCACTTCTGCTCAGACTTCTCTGCACTGAACTAAGATGGTGCCCACCTTTTATACTTCCTTCTCAATGCACCCAGGAACTGCTTCCTCCCTGCTCCTGCACTACAGGGTTCCCCTTCCTCAGTGTTCCCTCCACTCACTCCAGCCAGGGACAGGGACTGTCGTGCCCATCTCAGAGGCATATTGGTCGCCCTGCCCCACGGCAATGTAGTGTAATGCATGCAGGTGTCGGGGTCCTGATCCACACTCCATCCTTACCTGAGAGTGAGATATCACACCTCTGGGTGAGGTGCAATACCTCTGTAGCAACCAAGCCCTCGGGGTGCTACAGTTCCATTTATCTTCAGCCTAGTTGACGTATTGCGATACAGGGCCATGATTTTGGCTATAAAAGGGTCCCCTAGACCCCTACCCCAAGCTTTTTAAGAGAATAATATATGGCGTTGCCAGGAGACTCTATGGAATACTTTCTCAGCATCCAACGAGAGTATCTAATTACAAATTTTTAACTGCATCTAGCCCAGGAAATACTTTGTGCCTAGTAGCAGTGTCTGCTAGTCAGCGGATTATCCCAGCTGTTAAGCAAGCTACACCACCTGTAGTTTGGACACTTAATTTTTTCAAAGGAAATGCTTCGGGACCCCGGGATACTCAGTGAAGAGCATCAGGAGGCACCCCAAGGCATAGGGGCTGGGACTGGCGGTAGGACGCCTTGCTGTGGACAGCCAAGCTCGATCCTTATAAAAGCTTTTTAACTGCAGCAGCTTTAGTGGACGCTACTTGAGCTGGAATTACGCGGCTTCTGGCATGAGACTTGCTCTCCAATAGATCCTTGTAAAAGGATTTAAAGTGTATTCATTCAAATTAGAGAGACAATTTAAATTAAAAAGCTTAGACCTGCCTCCACCACAACGGGCTCGCTCTACCCACCAGCGGACAGGCACCAGTATTGGGAGAGAGTGGCTGGCCGTCAGGGTCCACCGCGGCTCTGGCACAAACCCGGCGACACGGAGTTGGCACGGGCAGGAACGGACTGGCCGTGTCGGCTTCTCACTTTTTGGATTTTAGAAGGGCATGACATGCCTATATCTGTGTCTCCCCCTCCTTTTACTCCTCCACCTCTTTTCTTTTCGCATGACTATATGTACTTTTCACTTTTCCATGTTTTAGTTCTGTCTTCTGAGCAGTTTGTCAGCTTTTGGACACCTTTGAAGGTGTTTTCTATGTGTTTCTATGTGTTTTTGTTTGCCTGCCATTGGTTTTAACGGTGTTCGAAGGTGTTCGACGAACAGTTCGACGAACAGTTCGGCGAACACAAGGGTGTTCGACGAACCGAACCGTACTCGAACACTACGGGGGTGGCTCAACACTAGTCAGGAGGAGGTCCACGTGGAATACGAGGTGGTGGACGATGAAGCCATAACATTACTTGTGCCCTCAACAATGTAGTTACTTGGAACGTCCACCTAACCACAGACACATGGACAAGTGCTTGTGGCCAGGCACAGTTCATCTCGCTGACGACACACTCGGTTAATATTGTGGAAGCTGGGACCCAATCGGACCCTGGGATGGAACACGTCGCCCTGACGCCGAGGATTGCGGGCACTGGGTCAATCAGTGTTGCCCCCGCATCCTACAGCTCCTGCACCTCCTCTTCCTCTTCAGCCTTCATCTCCAAAATGACTAAATCAGTTGTAAGCTGTAAGCACTGCAGCACTGCCTCGGCCAAGCAACAACAGACTGTGATGAAGCTAATATGCTTAGGTGACAAATCGCACACCGCTACAGAGTTTCTGAAAGCTGTAACAGAGCAGGTAGATCTGTGACTGTCCCACTGAACCTATAGCAAGTCATGGTCATGTGTGACAATGGCGGTTCTGAGGCGTGGCAAACTTGCACACGTACCATGTCTGGCCCAGGTGCTCAACTTAGTGGTTCAGTGGTTTCTCAAAACCTACCCGGAACAGCCTGAACTGCTTTTGAAAGTATGCCGCGTGTGTGCCGATTTCACAAAGTCAGCTACAGCTTCGGCCAACCTTACCATGTTTCAGCAGCATTTGCAGCTTCCTGCCCATTGACTGGTGTGTGACGTCACCACGCTTTGGAACTCAAGGTTAGATATGTTGGGAAAGATTTGTGAGCAGCAGAGGGCAGTTGTTGAGTACAAGCTTCAACACGCCCATTGGCATTCAGGTCAGCCTCCACACATAAGCGCTCATGAGTGGGCATGGATGTTTGACATCTGTGCCCTCCTCCAAAACTTTGAGGACTCAATCAAGATGGTGAGCAGCGATGACCCCATAATTTGCGTCACCATCCCGCTTCTTTGTCTACTGAAATGCTTGCTGCTCACAATTCAAGAGGAGGCATTGCAAGCAGAGCACGATGAGATGGAGCAAGGAACCATACAGGGTGATGGTACTCAGTAGTGTTGAGCGAACATGCTCGACACTGCTCGGTACTCGCCCGAGCATCACGCTACTCGGGATGTTAGGCGAGCACCAAGCATTTCGGGGTTACTCGGGCGGGAGCTCGGGTCTCCGCCCTGCATGTTTGGCGCTCTTTACAGAGCCAATGAACATGCAGGGATTGCCAGCCAGTCACTGTAATGCTGCAGCCATGTTGGTTGTGGGCATTACAGTGATTGGCTGGCCGCACAGCGTCACCTTGAGTATTTTAAATGGGGCGCCGCCATCTTGGACACAGTCGCTCCGGATTAGACAGTGTAGGGACAGCGCTGCTGATTTAGGGAGAGATATAAACTGCGAAATAGTTAGTGTAGGGTCTGTAAAGGCTGCAAGAACAAACAAACAGTCCTTTTCAGGACTAGTATCCATCCCAGATACCAGGCAGGCAGGCTGTTTAGGAGACACAGTGGTTATACCAGCAAACGCTGCATTACAGTCCTGTGTGCTCCTGTTGCTGAAATTGCTGGACTTAGCACCAGGTGTCGGGGGCCAGGAAAAATCCTTTTTTTTCCATCTAAATCCTCCTTTTTTTTCCTCCTTCAAACTGTACAAATACCCGTCTTATTAACCTTTTGGTGTGTCCCCCCCCCAAAAAAAAAGCGTGTCTCTGATTTTTCAGACACAAATATAACTGTTGAAAATAGTCTGGTGGAGGCTAGAGAAACAGAAGTGTTGTTTTGCACTTCCACGGGTCAAATCGCTGTACTATCCAGTTTTGGGCCTTTGGTATCTAAAAAAAAAGCAGTTTGAGTGTGTCGCTCACTGTTCAGCCGCAAATATCTCTATTTAAAAAAGTGTGGTATACCCCAGTAAACAATAACTGTGGTTTTGCCATCCCACGGTAAAAAATCTCTATTATTCAGCTTTTGGTAGTTTTTCCGTAAAGAAAAACAGTAGTGTCTCCTGACTGTTGTGACACAAAAATATATCTGTGGAAAATAGTCTTGTGTAGGCCCGACATCCCAGTGTGGTTTCGCAGTTCCACGGGTCAAATCGCTGTACTATCCAGTTTTGGGCCTTTGGTATCTAAAAAAAAAGCAGTTTGAGTGTGTCGCTCACTGTTCAGCCGCAAATATCTCTATTTAAAAAAGTGTGGTATACCCCAGTAAACAATAACTGTGGTTTTGCCATCCCACGGTAAAAAATCTCTATTATTCAGCTTTTGGTAGTTTTTTCCGTAAAGAAAAACAGTAGTGTCTCCTGACTGTTGTGACACAAAAATATATCTGTGGAAAATAGTCTTGTGTAGGCCCGACATCCCAGTGTGGTTTCGCAGTTCCACGGGTCAAATCGCTGTACTATCCAGTTTTGGGCCTTTGGTATCTAAAAAAAAAGCAGTTTGAGTGTGTCGCTCACTGTTCAGCCGCAAATATCTCTATTTAAAAAAGTGTGGTATACCCCAGTAAACAATAACTGTGGCTTTCCTCTTCCACGGTTCTAATCTACTCTTTATTACCCTTTTTCCATTGATAGTGCAAGTGTAAGCTATTTTACTTCATTTACAATGGGCAAGGCGCGTGGCAAGGGACGTGGAAGTGGACGTTCTGGTTATGGTTCGTGCAGAGGACAGGGCCGTGGCCAAGGTGAAAATGTGCCACAACCAACAGCCACATCTTCTCGCTCCCACTTCTTGACCGAATTACTAGGGAAGCACAGAACAACACCAGTATTGAGAACTGATCAGTGTGAACAGGTTATTAATTGGATAGCAGACAATACTTCCAGTTACCTGGGCACCACCACCTCCGGTCTGTCTTCCACACGGTCAACTCTTAGTAGCCATGAGTCTCAACCGCATACTCCTCCTCACCCTGATGCTCCTTCCTCCCACCATGCCGAGTGTCGTCAGACAGCAAGTGATCCCACACTTGGACACTCTGAAGAGCTGTTCACTGGTCCATTTCCATTTTTGGGCCCTTCGCCTGATACGCTTGAAGTGGTGGAAGAGGAGATCCCATGTTGCGATGCCCAAATATTTGAACAGCCATGGCCACAGGAAGTCGACGTTGGCAATCTGTCACAAGAGGTGGACGATGACGAGACACAATTTCCAGGAAGTGAGGAGGAGGATCGTGGTGCGCAAGTGGAAGAGGAGGAGGTGGTGGATGATCTAGTAACTGACCCAACGTGGAAGGAGGACATGCAGAGTGAGGCCAGCAGCACACAGGGGGAGGGAGGCAGAGTACCCCAACAGGCAGGAAGAAGCAGTGTGGTGGCCGCAGACAGAAGGCAGACAACCGTTCCCCTTAACACCAACACGAGGGACGTTGCCAGTACAAGCGGTAGGTCTTCCAGAGTCTGGAATTTTTTTAAAGACTCTGCTGATAACCCCAAAAAGGCCATATGTTCCACCTGCCATGCCAGCATCAGCAGGGATGACAAAACTACCAGCCTGACCACCACAAGCATGATCAGGCACATGGCAGCAAAGCACCCGACTTTGTGGGGCAAAACCCAGGGTCCACGACCAGTGTCAGCGGGTGTCACCACTGCTTCTTCCACTGTTGTGCGTGCAATAGAACCGCCTGTTGTGTGTGCAAGGCAATCCCCTGTCCATACTGCATGTAAAGATGCCCCCTCCTCTCAGTCTTCACTTGTTATGGCAGTTTCTCAAGAAACAGCATCAACGTCCACGTCCACGTCCCACCGCTGCGTTCAATTGTCCATATCCCAGACCTTTGAACGAAAGCGGAAATTCGCAGCTAACGCCCCACAGGCCACAGTCCTAAATTCGCACATTTCACGACTGCTTGCATTGGAAATGCTGCCTTTTAGGCTGGTGGAGACGGAATCCTTCCGCAATCTTATGGCGGTGGCCGTCCCTCGGTACTCGGTCCCCAGCCGACACTATTTTGCCCGGGGTGCCATCCCCGCACTACACAAGCACGTTCCCAAAGCATCTGCCATGCCCTCAACAACGCAGTTACTGGGAGAGTCCACCTGACAACGGACACGTGGACAAGTGCTTGTGGCCAGGGATGGTACATCTCTCTGACGGCACACTGGGTAAACATAGTGGAAGCCGGGACCCAGTCGGACCATGGGACGGAACACATCCTCCCCACACCGAGGATTGCGGGCCCTATGTCAGTCAGCTCCTGCGCATCCTCCTCCTCGTGTTCAGCCTCCATCTCAGATATCACCACATCAGTTACAAGCTGGAAGCATTGCAGTACTGCCTCCGCCAAGCAGCAACAGGCTGTGCTGAAACTCATAAGCTTAGGTGATAAACCTCACACTGCTTGTGAGTTGTGGACAGCTTTGAAAGAGCAGTCAGATCTTTGGCTGAGACCGCTGAACCTACATCCCGGCATGGTCGTGTGTGACAATGGCCGTAACCTGGTGGCGACTCTGAGGCGAGGCGAGATCACACACGTACCATGCCTGGCTCATGTGCTTAACCTCGTGGTTCAGCGGTTTCTTAAATCGTACCCCGAGTTGCCAGATCTGCTCATGAAAGTACGCCGCCTGTCAGCTCATTTTCGCAAGTCGGCTACAGCTTCCGCCGCCCTTGCTGTGTTGCAGCAGCGTTTGCAGCTTCCGGCACACCGACTGGTGTGTGATGTCCCCACACGTTGGAACTCTACCCTCCATATGTTGCAAAGGATTTGTGAGCAGAAGAGAGCAGTTGTGAAGAACCAGCTGCAACAAGGCCGTCGATATTCAGGTCAGACTCCACACATAAGACATCAGGAGTGGACCTGGATGTCTGACATATGTACCATCCTGACAAACTTTGAGGAGGCCACCAAGATGGTGAGTGGCGATGACGCCATCATTAGTGTCAGCATCCCACTTGTCTGTCTTTTGCAACGCTCTCTGCAGAGAATTAAAGAGGAGTCATTGCAGCCAGAATATGATGAGATGGATCAAGAAGCCGTAGCGGGCGATTACACACAGCCCAGCCTCATCTCATCCCAACGTGCATTGGGGGACAATGAGGAGAGGATGAGGAGGAGGAGGAGGAAGAACAGGAGCTACTATCATGCGTTGTAGACGGTAGTACCTGTACAAGTGTCATACCGTCGGTTCAGCGTGGGTGGCCTGAGGACATGGGGGGAGGAGGAAGAGGAGGAGGAGAGCATGGTCAGTTGTCATCTTGGTGAGGACACGGAAATCTTGCCCGTTACCAGTCTGGCACGCATTGCTGACTTTGTGTTACGCTGCCTTAACCGTGACCCTCGCGTTGTCAAAATGTTGGGTGACAGTCATTACTGGTTGGTGACACTTGTAGACCCCCGCTACAAGGAGAACTTTCACTCTCTTATTCCTGAGGTGGAGAGGTCTACAAAAATGGGGCAATACCAGAAGGCCCTTGCTGCAGAACTCTTAAAAAAATTCCCATCTGAACACGCTAGCGGCAGAGATCACAGTTCGTTGCCCAACCAAGGCGTACAGGCGAGAGACATGCAACTCCAATCTAGCAGAGGCAGGGGAACACTGTCAACGTTCTGGGATAGTTTTCTGACACCCGCCCAGCTTACAGGCCCTGAGGCGTGGGGTACTCTCACAAGGAGTGGAAAGTTTCAAAAGATGGTGAGGGAGTACCTTGCCGATCGTACCAGCGTCCTCCGTGATTCCTCTGTGCCTTTTAATTATTGGGTATCCAAGCTGGACACTTGGAATGAACTCGCTTTGTACGCCTTGGAGGTCCTGGCCTGCCCTGCCGCTAGCGTGTTATCGGAGCGTGTTTTTAGTGCCGCTGGGGTAATTATAACTGATAAGCGCACTCGCCTGTCAACTGACAATGCTGACAAGCTGACCCTTATCAAAAAGAACAAGGGCTGGATTGGGCCAGACTTCTCATCACCACCAAATGACAGCAGAGTAACATAAAGTCAAATCCACTGTGTTATTTCGGGAGGTGTATTCACATGCACAGCTTCACACACACACATGGGTATATGCTTCCTCGTTTCTGCTGTTTAATTTTCTTCTCCTTATCCTCAGCCTCCACCACCACTATACCACCAGGGTGCCAGCATTGCAAGTTCCTCTGTCCTTATTTTTGGCAGCTTTTGCTTGCAAGGCATAAGCAAATACTATGGGACACCCACTCCCCAATAATGGGACTTATGTTTGTAATATGCTGTACTGCATGGCTCTTGTAAGGGGCATTGCAAGTTGCTCCATCCTAATTTTTGGCAGCTTTTGCTTGGAAAGCATAAGCAAATACTATGGGACACCCACTCCCCAATAATGGGACTTATGTTTGTAATATGCTGTACTGCATGGCTCTTGTAAGGGGCATTGCAAGTTGCTCCATCCTAATTTTTGGCAGCTTTTGCTTGGAAAGCATAAGCAAATACTATGGGACACCCACTCCCCAATAATGGGACTTATGTTTGTAATATGCTGTACTGCATGGCTCTTGTAAGTGGCATTGCAAGTTGCTCCGTCCTAATTTTTGGCAGCTTTTGCTGGGAAAGCATAAGCAAATACTATGGGACACCCACTCCCCAATAATGGGACTTATGTTTGTAATATGCTGTACTGCATGGCTCTTGTAAGGGGCATTGCAAGTTGCTCCGTCCTAATTTTTGGCAGCTTTTGCTTGGAAAGCATAAGCAAATACTATGGGACACCCACTCCCCAATAATGGGACTTATGTTTGTAATATGCTGTACTGCATGGCTCTTGTAAGGGGCATTGCAAGTTGCTCCGTCCTAATGTTTGGCAGCTTTTGCTGGGAAAGCATAAGCAAATACTATGGGACACCCACTCCCCAATAATGGGACTTATGTTTGTAATATGCTGTACTGCATGGCTCTTGTAAGGGGCATTGCAAGTTGCTCCGTCCTAATGTTTGGCAGCTTTTACTGGGAAAGCATAAGCAAATACTATGGGACACCCACTCCCCAATAATGGGACTTATGTTTGTAATATGCTGTACTGCATGGCTCTTGTGAGGGGCATTGCAAGTTGCTCCATCCTAATTTTTGGCAGCTTTTGCTTGGAAAGTATATGCAAATACTATGGGACACCCACTCCCCAATAATGGGACTTATGTTTGTTATATGCTGTACTGCATGGCTCTTGTAAGGGGCATTGCAAGTTGCTCTGTCCTAATTTTTGGCAGCTTTTGCTTGGAAAGCATAAGCAAATACTATGGGACACCCACTCCCCAATAATGGGACTTATGTTTGTAATATGCTGTACTGCATGGCTCTTGTAAGGGGCATTGCAAGTTGCTCAGTCCTAATTTTTGGCAGCTTTTGCTGGGAAAGCATAAGCAAATACTATGGGACACCCACTCCCCAATAATGGGACTTATGTTTGTAATATGCTGTACTGCATGGCTCTTGTAAGGGGCATTGCAAGTTGCTCCGTCCAAATTTTTGGCAGCTTTTGCTGGGAAAGCATAAGCAAATACTATGGGACACCCACTCCCCAATAATGGGACTTATGTTTGTAATATGCTGTACTGCATGGCTCTTGTAAGGGGCATTGCAAGTTGCTCCGTCCTAATTTTTGGCAGCTTTTGCTTGGAAAGCATAAGCAAATACTATGGGACACCCACTCCCCAATAATGGGACTTATGTTTGTAATATGCTGTACTGCATGGCTCTTGTAAGGGGCATTGCAAGTTGCTCCGTCCTAATTTTTGGCAGCTTTTGCTGGGAAAGCATAAGCAAATACTATGGGACACCCACTCCCCAGTAATGGGACTTATGTTTGTAATATGCTGTGCTGCATGGCTCTTGTAAGGGGCATTGCAAGTTGCTCCATCCAAATTTTTGGCAGCTTTTGCTGGGAAAGCGTAAGCAAATACTATGGGACACCCACTCCCCAATAATGGGACTTAAGTTTGTAATATGCTGTACTGCATGGCTCTTGTAAGGAGCATTGCAAGTTGCTCCGTCCTAATTTTTGGCAGCTTTTGCTGGGAAAGTATAAGCAAATACTATGGGACACCCACTCCCC
This sequence comes from Phyllobates terribilis, assembly GCF_046119375.1. Taxonomy (NCBI): domain Eukaryota; kingdom Metazoa; phylum Chordata; class Amphibia; order Anura; family Dendrobatidae; genus Phyllobates; species Phyllobates terribilis. Next base: position 50,017,825 of record NW_027362773.1, read on the forward strand.
AATAATGGGACTTATGTTTGTAATATGCTGTACTGCATGGGTCTTGTAACGGGCATTGCAAGTTGCTCCGTCCTAATTTTTGGCAGCTTTTGCTTGGAAAGCATAAGAAAATACCATGGGACACCCACTCCCCAATAATGGGACTTATGTTTGTAATATGCTGTACTGCATGTGACGCGCCCCCTGGGCCGTGTGTACACCTGCGTGGGATACCCGGTGCCGGGTCTCTGGGGTCTGTAGTCTGCGTGGCGGTGACCCGGTCCCATGGCTCAGGCTGGTCAAACCAGTGGCAGTCTTTCTTAGCTTTTGAGGTTAATTGTCCGACTGCGCCACCCGTGGATTGCGGTCAGGGAGTACCACCGCTGCGAGGCCGACCGCTGAGGCTGGTGTTGTGTGCGCAGCATAGAATGGGATAACTCCCCTCGGGAGGAGTATAGCCTCAGGGCAGTGAGTGTGGATTATGGGGGTGATGGTGCACGAGCGCAGCAGGAATGACTCAGAGTCTTTGCAGTGCAGTTCAGGGTCTTTACTGATGATTATAAGGTAGACCCTCCCGGGAGTACTGGCTAGCATAAGAGGCCTGGTCAGTCTGTGAGCAAGCAGGAGTTCCCCTGGCCAGGTGGAGTTGTAGGCCTCCCCGTCTGTCTGCACTCTTCCTGGCTACCTTGCTGTAAGCGGGTAGAAGTAGCCCACGTCCCTGAGTGTACCGTGTAGTGCTCACCCGTATGGCTGGTGACTTGGGGCCTTCTGTTAGCCTCCGCTCCACGACAGCGGTGCTGGTCCCTTGCTTGTGACTGAGCCTCCAGGCTTCTATGGCCAGAGGACCTGAAATCCCCTGCCGGCTGTTTTCTGCTGCTGGATATATAAGTCCTCACAGCTTCGGACTCCTGTGTCCGGTTCCTATTGTCTTCTGCCAGGGCGAGCTCTGCCCAGCTTCCAGCCCCTGGTCTTTAGCTCCTAGCTACTACAGAGCTCCTTGCTGTTACTTTCCCTTGCTCTCACTCTGACTCTGACTGTTCTCTGACTCACTCAACCCCGCCCGAGATCCAGTTTATAAGGGCAGAATTCTCCCCTCCCAGGATTGGGGCAGGAGGATGTTGCATGTTTAAGGGATCCTGACCAGGAAACCTCCCACTTGTTCTCCGACGTAATATCTCTATTACTGTGGTGACCAGACCCCTGGGGTGCCACACATGGCTCTTGTAAGGGGCATTGCAGTTCCTCATAATTTTTGGAAAGCCTTCCATTCACTGCTTAGGCCAACAGTGCACGGGAGACCCAGTTGCTATAAATGGAAAAAAAGGTTTAGTTAACGCCCTCTGACCTCCATGTCATTTCCAAGGGGCATTGGAGTGGCTCGAAATTTTTGGTAGGCATTGCACTCACTGTATGCCCTATAACTGTGTAGCCGAACTGCTCCTTTTGTTACAGAAACATATCCTACAAGACATATCTGGTTGACTGGCCTGATATTGATGTGAATGGTCCCTGTTCCTCCTGCTCTTTCTCCTTTGCCACTACCTCATCCATCATTTATCACCTGAAGTTTGTTTTAAAGGGAGTCATAGAATGTGGATAGTAGCAGGAAAACATCCAGCAATCCTCGGAGGAGGTAGGATATGCGCCAAAACGCTGACCACCTCAGGCCTAGCCGCTACTACATACATGCGCTTGCATTACAACAAAACAAAGCAGATGCTAACTTCTATCATCCTCATCATGCTCCTCACCTTGGCACTCTCAACTCCCCTGATGGAGAAGCCAGGGCCCACCGGAGGAGTCTGATAGTCCGGTGGGCTCGGCCAATGCTGCCCTAAAGCAGGCCAGGCTAAGAAAAGTGTGGGAAAGGTTACCGGGACAAATAGGGGTGGCTGGGGACCGAGTATGGACACCCGGCCACCCCCTGGAGGCTGGGGAACAAGCGGGGACACCCGGCCACCAGGTGGCTGGGGACTGGGTATGGATACCAGGCCGCCGACACAGCCATGGCGTGGTGGCCAGATTCCGCCTCCACATGCCTAAAAGACCCAATTTCAAGTTCAAGCAAGCAAGCAAGCAGTATGGTATTGCAGCCTGGGGGTGGGTGGGTGGCAGGCTGCATACTTGAGCTTGTATTGCAAGGAATGGGGGAGGTACAATTGAACACTGCCCTGGGACTAGAACTTGCATGGGGATAGTTGCAAGTCTGCATCTTCTGATGCGGTAAGGATCACTTATGATGGGCACACTTTTAGACAGTGACCTGGGAGTCAGAGATTCTTCCAGGGGTCTTCCCCATGCTGTTCCCTTGTCTTTTCAGCACTTTATGCATGTGTCACACAGCACATGGCCAGATAAGGTTGTAAAATGTTAAAATGACATTTCACGGTGAATGCATTTGTCATAGTTGAAAGCAATACAAAAGTGCAAAAACGCATAAAAAATGCTACTTGTGAACATAGCCGAAGGTGTGGAGGAGTATTTTTGTTTTTGGTCATTTATTTTAACTTATACAGAAGTCTTTACCCTGGAATGGATGTTCCTTAACATATTTCACAGGAAAAAAGTTTCACTTTCGTTTTTGAACGTTTTATTGTGAGCCTGTAAAAGTGGCTTAATACCTCTGACCACGTTGTTGACAGCAGTGACCTGGGGGTCAGAAATGCTTCCTGGGGCGATCCCCATGCTGTCCCCATGTCATTTGAGCACTGTCACTATCGTTTTGGGCACTTGTTAGGCTTTTAAAAGACTGCCGGGGGTGCCACCGCAAAAATGCTCGAGTCTCCCATAGACTAACATTGGGCTCGTTGCTCGGGTCGAGCACCCGAGTATCACGGCGAGCTCGGCCCGAGCTTCGAGCACCCAAGCATTTTACTGCTCGCTCAACACTAGTACTCAGTCTATTGTTCTGGCTATGCTGTCTGTTTTTAGTACTCAGCCTAGCCTCATCTCAACTCAAAGAGGATTGGGTGATAATTAGGATGAGGAGAAAGAGGAGGAGGACAGGACGGGGAGCTGGTTTCCTGAGCTACAGACGATTCTACCCACACAACATTCATAACATCTGTTCAGCATGGATGGCCTGAGGAGAGGGAGAATGAGGAGGACCAGGAGGAGGATGAGGAGGAGAACATGGACAGTTGTCCTCTCGGTGGGGACAGGAAGTCTTGGCTGTTGGCAGTCTGGCACACATTGCTGACTTTATGCTCTGCTGCCTTTCCTGTGATCCACGCGTTGCACGCATTTTGGGCGACAGTAATTACTGGTTGGTCATACTTATAGACTCGCGCTGCAAGGAGAACTTTCTATCTCTCCTTCCTGTGACGGAGAGGACTAATAAAATGTTGCAGTACCAGAAGGCCCTTTTGAAGAATTATTAAAAAAATTCACAGCTGACTACGCAAGGAGTACAAGTGAGAGAGACACAAACCAGATGCAGCAGAGGCAGGAGAACACTGTCAAAGGTATGGAAAAGTTTTCTCAGCCTCTCCCAGCGCCCAGGCCCTGTTGCGCGGGGCACTCTTACAAGGAGGGAAAAGTTTTGGAAGATGCTGAAGGAGTATCTTGCTGACCGTACCAGCGTCCTCTGTGCCCTATAACTATTGGGTATCGAAGCTGGAAACGTGGCATAAACTGTCTCTCTAGCGTTTTGTCAGAGCGGGTTTATAGTGCCGCCGGAGGCATTGTAACTGATAGGCGCATCTGCCTGTCAACTGAAAATGCTGACAGGCTGACTCTTATTAAAATGAGCAAGGGCAGGATTGGGACAGACTTTTTGACAGCACCGGATGATAGCAGTGGAACATAAAGTCAAAGCCATTGTTTATTTGGGGGATCTATTCCCATGCATCTCTTCACACCTAGACATGCGTACATGCATACATGCTTCATGGTTTTGTCTATTTTATGTCACTCTCCTCCTTCTCCTTCTCCTTATCTTCCACCACCATATCAACAGGGGGACCATCATGCAACACGCACATAATTTTTTTTAAGGGTGTTTATGATGCCCGTAGGAAATATTTTTAGAGGCCTACCTCTAACATTATGTATTTTATACAGTATGTTCATGTATACAGTATGTTCATGTATACCCCCCCGGGGTAAATGTTTTTCAGCCCATGCACTTAGTGCATGGGCATTACCAGTATAGGAGACCGACTCCTTTATAATGGGAACGTTTTTTTTAATAAAGCCCTCCTCGACATCTCTTCAAAGGGATATTGGAGTGCATCCTAATTTTTGACAGCCCTTGCACTTACTGCATACACAATAACAGTACAGGAGACCCACTCATATGTTGTATGTTGCAGTACCACATGGCCCGTGTTGAAGAATTATTTTAAAAAAATCCCTTCTTACAACGCTGGCGGCAGAGGTCACAGTTTCTTGGACAACCAAGGAGTACAGACGAGGGAGAAACAAAACTGATGCAGCAAAAACAAGGGAATGCTGTCAAAGTTCTAGGACAGTTTTCGCAGACCCTCCCAGCGCCCAGGCCCTGATGCACAGATTTCTCTGTCAAAGAGGGAAATGTTTTGGAAGATGCTGAAGCACTACCTTGGTGACCATACCAGTATCCTCCGTGATTCCTGTGTGCCTTACAACTATTGGGTATCCAAGCTGGACACGTGGCATGAACTGACTCTCTACGCGTTGGAGGACCTGGCCCCTAGCGTTTTGTCAGACATGGTTTTTAGTGCCACCGGGGGTATTATAACATATACACAATAACAGTATAGGAGAGCCACTCCTTAATAATGGGAAGGTCAATTCAAATCAATTCTATATTCTACAGAATTACCTCTCTTATCTGAAATTCATGTACGGGTGAGGTATCGCAGTATGGATAGCATATTACATCTATCCAGCTGAGTATTATTGCCTTATACTGGGTACTGCTGCAGCAAAAAAAAAAATCTATTCTATTCCCTATTGATTCTGCTGTTACCTTGCACCTGTCCCTATTGTAAATGCAGCTATCAACAGCTGGAAATAAGTGTTGTTCATTGTCGTCAAATACATCTCTTCCACAGTGCATTACTTAATTACTTCCATGCACTCGTTGACCGATTAATAATTTTTAACAGTGACAGTGATCTATAATTAGAAAATGATGAAAGCAGAGAGGGTTGCTTGCATTCCTTCACAGTTTGGTGGTGCAAAGTACCAAAAAACCTCTTCGGAGCTGGTAAAATTCTAAAATCTATTGTACTATATTACCTCTCTTATCTGAGATTTGGGTACGGGTGACCTATAAAAGTTTGGATAGCGTCTTACAGGCAATTAGTCAGGGATTATTGCATTATACTCAGTGCTGAAAAAAAAATTTGCTATTGACAATGCTGGATTGATGGTATTATCAGCTGGAAACGAGTGTTAATTCTGGTCTCATACATCCGTACAGCAATCCATAACTTGATAGCTTTTTTCCATGCACTCAGTGACCAATTAATCATTTTTAATGGTGATCTATAATTAGAAAATGATGAAAGCAGACAGGGTTGCTCGCGTTTCCTCACAATTTGGTGGTGCAATGTACCAAAAAAACCTCTGCGGAGCCTGTTAAATTCTATTATCTATTGTACTATATGCCTCTCTTATCTGAGATTTGTGTACGGGTGACTTATAGCAGTTGGAATAGTGTTTTACAAGGATCTAGTCAGGGATTATTGTATTATACTCCCTTCTGGAAAAAAAGTTATATTCCCTAGTGATAACACTGTTAGCTGTTTTTAAACTAGGGACAGGTTCTAGATTGTATTATCAGATGGAAATGAGTGTTGATTCTGGATGTGTCTGGTCATGTCTCACACACCACATGGCCAGATAAGGTAGTAAAATGTTACAATTACATTTACTGGTGAATGTATTTTTCACCATTGAAAGCAATGTAAAAGTGCAAAAAGGCATCAAAAATGCTACATGTGAACATAGCTCAAGGTGTGGAGGAGAATTTTTGTTTTTGGTTATTTATTTTGCTTTATATACAAGTGATTACCCTGGAAAGAATGTTTCTTAACATTTTTTCCAGGACAATTCATTTAGGCTTCTTTTTTTATTTGTTTTGTTTTATTGTCAGTCCGTAAAAGTGGCATAATACTCTGACAACATTGTTCACAACAGTGACCTGGGAGTCAGAGATGTTTCCAGGGCTCTTCCCCATGCTTTTCCCATGTCATTTGAACACTGTTTTTATCGATTTGATCAAATGTTAGGCAACCACCAGACCTCGGGGGGAGGGCACCAGAAAAATTTTCGAGTTTCCCATTTACTTACATTGGGCTCGTTACTCGCGTCGAGCATCCGAGCATTACGATTTTCTTTACCCGAGCAAAGAGCACCCGAGCATTTTAATGTTTGCTCATCACTACTTGTGATGTGAATTACAGACTGTCTAGGTTTTAACTAATATGTCACCATAATGTATTGAATTTGTTATGGAAGAAAACTGGTCTCATATCTGAATTTGATTCATCGGGATTTGTTACAAAATGGATCATGATAGTATATTCATTATAGACTCCAAGTGAGCTCACTATCAACAGAGTCTTAAGAGACAATTTATTTGACAGCAAAAACAGTATTGTAGCATATTTGATTAAGCAAATAGTTCAGCTGTGGTTTTTGCAATTTATTCTGTGTTATGTGACTTTATGGACTAGCTGTAGTCAGCTATTTCATTAAAAAAAATTTAATAAAGAGTTTCTGTTCACTTTAGCTTTTTCCAACAATTTCACAAGTACAAGTAGTACATTGCTGAACTTTTCAGCAGACTCAACTTAAGAGCCATCCTTTTCTTCTCCAGACACAATGAAGTATAAAAATAAAGTGATGACTCACAAGGCTGCCCCTTTCAGTATTCAAAAGGGAGATGGAATGCTGGCAGTGAGGTATTGAAGTGACAGCTTTGATGTAAAGAATCCCTTTCCCATCTTTAATAAGGGTTTTTGTTTCTTGGGTCCTGTTATACAACAGGGTGAAAAAATGAAAGTGTGTTCCCACCATATAGTAATTTGATTTTGACATTTCAAGGATTATGTATTATGTTCAGAAAGACAATATTTTTCTATGTTTTGGAGACTCTATAATTAAACCTTTCTTTGATAACTGGTTTTAACAAAGGACAAAACATAGTTATTTAAAAATATATATTGCAATTGTGCAAAATTAATACAAATGCTGAATACATATGAATAGTTGGGATTATATGACATGTATTTCTTATATACCATAATGCTAAAAAGTTTGTGAACCCTTTAGGGTATTGTTAAATTATGCATAATTTTGATGAGAATCAAAAACTATTCAAGACTTTAGGGTGAGGGTGTTTTGGTTCAATTTGAAATTAAATGATTGAAGTTAAAATAATTTATATTTATCTATACATAAAATGTTATCCTAACAATCAAAATAATGATATTAAAAGGTTATTTGCAGAATTTAATTTATCCTCTATCCAAAATATAGGGGTATTCCCAAAAACAAGCCCCTGGATCCTTAAAACAGCCCCCATCTTGAATAGAGCAGTTGTGCACTTGCTCAACCTTCCCTTCCTTCATCGACTTTTGGACTGATGGAGAAAGTCAAAATCTGGCAGTCCCATTAAGGGAGGACTAAATTCTTTGCTGACTAGGCATATATGAAATTAAATATAACTGTATGTTTCTGATCACTTGCTCACATAAGTGGAAAATGACAGATAGAAATAAATATACTTACCTACACTTCAGCTCATTCTGATTTGAATAGTTATTGGTCAAAAAAGTTTTTTTTGTTGTTGTTATATTAATAGGGAAATATCATTTGTATAAAATGGACTATCTGCATTAAATATTAATTATTTCTCTACATTCCCCAGCAACGTTTTTTTTTTAATGGAATTATATTTCCCAAACTGCAGTAACGTCATCACAGACTATTTATAGCTGATTCTCTGGGCAGGGAAGTGCCTTTTCATGTTCATATCAAAGCTGGCTTTCTCTTTGCAGAAAACTTGTAATCTTAAAAGAAAGTAATCCATTACTTGCTGAACAGAGTAGTCACAACAGAGAACATGTCAGAAACAATATAGTGACGTGTGGGTGTATATATACCCGTAGGATAAGTATGGAGTATTATATAGGGTTGATGCAATCAGGTGTTAAAGTGTTTCTTTGTGATGCATACTGCAACACATCTCTATTTTACATATATTTCTTAGTGGTATCTCTATCTCAAGGCTCAAAACTTCAAACAAGCCTATCTTGAAATGCACTTTCTTTCTGTATTGCACTCTGTGTGTCGCTTCAAAATAGTTGAGCATCACTTTCTACATATAGTACCCAGATAACACAAAGTGAAATCACCCAAATATATAAGGATGAATTTTTTTTTGTACTCAAAAAATGGACGGTACAGTAATGGCATCAGTGTTCTGTTATTTTTTTTTGCAGACCATTCACTACTATTGGGAAGTAGGGTCTGCAAATTAAACCAAAGTAGGACATACAGTGGTGGCCAAAAGTATTGGCACCCCTGAAATTCTGTCAGATAATACTCAGTTTCTTCCTGAAAATGATTGCAATAACAAATTCTTTGGTATTATTATCTTCATTTAATTTGTCTTCAATGAAAAAACACAAAAAGAATTGTCCTAATGCCAAATTGGATACAATTCCACACCAAACCTAAAAAAGGGGGTGGACAAAAGAATTGGCACTGTTTGAAAAATCATGTGATGCTTCTCTAATTCGTGTAATTAACAGCACCTGTAATTTACCTGTGGCACCTAACAGGTGTTGGCAAAAACTAAATCACACTTGCCGCCAGTTAACATGGATTAAAGTTGACTCAACCTCTGTCCTGTGTTCTTGTGTGTACCACATTGAGCATGGAGAAAAGAAAGAAGACCAAAGAACTGTCTGAAGACTTGAGAAACCAAATTGTGAGGAAGCATGAGCAATCTCAAGGCTACAAGTCCATCTCCAAAGACCTGAATGTTCCTGTGTCTTCCGTGCGCAGTGTCATCAAGAAGTTTAAAGCCCATGGCAAAGTGGCTAACCTCCCTAGATGTGGACGGAAAAGAAAAATTGACGAGAGATTTCAACGCAAGATTGTGCGGATGGTGGATAAAGAACCTCGACTAACATCCAAACAAGTTCAAGCTGCCCTGCAGTCCGAGGGTACAACAGTGTCAACCCGTACTATCCGTCGGCGTCTGAATGAAAAGGGACTGTATGGTAGGATACCCAGGAAGACCCCACTTCTTACCCCGAGACATAAAAAAGCCAGGCTGGAGTTTGCCAAAACTTACCTGAGAAAGCCTAAAACGTTTTGGAAGAATGTTCTCTGGTCAGATGAGACAAAAGTAGAGCTTTTTTGGCAAAAAGCATCAACATAGAGTGTACAGGAAAAAAAGAGGCATTCAGTATTCAAAAGGGAGATGGAATGTTGGCAGTGAGGTATTGAAGTGACAGCTTTGATGTAAAGAATCCCTTTCCCATCTTTAATAAGGGCTTTTGTTTCTTGGGTCCTGTTATACAACAGGGTGAAAAAATGAAAGTGTGTTCCCACCATATAGTAATTTGATTTTGACATTTCAATGATTTGACGGTCCCTACAGTCAAACATGGCGGAGGTTCCCTGATGTTTTGGGGTTGCTTTGCTGCCTCTGGCACTGGACTGCTTGACCGTGTGCATGGCATTATGAAGTCTGAAGACTACCAACAAATTTTGCAGCATAATGTAGGGTCCAGTGTGAGAAAGCTGGGTCTCCCTCAGAGGTCATGGGTCTTCCAGCAGGACAATGACCCAAAACACACTTCCAAAAGCACTATAAAATGGTTTGAGAGAAAGCACTGTAGACTTCTAAGGTGGCCAGCAATGAGTCCAGACCTGAATCCCATAGAACACCTGTGGAGAGATCTCAAAATGGCAGTTTGGAGAAGGCACCCTTCAAATATCAGCGACCTGGAGTAGTTTGCCATCGAATAATGGTCTACAATTCCAGCAGAGCATTGTAAGAAACTCATTGATGGTTACCGGAAGCGGTTGTTCGCAGTTATTTTGGCTAAAGGTTGTGCAACCAAGTATTAGGCTGAGGGTGCCAATACTTTTGTCCGGCCCATTTTTGGAGTTTTGTGTGAAATGATCAATGATTTGATTTTTGCTTCATTCTCTTTTGTGTTTTTTCCTTGCAAGCAAATTAAATGAAGATAATAATACCAAAGAATTTGTGACTGCAATCATTTTCAGAAAGAAACTGAGTATTATCTGACAGAATTGCAGGGGTGCCAATACTTTTGGCCACCACTGTACCTATATCTATCTTATTTATGCAGACCACCAGTTAGCATTAAAAACTTCCCACACTGAATTATTCCTCTTTCATAGCATCCCACAATAGCCATCACACATAGAATCTTGCCCATAGTGGCCCTGCCACATAGTACGATGCCACAACAGTGCCTACCACACACTTTCTAATGAGCATACTCCCCCCCCACACACACTATAATTCCACCCACATTTCCCACACACACACTATAATATCCACAGTACCTCTACACAAAGTATGATGCCCACCGTTCCCCTGCACACAGTACAGACTCCTGACATTGCCCCAACACACAGTATGGTGCACCCGTATAGCCCCCAAAACACAGTATGATGCCAACAACACCCATCACAGAATTATGATGCCCATAGTCCCCACATACCTCACAGTATGATGCCGCCACATTTTCCCAACACAAAGCCTGATGCTTAACATTCCCCCAAAACACAGTATGATTCCCCTACAGCCTACCCACACAAGATAATGCCTTAAAAATCCCCCCAATACAGTACACCGATCCCAGAGATGTACCCACACAGGACAGTTCTCTCTCACATTATTATGGTTCTACAGTTCTCCCCACTAAGTAAAATGCCTGGATAGCCCTCAACACTTTATGATGTCCTCGCAGCTTGCCACTCATAGTATAATGCTTCACCACAGTATGATTTTCCTATAGTGGCCCCCATATCAACATCCCTCTTGCATGTGTATCCTTTAACATTCTTTGGGATTGAGCTGGTCAATTCTGTCCACTCATGTGACCTGAGAATGACACTGAACTGAAGGTGCTTGCGGGTCCTTCAGTCTACCCAGCTGGAACAGTGGAGCAGGCATCAGACGGTTCCCTGATCCCCCATTGTGTTCAATTTTATTTTTGTGTAATCAATATGCCCATGATGTCCTGGGAAAGCAAGACAGTTCCACAAATTTGCAACTGTCATGCTGGATCTGAGATAGATGTGAAGTGAATATTATATACACATATGTAGAATTCATAGGAGTTATACTGTACACACACACATATATCTCCTGTAGACAGATGGACATATGTCATAGAGGGCATCTGAAGAAGGGTGGAGAGTACAGGACAATATTGAGAGCCTGTACATTTATTCTGTCTTGCTAAAATAAGTCTGTCTACAGTCCAGTATCAGTCAGCAGAGAGGCCAGCCTAATACTGGACTCTCATAACCCTTAAAGCCAGTAAAGGAGCAATATCCCATCACAGGGTTGTTAGCCTTCTCAACAACTTTTTTCAATCAATGGCCCAAAAGTTTCAAAGAAATATGAAAAAATATTTCATATGCCATCTTAGTGGCACATTAATTCACTAGACATAAATAGCACAGTGTGTGCATAGTGGTTTATGTGTAGTTTTGTTTTCTTTAGGATATACAAATTCCCATGTAATCCAAATAAATATAGAAACTAAGCTTAGTTTATGCCCACTCACTACCATCTTTCTACTGGGAGCGGCACACACAATAATCTCGACTGCTTCATATTCTATACTCCACAAGAAGACGTAAAAGGGTTGTCTCACAAGCAAAGTACATTTTAAGAAACAGATCTTGGAATAAAAATAAATTCCATGATTGCATGTGCAAAAAAAGAAAAAGGAATGTAGTGTCTGTGTCCGACCGTGCAGGTGTAGACCGTGTACCGGGGTGATATCTCCCAGAATACAGTGGGCCAAGGATAAAGAACACGACCAGGAAATTTGTTAAGGAACTAGTTTTCACTAATGACAAAAACTGAGAAACGCAAGAAGGAAACACAGTTAACTATCACACACACCTAGCCCAGGTCAGCTAGGACCCCTTTGCTGCACAACCGATAGGCCCAGTATGTTCAATCGGATTCACTTTAATTTGCCTGACCTGTGGTTCTGTCTAATGAGGTAACTGGAGTTATCCAGAGCAAGGGTGTAATTAGATGAGTGCAAGAGGCAGCCCCTGCAGTGATGCAGAGCAGAGATTCACAAATTAACAATTCTAAAAAATTACAATTCTGTTATGCTATCTGTGCAGAAGCTCACCCACTGATGGGAGTATCTAGCTAAGGTTCACCCAGCCCTATTAGCAAACAATATTTCTAACTGAGAATCTATGCTTGGAGCCAAACTCTCTCTATAGTCTGCGTGCACGCTCCCACCGGGATCCCTGTGGTGGCACCTGTGCTCAGGACTTACCGGCTGTTATCTGATCATTGAAGAGGCTGCCTGATCGTCCGATCGGCCGTTTAGCTGGGAGACCGTAAAGTGGATCCTGGGCTTGTCACCTGGAGCGTAGTTTTAGCCTGACAGGCTAGCAGAAGGCCATTCACATCACAGCAGATGCCTTTGGGGGAATCCAACTCTGCACCCAACCGTAGTTGTCCACCCAAAGTTATTCTTCTTCTCTGACAGGAGTCACAGGAACAGTTGCACATTTCTTCAGTAATCTGACCAGCTCCTAGCACACTATACACACCCGTTCTTCTTAACTCTCCTGTGCTCCTCTCACGTCTGTCTCCATTCACTGTCTCTTACGAAACTGAACTCTAAGATGGCAGCCTCCAACTCCCAGTAATATTTCAGTTTCAAACTGTCGCTGAGGGTGTCCCAAACTGGTTCATTCCCTGTGTCCCAACTGACATACAGGAGACAGTAATAGTATGAATGTGAAAATCGCTGCCATCTAATGGCCAAAACACCAATAACATCTTTTATATCTACACATGTAATACATATCTACTTAAACAGCTTTAGATGGTAATGGAGTAGGAATCTTCAACCACCCCCTCACACAGGGACATGGTCTGCACATACCACATCTCCTGAGCAGAGGAAGAAGCAAAATAGAGTATACAGATAGGACAGCATGGTATCACAGCTGCTGCTTTTGATGAGGAAAAACATTTCCCTGCCTCTTTTTTAAACTGGCAAAAAAATGTTTTGCTTCGCAGAAGGCAGCAGTGCTCCCCTGTTGTAATGTTTTTTATGAATGACTGGCAACCCAGCTCCTCATTTGCTGCAGCAAATACAGTGCCTTGAAAAAGTATTCATACCCAATGAAGTTTTCCACGTTTTTTATATTGCACCCACAAACTTAATTTTTTTTTATTTGGATTTCATGTTATATACCAACACAATGTACCAAGTACTGTACTTGTGAAGTGTAAAGGAAATGATACATGATTTTCTAAATATTTTAAAAACATACCGTAAATCTGAAAATTGTGACGTGCTTTTGTATTCAGCCCCCTCCAAAATCAATATTTTTTAGGACTACCATTTGCTGCAAATACGGTTGCAAGTCTTTTGGGGTATGTCTCAACCATCTTTGTACATCTAGAGCAGGGGTTGTGAACCTTTTTTCTGCCGAGAGCCATTTGGATATTTATTCCATCCTTCAGAGCCCATACAAATCACGCACAAACACCGCCCATAAAGTAAGTCCTGATGATGCCACTGGTGTCAGGACATAATCTTTTATTTCATGTGCCTCAATGTTCATTAGTGAATAGTGATGAGCGAGCATGCTCGTTATTCGAGATTTACGAGCATGCTCGGGTGTTTTCCGAGTATCTGCAGCATGCTCGGGTGTTATGTTTGAGTCACTCTGTGCACATGATTTGTGACTGTTTGACAACTTTAATACATGTGAGGAATGCCTGTTTCTTAGGCATTCCTCACATGTATTAAAGCTGTCAAACAGTCGCAAATCATGCTCACGGAGTAACTCAAAGATAACACCCGAGCATGCTGAGGATACTCACTGAGCATCCGAGCATGCTCGCCGAAAGGGTTAACAGAATATACTCGCTCATCACTAGTAGTGAACACTGCATGCGCTTGTTCACGGAGCAAGAAGAAAATAAAGGGCTGGTGGCCATCAAAATTCAGCTGATAGCCCAAGCACTGCAGTCCCCGGGAATCTGCCCAGGGGCCGGATAAAATGTCATCAAGGAGGCCCTTGGGCCTGAGGTTCCCCACCCCTGATCTAGAGGCTAAAACTTGTGCCCATTCTTCTTTGCAAAATAGCCCTAGATCAGTGAGATTGGATAGAGAGCCTCTGTGTACAGCAATTTTCAATTCTTGCCACAGATTCTCAATGGTATTTAAGACTGGACTGGGCATTTCAAATACATGAATACTCTTTGATTTAAACAATTCCATTCCACTCTGGCAGCATGTTAAGAGTCATTGTCCTGCTGGAAGGTGAACCTACATACTAGTCTCAATTATTTTGCAGCCTCTACCAGATTTTCCTTCAGGATTGCCCTGCATTTAGCTCCATCCATCTTCCCATCAACTCTGACTAGCTTTCCTGTCCCTGCTGAAGAAAAGCATCCTCACAGCATGATTCTGCCAACGCCATGTTTGACACTGGGGTTGGTGTTTTCAGGGTGATGTGCAGTGTTAGTTTTCCAAAACCTTCTTTCACATGTTAGATGTGTCCCGTGCATGGCTTTTTGCAGAATGTAAATGGAACTTTTTATTGCTTGCTTTCAAAAATGGCTTTATTTTTGCAATTCTTCCATAAAGGCTAGATTTGTGGAGTATATGACTAATAGTGGGCAGATTCTCCCATCTTTTCTGTTGATAAATGCAGCTCTTAGAGTGACCATAGGCCTCTTAACTGTTTCCCTAATTAGTGCTCTTCTTGCTTGGGATGTCAGTTCAGGTGGACAACAATGTCTTAGTAAGTTTGCAGTTGTGGCATACTCCTTCAATTTGTGGATGATGGCTTGAACAGTGCTCTGTGAGATGTTCAGAGATTGGGCTATTTTTTTAGAACCTAACCCTGCTTTACTCTTCTCCACAACTTTATCCCTGACCTGTCTGGTGTGTTCTTTTATTTTTATGATGCTGTTTAATCCCTAATGTTCTCAAACAAAGCTCTGAGGCCTTCATAGAACAGCTATAGTTATACTAAGAATAAATTATGCACAGGTGGACTCAGTTTAGTAATTATGTGATTTCTGGAGACAATTGGTCACCCAGGATTTTAATTAGTGGTATCAGGCTATAGGGGGCTATATGCAAATACATGTCACCGTGTTCAGATTTACTGTATATTTTTAAAATATTAAGAAAACCATGTATCATTTCCTTTATACTTCACAATTATTTGCTACTTTTTTGGTATATCATATAAAATCTCAATAAAATACATTTACATTTGTGAGTGCAAAGTGAAAAATGTGGAAAAGTTCACGGGATATAAAAACTTTTTCAAGGCACAGTAAGTGTGCTTTACACTCCAGCCTTACTGCATTACACACTTTAAAAGTCTTCCAAACCTATTCTTTGCATAAAAGAAGCACTAAAAGTTAGGCGTTACCCATAAAAAAGTTAATATGCACAGACATCTATGAAAATGTTTCTGTAGGTTCTCAGAACTGGACACATGCAATATAAAATAGTCATGATGATGTAGAATGCTACAATCTAGCGCATAAGTGCCTGACTTGGCTGATTACAGAGAATTTTTTTTTTTTTTTCTGATGTAGGATTTTTGCTTTGTGAACCTTTTTTTTTGTGCATGTACGGTATCTATATCTGTCTAAAGATGCACCCCATAGCTCAATATGCTAAATATATCTTTACATTTGGAAGTGTTTCATCAGAAATTTTTTGCATGCAGAATTCATAGTTTCCTGGTGTTTATGCAGTTGGGCATTAATCCTATGAATAAAACATCAAGATGCTTTATAGCAGGGATGTGAAACTCAAACACACAGAGGGCCAAAATGAAAAACTTGGACAAAGTCATGGGCCAACCAGTATATAATATAATGGGACCCACAAAATCCTTCATACAGAATAACAGGCCCCACAAAGTCCTCCTTACAGTATTATGGGCACCACATAGTCCTCCATACAGAAAAATTGGCCCCACAAAATCCTCCATACAGAATAATGGCTCCACATAGGGTTGGTGGTTCTGGTGTAGCGGGCCAAATAAAACCACCCTACGGGGCCAAATTTGGCACACGGGCCAGAGTTTGACACATATGCTTTATGGGATTGAGGTCAGCAGAGGCCACTAACGTACATGTAAACCACTGTCATACCTAACTTAATGGCATTTCTTCCTGATATCAAAGATATTTAATACTTCATAATAAGTTACAAATTAAGAAATTACTGTACATAAGTATGCTGTAATACTACTATATATTGTCAAGTAGCTCTTAAAATGGGGGTTCACCTTTATAGTTTACATACTGTACAACTGTCATAGAGAAAAATGTAAAATCCATAAGACAGGTTCAGAGATTGGACATATCACCCTCACATTAAACATATGGGATTAATTGTGGCTGAGAAAACCTAATTATACCTAGGGAAGAGAGAAACTGTTTAAAACAGGAGAAGTAGAGAAAGAGCTAACACTTAAACCTCAGTTGAAGTAGGGACCTCCTGAGGCATCCTGGTAATTACAGCAGAAAAATGCTTTGAGAAAAAAAACAGCAAGACTGGGATTTCTTTACGCAGAGGCAGGGAATTATGATCAAAGAATCTTCTTAGACTTTTTGGACCAAGTGGTCAGTTATAAATTTTGGGGTTTTGCATTAATCTGATATTTATGGGAGATATATTTTCGGCATCTTAGTGAAGGGACGGACATAACACATTCACTCACATCACCGTAAGGCTATCAGAACCCCTCCAACTTAATATCGGTCCAAAGAATGGTGCTATCCATGTCATGTTTCATTTCCATAGACAGGTAAAATCGCTAAAAAAAACATGACGACAATATCTATTGCCTGGGACCTCCAGTGGCGAAGATATCCTGTAAGTTGAGGATCTCACAAAATTCTAAAGGGCCTAGAACATCCCATAACCAGCCCGACTTGTGCAAGGGGAGGTATGTGGTTGTGGACTTGAGCTAATAAAAATGAAAGTTTGTGTCTCTGTCTTTGTTCTTTCGAGAAGACATGGTTCACTGTGAGAGTGTTCCATTTTCCTAATCAGAGTGCTCGCCTTCATAAAGATAAGAGCCATTCTTGCAACATCAGGTTTAGTAATTCTCTTTCTTTATTACTTTTTATTGTATGTAATTGTTTTGTTCCCATTTTGTATCATCTTTGTATATTTTTTTATAAACACTGCCTACCTTACTGGATTAAATATATATAGTATTGAATAGCACTTTTCTTCTTGCTCTGTAAACTGCACCCCTGAAACCATACGCTACATATAACAGGTGTCCAATTGGCCTGCGTAAACGATTGGTGGAGGCAGCTAGTAGTGGTTTCATTTTTTGGTTATTATGGAGCTTGCAGTGACCCTACCGGGGTATATATATATTCCATGCATTATAATCATAGGTGTAAATAAAATATGATCACTGTCACTGACCTAGTAGTTGAAGCAGCCACAGCGGTGTCCATCTCTCTTAAGTCAATCGTGTAATTATTCTGGCGACTGGTGGAGGCGGAGTTGCGTTCCCCTGAAAAACTGGTGACGACAATGGAAGCTGCGTGATCTCTCAAGTGTCATCCGTGACAAAGTGGTAAGAGTGGTGGAATCTGCGTGAACTCTCCGGTGTCATCCGTGACAAAGTGGTAACAGTGGTGGAATCTGCGTGATCTTCCCGGATGTTATC
Source organism: Phyllobates terribilis (assembly GCF_046119375.1). Taxonomy (NCBI): domain Eukaryota; kingdom Metazoa; phylum Chordata; class Amphibia; order Anura; family Dendrobatidae; genus Phyllobates; species Phyllobates terribilis. The sequence goes on from NW_027362773.1 coordinate 50,035,726, forward strand.
CTTGACAATAACTATGATAGCTATAGAGAATTGGATGACTGATAATTACAGGGGTCTTATGTACTGTAGATCGCTTTATAATTGATGTACCTTTAAGGGATTTTATCAGCACATACAATTATAGCATATTGACCATACTTTGCTGTTAAAAAGTTTTTGCCTTTCAAATTCTTCTATTTTTCCTCATTTATCACATTTAAATATCAAATTTTTTGCTCATTCACAGTATGCAGGCAGTGGCGCAACGATCGCAGTTAAAGTCGTTGCGTCGGCGACCGTACTTGGAGGTGAAAGGTGCCTGTGTGGATCACAAGCCTGATACAGTTAAAAACTATGGCGAAGCAGGGAGCTTCTTGCTCTACCACTTACTCTGAAAAATCACAGTCTGCTTAATTATTGAATGGGGGTAATATTACTATCTAGAGGCATACAGACGCACTATAAATAATTGTGTGGAGGTAAAAGAGGTGCAATGTTAGTTGTAGGGGGGACGCAAAGCCGTTGTATATAAAAATGGGGTGGAAATATTTCAATGTAGGGCATTATGGGGATCGTTTAGAGATGGGTAAAAGTAGAAAAGTGATGAGTCAAAGATTTCTGTGTTAATTTCTGCAGTAATTAGAATAATATGTCATGGCTTTCTGGGCTAAATGGATGGTAACAGGGGAATGAATGACTACAATCAGATAGAAGATCGCTAGTGAGTCACTGAATTTATCTGTACAGTATACACATATATGGCCTACCAAGCACCAGTATACAACTGGTATCCACTACTTTATAGTCACTGTATGATGGCAATATTGAGCATGGTACAGTGATTTTTTTTGTTAATAATCACTATGGTGGTATTATTTAGTTGCTAGGTGGTGGTAATATGTGGTCATTGTGTGGCATTTTTACTTGTTTTCTATAGTGGTATTGGTTATAGTACACTTAGCCTTGTTTATTGGTACTTGTTACTTGTAAAGTAGTGTTATTTGCTAACTGTAAGACTGTCCTGTTTGTAATATTTCTGCTCTTTTCTTTTTGAGAGGAGGAACATATATCTTTATATAGCCTAACAGGGCCACAAGGACACACGCAATAGAGCAACAAATTGGTGGTTGGAGGGGGGCCCAGGTCCAAAAGTTGCCTTGGACCCATAGGACCCTAGATACGTTCCTGTATACATGTATGGCTGTATGGCACCAGCACTTTTAGTGAATGTAAGCAGGGTTCACCATAAAAGTAAAGGGGCTCTAAAGTAAAGATTATAAGGAAGACCCAAGAGGTGCTGAATAACACTACTAAATCCCTAACCGCTTGTGACAGGAGACTTGGTGCAACCATCTCATTGTCACGAGCCTTTGGCTATCTTGCCACATTTCTTTATCCATCATGATAGAGCCTGTGAAGAGGAGTGTCTACTAATGCTCCAGGGGCGGACATACCATTGGTTCAACCTGAGATAAAGGGGCTTATTTCCACCTCCAAAGCAGGTAAAATTTTGCATTGTGATGTGTTATTGAACTGCAAAGAGCCCATATACTTTGCTTGCACAGGGCCAGTATAATGCTCCACACATGATTCCATATTTGACCTGATTACAGATAAAACCAATTTTTTATCACATTTTAATAGACTGTCACTGCATCAACTCATGCTCATTTCATGAAACTGTATTCTTATACCTGCACCACAACCTGTTGCATTTTTGTAATTTGTGCATTGATTCTCCTAACTCTCCTTTAGGGCAAATTCATCCCAAAACACCTTTGAGAGTCAGAGGTAATATTAACTTGGCTCAATTTCAATTAATAGAATATTGCATCTCTTATCTGTGTCCACTGTGCTCATATTTCACTGCAGTGTGCTGCATTCTTCCTTTATGATGTACATAATCTATATTTACAGTGACTATATTATTTATAGGAATTATTTTTAGATTGCATTTTCTTTGCTGTTGAATAATGAATTTGATATATTAAAACTATGTATACATTTTAAAGTAGAAATCAATATGATTCACTCCCATGTGAGACTTCCTCAACCCTCTTGATATTTCTCCTAACAAGACAGTTACATATGCCTCTGACCCTAGAACAGGGGTCAGCAACCTATGCACGCCTGCTACGGCTAGCCATCATGTCATATTTGCCCAGCCCAACCAGATGAGCTGGAAAAATTGGAGCAATGTACCCGACAAATGCAGTGGGCAGGTCAAAAGAGCAGTGTCTAAGCTTAACTGATTAGGATTTGTCTCGCCAGCCCAGAGAAATATACTGTAACCTAGAATAAAAATAATACATAGAAACCCTACATTATGTAAATAGTAATATATAAAAATGTTAACTAAGTATGATATTATTTTTCTACTTGTGTTCTATTTACTTACTGTAGGGTTTATTTGTATTATTTTTATTCTAGATATCTACTGTACATAGTACACTTAGGGGACAAGCACACAATCAATTTTCTTGGACGAGTGCTATCCGTGGTTTTCAAAGGATAGCACTTGTGCAAACAAACAGCATAGCCAGAACAATAAACAGAATTTTTTTTAAAAAATTCCAAAGTCAAATTAGAAAACAGCAAAAAGGCAATGGTACTCATTAGCCAAAGTGTCAAGAAAAATGCACACCAGGATGCAGCCGGCCCCCTTTTGTAAGAAGGAGGTAACACTTTTGTAAGGGGGCCGGCTGTTTCCTGGTGTGCATTTTTCTTGACACCTTGGCTGGTGAATACCATTGCCTTTTTGCTGTTTTCTAATTTGACTTTGGAATTTTTTTTAAAAACTCTGTTTATTGTTCTGGCTATGCTATTTGTTTTTAATGATAGAGTAGGGACTCCTAAAATCGTGAGAACCCTTGACGGTTGGGTTGCGAGCTTACGTATTTTGGCCAAAATATTAACTAATACTTCATATGATATTTTTGCACTTTTTTATCTGCCAGGGCGCAGCCACCCCCATTAATTGTGACCTTGTGAATTAGGGGCTTTGCACCTCTGTGATGCACGGGTAGGGTGCCGGGCATCCTGCCTAATCGAATAGGAGGGGCATGTAATAGGATGCTGACTAGGCACGGTGCAGCGAGTGTGTGAATTGCACCCTATTGCAAGTTTCATCTGTGTGCAGTTTTTTTGTCAGGCAGTCGCTCCGCCAGTGAAAGGGGATGAGAGTGATTGTTCATCAGCATTCTGCACCTGTGTTACCTCCTTCTTACAAAAGGGGAATGGCTTTGGTGTGCATTCTTCTTGACACCTTAGCTGGTGAGTACCTTTACCTTTTTGCTGTTTTCTGATAGCACTTGTACCTCTGATATTCTATGGGGCTGTACACATCTGATTTTTTCCTTGGATTGAGTGGTCCATGGGAAAAATTGGAGACATGTTAGATTTTGATCCGAGTGTCTGATTAAAATCCACAATGCTAGTCTATGGGTCTGTGAAAAACATCCGACTGCACTCAGATGATACCCTAGTGCGGTACGATTTTCATAGACTGACAAAATGAAGAAGCTGTAAAACCTTTTTTTTTTATGCACGAGAAAGACTGACGCCACTCTTATCAGAATAATAATAGCGTTTTTCTCGGATGTAGAGAAAACGGTCATATGACCTTACCCTTGTACTTACAGGTGTGCTGGCTCATGATTTTGCTTTGCTTTAGTTTCTTTTACCCAGTACATTTGAAGCTGTAGCAGCCTCATTGGTCTGTGCACCATTATATATCCATCTTTCCACAGGCAGTTGTAAACAGTCAGGCCCAGATCTAGCTCTGACCCCATCTAATTTGAGGTCTGCTAGCACATAACAAAGTGAGTCACTAGAATTAGGGACCATCCTGATTGGTACACCTTGTCGCAGTGGGATGACTATTACTTATGTAAATTAAGTCTTATGTGAATTAAGAAGTTAAATATCTCAAGATTAGTGTTGAGCCACCCCCGTAGTGTTCGAGTTCGGTTCGGTTCGTCGAACACCCATGTGTTCGCCGAACTGTTCGTCGAACTGTTCGTCGAACACCTTCGAACACCGTTAAAACCAATGGCAGGCAAACAAAAACACATAGAAACACATAGAAAACACCTTCAAAGGTGTCCAAAAGCTGACAAACTGCTCAGAAGACACAACTAACGCATGGAAAAGTGACAAGTACATATAGTCATGCGAAAAGAAAAGAGGTGGAGGAGTAAAAGGAGCGGGAGACACAGATATAGGCATGTCATGCCCTTCTAAAATCTAAAAAGTGAGAAGCCGACACGTTCAGTCCGATCCTGCCCGTGCCACCTCCGTGTCGCCGGGTTTGTGCCAGAGCCGCGGTGAACCCTGACGGCCAGCCCCCCTCTCCCAATACTGGTGCCTGTCCGCTGGTGGGTCGAGCGAGCCCCCCTGTGGTGGAGGCAGCTCTAAGCTTTTTAATTTAAATTGTCTCTCTAATTTGAATAAATACACTTTAAATCCATTTACAAGGATCTATTGGAGGGCAAGTCTCATGCCAGCAGCCGCGTAATTCCAGCTCCAGTAGCGTCCACTAATGCTGCTGCAGTTAAAAAGCTTTTATAAGGATCGAGCTCGGCTGTCCACCGCAAGGCATCCTACTGCCAGTCCCAGCCCCTATGCCTTGGGGTGCCTCCTGATGCTCTTCACTGAGTATCCCATGGTCCCGAAGCATTTCCTTTGAAAAAATGAAGTGTCCAAACTACAGGTGGTCAACTTGCTTAACAGCCGGGATAATCCGCTGACTAGCAGACCCTGCTACTAGGCACAAAGTATTTCCTGGGCTAGATGCAGTTAAAAATTTGTAATTAGATACTCTCGTTGGATGCTGAGAAAGCATTCCATAGAGTCTCCTGGCACGCCATATATGATTCTCTTAAAAAGCTTGGGGTAGGGGTCTAGGGGACCCTTTTATAGCCAAAATCACGGCCCTGTATCGCAATACATCACCTAGGCTGAAGATAAATGGAACTGTAGCACCCTGAGGGCTCGGTTGCTACAGAGGTATTGCACCTCACCCAGAGGTGTGATATCTCACTCTCAGGTAAGGATGTAGTGTGGATCAGGACCCGACACCTGCATGCATTACACCACATTGCCGTGGGGCAGGGCGACCAATATGCCCCTGAGATGGGCATCACAGTCCCTGTCCCTGGCTGGAGTGGGGGGAGGGAACACTGAGTAAGGGGAACCCTGTAATGCAGGAGCAGGGAGGAAGCAGTTCCTGGGTGCATTGAGAAGGGAGTATAAAAGGTGGGCACCATCTTAGTTCAGTGCAGAGAAGTCTGAGCAGAAGTGGCAGGGAGCAGGGGCTCTGCATAAGCTCTGCTCCGGAGGCGGGCCTAGTAACAGAGGCCCAGGCCTGGAAGAGGGAGAAGGAAGGAAGAGGAGCGGAGAAGGCTCCAGGAACGAGGAACGAAGGGATCTCAGGGGTGCGGACGGGCGAGTCGCCACCGCACGCCCGAATCCACCTGCGTGGAGGGGTCAGGCCAAAGGGGGAGACCGGTCCCCGAAACTAGTGGAGGCAGGAAACGACCCTCAGCTAGAAACAGGAGGCTGTGACATTTTATGTGGCGCAGCCCCTCGTTACACCCGCTAGGAAGGCACCACATAGGGTCAGGGAAACTGGCGCCAAGTTTACCAAGAGGAGGCCCGAGGCAGCCGGACAGAAGGGTTGGTAAGAAAGGCCAGACAAAGGACACACAAAGGGGGTCCTGTGAAGCACTCCAAAGTTATCTGGGAGTTGTCTGAGCCCCTCACCTGGTGAGCACAGTACGACGTGGGCAGCCGTAACCTGCAGACGTGGTCTGGATAATAAGAACTGTGAGTAAAGGCCCTGGACTGCATCACTGACTCCGTGTCATTACTGCTGCTGCCCTGCACCATCACCCCCATCCTCCGCATACACTGCCCTGAGGCTATACTCCTCCCGTGGGGAGTTATGCTACGCTCTGCTGCACCCACAACACCAGCCTCAGCGGTCTGCCCTGGAGCGGCGGTTCACACTGACCGCAATCCACGGGTGGCGTAGTCGGACATTTAAACATCAAAACCACATAAATAGTTCCGCCACTGGTTTGACCGCCCTGAGCCACGGAACAGGGTTGCCGCCACGGAGACTACAACCACCAGCATCCACCAAAAAGGTCCGGCTCCGGGTGTCCCAAGGCCCAGGGGGCGCGTCAGAACATTTTCATCACCTTTCACAATCACCAATGGGACAAGGCAGGGATGTTCTCTGTCCCCTCTCTTATACATCCTAGTGACGGAGCACCTGCTCTCATCAATTCGCCATAACCCCAGTATTAGGTGGATTGAGGTGGGAGGCACCGAGTACAAGTGCTCTCTATTTGCTGATGATGTCCTAGTATATATCACTCAATCACATATATCCATCCATGCTGTTATGGCTGAAATAGATCACTTTGTTACATGGTCAAATTTTAAAATCAATGCAGCGAAGTCTGAGGCCCTCGATGTCTCCCTCCCCAAATCCATATAGGATTCCATCCAGTCCAACTTTCCCTTTGCCTGGCCCTCACAGGGTATCAAATACTTAGGAATTCCTATTCATAGAAACCTCTCCCATCTATGTTATCTTAATTTTGGGCCCTTTATTGAACAACTCCATACAGACCACGGTTGGCAAGTTAGAACTGTAAGATTCACTACGTGAACCACTGGTGTTTTGTGGAAAAGCACATGTACACTGTGTTCCAAATTATTATGCAAAAGTGTTTAGGAGTGATAAGGGAAGAATTTGTTTGTTTGTCAGTTAAACTCATTGATGGTGATGTGTGTCAGGGCTCTTTATATCACTGTAAGCAATTGCAGACACCTGTGCTAATTAGTTTGGCAGGTGTGTCCAATGAAAGGCAAGACTACTTAAGAAGGCTGTCTCACATTATTAAGCAGCCTACATTTTCTGCCAAAATGGGAAAGAAAAAGGATGTGTCGGCTGCTGAGAAGCAACAAATTGTGGAGTGTTTAGGTCAAGGCATGACTACAATCAACATTGTGCGATGATCAGGATGAAGTGTCTTGGCAATCAAGAAGTATGTAGCTGATTCACAGTACACACATGTGCGTGCTGATAAGGGCAAATTGAGGACTCTTTCGTACAGGCAATTACGTCAGGTTGAAATTGCAGCGGCAAAAGAGCCTTGTCATAGCAGCAGACAAGTTTTTGAAGCTGCTTGTGCCTCCAACGTCCCCCGAACAACAAGAGGCAGGGTCCTTCAGAGGTTTGCAGCTGTGCATACCCCATCCTGTCGACCTATTCTATCCACTTCACACAAGCAGAAACGGCTCCAGTGGGCCAAACATTACATGAAGACTGATTTCAAAACTGTTTTGTTCACGGATGAGTGCCGTGCAGCGCTCGATGGTCCAGATGGATGGAGTGGAGGATGGCTAGTTGATGGACACCAAACGCAAACACGGCTACAGCGCCAACAAGGAGGAGGTGGAGTAATGTTTTGGGCTGGAATCATAGGGAGAGAGATTGTCGGCCCCTTTAGGATCCCTGAAGGCGCTAAAGATGAACTCCATAATGTATGTGGATTTTCTCAAACAGCGCTTCCTGCCATGGTTCAAGAAGAAGAACCGTGTATTTCACAGCAAGATCATTTTTCTGCATGATAATGCACCATCTCATGCTGCACATAAAACATCTGCATCTCTGGCTGATATGGGCATAAAAGGGGACAAACTTATGGTGTGACCCCCATGCTCCCCTGACCTCTACCCCATTCAGAACCTTTGGAGCATCATTAAAAGGAGTGTCTATGATGGCGGGAGACAGTTCACATCTAAGCAACAGCTCTGGGAGGGTATTCTGTCCTCATGCAAAACAATTGAAGCAGAAACCATCCAAAACCTGACAAATTCAATGGACGAGAGAGTTCAGAAGCTCCTTTCGAACAAGGGGTCCTATGTGAAAATGTAACATCACCTAGAATAAAGTTTTGAGTTGAAAACTGTTTGATTTCAGTTTCTAACAACCTGCTAATGCTTATAATTTCAAAAATGACCATTTTTTTGGTCTTTATTAAAATGAAAAGGTTGATCGAAAAGTTTGGGGGATCTAAGAGTGTGGCAACCCAGTAGTCATGATTACTTCGAATTCTGACAATATGAGGGTCATGCTGCAGGTAGTGCAGCAAGAAGGCACTTATGTGTCTTGCGCATCTCGGAGCCCCAAAATTATTTTCCGGGCTAGATGCAGCTAAAAATTATTATTAATTTTAAATCTGTTGAAGCTTTAGTATAGATGGCCTAATAGGATCAGTGCTGCACACTGCTACAAAGCCCAAATTATTTTCCAGTCAAGATACAGATAAACATGATTAGTAATTTTAAATCTGGTGGAGCTTATTATAGATGGCCTAATAGAATCAGTGCTGCACACTGCTACAAAGCCCAAATTATTTTCCAGCCAAGATACAGATAAACATGATTAGTAATTTGAAAGCTTAAAACGGTTGGTAGGGTGATTTTAACCAATCATCAAGCTTTTACTCTCCCCAGGATGACACAGGGGTAGAAAAGTCGTTTCGGATCCATGATTTGTTCATCTTTATGAACGTGAGTCTGTCTACATTATCAGTGGAGAGCCGCGTGCGCTTATCTGTCAGCACACCACCAGCAGCGCTGAACACACGTTCAGACAGAACGCTGGCTGCGGGGCATGACAAGATCTCCAAGGCGTAAGTGGCTAGCTCCGGCCATTTATCCAGATTGGAAGCCCAAAAAGAGCAAGGGTCCAGTGACACAGTCGTGGCTTCAATGTTTACTTGGAGATACTCCTGTACCATCGTCTCTAGGCGTTGACTATGTGTAAGACTTCTTGTCTCCTGTGGCCTTGCAAAGGATGGGCTAAAAAAGTGGTGAAATGATTCCGCAAAATTGATGTTACCAGCAGATACTGTGGTTCTGTTACGGTTTGAGTGCTGAACACTTGACGGTCCCACGGTTGGCAAGTTGGAACTGTGAGATTCACTACGTGCACCACTGGTATTTTGTGGAAAAGCACATGTAAGATTCTGCAACAGTCTCTGCTGATGCTCCTGCATGCGTGCATCCCTTTCTATGGCAGGAATAATTTCTGCAAATTTACTTTTGTACCGGGGATCTAACAGTGTGGCAACCCAGTAGTCAGGATTATTTCTAATTCTCACAATTCGAGGGTCATGTTGCAGGTAGTGCAGCAAGAAGGCACTCATGTGTGTTGCGCATCCAGGAGCACCAAGTCCCTGTTGTGTTGGTGGCGAGGTAACAATCATGCTTCCTTCCTCTGTCCTCTCCCCCCAACCTCGCACAACAGAAATGTGATCAAGGTCTCCCTCATCTGATGAGTCTTCCATCAGTTCGTCCTCCACTTCTTCCTGGGCTCCTGCACCTTCCTCACTAGTTTGGCTGCTACCATGGCTGCTACCATGCGCCCTGGTAAAACCATCTCCCCCACCCTCACATGCCTGCCGCCTTGGTGCTGCCGACCGTCTGGACCTTGCAGATGTTAGCCCTTCCGCATACAACTCCTCCTCCTCTACTTCCTCCACCTCCTCTTGTGCCACCACCTGACTCCGAATTCTGTTTAACATGTGCTCCAGCATGTAAATCACCGGAATAGTCATGCTGATAATGGCATCGTCAGCATTAAACATGTTCGTCGCCATTTCAAAACTGTGCAGAAGGGTGCATAGGTCCCTGATCTGAGACCACTCCTCCAGCGTGATTTGCCCCACCTCTGAATCTCGTTGGCCCAGGCTATACGTCAGAACGTATTGCACCAGGGCTTGTCGGTGCTGCCACAGTCGTTGCAACATGTGCAGAGTTGAATTCCACCGGGTAGGCACATCGCATTTTAGCCGGTGAAGTGGCAGGCCCAACGACTTCTGTAGAGATGTAAGTCGCTGAGCTGCGGGATGCGAACGGCGAAAGTGAGCACACAGCGACCGTGGCCTCTGCAGAAGGCCATCTAGTCTGGGATAGTGGGCTAAAAATTGCTGGACAACCAGGTTCAACACGTGAGCCATACAAGGCACGTGTGTGACATTGCCCCGGCGAAGGGCCGCACCCAGGTTTGCAGCATTGTCGCACACGGCCTTCCCTGGTTTCAGGTCCAGTGGAGATAACCATTCATGAAATTGGTTCTCCAGAGCTGACCACAACTCCTCAGCTGTGTGACTCATATTTCCCAGACATTTCAATGTAAAAACCGCCTGATGACGTTGAGCCCTACTGCCAGCATAGTAAGGAGGTGTGCAGGATCCCTTCTGCGCAGTTAGAAAGCTTGTGGCATGACCAGACAGGCTTTGGATGCAGGTGGAAGACCGAGAGGAGGTTGAGGAGGCAGAAGCAGTGGAGGAACTTTGACATAAAGAGGATTGACGCACAACTCGTGGGAACGGCAAGACTTGGACAGCAGCCCCTTGTCCTGCTGTCACCATAGTTACCCAGTGCCCAGTCAGCGACATGTAACGCCCCTGTCCATGCCTACTCATCCAAGTGTCTGTGGTGAAATTCACCCTGTCACACACAGAGTTTCTCAAAGAAGCGGTGATGTTGTGTGCGACATGCTGGTGGAGCGCAGGCACACCTTTCTTTGAGAAGTAGTGCCGACTGGGCATCTGGTACTGGGGCACTGCGACGGACATAAGGTCTCGAAAATCCTCTGTGTCCACCAGGCGGAAAGGCAGCATTTCTGTAGCCAAGAACTTGCAGATGGTGAAATTCAGCCTCTTAGCTTTCTCATGGCTAGGAGGAAATGGTCTTTTACTTGTCCACATCTGAGGGACCGAGGGCTGGCTATTGTGCTTAGACGGGGTTGATAAGGGTGTCCCCGGCATACTGCCGGTCTGTGAGGAAGATGCAGGCGGACATGTTAGGTTGCCTTGATCCAAAGGTGGTGCTATCGATGTCGGACAGCGCTCAACACCAGCTGGTGTTACCACCTCCAAAGAAAATGATGACCAACCAATCACGCTGGCTGTTGCGGGTAAAGAGGTGGCAGGTCTGCGCCCCAAAACAGGTGTGACTGCTGTCCCCCCAGTCACAGAGGATGAAGAGGCCACGGATGCACAAGATATGGCAGACGGTGGTTGGCCCGGCGGGCTAGGCCGCATTGTAGCACACTGACCTTTCCACTGCAACTTATGCTTCATGTCCATGTGCCGGTTCATGCATGAAGTACTCAAACTATGTATTTTTTGGCCTCTACTTAGCTTTTGCTGACAAATGTTACAGATAACACGAGTTGGGTCATCTTTATCGATCTGAAAAAATGCCCAGGCTATGCAAGGCTTAGCACCCATGCGACCTGAAGAGCCACCACGACTTGTGGTGAGAGGCAGAGTTGTGTTTGAGGATGCAGTTGTTGACGTGCTTCCAGTACTACGTCTCTGTCCAGGAAGGCGCAACCTGACCTCGTCGTCACTAGCATCTTCCTCCACCTCCTCTGCTGACCTCATCTCTTGGCTGACTGTGGGTTGACAGTAAGTGGGATCTCCAACCTCATCATCATCACCCTGTGCGTTATCACACCCGTCGTCCTCAGAGCCAACCTGTTCCTGCCCTGACAATAAACTAAAGTTGTCGCTCCAATCAGGTATTTGAGTCTTATCATCGTCTTCCTCATTGTCTCCACCTACAGGAGTTACAGTTTGGGAATGAGGGTCTACATTATGGTCAGAACCTTCTGCGTCTGGTCCTGGATCCGACTCATAAAGATTCTGGGCATCAGTGCATATCATTTCCTCGTCTGGATTCACAGAAGCGCTGGAGTCGACCTCTGATTCCCAAGCTATAGTATGAGTAAACAGCTCTGCAGACTCAACCATCTGTTCTACCTCATACTCAGACGGGCAGCTGGAGATTTGGGAGCTGTGAGGAAGCAAGTGCGATTGGGGTGACACCTTTGAGGACTGGAGTATTTGTGATGTTGAAGTTGATGTGGAGGAGAGCCCACTTAATGGAGCACTTGATATCCGTTGAAGCACCTGCTGTTTTTGTGCCTCATCTGGAATTTGTAGCGATTGGCGTGGCCGTAAGAAAGAGATCTTATCACATTGTCCGCTAAAAGAAGTAGACATTTTAGTTTGGCTGGAAGATGGTCTTTCTTCTGCAGATGTTACTGTTGCTTTAACACCTACCCCACGGACACAACCTTTTTTCCCCTTCCCAACACGCCTATTCCCCTTTCCACCAGCAGCAGGCCTTTTTCCACTCATTTTGGTGGTTAACTAATTAACAACTCTGGAGTTGTTTGCACAAAAAAACAATGGATGGGAACTGAGCAGAGCTGAGTGGCCAAACTGTGGTATTAGGCCAAAACTATTGGCTGGGTTAGATGCAGAAAAAAATTATATTCAATTTGCAACCTGATGGAGGTCAGTATAGATGGACTAATAGAGAAAGTCCCACACACTGCTAGAAGGCCAAATATTTTTTCAGAGCTAGATGCAGAAAAAAATATATTCAGTTTGCAACCTGATGGAGGTCTGTATAGATGGATTAATAGAACAAGGCCCACACACAGCTAGAAGCCCAATATTTTGTCAGAGGTAGATGCAGAAAAAAATATATTCAGTTTGCAACCTGATGGAGGTCAGTATAGATGGACTAATACAACAAGTCCCACACACAGCTAGAAACCCAATATTTTTTCAGAGGTAGATGCAGAAAAAAATATATTCAGTTTGCAACCTGATGGAGGTCTGTATAGATGGATTAATAGAACAAGTCCCACACACAGCTAGAAGCCCAATATTTTTTCAGAGGTAGATGCAGAAAAAAATATATTCAGTTTGCAACCTGATGGAGGTCAGTATAGATGGACTAATACAACAAGTCCCACACACAGCTAGAAGCCCAATATTTTTTCAGAGGTAGATGCAGAAAAAAATATATTCAGTTTGCAACCTGATGGAGGTCTGTATAGATGGATTAATAGAACAAGTCCCACACACAGCTAGAAGCCCAATATTTTTTCAGAGGTAGATGCAGAAAAAAATATATTCAGTTTGCAACCTGATGGAGGTCAGTATAGATGGACTAATACAACAAGTCCCACACACAGCTAGAAGCCCAATATTTTTTCAGAGGTAGATGCAGAAAAAAATATATTCAGTTTGCAACCTGATGGAGGTCTGTATAGATGGATTAATAGAACAAGTCCCACACACAGCTAGAAGCCCAATATTTTTTCAGAGGTAGATGCAGAAAAAAATATATTCAGTTTGCAACCTGATGGAGGTCAGTATAGATGGACTAATACAACAAGTCCCACACACAGCTAGAAGCCCAATATTTTTTCAGAGGTAGATGCAGAAAAAAATATATTCAGTTTGCAACCTGATGGAGGTCTGTATAGATGGACTAATACAACAAGTCCCACACACAGCTAGAAGCCCCATATTTTTTCAGAGGTAGATGCAGAAAAAAATATATTCAGTTTGCAACCTGATGGAGGTCAGTATAGATGGACTAATACAACAAGTCCCACACACAGCTAGAAGCCCAATATTTTTTCAGAGGTAGATGGCGAAAAAAATATATTCAGTTTGCAACCTGATGGAGGTCTGTATAGATGGATTAATAGAACAAGTCCCACACACAGCTAGAAGCCCAATATTTTTTCAGAGGTAGATGCAGAAAAAAATATATTCAGTTTGCAACCTGATGGAGGTCAGTATAGATGGACTAATACAACAAGTCCCACACACAGCTAGAAGCCCAATATTTTTTCAGAGGTAGATGCAGAAAAAAATATATTCAGTTTGCAACCTGATGGAGGTCTGTATAGATGGACTAATACAACAAGTCCCACACACAGCTAGAAGCCCCATATTTTTTCAGAGGTAGATGCAGAAAAAAATATATTCAGTTTGCAACCTGATGGAGGTCAGTATAGATGGACTAATACAACAAGTCCCACACACAGCTAGAAGCCCAATATTTTTTCAGAGGTAGATGCAGAAAAAAATATATTCAGTTTGCAACCTGATGGAGGTCTGTATAGATGGATTAATAGAACAAGTCCCACACACAGCTAGAAGCCCAATATTTTTTCAGAGATAGATGTAGAAAAAAATATATTCAGTTTGCAACCTGATGGAGGTCTGTATAGATGGATTAATAGAACAAGTCCCACACACAGCTAGAAGCCCAATATTTTTTCAGAGGTAGATGAAGAAAAACATATATGCAGTTTGTAACCTGATGGAGGTCAGTATAGATGAACTAATACAACAAGTCCCACACACAGCTAGAAGCCCAATATTTTTTCAGAGCTAGATGCAGAAAAAAATTATATTCAATTTGCAACCTGATGGAGGTCAGTATAGATGGACTAATAGAATGATGCTATGCCCAAAAGATTTTACTTCACTAGGTGCAGTAAAAAAATTGGTATTCTATACACAGGTGGTATATCTTGCAACACAGATAGGCTACTCCACTGACTAACACACTCTGCAATAGGCCAAAAAGGATTAGCTTTGCTAGATTCAGCCAAATGCTGTGAAAAAAACTTGCACAGCACTGGCACAGACCTGCCTGGCAAAAACTGATAGCAACTGATGTAACCTAGTCCTGAAAAGGACTCCAATTACAATTAGTCTTTACTCCCACAATCTATCTATTTAAGAGCACAGACCTGCCTGATAAAAGTCGTAGGAAATGCTGTAACCTAGTCCTTAAAAGGAATGCAATCACAACTATTCCCTACTCCCAAGCTATCTGTAGATTTGTGCGAAAATTGGCTTGAAATTAACAAGGTATAGCGCACACAGCAACAGCGGTGCCGTCTAACACGCAGCTTCAGCAGTGAGAAAATGGTGGCGACGGGGAAAATGGCTTGGTCTTATAGGGCAAGGACATGTGACATACACTGCCAATGACACATGCCCTTGCTTGTGTGAAAAAAAGCACTTCGCTCCGTGTGTGCGCTGCTGATAGGCTGACAGATTGCATCTCCCCACTGTAAATGCGGAAAGAGAAAAAAAAATGGAGATCTTCATTGTTCCTGCAGAGATCCATCCCCTGCCCCTCCCCCCACCCCGCTGTACACTCAAACTGCGTATTAACATTAATTTTCATCATTACTGAGAAAAAATCCAGTTATGATTTTGGTGCATGAACAGTTATCGAACATAACCTCGAACAGCCGAATTTTTCTCAAATTGTTCGTGTTCGCCGAACGGCTCGAACACCGCCCAAAACAGCTCTAATTTGAGATTGGCGAACAGTTCGAGTAGAACAACGCTCATCTCTACTCAAGATCAATGTGAGTCTTGATATATTTAATGTCTTACAACAGTAGGTCTTCAAAATGAAAATAAGTACATCAGTCTGGAGACAGTCTACAGCAGGGGTCTCAAACTCAACTAAGTATATGGGCCGCACATAGAAAAAATGTGAATTTGAACGGCCGCATTCTTTGCAGGATGATATGAAATTTTTAATGAAACCATATTGTTTTTTCTATACACATGTTGGGTCATTTTTTTAACATTTTTGGCTTTTTTTATTTTATTCTTTTAAATGGCATTCATTTTATGGGCTATGGTACAGTTTTACAATTTTTACCATTTTAATTTCCTTTTTGTGTCCCCTAATTGGCCACTTAATGTGATTTTTTTCTTACAATTAGCACCATATAGTAATTCTAAGCAACTTCTTATAATAATGTCCCAATTCTTGTCCCCTTCTTGTAGTAATGTGCTCATCCCGGTCCCCTTCTTGTAGTAATGTGCCCCATCTCGGTCCCCATCTTGTAGTAATGTGCCCCATCCTGATCCCCACCTTGTAATAAAGTGCCCCATCCTGGTCCCTATCTTGTAGTAAAGTGCCCCATCCTGGTCCCCATCTTGTAGTAATGTGCCCCATCCTGGTCCCCATCTTGTAATAATGTGCCCCATCCTGGTCCCCATCGTGTAATAATGTGCCTCATCCTGGTCCCCATCTTGTAGTAATGTGCCGCCTCCTGGTCCCCATCTTGTAGTAATGTGCCCCATCCTGGTCCCCATCTTGTAGTAATGTGCCCCATCCTGGTCCATTACCTGTAGAGCATTTAACTGAATAGAGTGACTGACCTTTGTGGCCCTCAGGACCAGGCTGCAATCATTAAATGGGCTCCGGTGCATGTGGGCTACATTAAGCAACCTCAGGGGCCACATACAGCCCTCGGGCCATGTGTTTGAGACCCCTAGTCTACGGTGTGATCAAATATGCATTCTGTGTGCATTCTAGCTCAAAGAGGTGCTATCAAGTAGGTAAGGGTAGATGCCCCTGATGTAAACTGCCTGTGTCTAGTCATCTCTATGTTTCTCGATAATAATTAGTGATGAGCGAGCATACTCGCAAGTACTCAGTACTCGCCCGAGCATCTCAGTACTCGAGCTGCTCGGAGCTCGCCGAGCACTTGAGAGATGCTCGGGCGGATGCTCGGGTCCCCTCCGTGCATGTTTTGGCGCTCTTTAGAGCCATGTTGGTTGTGGCATTACCGTGATTGGCTGGCCACACAGCATTATCAGGTCTATATCAGACCTGGCACCGCTATGCTCGTCAGTCTATTACGCAATCAGCAGTGTAGGGAGAGGTGCTGCTGAGCTAGGGAGAGATTTGGCTGTGTATTAGGTAGTGTAGGGAGAAAACAAGTACATTACACATATCCATCTCAACAAACAGTCCTTTTGAGGACTAATCCATCTGCAGTGATATCAAGCAGGCAGTGTATATAGCAGACTGCATTGCATATATCACAAGAGGCTCCATTCCAGTTCTGCCTTCTGCTGCTGTTAGATATTTCTAGAAATAGGCTCAGGTCTCAGGGGCCAGGAATAATTTTTTTTGAATCTTAATCCTCATTATTTGCTTAAAAAGCAATCCAGAGAACACCGTTTTTCTGCGCCATTTGCTTGCTGACACTGCTGGATACAGTCAGGTCCTTTCCATATTACAGCGCTAAAAATCAAGCTATTTAAAACTTTGGTTTGTCCATCACACAGATCACATATAATTGTGCTGAAAATACTGTCATTTTTGGCCTCCATTATAATTTTGTTTCAGTGTGTCAGCAAAGTTTTTGACACCGGTTTGCTGTTCAAAATAATACCCTACAGGCCAGATATTTAAAACTGTGGTTTCTCCGTCACATGGATTACATATAACTTCGCTCCAAATTCAGCCATTTGTAGTGAGCGTGGAAGATATTGTCCTCCATTTAAAATGGGCAAGGCACTTGGCAAGAGACGGGGACCTGGACGTGATGGTGATGATGCATGCAGAGGCCGAGGCCGTGGGCAAGCTGAAATTGTGCCACAACAAACACCGACACCTTCTCTCCCGACTTTCCTGTCCCAATTCCTAGGGGACCGCAGCACACCACTATTGAACCCAGAGCAGTGACAAAAGGTTGTTGGTTGGATAGCAGATAATGCTTCCAGTCAATTAGCCACCACCACCACCACCCTGTCTTCCACACGGTCAAGTCTCAGTAACCGTGAGTCTGGACCGCATAATCCTCACCCTGATACTCCTTCCTCCCACCATGCCGAGTACCTAGAGACAACTGATCCCACACTTGGACACTCTGAAGAGCTGTTCACTTTTCCTTTTATAGATTCGGGCCTCTCGCCTGGTCGACTTGAAGCGGGGCAAGAGGAGATCGCATGTAGCGATGTCCAAATATTTGAGCAGCCACGGTCACAAGAAGTGGACGATGAAGAGACACAATTGCCAGAAAGTCAGGAGGAGGACCAGGGTGCAGAAGTGGAAGACGAGGTGGTGGATGACATAGTAACTGACCCAACCTGGCAGGAGGACATGCAGAGCGAGGACAGCAGCACACAGGGGGAGGGAGTTAGAGCACCCCAAAAGGCAGGAAGAAGCAGTGTGGTGGTTGCAGGGACGTTAACCCTGTGTGCCATCAGCGAGATTTAACGTAGTGGAAGCCGGGACCCAGTTGAACCTTGGAAGGAACACGTCCTTAAAAAACTAAAATGGCGCCATATTCCGAGACCCGTAGCATCTCCATTATTCGGGATCTGGAGCCGGGTGAAAGCTTATTTTTTGTGCGCGAGCTGATGTTTTTATTGATACCATTTTGGAGTAGATCCGATGTTTTGATTGTAATGTTGCGGTGACCAAAAAACGTAATTCTGGCATTTAGAATTTTTTTCTAGCTATGCCATTTACCGTTCGGATTAATTCTTTTTTTATATTGATAGACCGGGTGATCCTGAATGCGGAGATACCAAATATGTGTATGTGGTTTTTTTTTTTATTATTTTATTTTGAATGGGGCGAAAGGGGGGTGATTTAAACTTTTATATTTTTATTTTTTTTAATATTTTTAAAAACATTTTTTTTTACACTTTTTGCTTGCTTCTATAGTCTCCATAGGAGATTAGAAGCAGCAACTGTCCTATCGCCTCTGCTACATAGAGGTGATGAGCAGATCACCTCTATGTAGCAGAAATTCTCCTGTGCTATGAGCGCCGATCACTAGGTGGCGCTCATAGCGATAATTACATGACAACCACTGAGGTCTGCTGCAGACCCAGGGTTTTCATGTCCACCCATCAGTGACCCTCGATCACGTGACGGGGTCACCGATGGGTGGGGTAAGTAACGCGCTTCCGGCGCGGCGCTGTTTAATGCCACTGTCAGAGATTGACAGCGGCATTTAACTGGTTAACAGCCGTGGGTGGAATCGAGATCCAGTAAGATGTTATAATCAGCTGACATGTGCTCGGTTTAGTGTGGGCTGACTGCCGGAGCCCTCACTGAACTGGGGGTAATGGCCTGGGGCGTACTAATACGCCCCAGGCTTTAAAGGGGATAAAAAAATTATGTGGGTGTTGCATCACGGACCATGGTCACCCTGGTGATGTGTTAGTGGAGGATGGGGATGAGGAGAAGGAGGAGGACAAGAGCAAATAGCCAAAATCTGGAAGCTTATAGCCATGTGTGGGTGTGAAAAGGGAATACACCTCCCGAAATAACACAGTGGATTTGACTTTATGTTACTCTGCTGTCATTTGGTGGTGATGAGAAGTCTGGCCCAATCCAGCCCTTGTTCATTTTGATAAGGGTCAGCTTGTCAGCATTGTCAGTTGACAGGCGAGTGCGATTATCAGTTATAATTCCCCCAGCGGCACTAAAAACACGCTCCGATAACACGCTAGCGGCAGGGCAGGCCAGGACCTCCAAGGCGTACAGAGCGAGTTCATTCCTAGTGTCCAGCTTGGATACCCAATAATTAAAAGGCACAGAGGAATCACGGAGGACGCTGGTACGATCGGCAAGGTACTCCCTCACCATCTTTTGAAACTTTCCACTCCTTGTGAGAGTACCCCGCGCCTCAGGGCCTGTAAGCTGGGCGGGTGTCAGAAAATGTCCCAGAACGTTGACAGTGTTCCCCTGACTCTGCTGGATTGGAGTTGCATCTCTCTTGCCTGTACGCCTTGGTTGGGCAACGAACTGTGACCTCTGCCGCTAGCGTGTTCAGAAGGGAATTTTTTTAAGAGTTCTGCAGCAAGGGCCTTCTGGTATTGCCCCATTTTTGTAGACCTCTCCAACTCAGGAATAAGAGAGTGAAAGTTCTCCTTGCAGCGGGGGTCTACAAGTGTCATCAACCAGTAATGACTGTCACCCAACATTTTGACAACGCGAGGGTCACAATTAAGGCAGCCTAACATAAAGTCAGCCATGCGTGCCAGACTGGTAACGGGCAAGATTTCCGTGTCCTCACCAAGATGACGACTGACCATGCTCTCCTCCTCCTCCTCCTCTTCCTCCTGCCCCCTGTCCTCAGGCCACCCACGCTGAACCGACGGTATGACACTTGTACAGGTACTACCGTCTACAACGAATGATAGCAGCTCCTGTTCTTCCTCCTCCTCCTCCTCTCCCTCATTGTCCCCCAATGCACATTAGGATGAGATGAGGCTGGGCTGTGTGTAATCGCCCGCTACGGCTTCTTGATCCATCTCATCATACTCTGGCTGCAATGCCTCCTCTTTAATTCTCTGAAGAGAGCGTTGCAAAAGACAGACAAGTGGGATGCTGACACTAATGATGGCGTCATCGCCACTCACCATCTTGGTGGCCTCCTCAAAGTTTGTCAGGATGGTACATATGTCAGACATCCAGGTCCACTCCTGAGGTCTTATGTGTGGAGTCTGACCTGAATATCGACGGCCTTGTTGCAGCTGGTACTCCACAACTGCTCTCTTCTGCTCACAAATCCTTTGCAACATGTGGAGGGTAGAGTTCCAACGTGTGGGGACATCACACACCAGTCGGTGTGCCGGAAGCTGCAAACGCTGCTGCAACACAGCAAGGGCGGCGGAAGCTGTAGCCGACTTGCGAAAATGAGCTGACAGGCGGCGTACTTTCACGAGCAGATCTGGCAACTCGGGGTACGATTTAAGAAACCGCTGAACCACGAGGTTAAGCACATGGGCCAGGCATGCAACGTGTGTGATCTCACCTCGCCTCAGAGCCGCCACCAGGTTACGGCCATTGTCACACACGACCATGCCGGGATGTAGGTTCAGCGGTCTCAGCCACAGATCTGCCTGTTCTTTCACAGCTGTCCACAACTCACAAGAAGTGTGAGGTTTATCACCTAAGCTTATGAGTTTCAGCACAGCCTGTTACCGCTTGGCGTAGGCAGTACTGCAATGCTTCCAGCTTGTAACTGATGTGCTGATATCTGAGATGTAGGCTGAACATGAGGAGGAGGAGGAGGAGGATGCGCAGGAGCTGTACACTGTGGGGGCAACTCTGACTGACATACGGCCCGCAATCCTCTGTGTGGGGAGGATGTGTTCCGTCCCAAGGTCCAACTGGGACCCGGCTTCCACTATGTTTACCCATTGTGCCGTCAGAGAGATGTACTGTCCCTGGCCACAAGCACTTGTCCACGTGTCCGTTGTCAGGTGGACTCTCCCAGTAGCTGCGTTGTTGAGGGCCCGGCAGATGCTTTTGGACACGTGCTTGTGTAGTGCGGGGATGGCACACCCGGCAAAATAATGTCGGCTGGGGACCGAGTACCGAGGGACGGCCACCGCCATAAGATTGCGGAAGGATTCCGTCTCCACCAGCCTAAAAGGCAGCATTTCCAATGCAAGCAGTCGTGAAATGTCCGAATTTAGGACTGTGGCCTGTGGGGCGTTAGCTGCGAATTTCCGCTTTCGTTCAAAGGTCTGGGATATGGACAATTGAAAGCTGCGGTGGGACGTGGACATGGACGTTGATGCTGTTTCTTGAGAAACTGCCATAACAAGTGAAGACTGAGAGGAGGGGGCATCTTTACATGCAGTATGGACAGGGGATTGCCTTGCACACACAACAGGGGGTTCTATTGCATGCACAACAGTGGAAGAAGCAGTGGTGACACCCGCTGACACTGGTCGTGGACCCTGGGTTTCGCCCCACAAAGTCGGGTGCTTTGCTGCCATGTGCCTGTTCATGCTGGTGGTGGTCAGGCTGGTAGTTTTGTCACCCCTGCTGATGCTGGCATGGCAGGTGAAACATATGGCCTTTTTGGGGTTATCAGCAGAGTCTTTAAAAAAATTCCAGACTCTGGAAGACCTACCGCTTGTACTGGCAACGTCCCTCGTGTTGGTGTTACGGGGAACGGTTGCCTGCCTTCTGTCTGCGGCCACCACACTGCTTCTTCCTGCCTGTTGGGGTACTCTGCCTCCCTCCCCCTGTGTGCTGCTGACCTCACTCTGCATGTCCTCCTTCCACGTTGGGTCAGTTACTAGATCATCCACCACCTCCTCCTCTTCCACTTGCGCACCACGATCCTCCTCCTCACTTCCTGGCAATTGTGTCTCGTCATCGTCCACCTCTTGTGATAGATTGCCAACGTCGACTTCCTGTGGCCGTGGCTGTTCAAATATTTGGGCATCGCAACATGGGATCTCCTCTTCCACCACTTCAAGCGTATCAGGCGAGGGGCCCAAATATGGAAATGGACCAGTGAAAAGCTCTTCAGAGTGTCCAAGTGTGGGATCACTTGCTGTCTGACGACACTCGGCATGGTGGGAGGAAGGAGCATCAGGGTGAGGAGGAGTATGCAGTCGAGACTCACGGCTACTAAGAGTTGGCCGTGTGGAAGACAGAACGGAGGTGGTGGTGCCCAGGTAACTGGAAGTATTATCTGCTATCCAATTAATAACCTGTTCACACTGATCAGTTCTCAATACTGGTGTTGTTCTCTGCTTCCCTAGTAATTCGGTCAAGAAGTGGGAGCGAGAAGATGTGGCTGTTGGTTGTGGCACATTTTCACCTTGGCCACGGCCCCGTCCTCTGCACGAACCATCAACAGAATGTCCACTTCCACGTCCCTTGCCACGCGCCTTGCCCATTGTTAATGAAGTAAAATAGCTTACACTTGCACTATCAATGGAAAAAGGGTAATAAAGAGTAGATTAGAACCGTGGAAGAGGAAAACCACAGTTATTGTTTACTGGGGCATACCACACTTTTTTAAATAGAGATATTTGCGACTGAACAGTGAGCGACACATTCAAACTGTTTTTTTTTTTAGATACAAATGGCCCAAAATGGATAATACAGAGGTTTGAACCGTGGAACTGCAAAACAACACTTCTGTTTCTCTAGCCTACACCAGACTATTTTCAACAGTTATATTTGTGTCTGAAAAATCAGGGACACGCTTTTTTTTTGGGGGGGGGGGGGGGAGGGACACACCAAAAGGTTAATAAGACGGGTATTTGTACAGTGTGAAGGAGGAAAAAAAAAGGAGGATTTAGATGAAAAAAAAAAGGATTTTTCCTGGCCCCCGACACCTCGTGCTAAGTCCAGCAATTTCAGCAACAGGAGCACACAGGACTGTAATGCAGCGTTTGCTGGTATAACCACTGTGTCTCCTATACAGCCTGCCTGCCTGGTATCTGGGATGGATATTAGTCCTGAAAAGGACTGTTTGTTTGTTCAAGCAGCCTTTACAGACCCTACACTAACTATTTTGCAGTTTATATCTCTCCCTAAATCAGCAGCGCTGTCCCTACACTGTCTAATCCGGAGCGACTGTGTCCAAGATGGCGGCGCCCCGTTTTAAATACTCGAGGTGACGCTGTGCGGCCAGCCAATCACTGTAATGCCCACAACCAACATGGCTGCAGCATTACAGTGACTGGTTGGCAATCCCTGCATGTTCATTGGCTCTGTAAAGAGCGCCAAACATGCAGGGCGGAGACCCGAGCTCCCGCCCGAGTAACACGGAAATGCTCGGTGCTCGCCGAACATCCCAAGTAGCGTGATGCTCGGGCGAGTACCGAGCAGTGTCGAGCATGTTCGCTCAACACTAGTAATAATCCTTTGCATGCATCCTTATCAGGATTTGAGTTCATTAGTGCACCAATTGTCATTATTTATATGGTAATTTAAATGTGTGTTTTAATAAAAGTTAAGTTTTATCCTTTTTTCAGTGAGTTACTTAATACCAGAGATTTTTGAATAGTATTTTCAGTTATTCATCAGTAATAATCCTTGTTTAAAATAACTTAATAATGTATTTATGATTAGAGATGAGCGTTGTTCTACTCGAACTGTTCGCCAATCTCAAATTCGAGCTGTTTTGGGCGGTGTTCGAGCCGTTCGGCGAACACGAACAATTTGAGAAAAATTCGGCTGTTCGAGGTTATGTTCGATAACTGTTCGTGCACCAAAATCATAACTGGATTTTTTCTCAGTAATGATGAAAATTAATGTTAATACGCAGTTTGAGTGTACAGCGGGGTGGGGGGAGGGGCAGGGGATGGTTTTCTGTAGGAACAATGAAGATCTCCATTTTTTTTTCTCTTTCCCGCATTTACAGTGGGGAGGTGCAATCTGTCAGCCTATCAGCAGCGCACACACGGAGCGAAGTGCTTTTTTTCACACAAGCAAGGGCATGTGTCATTGGCAGTGTATGTCACATGTCCTTGCCCTATAAGACCAAGCCATTTTCCCCGTCGCCACCATTTTCTCACTGCTGCAGCTGCGTGTTAGACGGCACCGCTGTTGCTGTGTGCGCTATACCTTGTTAATTTCAAGCCAATTTTCGCACAAATCTACAGATAGCTTGGGAGTAGGGAATAGTTGTGATTGCAGTCCTTTTAAGGACTAGGTTACAGCATTTCCTACGACTTTTATCAGGCAGGTCTGTGCTCTTAAATAGATAGGTTGTGGGAGTAAAGACTAATTGTAATTGGAGTCCTTTTCAGGACTAGGTTACATCAGTTGCTATCAGTTTTTGCCAGGCAGGTCTGTGCCAGTGCTGTGCAAGTTTTTTTCACAGCATTTGGCTGAATCTAGCAAAGCTAATCCTTTTTGGCCTATTGCAGAGTGTGTTAGTCAGTGGAGTAGCCTATCTGTGTTTCAAGATATACCACCTGTGTATAGAAAACCAATTTTTTTACTGCACCTAGTGAAGTAAAATCTTTTGGGCATAGCATCATTCTATTAGTCCATCTATACTGACCTCCATCAGGTTGCAAACTGAATCTAATTTTTTTCTGCATCTAGCTCTGAAAAAATATTTGGCCTTCTAGCAGTGTGTCGGACTTTCTCTATTAGTCCATCTATACTGACCTCCATCAGGTTGCAAATTCAAAATAATTTTTATCTGCATCTACAGTATCTCTGAAAAAATATTTGGGCTTCTAGCAGTGTGTCGGACTTTCTCTATTAGTCCATCTATACTGACCTCCATCAGGTTGCAAATTCAAAATAATTTTTATCTGCATCTACAGTACCTCTGAAAAAATATTTGGGCTTCTAGCTGTGTGTGGGACTTGTTGTATTAGTCCATCTATACTGACCTCCATCAGGTTGCAAACTGAATATATTTTTTTCTGCATCTACCTCTGAAAAAATATTGGGCTTCTAGCTGTGTGTGGGTCTTGTTCTATTAATCCATCTATACAGACCTCCATCAGGTTGCAAACTGAATATAATTTTTTTCTGCATCTAGCTCTGAAAAAATATTTGGCGTTCTAGCAGTGTGTCGGACTTTCTCTATTAGTCCATCTATACTGACCTCCATCAGGTTGCAAATTCAAAATAATTTTTATCTGCATCTACAGTACCTCTGAAAAAACATTTGGGCTTCTAGCTGTGTGTGGGACTTGTTGTATTAGTCCATCTATACTGACCTCCATCAGGTAGCAAAATGAATATATTTTTTTCTGCATCTACCTCTGAAAAAATATTGGGCTTCTAGCTGTGTGTGGGACTTGTTGTATTAGTCCATCTATACTGACCTCCATCAGGTTGCAAACTGAATATATTTTTTTCTGCATCTACCTCTGAAAAAATATTGGGCTTCTAGCTGTGTGTGGGTCTTGTTCTATTAATCCATCTATACAGACCTCCATCAGGTTGCAAACTGAATATAATTTTTTTCTGCATCTAGCTCTGAAAAAATATTTGGCCTTCTAGCAGTGTGTCGGACTTTCTCTATTAGTCCATCAATACTGACCTCCATCAGGTTGCAAATTCAAAATAATTTTTATCTGCATCTACAGTACCTCTGAAAAAATATTTGGGCTTCTAGCTGTGTGTGGGACTTGTTGAATTAGTCCATCTATACTGACCTCCATCAGGTTGCAAACTGAATATATTTTTTTCTGAATCTACCTCTGAAAAAATATTGGGCTTCTAGCTGTGTGTGGGACTTGTTGTATTAGTCCATCTATACTGACCTCCATCAGGTTGCAAACTGAATATATTTTTTTCTGCATCTACCTCTGAAAAAATATTGGGCTTCTAGCTGTGTGTGGGACTTGTTGTATTAGTCCATCTATACTGACCTCCATCAGGTTGCAAACTGAATATAATTTTTTTCTGCATCTAGCTCTGAAAAAATATTTGGCCTTCTAGTAGTGTGTCGGACTTTCTCTATTAGTCCATCTATACTGACCTCCATCAGGTTGCAAATTAAAAATAATTTTTATCTGCATCTACAGTACCTCTGAAAAAATATTTGGGCTTCTAGCTGTGTGTGGGACTTGTTGTATTAGTCCATCTATACTGACCTCCATCAGGTTGCAAACTGAATATATTTTTTTCTGCATCTACCTCTGAAAAAATATTGGGCTTCTAGCTGTGTGTGGGTCTTGTTCTATTAATCCATCTATACAGACCTCCATCAGGTTGCAAACTGAATATAATTTTTTTCTGCATCTAGCTCTGAAAAAATATTTGGCCTTCTAGTAGTGTGTGGGACTTTCTCTGTTAGTCCATCTATACTGACCTCCATCAGGTTGCAAACTGAATATATTTTTTTCTGAATCTACCTCTGAAAAAATATTGGGCTTCTAGCTGTGTGTGGGTCTTGTTCTATTAATCCATCTATACTGACCTCCATCAGGTTGCAAACTGAATATAATTTTTTTCTGCATCTAGCTCTGAAAAAATATTTGGCCTTCTAATAGTGTGTCGGACTTTCTCTATTAGTCCATCTATACTGACCTCCATCAGGTTGCAAATTAAAAATAATTTTTATCTGCATCTACAGTACCTCTGAAAAAATATTTGGGCTTCTAGCTGTGTGTGGGACTTGTTGTATTAGTCCATCTATACTGACCTCCATCAGGTTGCAAACTGAATATATTTTTTTCTGCATCTACCTCTGAAAAAATATTGGGCTTCTAGCTGTGTGTGGGACTTGTTGTATTAGTCCATCTATACTGACCTCCATCAGGTTGCAAACTGAATATATTTTTTTCTGCATCTACCTCTGAAAAAATATTGGGCTTCTAGCTGTGTGTGGGACTTGTTGTATTAGTCCATCTATACTGACCTCCATCAGGTTGCAAACTGAATATAATTTTTTTCTGCATCTAGCTCTGAAAAAATATTTGGCCTTCTAGTAGTGTGTCGGACTTTCTCTATTACTCCATCTATACTGACCTCCATCAGGTTGCAAATTAAAAATAATTTTTATCTGCATCTACAGTACCTCTGAAAAAATATTTGGCCTTCTAGCAGTGTGTCGGACTTTCTCTATTAGTCCATCTATACTGACCTCCATCAGGTTGCAAATTCAAAATAATTTTTATCTGCATCTACAGTACCTCTGAAAAAATATTTGGCCTTCTAGCAGTGTGTCGGACTTTCTCTATTAGTCCATCTATACTGACCTCCATCAGGTTGCAAATTCAAATTAATTTTTATCTGCATCTACAGTACCTCTGAAAAAATATTGGGCTTCTAGCTGTGTGTGGGACTTGTTGTATTAGTCCATCTATACTGACCTCCATCAGATTGCAAACTGAATATATTTTTTTCTGCATCTACCTCTGAAAAAATATTGGGCTTCTAGCTGTGTGTGGGTCTTGTTCTATTAATCCATCTATACAGACCTCCATTAGGTTGCAAACTGAATCTAATTTTTTTCTGCATCTAGCTCTGAAAAAATATTTGGCCTTCTAGCAATGTGTCGGACTTTCTCTATTAGTCCATCTATACTGACCTCCATCAGGTTGCAAATTAAAAATAATTTTTATCTGCATCTACAGTACCTCTGAAAAAATATTTGGGCTTCTAGCTGTGTGTGGGACTTGTTGTATTAGTCCATCTATACTGACCTCCATCAGGTTGCAAACTGAATATATTTTTTTCTGCATCTACCTCTGAAAAAATATTGGGCTTCTAGCTGTGTGTGGGACTTGTTGTATTAGTCCATCTATACTGACCTCCATCAGGTTGCAAATTGAATATAATTTTTTTCTGCATCTAACCCAGCCAATAGTTTTGGCCTAATACCACAGTTTGGCCACTCAGCTCTGCTCGGTTACCATCCATTGTTTTTTTGTGCAAACAACTCCAGAGTTGTGAATTAGTTAACCACCAAAATGAGTGGAAAAAGGCCTGCTGCTGGTGGAAAGGGGAATAGGCGTGTTGGGAAGGGGAAAAAAGGTTGTGTCCGTGGGGTAGGTGTTAAAGCAACAGTAACATCTGCAGAAGAAAGAGCATCTTCCAGCCAATCTAAAATGTCTACTTCTTTTAGCGGACAATGTGATAAGATCCCTTTCTTACGGCCACGCCAATCGCTACAAATTCCAGATGAGGCACAAAAACAGCAGGTGCTTCAATGGATATCAAGTGCTCCTTTAAGTGGGCTCTCCTCCACATCAACTTCAATATCACAAATACTCCAGTCCTCAAAGGTGTCACCCAAATCGCACTTGCTTCCTCACAGCTCCCAAATCTCCAGCTGCCCGTCTGAGTATGAGGTAGAACAGATGGTTGAGTCTGCAGAGCTGTTTACTCATACTATAGCCTGGGAATCAGAGGTCGACTCCAGCGCTTCTGTGAATCCAGACGAGGAAATGATATGCACTGATGCCCAGAATCTTTATGAGTCGGATCCAGGACCAGACGCAGAAGGTTCTGACCATAATGTAGACCCTCATTCCCAAACTGTAACTCCTGTTGGTGGAGACAATGAGGAAGACGATGATAAGACTCAAATACCTGATTGGAGCGACAAATTTAGTTTTTTGTCAGGGCAGGAACAGGTTGGCTCTGAGGAAGACGGGTGTGATAACACACAGGGTGATGATGATGAGGTTGGAGATCCCACTTAATGTCAACCCACAGTCAGCCAAGAGATGAGGTCAGCAGAGGAGGTGGAGGAAGATGCTAGTGACGACGAGGTCAGGTTGCGCCTTCCTGGACAGAGACGTAGTACTGGAAGCACGTCAACAACTGCATCCTCAAACACAACTCTGCCTCTCACCACAAGTCGTGGTGGCTCTTCAGGTCGCATGGGTGCTAAGCCTTGCATAGCCTGGGCATTTTTTCAGATCGATAAAGATGACCCAACTCGTGTTATCTGTAACATTTGTCAGCAAAAGCTAAGTAGAGGCCAAAAAATACATAGTTTGAGTACTTCATGCATGAACCGGCACATGGACATGAAGCATAAGTTGCAGTGGGAAGCTCAGTGTGCTACAATGCGGCCTAGCCGGCCGGGCCAACCACCGTCTGCCATATCTTGTGCATCCGCGGCCTCTTCATCCTCTGTGACTGGGGGGACAGCAGTCACACCTGTTTTGGGGCGCAGACCTGCCACCTCTTTACCCGCAACAGCCAGCGTGATTGGCAGGTCATCATTTTCTTTGGAGGTGGTAACACCAGCTGGTGTTGAGCGCTATCCGACATCGATAGCACCACCTTTGGATCAAGGCAACCTAACATGTCCGCCTGCATCTTCCTCACAGACCAGCAGTTTGCCGGGGACACCCTTATCAACCCCGTCTAAGCACAATAGCCAACCCTCGGTCCCTCAGATGTGGACAAGTAAAAGACCATTTCCTCCTAGCCATGAGAAAGCTAAGAGGTTGAATTTCACCATCTGCAAGCTCTTGGCTACAGAAATGCTGCCTTTCCGCCTGGTGGACACAGAGGATTTTCGAGACCTTATGTCCGTCGCAGTGCCCCAGTACCAGATGCCCAGTCGGCACTACTTCTCAAAGAAAGGTGTGCCTGCGCTCCACCAGCATGTCGCACACAACATCACCGCTTCTTTGAGAAACTCTGTGTGTGACAGGGTGCATTTCACCACAGACACTTGGACGAGTAGGCATGGACAGGGGCGTTACATGTCGCTGACTGGGCACTGGGTAACTATGGTGACAGCAGGACAAGGGGCTGCTGTCCAAGTCTTGCCGTCCCCACGAGTTGTGCGTCAATCCTCTTTATGTCAAAGTTCCTCCACTGCTTCTGCCTCCTCAACCTCCTCTCGGTCTTCCACCTGCACCCAAAGCCTGTCTGGTCATGCCACAAGCTTTCTAACTGCGCAGAAGGGATCCTGCACACCTCCTTACTATGCTGGCAGTAGGGCTCAACGTCATCAGGCGGTTTTTACTTTGAAATGTCTGGGAAATGTGAGTCACACAGCTGAGGAGTTGTGGTCAGCTCTGGAGAACCAATTTCATGAATGGTTGTCTCCACTGGACCTGAAACCAGGGAAGGCCATGTGCGACAATGCTGCAAACCTGGGTGCGGCCCTTCGCCGGGGCAATGTCACACACGTGCCTTGTATGGCTCACGTGTTGAACCTGGTTGTCCAGCAATTTTTAGCCCACTATCCCAGACTAGATGGCCTTCTGCAGAGGGCACGGTCGCTGTGTGCTCACTTCCGCCGTTCGCATCCCGCAGCTCAGCGACTTACATCTCTACAGAAGTCGTTGGGCCTGCCACTTCACCGGCTAAAATGCGATGTGCCTACCCGGTGGAATTCAACTCTGCACATGTTGCAGCGACTGTGGCAGCACCGACAAGCCCTGGTGCAATACGTTCTGACGTATAGCCTGGGCCAACGAGATTCAGAGGTGGGGCAAATCACGCTGGATGAGTGGTTTCAGATCAGGGACCTATGCACCCTTCTGCACAGTTTTGAAATGGCGACGAAGATGTTTAGTGCTGACGATGCCATTATCAGCATGACTATTCCGGTGATTTACATGCTGGAGCACATGTTAAACAGAATTCGGAGTCAGGTGGTGGCACAAGAGGAGGTGGAGGAAGTAGAGGAGGAGGAGTTGTATGCGGAAGGGCTAACATCTGCAAGGTCCAGACGGTCGGCAGCACCAAGGCGGCAGGCATGTGAGGGTGGGGGAGATGGTTTTACCAGGGCGCATGGTAGCAGCCAAACTAGTGAGGAAGGTGCAGGAGCCCAGGAAGAAGTGGAGGACGAACTGATGGAAGACTCATCCAATGAGGGAGACCTTGATCACATTTCTGTTGTGCGAGGTTGGGGGGAGAGGACAGAGGAAGGAAGCATTATTGTTACCTCGCCACCAACACAACAGGGACTTGGTGCTCCTGGATGAGCAACACACATGAGTGCCTTCTTGCTGCACTACCTGCAACATGACCCTCGAATTGTGAGAATTAGAAATAATCCTGACTACTGGGTTGCCACACTGTTAGATCCCCGGTACAAAAGTAAATTTGCAGAAATTATTCCTGCCATAGAAAGGGATGCACGCATGCAGGAGTATCAGCAGAGACTGTTGCAGAATCTTACATGTGCTTTTCCACAAAATACCAGTGGTGCACGTAGTGAATCTCACAGTTCCAACTTGCCAACCGTGGGACCGTCAAGTGTTCAGCACTCAAACCGTAACAGAACCACAGTATCTGCTGGTAACATCAATTTTGCGGAATCATTTCACCACTTTTTTAGCCCATCCTTTGCAAGGCCACAGGAGACAAGAAGTCTGACACATAGTCAACGCCTAGAGACGATGGTACAGGAGTATCTCCAAGTAAACATTGAAGCCACGACTGTGTCACTGGACCCTTGCTCTTTTTGTAAAGAGAGGAGAGAACAAGGCGCAATGGGTGACTCAGTATTGCAATTGTTAGAGGGGTGTGAGGATGGCTACTAACCTTATGAAGTTGTGCACCTCTGCACAACCCCAGTGTAAAGCTCCACAAGCTCCGCTCTGTTGGTGGCTGTCATCTATTTCCAGCGGCGTTCACAGATCCTGATCTCTCGGTGGTGGATCACGTGGTCAGGTTAGTTGCATGTAACGCCGAGATGGACGCCCAGCTTCACCAACACCCCCGGCAGCGTTCCGGAGGGGTTAGGGCAGCGCAGCTTGGAAAACCAGGGTAGTGATTCTAATTAAATTCCTCCCACAGGTGAAAGAACAATAAGTTAAAGGCAGCTCTACCGCACCCCAACAGGGGGAAAGGGACAATAAATGGATATGAATAGCGGTACCAGAGCGCCAATAACAGGGCAAAAATATTAAAAGGACTGATTTATTAATATACACACGTAAATGACCAGTTAATATTGGATCATTACTTAAAATGAACCAGTATTTTTTTAATAAACTGGATAACACTTGCGTAGGTTTACCATAGGTAGTAATCAGATTTAAACTGAAATCGCTGTATGGCTCTTGGCTGGTATTCTTGGATTTGTTGATACACAGGTTCTGTGATAGGGATCTAGTTTTGGAGAAAGCATCCTCTAATAATTTCCGGGGGTATCCCTTAGCTCTAAAACGTTTTTGTAAAACCTTAGATTCCAGAAAAAAATCCGAATCATGTGTACAATTTTTTCTGACACGCCAATATTGACCGTATGGAATATTTCTAATCCAGCTGGGTAGATGGCCACTGTCAAATTCAAGATAGCTATTTACATCCACTTCCTTAAAGTGGGTAGATGTGGATATTTTACCCGAATTGTCTATATTTATCTGAAGGTCAAGATATTGAATATTACTCTCAGATATGGTAGAGGTAAAGGAAAGACCCCAGTCGTTAGAGTTTAATTCATCAATAAATTTGGCAGCCTCCACAGTATTTCCCCTCCATATAATAAACAGATCGTCTATAAAGCGGCGGTACATAACGATGGATTTATCGGCGCCGAGGGATTGCGCGATGTGGATAGACTCGAATGCCCCCATATATAGATTTGCATAACTGGGGGCAAACCTCGACCCCATCGCGCAGCCCCTCAGCTGCCGATACATCACCCCCTCAAAAGAAAATACATTGTTCTCAAGAATGAAAGTTATACCCCTCAATAAAAAGTTTTTTTGAGGATCTTGTAAGTTAGGGTCCTCATCTAGGAATTTTTTAATTGCCTGTAAACCCAATACATGTGTGATATTGGAATAAAGAGAGCTTATATCGAGTGTAATAAGAAGACAGCCTGGAAGAGGGGGTAATTCTCTCAATAGTCTAATTAAATGTGTGGAATCCTTTAAATGAGAATCTAGGGATAAAACGTACTTCTGTAAAAAAAGATCAATATAGTGGGATAAGTTGGATGTGATAGAATTAATACCAGAAATAATAGGACGTCCAGGGGGATTAAATTTATCTTTATGAATTTTGGGTAAAAAATAAAAATAAGGGACTTTGAATTTTTTAATGTCTAAAAAGGATTTTTCTTTTTTATTGAGGAAGCCAGCTGTAGAGGCCCCTGCTACAAGTCCTTTGTACTCCAAAAAAATGGTTACAGATGGGTCTGCTTCTAATTTCACGTAGTAGTTTGAGTCGTCTAAGATTCTGAGGCCCTCCTTGATGTACCAGCCTCTGTTCATTATCACAGTCCCCCCTCCCTTATCTGCTCTCTTTATAATTATTTCTTTATTATCCTGAAGGGTTTTTAATGCACATTTCTCCTGGTAGCTCAAGTTATTCACTTTTTTAGAAATTGGGGGGAATGTCCTAAGGTCCCTCAAAATTAATTGTTGGAAAGTTTCAAGGTGTGAACCTTTGTGATGTAATGGATAAAAATTATTTTTCCCCTTCACATTTACATGAGTGAAAGGGTCCAGTAATGGGGGGCCTGGTATATTAGATTCTTGAATGGAGGGGGATACTGTTGAGCATGAACTAATAGGATGTGATTTTCTCTTATCTTCCAATAGAAAATGTCTTTTTAGTGTCAATTTCCTTATAAATTCATTTAAATCACAGAACAAAGTGAAATTATTAAATGGGACAGCTGGACAGAAAGATAATCCTCGACCTAACAAGGATCGTTCAGCTTCAGATAGCACATAGCTAGAAATATTAAAAACGCCCCCACAACCGATAGGGGTTTCTATCTGCAGGGAATTTGTATTCTGGTTCATTGGCAAGATTTCATTTTCTTTATATTTGGATTGTGTCTCAATTTCGGCATTTGGACTATTTTTGTTATTGAGGCCTCGGGTTTTTCCACTCCCTCTACATCCCCTAAATTTCTTTTTCGTTTTGGACAACGTCCGGGGACCACGTGAAAAAAATGTGTAATTTTCGTTTTATTAGTTTGAGATGCAACTGCATTCTGTGTTTGAGGATTTATCAAGATACTATTTTCATTCAAAATCGGAGATAATTCCAAGGATGTCATTCTGTTTATAGGGGGTTTTATGTGGTTTATACCATTTGGTTTATCAGAAGGTCTCCCTTGATTAAAAATATTCAGTGTATCCGCTATCGGGATCTGACCAGATGACTCCCCAGCAATAGGAATCTGTATTGCACTAGAAAGCTCTGAGATATTAGATCCACTATGGGATATCTCCTGTGTGTTAATATGTAATGTGAAGTTCAGTTCATCAATATCTGCTACTTGTGTGGAAATAGTAGACGGATTAGCTCTTTTTGGGCTTCCAATCTGGATAAATGGCCGGAGCTAGCCACTTACGCCTTGGAGATCTTGTCATGCCCCGCAGCCAGCGTTCTGTCTGAACGTGTGTTCAGCGCTGCTGGTGGTGTGCTGACAGATAAGCGCACGCGGCTCTCCACTGATAATGTAGACAGACTCACGTTCATAAAGATGAACAAATCATGGATCCGAAACGACTTTTCAACCCCTGTGTCATCCTGGGGAGAGTAAAAGCTTGATGATTGGTTAAAATCACCCTACCAACCGTTTTAAGCTTTCAAATTACTAATCATGTTTATCTGTATCTTGACTGGAAAATAATTTGGGCTTTGTAGCAGTGTGCAGCACTGATCCTATTAGGCCATCTATAATAAGCTCCACCAGATTTAAAATTTAAAATAATTTTTAGCTGCATCTAGCCCGGAAAATAATTTTGGGGCTCCGAGATGCGCAAGACACATAAGTGCCTTCTTGCTGCACTACCTGCAGCACGACCCTCATATTGTCAGAATTCGAAGTAATCATGACTACTGGTTTGCCACACTCTTAGATCCCCCAAACTTTTCGATCAACCTTTTCATTTTAATAAAGACCAAAAAAATGGTCATTTTTGAAATTATAAGCATTAGCAGGTTGTTAGAAACTGAAATCAAACAGTTTTCAACTCAAAACTTTATTGTAGGTGATGTTACATTTTCACATAGGACCTCTTGTTCGAAAGGAGCTTCTGAACTCTCTCGTCCATTGAATTTGTCAGGTTTTGGATGATTTCTGCTTCAATTGTTTTGCATGAGGACAGAATACCCTCCCAGAGCTGTTGCTTAGATGTGAACTGCCTCCCGCCATCATAGACACTCCTTTTAATGATGCTCCAAAGGTTCTGAATGGGGTAGAGGTCAGGGGAGCATGGGGGTCACACCATAAGTTTGTCCCCTTTTATGCCCATATCAGCCAGAGATGCAGATGTTTTATGTGCAGCATGAGATGGTGCATTATCATGCAGAAAAATGATCTTGCTGTGAAATACACGGTTCTTCTTCTTGAACCATGGCAGGAAGTGCTGTTTGAGAAAATCCACATACATTATGGAGTTCATCTTTAGCGCCTTCAGGGATCCTAAAGGGGCCGACAATCTCTCTCCCCATGATTCCAGCCCAAAACATTACTCCACCTCCTCCTTGTTGGCGCTGTAGCCGTGTTTGCGTGTGGTGTCCATCAACCAGCCATCCTCCACTCCATCCATCTGGACCATCGAGCGCTGCACGGCACTCATCCGTGAACAAAACAGTTTTGAAATCAGTCTTCATGTAATGTTTGGCCCACTGGAGCCGTTTCTGCTTGTGTGAAGTGGATAGAGGAGGTCGACAGGATGGCGTATGCACAGCTGCAAACCTCTGAAGGACCCCGTATCTTGTTGTTCGGGGGACGTTGGAGGCACCAGCAGCTTCAAAAACTTGTCTGCTGCTATGACAAGGCTTTCTTGCCGCTGCTCTTTTAACCTGACGTAATTGATTGTAGGAAAGAGTCCTCAATTTGCCCTTATCAGCACGCACACGTGTGTACTGTGAATCAGCTACATACTTCT
Source organism: Phyllobates terribilis (assembly GCF_046119375.1). Lineage (NCBI taxonomy): Eukaryota > Metazoa > Chordata > Amphibia > Anura > Dendrobatidae > Phyllobates > Phyllobates terribilis. The sequence goes on from NW_027362773.1 coordinate 50,071,455, forward strand.
TGATTGCCAAGACACTTCATCCTGATCATCGCACAATGTTGATTGTAGTCATGCCTTGACCTAAACACTCCACAATTTGTTGCTTCTCAGCAGCCGACACATCCTTTTTCTTTCCCATTTTGGCAGAAAATGTAGGCTGCTTAATAATGTGAGAGAGCCTTCTTAAGTAGTCTTGCCTTTCATTGGACACACCTGCCAAACTAATTAGCACAGGTGTCTGCAATTGCTTACAGTGATATAAAGAGCCCTGACACACATCACCATCAATGAGTTTAACTGACAAACAAACAAATTCTTCCCTTATCACTCCTAAACACTTTTTGCATAATAATTTGGAACGCAGTGTACATGTGCTTTTCCACAAAACACCAGTGGTTCACGTAGTGAATCTTACAGTTCTAACTTGCCAACCGTGGTCTGTATGGAATTGTTCAATAAAGGGCCCAAAATTAAGATAACATAGATGGGAGAGGTCTCTATGAATAGGAATTCCTAAGTATTTGATACCCTGTGAGGGCCAGGCAAAGGGAAAGTTGGACTGGATGGAATCCTATATGGATTTGGGGAGGGAGACATCGAGGGCCTCAGACTTTGCTGCATTGATTTTAAAATTTTACCATGTAACAAAGTGATCTATTTCAGCCATAGCAGCAGGGATGGATATATGTGATTGAGTGATATATACTAGGACATCATCAGCAAATAGAGAGCACTTGTACTCGGTGCCTCCCACCTCAATCCAACTAATATTGGGGTTATGGCGAATTGATGAGAGCAGGTGCTCCGTCACTAGGATGTATAAGAGAGGGGACAGAGGACATTCCTGCCTTGTCCCATTGGTGATTGTGAAAGGTGATGAAAATGTTCTGACGCACCCCCTGGGCCTTGGGACACCCGGAGCCGGACCCTTTTTGGTGGATGCTGGTGGTTGTAGTCTTCGTGGCGGCGACCCGGTTTCGTGGCTCAGGGCGGTCAAACCAGTGGCGAAACTATTTATGTGGTTTTGATGTTTAAATGTCCGACTACGCCACCCGTGGATTGCGGTCAGAGTGAACCGCCGCTACAGGGCAGACCGCTTAGGCTGGTGTTGTGGGTGCAGCAGAGCGTAGCATAACTCCCCACGGGAGGAGTATAGCCTCAGGGCAGTGTATGCGGAGGATGGGGATGATGGTGCAGGGCAGCAGCAGTAACGACACGGAGTCAGTGATGCAGTCCAGGGCCTTTACTCACAGTTCTTATTATCCAGACCACGTCTGCAGGTAACGGCTGCCCACGTCGTACTGTGCTCACCAGGTGAGGGGCTCAGACAACTCCCAGATAACTTTGGAGCACTTCACAGGACCCCCTTTGTGTGTCCTTTGTCTGGCCTTTCTTACCAACACTTCTGTCCGGCTGCCTCGGGCCTCCTCTTGGTAAACTTGGCGCCAGTTTCCCTGACCCTATGTGGTGCCTTCCTAGCGGGTGTAGCGAGGGGCTGCGCCACATAAAATGTCAGAGCCTCCGGTTTCTAGCTGAGGGTCGTTTCCTGCCTCTACTAGTTCGGGGACCGGTCTCCCCCTTTGGCCTGACCCCTCCACGCAGGTGGATTCGGGCGTGCGGTGGCGACTCGCCCGTCCGCACCCCTGGGATTCCTTCATTCCTCGTTCCTGGAGCCTTCTCCGCTCCTCTTCCTTCCTTCTCCCTCTTCCAGGCCTGGGCCTCTGCTACTAGGCCCGCCTCCGGAGCAGAGCTCATGCAGAGCCCCTGCTCCCTGCCACTTCTGCTCAGACTTCTCTGCACTGAACTAAAATGGTGCCCACCTTTTATACTCCCTTCTCAATGCACCCAGGAACTGCTTCCTCCCTGCTCCTGCACTACAGGGTTCCCCTTCCTCAGTGTTCCCTCCCCCCACTCCAGCCAGGGACAGGGACTGTCGTGCCCATCTCAGGGGCATATTGGTCGCCCTGCCCCATGGCAATGTGGTGTAATGCATGCAGGTGTCGGGTCCTGATCCACACTCCATCCTTACCTGAGAGTGAGATATCACACCTCTGGGTGAGGTGCAATACGTCTGTAGCAACCGAGCCCTCAGGGTGCTACAGTTCCAATCATCTTCAGCCTAGGTGACGTATTGCGATACAGGGCCGTGATTTTGGCTATAAAAGGGTCCCCTAGACCCCTACCCCAAGCTTTTTAAGAGAATCATATATGGCGTGCCAGGAGACTCTATTTAATGCTTTCTCAGCATCCAACGAGAGTATCTAAATACAAATTTTTAACTGCATCTAGCCCAGGAAATACTTTGTGCCTAGTAGCAGTGTCTGCTAGTCAGCGGATTATCCCGGCTGTTAAGCAAGCTACACCACCTGTAGTTTAGACACTTAATTTTTTCAAAGGAAATGCTTCGGGACCATGGGATACTTAGTGAAGAGCATCAGGAAGCACCCCAAGGCATAGGGGCTGGGACTGGCAGTAGGATGCCTTGCGGTGGACAGCCGAGCTTGATCCTTATAAAAGCTTTTTAACTGCAGCAGCTTTAGTGGACGCTACTGGAGCTGGAATTACCGCGGCTGCTGGCATGAGACTTGCCCTCCAATAGATCCTTGTAAATGGATTTAAAGTGTATTCATTCAAATTAGAGAGACAATTTAAATTAAAAAGCTTAGAGCTGCCTCCACCACAGGGGGGCTCGCTCGACCCACCAGCGGACAGGCACCAGTATTGGGAGAGGGGGGCTGGCCGTCAGGGTTCACTGCGGCTCTGGCACAAACCCGGCGACACGGAGGTGGCACGGGCAGGAGCGGACTGGCCGTGTCGGCTTCTCACTTTTTGGATTTTAGAAGGGCATGACATGCCTATATCTGTGTCTCCCCCTCCTTTTACTCCTCCACCTCTTTTAATTTCGCATGACTATATGTACTTGTCACTTTTCCATGTGTTAGTTATGTCTTCTGAGCAGTTTGTCAGCTTTTGGACACCTTTGAAGGTGTTTTCTATGTGTTTCTATGTGTTTTTGTTTGCCTGCCATTGGTTTTAACGGTGTTCGAAGGTGTTCGACGAACAGTTCGACGAACACACGGGTGTTCGACGAACCGAACCGAACTCGAACACTACGGGGGTGGCTCAACACTATTTATGATCAGGGAACTCAACTTCAATTGATTCAAATGCTAGATTTGAGCAATAGGAAAATCTATAAAAGTAATATTGGTCTCATTTATGGATATAACATACTAGCTTTTGGTATGTCCACACTGTGCACAATTATTAGGCAATTTGTATTTTTAATGATTACTTTTATTAACAACTAGAAAACTGCCGGTCAATCCAAAAAATGAATAAACCTGAATATGTAAGAAAGTAAGCGCGAGGTTTTGTCTTTCTTGGGAGAATATCTTTGTTTGCAGAATTATTGGACAATTATTAGTTTGCAGAATTATTATGCAACTAAACAAAAAACTTATATTTTCACATTTAATTTTTTTTTGGTTTTCATCTCTTAATGTGACAATAATAACCAAACGACTCTAAATGTACAAAAAATACTTTTCTGACATAAGAATATATCCACAATATATAGCAAAAAAAAAAATTTTGCAATATACAGTAGCTACTTTTCTTTTTCTTTTCATAATAGTCCATCCATGGAGTCTGTCAGTTTCTAAATCTGTTAATGATCAACTTTTTGGAAAGAACCAACCAAAGCCTCTCAGACACTGTTTGGAGGGGATCTGAAAACAGAGGACTGTTTTACTTCACCGTACATCTCCCATTTAAGAAGAGCGCACAAGTTCTCAATAGGGTTCACGTCAAGTAAGGAAGGGGCCATGTCATTATTTTTTTAGCGTTAAGACTTTTACTGGCGACCAAACAGTGGAGACTTCAATGCTGTGATGAAGAATTGTCCTGCATGGAAATCGTGATTTTCTAGAGAGATGCAAACTTTTCCATTACCACTGTTTGAAAAAAGTGTTTGAAAAAAGTGTGTTCTAAAATCTGGCAGTAGGTTTGGAAGTTGATTTTGAGTATACTTCAACCCAAAAAGGGCCAACTAACTCATCTTTAATAATACTGGCCCATAGCAGCATGACACCTCCACCTTGTTCATGTCTGGGTTGAAGTGGAGGCCTGTCCCTATTACTAATTCAGTCACTGGAATATACATGTGGCCTGACAAGAGTCACTATAATTTCATCAGTCCATAAAATTTTTGAAAAACCTGTCTGCAGATATTTCTTGGCTCAGTATTGACATTTCCCCACCTGTGTCTTGTTCAGTGGTTGGTCAGGTTTCCGCCTTCTCACCTCAGCCATGTGTCTGAGCACTGAACATCTTGTACTTCTGGGCCCTCCAAGTAGGTTACAGTTCTGTGATATAAATAACATACAAATTAAAGCTGCACTGTAACTATTTATGAGCAAACCCGTGAAAATTCAGGTTTTACAGGTTCAACCGAACTTGAGTTAAAAGTATGGTTCAGGTCCAAACTTGAACCTGAACTCAATAGAAGTCAATGGGGACCCAAACTTTGGTGCTGTAAAATGGCTGTAAAGTGGTCGTAGAAAGGGCTAGGGGGCTGCAATCGGAAGCAAAATGAGGGTAAGAGCAGGACAATTGCAATGCAAACAAATGTGGATAGAAAAATTACTTAAATTCCTTAAATTAGTTAGTAAACATTGAGTTAATTAGTTTACCCAACAGGCTGTTTATAATCAACAGAATTGTGTGAGGCATGACAACACACAGTCCAAAATCAATGTAAGTCAATATAGACTATTCTTATTAATCTAATGTGCAAATATCCATCCATTCATTGAAACCCACCCCGACTTACTGTAAATCACATTAGTAGGAAAAGCACACAGCTGTAAGCTCCTGTCAATATTCTGGGAAGTGGCCAATATCCATAAAGTTTCCCAGCCTATTAATATCAGCTCAGAGCTGTCTTTTTAGCCTTTACTGGATTTTAAAAGAGGGGGGACCAAAAAAAATTATGTGGGGTCCCCCCTATTTTTAATAATCAGCAAAGGCTAAAAAGACAGCTGCAGGCTGATCATAATAAGCTGGGAAGGTGCCTGTCACGCACAGTGTAGGAAAGACAAAGTGCAACACGAAGGGATGAGAGGAAGGGAGCCCACAATCTAGGGAAAGAGGGAGTGAAGACCTCGTAGGCTGATCTGATATCACTCTGTCTTCCCTACCATCCCTATATTGGTTTCTCACCAATCGCTGATCTGGAACCTAAAACCCTGTATCTCTCTAAAGCTTGGCCCTGGCTAGGGAAGGGGGAACGAGCACTAGTCAGTCCCCACTAACAACTAAAGACAGCAAGGAGAGACAGATATGGGGGAAGTAACTTAGCTTGAGCGGACTTCAAAGAGATTACACACACAGCCTCTTAGCACCAAAGAGGAAGCAAGCAGACTGCAACAGCTCCAAGCGGCACAAGGGGTCATGTAAATACCACTGGCACCTCTCTATAGCAAACAGGAAGTATTTAAACACCCAGGCCTGGGTGTCAATTAGCCGGAGGGAGGTAGCCGCTGGGTCCTAGAGTGAGACAGATCTAAGAAGGTGCCTGTAAAGCCAAACGAAAATCTCTCCTGTAACCAACTCCAGGGCGAATGCCTGTCACATCTGACACACCTGTGACAGTGCCATGGATATTGCCCCCCTCCAAGACTAATAGCATCAGCTCTCAGCCTCCCTAGAAATGGTGCATCCATCAGGTGTGCCAAATCTGGCAGTTAGCCTTGGCTCTTCCCACTTGCCCTGGTGGGGTAATAGTTTATGGGGTTGATGTAAGCTGTGCCATGTCCGCTGACATCAAGCCCAGAGTTTAGTAATGATGAGGCATCTATCAGACACCCCGATTACTAACACTGTAGTCAAAAGTAATAAAGACACACTTAGAAAAGTTCTTTAATTGTACATATCACTCCTCAAAAATTACCCACTTTTACTCATTTATTGACATAAAAATAAAAATCAAAGTAATCCTCGCCTGTCTGCCATTAATCCATAATGATGAGGTCCCATGATAATTCCTGACTCTACTACATCCGAATCCAGTGCTGAGTGGTGACATCAGTAATGTCACAGCTCAGCACGACAGCCAGAAGACACTAAGAGCATCATGAGAACCCAGATGCAGAGAATCGTGCTGATGTAATTAAGGTCACAGGCGGCAGTTCTCAATGTAAACTCTGGCTGAGCCGGCCTGTGAACACAGCTGACATCAACCCCATAAACCATTAGCTTGCTTGCCAATGTACCAGAACAAGCGGGAAGAGATGAGGCTAAGCTCCAGAATTAGCACATTTAATGGATGCACCATTTCTGGGGCTCTCTTTAATTGCATCTGTTCACACTTGTTTTTTTGTTTGAAAGTGTCAGTCTTTGATATTTGTATATACAAGCTTTCTGACTGAGCACTCCACGCATCAGCCTATCGCTGTTTTAATCACAGCTTGATCCTACCTACCCATATAATTGTAGGCTACCAGGCCAGGAGAGGTATCATATTAGATTAGGTTCCCAGGAAAGAAGGTTGACTTGTCGATAGCTGTTGGGCACACATGAATTGGCCAATTTATGCCCTAAGTATCTTCATTTACCTTTTTTTCGAGAGCAGAAATGCAATTCCAGTTTCACATATTCCATGTTTGCATACTATAGTGTTACAGAGTGCTGCTTCAATTTGTTAGTTACATATGGAAGTGTCTTTCTTATCTTGCACCTGTTTTTCTGTTTGGAAGTGATGGCCAGTTTATGATATTTGTATACACAGTTCTGGAATATGACAGCACTGGAGGATAATGGTTTCCTGGTCTCTTCACGTTTGATTCTTCTCAATTCTTGCCCAGCTAATGTGTGTCTTTTTTACTGACCAATTTTTTTTTAACAATTTTGATCTGATTCATCCAATAAGCATTCAAGTTTATACAGCTTGGACTTGGAAAATATACATAAAAATAATGATGTGGTCAAAATGCTCAGTTCACTAATAATTCTGCATGCAGTATACTATGTTATATGATATCTGTAGGGCATTATGAGCAAGGCAATGCCTGAGGTCATGTGAGCTCTTTCTAGCTAATGCAATCTCCAGCAATGTGTAAAATGGTGCTGGGAGATTTTTGGGTGCTCAAACTGATTTGACAGTTATTTGAATCTGCTGGGACCTGTGAATTTCATGAAATCCTCCTTTTTTATTTTTATTTTCTATGAAACGTGACTCAAAAGTCGATTGACATTGAATTGATTTGTTCATCTCTAATAATAATGTAGCAGAATGAGGCACCCAAAAGTGATTTATTGATCATTTGCTCCAGGATCATTTCTGCCACTCGACATATAAACAGCAATGTCTACTATATGGCCTATACAATGTTTAGTCTACCAAGAACAGTTTGGTATACTCTTAAAACAATTAACTAATCTAATAATTACAAAGGAGCTTCCTTTTAAGGACAACATATTTTTATGTATTTTGTGGTTGTCTCATAAAGAGGCTGAATGATCTATAATAGGATAGCATGGTCTCTCTTCTTAATTGTTTACCACAGAGTAAGTACTGCAGCGAACACTAATGTGGGTGAAAGTGAATAACCCTGGTCTTGACTTTTTTCATTTATCTGTAGTCTTAATGGCTTTTTGGTGTTCAGTTTATTATTTATGAACACATTATTTTTTATTTCAACAGTTTTTAATTACATTTCTGTTATGCCAGTGCATGACTCACTCTTTATTTTTCTTTCTTCACCAGGGTCTATGAAATGATAAGGTGATTTGTAATTCACATGCACCTATCTTCTATAGATTCGTATTCAGAAAAAGGACAGGAAGCACTCACTAGATTCAAAAATAGTGTCAAGAGAAGAATAGGAATTGCTGACGTTTCAGTGACATTCAACTTTTCTTTGTCACGATTATGTGCACTTTTTATATAGCGATGCAAGCAAATGTTAGAAAATTAACTTTAAAAAACATGTATCCTCCCACTGATGTTCCTGCACTGGTTAGTAATGAGATGTGCATGAAAGACGTGAAATACATCACAAGTGTACATAATGAATCAATTTTACAATTCGTCCAGCACCTTTTAATGCTAAAGGTTTCTTAATAACTTTGCTACATATTCTATATGTTGTAAAGTGGCTACTGGACACATAGTTGATAGCAAGTATGTATCACGTAGGTAGTTGTCCTCTGTGATGTAAACCTGGAGCAATGCTCTAGTGGACATAGTACTAAGAGGCTTGTTTTGTTCATTTGGGTCCGGTTTACAGGGAGCGTGAGAGATGGGTGGGTCTGGCTGCCCACATACCTCACCTCAGAGTGTGGTTCACATGATAAGATGTAGTCTGTTTGTTTGACACCTCCAGTGTGATGTATACTGGCTCAGCCTGGAGACTGGATGCTATCCAGCCTGTGTGTCCTGGACTGTCTCTAAAGTGACTTTGATGGAACTGTTTACTTTGTTTTGCCTGCACTGAAAGACAGTTTATTTTCCTTTGCTTGTGGCATGGTTTATGAAGCCTCAATAAACCAGCCTGGACATTTAAATTGAAAAGGTTCCTGTGTTACCTCACCACACACCCAAGTGCATGCTACAGCATCACCACAATGTTTAGAGTATCTGTCTAACCTGGTACCTTCCACTACTAAGAATGTAGTAGAAACCTCCTTAGTGTCCTTTGCTGGTCCCCAGCTGAAGTCCATGCTGTCCTTGACAACATTATATCCAAGCAGTACATGCCTAAACCATATATAGATGTGTCCAAAAATTGCTCACAATCTCACTTTTTTCATGTAACAAATTCAATACAATATAGCAACATGCCAGAAAAAGCCTTGAGGGACTGCCCTTCACAACTTAACCACTGGGTGACCAGAAATATACACATCTAGCATAGACATTAGAGATATGTGAATCGATTTAATGCAAATTCTAGTTGAATTTTATGAAATTACTGGTGAACTAGAACATTTTGCAATTCAATTCTCTTGAATCACTAAACAAAATTTCCAACAACTTTTTACACATTACAGAATATTGCATCAGCAAAAGAAGGATAGAAGGATTTTAGGTGCGACCAATTGGGCTACTCCATTATGCTTTGCAGCAATTTTATATTATTATTATTTATTTAATTATTTATATAGCACCATTGATTCCATGGCCCTGTACATGACAAGGGGCTATATACAAATACGATACAGATATCACATACAGTAAACTAACAATAATAGACTTGTATAGAGAGAAGAGGACCCTGCCCTTGCGGGCTTACATTCTATAGGATAATGGGGAAGGAGACTGTAGGTTGGGGGTTTGCAGTAGCTCTGGTGGTGTTGAGGTGGCAGTGTGGTCACTGCAGGATGTAAGCTTTCTTGAAGAGATGGGTTTTCAGGTTCCGTCTGAAGGATCCTAATAAGGTGGCTAATCGGACGTACTGAGGCACAGAATTCCAGGGGATGGGGGATTTTCGAGAAAAGTCTTGGATATAATTGGCTGAGGAACGAATAATTGTGCAGAAGAGAAGAAAGTCTTGGTAGGATTGGAGATTTATGCGGAAAGATATTGAGAGATTAGCTCGTAGATGTACAGAGGAGAAAGGTTAGGGATGGCTTTGTAGGTCAGTGTTAGTAGATTGAACTGGATATGCTGAGAAATTGGTAGCAAATGAAGGGATTTGCAAAGGGGGGAAGCAGATGAGTAGCGAGGAGAGAGATGAACTAGTCAGCAGCAGAGTTAAGAATGGACTGGAGAGGTGCGAGAGTGTTAGCAAGTAGGCCACAGAGGAGGATGTTGCAGTAGTTGAAGCGGGAGATAAGGGCATGCACAAGCATTTTAGTAGATTAAAGGTTTAGGAAAGGATGAATTCTGGAAATATTTTTAAACTGGAGGCAACAGGAGGTGGCGAGAGCTTGGATGTGCTGTCTGAAGGATGGGGCAGAGTCAAGGGTCACTCCAAGGCAGCAGATTTCAGGTACAGATTTCCGGAAAAGGGGAAAGCGAGATCTCAGTTATTGTTATTGATAGATTAGGTGGGGAAGATACATGAGATGGAGGTAAGATAATGAGCTCCGATTTGTCCTCATTGAGCTTGAAGAATCGAGAGGAGATTAAGGAGGCAATGGCTGATAGACATTCCGGGATAACTGAACCATTTAAAGGGAACTATAATAACCTGCATAGAAACGTAGGCAGGGAATAGCAGACAATTTGCTGTGATTTAGGACAGTAACAGGACATCACAGCTCATAGCTTAGTTATAGAAAGAAAGCCATAAAACCTGGAAAATATACAGTAAAATTTGTATAACTGCAGCAGTGGAGATGTTAAGTGCAGTAGTCTGTGAATATTATATAGATTCAATTGATAGGATGAAAGAGAGATAGGAGAAGTGTGAGCAGTAGCAGTGCCAGACTCAGTGTGATGAGTGATATGGTAGAGCTGAAATCTGTCCTGCTTAATTTAAATTACAATTGCACATTTTTACTTCATTCTTAGTGCAATGGAAAGAAACAGCAAGTAAGGACAATATTTTCTGCAGAAAAAATGCTTATTTGTCGCGAGTCTATGTGCTGAGATTTTATTTGTGCAATATTTTTTAATAAGGGGGAAATAACTGTTTTTAAAAATACGAAAGAAAATTCCACAACTTCCAATGTTTAACTGCTACTGTTCAGCTCACAAAGTGTATGTGTTGCAAACAAATTTTTTTGTCTGTTTTCATCTGTTTTACTAGTCAAGTTTTATACCTGTACGTGCCACACCAATACAGCACTCTGTTGCTGATGCTGGCTTATTGGATGTGTTTGGATCTTGCATTTCTTATGACTAGAGATGGGCAAACCTGAACAGTAAAGTTCAGGGTCTGTACTGTCCGCGCACGGACTCTGAACATGTTTGGGTTCAGCAGCCCAAGCAAAGCTTGTTGAAAGGCTGCAGTCAATCAACAAGCTTTCCTGTATGGGCACTTCAGGCTCAATCATAGCCATATCAAGTATTGTGGTCCTCCCTATTCTTGATAACCAGCACAGGTAAAGCTGACAGCTGTTGGCTGCAGCCCCCAACTGTCAGCTTTAATTTGATTGGTTATAAAAAATAGAGAGGTCCCATGCCAATTTTTTAAATGATTGAAATCAGTCATTTAAAAAAATGTCATTGGTTCCCCCCTAATATTGATAATCAGTCAAGCTAAAGCAGACTGCGGGGGCTGGTATTCTTAGACTGGGAATGGGCCATGGATATTGACTTCCCCAGTCTAAAAATAGTAGCACGCAGCCGCACCAGAAAAGGCACATCCATTAGATGGGCCAATTCTGGCTCTTTGCCCGGCTATTCCCACTTGCCCTGGTGTGGTGTTAAGAGGGGTAAGAGTTTTATGGTTGATGTCAGCTGTTTTAAGTCTGCTGACATCAAGCCCAGGGCTTAGTAACTTTCAGACACCCCCATTACTAACCCCGTAATCAAAAGTAGTAAAGACACAGGCACAGGAAAAAGTCCTTTAAATGAAATAAACACACCCCAACCTTCTTTTACCTGTTCATTAATGTAAAAATAAAAAATCACAGTATTCCTCACCTGATCGCAAATAATCCATTTATTCAATGATGTGCTCCAACTCTGCTACATCTGGATGCATTGCTGAGCGATGACATAAGCTATGCGACCACTCAGCAAGACAGCCATATCACAATGAGCTGAGCGTCAAAACGTGGCTTTGTGTGACCAATGGTGATGTAATTAAGGTTATCACAGGTCACATATAGCCACTTTCTCATGCTAACCTAAGTGTGATCTTGCTGTCTTGCTGAGTGGTAACATTACTGATGTTACCACTCAGCAATGCAACCAGATGTAGCAGAGTTGGGGATCATTGTGGGACATTTGGATTTTCGGCGGACAGCTGAGTATAACTTTGATTTTTTATTTTTATGTTAATAAATGGGCAAAAGAGGGTCGGGGAGTGTTTATTTCAGTAAAATGATTTTTCTCTGTGTATTTTGTTCAATTAAAGAACTAATTTCTGTGTGTGTCTTTATTACTTTTAACTATGGGGTTAGTAATAGGGATGTCTTATAGACGCCTCTCCATGAATAAACCCTGGGCTTGATGTCAGCTGACATTACAAAGCTGACATCATCCCCAATACTATTATCCCACTTGCCACTGCACTAGGGAAAGTGGGAAGAACCAAGGCTAAGAGCCAGATTTGGCACATCTAATAGATGCGCCATTTCTGGGGCAGCTGAAAGCTTGAGTTTTAAGTTTTGGAGGGGGCCAATATCCATCTCCCCATCCCAGCCTATTAATATCTGCCCACAGCTGTCTGTTTAGCCTATGCTGGTTAGTAATATTAGGGGGGACCCCATGTAATTTTTTTGGGAATCCCCCCTTTACTAACCAGTAAAGGCTTCACAGACAGCTGTCAACTGATATTAACAGCCTGGGAAGCTTCATAGATATTGGCCCATTCCCAGAATAATATCACAAGCTCTCAGCTGTCGGTTTTCCCTCAGCTGGTGAGGAAAATTAAGTGGGACCCTATTCCATCTTTTTCAATTATTTATTTAGTCAAAAAATACATGTACAGTAAACTCTGGCGCTGTATGTAAAAAAAAAAAATTAAAAAGCAAAAAGACGTGAGATCTCCCCTATTCTGTATAACCAGCGCTGTTTATAAATAAAATAAATAATTTTAAAAAAGCAGTCAGCTTTACTGATTATCAAGAATAGAGGGGACTTCGAGCTATTTTTTTTATTTTATTTATTTATTCATTCAATAAACACATGTACAGTAAAATACACATGCACTGCACTAATTATCTCACTGACAATTTTATTAAAGTTCGGCCGAACCCAACTCAAACATCCACGGGTCCGCCCATCAACTATTTTTGACATAATTTTAGGGAAAAAAGTTGAATTTAGATAAAAAAACTTTGCATGTCTGTGTTTACACACCTAATGAACAGGAATGCTTGTACTTAGTCTACCTATTTGCTGTACTCAGAAGACATGACAAAGGTCGTTTAGCAGAAAAAATATCTTCATCACAGTTAATAATCCAATGATGTTATACAGTATATTAGATGATGTTTTATTGTTCCAATTCCAACTTAGGAATAAAAATACATAGTTTCGACATTTCAACACCAAAGATCTTTTTCAAGAATATCTGTGAAGTGATTAGTCGGTGATATGACCAGTGTATGCATACATGGTGCATGTCTGTGTTTACACACCTGTTTTATACTGCAGTCTACTGCCACATTTTGCTATCTGTATGTGTACCTACCTACAAAGCATTTTTCTTTGCATCCTTTTTGGCAAAGGTTGAATAACTAGGGTTGAAAAGATTGTCAAAAGTTAATTATAGCCTTGTACAAAATATATGGTAACTGAAAACATGCAATGACAGCTGCTATCCACCCCTTGGGTCAGACACCCCCATTACTAAACCCGTAATTAAAAAAAACAACAACACACACACAGAAAAAAAAAACTTTTATTTGAATAAAACTCCCCCACACAATCCCTCATTCACCAATTTATTGAAAATAATAAAAAAAATCCATTACAGGTCCAAAGTAATCCAATGAATCTGAAGTAGTCCAAAAAAGGATACCTGAAAGACATAAAATGACAGAAATAAACACAATAGACACTCCCTAATTCACCAATTTACTACCCAAAATGTTGCCACGCAGGTCTGATAAAGTCCACGTTACCCGATTTTGTCTCAGGCATCTGTGAATAGCAGTGAAGTTCCTGTTATTCACTGCCACTGGGTAGTGATGTCAACACAACATTGTGAGAGCAGCGAGACTCCGTGGCTCTGATGAGCATCGTAGTCACTACCTGGTGCCTGTGAATAGCGGTAACTTTACTGACATTTACTGACACCAGAGACAGATTAGAGGAACGTGGATTACAGTGGACCTATTTCCAGTATGTTTGCCAGCACCACCCGGTCTTCCACAGTCAAGTCTCACTAGCCAATAGTCTCGACCACATAATCCTTGCAATAATGCTCTTTCCTCCCAGGATGGTGAGTCCCAGTAGACAAGTGATCCCACACTCGGACACTCTGAGTAGCTCTTTACATTTCCATTTATTGATTCTGGCCTCTCACCCTGCATGTTTCAAGAGGGACATAAGGAGATTGTGTGCAGTGATACCCCATTATTTGATCAGCCACGGTCAGAAGAAGATGATGGTGGGGAACGAAAATTAGCATCTCAAGATGTATATGATGATGAGACACAGTTGCCAACAAGTAATGTTGTTAAGTCATCAAGTCAGGAGGACTAGAGGGTGGAAGTGGGAGACAAGGTGGTGGACGATGAAGTCACTGACCCAACCTGATAAGGTGCCATGCAGAGCGAGGACTGCAGAGCAGGAGGGAGAGGGATCCACAGCATTGCAACAGGCAGGAAGAGGCAGTGGGGGTGTCAGAAGGAGAAGGCGGCAACTGTTCTCCAGAGCACTCACACAAGGCATGTTCCCAAGCCAAGGGCGAGGTGTTCTCCAGTCTGTCACTTTTTAAAGAAAGTGCAGACAATAAAATAATGGTCATTTGCAACCTGTGCAGTACCAAAATCAGCAGGGTCCTGCCAAGTACCAGCCTCACCACCACCAGTATGGTCTAATTTTGTGCAGCCCTTGCACTTATTTCATAGGCTTTGCCAGTCTATGGGTCCTACTCTTTAAAAATGGGAAAAAATGTTTTCTGAGGTCCTCCTCTACCAGGGTGTAATGCAGTCCCTCATTCTTATTTTTGGCAGCCCATGTATAGGCTTTATGAGTCTAGGAGTCCCAATACCGAACAATTTTAACAGAATGTGTATGAGGCCCTCCTTTATGACTAATACAGGGTGTATTCAAAGTCCCTTTTCCTTCACATTTTTGGCAGTTCTTACAATGTCCTCAGGCTTTCTGAGTTTCAGAGTCCCTCCCTCATAAATAAAAGAGGATGTGTCTGACAATGTCACATATACCACATGCCCATATAAGGTAGTAAGTTGTTAAAATTACATTTAAACATTTACCAGTTACTACTGGTGGGTGTAGTTTTATTTCCCCCTCTATGGACGACAAGGAAATAAGGTGAGAGATGGCTCGACTATTAAGGGGTGGAGAAGGTGTGTTTTTTTTCTATTTTTAATTTTGCCTTATTTTGTATGCTTTATTGACCAGTCCGTAAAAGTAGAGTAATACTCTGACAACATTGATCCCTGCAGGGACCTGGGAGTCAGAAATGTGTCCCCTCATCTTCCCCATGCTGTTCCCATTCCATAAGATGCTGTTTCCCACATTTTAGCGATTTTTTTTTTGCCTCCCCAGCCCTCCTGTTAGGGACATTTGGAAAAATGCTTGAGTTTCCCATTGACTTTCATTATACTCGGTACTGAAGTCCAGTCCATCTGAGCGTCTGACCTGCTAGATTTGAGTACTGAGCACTCGAGCATTTTAGTGCTTGGCCATCACTAGTTTCTAGCTTTATAAAAGCCCCCTACAGTTATCTGCTGCCAGCATTAACTGTGATGTTTGTACCTTCTGATGGCAGTTGACCTCTACCGAACCTGTGGTGGCCCTTCTAGATAAATTGTTATGATCTGTAACAAGTAATAAGGAAAGAAAGGGGAAAGCTATCCCTACAGTAAGACTAAGCAGAATCCCTACGATGTAGCGGGCTGCCTGTTCCTAGCGAACAGACCCAGCTTAGTCCTTGGCTAGTCTGAACGAAGACCTAAAGCATAAAGGAAAGGGGTCCCTAAAAGAACTAAGGACTGGAACAAAAATGGGACACCTCCTAAACAGAGAAGTTGTTGCAGAACACAAAAAGATAAACTGACAAAAAGGTACTAGAGGTCCCAAAAGGACCAAGCTAACTGACAGAGAAAGGCACAGAAGCACCTGGCTAGCAAAAGAGTCAAACAACACTGAAGTCCAGCACAGCCAAAAGGGCGGAGCTGGAATATAAAAGCAGATGGTCACGTGACCGCAAAACACAAGATGGAAAAAACAAACAGGAGGGTTCTAACAAATTTTCAGGAGAGAATAATCAGTTTAGGGTATTCAGGGAGAGTTGCTGTAGGTTACTTTTTTACTCTGCGAACTCAGTCTTTAGGTGATGAGTCACAATGGGTAGGAATTATTATTTCCCTACTGCAAGGGGGTCCTCAGACAGAATGAGTTTTTGTTAATTTCTTCTTTGACACCTTAGGGTTAATTTATGATGAACCTGACAGATCCAGGTTGCAGAGGCTAGGATCATGAAGGAGGTGGAGACAATACCTACCTATTGTCCTTATGATTGTGCTAGTAATCTTGTCCCTAATGCCAAATTACCTAAAGCTTGCCTTTACAATTTGTCTGGGCCTGAACGTACCTCCATGTTAAATTATGTGAATGAAAGTTTACAGAAGGGTCATATCCGTCCTTCCTCCTACCCTGCAGCTGATGAATTTTTCATTGTAAAAGAGAAAGATGGTGGCCTCCATCCCCTCCCTAATTTCTGAGAACTCCACAACTCACAGTTAAGGATACATACCCACCTCCAGTCATCCCCGACTTTTATTATTAGCTTATGGGGCTAAGTAGTTTTCTAAGCTTTACCTTGAAGGGGCTTAGAATTTGATACGCAACAAAAAGGGTGATGAGTGAAAACAGCATTTTTGACGTCTTAGGGTTTATTAAAAAATCAGGCAATATGAGTTTATTTATGTGCCAGCAGTATTTCAAAACTTTATGAATAGTATTTTTTCTGACTGCATTGGGATATTTGTTGTGATTTACCTTCATGATATTTTATTTTTTTGCCTGATTTGGATTCTTACCAGGAACATTTAGTATTACAACGGTAGAAGGAGAATTCTTTTATTTGCTAAAATTGGGAAATTTATTTTTTCTGTTCAGGAAATTCCATTCCTGGGTTTCATTTTATCCATTGATGGTTGCTGGAAAGGTGCAAGCCATAATAGATTAGGTTCAACCTAGTGACCAGAAAGTGTCCTGATGAAGGACTGTTGTCCGAAACGTGCATCGGGACGTGCAACGCGAAATTACAGACCACTCAGGTAATCCACATGCTCTATGCAGTGACTACCAATAGGACTGCTTACTACGAGGGTCAGTCAATAAGTAATGCCTCCTATTTTTTTCTCCTTTTAATTTGTAAGAAATTCAAATGCAATTACATAGGTTGAAAACCACAACATTTATGATTAATTTGTCACTTTTCAATATAATCTCCATCCATTCCCACAGTTTAACAAGGGCATGTATTCCAGCATGGTAAAAAGCATTCTTGGGACCCACCGTGCACAAACTTTTCTGTATCCCAGTTGTCCAATAATTTTCATCACACTGCCTTTACTGAGGCAGATAATGCCACACAATTCATCTGCAGTCACCCGGCGGTCACCACGAATGATGTCATCGACCCGCTGAATGTTGCTTGTAGAGATGAGCGTTGTTCTACTCGAACTGTTCGCCAATCTCAAATTCGAGCTGTTTTGGGCGGTGTTCGAGCCGTTCGGCGAACACGAACAATTTGAGAAAAATTCGGCTGTTCGAGGTTATGTTCGATAACTGTTCGTGCACCAAAATCATAACTGGATTTTTTCTCAGTAATGATGAAAATTAATGTTAATACGCAGTTTGAGTGTACAGCGGGGTGGGGGGAGGGGCAGGGGATGGATCTCTGCAGGAACAATGAAGATCTCCATTTTTTTTTTCTCTTTCCCGCATTTACAGTGGGGAGGTGCAATCTGTCAGCCTATCAGTAGCGCACACACGGAGCGAAGTGCTTTTTTTCACACCAGCAAGGGCATGTGTCATTGGCAGTGTATGTCACATGTCCTTGCCCTATAAGACCAAGCCATTTTCCCCGTCGCCACCATTTTCTCACTGCTGCAGCTGCGTGTTAGACGGCACCGCTGTTGCTGTGTGCGCTATACCTTGTTAATTTCAAGCCAATTTTCGCACAAATCTACAGATAGCTTGGGAGTAGGGAATAGTTGTGATTGCAGTCCTTTTAAGGACTAGGTTACAGCATTTCCTATGACTTTTATCAGGCAGGTCTGTGCTCTTAAATAGATAGATTGTGGGAGTAAAGACTAATTGTAATTGGAGTCCTTTTCAGGACTAGGTTACATCAGTTCCTATCAGTTTTTGCCAGGCAGGTCTGTGCCAGTGCTGTGCAAGTTTTTTTCACAGCATTTGGCTGAATCTAGCAAAGCTAATCCTTTTTGGCCTATTGCAGAGTGTGTTAGTCAGTGGAGTAGCCTATCTGTGTTGCAAGATATACCACCTGTGTATAGAATACCAATTTTTTTACTGCACCTAGTGAAGTAAAATCTTTTGGGCATAGCATCATTCTATTAGTCCATCTATACTGACCTCCATCAGGTTGCAAATTGAATATAATTTTTTTCTGCATCTAGCTCTGAAAAAATATTGGGCTTCTAGCTGTGTGTGGGACTTGTATTAGTCCATCTATACTGACCTCCATCAGGTTGCAAACTGCATATATTTTTTTCTTCATCTACCTCTGAAAAAATATTGGGCTTCTAGCTGTGTGTGGGACTTGTTCTATTAATCCATCTATACAGACCTCCATCAGGTTGCAAACTGAATATATTTTTTTCTGCATCTACCTCTGAAAAAATATTGGGCTTCTAGCTGTGTGTGGGACTTGTTGTATTAGTCCATCTATACTGACCTCCATCAGGTTGCAAACTGAATATACTTTTTTCTGCATCTACCTCTGTAAAAATATTGGGCTTCTAGCTGTGTGTGGGACTTGTTCTATTAATCCATCTATACAGACCTCCATCAGGTTGCAAACTGAATATATTTTTTTCTGCATCTACCTCTGAAAAAATATTGGGCTTCTAGCTGTGTGTGGGACTTGTTCTATTAATCCATCTATACAGACCTCCATCAGGTTGCAAACTGAATATATTTTTTTCTGCATCTACCTGTGAAAAAATATTGGGCTTCTAGCTGTGTGTGGGACTTGTTGTATTAGTCCATCTATACTGACCTCCATCAGGTTGCAAACTGAATATATTTTTTTCTGCATCTACCTCTGAAAAAATATTGGGCTTCTAGCTGTGTGTGGGACTTGTTCTATTAATCCATCTATACAGACCTCCATCAGGTTGCAAACTGAATATATTTTTTTCTGCATCTCCCTCTGAAAAAATATTGGGCTTCTAGCTGTGTGTGGGACTTGTTTTATTAGTCCATCTATACTGATCTCCATCAGGTTGCAAACTGAATATATTTTTTTCTGCATCTACCTCTGAAAAAATATTGGGCTTCTAGCTGTGTGTGGGACTTGTTCTATTAATCCATCTATACAGACCTCCTTCAGGTTGCAAACTGAATATATTTTTTTTCTGCATCTACCTCTGAAAAAATATTGGGCTTCTAGCTGTGTGAGGGACTTGTTGTATTAGTCCATCTATACTGACCTCCATCAGGTTGCAAAGTGAATATATTTTTTTCTGCATCTACCTCTGAAAAAATATTGGGCTTCTAGCTGTGTGTGGGACTTGTTCTATTAGTCCATCTATACTGACCTCCATCAGGTTTCAAATTGAATATAATTTTTATCTGCATCTGGCTCTGAAAAAATATTTGGCCTTCTAGCAGTGTGTGGGACTTTCTCTATTAGTCCATCTATACTGACCTCCATCAGGTTGCAAATTAAAAATAATTTTTATCTGCATCTAGCTCTGAAAAAATATTTGGCCTTCTAGCAGTGTGTGGGACTTTCTCTATTAGTCCATCTATACTGACCTCCATCAGGTTGCAAATTAAAAATAATTTTTATCTGCATCTACCTCTGAAAAAATATTTGGGCTTCTAGCTGTGTGTGGGACTTGTTCTATTAATCCATCTATACAGACCTCCATCAGGTTGCAAACTGAATATAATTTTTTTCTGCATCTAGCTCTGAAAAAATATTTGGCCTTCTAGCAGTGTGTGGGACTTGTTCTATTAGTCCACCTATACTGACCTCCATCAGGTTGCAAATTCAAAATAATTTTTTGTCTGCCTCTAGCTCTGAAAAAAATTTGGCCTTCTAGCAGTGTGTGGGACTTTCTCTATTAGTCCATCTATACTGACCTCCATCAGGTTGCAAATTAAAAATAATTTTTATCTGCATCTACCTCTGAAAAAATATTTGGGCTTCTAGCTGTGTGTGGGACTTGTTCTATTACTCCATCTATACTGACCTCCATCATGTTGCAAACTGAATATATTTTTTTCTGCATCTACCTCTGAAAAAATATTGGGCTTCTAGCTATGTGTGGGACTTGTTGTATTAGTCTATCTATACTGACCTCCATCAGGTTGCAAATTAAAAATAATTTTTATCTGCATCTACAGTACCTCTGAAAAAATATTTGAGCTTCTAGCTGTGTGTGGGACTTGTTCTATTAGTCCATCTATACTGAACTCCATCAGGTTGCAAATTGAATATAATTTTTATCTGCATCTAGCTCTGAAAAAATATTTGGCCTTCTAGCAGTGTGTGGGACTTTCTCTATTAGTCCATCTATACTGACCTCCATCAGGTTGCAAACTGAATATATTTTTTTTCTGCATCTACCTCTGAAAAAATATTGGGCTTCTAGCTGTGTGTGGGACTTTCTCTATTAGTCCATCTATACTGACCTCCATCAGGTTGCAAATTAAAAATAATTTTTATCTGCATCTACCTCTGAAAAAATATTTGGGCTTCTAGCTGTGTGTGGGACTTGTTCTATTACTCCATCTATACTGACCTCCATCATGTTGCAAACTGAATATATTTTTTTCTGCATCTACCTCTGAAAAAATATTGGGCTTCTAGCTATGTGTGGGACTTGTTGTATTAGTCTATCTATACTGACCTCCATCAGGTTGCAAATTAAAAATAATTTTTATCTGCATCTACAGTACCTCTGAAAAAATATTTGAGCTTCTAGCTGTGTGTGGGACTTGTTCTATTAGTCCATCTATACTGAACTCCATCAGGTTGCAAATTGAATATAATTTTTATCTGCATCTAGCTGTGAAAAAATATTTGGCCTTCTAGCAGTGTGTGGGACTTTCTCTATTAGTCCATCTATACTGACCTCCATCAGGTTGCAAACTGAATATATTTTTTTTCTGCATCTACCTCTGAAAAAATATTGGGCTTCTAGCTGTGTGTGGGACTTTCTCTATTAGTCCATCTATACTGACCTCCATCAGGTTGCAAATTAAAAATAATTTTTATCTGCATCTACCTCTGAAAAAATATTTGGGCTTCTAGCTGTGTGTGGGACTTGTTCTATTAATCCATCTATACAGACCTCCATCAGGTTGCAAACTGAATATAATTTTTTTCTGCATCTAGCTCTGAAAAAATATTTGGCCTTCTAGCAGTGTGTGGGACTTGTTCTATTAGTCCACCTATACTGACCTCCATCAGGTTGCAAATTCAAAATAATTTTTTGTCTGCATCTAGCTCTGAAAAAATATTTGGCCTTCTTGCAGTGTGTGGGACTTTCTCTATTAGTCCATCTATACTGACCTCCATCAGGTTGCAAACTGAATATATTTTTTTCTGCATCTACCTCTGAAAAAATATTGGGCTTGTAGCTGTGTGTGGGACTTGTTCTATTAATCCATCTATACAGACCTCCATCAGGTTGCAAACTGAATAAAAAATTTTTCTGCATCTACCTCTGAAAAAATATTTCGGCTTCTAGCTGTGTGTGGGATTTGTTCTATTAGTCCATCTATACTGACCTCCATCAGGTTGCAAATTGAATATAATTTTTTTCTGCATCTAACCCAGCCAATAGTTTTGGCCTAATACCACAGTTTGGCCACTCAGCTCTGCTCGGTTCCCATCCATTGTTTTTTTGTGCAAACAACTCCAGAGTTGTGAATTAGTTAACCACCAAAATGAGTGGAAAAAGTCCTGCTGCTGGTGGAAAGGGGAATAGGCGTGTTGGGAACGGGAAAAAAGGTTGTGTCCGTGGGGTAGGTGTTAAAGCAACAGTAACATCTGCAGAAGAAAGACCATCTTCCAGCCAAACTAAAATGTCTACTTCTTTTACCTGAGAATGTGATAAGATCCCTTTCTTACGGCCTCGCCAATCGCTACAAATTCCAGATGAGGCACAAAAACAGCAGGTGCTTCAACGGATATCAAGTGCTCCTTTAAGTGGGCTCTCCTCCACATCAACTTCAACATCACAAATACTCCAGTCCTCAAAGGTGTCACCCCAATCGCATTTGCTTCCTCACAGCTCCCAAATCTCCAGCTGCCCGTCTGAGTATGAGGTAGAACAGATGGTTGAGTCTGCAGAGCTGTTTACTCATACTATAGCCTGGGAATCAGAGGTCGACTCCAGCGCTTCTGTGAATCCAGACGAGGAAATGATCTGCACTGATGCCCAGAATCTTTATGAGTCGGATCCAGGACCAGACGCAGAAGGTTCTGACCATAATGTAGACCCTCATTCCCAAACTGTAACTCCTGTTGGTGGAGACAATGAGGAAGACGATGATAAGACTCAAATACCTGATTGGAGCGACAACTTTAGTTTTTTGTCAGGGCAGGAACAGGTTGGTTCTGAGGACGACGGGTGTGATAACGCACAGGGTGATGATGATGAGGTTGGAGATCCCACTTACTGTCAACCCACAGTCAGCCAAGAGATGAGGTCAGCAGAGGAGGTGGAGGAAGATGCTAGTGACGACGAGGTCAGGTTGCGCCTTCCTGGACAGAGACGTAGTACTGGAAGCACGTCAACAACTGCATCCTCAAACACAACTCTGCCTCTCACCACAAGTCATGGTGGCTCTTCAGGTCGCATGGGTGCTAAGCCTTGCATAGCCTGGGCATTTTTTCAGATCGATAAAGATGACCCAACTCGTGTTATCTGTAACATTTGTCAGCAAAAGCTAAGTAGAGGCCAAAAAATACATAGTTTGAGTACTTCATGCATGAACCGGCACATGGACATGAAGCATAAGTTGCAGTGGGAAGCTCAGTGTGCTACAATGCGGCCTAGCCGGCCGGGCCAACCACCGTCTGCCATATCTTGTGCATCCGCGGCCTCTTCATCCTCTGTGACTGGGGGGACAGCAGTCACACCTGTTTTGGGGCGCAGACCTGCCACCTCTTTACCCGCAACAGCCAGCGTGATTGGCAGGTCATCATTTTCTTTGGAGGTGGTAACACCAGCTGGTGTTGAGCGCTGTCGGACATCGATAGCACCACCTTTGGATCAAGGCAACCTAACATGTCCGCCTGCATCTTCCTCACAGACCGGCAGTTTGCCGGGGACACCCTTATCAATCCCGTCTAAGCACAATAGCCAGCCCTCGGTCCCTCAGATGTGGACAAGTAAAAGACCATTTCCTCCTAGCCATGAGAAAGCTAAGAGGTTGAATTTCACCATCTGCAAGCTCTTGGCTACAGAAATGCTGCCTTTCCGCCTGGTGGACACAGAGGATTTTCGAGACCTTATGTCCGTCGCAGTGCCCCAGTACCAGATGCCCAGTCGGCACTACTTCTCAAAGAAAGGTGTGCCTGTGCTCCACCAGCATGTCGCACACAACATCACCTCTTCTTTGAGAAACTCTGTGTGTGACAGGGTGCATTTCACCACAGACACTTGGACGAGTAGGCATGGACAGGGGCGTTACATGTCGCTGACTGGGCACTGGGTAACTATGGTGACAGCAGGACAAGGGGCTGCTGTCCAAGTCTTGCCGTCCCCACGAGTTGTGCGTCAATCCTCTTTATGTCAAAGTTCCTCCACTGCTTCTGCCTCCTCAACCTCCTCTCGGTCTTCCACCTGCACCCAAAGCCTGTCTGGTCATGCCACAAGCTTTCTAACTGCGCAGAAGGGATCCTGCACACCTCCTTACTATGCTGGCATTAGGGCTCAACGTCATCAGGCGGTTTTTACATTGAAATGTCTGGGAAATGTGAGTCACACAGCTGAGGAGTTGTGGTCAGCTCTGGAGAACCAATTTCATGAATGGTTGTCTCCACTGGACCTGAAACCAGGGAAGGCCGTGTGCGACAATGCTGCAAACCTGGGTGCGGCCCTTCGCCGGGGCAATGTCACACACGTGCCTTGTATGGCTCACGTGTTGAACCTGGTTGTCCAGCAATTTTTAGCCCACTATCCCAGACTAGATGGCCTTCTGCAGAGGGCACGGTCGCTGTGTGCTCACTTCCGCCGTTCGCATCCCGCAGCTCAGCGACTTACATCTCTACAGAAGTCGTTGGGCCTGCCACTTCACCGGCTAAAATGCGATGTGCCTACCCGGTGGAATTCAACTCTGCACATGTTGCAGCGACTGTGGCAGCACCGACAAGCCCTGGTGCAATACGTTCTGACGTATAGCCTGGGCCAACGAGATCCAGAGGTGGGGCAAATCACGCTGGAGGAGTGGTCTCAGATCAGGGACCTATGCACCCTTCTGCACAGTTTTGAAATGGCGACGAAGATGTTTAGTGCTGACGATGCCATTATCAGCATGACTATTCCGGTGATTTACATGCTGGAGCACATGTTAAACAGAATTCGGAGTCAGGTGGTGGCACAAGAGGAGGTGGAGGAAGTAGAGGAGGAGGAGTTGTATGCGGAAGGGCTAACATCTGCAAGGTCCAGACGGTCGGCAGCACCAAGGCGGCAGACATGTGAGGGTGGAGGAGATGGTTTTACCTGGGCGCATGGTAGCAGCCAAACTAGTGAGGAAGGTGCAGGAGCCCAGGAAGAAGTGGAGGACGAACTGATGGAAGACTCATCAGATGAGGGAGACCTTGATCACATTTCTGTTGTGCGAGGTTGGGGGGAGAGGACAGAGGAAGGAAGCATGATTGTTACCTCGCCACCAACACAACAGGGACTTGGTGCTCCTGGATGCGCAACACACATGAGTGCCTTCATGCTGCACTACCTGCAACATGACCCTCGAATTGTGAGAATTAGAAATAATCCTGACTACTGGGTTGCCACACTGTTAGATCCCCGGTACAAAAGTAAATTTGCAGAAATTATTCCTGCCATAGAAAGGTATGCACGCATGCAGGAGTATCAGCAGAGACTGTTGCAGAATCTTACATGTGCTTTTCCACAAAATACCAGTGGTGCGTGTAGTGAATCTCACAGTTCCAACTTTGCAACCGTGGGACCGTCAAGTGTTCAGCACTCAAACCGTAACAGAACCACAGTATCTGCTGGTAACATCAATTATGCGGAATCATTTCACCACATTTTTAGCCCATCCTTTGCAAGGCCACAGGAGACAAGATGTCTGACACATAGTCAACGCCTAGAGACGATGGTACAGGAGTATCTCCAAGTAAACATTGAATCCATGATTGTGTCACTGGACCCTTGCTCTTTTTGGGCTTCCAATCTGGATAAATGGCCGGAGCTAGCCACTTACGCCTTGGAGATCTTGTCATGCCCCGCAGCCAGCGTTCTGTCTGAACGTGTGTTCAGCGCTGCTGGTGGTGTGCTGACAGATAAGCGCACGCGGCTCTCCACTGATAATGTAGACAGACTCACGTTCATAAAGATGAACAAATCATGGATCCGAAATGACTTTTCTACCTCTGTGTCATCCTGGGGAGAGTAAAAGCTTGATGATTGGTTAAAATCACCCTGCCGACCGTTTTAAGCTTTCAAATTACTAATCATGTTTATCTGTATCTTGGCTGGAAAATAATTTGGGCTTTGTAGCAGTGTGCAGCACTGATTCTATTAGGCCATCTATAATAAGCTCCACCATATTTAAAATTACTAATCATGTTTATCTGTATCTTGACTGGAAAATAATTTGGGCTTTGTAGCAGTGTGCAGCACTGATCCTATTAGGCCATCTATACTAAAGCTTCACCAGATTTAAAATTAATAATAATTTTTAGCTGCATCTAGCCCGGAAAATAATTTTGGGGCTCCGAGATGCGCAAGACACATAAGTGCCTTCTTGCTGCACTATCTGCAGCATGACCCTCATATTGTCAGAATTCGAAGTAATCATGACTACTGGGTTGCCACACTCTTAGATCCCCCAAACTTTTCGATCAACCTTTTCATTTTAATAAAGACCAAAAAAATGGTCATTTTTGAAATTATAAGCATTAGCAGGTTGTTAGAAACTGAAATCAAACAGTTTTCAACTCAAAACTTTATTCTAGGTGATGTTACATTTTCACATAGGACCCCTTGTTCGAAAGGAGCTTCTGAACTCTCTCGTCCATTGAATTTGTCAGGTTTTGGATGGTTTCTGCTTCAATTGTTTTGCATGAGGACAGAATACCCTCCCTGAGCTGTTGCTTAGATGTGAACTGCCTCCCGCCATCACAGACACTCCTTTTAATGATGCTCCAAAGGTTCTGAATGGGGTAGAAGTCAGGGGAGCATGGGGGTCACACCATAAGTTTGTCCCCTTTTATGCCCATATCAGCCAGAGATGCATATGTTTTATGTGCAGCATGAGATGGTGCATTATCATGCAAAAAAATGATCTTGCTGTGAAATACACGGTTCTTCTTCTTGAACCATGGCAGGAAGTGCTGTTTGAGAAAATCCACATACATTATGGAGTTCATCTTTAGCACCTTCAGGGATCCTAAAGGGGCCGACAATCTCTCTCCCCATGATTCCAGCCCAAAACATTACTCCACCTCCTCCTTGTTGGCGCTGTAGCCGTGTTTGCGTGGGGTGTCCATCAACCAGCCATCCTCCACTCCATCCATCTGGACCATCGAGCGCTGCACGGCACTCATCCGTGAACAAAACAGTTTTGAAATCAGTCTTCATGTAATGTTTGGCCCACTGGAGCCGTTTCTGCTTGTGTGAAGTGGATAGAGGAGGTCGACAGGATGGCGTATGCACAGCTGCAAACCTCTGAAGGACCCTGCATCTTGTTGTTCGGGGGACGTTGGAGGCACCAGCAGCTTCAAAAACTTGTCTGCTGCTATGACAAGGCTTTTTTGCCGCTGCTCTTTCAACCTGACGTAATTGCCTGTAGGAAAGAGTCCTCAATTTGCCCTTATCAGCACGCACACGTGTGTACTGTGAATCAGCTACATACTTCTTGATTGCCAAGACACTTCATCCTGATCATCGCACAATGTTGATTGTAGTCATGCCTTGACCTAATCACTCCACAATTTGTTGCTTCTCAGCAGCCGACACACCTTTTTTCTTTCCCATTTTGGCAGAAAATGTAGGCTGCTTAATAATGTGAGACAGCCTTCTTAAGTAGTCTTGCCTTTCATTGGACACACATGCCAAACTAATTTGCACAGGTGTCTGCAATTGCTTACAGTGATATAAAGAGCCCTGACACACATCACCATCAATGAGTTTAACTGACAAACAAAGAAATTCTTCCCTTATCTCTCCTAAACACTTTTTGCATAATAATTTGGAACACAGTGTACATGTGCTTTTCCACAAAACACCAGTGGTTCACGTAGTGAATCTTACAGTTCTAACTTGCCAACCGTGGTGTGTATGGAGTTGTTGAATAAAGGGCCCAAAATTAAGATAACATAGATGGGAGAGGTCTCTATGAATAGGAATTCCTAAGTATTTGATACCCTGTGAGGGCCAGGCAAAGGGAAAGTTGGACTGGATGGAATCCTATATGGATTTGGGGAGGGAGACATCGAGGGCCTCAGACTTCGCTGCATTGATTTTAAAATTTGACCATGTAACAAAGTGATCTATTTCAGCCATAACAGCATGGATGGATATATGTGATTGAGTGATATATACTAGGACATCATCAGCAAATAGAGAGCACTTGTACTCGGTGCCTCCCACCTCAATCCACCTAATATTGGGGTTATGGCGAATTGATGAGAGCAGGTGCTCCGTCAGTAGGATGTATAAGAGAGGGGACAGAGAACATCCCTGCCTTGTGCCATTGGTGATTGTGAAAGGTGATGAAAATGTTCTGACGCGCCCCCTGGGCCTTGGGACACCTGGAGCCGGACCCTTTTTGGTGGATGCTGGTGGTTCTAGTCTCCGTGGTGGCGACCCGGTTCCGTGGCTCAGGGCGGTCAAACCAGTGGCGGAACTATTTATGTGGTTTTGATGTTTAAATATCCGACTACGCCACCCGTGGATTGTGGACAGAGTGAACCGCTGCTCCAGGGCAGACCGCTGAGGCTGGTGTTGTGGGTGCAGCAGAGCGTAGCATAACTCCCCACGGGAGGAGTATAGCCTCAGGGCAGTGTATGCGGAGGATGGGGGTGATGGTGCAGGGCAGCAGCAGTAACGACACGGAGTCAGTGATGCAGTCCAGGGCCTTTACTCACACTTCTTATTATCCAGACCACGTCTGCAGGTAACGGCTGCCCACGTCGTACTGTGCTCACCAGGTGAGGGGCTCAGACAACTCCCAGATTACTTTGGAGCGCTTCACAGGACCCCCTTTGTGTGTCCTTTGTCTGGCCTTTCTTACCAACCCTTCTGTCTGGCTGCCTCGGGCCTCCTCTTGGTAAACTTGGCGCCAGTTTCCCTGACCCTATGTGGTGCCTTCCTAGCGCGTGTAGCGAGGGGCTGCGCCACATAAAATGTCACAGCCTCCTGTTTCTAGCTGAGGGTCGTTTCCTGCCTCCACTAGTTTCGGGGACCGGTCTCCCCCTTTGGCCTGACCCCTCCACGCAGGTGGATTCGGGCGTGCGGTGGCGACTCGCCCGTCCGCACCCCTGGGATCCCTTCATTCCTCGTTCCTGGAGCCTTCTCCGCTCCTCTTCCTTCCTTCTCCCTCTTCCAGGCCTGGGCCTCTGTTACTAGGCCCGCCTCCGGAGCAGAGCTCATGCAGAGCCCCTGCTCCCTGCCACTTCTGCTCAGACTTCTCTGCACTGAACTAAGATGGTGCCCACCTTTTATACTCCCTTCTCAATGCACCCAGGAACTGCTTCCTCCCTGCTCCTGCACTACAGGGTTCCCCTTCCTCAGTGTTCCCTCCCCCCACTCCAGCCAGGGACAGGGACTGTCGTGCCCATCTCAGGGGCATATTGGTCGCCCTGCCCCACGGCAATGTGGTGTAATGCATGCAGGTGTCGCGTCCTGATCCACACTACATCCTTACCTGAGAGTGAGATATCACACTTCTGGGTGAGGTGCAATACCTCTGTAGCAACCCCAGCCCTCAGGGTGCTACAGTTCCATTTATCTTCAGCCTAGGTGACGTACTGCGATACAGAGCCGTGATTTTGGCTATAAAAGGGTCCCCTAGACCCCTACCCCAAGCTTTTTAAGAGAATCATATATGGTGTGCCAGGAGACTCTATGGAATGCTTTCTCAGCATCCAACGAGAGTATCTAATTACAAATTTTTAACTGCATCTAGCCCAGGAAATACTTTGTGCCTAGTAGCAGTGTCTGCTAGTCAGCGGATTATCCCAGCTGTTAAGCAAGCTACACCACCTGTAGTTTGGACACTTAATTTTTTCAAAGGAAATGCTTCGGGACCACGGGATACTCAGTGAAGAGCATCAGGAGGCACCCCAAGGCATAGGGGCTGGGACTGGCAGTAGGATGCCTTGCGGTGGACAGCCGAGCTCGATCCTTATAAAAGCTTTTTAACTGCAGCAGCTTTAGTGGACGCTACTGGAGCTGGAATTACGCGGCTGTTGGCATGAGACTTGCCCTCCAATAGATCCTTGTAAATGGATTTAAAGTATATTTATTCAAATTAGAGAGACAATTTAAATTAAAAAGCTTAGAGCTGCCTCCACCACAGGGGGGCTCGCTCGACCCACCAGCGGACAGGCACCAGTATTGGGAGAGGGGGGCTGGCCGTCAGGGTTCACCGCGGCTCTGGCACAAACCCGGCGACACGGAGGTGGCACGGGCAGGAGCGGACTGAACGTGTCGGCTTCTCACTTTTTGGATTTTAGAAGGGCATGACATGCCTATATCTGTGTCTCCCCCTCCTTTTACTCCTCCACCTCTTTTTTTTTCGCATGACTATATGTACTTGTCACTTTTCCATGTGTTAGTTGTGTCTTCTGAGCAGTTTGTCAGCTTTTGGACACCTTTGAAGGTGTTTTCTATGTGTTTCTATGTGTTTTTGTTTGCCTGCCATTGGTTTTAACGGTGTTCGAAGGTGTTCGACGAACAGTTCGACGAACAGTTCGGCGAACACACGGGTGTTCGACGAACCGAACCGAACTCGAACACTACGGGGGTGGCTCAACACTACTTGCTTGGAGTCACTGCGGTTACTGGCCTGTCACTCTGCATTTTGTCAGCCAACGGTGATGGCCCTTCAGCTTTGTTACAGCGACGAACCCATCGTCTAACAGTACTGACATCCACTGTTGCTTCACCGTACACATTTTTCAGTCTCTCATGAATTCGAATGGGCGTTTCACCTTCTGCATGCAAGAATTCAATCACAGAACGTTGTCTAATACGAACATCGATGTCAGCCATTTTGCAAATGGATACAGTCCTGCCACCTGTTGGTGCAGGAAGTTGCAATTGCTGTGGATTGGAGAAGAAGGTTTGAGGAATTGTGCCAAATTCGAATATTTAACATAACTATCTTATTTAAGGAGAAAAAAATAGGAGGCATTACTTATTGACTGACCCTCGTACTATATATTTACATTACATCATACTCTAGCGCACGTGTCTTCCTGCCCATCGGTTCCCTATGTGACACAGTATGCACAGTATATGTTTTTTCTACCATACCTTATTTCTATTCATGTCCATTGATCATTGTATGTGCCCTTAATCTAGGTGGAGCTTATATGGTGACATACTTCTTAGGATGCTGTCTCTATCATGGCTACACATAGGTCGTATGTCACACTATATCTGATTAACATGTACTAATTATCTACGTGTATGCAAACGTGTATTCACCCTACATACGGTTTACATGTATTGGTTATATACGTGTATGTAAATGTGTATTTTATATCTACACAACGTGGGTTCTGTATATACGGTAATATGTGACGTGGAATGCTATTAGCTACACATGGTCCGTTTAACTTCTATTTTTGGTTTTATATTATATCATTGTGTATTGTGCGAGAACTTCTCTGTTAATAGCACAACTCTAAACTAGTATGTAATAAAGGTCTTTTAATTACCTAAACATTTGTGATATCTGATTTTTAGGACCCCAGGTTCGGTTTGTTCTTTCTTTGTTTCAGAGTGAGTATGGAGTATCAGTATAGTGAGTGACAACACACTATGGAGGGCAGTTTATAGTATTAGGGCACATTATAGAGACAGTATATAGTGTAAGGGCACAGTATTGGGTCAGTATAGTGAATGAAGTCACAGTATGAGGGTCAATTTAGGGTCAATTTAGAGAGTGAGGGTACAGTAGTGGGGATAGTTTAGAAAGTGAGGACATAGTATGGGGGTCAGCAAAGAGAGTAAGGGCACAGTATGGGTGGTTAATATAGAGAGGAAGGGCATGGAATGGGGTCAGTGTAGAGATTGAGGGCACAGTAAGGAGGGTTAATATAGAGAGTAATGGTATAGTTTGGGGGTCAGGATATAGTGTGAGGGCACAATTTCAGAGTAAGTATAGAGAGTGAGGGCACTGTTTAGGGGATCATTATAGAGAGTAAGGGCATGTTTTGGGAGTAAGTATAGAAAGTGAGGGACAATATTGGTGGCATTATACAGAGGAAGGGCACGGTATGAGGGGTCAGGACTGAGAGTAGGGGCACAGTATGGGTGATCAGTATAGAGAGTGAAGGCACATTCGAGGGAATAGCATATAGTAGGAGGGCAAAGTATGGTGGTCAGTATATAATGTGAGAGCGCTGTATGAGGGTCGGTATATAGAATGAGAGCACATGGTGAGAGAAACCTTGTTTTTATCCTTTCAAATGATTCTTCAATGAAAATTTACATTTTTTATTATCTGGCTGATAGTGCCGCAAATATCCTTTTTCTAAATTCCTATTTTGACTGCTATCACCAGTGGATCTGGCATCAAACTGATGAACTCCTCTACACACCTGAAGCTGACTTCTATTTGACGTGTGTGAGCTCCCACCCTCCTCCCCCTCCTTCCCTGCTTGCATCATTATCATCATTATTTTCATTCTGTCTACCTGATCCATGTATATTTCACTTTTCACATTCACTGGCTGGTGATCCTACTCCTCTTCATCCTCCTCCTCCAAAACCAGCAGAATGTGGAATGGACTTTACGTGTACCCAACAGACACAGGGCAGTGCTGAACAGGTGTAAATTGGTGTTCTTCCTCATCCCTTCCTGCATGCTAGTGGGTGTTAGGATAAATATTAGTGGGACCACATTATTGATTCCACACTTGTCCCTACTGACAAATTTTGTTGCCGCTTCAAAGAGCTTCAGTAGGCGACACTCATCCTGCATTAGCAGCCAATGGCAGCTCTCAAAATAACCCATGCTCCAGTTTGTCTGCTGTATGATGTAGTCCATCAATTTTTTACACTATTCATACAAAGATTGCAACATAAACAGCATTGAATTCCAGCAAATTGTGATTTTACGGATCAGGTGGCAGCATGTTTTTTTTTTTCAAAGCAAGGAGGGCGTGCTTTGCCAAATAAGATCTATTGAAATAGGCGGACTCTTTTCTGACCAACGCCACAACCTTCCTCAACCGTTTACATTTGTGAAAGACATAGTGTTACTTTGCCTGAAGTAAGGCAGGCAGAATGTACCTGGTATTGTAGCTTATGGCAATTTTGAGTTGCAGTCTACGGAGAGTCAACCGGTGGGCGAGTTGCCCCTTGAAGCACAGCAGCAACTCATTCACCATATGGCTTTTCTATCCCAGGCACTCAATGTGTAAAACTGCTTGGCAGTGCTATGGTTTGAATTGGCTAAATGAAAGAAATCAGTGTGTAGAATCAACTGTGTACCCTGTGGCTGTTGGGGATGGGGTTGTGTCATTTGAACATGATCCAGTGGCGGAATAGCAGGAGACACATAACCATCACCTGGGGACATAAACAGACATAGATCCAGTCACTGAGACCTTCACTCTTTCTAGATATGGTGGTGTATTGCTGCCACTGAACAATATTAAGAACGTGAGCTGTAAAACATATGTATTGTCCCTGCCCATAGTTGCTGCTCCAGGTGTAACACAGGTACTTTAGATGCAGTGACACAGAAGCACAGAACAGCCAATACAGAGTTAATAAACAGGGAAAGTTTATGATAACAAGATGAATCTCCACGCAGGGAGTAACAGCGGAAAGTAAGGGGAAATAGCAGGTATTAGTCTACAACTGACAGTTTACAGTTTAACTAGATGTAGCAGAGTCAAACGACAGTTTTTTCACTTAGCTGACTGGTATCTTCCACAAGGCAGTTGCCAGCTGGTGCTGGTGACGCTGTCTTCAGGCTTCCCTGCCCAAACAATGCTCAGTCTTCTGGCGGCAGCGGGCGGTCTCCGGTTTTACCCGCTGAGCCTCTAGTCCATAACAGTGCACCTCACGTGCTCAGCTCCACGGACCCTGCGTCTCTTCTCCCTACAGTCAGCTTGACTCCTCCGGTCCACTGCACTCGGATCCCTTGCTCCAAGTCCTGTAGCCAGGAGCCTGGACCCTCTCACACTGCTCTGCTCCGCAGGACCCAGCTCCACTTTCCCGCACAAACGTCCTTGTCTCTCCCTCTCTCTCGTCACACCAGGAGTCCCTCTGTCACCTGACCTCCCAGCTCTCTCTCTCAACACACCTCCTGCTTCCCTGTCACATGACTCCTCTGCTTGCAGTCTTTCTTCCCCCCTGCAACAAAGGTACGGCCCCGGCAGTTCCTGATCCCTTGCTCTGAAAGTACTTACACCCCGGTCTTCCCCCTTACACAGGTATCTAGAGTTCAGTGAACTTTGGAACTCAAAGACAAATTCACATTTTCTTGCACATGTTAACAGAGAGTGGGCACTACTTTCTGCAAGAAATAATGGTGACTGGGTAACTTTCAGCAAAGCTAAGTGCACTCAATATTTTCTCAAAAGGTATTAGATTCCAGAAGGTAGTATGGCAGCGACTGTACCACCAGCAACTTCACCAGGTTAGAGTTCAGTTGGCAAACCTTTTGATGACTGGGATTGTATGCCTGTTTCCTCAGCACACAATCAGAAATGGATATTTGCTTTTGCAATTGAGAAGGAGAAAGAGCTGAACTCAGAATATGACAAGCAGTAGAGGAGGCTGAAAAAGATGATAGTGGAGATGTTGAAACCAACCAGCAAATACTTAAAGCGCACCTGTCAGCAGGGTTGTGCTCAGTAAAGTACATACACTGCCAGGTGGGCAACATTACACTGATTAACATGATACCTTGGTTGATGAAATCTGTCCTGTGGTTCTTGTGTAATCTTTACTTTCAGTTTGGAGATAATGATATGCCCGTGCTTCAGGGCGGCCTGTGGGGGGCGCTCTATCAGGTGCTCTGCTTATATATTTATCTGCATGTGCTTATGACAGCTCACTGGGCCATCACTGACCTGTCTCCTATTTTACATTATGCATCTAGTAGTGCGGGGCTAGGTTAAATAGGAGGCAGGTCAGTGAAGGCACAGTGAGCTCTTATAAGAACATACAGATGAATATGTAAGCAGAGTACCATATAGAGCCTCCTCCACCAACAGCATTTGACATGCAATATCACCTACTCTAGAATTTGCAGCAGTAAAATCTGATTTAGCCCCAAAGTATCTTTTTGACACAAGTCACTTGTGCTTTCAATTGCCAATGACAGCAATCTCCTCATCTGATGACCTCACCTCCTTGTCATTCATGTCTGGTTCCCAGGTTTTGTTCATCATTGAATCATCATCATCTTCCTTTTCATCCCTGACTTGGCTAACAGGTGCATCTGTGTGGAAAATGGCCAGTGTTCCTTGCCCACTCCATCTTATTCCCCCTCCAAGGTTTGCCCTGGCTATACAGTGTGTGCTACTACCACTGAGAGTGTGCCTAGCACCATGGCTCACAGAGTCTGCAACACAGCTCCATCTCCTCCAGCACCATGTCTTCAGAGAACAAAGTATGACTATTCATCTCTTCCAAAAAATCAGGTGGAAGAAGCCGTTCTAGTGTAGTATTTTCCTTAGCTCGAGGGTGCTGTGGGTTAGGATACTATGGGGCAGAACAGAAACAAGTGTGACTGATGGATTGGAAATTCCACTCTGTACAACATTAAGTGTTATGGTGGCAGAGGAGGTGGGATAAACAGAACACTTACTTTAGTTAACGGTGTAGCTGTCAATGGCTACATCAGCAATTGAGTAATTGAGATGAGTTATGGCATATATATTCCATTACGTCCGCCAGGAGTGATGCGTGACTCAGCTGTACTGTCAGAAGTTCAGCCTAGGAAGAGATGGAGCCAGAAGTGCAGGAAATGAGTAGTCAGCGAGCGACCGGCGACATATTGGTCCCAGCACACAAGAGGTAAGGAGCTGGAGAAGACATCAGTTGTGATGACACACAGTGATCACAAGGCAAGAGCACAGCCTGCATGGTGAATTAGCATTTATGGTGACGACTAAGAGATGGAGGACATGAGTGATGAGAATCAATATAGGGACCCATATGCATTGCACAAGTACTGGCAGAGATTTGGATTTTTTTGCTCAAGTAACGACTTTGGGCCTTGACTTAACTATAGGAGCCTGATGCCAATGTGCAGGTAGTTCCATTGATAACTTCATCTGGAAGTGGCATGGTTCTGCCTGAGAGTAGTCTGGAAGAAGATGTAGAAATTCCAGGAGACATCTGAGCAGAGAACAAGGTGCCCTCTGGGCAGTTGCAGATACTTGGTTGGTCCAGCAGGCTATTTTGAAGGGTTGATTTCCGAGTTACCCCTATTTAACCCCTTAATAACATTTGACGTACTAATACGCGTCTGTTCCCTGGGACTTAAGAGCCAGACCCGTATTAGTACGTCATGGCGATCGCGCGCGCACACAGGCTGTGCGGGCGCGATCGCCGCCGGGTGTCAGCTGATTGTCACAGCTGACACCCGGTACTATGTGCAGGGAGCGGTCCTGCACCGCTCCCAGCACATTAACCCCCGCTATGCTGCGATCGAAGTCGATCGAAATCGATCGCGGCATTGTGGGGGCAAGGGGAGGTGATCGGCGATACTCACCTCCTCTTCCGGCTTCCAGCGCAGACTGCAGCGGCTTCCCGGGTGTTGCCATGACGACCCGATGTCGTCATGACAACATCCGGGTCACCAGAGAGCAGGAAGATTGCTTGGACATGCGCAGTGCATCTCCAAGCAATCTTAACACTGTGCAGCCTGCATGGCATAGGGATGGTGCTCCATTCCTATGCCATGCAGGCGATCAGAAAAAAAAAAGTTAAAGTCCCAGAGTGGGACAAAGTAATAAGGTGTACAAACTGTCTGAAAGTGGAAAAAAAAAAAATAAATGTGCAAAAATATTATAAAAAAATAAAAAAAATAATACACCAAAAATAAAAATATAATGTACCCATCAATAAATATTATTATAAAAAAAATAAAAAAAATAATAAAAGTACACATATTTGGTATCGCCGCGTCCGGAACAGCCTGACCTATAAAACTGTTCCACTAGTTAACCCCTTCAGTGAACACGGTAAAAAAAAAAAAAAAAAAACGCAGCAAAAAACAATGCTTTATCACCATACCGCCAAACAAAAAGTGGAATAACACGCGATCAAAAAGACGCATATAAATAAAAATGATACCGCTGAAAACGTCATCTCGTCCCACAAAAAACAAGCTGCCATACAGGTCCATCAGCCGAAAAATAAAAAAGTTTCAGCTCTCAGAATAAAGCGATGCTAAAAAATATTTTTTTCTATAAAATAGCTTTTATTGTGTATAAGCGCCAAAACATAGAAAAATTATACAAATGTGGTACCGCTGTAAACGTACTGACCCGAAGAATAAAGCTACCTCATCAATTTTACCACACGCGTAACAGAATAAAAATAAAAAAAAAAACAATTCCTGAATTGTTGGTTTTTGTTTATTCTGCCTCCCAAAAATAGGAATAGAAAGCGATCAAAAAATGTCACGTGCCTGAAAATGGCACCAATAACAACGTCAAGTCATCCCGCAAAAAACGAGCCATCACATGACTGTCTGCCAAAATCTGGAAAAATTATAGCTCTCAAAATATGGCGATGCAAAAACTAGATTTTACAAAAAATGCGTCTTTTAGTGTGTGACAGCTGTCAGTCATAAAAACCCCATATGATTCTGGCATTGCTGTAATCACACCGACCCAAAGAATAAAGTCGTCTAATCACTTATACCGCACAAGGAACGGCGTCAAAAATAAACTCTTGGGTTAGGATTGGGCTAGGGTTAGGGCTGGGTTTGGGGCTAGGGTTGTGCTGGGGCTAGGGTTGTGCTGGGGCTAGGGTTGTGCTGGGGCTAGGGTTGTGCTGGGGCTAGGGTTGTGCTAGGGCTAGGGTTGTGCTAGAGCTAGGGTTGTGCTAGGGCTAGGGCTGGGGTTGGGATTTTTTTCAAAAGTAAGAAAAAAAGATGACGATATGGTGACTAGTGTTGAGAGCAAGTGCTCGCTACTTGAGTTTGCATCGGGTGCTC
This sequence comes from Phyllobates terribilis, assembly GCF_046119375.1. NCBI lineage: Eukaryota > Metazoa > Chordata > Amphibia > Anura > Dendrobatidae > Phyllobates > Phyllobates terribilis. Next base: position 50,109,073 of record NW_027362773.1, read on the forward strand.
TGGTATGCATTGAGTATCGTGGGTATTTGAGTGACATGCTCGAGTCTCTGCCCCATATGCTTCGCGGCCAAAAAACTTTACGGGGATTGCCTGCCATGCACGAGCGATCCCCGCATGTTTTTTTTTGGGTGCCTAATAACCGTGAAACATGCGGAGCAGGGACTCGAGCATGTCACTCAAGCACACGCTGTACATGGTGCATACCTGAGTACCCGATGCAAACTCAAGTAGCGAGCACTTGCGCTCAAGAATAATGACAACTTATTCAATATGATGACCTAATGTAAACAAATTCTGTGCCGTACCTCTGGGTTCAAAATGTTCACTATACACCTTAATAAAATCCTTGAGGGGTATAGTTTGCAAAATGGGGACACTTGTGGGGGAGCTCCACTGTTTAGGCACATCACGGGCTCTCCAAACGCGACATGGTGTCCGCTAACAAATTGAATGGAAAATCGGCTCAAATTGTTAGCGGACGCCATGTTGCGTTTGGAGAGCCCCTGTGTGCCCAAACATTGGAGCTCCCCCACAAGTGACCGCATTTTGGAAACTAGACCCCCCAAGGCACCTATCTAGATGCATAGTAAGCACTTGGAACCCCCAGGTGCTTCACAAATTGATTCGTAAAAATGAAAAAGTGAAAAAAAAAACACTTTTTCATTTTTATGAATCAATTTGTGAAGCACCTGGGGTTCCAAGTGCTCACTATGCATCTACAAAGGTGCCTTGGGGGGTCTAGTTTCCAAAATGGGGTCACATGTGGGGGAGCTTCAATGTTTGGGCTCACAGGGACTCTCTAACTGCAACATGGTATCCGCTAACAAATTGAATGGAAAATCGGCTCAAATTGTTAGCGGACACCACATTGCGTTTGGGGAGCCCCTCTGCGCCCAAACTTTGGAGCTCCCCCACAAGTGACCCCATTTTGGAAACTAGACCCCCCAAGGCACCTATCTAGATGCATAGTAAGCACTTGGAACCCCCAGGTGCTTCACAAATTGATTCATAAAAATGAAAAAGTGAAAAAAAAACCACTTTTTCATTTTTATGAATCAATTTGTGAAGCACCTGGGGTTCCAAGTGCTCACTATGCATCTAGATAGGTGCCTTGGAGGGCCTAGTTTGCAAAATGGGGTCACTTGTGGGGGAGCTCCAATGTTTGGGCACACAGGGACTCTCCAAATGCAACATGATATCCGCTAACAAATTGTCGGCTCAATTTGTTAGCGGATACCATGTTGCATTTAGAGAGTCCCTGTGTGCCCAAACATTGGAGCTCCCCCACAAGTGACCCCATTTTGGAAACTAGACCCCCCAAGGCACCTATCTAGATGCATAGTGAGCACTTGAAATCCCTAGGTGCTTCACAAATTGATTCGTAAAAATGAAAAAGTGTTTTTTTTTTCACTTTTTCATTTTTACGAATCAATTTGTGAAGCACCTGGGGGTTCCAAGTGCTCACTATGCATCTAGAAAGGTGCCTTGGGGGGTCTAGTTTCCAAAATGGGGTCACTTGTGGGGGAGCTCCAAAGTTTGGGCACAGAGGGGCTCTCCAAACGCAATGTGGTGTCCGCTAACAATTTGAGCCGATTTTCCATTCAATTTGTTAGCGGATACCATGTTGCATTTAGAGAGTCCCTGTGTGCCCAAACATTGGAGCTCCCGCACAAGTGACCCCATTTTGGAAACTAGACCCCCCAAGGCACCTATCTAGATGCATAGTGAGCACTTGGAACCTCTAGGTGCTTCACAAATTGATTCGTAATAATGAAAAAGTGTTTTTTTTTTCACTTTTTCATTTTTACGAATCAATTTGTGAAGCACCTGGGGGTTCCAAGTTCTCACTATGCATCTAGAAAGGTGCCTTGGGGGGTCTAGTTTCCAAAATGGGGTCACTTGTGGGGGAGCTCCAAAGTTTGGGCACACAGGGGCTCTCCAAACAAAACATGGTGTCCGCTAATTATTCAAGCAAATTTTACAATCAAAAAGTCAAATGGCGCTCCTTCCCTTCCGAGCCCTGCCGTGCGCCCAAACAGTGTTTCTTCCCCAAATATTGGGTATCTGCGTGCCCAGGGGAAATTGCACAACAAATTTTGGGGTCCATTTTTTCTTGTTACCCCTGTGAAAATAAAAAAAATTGGGTCTAAAATAATATTTTTGTGAAAAAAGTTAAATGTTCATTTTTTTCTTCCACATTCAAAAAATTCCTGTGAAGCACCTGAAGGGTTAATAAAGTTCTTGAATGTGGTTTTGAGCACCTTGAGGGGTGCAGTTTTTAGAATGGTGTCACTTTTGGGTATTTTCTGTCATAAAGACCTCTCAAAGTGACTTCAAATGTGATGTGGTCCCTAAAAAAATGGTTTTATAAATTTTGTTGGAAAAATGAGAAATCGCTGGTCAACTTTTAACCCTTATAGCTCCCTAACAAAAAAAAATTTTGGTTCCAAAATTGTGCTGATGTAAAGTAGACATGTGGGAAATGTTATTTATTAACTCTTTTGTGTGACATATCGCTCTGATTTCAGGGCTTAAAAATTCAAATTTTGAAAATTGCAAAATTTTCAAAATTTTCGCCAAATTTCCGTTTTTTTCACAAATAAACGCAAGTGATATCGAAGAAATTTTTCCACAATCATGAAGTACAATATGTCACGAAAAAACTATCTCAGAATCAGGGGGATCCGTTGAAGCGTTCCAGAGTAATTACCTCATAAAGTGACAGTAGTCAGAATTGTAAAAATTGGCCCGGTCATTAACGTGCAAACCACCCGCGGGGCTTAAGGGGTTAAAGGCTGGAGACCAGTCGAGTCTCAGGAAACAAAGTTCACTGTGTCTTGCCTTTGTTATTTTTGGAAGGACTGTTGGTACCTTCGTGGCCAGAAGACCTGTGTGTTTTTCCTAAAAGGAAATGGAGGGACTGTTTGAGATACCCTTGAGGCCAGGGGGGGGCCTGTAATAGCCAAGGAGAGCTGAAGGTTTGTTTGCCCTTTACTTATTCCCCCACGCTGGTTGAAGGACTTTGCGCTGCGAGAGGGCTCTACTCCATTCGCCAGGGACCTTGCCCAACCAGTTGGGGGCCTTGTCACAATATGCCTATGGACTTTGTTCTACATGGACTGTATTCCCATCCAATGGGCTGATGGTGAACAAGGGACTGTACCTCCCATAAATTGTGACCTAGTTGTAAGGACCAACATTTTGGGGAGGGGGGACGTACAAACTGATGTTCCAGCCAGTTCAGGAACCTTGGGGACTGTGCCCTTGAACAGGAAGGGCTGCTCCTGTGATGGTCTATGGGCCTCTGACTAATATGGACATGGACACTTGGTTTTGGGGTCCCAACCTAGTGGCACTTGGGTTATTCCGACCCAAAAAAACAGGAAAGAAAATATCTGCCTTCCGGAGGAGCAAAGAATTAATGTTTGCGTTTGGTTTTATGTATTGGTGTTTTGCAGGTTTTCCGGATGGTCAAGGACGACCATCATTAAAGAAGGAGGAAATGTTGGGAGATGGACCAGCTGCCTTGTTCCCCCTTAAGGCAACAGTGCTGCTGCGGTATTGTATGTGAATGATGTTTTGTTTCTGATATGTTTTCCTGTTTTTGACCACATATTGGGTATCACTGTATTTGGGAAAAATTAAGTAATGCATTTTGGGGTCTATTGTGTCCTATTACCCCTAGTGGAAAGGATACAGATATTGCTAAAACAATATTTTAGTGAAAAAAAAAAAAATTTTTTGCTTTCACATCTTAATTAGAGTTGAACGAGCACTAAAATGCTCGGGTGCTCGAAGCTCGGGCTGAGCTCACCGTGATACTCGGGTGCTCAACCCGAGCAACGAGCCCAATGTTAGTCTATGGGAGACCCGAGCATTTTTGCGGCGGCACCCCCGGCAGTCTGTAGAAAGCCTAAAAAGTGCCCAAAACGATAGTGACAGTGTTCAAATGACATGGGGACAGCATGGGGATCGTCCCAGGAAGCATTTATGACCCCCAGGTCACTGCTGTCAACAACGTGGTCAGAGGTATTAAACCACTTTTACGGGCTCACAATAAAATGTTCAAAAACTAAACTGAAACGGTTTTCCTGTGAAATATGTTAAGGAACTTCCTTTCCAGGGTAAAGACTTGTGTATAAGGTAAAATAAATAACCAAAAACAAAAATACTCCTCCACACCTTGGGCTATGTTCACAAGTAGCATTTTTTATGCGTTTTTGCACTTTTGTATTGCTTTCAACCGTGAGAAATGCCTTCATCGGGAAATGTCATTTTAACATTTTACAATCTTATCTGACCATGTGCTGTGTGACACATGCATACAGTGCTGAAAAGACAAGGGAACAGCAGGGGGAAGACCCCTGGAAGCATCTCTGACACCCAGGTCACTGCCTAAAAGTGTGCCCATCAGAAATGATCCTTGCCGCATCAGAAGATGCAGACTTTCAACAATCCCCGTGCAAGTCCTTGTCCCAGGGCAGTGTTCAATTGTACCTCCCCCATTTCTTGCAATGCAAGCGCAAGTATGCAGCCTGCCACCCACCCACCCCCAGGCTGCAATACCATACTGCTAGCTGGCACTTGAAATGGGGCTTTTAGTTTGGAGGAGGCCGAAGCTGGCCACTAACTCATGGCTGCTTCGGCAGCGAGGTATCCATACTCGGTCCACAGCCGCCCGGCGGCCGGGTGTCCACGCTCGGTCCCGAGCCGCCAGGAGGCGGCCGGGTGTCCATACTCGGTCTCCAGCCACCCCGCGGCCGGGTGTCCACACACGGTCCCCAGCCACCTGGGGGCGGCCGGGTGTCCATAAACAGTCCCCAGCCACCCCTATTTCTCCTATCAACTTCCCCCACACTTTTCTTAGCCTGGCCTGCTTTAGGGCAGCATTGGACGAGCTCACCAGAGAACCAGACTCCTCCGGAGGGCCCTGGCTTCTCCATCAGGGGAGTTGAGAGTGCCAAGGTGAGGAGCATCTGCTTTGTTTTCTTGGAATGCAAGCTACAGTGTGCAACCTGCCACCCACCCACCCCCAGGCTGCAATAGCATACTGCTAGCTTGCTTGCACTTCAAATTGGGCCTTTTAGGCATGTGGAGGCAGACGCCGGCCACCATGTCATGGCTGCGTTGGCGGCCTGGTATCCATACTAATTCCCCAGCCACCCGGCGGCCAGGTGTCCACGCTCGGTCCCAAGCCGCCAGGGGGTGGCTGGGTGTTCATACTCGGTCCCCAGCCGCCCCGCGGCCGGGTGTCCACACACGGTCCCCAGCCGCCCCTATTTCTCCTGTCAACGTCCCCCACACACTTTTCTTAGCCTGGCCTGCTTTAGGGCAGCATTGGACGAGTCCACCAGAGAGCCAGACTCCTCCGGTGGGCCCTGGGTTCTCCATCAGGGGAGTTGAGAGTGCCAAGGTGAGGAGCATGATGATGATGATAGAAGTTAGTATCTGCTTTGTTTTCTTGGAATGCAAGCGTAAGTGTGCAACCTGCCACCCACCCACCCCCAGGCTGCAATACCATACTGCTAGCTTGCTTGCACTTCAAATTGGGCCTTTTAGGCATGTGGAGGCTGATGCCGGTCACCATGTCATGGCTGCGTCAACTTCCTTGTATTCATACTCAGTCCCCAGCCGCCCGGCGGCCGGGTGTCCATGCTCGGTCCACAGCCGCCTGGGGGGCGGCCGGGTGTCCATAAACCGTCCCCAGCCGCCCCTCTTTCTCCTGTCAACATCCTCCATTCTTTTCTTAGCCAGGCCTGCTTTAGGGCAGCATTGGATGAGCCCACCAGAGAACCAGACTCCTCCGGTGGGCCCTGGCTTCTCCATCAGGGGAGTTGAGAGTGCCAAGGTGAGGAGCATGATGATGATGACAGAAGTTAGCATCTGCTTTGTTTCCTTGGAATGCAAGCGTAAGTGTGCAACCTGCCACCCACCCACCCCCAGGCTGCAATACCATACTGCTAGCTTGCTTGCACTTCAAATTGGGCCTTTTAGGCATGTGGAGGCAGATGCCAGCCACCATGTCATGGCTGTGTCGGTGGCCTGGTATCCATACTCAGTCCCCAGCCACCCGGATGCCGGGTGTCCATGCTCGGTCCCCAGCTGACAGAGGGCGGCCAGGTGTTTATACTCGGTCCCCAGCCGCCCCGCGGCCGGGTGTCCACACACGGTCCCCAGCTGCCTGAGGGCGGCCGGGTGTCCATAAACGGTCCCCAGCCGCCCCGCAGCCGGGTGTCCACACACGGACCCCAGCCACCTGGGGGCAGCCGGGTGTCCATAAACGGTCCCCAGCCGCCCCTATTTCTCCTGTAAACTTCCCCCACACTTTTCTTAGCCTGGCCTGCTTTAGGGCAGCATTGGATGAGCTCACTAGAGAACCAGACCCCTCCGGTGGGCCCTGGCTTCTCCATCAGGGGAGTTGAGAGAGCCAAGGTGAAGAGCATGATGATGATGATAGAAGTTTGTATCTGCTTTGTTTTCTTGGAATGCAAGCGTAAGTGTGCAACCTGCCAGGGACCATTCACATCAATATCAGGCCAGTCAACCACACATGTCTTATAGGATATGTTTCTGTACCAAAAGGAGCGGTTCGGCAACACAATTATAGGGCTTACAGTGAGTGCAATGCCTACCAAAAATTTCGAGGCACTCCAATACCCCTTGGAAGTGACATGGAGGTCAGAGGACCTTAACTAAACTGTTTTTTCCATTTATAGCAACTGTGTCTCCTGTGCACTTTTGGTCTAAGCAGTGAATGGAAGGCTTTCCAAAAATTATGAGGAACTGCAATGCCCGTTGAAACAGACGTGGATTACAGCATACTAAAAACCTTCTACCCATTATTGGGGAGTGGGTCTCCCTTAGTGTTCGCCTATGCATTGAAAAGCAAAAGCTGACTAAAATTAGGAGGAAATGCATTGCCCGTTGGAAGAGTCGTGGAGGTTAGAGATAATTAAAAACAACATTTCAATGCCCTTTGGAACAGCTGAGGAGTTCAGAGTGGTTTAACAAGACAGTTTTAATGCCCCTTCGAAGAGACGTGGAGGTCGCAGTAGCTTAACAAGACGGTTTTAATGCCCCTTGGAAGAATGGTGGAGTTCACAGTGGAATAAAAAGACAATATCAATGCCCCTTGGAAAAGTGGTGGAGGTCGCAGTAGCTTAACAAGACGGTTTTAATGCCCCTTGGAAAAGAAGTGGAGGTCGTAGTAGCTTAACAAGATGTTTTTAAAGCCCCTTGGAAGAGTGGTGGAGGTCGCAGTAGCTTAACAAGATGGTTTTAATGCCCCTTGGAATAGACGTGGAGGTCGCAGTAGCTTAACAAGATGGTTTTAATGCCCCTTGGAAAAGTGGTGGAGGTCGCAGTAGCTTAACAAGACGGTTTTAATGCCCCTTGGAAAAATGGTGGAGGTCGCAGAAGCTGAACAAGACATTTTTAATGCCCCTTGGAAGAGACGTGGAGGTCGAAGTAGCTTAACAAGACGGTTTTAATGCCCCATGGAAAAGTGGTGGAGGTCGCAGTTAGTGTTGAGCCACCCCCGTAGTGTTCGAGTTCGGTTCGGTTCGTCGAACACCCGTGTGTTCGCCGAACTGTTCGTCGAACTGTTCGTTGAACACCTTCGAACACCGTTAAAACCAATGGCAGGCAAACAAAAACACATAGAAACACATAGAAAACACCTTCAAAGGTGTCCAAAAGCTGACAAACTGCTCAGAAGACATAACTAACACATGGAAAAGTGACAAGTACATATAGTCATGCGAAAATAAAAGAGGTGGAGGAGTAAAAGGAGGGGGAGACACAGATATAGGCATGTCATGCCCTTCTAAAATCCAAAAAGTGAGAAGCCGACACGGCCAGTCCGCTCCTGCCCGTGCCACCTCCGTGTCGCCGGGTTTGTGCCAGAGCCGCGGTGAACCCTGACGGCCAGCCCCCCTCTTCCAATACTGGTGCCTGTCCGCTGGTGGGTCGAGCGAGCCCCCCTGTGGTGGAGGCAGCTCTAAGCTTTTTAATTTAAATTGTCTCTCTAATTTGAATGAATACACTTTAAATCCATTTACAAGGATCTATTGGAGGGCAAGTCTCATGCCAGCAGCCGCGTAATTCCAGCTCCAGTAGCGTCCACTAAAGCTGCTGCAGTTAAAAAGCTTTTATAAGGATCGAGCTCGGCTGTCCACCGCAAGGCATCCTACTGCCAGTCCCAGCCCCTATGCCTTGGGGTGCCTCCTGATGCTCTTCACTGAGTATCCCGTGGTCCCGAAGCATTTCCTTTGAAAAAATGAAGTGTCCAAACTACAGGTGGTGTAGCTTGCTTAACAGCCGGGATAATCCGCTGACTAGCAGACCCTGCTACTAGGCACAAAGTATTTCCTGGGCTAGATGCAGTTAAAAATTTGTAATTAGATACTCTCGTTGGATGCTGAGAAAGCATTACATAGAGTCTCCTGGCACGCCATATATGATTCTCTTAAAAAGCTTGGGGTAGGGGTCTAGGGGACCCTTTTATAGCCAAAATCACGGCCCTGTATCGCAATACGTCACCTAGGCTGAAGATAAATGGAACTGTAGCACCCTGAGGGCTCGGTTGCTACAGAGGTATTGCACCTCACCCAGAGGTGTGATATCTCACTCTCAGGTAAGGATGTAGTGTGGATCAGGACCCGACACCTGCATGCATTACACCACATTGCCGTGGGGCAGGGCGACTAATATGCCCCTGAGATGGGCACGACAGTCCCTGTCCCTGGCTGGAGTGGGGGGAGGGAACACTGAGGAAGGGGAACCCTGTAGTGCAGGAGCAGGGAGGAAGCAGTTCCTGGGTGCATTGAGAAGGGAGTATAAAAGGTGGGCACCATCTTAGTTCAGTGCAGAGAAGTCTGAGCAGAAGTGGCAGGGACCAGGGGCTCTGCATGAGCTCTGCTCCGGAGGCGGGCCTAGTAACAGAGGCCCAGGCCTGGAAGAGGAAGAAGGAAGGAAGAGGAGCGGAGAAGGCTCCAGGAACGAGGAACGAAGGGATCTCAGGGGTGCGGACGGGCGAGTCGCCACCGCACGCCAGAATCCACCTGCGTGGAGGGGTCAGGCCAAAGGGGGAGACCGGTCCCCGAAACTAGTGGAGGCAGGAAACGACCCTCAGCTAGAAACAGGAGGCTGTGACATTTTATGTGGCGCAGCACCTCGCTACACCCGCTAGGAAGGCACCACATAGGGTCAGGGAAACTGGCGCCAAGTTTACCAAGAGGAGGCCCGAGGCAGCCGGACAGAAGGGTTGGTAAGAAAGGCCAGACAAAAGACACACAAAGGGGGTCCTGTGAAGCACTCTAAAGTTATCTGGGAGTTGTCTGAGCCCCTCAACTGGTGAGCACAGTACGACGTGGGCAGCCGTTACCTGCAGACGTGGTCTGGATAATAAGAACTGTGAGTAAAGGCCCTGGACTGCATCACTGACTCCGTGTCATTACTGCTGCTGCCCTGCACCATCACCCCCATCCTCCGCATACACTGCCCTGAGGCTATACTCCTCCCGTGGGGAGTTATGCTACGCTCTGCTTCACCCACAACACCAGCCTCAGCGGTCTGCCCTGGAGCGGCGGTTCACTCTGACCGCAATCCACGGGTGGCGTAGTCGGACATTTAAACATCAAAACCACATAAATAGTTCCGCCACTGGTTTGACCGCCCTGAGCCACGGAACCGGGTTGCCGCCACGGAGACTACAACCACCAGCATCCACCAAAAAGGGTCCGGCTCCGGGTGTCCCAAGGCCCAGGGGGCGCGTCAGAACATTTTCATCACCTTTCACAATCACCAATGGGACAAGGCAGGATGTTCTCTGTCCCCTCTCTTATACATCCTAGTGATGGAGCACCTGCTCTCATCAATTCGCCATAACCCCAATATTAGGTGGATTGAGGTGGGAGGCACCGAGTACAAGTGCTCTCTATTTGCTGATGATGTCCTAGTATATATCACTCAATCACATATATCCATCCATGCTGTTATGGCTGAAATAGATCACTTTGTTACATGGTCAAATTTTAAAATCAATGCAGCGAAGTCTGAGGCCCTCGATGTCTCCCTCCCCAAATCCATATAGGATTCCATCCAGTCCAACTTTCCCTTTGCCTGGCCCTCACAGGGTATCAAATACTTAGGAATTCCTATTCATAGAGACCTCTCCCATCTATGTTATCTTAATTTTGGGCCCTTTATTGAACAACTCCATACAGACCACGGTTGGCAAGTTAGAACTGTAAGATTCACTACGTGAACCACTGGTGTTTTGTGGAAAAGCACATGTACACTGTGTTCCAAATTATTATGCAAAAAGTGTTTAGGAGTGATAAGGGAAGAATTTGTTTGTTTGTCAGTTAAACTCATTGATGGTGATGTGTGTCAGGGCTCTTTATATCACTGTAAGCAATTGCAGACACCAGTGCTAATTAGTTTGTCAGGTGTGTCCAATGAAAGGCAAGACTACTTAAGAAGGCTCTCTCACATTATTCAGCAGGCTACATTTTCTGCCAAAATGGGAAAGAAAAAGGATGTGTCGGCTGCTGAGAAGCAACAAATTGTGGAGTGTTTAGGTCAAGGCATGACTGCAATCAACATTGTGCGATGATCAGGATGAAGTGTCTTGGCAATCAAGAAGTATGTAGCTGATTCACAGTACACACGTGTGCGTGCTGATAAGGGCAAATTGAGGACTCTTTCCTACAGGCAATTACGTCAGGTTGAAAGAGCAGCAGCAAAAAAGCCTTGTCATAGCAGCAGACAAGTTTTTGAAGCTGCTTGTGCCTCCAACGTCCCCCGAACAACAAGATGCAGGGTCCTTCAGAGGTTTGCAGCTGTGCATACGCCATCCTGTCGACCTCCTCTATCCACTTCACACAAGCAGAAACGGCTCCAGTGGGCCAAACATTACATGAAGACTGATTTCAAAACAGTTTTGTTCACGGATGAGTGCCGTGCAGCGCTCGATGGTCCAGATGGATGGAGTGGAGGATGGCTGGTTGATGGACACCCCACGCAAACACGGCTACAGCGCCAACAAGGAGGAGGTGGAGTAATGTTTTGGGCTGGAATCATGGGGAGAGAGATTGTCGGCCCCTTTAGGATCCCTGAAGGCGCTAAAGATGAACTCCATAATGTATGTGGATTTTCTCAAACAGCACTTCCTGCCATGGTTCAAGAAGAAGAACCGTGTATTTCACAGCAAGATCATTTTTCTGCATGATAATGCACCATCTCATGCTGCACATAAAACATCTGCATCTCTGGCTGATATGGGCATAAAAGGGGACAAACTTATGGTGTGACCCCCATGCTCCCCTGACCTCTACCCCATTCAGAACCTTTGGAGCATCATTAAAAGGAGTGTCTATGATGGCGGGAGGCAGTTCACATCTAAGCAACAGCTCTGGGAGGGTATTCTGTCCTCATGCAAAACAATTGAAGCAGAAACCATCCAAAACCTGACAAATTCAATGGACGAGAGAGTTCAGAAGCTCCTTTCGAACAAGGGGTCCTATGTGAAAATGTAACATCACCTACAATAAAGTTTTGAGTTGAAAACTGTTTGATTTCAGTTTCTAACAACCTGCTAATGCTTATAATTTCAAAAATGACCATTTTTTTGGTCTTTATTAAAATGAAAAGGTTGATCGAAAAGTTTGGGGGATCTAAGAGTGTGGCAACCCAGTAGTCATGATTACTTCGAATTCTGACAATATGAGGGTCATGCTGCAGGTCGTGCAGCAAGAAGGCACTTATGTGTCTTGCGCATCTCGGAGCCCCAAAATTATTTTCCGGGCTAGATGCAGCTAAAAATTATTTTTAATTTTAAATCTGGTGGAGCTTATTATAGATGGCCTAATAGGATCAGTGCTGCACACTGCTACAAAGCCCAAATTATTTTCCAGTCAAGATACAGATAAACATGATTAGTAATTTGAAAGCTTAAAACGGTTGGTAGGGTGATTTTAAACAATCATCAAGCTTTTACTCTCCCCAGGATGACACAGGGGTAGAAAAGTCGTTTCGGATCCATGATTTGTTCATCTTTATGAACGTGAGTCTGTCTACATTATCAGTGGAGAGCCGCGTGCGCTTATCTGTCAGCACACCACCAGCAGCGCTGAACACACGTTCAGACAGAACGCTGACTGCGGGGCATGACAAGATCTCCAAGGCGTAAGTGGCTAGCTCCGGCCATTTATCCAGATTGGAAGCCCAAAAAGAGCAAGGGTCCAGTGACACAGTCGTGGCTTCAATGTTTACTTGGAGATACTCCTGTACCATCGTCTCTAGGCGTTGACTATGTGTCAGACTTCTTGTCTCCTGTGGCCTTGCAAAGGATGGGCTAAAAAAGTGGTGAAATGATTCCGCAAAATTGATGTTACCAGCAGATACTGTGGTTCTGTTACGGTTTGAGTGCTGAACACTTGACGGTCCCACGGTTGGCAAGTTGGAACTGTGAGATTCACTACGTGCACCACTGGTATTTTGTGGAAAAGCACATGTAAGATTCTGCAACAGTCTCTGCTGATACTCCTGCATGCGTGCATCCCTTTCTATGGCAGGAATAATTTCTGCAAATTTACTTTTGTACCGGGGATCTAACAGTGTGGCAACCCAGTAGTCAGGATTATTTCTAATTCTCACAATTCGAGGGTCATGTTGCAGGTAGTGCAGCAAGAAGGCACTCATGTGTGTTGCGCATCCAGGAGCACCAAGTCCCTGTTGTGTTGGTGGCGAGGTAACAATCATGCTTCCTTCCTCTGTCCTCTCCCCCCAACCTCGCACAACAGAAATGTGATCAAGGTCTCCCTCATCTGATGAGTCTTCCATCAGTTCGTCCTCCACTTCTTCCTGGGCTCCTGCACCTTCCTCACTAGTTTGGCTGCTACCATGCGCCCTGGTAAAACCATCTCCCCCACCCTCACATGCCTGCCGCCTTGGTGCTGCCGACCGTCTGGACCTTGCAGATGTTAGCCCTTCCGCATACAACTCCTCCTCCTCTACTTCCTCCACCTCCTCTTGTGCCACCACCTGACTCCGAATTCTGTTTAACATGTGCTCCAGCATGTAAATCACCGGAATAGTCATGCTGATAATGGCATCGTCAGCACTAAACATCTTCGTCGCCATTTCAAAACTGTGCAGAAGGGTGCATAGGTCCCTGATCTGAGACCACTCCTCCAGCGTGATTTGTCCCACCTCTGAATCTCGTTGGCCCAGTCTATACGTCAGAACGTATTGCACCAGGGCTTGTCGGTGCTGCCACAGTCGCTGCATCATGTGCAGAGTTGAATTCCACCGGGTAGGCACATCGCATTTTAGCCGGTGAAGTGGCAGGCCCAACGACTTCTGTAGAGATGTAAGTCGCTGAGCTGCGGGATGCGAACGGCGGAAGTGAGCACACAGCGACCGTGCCCTCTGCAGAAGGCCATCTAGTCTGGGATAGTGGGCTAAAAATTGCTGGACAACCAGGTTCAACACGTGAGCCATACAAGGCACGTGTGTGACATTGCCCCGGCGAAGGGCCGCACCCAGGTTTGCAGCATTGTCGCACACGGCCTTCCCTGGTTTCAGGTCCAGTGGAGACAACCATTCATGAAATTGGTTCTCCAGAGCTGACCACAACTCCTCAGCTGTGTGACTCACATTTCCCAGACATTTCAATGTAAAAACCGCCTGATGACGTTGAGCCCTACTGCCAGCATAGTAAGGAGGTGTGCAGGATCCCTTCTGCGCAGTTAGAAAGCTTGTGGCATGACCAGACAGGCTTTGGGTGCAGGTGGAAGACCGAGAGGAGGTTGAGGAGGCAGAAGCAGTGGAGGAACTTTGACATAAAGAGGATTGACGCACAACTCGTGGGGACGGCAAGACTTGGACAGCAGCCCCTTGTCCTGCTGTCACCATAGTTACCCAGTGCCCAGTCAGCGACATGTAACACCCCTGTCCATGCCTACTCGTCCAAGTGTCTGTGGTGAAATGCACCCTGTCACACACAGAGTTTCTCAAAGAAGCGGTGATGTTGTGTGCGACATGCTGGTGGAGCGCAGGCACACCTTTCTTTGAGAAGTAGTGCCGACTGGGCATCTGGTACTGGGGCACTGCGACGGACATAAGGTCTCGAAAATCCTCTGTGTCCACCAGGCGGAAAGGCAGCATTTCTGTAGCCAAGAGCTTGCAGATGGTGAAATTCAACCTCTTAGCTTTCTCATGGCTAGGAGGAAATAGTCTTTTACTTGTCCACATCTGAGCGACCGAGGGCTGGGTATTGTGCTTAGACGGGGTTGATAAGGGTGTCCCCGGCAAACTGCCGGTCTGTGAGGAAGATGCAGGCGGACATGTTAGGTTGCCTTGATCCAAAGGTGGTGCTATCGATGTCGGACAGCGCTCAACACCAGCTGCTGTTACCACCTCCAAAGAAAATGATGACCTGCCAATCACGCTGGCTGTTACGGGTAAAGAGGTGGCAGGTCTGCGCCCCAAAACAGGTGTGACTGCTGTCCCCCCAGTCACAGAGGATGAAGAGGCCGCGGATGCACAAGATATGGCAGACGGTGGTTGGCCCGGCCGGCTAGGCCGCATTGTAGCACACTGAGCTTCCCACTGCAACTTATGCTTCATGTCCATGTGCCGGTTCATGCATGAAGTACTCAAACTATGTATTTTTTGGCCTCTACTTAGCTTTTGCTGACAAATGTTACAGATAACATGAGTTGGGTCATCTTTATCGATCTGAAAAAATGCCCAGGCTATGCAAGGCTTAGCACCCATGCGACCTGAAGAGCCACCACGACTTGTGGTGAGAGGCAGAGTTGTGTTTGAGGATGCAGTTGTTGACGTGCTTCCAGTACTACGTCTCTGTCCAGGAAGGCGCAACCTGACCTCGTCGTCACTAGCATCTTCCTCCACCTCCTCTGCTGACCTCATCTCTTGGCTGACTGTGGGTTGACAGTAAGTGGGATCTCCAACCTCATCATCATCACCCTGTGTGTTATCACACCCGTCGTCCTCAGAGCCAACCTGTTCCTGCCCTGACAAAAAACTAAAGTTGTCGCTCCAATCAGGTATTTGAGTCTTATCATCGTCTTCCTCATTGTCTCCACCAACAGGAGTTACAGTTTGGGAATGAGGGTCTACATTATGGTCAGAACCTTCTGCGTCTGGTCCTGGATCCGACTCATAAAGATTCTGGGCATCAGTGCGGATCATTTCCTCGTCTGGATTCACAGAAGCGCTGGAGTCGACTTCTGATTCCCAGGCTATAGTATGAGTAAACAGCTCTGCAGACTCAACCATCTGTTCTACCTCATACTCAGACGGGCAGCTGGAGATTTGGGAGCTGTGAGGAAGCAAGTGCGATTTGGATGACAACTTTGAGGACTGGAGTATTTGTGATGTTGAAGTTGATGTGGAGGAGAGCCCACTTAAAGGAGCACTTGATATCCGTTGAAGCACCTGCTGTTTTTGTGCCTCATCTGGAATTTGTAGCGATTGGCCTGGCCGTAAGAAAGGG
This sequence comes from Phyllobates terribilis, assembly GCF_046119375.1. Lineage (NCBI taxonomy): Eukaryota > Metazoa > Chordata > Amphibia > Anura > Dendrobatidae > Phyllobates > Phyllobates terribilis. Next base: position 50,124,599 of record NW_027362773.1, read on the forward strand.
ATCTTATCACATTGTCCGCTAAAAGAAGTAGACATTTTAGTTTGGCTGGAAGATGGTCTTTCTTCTGCAGATGTTACTGTTGCTTTAACACCTACCCCACGGACACAACCTTTTTTCCCCTTCCCAACACGCCTATTCCCCTTTCCACCAGCAGCAGGCCTTTTTCCACTCATTTTGGTGGTTAACTAATTCACAACTCTGGAGTTGTTTGCAGAAAAAAACAATGGATGGTAAACGAGCAGAGCTGAGTGGCCAAACTGTGGTATTAGGCCAAAACTATTGGCTGGGTTAGATGCAGAAAAAAATATATTCAGTTTGCAACCTGATGGAGGTCAGTATAGATGGACTAATACAACAAGTCCCACACACAGCTAGAAGCCCAATATTTTTTCAGAGGTAGATGCAGAAAAAAATATATTCAGTTTGCAACCTGATGGAGGTCAGTATAGATGGACTAATACAACAAGTCCCACACACAGCTAGAAGCCCAAATATTTTTTCAGAGGTAGATGCAGAAAAAAATATATTCAGTTTGCAACCTGATGGAGGTCAGTATAGATGGACTAATACAACAAGTCCCACACACAGCTAGAAGCCCAAATATTTTTTCAGAGGTACTGTAGATGCAGATAAAAATTATTTTTAATTTGCAACCTGATGGAGGTCAGTATAGATGGACTAATACAACAAGTCCCACACACAGCTAGAAGCCCAAATATATTTTCAGAGGTACTGTAGATGCAGATAAAAATTAGTTTTAATTTGCAACCTGATGGAGGGCAGTATAGATGGACTAATAGAGAAAGTCCGACACACTGCTAGAAGACCAAATATTTTTTCAGAGCTAGATGCAGAAAAAAATTATATTCAGTTTGCAACCTGATGGAGGTCAGTATAGATGGATTAAAAGAACAAGACCCACACACAGCTAGAAGCCCAATATTTTTTCAGAGGTAGATGCAGAAAAAAATATATTCAGTTTGCAACCTGATGGAGGTCAGTATAGATGGACTAATACAACAAGTCCCACACACAGCTAGAAGCCCAATATTTTTTCAGAGGTAGATGCAGAAAAAATATATTCAGTTTGCAACCTGATGGAGGTCAGTATAGATGGACTAATACAACAAGTCCCACACACAGCTAGAAGCCCAAATATTTTTTCAGAGGTAGATGCAGAAAAAAATATATTCAGTTTGCAACCTGATGGAGGTCAGTATAGATGGACTAATACAACAAGTCCCACACACAGCTAGAAGCCCAAATATTTTTTCAGAGGTACTGTAGATGCAGATAAAAATTATTTTTAATTTGCAACCTGATGGAGGTCAGTATAGATGGACTAATACAACAAGTCCCACACACAGCTAGAAGCCCAAATATTTTTTCAGAGGTACTGTAGATGCAGATAAAAATTAGTTTTAATTTGCAACCTGATGGAGGTCAGTATAGATGGACTAATAGAGAAAGTCCGACACTCTGCTAGAAGGCCAAATATTTTTTCAGAGCTAGATGCAGAAAAAAATTATATTCAGTTTGCAACCTGATGGAGGTCAGTATAGATGGATTAATAGAACAAGACCCACACACAGCTAGAAGCCCAATATTTTTTCAGAGGTAGATGCAGAAAAAAATATATTCAGTTTGCAACCTGATGGAGGTCAGTATAGATGGACTAATACAACAAGTCCCACACACAGCTAGAAGCCCAATATTTTTTCAGAGGTAGATGCAGAAAAAAATATATTCAGTTTGCAACCTGATGGAGGTCAGTATAGATGGTCTAATACAACAAGTCCCACACACAGCTAGAAGCCCAAATATTTTTTCAGAGGTAGATGCAGAAAAAAATATATTCAGTTTGCAACCTGATGGAGGTCAGTATAGATGGACTAATACAACAAGTCCCACACACAGCTAGAAGCCCAAATATTTTTTCAGAGGTACTGTAGATGCAGATAAAAATTATTTTTAATTTGCAACCTGATGGAGGTCAGTATAGATGGACTAATACAACAAGTCCCACACACAGCTAGAAGCCCAAATATTTTTTCAGAGGTACTGTAGATGCAGATAAAAATTAGTTTTAATTTGCAACCTGATGGAGGTCAGTATAGATGGACTAATAGAATGATGCTATGCCCAAAAGATTTTACTTCACTAGGTGCAGTAAAAAAATTGGTATTCTATACACAGGTGGTATATCTTGCAACACAGATAGGCTACTCCACTGACTAACACACTCTGCAATAGGCCAAAAACGATTAGCTTTGCTAGATTCAGCCAAATGCTGTGAAAAAAACTTGCACAGCACTGGCACAGACCTGCCTGGCAAAAACTGATAGGAACTGATGTAACCTAGTCCTGAAAAGGACTCCAATTACAATTAGTCTTTACTCCCACTACCTATCTATTTAAGAGCACAGACCTCCCTGATAAAAGTCGTAGGAAATGCTGTAACCTAGTCCTTAAAAGGACTGCAATCACAACTATTCCCTACTCCCAAGCTATCTGTATATTTGTGCGGAAATTGGCTTGAAATTAACAAGGTATAGCGCACACAGCAACAGCGGTGCCGTCTAACACGCAGCTGCAGCAGTGAGAAAATGGTGGCGACGGGGAAAATGGCTTGGTCTTATAGGGCAAGGACATGTGACATACACTGCCAATGACACATGCCCTTGCTTGTGTGAAAAAAAGCACTTCGCTCCATGTGTGCGCTGCTGATAGGCTGACAGATTGCACCTCCCCACTGCAAATGCGGGAAAGAGAAAAAAAAATGGAGATTTTCATTGTTCCTGCAGAGATCCATCCCCTGCCCCTCCCCCCACCCCGCTGTACACTCAAACTGCGTATTAACATTAATTTTCATCATTACTGAGAAAAAATCCAGTTATGATTTTGGTGCACGAACAGTTATCGAACATAACCTCGAACAGCCGAATTTTTCTCAAATTGTTCGTGTTCGCCGAACGGCTCGAAAACCGCCCAAAACAGCTCGAATTTGAGATTGGCGAACAGTTCGAGTAGAACAACGCTCATCTCTAGTCGCAGTAGCTTAACAAGATGGTTTTAATTCCCCTTGGGAGAGTGGTGGAGGTTGCAATAGATTAACAAGATGGTTTTAAGGCCCCTTGGAAGAGACGTGGAGGTCGCAGTAGCTTAACAAGATGGTTTTAATGCCCCTTGGAAAAGTGGTGGAGGTCGCAGAAGCTGAACAAGACGTTTTTAATGCCCCTTGGAAGAGACGTGGAGGTCGCAGTAGCTTAACTAGACGGTTTTAATGCCCCATGGAAGAATGGTGGAGGTCACAGTAGCTTAACAAGACGGTTTTAATGCCCCTTGGAAGAGACGAGGAGATCGCAGTGGAATAAAAACACAATGTCAATGCCCCTTGTAAAAGTGGTGGAAGTCGCAGTAGCTTAACAAGATGGTTTTAATGCCCCTTGGAAAAGTGGTGGAGGTCGCAGTAGCTTAACAAGATGGTTTTAATGCCCCTTGGAAAAGTGGTGGAGGTCGCAGTAGCTTAACAAGACGGTTTTAATGCCCCTTGGAAGAGACATGGAGGTTGCAGTAGCTTAACAAGACTGTTTTAATGCCCCTTGGAAGAATGGTGGAGGTCGCAGTGGAATAAAAAGACAATATCCATGCCCCTTGGAAAAGTGGTGGAGGTTGCAGTAGCTTAACAAGATGGTTTTAATGCCCCTTGGAAAAGTGGTGGAGGTCGCAGTAGCTTAACAAGGCAGTTTTAATGCCCCATGGAGGAATGGTGGAGGTCGCAGTAGCTTAAAAAGACGGTTTTAATGCCCCTTGGAAGAGACATGGAGGTCGCAGTAGCTTAACAAGAAGATTTTAATGCCCCTTGGAAGAGACGTGGATTTCAGAGTAGCTTAGCAAGACGGTTTTCATGCCCCTTACAAGAGCCATGCAGTACAGCTTATTAAAAACATTATTCCAATTATTGGGGAGTGGGTCTCCCATAGTCTTTGACTACGACTTCCAAGCAAAAGCTGCTAAAAATTAGGACGGAGAAACTTGTAATGCTGGCAACATGGACCACGGTCACCCTGGTGGTATAGTGGTGGTGGAGGCTGAGGATAAGGAGAAGAGCAAAATACAGCCGAAATGAGGAAGCGTATACCCATGTGTGGGTGTGAAGAGCTGCATGGGAATACACCTCCCGAAATAACAAAGTGGATTTGACTTTATGTTACTCTGCTGTCATTTGGTGGTGATGAGAAGTCTGGCCCAATCCAGCACTTGTTCATTTTGATAAGGGTCAGCTTGTCAGCATTGTCAGTTGACAGGCGAGTGCGCTTATCAGTTATAATTCCCCGAGCGGCACTAAAAACATGCTCCAATAACACGCTAGCGGCAGGGCATGCCAGGACCTCCAAGGTGTACAGACCGAGTTCATTCCAAGTGTCCAGCTTGGATACCCAATAATTAAAAGGCACAGAGGAATCACGGAGGACGCAGGTACGGTTGGCAAGGTACTCCCTCACCATCTTTTGAAACTTTCCGCTCATTGTGAGAGTACCCCGCGCCTCAGGGCCTGTAAGCTGGGCGGGTCTCAGAAAACTGTCCCAGAATGTTGACAGTGTTAATCTGCCTCTGCTGGTATGGAGTTGCGTCTCTCTCGCCTGTACGCCTTGGTTGGTTAACGAACTGTGACCTCTGCCGCTAGCGTGTTCAGATGAGAATTTTTTTAACAGTTATGCAGCAAGGGCCTTCTGGTACTGTCACATTTATGTAGACCTCTCCACCTCAGGAATAATAGAGTGAAAGTTCTCCTTGTAGCGGGGGTCTAAAAGTGTCACCAACCAGTAATGACTGTCACCCAACATTTTGTCAACGCGATAGTCACGGTTAAGGCAGCGTAACATAAAGTCAGCCATGCGTGCCAGACAGGTAACGGGCAAGACTTCCGTTTCCTAACCAAGATGACGACTGACCATGCTCTCCTCCTCCTCCTCCCCCCTGTCCTCAGGCCACCCACGCTGAACCGACTGTATGACAGTTGTACAGGTACTACCGTCTACAGTGCATGATACCAGATCCTGTTCTTCCTCCTCCTCCTCCTCCTTTCCCTTAGTGTCCACCAATGCACGTTGGGATGAGATGAGGCTGGGCTTTGTGTAATCGCCCATTACGGCATCTTGATCCATCTCATCATACTCTGGCTGCAATGCCTCCTCTTTAATTCTCTGCAGAGAGTGTTGCAAAAGACAGACAATTGGGATGCTGATGCTAATGATGGCGTGATCGCTAGTGTTGAGCCACCCCCGTAGTGTTCGAGTTCGGTTCGGTTCGTCGAACAACCGTGTGTTCGCCGAACTGTTCGTCGAACTGTTCGTCGAACACCTTCGAACACCGTTAAAACCAATGGCAGGCAAACAAAAACACATAGAAACACATAGAAAACACCTTCAAAGGTGTCCAAAAGCTGACAAACTGCTCAGAAGACACAACTAACACATGGAAAAGTGACAAGTACATATAGTCATGCGAAAATAAAAGAGGTGGAGGAGTAAAAGGAGGGGGAGACACAGATATAGGCATGTCATGCCCTTCTAAACTCCAAAAAGTGAGAAGCCGACACGGCCAGTCCGCTCCTGCCCGTGCCACCTCCGTGTCGCCGGGTTTGTGCCAGAGCCGCGGTGAACCCTGATGGCCAGCCCCCCTCTCCCAATACTGGTGCCTGTCCGCTGGTGGGTCGAGCGAGCCCCCCTGTGGTGGAGGCAGCTCTAAGCTTTTTAATTTAAATTGTCTCTCTAATTTGAATGAATACACTTTAAATCCATTTACAAGGATCTATTGGAGGGCAAGTCTCATGCCAGCAGCCGCGTAATTCCAGCTCCAGTAGCGTCCACTAAAGCTGCTGCAGTTAAAAAGCTTTTATAAGGATCGAGCTCGGCTGTCCACCGCAAGGCATCCTACTGCCAGTCCCAGCCCCTATGCCTTGGGGTGCCCCCTGATGCTCTTCACTGAGTATCCCATGGTCCCGAAGCATTTCCTTTGAAAAAATTAAGTGTCTAAACTACAGGTGGTGTAGCTTGCTTAACAGCCGGGATAATCCGCTGACTAGCAGACACTGCTACTAGGCACAAAGTATTTCCTGGGCTAGATGCAGTTAAAAATTTGTAATTAGATACTCTCGTTGGATGCTGAGAAAGCATTGCATAGAATCTCCTGGCACGCCATATATGATTCTCTTAAAAAGCTTGGGGTAGGGGTCTAGGGGACCCTTTTATAGCCAAAATCACGGCCCTGTATCGCAATACGTCACCTAGGCTGAAGATAAATGGAACTGTAGAACCCTGAGGGCTCGGTTGCTACAGACGTATTGCACCTCACCCAGAGGTGTGATATCTCACTCTCAGGTAAGGATGGAGTGTGGATCAGGACCCGACACCTGCATGCATTACACCACATTGCCGTGGGGCAGGGCGACCAATATGCCCCTGAGATGGGCACGACAGTCCCTGTCCCTGGCTGGAGTGGGGGGAGGGAACACTGAGGAAGGGGAACCCTGTAGTGCAGGAGCAGGGAGGAAGCAGTTCCTGGGTGCATTGAGAAGGGAGTATAAAAGGTGGGCACCATCTTAGTTCAGTGCAGAGAAGTCTGAGCAGAAGTGGCAGGGAGCAGGGGCTCTGCATGAGCTCTGCTCCGGAGGCGGGCCTAGTAACAGAGGCCCAGGCCTGGAAGAGGGAGAAGGAAGGAAGAGGAGCGGAGAAGGCTCCAGGAACGAGGAATGAAGGGATCCCAGGGGTGCGGAAGGGATCCCAGGGGTGCAGACGGGCGAGTCGCCACCGCACGCCCGAATCCACCTGCGTGGAGGGGTCAGGCCAAAGGGGGAGACCGGTCCCCGAACTAGTGGAGGCAGGAAACGACCCTCAGCTAGAAACCGGAGGCTCTGACATTTTATGTGGCGCAGCCCCTCGCTACACCCGCTAGGAAGGCACCACATAGGGTCAGGGAAACTGGCGCCAAGTTTACCAAGAGGAGGCCCGAGGCAGCCGGACAGAAGTGTTGGTAAGAAAGGCCAGACAAAGGACACACAAAGGGGGTCCTGTGAAGTGCTCCAAAGTTATCTGGGAGTTGTCTGAGCCCCTCACCTGGTGAGCACAGTATGACGTGGGCAGCCGTTACCTGCAGACGTGGTCTGGATAATAAGAACTGTGAGTAAAGGCCCTGGACTGCATCACTGACTCCGTGTCGTTACTGCTGCTGCCCTGCACCATCACCCCCATCCTCCGCATACACTGCCCTGAGGCTATACTCCTCCCGTGGGGAGTTATGCTACGCTCTGCTGCACCCACAACACCAGCCTCAGCGGTCTGCCCTGTAGCGGCGGTTCACTCTGACCACAATCCACGGGTAGCGTAGTCGGACATTTAAACATCAAAACCACATAAATAGTTCCGCCACTGGTTTGACCGCCCTGAGCCACGGAACCGGGTCGCCGCCACGAAGACTACAACCACCAGCATCCACCAAAAAGGGTCCGGCTCCGGGTGTCCCAAGGCCCAGGTGGTGCGTCAGAACATTTTCATCACCTTTCACAATCACCAATGGGACAAGGCAGTGATGTCCTCTGTCCCCTCTCTTATACATCCTAGTGACAGAGCACCTGCTCTCATCAATTCGCCATAACCCCAATATTAGGTGGATTGAGGTGGGAGGCACCGAGTACAAGTGCTCTCTATTTGCTGATGATGTCCTAGTATATATCACTCAATCACATATATCCATCCATGCTGTTATGGCTGAAATAGATCACTTTGTTACATGGTAAAATTTTAAAATCAATGCAGCGAAGTCTGAGGCCCTCGATGTCTCCCTCCCCAAATCCATATAGGATTCCATCCAGTCCAACTTTCCCTTTGCCTGGCCCTCACAGGGTATCAAATACTTAGGAATTCCTATTCATAGAGACCTGTCCCATCTATGTTATCTTAATTTTGGGCCCTTTATTGAACAATTCCATACAGACCACGGTTGGCAAGTTAGAACTGTAAGATTCACTACGTGAACCACTGGTGTTTTGTGGAAAAGCACATGTACACCGCGTTCCAAATTATTATGCAAAAAGTGTTTAGGAGTGATAAGGGAAGAATTTGTTTGTTTGTCAGTTAAACTCATTGATGGTGATGTGTGTCAGGGCTCTTTATATCACTGTAAGCAATTGCAGACACCTGTGCTAATTAGTTTGGCAGGTGTGTCCAATGAAAGGCAAGACTACTTAAGAAGGCTCTCTCACATTATTAAGCAGCCTACATTTTCGGCCAAAATGGGAAAGAAAAAGGATGTGTCGGCTGCTGAGAAGCAACAAATTGTGGAGTGTTTAGGTCAAGGCATGACTACAATCAACATTGTGCGATGATCAGGAATAAGTGTCTTGGCAATCAAGAAGTATGTAGCTGATTCACAGTACACACGTGTGCGTGCTGATAAGGGCAAATTGAGGACTCTTTCCTACAGGCAATTACGTCAGGTTGAAAGAGCAGCGGCAAAAAAGCCTTGTCATAGCAGCAGACAAGTTTTTGAAGCTGCTTGTGCCTCCAACGTCCCCCGAACAACAAGATGCAGGGTCCTTCAGAGGTTTGCAGCTGTGCATACGCCATCCTGTCGACCTCATCTATCCACTTCACACAAGCAGAAACGGCTCCAGTGGGCCAAACATTACATGAAGACTGATTTCAAAACTGTTTTGTTCACGGATGAGTGCCGTGCAGCGCTCGATGGTCCAGATGGATGGAGTGGAGGATGGCTGGTTGATGGACACCCCACGCAAACACGGCTACAGCGCCAACAAGGAGGAGGTGGAGTAATGTTTTGGGCTGGAATCATGGGGAGAGAGATTGTCGGCCCCTTTAGGATCCCTGAAGGCGCTAAAGATGAACTCCATAATGTATGTGGATTTTCTCAAACAGCACTTCCTGCCATGGTTCAAGAAGAAGAACCGTGTATTTCACAGCAAGATCATTTTTCTGCATGATAATGCACCATCTCATGCTGCACATAAAACATCTGCATCTCTGGCTGATATGGGCATAAAAGGGGACAAACTTATGGTGTGACCCCCATGCTCCCCTGACCTCTACCCCATTCAGAACCTTTGGAGCATCATTAAAAGTAGTGTCTATGATGGCGGGAGGCAGTTCACATCTAAGCAACAGCTCTGGGAGGGTATTCTGTCCTCATGCAAAACAATTGAAGCAGAAACCATCCAAAACCTGACAAATTCAATGGACGAGAGAGTTCAGAAGCTCCTTTCGAACAAGGGGTCCTATGTGAAAATGTAACATCACCTAGAATAAAGTTTTGAGTTGAAAACTGTTTGATTTCAGTTTCTAACAACCTGCTAATGCTTATAATTTCAAAAATGACCATTTTTTTGGTCTTTATTAAAATGAAAAGGTTGATCGAAAAGTTTGGGGGATCTAAGAGTGTGGCAACCCAGTATTCATGATTACTTCGAATTCTGACAATATGAGGGTCATGCTGCAGGTAGTGCAGCAAGAAGGCACTTATGTGTCTTGCGCATCTCGGAGCCCCAAAATTATTTTCCGGGCTAGATGCAGCTAAAAATTATTTTTAATTTTAAATCTGGTGGAGCTTATTATAGATGGTCTAATAGGATCAGTGCTGCACACTGCTACAAAGCCCAAATTATTTTCCAGTCAAGATACAGATAAACATGATTAGTAATTTGAAAGCTTAAAACGGTTGGTAGGGTGATTTTAACCAATCATCAAGCTTTTACTCTCCCCAGGATGACACAGGGGTAGAAAAGTCGTTTCGGATCCATGATTTGTTCATCTTTATGAACGTGAGTCTGTCTACATTATCAGTGGAGAGCCGCGTGCGCTTATCTGTCAGCACACCACCAGCAGCGCTGAACACACGTTCAGACAGAACGCTGGCTGCGGGGCATGACAAGATCTCCAAGGCGTAAGTGGCTAGCTCCGGCCATTTATCCAGATTGGAAGCCCAAAAAGAGCAAGGGTCCAGTGACACAGTCGTGGCTTCAATGTTTACTTGGAGATACTCCTGTACCATCGTCTCTAGGCGTTGACTATGTGTCAGACTTCTTGTCTCCTGTGGCCTTGCAAAGGATGGGCTAAAAAAGTGGTGAAATGATTCCGCAAAATTGATGTTACCAGCAGATACTGTGGTTCTGTTACGGTTTGAGTGCTGAACACTTGACGGTCCCACGGTTGGCAAGTTGGAACTGTGAGATTCACTACGTGCACCACTGGTATTTTGTGGAAAAGCACATGTAAGATTCTGCAACAGTCTCTGCTGATACTCCTGCATGCGTGCATCCCTTTCTATGGCAGGAATAATTTCTGCAAATTTACTTTTGTACCGGGGATCTAACAGTGTGGCAACCCAGTAGTCAGGATTATTTCTAATTCTCACAATTCGAGGGTCATGTTGCAGGTAGTGCAGCAAGAAGGCACTCATGTGTGTTGCGCATCCAGGAGCACCAAGTCCCTGTTGTGTTGGTGGCGAGGTAACAATCATGCTTCCTTCCTCTGTCCTCTCCCCCCAACCTCGCACAACAGAAATGTGATCAAGGTCTCCCTCATCTGATGAGTCTTCCATCAGTTCGTCCTCCACTTCTTCCTGGGCTCCTGCACCTTCCTCACTAGTTTGGCTGCTACCATGCGCCCTGGTAAAACCATCTCCCCCACCCTCACATGCCTGCTGCCTTGGTGCTGTCGACCTTCTGGACCTTGCAGATGTTAGCCCTTCCGCATACAACTCCTCCTCCTCTACTTCCTCCACCTCCTCTTGTGCCACCACCTGACTCCGAATTCTGTTTAACATGTGCTCCAGCATGTAAATCACCAGAATAGTCATGCTGATAATGGCATCGTCAGCACTAAACATCTTCGTCGCCATTTCAAAACTGTGCAGAAGGGTGCATAGGTCCCTGATCTGAGACCACTCCTCCAGCGTGATTTGCCCCACCTCTGAATCTCGTTGGCCCAGGCTATACGTCAGAACGTATTGCACCAGGGCTTGTCGGTGCTGCCACAGTCGCTGCAACATGTGCAGAGTTGAATTCCACCGGGTAGGCACATCGCATTTTAGCCGGTGAAGTGGCAGGCCCAACGACTTCTGTAGAGATGTAAGTCGCTGAGCTGTGGGATGCGAACGGCGGAAGTGAGCACACAGCGACCGTGCCCTCTGCAGAAGGCCATCTAGTCTGGGATAGTGGGCTAAAAATTGCTGGACAACCAGGTTCAACACGTGAGCCATACAAGGCACTTGTGTGACATTGCCCCGGCGAAGGGCCGCACCCAGGTTTGCAGCATTGTTGCACACGGCCTTCCCTGGTTTCAGGTACAGTGGAGACAACCATTCATGAAATTGGTTCTCCAGAGCTGACCACAACTCCTCAGCTGTGTGACTCACATTTCCCAGACATTTCAATGTAAAAACCGCCTGATGACGTTGAGCCCTACTGCCAGCATAGTAAGGAGGTGTGCAGGATCCCTTCTGCGCAGTTAGAAAGCTTGTGGCATGACCAGACAGGCTTTGGGTGCAGGTGGAAGACCGAGAGGAGGTTGAGGAGGCAGAAGCAGTGGAGGAACTTTGACATAAAGAGGATTGACGCACAACTCGTGGGGACGGCAAGACTTGGACAGCAGCCCCTTGTCCTGCTGTCACCATAGTTACCCAGTGCCCAGTCAGCGACATGTAACGCCCCTGTCCATGCCTACTCGTCCAAGTGTCTGTGGTGAAATGCACCCTGTCACACACAGAGTTTCTCAAAGAAGCGGTGATGTTGTGTGCGACATGCTGGTGGAGCGCAGGCACACCTTTCTTTGAGAAGTAGTGCCGACTGGGCATCTGGTACTGGGGCACTGCGACGGACATAAGGTCTCGAAAATCCTCTGTGTCCACCAGGCGGAAAGGCAGCATTTCTGTAGCCAAGAGCTTGCAGATGGTGAAATTCAACCTCTTAGCTTTCTCATGGCTAGGAGGAAATGGTCTTTTACTTGTCCACATCTGAGGGACCGAGGGCTGGCTATTGTGCTTAGACGGGGTTGATAAGGGTGTCCCCGGCAAACTGCCGGTCTGTGAGGAAGATGCAGGCGGACATGTTAGGTTGCCTTCATCCAAAGGTGGTGCTATCGATGTCGGACAGCGCTCAACACCAGCTGCTGTTACCACCTCCAAAGAAAATGATGACCTGCCAATCACGCTGGCTGTTGCGGGTAAAGAGGTGGCAGGTCTGCGCCCCAAAACAGGTGTGACTGCTGTCCCCCCAGTCACAGAGGATGAAGAGGCCGCGGATGCACAAGATATGGCAGACGGTGGTTGGCCCGGCCGGCTAGGCCGCATTGTAGCACACTGAGCTTCCCACTGCAACTTATGCTTCATGTCCATGTGCCGGTTCATGCATGAAGTACTCAAACTATGTATTTTTTGGCCTCTACTTAGCTTTTGCTGACAAATGTTACAGATAACACGAGTTGGGTCATCTTTATCGATCTGAAAAAATGCCCAGGCTATGCAAGGCTTAGCACCCATGCGACCTGAAGAGCCACCACGACTTGTGGTGAGAGGCAGAGTTGTGTTTGAGGATGCAGTTGTTGACGTGCTTCCAGTACTACGTCTCTGTCCAGGAAGGCGCAACCTGACCTCGTCGTCACTAGCATCTTCCTCCACCTCCTCTGCTGACCTCATCTCTTGGCTGACTGTGGGTTGACAGTAAGTGGGATCTCCGACCTCATCATCATCACCCTGTGCGTTATCACACCCGTCGTCCTCAGAGCCAACCTGTTCCTGCCCTGACAAAAAACTAAAGTTGTCGCTCCAATCAGGTATTTGAGTCTTATCATCGTCTTCCTCATTGTCTCCACCAATAGGAGTTACAGTTTGGGAATGAGGGTCTACATTATGGTCAGAACCTTCTGCGTCTGGTCCTGGATCCGACTCATAAAGATTCTGGGCATCAGTGCAGATCATTTCCTCGTCTGGATTCACAGAAGCACTGGAGTCGACCTCTGATTCCCAGGCTATAGTATGAGTAAACAGCTCTGCAGACTCAACCATCTGTTCTACCTCATACTCAGACGGGCAGCTGGAGATTTGGGAGCTGTGAGGAAGCAAGTGCGATTTGGGTGACACCTTTGAGGACTGGAGTATTTGTGATGTTGAAGTTGATGTGGAGGAGAGCCCACTTAAAGAAGCACTTGATATCCGTTGAAGCACCTGCTGTTTTTGTGCCTCATCTGGAATTTGTAGCGATTGGCGTGGCCGTAAGAAAGGGATCTTATCACATTGTCCGCTAAAAGAAGTAGACATTTTAGTTTGGCTGGAAGATGGTCTTTCTTCTGCAGATGTTACTGTTGCTTTAACACCTACCCCACGGACACAACCTTTTTTCCCCTTCCCAACACGCCTGTTCCCCTTTCCACCAGCAGCAGGCCTTTTTCCACTCATTTTGGTGGTTAACTAATTCACAACTCTGGAGTTGTTTGCACAAAAAAAACAATGGATGGTAACCGAGCAGAGCTGAGAGGCCAAACTGTGCTATTAGGCCAAAACTATTGGCTGGGTTAGATGCAGAAAAAAATTATTTTGAATTTGCAACCTGATGGAGGTCAGTATAGATGGATTAATAGAGAAAGTCCGACACACTACTAGAAGGCCAAATATTTTTTCAGAGGTAGATGCAGAAAAAAATATATTCAGTTTGCAACCTGATGGAGGTCAGTATAGATGGACTAATACAACAAGTCCCACACACAGCTAGAAGCCCAAATATTTTTTCAGAGGTACTGTAGATGCAGATAAAAATTAGTTTTAATTTGCAACCTGATGGAGGTCAGTATAGATGGACTAATAGAGAAAGTCCGACACACTACTAGAAGGCCAAATATTTTTTCAGAGCTAGATGCAGAAAAAAATTATATTCAGTTTGCAACCTGATGGAGGTCAGTATAGATGGATTAATAGAACAAGACCCACACACAGCTAGAAGCCCAATATTTTTTCAGAGGTAGATGCAGAAAAAAATATATTCAGTTTGCAACCTGATGGAGGTCAGTATAGATGGACTAATAGAACAAGTCCCACACACTGCTAGAAGCCCAAATATTTTTTCAGAGGTACGGTAGATGCAGATAAAAATTAGTTTTAATTTGCAACCTGATGGAGGTCAGTATAGATGGACTAATAGAGAAAGTCCGACACACTACTAGAAGGCCAAATATTTTTTCAGAGCTAGATGCAGAAAAAAATTATATTCAGTTTGCAACCTGATGGAGGTCAGTATAGATGGACTAATAGAGAAAGTCCGACACACCACTAGAAGGCCAAATATTTTTTCAGAGGTAGATGCAGAAAAAAATATATTCAGTTTGCAACCTGATGGAGGTCAGTATAGATGGATTAATAGAACAAGACCCACACACAGCTAGAAGCCCAATATTTTTTCAGAGGTAGATGCAGAAAAAACTATATTCAGTTTGCAACCTGATGGAGGTCAGTATAGATGGACTAATAGAACAAGTCCCACACACTGCTAGAAGCCCAAATATTTTTTCAGAGGTACTGTAGATGCAGATAAAAATTAGTTTTAATTTGCAACCTGATGGAGGTCAGTATAGATGGACTAATAGAGAAAGTCCGACACACTACTAGAAGGCCAAATATTTTTTCAGAGCTAGATGCAGAAAAAAATTATATTCAGTTTGCAACCTGATGGAGGTCATTATAGATGGACTAATAGAGAAAGTCCGACACACTACTAGAAGGCCAAATATTTTTTCAGAGGTAGATGCAGAAAAAAATATATTCAGTTTGCAACCTGATGGAGGTCAGTATAGATGGATTAATAGAACAAGACCCACACTCAGCTAGAAGCCCAATATTTTTTCAGAGGTAGATGCAGAAAAAACTATATTCAGTTTGCAACCTGATCGAGGTCAGTATAGATGGACTAATAGAACAAGTCCCACACACTGCTAGAAGCCCAAATATTTTTTCAGAGGTACTGTAGATGCAGATAAAAATTAGTTTTAATTTGCAACCTGATGGAGGTCAGTATAGATGGACTAATAGAGAAAGTCCGACACACTACTAGAAGGCCAAATATTTTTTCAGAGCTAGATGCAGAAAAAAATTATATTCAGTTTGCAACCTGATGGAGGTCAGTATAGATGGACTAATAGAGAAAGTCCGACACACTACTAGAAGGTCAAATATTTTTTCAGAGGTAGATGCAGAAAAAAATATATTCAGTTTGCAACCTGATGGAGGTCAGTATAGATGGATTAATAGAACAAGACCCACACACAGCTAGAAGCCCAATATTTTTTCAGAGGTAGATGCAGAAAAAACTATATTCAGTTTGCAACCTGATGGAGGTCAGTATAGATGGACTAATAGAACAAGTCCCACACACTGCTAGAAGCCCAAATATTTTTTCAGAGGTACTGTAGATGCAGATAAAAATTATTTTTAATTTGCAACCTGATGGAGGTCAGTATAGATGGACTAATAGAGAAAGTCCGACACACTACTAGAAGGCAAATATTTTTTCAGAGGTAGATGCAGAAAAAAATATATTCAGTTTGCAATCTGATGGAGGTCAGTATAGATGGATTAATAGAACAAGACCCACACACAGCTAGAAGCCCAATATTTTTTCAGAGGTAGATGCAGACAAAAATATATTCAGTTTGCAACCTGATGGAGGTCAGTATAGATGGACTAATAGAACAAGTCCCACACACTGCTAGAAGCCCAAATATTTTTTCAGAGGTACTGTAGATGCAGATAAAAATTAGTTTTAATTTGCAACCTGATGGAGGTCAGTATAGATGGACTAATAGAGAAAGTCCGACACACTACTAGAAGGCCAAATATTTTTTCAGAGCTAGATGCAGAAAAAAATTATATTCAGTTTGCAACCTGATGGAGGTCAGTATAGATGGACTAATAGAGAAAGTCCGACACACCACTAGAAGGCCAAATATTTTTTCAGAGGTAGATGCAGAAAAAAATATATTCAGTTTGCAACCTGATGGAGGTCAGTATAGATGGATTAATAGAACAAGACCCACACACAGCTAGAAGCCCAATATTTTTTCAGAGGTAGATGCAGAAAAAACTATATTCAGTTTGCAACCTGATGGAGGTCAGTATAGATGGACTAATAGAACAAGTCCCACACACTGCTAGAAGCCCAAATATTTTTTCAGAGGTACTGTAGATGCAGATAAAAATTAGTTTTAATTTGCAACCTGATGGAGGTCAGTATAGATGCACTAATAGAGAAAGTCCGACACACTACTAGAAGGCCAAATATTTTTTCAGAGCTAGATGCAGAAAAAAATTATATTCAGTTTGCAACCTGATGGAGGTCATTATAGATGGACTAATAGAGAAAGTCCGACACACTACTAGAAGGCCAAATATTTTTTCAGAGGTAGATGCAGAAAAAAATATATTCAGTTTGCAACCTGATGGAGGTCAGTATAGATGGATTAATAGAACAAGACCCACACTCAGCTAGAAGCCCAATATTTTTTCAGAGGTAGATGCAGAAAAAACTATATTCAGTTTGCAACCTGATCGAGGTCAGTATAGATGGACTAATAGAACAAGTCCCACACACTGCTAGAAGCCCAAATATTTTTTCAGAGGTACTGTAGATGCAGATAAAAATTAGTTTTAATTTGCAACCTGATGGAGGTCAGTATAGATGGACTAATAGAGAAAGTCCGACACACTACTAGAAGGCCAAATATTTTTTCAGAGCTAGATGCAGAAAAAAATTATATTCAGTTTGCAACCTGATGGAGGTCAGTATAGATGGACTAATAGAGAAAGTCCGACACACTACTAGAAGGTCAAATATTTTTTCAGAGGTAGATGCAGAAAAAAATATATTCAGTTTGCAACCTGATGGAGGTCAGTATAGATGGATTAATAGAACAAGACCCACACACAGCTAGAAGCCCAATATTTTTTCAGAGGTAGATGCAGAAAAAACTATATTCAGTTTGCAACCTGATGGAGGTCAGTATAGATGGACTAATAGAACAAGTCCCACACACTGCTAGAAGCCCAAATATTTTTTCAGAGGTACTGTAGATGCAGATAAAAATTATTTTTAATTTGCAACCTGATGGAGGTCAGTATAGATGGACTAATAGAGAAAGTCCGACACACTACTAGAAGGCAAATATTTTTTCAGAGGTAGATGCAGAAAAAAATATATTCAGTTTGCAACCTGATGGAGGTCAGTATAGATGGATTAATAGAACAAGACCCACACACAGCTAGAAGCCCAATATTTTTTCAGAGGTAGATGCAGACAAAAATATATTCAGTTTGCAACCTGATGGAGGTCAGTATAGATGGACTAATAGAACAAGTCCCACACACTGCTAGAAGCCCAAATATTTTTTCAGAGGTACTGTAGATGCAGATAAAAATTAGTTTTAATTTGCAACCTGATGGAGGTCAGTATAGATGGACTAATAGAGAAAGTCCGACACACTACTAGAAGGCCAAATATTTTTTCAGAGCTAGATGCAGAAAAAAATTATATTCAGTTTGCAACCTGATGGAGGTCAGTATAGATGGACTAATAGAGAAAGTCCGACACACCACTAGAAGGCCAAATGTTTTTTCAGAGGTAGATGCAGAAAAAAATATATTCAGTTTGCAACCTGATGGAGGTCAGTATAGATGGATTAATAGAACAAGACCCACACACAGCTAGAAGCCCAATATTTTTTCAGAGGTAGATGCAGAAAAAACTATATTCAGTTTGCAACCTGATGGAGGTCAGTATAGATGGACTAATAGAACAAGTCCCACACACTGCTAGAAGCCCAAATATTTTTTCAGAGGTACTGTAGATGCAGATAAAAATTAGTTTTAATTTGCAACCTGATGGAGGTCAGTATAGATGGACTAATAGAGAAAGTCCGACACACTACTAGAAGGCCAAATATTTTTTCAGAGCTAGATGCAGAAAAAAATTATATTCAGTTTGCAACCTGATGGAGGTCATTATAGATGGACTAATAGAGAAAGTCCGACACACTGCTAGAAGGCCAAATATTTTTTCAGAGGTAGATGCAGAAAAAAATATATTCAGTTTGCAACCTGATGGAGGTCAGTATAGATGGATTAATAGAACAAGACCCACACTCAGCTAGAAGCCCAATATTTTTTCAGAGGTAGATGCAGAAAAAACTATATTCAGTTTGCAACCTGATCGAGGTCAGTATAGATGGACTAATAGAACAAGTCCCACACACTGCTAGAAGCCCAAATATTTTTTCAGAGGTACTGTAGATGCAGATAAAAATTAGTTTTAATTTGCAACCTGATGGAGGTCAGTATAGATGGACTAATAGAGAAAGTCCGACACACTACTAGAAGGCCAAATATTTTTTCAGAGCTAGATGCAGAAAAAAATTATATTCAGTTTGCAACCTGATGGAGGTCAGTATAGATGGACTAATAGAGAAAGTCCGACACACTACTAGAAGGTCAAATATTTTTTCAGAGGTAGATGCAGAAAAAAATATATTCAGTTTGCAACCTGATGGAGGTCAGTATAGATGGATTAATAGAACAAGACCCACACACAGCTAGAAGCCCAATATTTTTTCAGAGGTAGATGCAGAAAAAACTATATTCAGTTTGCAACCTGATGGAGGTCAGTATAGATGGACTAATAGAACAAGTCCCACACACTGCTAGAAGCCCAAATATTTTTTCAGAGGTACTGTAGATGCAGATAAAAATTATTTTTAATTTGCAACCTGATGGAGGTCAGTATAGATGGACTAATAGAGAAAGTCCGACACACTACTAGAAGGCAAATATTTTTTCAGAGGTAGATGCAGAAAAAAATATATTCAGTTTGCAACCTGATGGAGGTCAGTATAGATGGATTAATAGAACAAGACCCACACACAGCTAGAAGCCCAATATTTTTTCAGAGGTAGATGCAGACAAAAATATATTCAGTTTGCAACCTGATGGAGGTCAGTATAGATGGACTAATAGAACAAGTCCCACACACTGCTAGAAGCCCAAATATTTTTTCAGAGGTACTGTAGATGCAGATAAAAATTAATTTTAATTTGCAACCTGATGGAGGTCAGTATAGATGGACTAATAGAATGATGCTATGCCCAAAAGATTTTACTTCACTAGGTGCAGTAAAAAAATTGGTGTTCTATACACAGGTGGTATATCTTGCAACACAGATAGGCTACTCCACTGACTAACACACTCTGCAATAGGCCAAAAAGGATTAGCTTTGCTAGATTCAGCCAAATGCTGTGAAAAAAACTTGCACAGCACTGGCACAGACCTGCCAGGCAAAAACTGATAGGAACTCATGTAACCTAGTCCTGAAAAGGACTGCAATTACAATTAGTCTTTACTCCCACAACCGATCTATTTAAGAGCACAGACCTCCCTGATAAAAGTCGTTGGAAATGCTGTAACCTAGTCCTTAAAAGGACTGCAATCACAACTATTCCCTACTCCCAAGCTATCTGTATATTTGTGCGAAAATTGGCTTGAAATTAACTAGGTATAGCGCACACAGCAACAGCGGTGCCGTCTAACACGCAGCTGCAGCAGTGAGAAAATGGTGGCGACGGGGAAAATGGCTTGGTCTTATAGGGCAAGAACATGTGACATACACTGCCAATGACACATGCCCTTGCTTGTGTGAAAAAAAGCACTTCGCTCCGTGTGTGCGCTGCTGATAGGCTGACAGATTGCACCTCCCCACTGTAAATGCGGGAAAGAGAAAAAAAAATGGAGATCTTCATTGTTCCTGCAGAGATCCATCCCCTGCCCCTCCCCCCACCCCGCTGTACACTCAAACTGCGTATTAACATTAATTTTCATCATTACTGAGAAAAAATCCAGTTATGATTTTGGTGCACGAACAGTTATCGAACATAACCTCGAACAGACGAATTTTTCTCAAATTGTTCGTGTTCGCCGAACGGCTCGAACACCGCCCAAAACAGCTCGAATTTGAGATTGGCGAACAGTTCGAGTAGAACAACGCTCATCTCTAGTCATCTCCACTCATCATCTTGGTAGACTCCTCAAAGTTTATCAGGATGGTACATATGTCAGACATCCAGGTCCACTCCTGAGGTCTTATGTGTGGAGTCTGAACTGAATATCGACAGCCTTGTTGCAGCTGGTACTACACAACTGCTCTCTTCTGCTCACAAATCCTTTGCAATATGTAGAGGGTAGAGTTCCAACGTGTGGGGACATCACACACCAGTCGGTGTGCCGGAAGCTGAAAACGCTGCTGCAACACAGCAAGTGCGGCAGAAGCTGTAGCTGACTTCCGAAAAAGAGCTGACATGCGTCGTACTTTGACGAGCAGATCTGGCAACTCGGGGTACGATTTAAGAAACCGCTGAACCATGAGGTTAAGCACATGAGCCAGGCATGGTACATGTGTGATCTCGACTCGCCTCAGAGCCACCACCAGGTTACGGCCATTGTCACACACGACCATGCCTGGATGTAGGTTCAGCGGTCTCAGCCACAGATCTGCCTGCTTTTTCACAGCTGTCCACAACTCACAAGCAGTGTGAGGTTTGTCACCTAAGCTTATGAGTTTCAGCACAGCCTGTTGCCGCTTGGCTGAGGCAGTACTGCAGTGCTTCCAGCTTGTAACTGATGTGGTGATATCTGAGATGGAGGCTGAACATGAGGAGGAGGAGGAGGAGGATGATGAGCAGGAGTTGTACACTGTGGGGGCAACTCTGACTGACATAGGGCCCGCAATCCTCGGTGTGGGGAAGATTTGTTCCGTCCCAAGGTTCGACTGGGTCCTGGCTTCCACTATGTTTACCCAGTGTGCCGTCAGGGAGATGTACCGTCCCTGGCCACAAGCACTTGTCCACGTTCCCGTTGTCAGGTGGACTCTCGCAGTAACTGCATTGTTGAGGGAACGGCAAATCTTTTGGACACGTGCTTGTGTAACGCGGGGATGGCACACCGGGCAAAATAGTGTTGGCTGGGGACCGAGTACCGAGGGACGGCCACCTCCATAAGGTTGCGGAAGGATTCCATCTCCACCAGCCTAAAAGGCAGTATTTCCAACGCAAGTAGTCGTGAAATGTGCGAATTTAGGACTGTGACCTTTGGAGCATTGGCTGTGAATTTGTGCTTTAATTCAAAGCTCTGGGACATGGACAATTGAACGCTGCGGTGGAACGTGGACGTGGACTTTGATGCTGTTTCTTGAGAAACTGCCATAACAAGTGAAGACTGAGAGGAGGGGGCATCTTTACATGCAGTATGGACAGGGGATTGCCTTGCACGCACAACAGGAGGTTCTGTTACACGCACAACAGCGGAAGAAGCAGTGGTGACACCCGCTGACACTGGTCGTGGACCCTGGGGTTCGCCCCACGAAGTCGGGTGCTTTGCTGACATGTGCCTGATCATGCTGGTGGTGGTCAGGCTGGTAGTTTTGTCACCCCTGATGATGCTGGCATTGCAGGTGGTACAAATGACCTTTTTGGGGTTATAAGCAGAGTCTTTAAAAAAATTTCAGACTCTGGAAGACCTACCGGTTGTACTGGCAACGTCCCTCGTGTTGGTGTTACAGGGAACTGTTGCCCGCCTTCTGTGTGCGGCCACCACACTGCTTCTTCCTGCCTGTTGGGGTACTCTGCCTCCCTCCCCATGTGTGCTGCTGGCCTCGCTCTGCGTGTCCTCCTGCCACATTGCGTTAGTTACTAGATCATATACTACCTACTCCTCTTCCAATTGCGCACCACGATCCTCTTCCTCACTTTGTGGCAATTGTGTCTCTTCATCGTCCACCTCTTGTGACAAATTGCCAGCGTCGACTTCCTGTGGCCTTGGCTGTTCAAATATTTGGGCATCGCTACATGGGATCTCCTCTTCCACCACTTCAAGCAGAGCAGGCAAGGGGCACAAATATGGAAATGGACCAGTGAACAGCTCTTCAGAGTGTCCAAGTGTGGGATAAGTTGCTGTCTGACGACACTCGGCATGGTGGGAGGAAGAAGCATCAGGGTGAGGAGGAGTATGCGGTCGAGACTCACAGCTACTAAAACTTGACCGTGTGGAAGACAGACCGGAGGTGGTGGTGACCAGGTAACTGGAAGAATTATCTGTTATCCAATTAATAAACTGTTCACACTGAGCAGTTCGCAATACTGGTGTTGTAGTGTGCTTCCCTTGTAATTTGGTCAAGAAGTGGGAGCGAGAAGATGTGGCTGTTGGTTGTGGCACATTTTCACCTTGGCCACGGCCCCGTCCTCTACAAGCACCATCACCAGAACGTCCAGTTCCACGTCCCTTGCCACGCGCCTTGCCCATTGTAAATGAAGTAAAATAGCTTACACTCGCACTATCAATGGAAAAAGGGTAACAAAAAGGAGATTATAACCGTGGAAGAGGAAAACCACAGTTCTATTTCTATGGCCTACACCAGACTCTTTTAAACAGATATATTGGTGTCTGAACAGTGAGGGAGACACTATTACTGTTTTTTTTTTGCGGAAAAAATGCCAAAAGCAGGATAATACAGAGATTTGACCCGTGGAACTGCAAAACCACAGTTCTATTTCTCTGGCCTAAACCAGACTCTTTTAAACAGATATATTGGTGTCTGACCAGTCAGGGAGACACTATTACAGGTTTTTTTTATGGCAAAAAATGCCAAAAGCAGCATAATACAGGGGTTTGACCCGTGGAACTGCAAAACCACAGTTCTATTTCTCTGGCCTACACCAGACTCTTTAAAACAGATATATTGGTGTCTGACCAGTCAGGGAGACACTATTACAGTTTTTTTTACGGCAAAAAATGCCAAAAGCAGGATAATACGGAGATTTGACCTGTGGAACTGCAAAACAACAGTTCTATTTCTCTGGCCTACGCCATACACTTTTAAACAGGTATATTGTTGTCTGACCAGTCAGGGAGACACTATTACTGTTTTTTTTACGGCAAAAAATGCCAAAAGCAGGATAACACAGAGATTTGACCCATGGAACTGCAAAACCACAGTTCTATTTCTCTGGCCTACACCAGACTCTTTTAAACAGATATATTGGTGTCTGACCAGTCAGGAAGACACTATTACAGTTTTTTAACGGCAAAAAATGCCAAAAGCAGGATAATACAGAGATTTGACCCGTGGAACTGCAAAACCACATTTCTATTTATCTGGCCTACACCAGACTCTTTTAAACTGATATATTGGTGTCTGACCAGTCAGGGAGACACTATTACTGTTTTTTTTTTACGGCGAAAAATGCCAAAAGCAGGATAATACAGAGATTTGACCCGTGGAACTACAAAACCACAGTTCTATTTCTCTGGCCTACGCCAGACTCTTTTAAACAGATATATTGGTGTCTGACCAGTCAGGGAGACACTATTACAGTTTTTTTTTACGGCGAAAAATGCCAAAGCAGGATAATACATAGATATGACCTGTGGAACTGCAAAACCACAGTTCTATTTCTCTGGCCTACACCAGACTCTTTTAAACAGATAGATTTGTGTCTGAACAGTCAGGAAGACACTATTACTGTTTTTTTTTACGGCAAAAACTGCCAAAAGCAGGATAATACAGAGATTTGACCCGTGGAACTGCAAAACCACAGTTCTATTTCTCTGGCCTACACCAGACACTTTTAAACAGATATATTGGTGTCTGAACAGTCACAGACACACTAAATTTTTTTTTTTGGGGGGGGAATACCAAAAGGTTAATAAGACGCGTATTTGTACTGTCTGACTGAGGAAAAAAAAATACAGGATTTAGATGAAAAAAAAGGATTTTTCCTGGCAACTGAGACCAGGGGATAAGTCTAGTAATTTGACCAACAGGAGCACACAGGACTATAATGCTGCGTTTGCTGGTATAACCACTCCATCTCCTATAAAGTCTGCCTGCCTGCCTTATATCTGGGATAGATATTAGTCCTGAGAAGGACTGTTTGTTTGATTTGTCAGGCTTTAGAGACCCTACACTACATATTTCGCACTATATATCTCTCCCTAACTCAGCAGCACTCTCCCTACACTGTCTGATCCGGAGCGACTGTGTCCAAGATGGCGGTGCCCGGTTTTAAATACTCGAGGTTACGCTGTGCGGCCAGCCAATCACAGTAATGCCCACAACCAACATGGCTGCGGCATTCCAGTGACTGGCTGGAAATCCCTGCATGTTCATTGGCTCTGTAAAGTGCGCCAAACGTGCAAGGCGGAGACCCGTGCTCCTGCCCGAGTAACCCGGAAATGCTCAGTGCTCGCCGAACATCCCGAGTAGTGAGATGCTCGGGCAAGTACTGAGCAGTGTCGCGCATGCTCGCTCAACACTAATCTTAATTCTATAAAGTTTTGTAAATCACCTGTAAGCTAAAAATGCAAAGTACGCCACTAGATGAGTTCCTTAAGGAGTCTACTTTTAAAAAAGGAGTCAATTGTGTGGGGTTTCTGCTGTTGTGGCATGTCAGGGGCTTTGCAAATTTGGCATAGCTTGCACAATTTATTCTGGACAAATTTGAGCATCAAAAATCAAATAGCACACTTTCCTTTCTGAGCCTTGCATTTACCCAAACAGCAGTTTTTTTTTACCACATATGGGGTAGGATCGTCTTCAGGAGAAACTTTGCAACAAATGATGGGGTCTTTTTTTTCTATTTTTTTATGTTACCTGTGTTTTAGGGGATAAAGCAACATTTTTGTGAAAAAAATTAAATTTTTCAGTATGACAACCTAATGGTGTAAATTTTTTTGGAGAAACTGTGCGTTCAATATGTTCACTATACCCCCCTAGATAAAATCCTCAAAGGGTGTAGTTTACAAAATGGGGTCAGTTGTGTTTTCTGCTGTTTAGGCTCCTTCGGAACCTGTAAATGTGATGTGACTTCCGCAGTCTATTTTAGCCAAATTTGTGTTTCAAAATTCAAATGGTGCTCCTTCCCTTCCGACCCCTGTCATTTATCCAAACAAAGGTTTCTGATCACATGTGGGGTATCAGTGTGATCAGAATTAACTGGGTAACAAATTGTGGGGTACATTTTTTCTTTCTATTTCTTGTAAAGTGAAAAATTTGGGTCTAAACATTTTGGATGAAAAATTAAAATTTTTCTTTTACTTTCATTTCACTGTACATCAATCCCTGTGTTAAACCCGAAGGGTTAAATCATTTCCTGACAGCAGTTTTGAAGCATGTGAGGGGTACGGTATTAAAAATGGTATCACTTTGGGGGAATTTCCAATATTTAAGCTCCTCACAATCAATTTAAATCTGAATAGGTCCCTAAAGAAACAGGTTTTGTAAATTTCTTAAAAAAAAATGAAAAGTTGCTGCTAAACTTTTAACCCTTTCAACATTATAACAAATTAAAATTACATTCAAAAAATGATGCAGATGTAAATTAGATATATGGGAAATGTAATTTATTAATTATTTTGCAGAGAATGACTAACTAGTTTAAGCATATAAAAAAATCGAAATTTTGAAAATTGCTATTTTTCAAAAATATTGCCAAAGTTCCAATATTTTCACAAGTAAAAGGGTTAAGTAAATTTCTCTCAAAAAAATAAATTGGGCTTGCGCATTTCAAAATACAGGAATCACACTTTCAGTGACACACAAACTTTGAATTCAGAATTTGGTTTTAATTATGCAATTAGCAAAGAGGGGTTTAATGTTGGCCTTCATTGCATGGTTTGAGAAAATAAAAAAATTAAAAAAAAGCAGCCATTAAGGTGCTGTTACTGCAGTAAATCACAGATCAATCAACTCACAGTCACACTGTGTGACTATACAGCTGCAACAGTTACCTATATACAGTATCATTTGAATCTTTGTATTAGTATTTATTGACTTAGATTATCAATATAACTTTCAATATGGTACATCAGCACTGAAGTAGTACACCATATTAGGTCTTTTTCTATTCCTATGCTGTGTTCTCTGAGGTCCTAAGTAGAGATGAGCGTTGTTCTACTCGAACTGTTCGCCAATCTCAAATTCGAGCTGTTTTGGGCGGTGTTCGAGCCGTTCGGCGAACACGAACAATTTGAGAAAAATTCGGCTGTTCGAGGTTATGTTCGATAACTGTTCGTGCACCAAAATCATAACTGGATTTTTTCTCAGTAATGATGAAAATTAATGTTAATACGCAGTTTGAGTGTACAGCGGGGTGGGGGGAGGGGCAGGGGATGGATCTCTGCAGTAACAATGAAGATCTCCATTTTTTTTTCTCTTTCCCGCATTTGCAGTGGGGAGGTGCAATCTGTCAGCCTATCAGCAGCGCACACACGGAGCGAAGTGCTTTTTTTCACACAAGCAAGGGCATGTGTCATTGGCAGTGTATGTCACATGTCCTTGCCCTATAAGACCAAGCCATTTTCCCCGTCGCCACCATTTTCTCACTGCTGCAGCTGCGTGTTAGACGGCACCGCTGTTGCTGTGTGCGCTATACCTTGTTAATTTCAAGCCAATTTTCGCACAAATATACAGATAGCTTGGGAGTAGGGAATAGTTGTGATTGCAGTCCTTTTAAGGACTAGGTTACAGCATTTCCTACGACTTTTATCAGGGAGGTCTGTGCTCTTAAATAGATAGGTTGTGGGAGTAAAGATAATTGTAATTGGAGTCCTTTTCAGGACTAGGTTACATGAGTTCCTATCAGTTTTTGCCAGGCAGGTCTGTGCCAGTGCTGTGCAAGTTTTTTTCACAGCATTTGGCTGAATCTAGCAAAGCTAATCCTTTTTGGCCTATTGCAGAGTGTGTTAGTCAGTGGAGCAGCCTATCTGTGTTGCAAGATATAACACCTGTGTATAGAATACCAATTTTTTTACTGCACCTAGTGAAGTAAAATCTTTTGGGCATAGCATCATTCTATTAGTCCATCTATACTGACCTCCATCAGGTTGCAAACTGAATATAATTTTTTTCTGCATCTAGCTCTGAAAAAATATTTGGGTTTCTAGCAGTGTGTGGGACTTGGTCTATTAGTCCATCTATACTGACCTCCATCAGGTTGCAAATTAAAAATAATTTTTTTCTTCATTTAGCTCTGAAAAAATATTTGGGCTTCTAGCAGTGGTGGGACTTGTTCTATTAGTCCTTCTATACTGACCTCCAGCAGGTTGCAAATTGAATATAATTTTTTTCTGCATCTAGCTCTGAAAAAATAGTTGGGCTTCTAGCGGTGTGTGGGACTTGGTCTATTAGTCCATCTATACTGACCTCCATCAGGTTGCAAATTAAAAATATTTTTTTTCTGCATCTAGCTCTGAAAAAATATTTGGGCTTCTAGCAGTGTGTGGGACTTGGTCTATTAGTCCATCTATACTGACCTCCATCAGGTTGCAAATTAAAAATATTTTTTTTCTGCATCTAGCTCTGAAAAAATATTTGGGCTTCTAGCAGTGTGTGGGACTTGGTCTATTAGTCCATCTATACTGACCTCATCAGGTTGCAAATTAAAAATAATTTTTTTCTTCATTTAGCTCTGAAAAAATATTTGGGCTTCTAGCAGTGTGTGGGACTTGTTCTATTAGTCCTTGTATACTGACCTCCAGCAGGTTGGAAATTGAATATAATTTTTTTCTGCATCTAGCTCTGAAAAAATAGTTGGGCTTCTAGCGGTGTGTGGGACTTGGTCTATTAGTCCATCTATACTGACCTACATCAGGTTGCAAATTAAAAATAATTTTTTTCTGCATCTAGCTCTGAAAAAATATTTGGGCTTCTAGCAGTGTGTGGGACTTGGTCTATTAGTCCATCTATACTGACCTCCATCAGGTTGCAAATTAAAAATAATTTTTTTCTGCATCTAGCTCTGAAAAAATATTTGGGCTTCTAGCGGTGTGTGGGACTTGGTCTATTAGTCCATCTATACTGACCTCCATCAGGTTGCAAATTAAAAATAATTTTTTTCTGCATCTAGCTCTGAAAAAATATTTGGGCTTCTAGCAGTGTGTGGGACTTGGTCTATTAGTCCATCTATACTGACCTCCATCAGGTTGCAAATTAAAAATAATTTTTTTCTGCATCTAGCTCTGAAAAAATATTTGGGCTTCTAGCGGTGTGTGGGACTTGGTCTATTAGTCCATCTATACTGACCTCCATCAGGTTGCAAATTAAAAATAATTTTTTTCTGCATCTAGCTCTGAAAAAATATTTGGGCTTCTAGCAGTGTGTGGGACTTGGTCTTTAAGTCCATCTATACTGACCTCCATCAGGTTGCAAATTAAAAATAATTTTTTTCTTCATTTAGCTCTGAAAAAATATTTGGGCTTCTAGCAGTGTGTGGAACTTGTTCTATTAGTCCTTCTATACTGACCTCCAGCAGGTTGCAAATTGAATATAATTTTTTTCTGCATCTAGCTCTGAAAAAATAGTTGGGCTTCTAGCGGTGTGTGGGACTTGGTCTATTAGTCCATCTATACTGACCTCCATCAGGTTGCAAATTAAAAATAATTTTTTTCTGCATCTAGCTCTGAAAAAATATTTGGGCTTCTAGCAGTGTGTGGGACTTGGTCTATTAGTCCATCTATACTGACCTCCATCAGGTTGCAAATTAAAAATAATTTTTTTCTTCATTTAGCTCTGAAAAAATATTTGGGCTTCTAGCAGTGTGTGGGACTTGTTCTATTAGTCCTTCTATACTGACCTCCAGCAGGTTGCAAATTGAATATAATTTTTTTCTGCATCTAGCTCTGAAAAAATAGTTGGGCTTCTAGCGGTGTGTGGGACTTGGTCTATTAGTCCATCTATACTGACCTCCATCAGGTTGCAAATTAAAAATAATTTTTTTCTGCATCTAGCTCTGAAAAAATATTTGGGCTTCTAGCAGTGTGTGGGACTTGGTCTATTAGTCCATCTATACTGACCTCCATCAGGTTGCAAATTAAAAATAATTTTTTTCTGCATCTAGCTCTGAAAAAATATTTGGGCTTCTAGCAGTGTGTGGGACTTGGTCTATTAGTCCATCTATACTGACCTCCATCAGGTTGCAAATTAAAAATAATTTTTTTCTTCATTTAGCTCTGAAAAAATATTTGGGCTTCTAGCAGTGTGTGGGACTTGTTCTATTAGTCCTTCTATACTGACCTCCAGCAGGTTGCAAATTGAATATAATTTTTTTCTGCATCTAGCTCTGAAAAAATAGTTGGGCTTCTAGCGGTGTGTGGGACTTGGTCTATTAGTCCATCTATACTGACCTCCATCAGGTTGCAAATTAAAAATAATTTTTTTCTGCATCTAGCTCTGAAAAAATATTTGGGCTTCTAGCAGTGTGTGGGACTTGGTCTATTAGTCCATCTATACTGACCTCCATCAGGTTGCAAATTAAAAATATTTTTTTTCTGCATCTAGCTCTGAAAAAATATTTGGGCTTCTAGCAGTGTGTGGGACTTGGTCTATTAGTCCATCTATACTGACCTCATCAGGTTGCAAATTAAAAATAATTTTTTTCTTCATTTAGCTCTGAAAAAATATTTGGGCTTCTAGCAGTGTGTGGGACTGGTTCTATTAGTCCTTCTATACTGACCTCCAGCAGGTTGCAAATTGAATATAATTTTTTTCTGCATCTAGGTCTGAAAAAATAGTTGGGCTTCTAGCGGTGTGTGGGACTTGGTCTATTAGTCCATCTATACTGACCTCCATCAGGTTGCAAATTAAAAATAATTTTTTTCTGCATCTAGCTCTGAAAAAATATTTGGGCTTCTAGCAGTGTGTGGGACTTGGTCTATTAGTCCATCTATACTGACCTCCATCAGGTTGCAAATTAAAAATAATTTTTTTCTGCATCTAGCTCTGAAAAAATATTTGGGCTTCTAGCGGTGTGTGGGACTTGGTCTATTAGTCCATCTATACTGACCTCCATCAGGTTGCAAATTAAAAATAATTTTTTTCTGCATCTAGCTCTGAAAAAATATTTGGGCTTCTAGCAGTGTGTGGGACTTGGTCTATTAGTCCATCTATACTGACCTCCATCAGGTTGCAAATTAAAAATAATTTTTTTCTGCATCTAGCTCTGAAAAAATATTTGGGCTTCTAGCGGTGTGTGGGACTTGGTCTATTAGTCCATCTATACTGACCTCCATCAGGTTGCAATTTAAAAATAATTTTTTTCTGCATCTAGCTCTGAAAAAATATTTGGGCTTCTAGCAGTGTGTGGGACTTGGTCTATTAGTCCATCTATACTGACCTCCATCAGGTTGCAAATTAAAAATAATTTTTTTCTGCATCTAGCTCTGAAAAAATATTTGGGCTTCTAGCAGTGTGTGGGACTTGGTCTATTAGTCCATCTATACTGACCTCCATCAGGTTGCAATTTAAAAATAATTTTTTTCTGCATCTAGCTCTGAAAAAATATTTGGGCTTCTAGCAGTGTGTGGGACTTGGTCTATTAGTCCATCTATACTGACCTCCATCAGGTTGCAAATTAAAAATAATTTTTTTCTTCATTTAGCTCTGAAAAAATATTTGGGCTTCTAGCAGTGTGTGGAACTTGTTCTATTAGTCCTTCTATACTGACCTCCAGCAGGTTGCAAATTGAATATAATTTTTTTCTGCATCTAGCTCTGAAAAAATAGTTGGGCTTCTAGCGGTGTGTGGGTCTTGGTCTATTAGTCCATCTATACTGACCTCCATCAGGTTGCAAATTAAAAATAATTTTTTTATGCATCTAGCTCTGAAAAAATATTTGGGCTTCTAGCAGTGTGTGGGACTTGGTCTATTAGTCCATCTATACTGACCTCCATCAGGTTGCAAATTAAAAATAATTTTTATCTGCATCTACAGTACCTCTGAAAAAATATTTGGGCTTCTAGCAGTGTGTGGGACTATTTGTATTAGTCCATCTATACTGACCTCCATCAGGTTGCAAATTCAAAATAATTTTTTTCTGCATCTAACCCAGCCAATAGTTTTGGCCTAATACCACAGTTTGGCCACTCAGCTCTGCTCGGTTACCATCCATTGTTTTTTTGTGCAAACAACTCCAGAGCTGTGAATTAGTTAACCACCAAAATGAGTGGAAAAAGGCCTGCTGCTGGTGGAAAGGGGAATAGGCGTGTTGGAAAGGGGAAAAAAGGTTGTGTCCGTGGGGTAGGTGTTAAAGCAACAGTAACATCTGCAGAAGAAAGACCATCTTCCAGCCAAACTAAAATGTCTACTTCTTTTAGCAGACAATGTGATAAGATCCCTTTCTTACGGCCACGCCAATCGCTACAAATTCCAGATGAGGCACAAAAACAGCAGGTGCTTCAACGGATATCAAGTGCTCCTTTAAGTGGGCTCTCCTCCACATCAACTTCAACATCACAAATACTCCAGTCCTCAAAGGTGTCACCCAAATCGCACTTGCTTCCTCACAGCTCCCAAATCTCCAGCTGCCCGTCTGAGTATGAGGTAGAACAGATGGTTGAGTCTGCAGAGCTGTTTACTCATACTATAGCCTGGGAATCAGAGGTCGACTCCAGCGCTTCTGTTAATCCAGACGAGGAAATGATCTGCACTGATGCCCAGAATCTTTATGAGTCGGATCCAGGACCAGACGCAGAAGGTTCTGACCATAATGTAGACCCTCATTCCCAAACTTTAACTCCTGTTGGTGGAGACAATGAGGAAGACGATGATAAGACTCAAATACCTGATTGGAGCGACAACTTTAGTTTTTTGTCAGGGCAGGAACAGGTTGGCTCTGAGGACGACGGGTGTGATAACGCACAGGGTGATGATGATGAGGTCGGAGATCCCACTTACTGTCAACCCACAGTCAGCCAAGAGATGAGGTCAGCAGAGGAGGTGGAGGAAGATGCTAGTGACGACGAGGTCAGGTTGCGCCTTCCTGGACAGAGACGTAGTACTGGAAGCACGTCAACAACTGCATCCTCAAACACAACTCTGCCTCTCACCACAAGTCGTGGTGGCTCTTCAGGTCGCATGGGTGCTAAGCCTTGCATAGCCTGGGCATTTTTTCAGATCGATAAAGATGACCCAACTCGTGTTATCTGTAACATTTGTCAGCAAAAGCTAAGTAGAGGCCAAAAAATACATAGTTTGAGTACTTCATGCATGAACCGGCACATGGACATGAAGCATAAGTTGCAGTGGGAAGCTCAGTGTGCTACAATGCGGCCTAGCCGGCCGGGCCAATCACCGTCTGCCATATCTTGTGCATCCGCGGCCTCTTCATCCTCTGTGACTGGGGGGACAGCAGTCACACCTGTTTTGGGGCGCAGACCTGCCACCTCTTTACCCGCAACAGCCAGCGTGATTGGCAGGTCATCATTTTCTTTGGAGGTGGTAACACCAGCTGGTGTTGAGCGCTGTCCGACATCGATAGCACCACCTTTGGATCAAGGCAACCTAACATGTCCGCCTGCATCTTCCTCACAGACCGGCAGTTTGCCGGGGACACCCTTATCAACCCCGTCTAAGCACAATAGCCAGCCCTCGGTCCCTCAGATGTGGACAAGTAAAAGACCATTTCCTCCTAGCCATGAGAAAGCTAAGAGGTTGAATTTCACCATCTGCAAGCTCTTGGCTACAGAAATGCTGCCTTTCCGCCTGGTGGACACAGAGGATTTTCGAGACCTTATGTCCGTCGCAGTGCCCCAGTACCAGATGCCCAGTCGGCACTACTTCTCAAAGAAAGGTGTGCCTGCGCTCCACCAGCATGTCGCACACAACATCACCGCTTCTTTGAGAAACTCTGTGTGTGACAGGGTGCATTTCACCACAGACACTTGGACGAGTAGGCATGGACAGGGGCGTTACATGTCGCTGACTGGGCACTGGGTAACTATGGTGACAGCAGGACAAGGGGCTGCTGTCCAAGTCTTGCAGTCCCCACGAGTTGTGCGTCAATCCTCTTTATGTCAAAGTTCCTCCACTGCTTCTGCCTCCTCAACCTCCTCTCGGTCTTCCACCTGCACCCAAAGCCTGTCTGGTCATGCCACAAGCTTTCTAACTGCGCAGAAGGGATCCTGCACACCTCCTTACTATGCTGGCAGTAGGGCTCAACGTCATCAGGCGGTTTTTACATTGAAATGTCTGGGAAATGTGAGTCACACAGCTGAGGAGTTGTGGTCAGCTCTGGAGAACCAATTTCATGAATGGTTGTCTCCACTGGACCTGAAACCAGGGAAGGCCGTGTGCGACAATGCTGCAAACCTGGGTGCGGCCCTTCGCCGGGGCAATGTCACACACGTGCCTTGTATGGCTCACGTGTTGAACCTGGTTGTCCAGCAATTTTTAGCCCACTATCCCAGACTAGATGGCCTTCTGCAGAGGGCACGGTCGCTGTGTGCTCACTTCCGCCGTTCGCATCCCGCAGCTCAGCGACTTACATCTCTACAGAAGTCGTTGGGCCTGCCACTTCACCGGCTAAAATGCGATGTGACTACCCGGTGGAATTCAACTCTGCACATGTTGCAGCGACTGTGGCAGCACCGACAAGCCCTGGTGCAATACGTTCTGACGTATAGCCTGGGCCAACGAGATTCAGAGGTGGGGCAAATCACGCTGGAGGAGTGGTCTCAGATCAGGGACCTATGCACCCTTCTGCACAGTTTTGAAATGGCGACGAAGATGTTTAGTGCTGACGATGCCATTATCAGAATGACTATTCCGGTGATTTACATGCTGGAGCACATGTTAAACAGAATTCGGAGTCAGGTGGTGGCACAAGAGGAGGTGGAGGAAGTAGAGGAGGAGGAGTTGTATGCGGAAGGGCTAACATCTGCAAGGTCCAGACGGTCGGCAGCACCAAGGCGGCAGGCATGTGAGGGTGGGGGAGATGGTTTTACCAGGGCGCATGGTAGCAGCCAAACTAGTGAGGAAGGTGCAGGAGCCCAGGAAGAAGTGGAGGACGAACTGATGGAAGACTCATCAGATGAGGGAGACCTTGATCACATTTCTGTTGTGCGAGGTTGGGGGGAGAGGACAGAGGAAGGAAGCATGATTGTTACCTCGCCACCAACACAACAGGGACTTGGTGCTCCTGGATGCGCAACACACATGAGTGCCTTCTTGCTGCACTACCTGCAACATGACCCTCGAATTGTGAGAATTAGAAATAATCCTGACTACTGGGTTGCCACACTGTTAGATCCCCGGTACAAAAGTAAATTTGCAGAAATTATTCCTGCCATAGAAAGGGATGCACGCATGCAGGAGTTTCAGCAGAGACTGTTGCAGAATCTTACATGTGCTTTTCCACAAAATACCAGTGGTGTACGTAGTGAATCTCACAGTTCCAACTTGCCAACCGTGGGACCGTCAAGTGTTCAGCACTCAAACCGTAACAGAACCACAGTATCTGCTGGTAACATCAATTTTGCGGAATCATTTCACCACTTTTTTAGCCCATCCTTTGCAAGGCCACAGGAGACAAGAAGTCTGACACATAGTCAACGCCTAGAGACGATGGTACAGGAGTATCTCCAAGTAAACATTGAAGCCACGACTGTGTCACTGGACCCTTGCTCTCTTTGGGCTTCCAATCTGGATAAATTGCCGGAGCTAGCCACTTACGCCTTGGAGATCTTGTCATGCCCCGCAGCCAGCGTTCTGTCTGAACGTGTGTTCAGCGCTGCTGGTGGTGTGCTGACAGATAAGCGCACGCGGCTCTCCACTGATAATGTAGACAGACTCACGTTCATAAAGATGAACAAATCATGGATCCGAAACGACTTTTCTACCCCTGTGTCATCCTGGGGAGAGTAAAAGCTTGATGATTGGTTAAAATCACCCTACCAACCGTTTTAAGCTTTCAAATTACTAATCATGTTTATCTGTATCTTGACTGGAAAATAATTTGGGCTTTGTAGCAGTGTGCAGCACTGATCCTATTAGGCCATCTATACTAAAGCTTCACCAGATTTAAAATTAAAAATAATTTTTAGCTGCATCTAGCCCGGAAAATAATTTTGGGTCTCCGAGATGCGCAAGGCACATAAGTGCCTTCTTGCTGCACTACCTGCAGCATGACCCTCATATTGTCAGAATTCGAAGTAATCATGACTACTGGGTTGCCACACTCTTAGATCCCCCAAACTTTTCGATCAACCTTTTCATTTTAATAAAGACCAAAAAAATGGTCATTTTTGAAATTATAAGCATTAGCAGGTTGTTAGAAACTGAAATCAAACAGTTTTCAACTCAAAACTTTATTCTAGGTGATGTTACATTTTCACATAGGACCCCTTGTTCGAAAGGAGCTTCTGAACTCTCTCGTCCATTGAATTTGTCAGGTTTTGGATGGTTTCTGCTTCAATTGTTTTGCATGAGGACAGAATACCCTCCCAGAGCTGTTGCTTAGATGTGAACTGCCTCCCGCCATCATAGACACTCCTTTTAATGATGCTCCAAAGGTTCTGAATGGGGTAGAGGTCAGGGGAGCATGGGGGGTCACACCATAAGTTTGTCCCCTTTTATGCCCATATCAGCCAGAGATGCAGATGTTTTATGTGCAGCATGAGATGGTGCATTATCATGCAGAAAAATGATCTTGCTGTGAAATACACGGTTCTTCTTCTTGAACCATGGCAGGAAGTGCTGTTTGAGAAAATCCACATACATTATGGAGTTCATCTTTAGCGCCTTCAGGGATCCTAAAGGGGCCGACAATCTCTCTCCCCATGATTCCAGCCCAAAACATTACTCCACCTCCTCCTTGTTGGCGCTGTAGCCGTGTTTGCGTGGGGTGTCCATCAACCAGCCATCCTCCACTCCATCCATCTGGACCATCGAGCGCTGCACGGCACTCATCCGTGAACAAAACAGTTTTGAAATCAGTCTTCATGTAATGTTTGGCCCACTGGAGCCGTTTCTGCTTGTGTGAAGTGGATAGAGGAGGTCGACAGGATGGCGCATGCACAGCTGCAAACCTCTGAAGGACCCTGCATCTTGTTGTTCGGGGGACGTTGGAGGCACAAGCAGCTTCAAAAACTTGTCTGCTGCTATGACAAGGCTTTTTTGCCGCTGCTCTTTCAACCTGACGTAATTGCCTGTAGGAAAGAGTCCTCAATTTGCCCTTATCAGCACGCACACGTGTGTACTGTGAATCAGCTACATACTTCTTGATTGCCAAGACACTTCATCCTGATCATCGCACAATGTTGAATGTAGTCATGCCTTGACCTAAACACTCCACAATTTGTTGCTTCTCAGCAGCCGACACATCCTTTTTCTTTCCCATTTTGGCAGAAAATGTAGGCTGCTTAATAATGTGAGAGAGCCTTCTTAAGTAGTCTTGCCTTTCATTGGACACACCTGCCAAACTAATTAGCACAGGTGTCTGCAATTGCTTACAGTGATATAAAGAGCCCTGACACACATCACCATCAATGAGTTTAACTGACAAACAAACAAATTCTTCCCTTATCACTCCTAAACACTTTTTGTATAATAATTTGGAACGCAGTGTACATGTGCTTTTCCACAAAACACCAGTGGTTCACGTAGTGAATCTTACAGTTCTAACTTGCCAACCGTGGTCTGTATGGAATTGTTCAATAAAGGGCCCAAAATTAAGATAACATAGATGGGAGAGGTCTCTATGAATAGGAATTCCTAAGTATTTGATACCCTGTGAGGGCCAGGCAAAGGGAAAGTTGGACTGGATGGAATCCTATATGGATTTGGGGAGGGAGACATCGAGGGCCTCAGACTTCGCTGCATTGATTTTAAAATTTTACCATGTAACAAAGTGATCTATTTCAGCCATAACAGCATGGATGGATATATGTGATTGAGTGATATATACTAGGACATCATCAGCAAATAGAGAGCACTTGTACTCGGTGCCTCCCACCTCAATCCACCTAATATTGGGGTTATGGCGAATTGATGAGAGCAGGTGCTCCGTCACTAGGATATATAAGAGAGGGGACAGAGGACATCACTGCCTTGTCCCATTGGTAATTGTGAAAGGTGATGAAAATGTTCTGACGCACCCCCTGGGCCTTGGGACACCCGGAGCCGGACCCTTTTTGGTGGATGCTGGTGGTTGTAGTCTTCGTGGCGGTGACCCAGTTCCGTGGCTCAGGGCGGTCAAACCAGTGGCGGAACTATTTATGTGGTTTTCATGTTTAAATGTCCGACTACGCCACCCGTGGATTGCGGTCAGAGTGAACCGCCGCTACAGGGCAGACCACTGAGGCTGGTGTTGTGGGTGCAGCAGAGCGTAGCATAACTCCCCACGGGAGGAGTATAGCCTCAGGGCAGTGTATGCGGAGGATGGGGGTGATGGTGCAGGGCAGCAGCAGTAACGACACGGAGTCAGTGATGCAGTTCAGGGCCTTTACTCACAGTTCTTATTATCCAGACCACGTCTGCAGGTAACGGCTGCCCACGTCGTACTGTGCTCACCAGGTGAGGGGCTCAGACAACTCCCAGATAACTTTGGAGCACTTCACAGGACCCCCTTTGTGTGTCCTTTGTCTGGCCTTTCTTACCAACACTTCTGTCCGGCTGCCTCGGGCCTCCTCTTGGTAAACTTGGCGCCAGTTTCCCTGACCCTATGTGGTGCCTTCCTAGCGGGTGTAGCGAGGGGCTGCGCCACATAAAATGTCAGAGCCTCCGGTTTCTAGCTGAGGGTCGTTTCCTGCCTCCACTAGTTCGGGGACCGGTCTCCCCCTTTGGCCTGACCCCTCCACGCAGGTGGATTCGAGCGTGCGGTGGCGACTCGCCCGTCCGCACCCCTGGGATCCCTTCATTCCTCGTTCCTGGAGCCTTCTCCGCTCCTCTTCCTTCCTTCTCCCTCTTCCAGGCCTGGGCCTCTGTTACTAGGCCCTCCTCCAGAGCAGAGCTCATGCAGAGCCCCTGCTCCCTGCCACTTCTGCTCAGACTTCTCTGCACTGAACTAAGATGGTGCCCACCTTTTATACTCCCTTCTCAATGCACCCAGGAACTGCTTCCTCCCTGCTCCTGCACTACAGGGTTCCCCTTCCTCAGTGTTCCCTCTCCCCACTCCAGCCAGGGACAGGGACTGTCGTGCCCATCTCAGGGGCATATTGGTCGCCCTGCCCCACGGCAATGTGGTGTAATGCATGCAGGTGTCGGGTCCTGATCCACACTCCATCCTTACCTGAGAGTGAGATATCACACCTCTGGGTGAGGTGCAATACGTCTGTAGCAACCGAGCCCTCAGGGTGCTACAGTTCCATTTATCTTCAGCCTAGGTGACGTATTGCGATACAGGGCCGTGATTTTGGCTATAAAAGGGTCCCCTAGACCCCTACCCCAAGCTTTTTAAGAGAATCATATATGGCGTGCCAGGAGACTCTATGGAATGCTTTCTCAGCATCCAACGAGAGTATCTAATTACAAATTTTTAACTGCATCTAGCCCAGGAAATACTTTGTGCCTAGTAGCAGTGTCTGCTAGTGAGCGGATTATCCCGGCTGTTAAACAAGCTGCACCACCTGTAGTTTAGACACTTAATTTTTTCAAAGGAAATGCTTCGGGACCATGGGATACTTAGTGAAGAGCATCAGGAGGCACCCCAAGGCATAGGGGCTGGGACTGGCAGTAGGATGCCTTGCGGTGGACAGCCGAGCTCGATCCTTATAAAAGCTTTTTAACTGCAGCAGCTTTACTGGACGCTACTGGAGCTGGAATTACCGCGGCTGCTGGCATGAGACTTGCCCTCCAATAGATCCTTGTAAATGGATTTAAAGTGTATTCATTCAAATTAGAGAAACAATTTAAATTAAAAAGCTTAGAGCTGCCTCCACCCACAGGGGGGCTCGCTCGACCCACCAGCGGACAGGCACCAGTATTGGGAGAGGGGGGCTGGCCGTCAGGGTTCACCGCGGCTCTGGCACAAACCCGGCGACACGGAGGTGGCACGGGCAGGAGCGGACTGGCCGTGTCGGCTTCTCACTTTTTGGATTTTAGAAGGGCATGACATGCCTATATCTGTGTCTCCCCCTCCTTTTACTCCTCCACCTCTTTTATTTTCGCATGACTATATGTACTTGTCACTTTTCCATGTGTTAGTTATGTCTTCTGAGCAGTTTGTCAGCTTTTGGACACCTTTGAAGGTGTTTTCTATGTGTTTCTATGTGTTTTTGTTTGCCTGCCATTGGTTTTAACGGTGTTCGAAGGTGTTCGACGAACAGTTCGACGAACAGTTCGGCGAACACACGGGTGTTCGACGAACCGAACCGAACTCGAACACTACGGGGGTGGCTCAACACTAGTCCTAAGTGTGAATGAACACAAAAAAATGAAACAAGCAAAAAATTGTGGTGTTTGACTGCCTCCTTATCCTTTTTACTGGCTATGATAGCCCTCCCATGCCCATTTGGCTGGGCCAGACCATGTGAAGTAAATGCTGCAGTGTATTTTGGGGGAAGCTTTACGCTATCTGCATGCTCACTTTGTCTTCAGCAGTATGTGAAATGACGACTGGTTTATTATTTTTTTTGCCAATCCTCATGAAATAATTTGCAGAGTGTTCAAATTTGAGTGGAACCACATATTTCAAGAAATTTGACTCAAATTAGATCCTTTGTGGATCAATCCACTCATCTCTAGTATTCTCTTGCTATTTTTGTTTTCATTGTACCCTCTCTTTATTACATAGCATCCAACCTTGTTATATATAAATTAAAATGACTGATGGAGCAGCGTGTGAAACTAGTTGTTAAAAGTATCGATTGTCTTCCTATGTCCATGTCAGCCTGTTAAGACAATTGAAACCATTGAGCTAATTGCCCCATGTAAGACTATTGTAACATATCAGCACTATTGTAAGTAAATTTTTTTCTATTGACCACAATGGAAGTCTGCATTTTTATGTTATCTCTTAGTGTAGGACACAGTGGCATTACTAGTGCCAAATTTTACGGATCCGGGTGGTGGAACCTCTGTGCTGCGGAGCAAGGAGGGACCAAAGGGGCGTAACTAGGTATCAACTTGGACTGACCAAGGTCGCACGGCGGTTCAATCGACTCCATGAACTAGGGAAGGACTGAGCAGAGGGACCAGGTGCTACTCTGGGCCTGTGCTTGTATGAGAGCAGGTAAATCCCACGGGTAACTGGCAGGAGCCTCCGGGTAGGCACGGCAGGTAACTGGTAGGAGCCTCCAGGTAGGCTGGCTGATAGGCACGGCAGGTAACTGGTACGTTCTCCGGGTAGGCAGGCAAGCCAGGCCCATAGACAGATGGGCGGGTTTGGATCGTAGGCAGAAAGTTGGGCTGGAGAGTACACTTGGCTAGCTGAGACAGGTAGTCAGGCTTCCAGACTGGACTGGTAGTCAGTATGTCTGACTGGACTGGTAGTCAGGCTGGCGGACTGGACTGGTAGTCAGGCTGGCGGACTGGACTGGTAGTCAGGCTGGCGGACTGGACTGGTAGTCAGGCTGGCAGCGGGACTTGAGGGCTGAAGCAGAGTTTAGGACACAAAGCAACAACCTTGCACGGGCACCTCCATTTTGGAGGAGGTGCCTTTTATATGAGAGGTCCTCTGGCCATTGGCCGGGGAGTCCTTAGGACGCCGCGCGTGGCCCCTTTAAGAGGGAGGGAGCGCGCGCGCCCTAAGCACAGTGCCCGGGAAGCTGCGTGCGCGCCAGCAGCGGGAGAGCTGGAAGACGCCAGACCGGGAGCGCGGCAGTACCCCCCCTTTACGCCCCATCTTTTTTAGGCTGGAAAGAAATTTTTTAAGGAGAAGCGGGGCGTGGATGTTCTCCCTGGGTTCCCAAGTTCTCTCCTCAGGGCCCAACCCCTTCCAATCCACCAGAAAAAAGGTTTTTCCTCTTACCCTCTTGGCGGCCAGAATGTTCTTTACCTCATAGACGTCCTCAGTGGAGACCAGAGCTGGGGGGGGTACCTGGATTGTCGGAAAAAGAATTAAGCACAACTAGTTTGAGGAGAGATACGTGGAAGGAGTTGGGAATCCATAAGGTGGCATGGAGTTTTAACTTGTAGGCTACTGGGTTGATTTGCTTGAGGACTTCAAATGGTCCGATGAACCGTGGACCCAACTTATAGGAGGGTATTTTGAGATGAGCATGTTTGGAGGAGAGCCAAACCTTGTCTCCTGGATGGAATTGAGGTGGGTCTAGGCGTCTCTTATCAGCATGTTTCTTCATCCGCTCGGAGGATTGAAGAAGTGTGGACCTAGTGTCCTCCCAAATGGTGTAAAATTCGCTGACCAGAGACTCCGCGGCAGGGTTGTCCACTGAAGCGGAGACGGGAAACCGAATCCGGGGATGTTGACCGTAGACCACAAAGAACGGGGACTTGGAAGAAGATTCGCTCTCATGGTTGTTATAGGAGAACTCTGCCCATGGTAGGAGATCTACCCAATCGGTATGGTGAGCATTGACGAAGTGCAGGAGGAAGCTGGTAAGGATCTGGTTGATATATTCCACTTGGCCATTGGACTGCGGATGGTAAGCAGAGGAGAAATCCAGGGTGACATCCAGCAGCTTACACGTAGCTCTCCAGAAACGCGAAGTAAACTGGACCCCGCAATCAGACACAATGTGGAGGGGTAGGCCGTGGAGACGAAAGATGTGATGGATGAAGTCCTTAGCCAGCACAGATGCAGACGGGAGACCAGGCAGAGGGATGAAGTGGGCCATTTTAGAAAAGCGGTCAGCGACCACCCAAATGACAGTACAACTGGCAGAAACAGGGAGATCAGTAATAAAGTCCATAGCAATGTGTTGCCACGGGGCAGCAGGTACGGGAAGAGGCAGGAGACGGCCGGCTGGAAGATGTCTGGGAACCTTGTTGCGGGCACCGGACGAACAGGCCGTGACGAAGTCTACCTCATCCTTGCGCAGGGTAGGCCACTAGTAATGCCAGGAAATGAGCAGGAAGGTCTTCTTCTGACCAGCATGACTGGCTAGTTTAGAAGAATGACCCCAGTGAAGAACCTTCTTACGATCCGGAACCGCTACAAACGTCTTACCGGGTGGGAGGCGAGACAGGTCTAAGGGGGCCACATTCATCACTTTGGAGGGATCGATGATATGCATAGGCTCCTCCTCTTGATCGGAAGACAGGAAGGATCGGGACAAGGCGTCGGCTTTAATGTTCTTGTCCGCAGGGCGGTAATGTAGGGTAAAGTTGAAGCAGGCGAAGAACAAAGACCACCGGGCGACGCGGATTGAGTCTTTGGGCATTCTGTAGATATGCCAGGTTTTTGTGGTCAGTGTAGATGACCACAGGGTGCAGAGCCCCCTCAAGCAGGTAACGCCATTCCTCCAGCGCCAATTTGATGGCTAGCAGTTCTCGGTCTCCTATGGAGTAGATGGGCACGGATGAGGAGAAGAGCTTGGAGAAGAAGCCACAGGTTACCATTCTCCCGGACGGAGATTTCTGGGTGAGCACCGCTCCGGCTCCGGAAGAGGAAATATCAACCTCCAGAAAGAACTGTTTGTTGCAATCCGGATGGTGCAGTACTGGGGCAGAAGAGAAGGCATGTTTTAAGGAGAGTAAGGCCTACTCCGCTTCGGACGGCCATTCCTTAGGATATGCTCCCTTACGGGTGAGCGCCGAGATAGGAGCAGTCCGGGAAGAGAAATGGTGGATGAAGAGATGGTAATAGTTGGCGAAGCCCAGGAATCGATGAATCGCCTTCAACCCATCCGGACGGGGCCACTTTAAGATGGCAGAGACCTTCTCATGGTCCATCCGCAGACATTTCTTAGAGATAATATAGCCCAGGAACGGAAGAGAGGTCTGCTTGAAGAGGCATTTTTCAAATTTTGCGTATAGGTGATTCTGCCTGAGCCTAAGCAGGACCTAACGAACATCCCTCCGGTCTGTAGGAAGATCCGGAGAGAAGACCAAGATGTCGTCCAGGTACACCACCACGCAAGAATATAAGAGGTCACAGAAAATGTCGTTAACTAATTCTTGGAAGACGGCTGGAGCATTACAGAGGCCGAAGGGCATCACACGGTATTCATAGTGGCCGTCCCAGGTATTGAATGCCGTCTCCCACTAGTCTCCTTGGCGGATCCGGACCAAGTTATATGCCCCACGAAGATCGAGCTTGGTGAAGATCTTCGCGCCTTTAAGGCGGTCGAACAGCTCAAAGATGAGCGGCAGGGGGTATTTGTTTTTGATAGTAATCTGGTTGAGTCCTCTATAATCGATACAGGGGTGTAGTGAACTGTCTTTCTTTTTTATGAAGAAGAATTCGGCTCCAGCTGTGGAGGTAGATTTCAGGATGAATACCCTAGCCAGATTTTCTTCGATGTACTCTGACATGGCCTGGGTTTAGGCCAACGACAATGGGTAAATACGCCCACGGGGTGTAGTGGCACCGGGTACCAGGTCGATAGGTCAATCATATGGCCTATGAGGTGGCAGTGTCTCTGCTTCCTTCTTGTCGAAGACATCTGCATAGCACCAGTAAGGTGCCAGAAGACCAGGTAAATTAGCCGGAGTAGACGGAGGTCGAGCCGGGCGAACCGGGACCAGACAGGTCTCATGGCAATCCTGCCCCCAACGGAGCACCTCACCGGATTGACAATTCAGAACGGGTTCATGTCTCTGTAGCCAGGGTAGACCTAGCAAAAGGGAATGAGAGAGTCCGGAAAGCACATGGAAGGAGCTCCACTCTGAGTGCAGCATTCCCACCTGAAGGGTTACGGGCTCAGTGACGAGCAAGATGGTCACTGGAAGGAGTCTTCCATCCACGGAAGTGACTGCCAATGGTTCAGCCAGAGGTTTGGTAGGAATCTTATACTTCTCTAGAAGGGACTGGGAAATGAGATTCCCAGTGGCTCTAGAATCCAGATGGGCTGTTTCAAACAAACGGTTCTCTCCACAGGAAATAGAGACGGATAAAGTCAAGACTGGAGAGGATTTACTCTTGCCTAGGACGACCTCTCCGAGTGGTCCTAGACACTGGAGTTTCCGGCTTCACTGGACAGGAACGGATCAGGTGCTCCATACTACCACAGTAGAAACAGCTCCCCTCGGCTCGGCGTGTTTCTTGGCGAGACTTGACCATCTTGGTCTGGTCGATCTGCATAGGTTTCGGGCGAGCGTGCCCGGGGAGTTGCTGGTTAGGAGGCAGGTTTCTGGAAAACAGGAGCAAGACGAGTCAATCTTCTCTCCCGGGTAGTCTCCTTAGCACGTTCTAGGAAACGGATGTCAATCCTGGTAGCTAGTGACACCAGGTCATCCAGGGTGGTAGGAATGTCCCGGCCGGCTAGCTCATCCTTAATCCAACTGGAAAGACCCTCCCAGAAGGTGGACACCAGGGCCTCGTTGTCCCAGGCAAGCTCAGAAGCGAGGGTACGGGAACTGTATGGCATACTGGCCCACGGTGAGACTCCCTTGGCGGAGACGGAGCAATGAGGAGGCAGTAGAAATTCTTCGTCCGGGCACATCGAAGACCCTCCGGAAGGCAGTGAGGAATGCC
Organism: Phyllobates terribilis; assembly: GCF_046119375.1. Lineage (NCBI taxonomy): Eukaryota > Metazoa > Chordata > Amphibia > Anura > Dendrobatidae > Phyllobates > Phyllobates terribilis. Next base: position 50,169,058 of record NW_027362773.1, read on the forward strand.
AGAAGATTGGACACCAGGGAATCCCCTCTCTCCCATAGAGGGTTTAGCCATGCCAATGCTTCCCCGGTGAGGTGAGACATGATGAACGCCACCTTGGCCCGGTCGGAGGGAAACTGATGTGCCAGAAGTTCAAAGTGCAGCATGCACTGGTTCAGAAAGCCCCGACATAAGACGGGGTCACCCCCAATACGAGGAGGTGCAGAAAGCCGGGGTCCTAGGCTGGATGCCGTGGTATTGGTAGGCAGCGGCGCCGCTGGAGCGGGTGTCGCTCGGCTCGAGTCGGGCACAGGTGGGACAGACAGCGTGTCCAGGCAAGAGTTCACAGACCACAGGTAGGTCAGGATGGTTTCCTGTTGGAACCTCTGACGAGAAACCTCCTGGTAATGGTCAGTAGGGGAAGGAACCTGGGGGCCACCGGGTTCCATGGCCCGTGCAAACGGTTACGAATCCGGGTGGTGGAACCTGTGTGCTGCGGAGCAAGGAGGGACCAGAGGGGCATAACTAGGTATCAACTCGGACTGACCAAGGTTGCACGGTGGCTCAATTGACTCCGTGAACCAGGGAAGGACCAGAGCAGAGAGACCAGGTGCTACTCTGGGCCTGTCCTTGTATAAGAGCAGGTGACTCCCACGGGTAACTGGCAGGAGCCTCCGGGTAGGCACGGCAGGTAACTGATAGGAGCCTCCAGGTAGGCTGACTGATAGGCACGGCAGGTAACTGGTAGGAGCCTCCAGGTAGGCTGGCTGATAGGCACGGCAGGTAACTGGTATGTTCTCAGGGTAGGCAGGCAAACCAGGCCCATAGACAGACCGGCGGGTTTGGATTATAGGCAGACCGTCGGGCTGGAGAGTACACTTGGCTGGTGGAGACAGGTAGTCAGACTGGCGGACTGGACTGGTAGTCAGGCTTCCGGACTGGACTGGTAGTCAGGCTGGCGGACTGGACTAGTAGTCAGGCTGGCGGACTGGTAGTCAGGCTGGCGGACTGGACTGGTAATCAGGCTGGTGGACTGGACTGGTAGTCAGGCTGGCGGACTGGACTTGTAGTCAGGCTGGCAGCGGGACCTGAGGGATGAAGCAGAGTTTAGGACACAAAGCTACAACCTTGCACGGGCACTTCCATTTTGGAGGAGGTGCCTTTTATATGAGAGGTCCTCCGGCCATTGGCCGGGGACTCCTTAGGACGGCGCGCATGGCCCCTTTAAGAGGGAGGGAGTGCGCTCGTGCCCTAAGCACAGTGCCCGGGAAGCTGCGTCCGACGGCAGCTGCAGCATCAGGTGAGCCGGAAGACGCTGGGCGGTGGTAAGAGGGATGGCGTCTCTGCCTGTCAGGGGGCAGAGACGCCAATACTACACCAAACATGAGGGACATGGGCTCTGAACTTTTTGTCCGGGGTCCCGGATCTCCGGCAGGCAGCATTTTGAACTGTATTGGTATTAACATGAAGACGAAACAATTCAATCCTTACTATTAGTCAGCAGCCTACAAAGCAATGGCATCCCGGCGCCGGCATCGCAACGACATTACTGTATTGCACTGCCTGCATTGGCCCAATCGTGACTCTTGAGTACACATTGAAAGAGAACTCAGTGCACCAACGGACCAGCTTAAATGAGTATTAAGTTTTTATGGCACAGTCTGCAACATTACAGGGAGCATTATTACATTACTACAAGCATATTGGAGAGGATTTTTACTGGGATGGGGCATTAATACTGATTGGACAAATTGGGGGAGATTTTTATTTGGAGGGCAATATTAGTTGGTGGAACACTAGGTGGGTTATTATTTCTCTAGGTGGTATCCTGACTGGTATTAGTACTGAAGGGCTCACACTAGAGGTATTAATACTGGTGTCATGCCAGGTGTGGGAAAGACTTATTGCAACACAGAGGGATGAGGGAAAGGGAGTCCACACACTAGGGAAAGGGGGGAGTGGAGACCTCCTAGTTTGGTCTAGTGTCACCCTGTCTCAACTACAGTCCCTATATTGGCTCTTTACCAATCGCCGCACTCATGCCTCGCCCTGACTTTCCCTGGTGTATGTTTCAGGCTAGGGAAGGGAAGAGATGAGCACTAGTCAATCTCCACTAAACTCTATAGACAACAAGGGTAGACAGACAGGGGAGATTGCTTAGCATTAGACGACTCCAGACAAATGCGCACACGGCCTCAAGCTCCAGAGAGGACTAAGTACTGATCTTGCTAAAGCCTCACAAGTAGTAATGAATATCGCTGGCACCTCCCTCTCAGACACACCAGGTATTTATACACTCAGGCCAGGGAGTTAATTAGGCAGAAGGAGGTAGCCGCTGGGTCTTAGAGACAGCCAGCCTTTAAGAAGATGTCTGTAATGTCAAATGTAGAGATCTCCTGCAACCAAGTGCAGGGTGACAGTCTGTCACCACTGACACAACCGTGACAGTATGCCCCCCTCTACGAGTGGCCTCTGGACACTCAGGACCGGGTTTCTCAGGAAAAGAGGTGTGAAATGAGTGAACCATTTTGGGAGTGTTCACCTCTAATGCTGAAACCCACATCCTTTCCTCTGGACCATAGCCTTTCCAGTGTACCAAGTATTGTAGAGAATGACATTGGAGACGAGAGTCTACAATCCTCGAAATCTGGTACTCCAGATTACCATCAACCATTACTGGGGGTGGTAGTAGAGTCGAGGGCTCAAGAGGTTCCACATATTTTTTAAGTAAGGACCTATGGAACACGTTGTGGACTTTAAGGGCCTGAGGAAGTTCAAGACGAAATGCTGCTGGGTTAATGACGGTGGTTATTTTATAGGGAACAATAAATATTGGTCCCAGCTTCCAAGAAGGAACTTTCAATCTTATATTCCTGGTAGACAACCACACAAAGTCATTCACATTCAGGTCCGGACCTGGCAAGCGTTTTCTGTCAGCCATACGTTTATACCTGTCTCATGATATTTAAATTAACCAGCACATCCTGCCATACTGAGGACAGCGACAAAGCAAATTGTTCCTCCTCAGGAACTCCTGAAGCTCCTCCCTCCCTAAAAGTATCAAACTGTGGGTGATAACCGTATGCACCAAAGAATGGTGACCTGCCAGTGGATTCTTGACAATGATTATTAATGGAAAATTCATTCTGCCAGCAGTAAGTAGGATGCCCAATCCTCCTGATTTTTGGAAACAAAACACCTGAGGTAGGTCTCCAAATTCTGATTGACATGCTTGGTCTGTCCATTCGACTGAAGGTGGAAGGCAGAGGAAAAGAACAGCTGCAACCCAGTTGAGAACAGAATTCCTTCCAGAACTTGGAAACAAACTGTGTCCCCCAATCTGCACCTGAAATGTTGACTTTTAGTCTCATGGAGGCGGAAACTTTTCATAGCCTCATGACGGTGGTGGCCAGGTGTCCATACTCAGTCCACAGCTATCACTATTTCTCCTGGAATCGTTTCCGCCTTCCACACGCATGGGTCCCAGAACATTACCTGTGCCCTCCCAAGTGCACTTAAGTGGGAAGGACCACCTAACCACAAACACGTGGACAAGTGAATGTAGCCAGGGATGGTACATATCACTGATGCCTCACTGGTTTAACCCCTTAAGCCCCGGAGCATTTTCCGTTTTTGCATTTTCGTTTTTTGCTCCCCTTGTTCCCAGAGCCATAGCGTTTTTATTTTTTGGTCAATATGGCCATGTGAGGGCTTATTTTTTGCGGGAAGAGTTGTACTTTTCAACGCCATTACTAGTTTTATTATGACATGTACGGGAAAATGGGAAAAAAATTCCAAACGCTGTGAAATTGCAAAAAAAGTGCAATACCACTGAGGCTTTTTTAAAATTTTTTTACCACGTTCACTGAATGCTAAAACTGACCTGCCATTATTATTCTCCAGATCATTAAGAGTTCATAGACTCCAAACATGTATAGGTTCTTTTTTATTTAAGTGGTGAAAAAAAATTCCAAAATTTTGTAAAAAAAAAAAAAAAAAAAAATGGTGCCATTTTCCGAGACCCGTAGCGTCTCCATTTTTTGGGATCTGGGGCCAGGTAATGGCTTATTTTTTGCGCACTGAGCTGAAGATTTTATTGATGCTATATTGGGGTAGATCTGATGTTTTGATCGCCCGTTATTGCATTTTATTGCAAGTTTACAGCAAAGAAAAAACGTAATTCTGGCGTTTAGAATTTTTTTCTCATTACGCCATTTACCAATCGGATTAATTATTTTTCTATATTGATAGATCGGGCGTTTCTCAATGTGGCAATACCAAATATGTATATGTGGGGTTTTTTTTAATGATTTTATTTTGAATGGGGCGAAAGGGGGGTGATTTAAACTTTTATATTTTTTTATTTTTTTTTATATTTTTTAAAACTTTTTTTTTCACTTTTTGCTTGCTTTTGTAGTCTCCGTAGGAGACTAGAAGCAGCACTCTTTTGATCGGCTCTGCTACATGCAGGGGACGAGCAGATCCCTTGCATATAGCAGAAATGGTCCTGTGCTATGAGCGCCGACCACTAGGTGGCGCTCATAGCGACAGGATCATTACAACCACTGGTGTCTGCTGCAGACCCAGGGTTGTCATGAACATCCATCGGCGACCCACGATCACGTGACGGGGGTCGCCGATGGGCAGGGCTTATGACGCGCTTCCAGTAAGTGCGAGTTAAATGCCGCTGTCGGAGATTGACAGCGGCATTTAACTGGTTAACAGCCGCGGGTGGATCGCGATTCTGTTGCGGGCACATGTCAGCTGTAATAATCAGCCGACATGTGCTCGGTTCAGTGGGGGCTCAGTGCAGCAGCCCTCACTAATCCGGGGGATTACAACATGCGCATACTAATACGTGACATGTCGTTAAGGGGTTAATATTGTGCTCGGTCTCCTAGACAACAACCAAATTATTCATGATGGATCATCCATCTGCTTAGCTTTCTGTTACTTTGAATGCAAGCGCAAGTATGCAGCCAACCACCCATCCACAGGCCGCAATACTAAACTGCCACATCTCTGGACTGCTTGCTTGCACTTGAAATGTTGCCTTATATGCTAATGGAGGTAAAAGCTTTCCACAACTTCATGGCGGTGGTGGCCGTGTGTCCATACTCGGTCCCCATCCTCCACTATTTCTCCCATTATCGTCTCCATCTTCCACGAGCATGGGTCCCAGAAAATTACCCGTGCCCTCCCCAGTGCGCTTAAATGGGAAGGACCGCCTAACCACAAACATGTGAACAAGTGAATGTGGCCAGGGACAGTACATCTCACTGACGCATGTCACTGGCTTAATATTGTGAAAGCAGGGATCCAGTGGGACCCTGGGACGGAATATGTCCTACCGACGCAGAGGATTTACATTTCTATACCTCCTACATCACTTTCTCCTACTCTTCCTCTTTAGCCTCCATCTCCATCACTTGATTCATTTTTTTCAGAAAATATTCCAGATTATGTACTTAAACTTTGTGGGTGTCAAAAACAATAAGAAGGACTGTATGTGACTCGCCCCCTGGGCCTAGTGTGGATGTGTGTGGGATACCCGAGCCGGGTCTCTGGTGGTTGTAGAATCCGGGGCAGTGACCCGGTCCCGTGGCTCAGGGTGGTCAGGCCGATGGCGGAATTTTGTGGGGTTTTAGGTTAAATGTCCGACTACGCCACCTGTGGATTGCGGTCAGCGCGGACCGCCGCTGCAAGGCAGACTGCTGGGGCTGATGGTGTGTGCAGCTGAGGTAGTGTGACTCCCCACGGGAAGAGTGGAGCCCCAGGGCAGTGTAGTTTATGGTGAGGGTGATAGTGCACGGGAGTCCCAGCACTAGTAGTGCTGGTGCGGCAATGAAGCAGGAATGACTCAGAGTCTTTGCAGTGCAGTTCAGGGTCTTTACTGGTGATATTAAGGCAGACCCTCGCGGGAGTACTGGCTAACATAAGGGGCCTGGTCAGTCTGCGAGCAAACAGGAGTTCCCCTGGCCAGGTTGAGTTGTAGTCGTCCCCGTCTATCTGCACTCTTTCTGGCTACCTTGCTGTAAGCGGGTAGAAGTAGCCCACATCCCTGAGTATACCGTGTGGTGCTCACCCGTATGGCTGGTGACTTGGGGCCTTCTGTTAGCCTCCGCTCCTGGATGGCGGTGCTGGTCCCTTCCTTGTGACTGAGCCTCCGGGCTTCTATGGCCAGAGGACCTGGAATCCCCTGCCGGCTGGTTTCTGCTGCTGGGTGGATATCAGTCCCCACAGCCTCGGACTCCCGTGTCCTGTACTTGGTTTCTTCTGCCAGGGCGAGCTCTGCTCAGCTCCAGCCCCTGGTCTTCAGCTACTGCTCCTACAGAGCTCCTGCTGTAGCTCTCCCTGTGTCTGGAGCTGTCTCCAGGCTCTGACTCAACTCTATTCCCGCCCCAGGCCCAGTTTATAAGGGCAGATTCCTCCCCTCCCATGTCTGGGCAGGAAGTGTTGCATGCTTAAGGGCTCCTGACCAGAGATACCTCCCACTTGCTCTCAGACGTAATATTTCTATTACTGTGGCAACCAGACCCCTGGGGTGCCACATTCCCCCCTAGTGAATTTTAGTACTCTGGGACTAAACACATTTTTAAGAAAACACAAATACAGGGTATAAACAATAATACAACAACATATATACTATAAGCTTTAGTCTTTAGAGGTCACGGCGTGTCCATAACCGGGTGTCCATATCACCCAACAAGGTGAAGTCTTGGCACAGAGTAGGGGACCTGTCCAAAGCAAACCCCAAGCGTTGGCCCTGGGCGTGGCTGCAAGGCTGAGGCTAGCTACTTAGGGCCACAAGGAGGCCACGCCAGACAGGTTTTCTCTTCCGCGGCCATCTTCGCAAGAGGCACCAAGGTGCAACTATCTACATGTAGTTGCGGTTATTCAGCGTCCATAACCTGTCAGTCCAAATAAACCTGCAGGGTAACTAGAGAAACATAATTAGTAACCAGGTAACAAAAACATAAACTATTTTTAACACTTGCAAGTTACAGATGATATTTTAGATTCTCCAGCGAGCGGGCATCTGTCCTCTAGTGCTCTTGGTGGACCTACGTAACCCACTATCTGGTTCTGCACTGCAGGGTGTAGAAGGTGTTATGGGCAGGCCTGGCAGCTTTCTGCATACTCTTTGGCTTACTAGGGGCACGGCAAGCTCACTACTAGCAGAGGGTTGATTCTCCTGGGCTGCTGGTATGGATTCTTCTGCCTCCTGGGCCGGCTGCTCTTCTGACACTACCTGTTCTTCTGTAGGCCCTTGAGGGGCTGGCTGGAGAAAGGTGAGGACGTGTACCATGACTGCGCTGTTGATTTGAGTCCAGGACCGGGGAAAGTCTCCGAGTACGGTACTGATCATTTCTTCCCTTTCCTCTGCGGGTTGAGGGTTTTCTTAATCTTCTTCAGGGCTTTGCAGCTGCTCGGGACACTTCTTCAGATGGTCTCTGGAGACAATGGCTGTGGTCTCTCCTCCATCCTTACTGATGATACATACTTTTGGGTTCTCATGACTTGAGGGCAGTACGGTCCTTCTCCCACTGGTCGTCCAACTTGTGGAGCCGCCTCTTTCTCTTCAAGACCTGCTCTCCAGGTACCAGGGGAACAGCGGGAGCATACTGGTTATAAGCCTTCTCTTGCCATTCTCTTGCTTGAGACAGACTCCGCTCGACGCTCTCCTGTACTTTCCGATACTGCTGCTGCCGTTCTGTATCCCAGTCTGCCTCTGGCGAGGTGTCCTCAGGTGTCAGGACTCCCATATCCAGGTCAATAGGCAGCTTACCAGGTCTTGCTCTCATTAGGTAAGCCGGGGTACAGTTGGTGGAGCCTACGGGGATGTGATTGTACAAGTCCACCAAATCAGGCAGTTTTTCAGGCCACAGACTGCGTTCCTCCAGGGGCAACATTTTCAGCAAGTCCATCACCACCTGGTTCATTTTCTCACATAGTCCGTTGGTCTGAGGGTGATAGGGCGTTGTTCTTATCTTCCTGCAGCCACACAGATTGCAGAACTCCTGGAAGGCTGGTCCTTGGTCCATGAGCACTTGCTCCGGATACCGGTGTGGACAGCAGAAGTGCAGCTGGAAGGCCCTGGCTGCTGTTTGGGCCGTTAAGTCCTTGACAGGGACCACCACTAGGAACCGGGAGTAGTGATCTACGATGGTGAGGGCGTAGACGTACCCAGATTTGCTTGGAGCCAGTTTCAAATGGTCCAGGGCTACCAGTTCCAGTGGCTGCCTGGTGATGATGGGCTGCAGGGGACTCTTCTGGCTGGCACGGTCCTTTCTTCTTAGGTTGCACGGGCCACAGTCTCTGCACCACCTCTCGATGGCTCCTCTCATGCCTACCCAGTAGAACCGTTCACGCAACAAGAACTCCAGCTTTTTCCATCTGAAGTGTCCTGCTCCGTCGTGGTAAGCCTCCAGAACCATAGCCGCGTCTCGTCTTGGGACCACTACCTGCCAGGTCAGCTCATGTGTTCTAGAGTTGACAATTTTCTCCGGCACAGCTTCTCCTTGTAAAGAAACAGCCTGCTTTTCTCCTTCCACAGTTGCTTGGTCTCCTCCGGAGCGTCTGGGTCAAGACTGGCATCAGCCTGTGTCAGCATTTCCTTCACCAGATGGACTGCGGGATCACTGTCTGGTGTCTCTTCCTAGCTGTAGTGGGGTAAGGGGTTGAACGTAGCAGAGCGCCTGTCCCTCACACAGTGGGAATACAGGGTAATCCCATGGCGGTGGAACGCAGGGAGTTCGATTTCTTCCAGTTCTTCTGGATCTTCCCCTACGTCCGGTAGGTTTGGTATTCTCGACAGGGCATCCGCGTTGGCATTTGAGCGTCCCGCCCGGTATTTGATGGTGAATTCATAGTTGGACAGGCGGGCCATTGATCTCTGCTCCCGGGCACCAAGTCTTGCAGTGTCCAGGTGTGTCAACGGGTTGTTATCCGTGTACACGGTGAACTTGGAAGAGGCAAGGTAATGCTTGAAACGTTCGGTCTCTGCCCACACCACGGCCAAGTACTCTAGCTTGAATGAGCTATAATTCTCAGGGTTTCTCTCTGTGGGCCGTAGTTTTCGGCTGGCATAAGCAATTACACGTTCTTTCCCCTGCTGGATCTGGGACAGTACGGCTCTTAGCCCGATGTTGCTCGCAACCGTGTGGAGGATAAAGGGCTGGCTGTAGTCAGGGTACGCCAGGATTTCATCCCCCGTGAGGGCCATCTTCAGCTGGCGGAAGGACTCTTCTTCCAGCTTTTCCCATCTGAAGGGCGGCTTCTGGTTTTTGGCCTTCCTGGATTGGCCTATCAGGAGGTCCTGCATAGGAGCTGCCATTTTGGTGAAACCGGGAATGAATCTTCGGTAGTAGCCTACCAACCAGAGAAACTGCCGCACTTCCTTTATGCTGGAGGGTCTTGGCCAGTCTTTAATCACGGTGATCTTATCGGGGTCGGGAGCCACTCCGTCAGCACTCACCACGTGTCCCAGGTACTGCACCTTTGGTTTCAGCAGGTGACACTTGGAGGGTTTCACCTTGAGGCCGTAGCTTGCCAGGGCGTCAAACACTTCTGCCAGGTGTTTCAGATGGTCCTCGTAGGTTTTGGAATAGACGATGATATTGTGGCACCCCAGGGGTCTGGTTTCAACAGTAACAGCAATGTTATGTCTGAGAGCAGGTGGGAGGTCTCTTGGTCAGGGATCCTGTGCATGCCACACCTCCTGCCCAATCCTGGGAGGGGAAGAACTTCCCCTATATAAACCTAGGGCTGAGGCAGGGTTAGTGAGTAGAGAAGAAGTAGAGACAGAGAAGAGAAGCAGATATAGGAAAGAACATCAGGAGCTCTGTGGGAGCAGTACTACAAGGAGTCAGGGGCTGGCAGCTGCAGAGCTCGCCCTGACTGAGAAGTTATCTCCGGACCAGGAGTCCGAGGCTGTGGGGACTAACTCCTATCCAGCAGCAGAAACCGACCGGCAGGGGAATTCAGGTCCTCTGGCCCAGAAACCCGAAGGCACGGTCACACGCGTGGGACCAGCACCGCCGTCGTGGAGCGGAAGCTACTAGAAGGCCCGAGTCACCGGCCATACGGGTGAGCACCACACGGTAGACTCAGGGACGTGGGCTACTTATACCCGCTTCTAGCAAGGTAGCCAGAAGAGTATCGTTAGTTTGGGAGGCCTACAATTCCGCCTGGCCAGGGGAGATCCCATCTGCTCAAGGACTGACCAGGCCCCAATCGCTAGCCAGTACTCCGGGAGGGTCTATCGTTGTCACCAGTAAAGACCCTGAACTACACCGTACCGTCTCTGAGTGGTTCCTGCTACCCCCATCATCCACGTCGGCTGCCCTGAGGCCATACCCCTCCCGTTGGGGGTTATACTATCACGCTGCACAATCCTACCACCGGCCTCAGCGGTCTGCCCTGCAGCAGCAGCTCCTTAGCTGTACTCAACGGGTGGCGTAGTCGTCCAACATCTACCGCTAATACAGCGCCACTTAGTCTGACTCCCTGGGCACGGACCGGATCACCGCCACGAGACTACAACCCTCAAGAGATCCGGCTCCGGGTAAGCTCCCACGTGCGCAACGCAGCGCGACACAGGCCCAGGGGCGCGTCAACTTTTGGCGTAGTCGGCAGGATTTCGTGCCCGCAACCACCGGGTACTGCGTGCCTGAAAAAGACTGTTCAAACTTACCTGTGGTGAAGATTCCCGCCATCCGGCGACATCTTCCGCTTCCTTCCCGCCATCGGTGGAGTTTTCCCGCCATCCGGCGCCATCTTCGGCCTTCTTCCCGCCATACGTGGAGTTTTCCCGCCATTGGACGCCATCTTGAGGATGCCGCGCGGGAAGAAGAGGGGCGTGGACTCCGAAAGCGCGCGAGAACTGAAGCCCCGCCTCACGTCCGGACGTTGCGTAAGGTCCTGGAAGTAGCCCAGCAGACGCCGACGTCACAGGAGCGCGACAGAAGGTCCTCAACCCTGACGATCCACTGCGGAGCCGCGGCCTACGGAAGAGGATCATCGCAAGGTAGGCCACGGTCCACTAGGGGGGAGAAGGATGTCGGATACGGAGGAGAGCTTCACCGCTTCAACCCCCGCCAGCGCCACCGCTGTTGCGGTCATGCCTTTCACCATGCCCTATATCCCGGGGGCAGCCTGGCTACCCCAGTACTCAGGGGAGTCACATACCCTGCATGACTTTAGAGAAAAGCTGGATAGCCTCTTCCAGGTGTACCCCCTCACAGAGGAGCAAAAAGTGAGCATCCTGGTGGCCCAATTAACCGGAGCAGCCCAAAGGGAGGTAAAGTCCTGGCCACCTGGGGGGAGGACTGTCGCAGGGATACTAACCCGGCTGAGGGACACCTTTGATACCCGCACCTCAGCCGAGACCAAGCTTAGATTCTACGGGTGCAAACAGCGGGCACATGAGAGTATAATGGACTATGCCCTGAACCTATAAGAGGCCCTGAGAGCCATTAAGCAGACCGACCCTGACGGCGTGGGAGACGAGGACAGGCTGTTGACTGAACAATTTATAGAGGGTTTATATTGCAATGCCCACCGAACCCAGTTGCGGGCAATGGCCTTACAGGACCCTCATCTGGGATTTGCACAGTTCAAGGACAGAGCCATCCGGGTGCTTCGAGAACCGGCACCAGGTGGCGTTGTGACCCCCAGACGCCCCACTACCACTTACCACCAGGAGGCGGCCCCCTTGTCGGCAGGGCCTGTGGGAGCTGATGCGCAGGCTTTGAACAATGACCCGGCTCCAAACCTGCACCATCAGGTCCAAGAGCTAGCTAAAAGCGTTGCTGCGCTAACCCGAACTGTGCAGTCTTTACAGGTTTCCACTCCAGGGAAGATCCAGCTGGCATCCGGACCGGAGGACATCCCGTGGCGTCGACCAAGGAGGACCCCACCGGCCAGAGGAAGACCCAGTGACCGATACAACGAGGACGGACGACCCATCTGCCGCCGCTGCAATCAACCCGGACATATGGCAAGGTACTGTCCTTTAAACTGGCACAACCTGGGGTAGAGGGCCAACCCCCAGGAAAAAGATCACCAGGCCCATCGAACTGGCGCGACAAATATGTGGGAGGACGTCCAGTCTTACCCGTGGTACTGGATGGCATTCCTATGAGTGCCCTACTGGACACCGGGTCACAGGTCACCACCATCCCGTACGTGCTCTTCAAGCAGTACTGGAATGACTCGGATATCACCCGCTACCCTGACGACGACTTGAGTATCATCGCCAGCAATGGTCAGCCCGTGCCACAGATTGGATTTAAAGAGGTGACCATTAAAATCGGTAGAGTCGAACTGGCAGCACAGGGACTGATCATTGTAGACATTGACAAACACGAGAGTCACCCAAAGATAACTCTAGGAACTAATGTAATTGAAAATTGTCTTGCAGAGGTGATTTTCCTTTTACAGCAGGTTGCCAAGAACGCCAGCTCCGGCCAGCAGCGAGTGCTCCAGAAAGAGATCCGGGCACTGATGCGACGGCAACAGCTAGAACTCTCCGGTGGTGAGATTGGTAGCGTAAGAATGTGTGACCCTTTCCCTATTGCCATGCCCCCAAAAAGTGAAATGATGATTTGGTGCCGGGCAGCTATTGGTCTGAGAGGTAGAGATTACCAGGCAATGGTAGAACCAGTTTACTCAGACAGTAGGCCCACCATTTTGACAGCACGGGGGGTGGTCAATGTGCGCCATGGGAGGGTGCCCGTTCGCATAATAAATATCGGGAAGAGGGAAGTGTACCTGCCCCGGTAAGCCACGCTAGCCAAATTGTATACCATCAATCAAAATTCCATACAGTCCGTAGAACCCTTGCCTCCATCTTCCCCGGAGGAAGGTAACGGCTCTAAAGAAACAATGGAGGACTGGTGTCAGCAACTACATTTGGGTACTGACTCCACTCCCTCACACCAGAAACAGGGAGTCTATCGGGTGGTTCAAGAGTACGAGAGAGTGTTTAGTAAACACCCGTTAGACTTCGGGCGAGTCAAGGGGGTAGAACACGACATCCCCACGGGAGACCATCCTCCCATAAAAGAGAGGTATCGACCCGTACCCCCTGCACACTACCAACACGCCAAGGGGATGCTTAGAGACATGAAGGAGGCTGGGGTGATCAGGGATAGCTGTAGCCCCTGGGCAGCACCACTAGTCTTAGTCAAAAAGAAAGACAACACCATGAGGATGTGTGTAGATTACCGGAAAATCAACCGTATCACACACAAGGATGCGTTCCCCTTACCAAGGATAGAGGAGTCTTTGGCTGCTTTAAGATCTGCTAACTTCTTCTCTACCTTGGATCTCACTAGTGGGTACTGGCAGGCTCCTGTAGCAGAGGCGGACCGGGAGAAGACCGCATTCACCACCCCGATGGGACTTAGCGAGTTTACCTGCATGCCGTTCGGACTCTGCAATGCACCAGGAACCTTCCAACGATTAATGGAGTGTTGTCTGGGCCACAGAAACTTTGAGACGGTCCTGTTGTACCTGGACGATGTCATCGTATATTCCAAGACGTATGAGGACCACCTGAAACACCTGGCAGAAGTGTTCGAAGCTCTGGCAAGCTACGGCCTAAAGGTGAAACCCTCCAAGTGTCACCTCCTGAAACCAAAGGTGCAGTACCTGGGACACGTGGTGAGCGCTGATGGAGTGGCTCCCGACCCTGATAAGATCACCGCAATTAAGGAATGGCCAAGTCCCTCCAGTGTAAAGGAAGTGCGGCAGTTCCTCGGGTTGGTAGGCTATTACCGCAGATTCATCCCCGGTTTCACCAAAAAGGCAGCTCCTATGCAGGACCTCCTGATAGGCCAGTCCCGGAAGGCCAAGAACCAGAAGCCGCCCTTCAAATGGGAGAAGTTAGAAGAAGAGTTCTTCCGCCAGCTGAAGATGGCCCTCACGGGGGATGAAATCCTGGCGTACCCTGATTACAGCCAGCCCTTTATCCTCTACACCGACGCAAGTAACATCGGGCTAGGAGCCGTACTGTCCCAGATCCAGCAGGGGAAAGAACGAGTAATCGCTTACGCTAGCCGAAAACTGCGACCCACCGAAAGAAACCCTGAGAATTACAGCTCATTTAAGCTAGAGTTCCTGGCAGTGGTGTGGGCAGTCACCGAACGCTTTAAGCACTACCTCGCTTCTTCCCGGTTCACCGTGTACACGGATAACAACCCGTTGACACACCTGGACACGGCAAGACTCGGTGCCCTAGAGCAGAGATGGATGGCCCGTCTGTCCAACTACGAGTTCACAATCAAATACCGGGCAGGACGCTCCAATACCAACGCGGACGCCCTGTCCAGGATGCCAAACCTACCGGACGTAGGAGAAGATCCAGAGGGACTGGAAGAAGTCGAACTCCCCGCGTTCCACCGTCATGGGACTATCCAGTATTCCCATCGGGTAAGGAGTAAGCAAGCCGCTACGTTTAACCCCTTGCCTCACTACGACTGGGAGGAAACGCAAGACAGTGACCCTGCCGTCCGGCTGGTAAAAGAGATGCTGACTCGGCCAGAGGCTCGCCTTGACCCAGACGCTCCGGAGGAAGCCAAGCAACTGTGGGCTGAGAAGAGTCGACTGTTCCTTTACAAGGGGAAGTTGTGCCGCAGAATGGTTAACTCCCGGACGCATGAACTAATCTGGCAAGTAGTGGTGCCACGGAGAGACGCAGCCATGGTGATGGAGGCATACCACGACGGGGCTGGACACTTCGGATGGAAGAAGCTGGAGTTCCTGCTGCGTGGGTGGTTCCACTGGGTAGGCATGAGGGGAACCATCGAGAGGTGGTGCAGAGACTGTGGCCCGTGCAACCTAAGAAGGAAGGACCGTGCCAGCCAGAAGACTCCCCTGCAGTCCATCGTCACCCGGCAGCCGTTGGAACTGGTAGCCTTGGATCATGTAAAACTGACCCCAAGCAGAAGTGGCTACGTCTACGCGTTAACCATTGTGGATCATTACTCCCGGTTCTTGGTTGTCGTCCCCGTCAAGGACTTAACGGCTCAAACAGCAGCTAGAGCCTTCCAGCAGCACTTCTGCCATCCACACGGGTACCCGGACCAAGTGCTGACGGACCAGGGACCTTCCTTTGAAGCGGAGGTCTTCCAGGAATTCTGCAATCTGTATGGCTGCCGGAAGATAAGGACGACACCCTATCATCCGCAAACTAATGGACTTTGTGAGAAAATGAACCAGGTGGTAATGGATCTCCTGAAAACGTTGCCCCTGGAAGAACGCAGTCTGTGGCCTGAGAAGCTGCCCGATCTGGTGGACCTATACAACCACATCCCGGTAGGTTCCACCAACTGTACCCCGGCTTACCTAATGAGGGCGAGACCTGGTAAGTTACCTGTTGACCTGGAAATGGGAGTCCTGACACCCGAGGACACTTCACCAGAAGCAGACTGGGACACAGAGAGGCAGCAGCAGTACCGGAAAGTACAGGAGAGCGTGGAGCGAAGTCTCTGTCAGGCTAGGGAAAGACAAGAGAAAACTTACAACCAGTATGCTCCCACTGTTCCCCTGGTACCCGGAGAGCAGGTCTTGAAGAGGAAAAGACGGCTCCACAAGTTGGACGACCAGTGGGAGAAGGACCCGTACACCGTACTGCCCTCAAGCCACGAGAACCCGAAAGTCTGTACCATCAGTAAAGACGGAGGGGAGACCATAGCCATTGTATCCCGGGATCACCTGAAGAAGTGTCCTGAACAGCTACGGAACCCTGAAGAGGAACAAGAAGACCATCGACCCGTAGAGGAAAGGGAAGATATGGTTAGTACTGTGCTCGGAGACTTCCCTCGGTCCTGGACTCAAGTCAATGGTGCAGTTGTGGTACCCGTCCTCACGTTCCTCCAACCAGCATCCCAAGTGCCTACGGAGCAACAGGTAGAGCTGGAAGAGCAGCCGGTCCAGGAGGCAGAAGACTCCACACAAGCAGAACAGGAGGATCAACCCTCTGCTTATAGTGAGCCTGCCGTACCCCTAGTGAGCCAAAGAGCCGGTAGACAGCTGCCCAGTTTACCCTTGACAGCTCCTACACCCTGTAGTTCAGGGCTAGACAGTCAGCTCCGTAGGTCCACTAGGGCCACTAGAGGCCAGTTACCCGCACGTTGGAGGATCTAAGTGTTTAAGTTATTTTATTAATGTTTGTCTGTTATTGTTGCTTGTGTATAATTTTGTGTTTCTAGTTATTTACAGGAGTCTTTGGTGGATTTACCGGGAATCCTTTGTGTATAGTTGGAGCGTAACCCAGGACGGACTAAAGACTGTTAAGGACTCGGGGCAGGACAGACCCCTACCTGGTTACGTCTCCCTGTTTTGGTGAAATGGACACCTTGCTTTGCTTCAAAAACTGCACCCGGTTGCGGACACGCCGTGACCATCTTTATATGTTTTTCTTATTGTACTATTATTATTGTTTATACCTTGTTATGTTTTTCTAAAAATATGTTTAGTCCCGGAGTACTAAATTTCACTAGGGGGGAATGTGGCAACCCAGGGGTCTGGTTTCCACAGTAACAGCAATGTAATGTCTGAGAGCAGGTGGGAGGTCTCTTGGTCAGGGATCCTGTGCATGCCACACCTCCTGCCCAGTCCTGGGAGGGGAAGAACTTCCCCTATATAAACCTAGGGCTGAGGCAGGGTTAGTGAGTAGAGAAGAAGTAGAGACAGAGAAGAGAAGCAGATATAGGAAAGAACATCAGGAGCTCTGTGGGAGCAGTACTACAAGGAGTCAGGGGCTGGCAGCTGCAGAGCTCGCCCTGACTGAGAAGTTATCTCCGGACCCGGAGTCCGAGGCTGTGGGGACTAACTCCTATCCAGCAGCAGAAACCGACCGGCAGGGGAATTCAGGTCCTCTGGCCCAGAAACCCGAAGGCACGGTCACACGCGTGGGACCAGCACCGCCATCGTGGAGCGGAAGCTACTAGAAGGCCCGAGTCACCGGCCATACGGGTGAGCACCACACGGTAGACTCAGGGACGTGGGCTACTTATACCCGCTTCTAGCAAGGTAGCCAGAAGAGTATCGTTAGTTTGGGAGGCCTACAACTCCGCCTGGCCAGGGGAGATCCCATCTGCTCAAGGACTGACCAGGCCCCAATCGCTAGCCAGTACTCCGGGAGGGTCTATCGTTGTCACCAGTAAAGACCCTGAACTACACCGTACCGTCTCTGAGTGGTTCCTGCTACCCCCATCATCCACGTCGGCTGCCCTGATGCCATACCCCTCCCGTTGGGGGTTATACTATCAGGCTGCACAATCCTACCACCGGCCTCAGCGGTCTGCCCTGCAGCAGCAGCTCCTTAGCTGTACTCAACGGGTGGCGTAGTCGTCCAACATCTACCGCTAATACAGCGCCACTTAGTCTGACTCCCTGGGCACGGACCGGATCACCGCCACGAGACTACAACCCTCAAGAGATCCGGCTCCGGGTAAGCTCCCGCGTGCGCAACGCAGTGCGACACAGGCCCAGGGGCGCGTCAATATCGTCCAGGTATAACAGGATCGTCTCGAAATTCCGGTGTCCCAGACAGCATTCCATCAACCGTTGGAAGGTTCCTGGTGCGTTGCAGAGCCCGAACAGCATACAGTTGAATTCGTTGAGGCCCATCGGGGTGGTGAATGCAGTCTTCTCCTTGTGTGCCTCTGCTACAGGAACCTGCCAGTACCCGCTAGTAAGATCCAAAGTTGAGAAGAAGTTAGCAGATTTTAATGCAGCTAAAGATTCTTCTATCCTAGGTAAGGGGTACGCATCTTTGTGTGTGATACGGTTGACCTTTCTGTAGTCTACACACATTCTCATGCTGTTGTCCTTCTTTTTCACTAGAACTAGTGGAGCTGCCCAGTGGCTACAGCTGTCCCTGATTATTCCAGCCTCCTTCATGTCCCGCAACATCCCTTTTGCATGCTGATAGTGTGCAGGGGGTACAGGTCGGTATCTTTCCTTTATGGGCGGATGGTCTCCTGTGGGCATGTGATGTTCTACCCCCTTTACTCGCCCAAAGTCTAGCGGGTGTTTACTAAAGACTCTTTCATACTCCTGAACCACCCGGTGGACTCCCTGTTTTTGGTGTGAGGGAGTGGAGTCAGTACCCAAATGCAGTTGCTGACACCAGTCCTCCATTTGTTTCTTAGAGCCGTTACCTTCCTCTGGTTGAGATGGAGGCAAGGGTTCCATGGCCCTTACAGAATTTTGGTTTATGGTGAACAAATTGGCTAGCGTGGCATACCGGGGCAGGTATACTTCTCTCTCCCCGATATTTATGATGCGGACGGACACCCTCCCATGGCGTACATCGACCACCCCCCGTGCTGTCAAAATGGTGGGCTTACTGTCTGAGTAGATGGGTTCTACCATTGCTTGGTAGTCTCTACCTCTTAGACCAATAGCTGCCCGGCACCAGATCATCATCTCACTTTTCGAGGGCATGGCAATAGGGGAAGGGTCACACATTCTCACGCTACCTATCTCACCACCAGATAGTTCCACTTGTTGCCGTTTCATCAGTGCCCGGATCTCTTTTTGGAGCACGCTCTGCTGGCTGGAACTGGCGTTCTTGGCAACCTGTTGTAAAATGAGAATCACCTCTGCAAGACAATTTTCTATCACGTTAGTTCCCAAGGTTATTCTAGGGTGGCTCTCATGACGGTCTATGTCCACAATAATCAGTCCTTGTGCTGCCAGTTCGACTTTACCGACCTTAATGGTCACCTCCTTGAATCCCACCTGCGGCACGGGCTGACCATTGCTGGCGATGATACTCAGGTCGTCATCTGGGTAGCGGGTTATGTCCGAGTCATTCCAGTACCGCTTAAAGAGCACGTACGGGATGGTAGTCACTTGTGACCCAGTGTCCAGTAGGGCACTCATAGGAATGCCATCCAGTACCACAGGCAAGACCGGACGTCCCCCTACGTATTTATCATGCCAGTTCGATGGGCCTGAAGATCTTATGCCTGGGGGTTGGCCCTCTACTCCAGGTTGTGCCCGTTTAAATGACAGTACCTTGCCATGTGTCTGGGTTGATTGCAGCAGCGGCAGATGGGTTGTCCATCCTCGTTGTATCTGTCGCTGGGTCTTCCTCTGGACGATGGGATCCTTCTCTGTCGGTGCCACGGGACGTCGTCCGGTCCGGATGCCAGCTGGATCTTTCCTGGAGGTGAAACCTGTAAAGACTGCACAGTTCTGGTTAACGCGGCTACGCTTTTGGTTAGCTCTTGGACCTGATGGTGCAGGTCTGTAGCCGGGTTGTTATCCAAAGCCTGCACACAAGCTCCTACAGACTCTGTAGACAAGGGCGCCGCCTCCTGGTGATAGGTAATAGCAGGGCGCCGGTGGGTTACAGCGCTACCCGGTGCCGGTTCTCGGAGCACCTGGATGGCCCTGTCTTTGAACTTTGCAAAGTCTAAACCAGGGTTCTGCAAGGCCATTGCATGTAACTGGGATCTATGGGCATTGTACAGCAGACCCTCAATAAATTGCTCAGTTAACAGTTCATCTGCATTCCGCACACTGTCAGGGTCTGCCTGTTTAATCGCTCCCAGGGCCTCTTGCAAATTCAAAGCATAGTCTCTTATACTGTCTTGGGCCCGCTGCTTGCACCCATAGAATTTCATTTTGATCTCTGCTGAGGTACGGGTATCAAAAGTGTCCCTCAGACGGGTTAAGATTTCTTTTGCAGACTCCTTGTCCCGGACTGACCAGGACTTTACTTCACGTTGGGCTGCCCCGGTTAGCTGGCCTACCAATATGCTCACTTTTTGTCCTTCTGTCAGGGGTTATACCTTAAACAGGCTGTACAGTCTCTCTTTAAAGTCGCTTAGGGTATGCGACTCCCCTGAGTACTGGGGCAGCCAGGCCGCTCCGGGAATATAGGGCATTGTAAATGGCATTACTGCGGCAGCTGCCGCGCTGGTGGTAGAGGGTCCCTCCGTATCCATCATCTTCCTCCCCCGTAGTTAAGTGTGGCCTACCTTCTGTTGCTTCTTCTCCGTAGGCTGCGGCTCTACAGACGATGGTCAGGGTGGAGGACCTTGCGTCTCGCTCTGGTGACATCAGCATCGCTCTCTCTCCCTTCCAGGACCTTGCGCAGCGTCGATGCGTGAGGCGGAGCTTCGGGTCTCGCGCGCTTTCGGCGTCCACGCCCCTCTTCTTCCCGCGCGGCGTCCCGAAGATGGCGTCCGATGGCGGGAAAACGACTGCGGATGGCGGGAAACTTTTGAAGATGGGGGGAAACTTTTGAAGTTGGCGGGAAACGGCTGCGGATGGCGGGGACCTTCACCACGGCAGGTATGACAGTCTTTTGAAGGCGCGCAGTACCCGGTGGTTGCGGGCACGAAATCCTGACGACTACGCCAAAGCTGACTCGCCCCCTGGGCCTAGTGTGGACGTGTGTGGGATACCCGGAGCCGGGTCTCTGGGGGTTGTAGAATCCGTGGCGGTGACCCGGTCCCGTGGCTCAGGGTGGTCAGGCCGATGGCGGTATTTTGTGGGGGTTTTAGGTTAATTGTCTGACTATGCCACCCGTGGATTGCGGTCTGCGCGGACCGCCGCTGCAAGGCAGACCGCTGGGGCTGATGGTGTGTGCAGCTGAGGTAGTGTGACTCCCCACGGGAAGAGTGGAGCCCCAGGGCAGTGTAGTTGAGGGTGATAGGGCACGGGAGTCCCAGCACTAGTAGTGCTGGTGTGGCAATGAAGCAGGAACGACTCAGAGTCTTTGCAGTGCAGTTCAGGGTCTTTGCTGGTGATATTAAGGCAGACCCTCCCGGGAGTACTGGCTAACATAAGGGGCCTGGTCAGTCTGCGAGCAAACAGGAGTTCCCCTGGCCAGGTTGAGTTGTAGTCCTCCCCGTCTATCTGCACTCTTTCTGGCTACCTTGCTGTAAGCGGGTAGAAGTAGCCCACGTCCCTGAGTATACCGTGTGGTGCTCACCCGTATGGCTGGTGACTTGGGGCCTTCTGTTAGCCTCCGCTCCTGGATGGTGGTGCTGGTCCCTTCCTTGTGACTGAGCCTCCGGGCTTCTATGGCCAGAGGACCTGGATTCCCCAGCCGGCTGGTTTCTGCTGCAGGGGGGATATCAGTCCCCACAGCCTCGGACTCCGGTGTCTGGTACTTGGTTTCTTCTGCCAGGGCGAGCTCTGCTCAGCTCCAGCCCCTGGTCTTCAGCTACTGCTCCTACAGAGCTCCTGCTATAACTCTCCCTGTGTCTGGAACTGTCTCCAGGCTCTGACTCAACTTTAATCCCGCCCTAGACCCAGTTTATAAGGGCAGATTCCTCCCCTCCCAGGTCTGGGCAGGAAGTGTTGCCTGCTTAAGGGCTCCTGTCCAGAGAAACCTCCCACTTGCTCTCAGACGCAATATTTCTATTACTGTGGCAACCAGACCCCTGGGGTGCCACACATGCTTAACTGAGAAACCGCACACCATCGCAGAGCTGTTGAAAGCTGTATCAGAGAACCTGGTAGCGGCTCTGAAGCTAGGCAAGTTCGCACATGTACCCTACCTTGCCCATGTGCTCGACTTAATGGTTCAGCTTTTTCTCAAGACCTACCCAGATCTTCCAGAGTGGCTTGTGAAAGTACGCTGTATTTGTGCCTATTTCAGAAAGTCAGCTACAGTAGTAGTGCTTCAGCAACATTTGCAGCTTCCAGCTCACCGACTGAATTGCGATGTGACCACACATTGGAAATCAATGTTGCTGATGTTTGATATGATTTCGAGCAGCAGAAGAGCAGTTGTTGAGTACCAGCTTCAATAAGCCTGTCGGCATTCAGGTCAGCCTCTGCACATAAGAGCTGATGAGTGGGCAATGGCATGGATGTCTGACATCTGTGCCATCATCCAAAACTTTGAGGACTCCACCAAGATGGTGAGTGGAGATGATGCCATAATTAGCGTCACCATCCCACTTCTGTCTACTGAAACACTCTCAGCTCACAAATAAAGAGGAGGCATTTCAGCCGGAGCACGATGAGATGGAGCAAGGTACCATACAGGGTGATGCCACACAGCCCAGCCTCATCTCATCCCAATGTAGATCAGGTGACAATGAGGAGGAGGAAGAGGAGTAGGAGGAGGAACAGGAGCTAGTTTCCTGCACTATAGACGATACTACCCACACAACTGTTATAACGTCTGTTCAGCGTGGATGTCCTGATGAGAGGGAGTAGGAGGAGGATGAGGAGGAGAGCATGGTCAGTTGTCCTCTTGGTGAGGACACAGAAGTCTTGCCTGTTAGCAGTCTGGCACACATGGCTGAGTTTATGTTCCTCTGCCTTTCCCATGACCCTTGCATTTTACACATTTTGGGTGACAGCCATTACTGGATTGTCACACTTCTAGACCCACGCTGCAAGGAGAACTTTCTATCTCTCCTTCCCGTGGCGGAGAGGTCTAGTTTAATGTTGCAGTACCAGAAGGCCCTTGTTGCAGAATTATTAAAAAAACTCCCATTTGAAAATGCTGGTGGTAGAGGTTCCTTGGACAACCAAGGAGTACAGGTGAGGGATACACAAATACGATACAGTAGAGAAAGGGGAACACTGTCAAAAGTCTGGGACCGTTTTCTCAGACCCTCCCAGCACCCAAACCCTGATGCCCGGTGTACTCTCACAAGGAGGGAACATTTTTGGAAGATTCTGAAGGACTACCTCCGCGACTGTACCAGCATCCTCCATGATTCCTCTCTGTGTCTTACAACTGTTGGCTATCCAAGCTGGACATATGGCATGAACTGTCTGTCTATGCCTTGGAGGTCTTGGCTGCTTGCGATTTGTCACAGATGTTTTTTAGTTCCGCCGGGGGAATTATAACTGATATAACTGATAGGCGCATCTGCTGTCAACTGAAAATGCTGACAGGTTGACTTATCAAAATGAACAAGGGCTGGATTGGGCCAGACTTCTCAACAACACCACCAAATGATAGCATCGAACATAAATTCAAATTCAAATTCAGTGGTTACTTTTTTGGGGGTCTATATTTCCATGTAACCCTTTCAGACTCTTACATGGGTATACACTTAAGGAATTGTTCTATTTAATGTCTCCCTCCTCCTTCTCCTCATTTTCCACCACCGTATCACCAGGATGACCATCATGCCATGCCCACATAATTTTTTAAGGTTGTTTCTGATTAGAGACGAGCGAATATTTCAATATTCGTTTCGAATTACGATTGCCGTTTTTGCAATATTCGGCAATGTAATTATAGACTATTCGGCGAACATTGGAGAACGCCAACGGATTCAATGGGGGCCAAAAGCAAACGCATACACAACACCTTCAAATGAGACCAAAAGCTGCCAAAACACATCAATTCAGGAGCAGACACTAGGAAAGTGCGATCAATTGACCTAGAGTACAACTAGTAAAATTATTATTATGATTTATTATTATAGCGCCATTTATTCCATGGCGCTTTACATGTGAAAACAGGCCACTGAAACAAGAAGTGAGAGGACCCTGACCGTGAGGGCGCATAAACAGTCTATAAGGGATGGGTGAGGATACAGTAGTTGAGGGTACAGCTGATCGTGCAGCAATATGGTAGAGCGAGTGTTACTGAAGGTTGTAGGCTTGTCGGAAGAGGTGAGTCTTCAGCTTCCTTTTAAGGCTATGTGCGCACGTTCAGGATTTGAAGCAGAAATTTCAGCAGTGTTTCTGCATTTCTCTGGCTGGAACAACACTGCAGAAAAACCACGTGCTTTTCATGCATTTTTTATGCGTTTTTAACGTGTTTTTTATGAATTTTTTATGCGTTTTTTAAAGCCTTTTTTGAAGAGTTTTTGCACATCAATGAATGCTTTTTGGAGCTAAATAAAGTTATTTGGTGGCACATTGCTTTAACCCTTGGATTACCATCAGAACTGGGGTGAATATATTTGTTATTTTAAATGATTACAGAATGTGTCTGTGGTATTTCAAATAAAGTGGTTGCTCTGTGTTTGTTTGTTTATTTAACTCTTTACTTTACTTTAATTAGGTTGGGTGATGAAAAGGTCTGATTGACACCTTGTCATCACCAAACAAGAGAGGTAGGTGTCAGCTAATCCCATACACCCAACGTCATTGGCATTTCCATTCATGTAATTTCTGGGGCAGCTGTGAGCTGTTATCTTTAGCCAAGGAAGGTGCCATTATGCAAACATAGTCCCTGGCCATTATTAACAACTCACAGCTGTTTTGTTAGCCGCTACTTCCCCACTAACAGCAGCAAGCAGCGCTTTGGACGCAGCGTATTTTTGCTGCGTCCAAAACGCGGTGTTCTAATGCCGCACTTTTTTTACGTAGGGCTCCCCTATAAAATCTAACCGGAAAAGGCTAAACAGACAGCTGCGGGCTGATATTAATAGCCAGGGAAGGGGACATGGATATTAGCCCCCTCTGCGGCTAATAGCATGACCCCTCAGTAGTCCCAGAAATGGCGCAACCATAAGATGCGCCAAATCTGGTGCTTAGCCTCTGCTCTTCCCACTGCCCTGTAGCGGTGGCAAGTGGGGTGAAGGGGTTGTGGTTCACGTCAGCCTTGTATTGGCGGCTGACGTGAAGCCCAGATTAGTAATGAAGGGCGTCTATAAGACGCCCCCATTACTTATCGCGTAGTAAAGTTGTCGACGCTTTTTCAATTAATACACAGCCAGAATAAAGTATTTTAATGAAATAAAAAACACACGGCTTAATTTTTTTTTTATTATACTCTCAGTCCCGAAGCCTTCGTCTCCTGAAAAAAAAGTAAAATAAAAAACAACCATATCCCTCATCTGTAAAATCACTCAGGTCAGTGTTCATGCTGCTGCAGGAGTTAGGTCACTGGGGTTCATCAGCTGAAGATCAGCTAATCAGAAGTGGTGACCTCAGCACCAGTACTGGGGGGAACATTCTTCAGACGTGAGCGCAAGTCCTGTTGGTGCAGTACACTGCAGGGAGCGAGTGCGCTCTCCGCAGTGTACTGCCAGCCACTGGGATGAACACATCAGGAGGACACCAGGGGGGCGCCAGACAGGTGAGTATAGTGTTTTTTTCTTTTTTGTTACACTGCATGGTACCCTGCTCAGCTGAGGACAGTACTACTCCCCTCAGCCGCTCCGCTCTCGCTGTTATCAGCGGCGGTCGGATGAGGGAAGTATTACTCCTCCTCTGCCGACCCGGGTACCTCCCGCAGCATTTCAACGCTCATTGGCTTTAATTGAAACGCAGCAAATTTGCAGGTATAAATATTTCAAATATAGTCAATGGGCTGGAAAAGCTGCGGAAAAGTTGCATAGAATAGACCTGCTGCATTTTTTTCCGCAATGGCAATCCTGAGCTGAAATTTCCGCATCATTTGCACAGCACATCAGGATTGCCATTGCAATAGCTGGCAGATGGATTACATAGCTTTTTATCTGGATTTCCGCAGCGAAAAAACACTGCAAAAGTGTATCAAAAACGCTACCTGTACACTTAGCCTAAGGGTTTCAACAGTGGGCGAGAGTTTGATATGTTGGGGTACTACAAGGTTCAAGAGTAGGGGGGATGCATGGGAGAAATCTTGTATGCGATTGTGAGAAGATGAGTTAAGAGGGGAGTAGTGAAGGAGATCTTGTGAGGATCCGAGGTTGTCTGTCGTGATGAGTAAATTTGTTCGAAATCCAAACTTACAACTTTTATTCGACACGAATATGGCACATTCGGATTTGTGATTGGAAAGGCAAAATTTTCTTAAATTCAGGAAAGAGCAGCAACGTTCGGCGAATAAATGCGGAAATGTAATTACAGGGCAACTACAGCGTTTTTAACTGTTTTACCTTCATAGTGTTTGTGTATGATTAGCAGGAGGACGTGGTAGATGAGTAGGGGGCTGGTGATAGCTTAGAACAGGTCAGATCAGTAGGCAGTAACTTTAAGTCAGGAGAGCGCGGCTATCCATTCAGAGCGTACGAAGCATCCACACTGTCCAGACACAAGAGCTTCTGCAATTGGCTGCTGAATTCACAAGTCCTCTCTATATAAAATCGGTCATGTTCCCTCAGCGCCATTTTATCCATGTTACTGCTGGAGACAGACGTTGCTCAGTGTGCCCCCGTGTACTGAGAGATATTAGCTAGATAGATGGGTGCTTGTGTGGAAGTCAGATAGTGTAGATAAGTCCTGTGCTATGTACCTGTTCAATCGACCTTGCAGCACATTTTTTTTTCTTGCGCAATTACTGAGATTCTGATAGAAAGAGCAGGGCCCATGCCATAGAACAGTGTTGTGCACCGGTTGTACTGTGCTCCATGCAGGAGTATATCTTAAATCTATTTTTGCACTTATTAATGTGATAAAGCAAGCAAGCAAGCCCATGTAGGCCACTTTTTGATTTTGTGTGGTTGAAATTCAGCTATCTGCAGAGCTTGTCAGTGCAGAGCTTCTGACTGCAGAGCACAAAAAACTTTTTTTTTTCACTTGCTAATGTGACAGTGCAAGCTGTGTTAGCCCAGTTTGTCATTTTTTTGGTGGGTGATCTCAAGCTGTATGCACAGAAAACTATTTTTTTTTCTGTTGGCAGGCAAAGTCCACAAAAGTTTTTTTGTTTCGCAAACATCATACACTCTGCTATACTTCAGCTCCTACGTTAATGGCAGTGAACATCAGCTGTTTTCAGCGTAAAAAAAATATTTTTCCTGTTGCTAGCCACAGTCCATCAAATATTTTTTAGTGTGGCAAATGTGATACACTCTGCTAAAAGACACCTACTATCTTAGTGGCGGTGAACCTCAGCTGTTTTCAAAGTAAAAAAAGATATTTTTTTGTCTTGCTAGGCAGAGTCCACCAAAGATTTTTTTGTGTAGCAAACATCATACACTCTGCTATTCATCAGCTTCTTTGTTAGTGCGGTAAACTTCAGCTGTATTCAGAGTAAAAAAAATATTTTTTCTGTTGCTAGCCACAGTCTACCAAAGATTTTTTTGTGTAGCAAACGTGATACACTCTGCTAAAAGCCACCTACTATGTTAGTGGTGGTGAACCTCAGCTGTTTTCAGAGTAATTGATTTTTTTCTCATGCTAGGTAGAGTTCACAAAAGATTTTTTGGTGTCACAAACGTGATACACTTTGCTAAAAGCCACCTACTATTTTAGTGGTGGTGAAATTCAGCTGTATGCAGAGCTCATGCAGAGTAAAGAAATCTATTTTTTACTGTGACTTACGTGCTACAGCAGGCTAGATCTGAGTTTGAAATATCTTGGAGCGTATATTCTATGTTATACAGGCCTCATCCACAGACAAAAAATACTTTCTTCGATTCCTAACATTATACAGCAGGTGATATCTCAGTTTGAATTAGTTTGTGGAATATCTCGTATGTTATACAGGCCTCAGCCACAATAAAAAATACTTTCTTCTATTACTAATGTTATACAGTAGGGGACATTTCAGTTTGAAATTGTTCGTAGCATGCCTCCTATGTTATACAGGCCTCATCCACACTAAAAAAAATACTTTCTTCTGTAACTAACGTCATACACTAGGGTACATCTCAGGGTGCCAAGGTAGGGTGGTTCACTGCGATTGAGGAGGGTTGGCCATACAAGAAAAGTCTTTTAGTGAAGGTATTAGTCAAGGCGAGGAACAAATGGAAGAGGAAGAAGTGATGGGTGAGCAACAGTCAGAACATTAAGAGGATAATCATCCCATCTCTGTTCGTGTTTGGTGGGAGGGGACGGAGGAAACAAGCATAAGAATTACCCAGCCCCCAACACAGCATGGGCTTGAACCTCACGAAAGAGCCCGACATAGAGTGCGTTCTTGCTGCAAACATGATCCCTGTATAGTTATGATTCGAAATAGTGCTGACGACCGTGTTTCCACTCTGTTAGATCCACGTTATAAGTAGTGTTGAGCCACCCCCGTAGTGTTCGAGTTCGGTTCGGTTCGTCGAACACCCGTGTGTTCGCCGAACTGTTCGTCGAACACCTTCGAACACTGTTAAAACCAATGGCAGGCAAACAAAAACACATAGAAACACATAGAAAACACCTGCAAAGGTGTCCAAAAGCTGACAAACTGCTCAGGAGACATAACTAACACATGGAAAAGTGACAAGTACATATAGTCATGCGAAAATAAAAGAGGTGGAGGAGTAAAAGGAGGGGGAGACACAGATATAGGCATGTCATGCCCTTCTAAAATCCAAAAAGTGAGAAGCCGACACGGCCAGTCCGCTCCTGCCCGTGCCACCTCCGTGTCGCCGGGTTTGTGCCAGAGCTGCGGTGAACCCTGATGGCCAGCCCCCCTCTCCCAATACTGGTGCCTGTCCGCTGGTGGGTCGAGCGAGCCCCCCTGTGGTGGAGGCAGCTCTAAGCTTTTTAATTTAAATTGTCTCTCTAATTTGAATGAATACACTTTAAATCCATTTACAAGGATCTATTGGAGGGCAAGTCTCATTCCAGCAGCCGCGTAATTCCAGCTCCAGTAGCGTCCACTAAAGCTGCTGCAGTTAAAAAGCTTTTATAAGGATCGAGCTCGGCTGTCCACCGCAAGGCATCCTACTGCCAGTCCCAGCCCCTATGCCTTGGGGTGCCTCCTGATGCTCTTCACTGAGTATCCCATGGTCCCGAAGCATTTCCTTTGAAAAAATTAAGTGTCTAAACTACAGGTGGTGTAGCTTGCTTAACAGCCGGGATAATGCGCTGACTAGCAGACACTGCTACTAGGCACAAAGTATTTCCTGGGCTAGATGCAGTTAAAAATTTGTAATTAGATACTCTCGTTGGATGCTGAGAAAGCATTCCATAGAGTCTCCTGGCACGCCATATATGATTCTCTTAAAAAGCTTGGGGTAGGGGTCTAGGGGACCCTTTTATAGCCAAAATCACGGCCCTGTATCACAATACGTCACCTAGGCGGAAGATAAATGGAACTGTAGCACCCTGAGGGCTCGGTTGCTACAGAGGTATTGCACCTCACCCAGAGGTGTGATATCTCACTCTCAGGTAAGGATGGAGTGTGGATCAGGACCCGACACCTGCATGCATTACACCACATTGCCGTGGGGCAGGGCGACCAATATGCCTCTGAGATGGGCACGACAGTCCCTGTCCCTGGCTGGAGTGGGGGGAGGGAACACTGAGGAAGGGGAACCCTGTAGTGCAGGAGCAGGGAGGAAGCAGTTCCTGGATGCATTGAGAAGGGAGTATAAAAGGTGGGCACCATCTTAGTTCAGTGCAGAGAAGTCTGAGCAGAAGTGGCAGGGAGCAGGGGCTCTGCATGAGCTCTGCTCCGGAGGCGGGCCTAGTAACAGAGGCCCAGGCCTGGAAGAGGGAGAAGGAAGGAAGAGGAGTGGAGAAGGCTCCAGGAACGAGGAATGAAGGGATCCCAGGGGTGCGGACGGGCGAGTCGCCACCGCACGCCCGAATCCACCTGCGTGGAGGGGTCAGGCCAAAGGGGGAGACCGGTCCCCGAAACTAGTGGAGGCAGGAAACGACCCTCAGCTAGAAACCGGAGGCTGTGACATTTTATGTGGCGCAGCCCCTCGCTACACCCGCTAGGAAGGCACCACATAGGGTCAGGGAAACTGGCGATAAGTTTACCAAGAGGAGGCCCGAGGCAGCCGGACAGAAGGGTTGGTAAGAAAGGCCAGACAAAGGACACACAAAGGGGGTCCTGTGAAGCGCTCCAAAGTTATCTGGGAGTTGTCTGAGCCCCTCACCTGGTGAGCACAGTACGACGTGGGCAGCCGTTACCTGCAGACGTGGTCTGGATAATAAGAACTGTGAGTAAAGGCCCTGGACTGCATCACTGACTCCGTGTCGTTACTGCTGCTGCCCTGCACCATCACCCCCATCCTCCGCATACACTGCCCTGAGGCTATACTCCTCCCGTGGGGAGTTATGCTACGCTCTGCTGCACCCACAACACCAGCCTCAGCGGTCTGCCCTGCAGCGGCGGTTCACTCTGACCGCAATCCACGGGTGGCGTAGTCGGACATTTAAACATCAAAACCACATAAATAGTTCCGCCACTGGTTTGACCACCCTGAGCCACGGCACCGGGTCGCCACCACGAAGACTACAACCACCAGCATCCACCAAAAAGGGTCCGGCTCCGGGTGTCCCAAGGCCCAGGGGGTGCATCAGAACATTTTCATCACCTTTCACAATCACCAATGGGACAAGGCAGGGATGTCCTCTGTCCCCTCTCTTATACTTCCTAGTGACGGAGCACCTGCTCTCATCAATTCGCCATAACCCCAATATTAGGTGGATTGAGGTGGGAGGCACCGAGTACAAGTGCTCTCTATTTGCTGATGATGTCCTAGTATATATCACTCAATCACATATATCCATCCATGCTGTTATGGCTGAAATAGATCACTTTGTTACATGGTCAAATTTTAAAATCAATGCAGCGAAGTCTGAGGCCCTCGATGTCTCCCTCCCCAAATCCATATAGGATTCCATCCAGTCCAACTTTCCCTTTGCCTGGCCCTCACAGGGTATCAAATACTTAGAAATTCCTATTCATAGAGACCTCTCCCATCTATGTTATCTTAATTTTGGGCCCTTTATTGAACAACTCCATACAGACCACGGTTGGCAAGTTAGAACTGTAAGATTCCCGACGTGAACCACTGGTGTTTTGTGGAAAAGCACATGTACACTGCGTTCCAAATTATTATGCAAAAAGTGTTTAGGAGTGATAAGGGAAGAATTTGTTTGTTTGTCAGTTAAACTCATTGATGGTGATGTGTGTCAGGGCTCTTTATATCACTGTAAGCAATTGCAGACACCTGTGCTAATTAGTTTGGCAGGTGTGTCCAATGAAAGGCAAGACTACTTAAGAATGCTGTCTCACATTATTAAGCAGCCTACATTTTCTGCCAAAATGGGAAAGAAAAAGGATGTGTCGGCTGCTGAGAAGCAACAAATTGTGGAGTGTTTAGGTCAAGGCATGACTACAATCAACATTGTGCGATGATCAGGATGAAGTGTCTTGGCAATCAAGAAGTATGTAGCTGATTCACAGTACACACGTGTGTGTGCTGATAAGGGCAAATTGAGGACTCTTTCCTACAGGCAATTACGTCAGGTTGAAAGAGCAGCGGCAAAAAAGCCTTGTCATAGCAGCAGACAAGTTTTTGAAGCTGCTTGTGCCTCCAACGTCCCCCGAACAACAAGATGCAGGGTCCTTCAGAGGTTTGCAGCTGTGCATACGCCATCCTGTCGACCTCCTCTATCCACTTCACACAAGCAGAAACGGCTCCAGTGGGCCAAACATTACATGAAGACTGATTTCAAAACTGTTTTGTTCACGGATGAGTGCCGTGCAGCGCTCGATGGTCCAGATGGATGGAGTGGAGGATGGCTGGTTGATGGACACCCCACGCAAACACGGCTACAGCGCCAACAAGGAGGAGGTGGAGTAATGTTTTGGGCTGGAATCATGGGGAGAGAGATTGTCGGCCCCTTTAGGATCCCTGAAGGCGCTAAAGATGAACTCCATAATGTATGTGGATTTTCTCAAACAGCACTTCCTGCCATGGTTCAAGAAGAAGAACCGTGTATTTCACAGCAAGATCATTTTTCTGCATGATAATGCACCATCTCATGCTGCACATAAAACATCTGCATCTCTGGCTGATATGGGCATAAAAGGGGACAAACTTATGGTGTGACCCCCATGCTCCCCTGACCTCTACCCCATTCAGAACCTTTGGAGCATCATTAAAAGGAGTGTCTATGATGGTGGGAGGCAGTTCACATCTAAGCAACAGCTCTGGGAGGGTATTCTGTCCTCATGCAAAACAATTGAAGCAGAAACCATCCAAAACCTGACAAATTCAATCGACGAGAGAGTTCAGAAGCTCCTTTCGAACAAGGGGTCCTCTGTGAAAATGTAACATCACCTAGAATAAAGTTTTGAGTTGAAAACTGTTTGATTTCAGTTTCTAACAACCTGCTAATGCTTATAATTTCAAAAATGACCATTTTTTTGGTCTTTATTAAAATGAAAAGGTTGATCGAAAAGTTTGGGGGATCTAAGAGTGTGGCAACCCAGTAGTCATGATTACTTCGAATTCTGACAATATGAGGGTCATGCTGCAGGTAGTGCAGCAAGAAGGCACTTATGTGTCTTGCGCATCTCGGAGCCCCAAAATTATTTTCCGGGCTAGATGCAGCTAAAAATTATTTTTAATTTTAAATCTGGTGAAGCTTTAGTATAGATGGCATAATAGGATCAGTGCTGCACACTGCTACAAAGCCCAAATTATTTTCCAGCCAAGATACAGATAAACATGATTAGTAATTTGAAAGCTTAAAACGGTTGGTAGGGTGATTTTAACCAATCATCAAGCTTTTACTCTCCCCAGGATGACACAGGGGTAGAAAAGTCGTTTCGGATCCATGATTTGTTCATCTTTATGAACGTGAGTCTGTCTACATTATCAGTGGAGAGCCGCGTGCGCTTATCTGTCAGCACACCACCAGCAGCGCTGAACACACGTTCAGACAGAACGCTGGCTGCAGGGCATGACAAGATTTCCATGGCGTAAGTGGCTAGCTCCGGCCATTTATCCAGATTGGAAGCCCAAAAAGAGCAAGGGTCCAGTGACACAGTCGTGGCTTCAATGTTTACTTGGAGATACTCCTGTACCATCGTCTCTAGGAATTGACTATGTGTCAGACTTCTTGTCTCCTGTGGCCTTGCAAAGGATGGGCTAAAAAAGTGGTGAAATGATTCCACAAAATTGATGTTACCAGCAGATACTGTGGTTCTGTTACGTTTTGAGTGCTGAACACTTGACGGTCCCACGGTTGGCAAGTTGGAACTGTGAGATTCACTACGTGCACCACTGGTATTTTGTGGAAAAGCACATGTAAGATTCTGCAACAGTCTCTGCTGATACTCCTGCATGCGTGCATCCCTTTCTATGGCAGGAATAATTTCTGCAAATTTACTTTTGTACCGGGGATCTAACAGTGTGGCAACCCAGTAGTCAGGATTATTTCTAATTCTCACAATTCGAGGGTCATGTTGCAGGTAGTGCAGCAAGAAGGCACTCATGTGTGTTGCGCATCCAGGAGCACCAAGTCCCTGTTGTGTTGGTGGCGAGGTAACAATCATGCTTCCTTCCTCTGTCCTCTCCCCCCAACCTCGCACAACAGAAATGTGATCAAGGTCTCCCTCATCTGATGAGTCTTCCATCAGTTCGTCCTCCACTTCTTCCTGGGCTCCTGCACCTTCCTCACTAGTTTGGCTGCTACCATGCGCCCTGGTAAAACCATCTCCCCCACCCTCACATGCCTGCCGCCTTGGTGCTGCCGACCGTCTGGACCTTGCAGATGTTAGCCCTTCCGCATACAACTCCTCCTCCTCTAATTCCTCCACCTCCTCTTGTGCCACCACCTGACTCCGAATTCTGTTTAACTTGTGCTCCAGCATGTAAATCACCGGAATAGTCATGCTGATAATGGCATCGTCAGCACTAAACATCTTCGTCGCCATTTCAAAACTGTGCAGAAGGGTGCATAGGTCCCTGATCTGAGACCACTCCTCCAGCGTGATTTGCCCCACCTCTGAATCTCGTTGGCCCAGGCTATACGTCAGAACGTATTGCACCAGGGCTTGTCGGTGCTGCCACAGTCGCTGCAACATGTGCAGAGTTGAATTCCACCAGGTAGGCACATTGCATTTTAGCCGGTGAAGTGGCAGGCCCAACGACTTCTGTAGAGATGTAAGTCGCTGAGCTGCGGGATGCGAACGGCGGAAGTGAGCACACAGCGACCGTGCCCTCTGCAGAAGGCCATCTAGTCTGGGATAGTGGGCTAAAAATTGCTGGACAACCAGGTTCAACACGTGAGCCATACAAGGCACGTGTGTGACATTGCCCTGGCGAAGGGCCGCACCCAGGTTTGCAGCATTGTCGCACACGGCCTTCCCTGGTTTCAGGTCCAGTGGAGACAACCATTCATGAAATTTATTCTCCAGAGCTGACCACAACTCCTCAGCTGTGTGACTCACATTTCCCAGACATTTCAATGTAAAAACCGCCTGATGACGTTGAGCCCTACTGCCAGCATAGTAAGGAGTTGTGCAGGATCCCTTCTGCGCAGTTAGAAAGCTTGTGGCATGACCAGACAGGCTTTGGGTGCAGGTGGAAGACCGAGAGGACGTTGAGGAGGCAGAAGCAGTGGAGGAACTTTGACATAAAGAGGATTGACGCACAACTCGTGGGGACGGCAAGACTTGGACAGCAGCCCCTTGTCCTGCTGTCACCATAGTTACCCAGTGCCCAGTCAGCGACATGTAACGCCCCTGTCCATACCTACTCGTCCAAGTGTCTGTGGTGAAATGCACCCTGTCACACACAGAGTTTCTCAAAGAAGCGGTGATGTTGTGTGCGACATGCTGGTGGAGCGCAGGCACACCTTTCTTTGAGAAGTAGTGCCGACTGGGCATCTGGTACTGGGGCACTGCGACGGACATAAGGTCTCGAAAATCCTCTGTGTCCACCAGGCGGAAAGGCAGCATTTCTGTAGCCAAGAGCTTGCAGATGGTGAAATTCAACCTCTTAGCTTTCTCATGGTTAGGAGGAAATGGTCTTTTACTTGTCCACATCTGAGGGACCGAGGGCTGGCTATTGTGCTTAGACGGGGTTGATAAGGGTGTCCCCGGCAAACTGCCGGTCTGTGAGGAAGATGCAGGCGGACATGTTAGGTTGCCTTGATCCAAAGGTGGTGCTATCGATGTCGGACAGCGTTCAACACCAGCTGGTGTTACCACCTCCAAAGAAAATGATGACCTGCCAATCACGCTGGCTGTTGCGGGTAAAGAGGTGGCAGGTCTGCGCCCCAAAACAGGTGTGACTGCTGTCCCCCCAGTCACAGAGGATGAAGAGGCCGCAGATGCACAAGATATGGCAGACGGTGGTTGGCCCGGCCGGCTAGCCCGCATTGTAGCACACTGAGCTTCCCACTGCAACTTATGCTTCATGTCCATGTGCCGGTTCATGCATGAAGTACTCAAACTATGTATTTTTTGGCCTCTACTTAGCTTTTGCTGACAAATGTTACAGATAACACGAGTTGGGTCATCTTTATCGATCTGAAAAAATGCCCAGGCTATGCAAGGCTTAGCACCCATGCGACCTGAAGAGCCACCACGACCTGTGGTGAGAGGCAGAGTTGTGTTTGAGGATGCAGTTGTTGACGTGCTTCCAGTACTACGTCTCTGTCCAGGAAGGCGCAACCTGACCTCGTCGTCACTAGCATCTTCCCCCACCTCCTCTGCTGACCTCATCTCTTGGCTGACTGTGGGTTGACAGAAAGTGGGATCTCCAACCTCATCCTCATCACCCTGTGCGTTATCACACCCGTCGTCCTCAGAGCCAACCTGTTCCTGCCCTGACAAAATACTAAAGTTGTTGCTCCAATCAGGTATTTGAGTCTTATCATCGTCTTCCTCATTGTCTCCACCAACAGGAGTTACAGTTTGGGAATGAGGGTCTACATTATGGTCAGAACCTTCTGCGTCTGGTCCTGGATCCGACTCATAAAGATTCTGGGCATCAGTGCAGATCATTTCCTCGTCTGGATTCACAGAAGCGCTGGAGTCGACCTTTGATTCCCAGGCTATAGTATGAGTAAACAGCTCTGCAGACTCAACCATCTGTTCTACCTCATACTCAGACGGGCAGCTGGAGATTTGGGAGCTGTGAGGAAGCAAGTGCGATTGGGGTGACACCTTTGAGGACTGGAGTATTTGTGATGTTGAAGTTGATGTGGAGGAGAGCCCACGTAAAGGAGCACTTGATATCCGTTGAAGCACCTGCTGTTTTTGTGCCTCATCTGGAATTTGTAGCGATTGGCGTGGCCGTAAGAAAGGGATCTTATCACATTGTCCGCTAAAAGAAGTAGACATTTTAGTTTGGCTGGAAGATGGTCTTTCTTCTGCAGATGTTACTGTTGCTTTAACACCTACCCCACGGACACAACCTTTTTTCCCCTTCCCAACACGCCAATTCCCCTTTCCACCAGCAGCAGGCCTTTTTCCACTCATTTTGGTGGTTAACTAATTCACAACTCTGGAGTTGTTTGCACAAAAAAACAATGGATGAGAACCTAGCAGAGCTGAGTGGCCAAACTGTGCTATTAGGCCAAAACTATTGGCTGGGTTAGATACAGAAAAAAATTATATTCAGTTTGCAACCTGATGGAGGTCTGTATAGATGGACTAATACAACAAGTCCCACACACAGCTAGAAGCCCAATATTTTTTCAGAGGTAGATGCAGAAAAAAATATATTCAGTTTGCAACCTGATGGAGGTCTGTATAGATGGATTAATAGAAAAAGTCCCACACACAGCTAGAAGCCCAATATTTTTTCAGAGGTAGATGCAGAAAAAAATATATTCAGTTTGCAACCTGATGGAGGTCTGTATAGATGGATTAATAGAACAAGTCCCACACACAGTTAGAAGCCCAATATTTTTTCAGAGGTAGATGCAGAAAAAAATATATTCAGTTTGCAACCTGATGGAGGTCTGTATAGATGGATTAATAGAACAAGTCCCACACACAGCTAGAAGCCCAATATTTTTTCAGAGGTAGATGCATAAAAAAATATATTCAGTTTGCAACCTGATGGAGGTCTGTATAGATGGATTAATAGAACAAGTCCCACACACAGCTAGAAGCCCAATATTTTTTCAGAGGTAGATGCAGAAAAAAATATATTCAGTTTGCAACCTGATGGAGGTCTGTATAGATGGATTAATAGAACAAGTCCCACACACAGCTAGAAGCCCAATATTTTTTCAGAGGTAGATGCAGAAAAAAATATATTCAGTTTGCAACCTGATGGTGGTCTGTATAGATGGATTAATAGAACAAGTCCCACACACAGCTAGAAGCCCAATATTTTTTCAGAGGTAGATGCAGAAAAAAATATATTCAGTTTGCAACCTGATGGAGGTCAGTATAGATGGATTAATAGAACAAGTCCCACACACAGCTAGAAGCCCAATATTTTTTCAGAGGTAGATGCAGAAAAAATATATTCAGTTTGCAACCTGATGGAGGTCTGTATAGATGGATTAATAGAACAAGTCCCACACACAGCTAGAAGCCCAATATTTTTTCAGAGGTAGATGCAGAAAAAAATAGATTCAGTTTGCAACCTGATGGAGGTCAGTATAGATGGACTAATACAACAAGTCCCACACACAGCTAGAAGCCCAATATTTTTTCAGAGGTAGATGCAGAAAAAAATATATTCAGTTTGCAACCTGATGGAGGTCAGTATAGATGGACTAATACAACAAGTCCCACACACAGCTAGAAGCCCAATATTTTTTCAGAGGTAGATGCAGAAAAAAATTTATTCAGTTTGCAACCTGATGGAGGTCTGTATAGATGGATTAATAGAATAAGTCCCACACACAGCTAGAAGCCCAATATCTTTTCAGAGGTAGATGCAGAAAAAAATATATTCAGTTTGCAACCTGATGGAGGTCTGTATAGATGGATTAATAGAACAAGTCCCACACACAGCTAGAAGCCCAATATTTTTATAGAGGTAGATGCAGAAAAAAATATATTCAGTTTGCAACCTGATGGAGGTCAGTATAGATGGACTAATACAACAAGTCCCACACACAGCTAGAAGCCCAATATTTTTTCAGAGGTAGATGCAGAAAAAAATATATTCAGTTTGCAACCTGATGGAGGTCTGTATAGATGGATTAATAGAACAAGTCCCACACACAGCTAGAAGCCCAATATTTTTTCAGAGGTAGATGCAGAAAAAAATATATTCAGTTTGCAACCTGATGGAGGACTGTATAGATGGATTAATAGAACAAGTCCCACACACAGCTAGAAGCCCAATATTTTTTCAGAGGTAGATGCAGAAAAAAATATATTCAGTTTGCAACCTGATGGAGGTCTGTATAGATGGATAAATAGAACAAGTCCCACACACAGCTAGAAGCCCAATATTTTTTCAGAGCTAGATGCAGAAAAAAATTATATTCAATTTGCAACCTGATGGAGGTCAGTATAGATGGACTAATAGAATGATGCTATGCCCAAAAGATTTTACTTCACTAGGTGCAGTAAAAAAATTGGTATTCTATACACAGGTGGTATATCTTGCAACACAGATAGGCTACTCCACTGACTAATAGTGTTGAGCCACCCCCGTAGTGTTCGAGTTCGGTTCGGTTCGTCGAACACCCGTGTGTTCGCCGAACTGTTCGTCGAACTGTTCGTCGAACACCTTCGAACACCGTTAAAACCAATGGCAGGCAAACAAAAACACATAGAAACACATAGAAAACACCTTCAAAGGTGTCCAAAAGCTGACAAACTGCTCAGAAGACATAACTAACACATGGAAAAGTGACAAGTACATATAGTCATGCGAAAATAAAAGAGGTGGAGGAGTAAAAGGAGGGGGAGACACAGATATAGGCATGTCATGCCCTTCTAAAATCCAAAAAGTGAGAAGCCGACACGGCCAGTCCGCTCCTGCCCGTGCCACCTCCGTGTCGCCGGGTTTGTGCCAGAGCCGCGGTGAACCCGGATGGTCAGCCCCCCTCTCCCAATACTGGTGCCTGTCCGCTGGTGGGTCGAGCGAGCCCCCTTGTGGTGGAGGCAGCTCTAAGCTTTTTAATTTAAATTGTCTCTCTAATTTGAATGAATGCACTTTAAATCCATTTACAAGGATCTATTGGAGGACAAGTCTCATGCCAGCAGCCGCGTAATTCCAGCTCCAGTAGCGTCCACTAAAGCTGCTGCAGTTAAAAAGCTTTTATAAGGATCGAGCTCGGCTGTCCACCACAAGGCATCCTACTGCCAGTCCCAGCCCCTATGCCTTGGGGTGCCTCCTGATGCTCTTCACTGAGTATCCCGTGGTCCCGAAGCATTTCCTTTGAAAAAATGAAGTGTCCAA
The DNA here is from genome assembly GCF_046119375.1 of Phyllobates terribilis. Classification (NCBI taxonomy): domain Eukaryota; kingdom Metazoa; phylum Chordata; class Amphibia; order Anura; family Dendrobatidae; genus Phyllobates; species Phyllobates terribilis. Next base: position 50,207,982 of record NW_027362773.1, read on the forward strand.
ACTACAGGTGGTGTAGCTTGCTTAACAGCCGGGATAATCCGCTGACTAGCAGACCCTGCTACTAGGCACAAAGTATTTCCTGGGCTAGATGCAGTTAAAAATTTGTAATTAGATACTCTCGTTGGATGCTGAGAAAGCATTCCATAGAGTCTCCTGGCACGCCATATATGATTCTCTTAAAAAGCTTGGGGTAGGGGTCTAGGGGACCCTTTTATAGCCAAAATCACGGCCCTGTATCGCAATACGTCACCTAGGCTGAAGATAAATGGAACTGTAGCACCCTGAGGGCTCGGTTGCTACAGAGGTATTGCACCTCACCCAGAGGTGTGATATCTCACTCTCAGGTAAGGATGTAGTGTGGATCAGGACCCGACACCTGCATGCATTACACCACATTGCCGTGGGGCAGGGCGACCAATATGCCCCTGAGATGGGCACGACAGTCCCTGTCCCTGGCTGGAGTGGGGGGAGGGAACACTGAGGAAGGGGAACCCTGTAGTGCAGGAGCAGGGAGGAAGCAGTTCCTGGGTGCATTGAGAAGGGAGTATAAAAGGTGGGCACCATCTTAGTTCAGTGCAGAGAAGTCTGATCAGAAGTGGCAGGGAGCAGGGGCTCTGCATGAGCTCTGCTCCGGAGGCGGGCCTAGTAACAGAGGCCCAGTCCTGGAAGAGGGAGAAGGAAGGAAGAGGAGCGGAGAAGGCTCCAGGAACGAGGAACGAAGGGATCTCAGGGGTGCGGACGGGGGAGTCGCCACCGCACGCCAGAATCCAACTGCGTGGAGGGGTCAGGCCAAAGGGGGAGACCGGTCCCCGAAACTAGTGGAGGCAGGAAACGACCCTCAGCTAGAAACAGGAGGCTGTGACATTTTATGTGGCGCAGCCCCTCACTACACCCGCTAGGAAGGCACCACATAGGGTCAGGGAAACTGGCGCCAAGTTTACCAAGAGGAGGCCCGAGGCAGCCGGACAGAAGGGTTGGTAAGAAAGGCCAGACAAAGGACACACAAAGGGGGTCCTGTGAAGTACTCCAAAGTTATCTGGGAGTTGTCTGAGCCCCTCACCTGGTGAGCACAGTACGACGTGGGCAGCCGTTACCTGCAGACGTGGTCTGGATAATAAGAACTGTGAGTAAAGGCCCTGGACTGCATCACTGACTCTGTGTCATTACTGCTGCTGCCCTGCACCATCACCCCCATCCTCCGCATACACTGCCCTGAGGCTATACTCCTCCCGTGGGGAGTTATGCTACGCTCTGCTGCACCCACAACACCAGCCTCAGCGGTCTGCCCTGGAGCGGCGGTTCACTCTGACCGCAATCCACGGGTGGCGTAGTCGGACATTTAAACATCAAAACCACATAAATAGTTCCGCCACTGGTTTGACCACCCTGAGCCACGGCACCGGGTCGCCGCCACGAAGACTACAACCACCAGCATCCACCAAAAAGTGTCCGGCTCCGGGTGTCCCAAGGCCCAGGGGGTGCATCAGAACATTTTCATCACCTTTCACAATCACCAATGGGACAAGGCAGGGATGTCCTCTGTCCCCTCTCTTATACATCCTAGTGACGGAGCACCTGCTCTCATCAATTCGCCATAACCCCAATATTAGGTGGATTGAGGTGGGAGGCACCGAGTACAAGTGCTCTCTATTTGCTGATGATGTCCTAGTATATATCACTCAATCACATATATCCATCCATGCTGTTATGGCTGAAATAGATCACTTTGTTACATGGTCAAATTTTAAAATCAATGCAGCGAAGTCTGAGGCCCTCGATGTCTCCCTCCCCAAATCCATATAGGATTCCATCCAGTCCAACTTTCCCTTTGCCTGGCCCTCACAGGGTATCAAATACTTAGGAATTCCTATTCATAGAGACCTCTCCCATCTATGTTATCTTAATTTTTTGCCCTTTATTGAACAACTCCATACAGACCACGGTTGGCAAGTTAGAACTGTAAGATTCACTACGTGAACCACTGGTGTTTTGTGGAAAAGCACATGTACACTGTGTTCCAAATTATTATGCAAAAAGTGTTTAGGAGTGATAAGGGAAGAATTTGTTTGTTTGTCAGTTAAACTCATTGATGGTGATGTGTGTCAGGGCTCTTTATATCACTGTAAGTAATTGCAGACACCAGTGCTAATTAGTTTGTCAGGTGTGTCCAATGAAAGGCAAGACTACTTAAGAAGGCTCTCTCACATTATTCAGCAGCCTACATTTTCTGCCAAAATGGGAAAGAAAAAGGATGTGTCGGCTGCTGAGAAGCAACAAATTGTGGAGTGTTTAGGTCAAGGCATGACTACAATCAACATTGTGCGATGATCAGGATGAAGTGTCTTGGCAATCAAGAAGTATGTAGCTGATTCACAGTACACACGTGTGCGTGCTGATAAGGGCAAATTGAGGACTCTTTCCTACAGGCAATTACGTCAGGTTGAAAGAGCAGCGGCAAAAAAGCCTTGTCATAGCAGCAGACAAGTTTTTGAAGCTGCTTGTGCCTCCAACGTCCCCCGAACAACAAGATGCAGGGTCCTTCAGAGGTTTGCAGCTGTGCATACGCCATCCTGTCGACCTCCTCTATCCACTTCACACAAGCAGAAACGGCTCCAGTGGGCCAAACATTACATGAAGACTGATTTCAAAACTGTTTTGTTCACGGATGAGTGCCGTGCAGCGCTCGATGGTCCAGATGGATGGAGTGGAGGATGGCTGGTTGATGGACACCCCACGCAAACACGGCTACAGCGCCAACAAGGAGGAGGTGGAGTAATGTTTTGGGCTGGAATCATGGGGAGAGAGATTGTCGGCCCCTTTAGGATCCCTGAAGGCGCTAAAGATGAACTCCATAATGTATGTGGATTTTCTCAAACAGCACTTCCTGCCATGGTTCAAGAAGAAGAACCGTGTATTTCACAGCAAGATCATTTTTCTGCATGATAATGCACCATCTCATGCTGCACATAAAACATCTGCATCTCTGGCTGATATGGGCATAAAAGGGGACAAACTTATGGTGTGACCCCCATGCTCCCCTGACCTCTACCCCATTCAGAACCTTTGGAGCATCATTAAAAGGAGTGTCTATGATGGCGGGAGGCAGTTCACATCTAAGCAACAGCTCTGGGAGGGTATTCTGTCCTCATGCAAAACAATTGAAGCAGAAACCATCAAAAACCTGACAAATTCAATGGACGAGAGAGTTCAGAAGCTCCTTTCGAACAAGGGGTCCTATGTGAAAATGTAACATCACCTAGAATAAAGTTTTGAGTTGAAAACTGTTTGATTTCAGTTTCTAACAACCTGCTAATGCTTATAATTTCAAAAATGACCATTTTTTTGGTCTTTATTAAAATGAAAAGGTTGTTCGAAAAGTTTGGGGGATCTAAGAGTGTGGCAACCCAGTAGTCATGATTACTTCGAATTCTGACAATATGAGGGTCATGCTGCAGGTAGTGCAGCAAGAAGGCACTTATGTGTCTTGCGCATCTCGGAGCCCCAAAATTATTTTCCGGGCTAGATGCAGCTAAAAATTATTTTTAATTTTAAATCTGGTGGAGCTTATTATAGATGGCCTAATAGGATCAATGCTGCACACTGCTACAAAGCCCAAATTATTTTCCAGTCAAGATACAGATAAACATGATTAGTAATTTGAAAGCTTAAAACGTTTGGTAGGGTGATTTTAACCAATCATCAAGCTTTTACTCTCCCCAGGATGACACAGGGGTAGAAAAGTCGTTTCGGATCCATGATTTGTTCATCTTTATGAACTTGAGTCTGTCTACATTATCAGTGGAGAGCCGCGTGCGCTTATCTGTCAGCACACCACCAGCAGCGCTGAACACACGTTCAGACAGAACGCTGGCTGCGGGGCATGACAAGATCTCCAAGGCGTAAGTGGCTAGCTCCGGCCATTTATCCAGATTGGAAGCCCAAAAAGAGCAAGGGTCCAGTGACACAGTCGTGGCTTCAATGTTTACTTGGAGATACTCCTGTACCATCGTCTCTAGGCAATGACTATGTGTCAGACTTCTTGTCTCCTGTGGCCTTGCAAAGGATGGGCTAAAAAAGTGGTGAAATGATTCCGCAAAATTGATGTTACCACCAGATACTGTGGTTCTGTTACGGTTTGAGTGCTGAACACTTGACGGTCCCACGGTTGGCAAATTGGAACTGTGAGATTCACTACGTGCACCACTGGTATTTTGTGGAAAAGCACATGTAAGATTCTGCAACAGTCTCTGCTGATACTCCTGCATGCGTGCATCCCTTTCTATGGCAGGAATAATTTATGCAAATTTACTTTTGTACCGGGGATCTAACAGTGTGGCAACCCAGTAGTCAGGATTATTTCTAATTCTCACAATTCGAGGGTCATGTTGCAGGTAGTGCAGCAAGAAGGCACTCATGTGTGTTGCGCATCCAGGAGCACCAAGTCCCTGTTGTGTTGGTGGCGAGGTAAAAATCATGCTTCCTTCCTCTGTCCTCTCCCCCCAACCTCGCACAACAGAAATGTGATCAAGGTCTCCCTCATCTGATGAGTCTTCCATCAGTTCGTCCCCCACTTCTTCCTGGGCTCCTGCATCTTCCTCACTAGTTTGGCTGCTACCATGCGCCCTGGTAAAACCATCTCCCCCACCCTCACATGCCTGCCGCCTTGGTGCTGCCGACCGTCTGGACCTTGCAGATGTTAGCCCTTCCGCATACAACTCCTCCTCCTCTACTTCCTCCACCTCCTCTTGTGCCACCACCTGACTCCGAATTCTGTTTAACATGTGCTCCAGCATGTAAATCACCGGAATAGTCATGCTGATAATGGCATCGTCAGCACTAAACATCTTCGTCGCCATTTCAAAACTGTGCAGAAGGGTGCATAGGTCCCTGATCTGAGACCACTCCTCCAGCGTGATTTGCCCCACCTCTGAATCTCATTGGCCCAGGCTATACGTCAGAAAGTATTGCACCAGGGCTTGTCGGTGCTGCCACAGTCGCTGCAACATGTGCAGAGTTGAATTCCACCGGGTAGGCACATCGCATTTTAGCCGGTGAAGTGGCAGGCCCAACGACTTCTGTAGAGATGTAAGTCGCTGAGCTGCGGGATGCGAACGGAGGAAGTGAGCACACAGCGACCGTGCCCTCTGCAGAAGGCCATCTAGTCTGGGATAGTGGGCTAAAAATTGCTGGACAACCAGGTTCAACACGTGAGCCATACAAGGCACGTGTGTGACATTGCCCCGGCGAAGGGCCGCACCCAGGTTTGCAGGATTGTCGCACACGGCCTTCCCTGGTTTCAGGTCCAGTGGAGACAACCATTCATGAAATTGGTTCTCCAGAGCTGACCACAACTCCTCAGCTGTGTGACTCACATTTCCCAGACATTTCAATGTAAAAACCGCCTGATGACGTTGAGCCCTACTGCCAGCATAGTAAGGAGCTGTGCAGGATCCCTTCTGCGCAGTTAGAAAGCTTGTGGCATGACCAGACAGGCTTTAGGTGCAGGTGGAAGACCGAGAGGAGGTTGAGGAGGCAGAAGCAGTGGAGGAACTTTGACATAAAGAGGATTGACGCACAACTCGTGGGGACGGCAAGACTTGGACAGCAGCCCCTTGTCCTGCTGTCACCATAGTTACCCAGTGCCCAGTCAGCGACATGTAACGCCCCTGTCCATGCCTACTCGTCCAAGTGTCTGTGGTTAAATGCACCCTGTCACACACAGAGTTTCTCAAAGAAGCGGTGATGTTGTGTGCGACATGCTGGTGGAGCGCAGGCACACCTTTCTTTGAGAAGTAGTGCCGACTGGGCATCTGGTACTGGGGCACTGCGACGGACATAAGGTCTCGAAAATCCTCTGTGTCCAACAGGCGGAAAGGCAGCATTTCTGTAGCCAAGAGCTTGCAGATGGTGAAATTCAACCTCTTAGCTTTCTCATGGCTAGGAGGAAATGGTCTTTTACTTGTCCACATCTGAGCGACCGAGGGCTGGCTATTGTGCTTAGACGGGGTTGATAAGGGTGGCCCCGGCAAACTGCCGGTCTGTGAGGAAGATGCAGGCGGACATGTTAGGTTGCCTTCATCCAAAGGTGGTGCTATCGATGTCGGACAGCGCTCAACACCAGCTGGTGTTACCACCTCCAAAGAAAATGATGACCTGCCAATCACGCTGGCTGTTGCGGGTAAAGAGGTGGCAGGTCTGCGCCCCAAAACAGGTGTGACTGCTGTCCCCCCAGTCACAGAGGATGAAGAGGCCGCGGATGCACAAGATATGGCAGACGGTGGTTGGCCCGGCCGGCTAGGCCGCATTGTAGCACAGTGAGCTTCCCACTGCAACTTATGCTTCATGTCCATGTGCCGGTTCATGCATGAAGTACTCAAACTATGTATTTTTTGGCCTCTACTTAGCTTTTGCTGACAAATGTTACAGATAACACGAGTTGGGTCATCTTTATCGATCTGAAAAAATGCCCAGGCTATGCAAGGCTTAGCACCCATGCGACCTGAAGAGCCACCACGACCTGTGGTGAGAGGCAGAGTTGTGTTTGAGGATGCAGTTGTTGACGTGCTTCCAGTACTACGTCTCTGTCCAGGAAGGCGCAACCTGACCTCGTCGTCACTAGCATCTTCCTCCACCTCCTCTGCTGACCTCATCTCTTGGCTGACTGTGGGTTGACAGTAAGTGGGATCTCCAACCTCATCATCATCACCCTGTGTGTTATCACACCCGTCGTCCTCAGAGCCAACCTGTTCCTGCCCTGACAAAAAACTAAAGTTGTCGCTCCAATCAGGTATTTGAGTCTTATCATCGTCTTCCTCATTGTCTCCACCAACAGGAGTTACAGTCTGGGAATGAGGGTCTACATTATGGTCAGAACCTTCTGCGTCTGGTCCTGGATCCGACTCATAAAGATTCTGGGCATCAGTGCAGATCATTTCCTCGTCTGGATTCACAGAAGCGCTGGAGTCGACCTCTGATACCCAGGCTATAGTATGAGTAAACAGCTCTGCAGACTCAACCATCTGTTCTACCTCATACTCAGACGGGCAGCTGGAGATTTGGGAGCTGTGAGGAAGCAAGTGCGATTTGGGTGACACCTTTGACGACTGGAGTATTTGTGATGTTGAAGTTGATGTGGAGGAGAGCCCACTTAAAGGAGCACTTGATATCCGTTGAAGCACCTGCTGTTTTTGTGCCTCATCTGGAATTTGTAGCGATTGGCGTGGCCGTAAGAAAGGGATCTTATCACATTGTCCGCTAAAAGAAGTAGACATTTTAGTTTGGCTGGAAGATGGTCTTTCTTCTGCAGATGTTACTGTTGCTTTAACACCTACCCCACGGACACAACCTTTTTTCCCCTTCCCAACACGCCTATTCCCCTTTCCACCAGCAGCAGGCCTTTTTCCACTCATTTTGGTGGTTAACTAATTCACAACTCTGGAGTTGTTTGCACAAAAAAACAATGGATGGTAACCGAGCAGAGCTGAGTGGCCAAACTGTGGTATTAGGCCAAAACTATTGGCTGGGTTAGATGCAGAAAAAAATATATTCAGTTTGCAAACTGATGGAGGTCAGTATAGATGGACTAATAGAGAAAGTCCGACACACTGCTACAAGGCCAAATATTTTTTCAGAGGTAGATGCAGAAAAAAATTATATTCAGTTTGCAACCTGATGGAGGTCTGTATAGATGGATTAATAGAACAAGACCCACACACAGCTAGAAGCCCAATATTTTTTCAGAGGTAGATGCAGAAAAAAATATATTCAGTTTGCAACCTGATGGAGGTCAGTATAGATGGACTAATACAACAAGTCCCACACACAGCTAGAAGCCCAAATATTTTTTCAGAGGTACTGTAGATGCAGATACAAATTATTTTTAATTTGCAACCTGATGGAGGTCAGTATAGATGGACTAATACAACAAGTCCCACACACAGCTAGAAGCCCAAATATTTTTTCAGAGGTAGATGCAGAAAAAAATATATTCAGTTTGCAACCTGATGGAGGTCAGTATAGATGGACTGATACAACAAGTCCCACACACAGCTAGAAGCCCAAATATTTTTTCAGAGGTACTGTAGATGCAGATACAAATTATTTTTAATTTGCAACCTGATGGAGGTCAGTATAGATGGACTAATACAACAAGTCCCACACACAGCTAGAAGCCCAAATATTTTTTCAGAGGTACTGTAGATGCAGATACAAATTATTTTTAATTTGCAACCTGATGGAGGTCAGTATAGATGGACTAATACAACAAGTCCCACACACAGCTAGAAGCCCAAATATTTTTTCAGAGGTAGATGCAGAAAAAAATATATTCAGTTTGCAACCTGATGGAGGTCAGTATAGATGGACTAATACAACAAGTCCCACACACAGCTAGAAGCCCAAATATTTTTTCAGAGGTACTGTAGATGCAGATACAAATTATTTTTAATTTGCAACCTGATGGAGGTCAGTATTGATGGACTAATACAACAAGTCCCACACACAGCTAGAAGCCCAAATATTTTTTCAGAGGTACTGTAGATGCAGATACAAATTATTTTTAATTTGCAACCTGATGGAGGTCAGTATAGATGGACTAATACAACAAGTCCCACACACAGCTAGAAGCCCAAATATTTTTTCAGAGGTAGATGCAGAAAAAAATATATTCAGTTTGCAACCTGATGGAGGTCAGTATAGATGGACTAATACAACAAGTCCCACACACAGCTAGAAGCCCAAATATTTTTTCAGAGGTACTGTAGATGCAGATACAAATTATTTTTAATTTGCAACCTGATGGAGGTCAGTATAGATGGACTAATACAACAAGTCCCACACACAGCTAGAAGCCCAAATATTTTTTCAGAGGTACTGTAGATGCAGATACAAATTATTTTTAATTTGCAACCTGATGGAGGTCAGTATAGATGGACTAATACAACAAGTCCCACACACAGCTAGAAGCCCAAATATTTTTTCAGAGGTAGATGCAGAAAAAAATATATTCAGTTTGCAACCTGATGGAGGTCAGTATAGATGGACTAATTCAACAAGTCCCACACACAGCTAGAAGCCCAAATATTTTTTCAGAGGTACTGTAGATGCAGATACAAATTATTTTTAATTTGCAACCTGATGGAGGTCAGTATAGATGGACTAATACAACAAGTCCCACACACAGTTAGAAGCCCAAATATTTTTTCAGAGGTACTGTAGATGCAGATAAAAATTATTTTTAATTTGCAACCTGATGGAGGTCAGTATAGATGGACTAATAGAGAAAGTCCGACACACTGCTAGAAGGCCAAATATTTTTTCAGAGCTAGATGCAGAAAAAAATTATATTCAGTTTGCAACCTGATGGAGGTCAGTATAGATGGATTAATAGAACAAGACGCACACACAGCTAGAAGACCAATATTTTTTCAGAGGTAGATGCAGAAAAAAATATAATCAGTTTGCAACCTGATGGAGGTCAGTATAGATGAACTAATACAACAAGTCCCACACACAGCTAGAAGCCCAAATATTTTTTCAGAGGTACTGTAGATGCAGATAAAAATTATTTTTAATTTGCAACCTGATGGAGGTCAGTATAGATGGACTAATCCAACAAGTCCCACACACAGCTAGAAGCCCAAATATTTTTTCAGAGGTACTGTAGATGCAGATACAAATTATTTTTAATTTGCAACCTGATGGAGGTCAGTATAGATGGACTAATACAACAAGTCCCACACACAGCTAGAAGCCCAAATATTTTTTCAGAGGTACTGTAGATGCAGATACAAATTATTTTTAATTTGCAACCTGATGGAGGTCAGTATAGATGGACTAATACAACAAGTCCCACACACAGCTAGAAGCCCAAATATTTTTTCAGAGGTACTGTAGATGCAGATAAAAATTATTTTTAATTTGCAACCTGATGGAGGTCAGTATAGATGGACTAATAGAGAAAGTCCGACACACTGCTAGAAGGCCAAATATTTTTTCAGAGCTAGATGCAGAAAAAAATTATATTCAGTTTGCAACCTGATGGAGGTCAGTATAGATGGATTAATAGAACAAGACCCACACACAGCTAGAAGCCCAATATTTTTTCAGAGGTAGATGCAGAAAAAAATATATTCAGTTTGCAACCTGATGGAGGTCAGTATAGATGGACTAATACAACAAGTCCCACACACAGCTAGAAGCCCAAATATTTTTTTCAGAGGTACTGTAGATGCAGATAAAAATAATTTTTAATTTGCAACCTGATGGAGGTCAGTATAGATGGACTAATACAACAAGTCCCACACACAGCTAGAAGCCCAAATATTTTTTCAGAGGTAGATGCAGAAAAAAATATATTCAGTTTGCAACCTGATGGAGGTCAGTATAGATGGACTAATACAACAAGTCCCACACACAGCTAGAAGCCCAAATATTTTTTCAGAGGTACTGTAGATGCAGATACAAATTATTTTTAATTTGCAACCTGATGGAGGTCAGTATAGATGGACTAATACAACAAGTCCCACACACAGCTAGAAGCCCAAATATTTTTTCAGAGGTACTGTAGATGCAGATACAAATTATTTTTAATTTGCAACCTGATGGAGGTCAGTATAGATGGACTAATACAACAAGTCCCACACACAGCTAGAAGCCCAAATATTTTTTCAGAGGTAGATGCAGAAAAAAATATATTCAGTTTGCAACCTGATGGAGGTCAGTATAGATGGACTAATTCAACAAGTCCCACACACAGCTAGAAGCCCAAATATTTTTTCAGAGGTACTGTAGATGCAGATACAAATTATTTTTAATTTGCAACCTGATGGAGGTCAGTATAGATGGACTAATACAACAAGTCCCACACACAGTTAGAAGCCCAAATATTTTTTCAGAGGTACTGTAGATGCAGATAAAAATTATTTTTAATTTGCAACCTGATGGAGGTCAGTATAGATGGACTAATAGAGAAAGTCCGACACACTGCTAGAAGGCCAAATATTTTTTCAGAGCTAGATGCAGAAAAAAATTATATTCAGTTTGCAACCTGATGGAGGTCAGTATAGATGGATTAATAGAACAAGACGCACACACAGCTAGAAGACCAATATTTTTTCAGAGGTAGATGCAGAAAAAAATATAATCAGTTTGCAACCTGATGGAGGTCAGTATAGATGAACTAATACAACAAGTCCCACACACAGCTAGAAGCCCAAATATTTTTTCAGAGGTACTGTAGATGCAGATAAAAATTATTTTTAATTTGCAACCTGATGGAGGTCAGTATAGATGGACTAATCCAACAAGTCCCACACACAGCTAGAAGCCCAAATATTTTTTCAGAGGTACTGTAGATGCAGATACAAATTATTTTTAATTTGCAACCTGATGGAGGTCAGTATAGATGGACTAATACAACAAGTCCCACACACAGCTAGAAGCCCAAATATTTTTTCAGAGGTACTGTAGATGCAGATACAAATTATTTTTAATTTGCAACCTGATGGAGGTCAGTATAGATGGACTAATACAACAAGTCCCACACACAGCTAGAAGCCCAAATATTTTTTCAGAGGTACTGTAGATGCAGATAAAAATTATTTTTAATTTGCAACCTGATGGAGGTCAGTATAGATGGACTAATAGAGAAAGTCCGACACACTGCTAGAAGGCCAAATATTTTTTCAGAGCTAGATGCAGAAAAAAATTATATTCAGTTTGCAACCTGATGGAGGTCAGTATAGATGGATTAATAGAACAAGACCCACACACAGCTAGAAGCCCAATATTTTTTCAGAGGTAGATGCAGAAAAAAATATATTCAGTTTGCAACCTGATGGAGGTCAGTATAGATGGACTAATACAACAAGTCCCACACACAGCTAGAAGCCCAAATATTTTTTTCAGAGGTACTGTAGATGCAGATAAAAATAATTTTTAATTTGCAACCTGATGGAGGTCAGTATAGATGGACTAATACAACAAGTCCCACACACAGCTAGAAGGCCAAATATTTTTTCAGAGGTACTGTAGATGCAGATACAAATTATTTTTAATTTGCAACCTGATGGAGGTCAGTATAGATGGACTAATACAACAAGTCCCACACACAGCTAGAAGCCCAAATATTTTTTCAGAGGTAGATGCAGAAAAAAATATATTCAGTTTGCAACCTGATGGAGGTCAGTATAGATGGACTAATCCAACAAGTCCCACACACAGCTAGAAGCCCAAATATTTTTTCAGAGGTACTGTAGATGCAGATACAAATTATTTTTAATTTGCAACCTGATGGAGGTCAGTATAGATGGACTAATACAACAAGTCCCACACACAGCTAGAAGCCCAAATATTTTTTCAGAGGTACTGTAGATGCAGATACAAATTATTTTTAATTTGCAACCTGATGGAGGTCAGTATAGATGGACTAATACAACAAGTCCCACACACAGCTAGAAGCCCAAATATTTTTTCAGAGGTACTGTAGATGCAGATAAAAATTATTTTTAATTTGCAACCTGATGGAGGTCAGTATAGATGGACTAATAGAGAAAGTCCGACACACTGCTAGAAGGCCAAATATTTTTTCAGAGCTAGATGCAGAAAAAAATTATATTCAGTTTGCAACCTGATGGAGGTCAGTATAGATGGATTAATAGAACAAGACCCACACACAGCTAGAAGCCCAATATTTTTTCAGAGGTAGATGCAGAAAAAAATATATTCAGTTTGCAACCTGATGGAGGTCAGTATAGATGGACTAATACAACAAGTCCCACACACAGCTAGAAGCCCAAATATTTTTTTCAGAGGTACTGTAGATGCAGATAAAAATAATTTTTAATTTGCAACCTGATGGAGGTCAGTATAGATGGACTAATACAACAAGTCCCACACACAGCTAGAAGGCCAAATATTTTTTCAGAGGTACTGTAGATGCAGATACAAATTATTTTTAATTTGCAACCTGATGGAGGTCAGTATAGATGGACTAATACAACAAGTCCCACACACAGCTAGAAGCCCAAATATTTTTTCAGAGGTAGATGCAGAAAAAAATATATTCAGTTTGCAACCTGATGGAGGTCAGTATAGATGGACTAATACAACAAGTCCCACACACAGCTAGAAGCCCAAATATTTTTTCAGAGGTACTGTAGATGCAGATACAAATTATTTTTAATTTCCAACCTGATGGAGGTCAGTATAGATGGACTAATACAACAAGTCCCACACACAGCTAGAAGCCCAAATATTTTTTCAGAGGTACTGTAGATGCAGATAAAAATTATTTTTAATTTGCAACCTGATGGAGGTCAGTATAGATGGACTAATCCAACAAGTCCCACACACAGCTAGAAGCCCAAATATTTTTTCAGAGGTACTGTAGATGCAGATAAAAATTATTTTTAATTTGCAACCTGATGGACGTCAGTATACATGGACTAATAGAGAAACTCCGACACACTGCTAGAAGGCCAAATATTTTTTCAGAGCTAGATGCAGAAAAAAATTATATTCAGTTTGCAACCTGATGGAGGTCAGTATAGATGGATTAATAGAACAAGACCCACACACAGCTAGAAGTCCAATATTTTTTCAGAGGTAAATGCAGAAAAAAATATATTCAGTTTGCAACCTGATGGAGGTCAGTATAGATGGACTAATACAACAAGTCCCACACACAGCTAGAAGCCCAAATATTTTTTCAGAGGTAGATGCAGCAAAAAATATATTCAGTTTGCAACCTGATGGAGGTCAGTATAGATGGACTAATACAACAAGTCCCACACACAGCTAGAAGCCCAAATATTTTTTCAGAGGTACTGTAGATGCAGATACAAATTATTTTTAATTTGCAACCTGATGGAGGTCAGTATAGATGGAATAATACAACAAGTCCCACACACAGCTAGAAGCCCAAATATTTTTTCAGAGGTAGATGCAGAAAAAAATATATTCAGTTTGCAACCTGATGGAGGTCAGTATAGATGGACTAATACAACAAGTCCCACACACAGCTAGAAGCCCAAATATTTTTTCAGAGGTACTGTAGATGCAGATACAAATTATTTTTAATTTGCAACCTGATGGAGGTCAGTATAGATGGACTAATACAACAAGTCTCACACACAGCTAGAAGCCCAAATATTTTTTCAGAGGTACTGTAGATGCAGATAAAAATTATTTTTAATTTGCAACCTGATGGAGGTCAGTATAGATGGACTAATAGAGAAAGTCCGACACACTGATAGAAGGCCAAATATTTTTTCAGAGCTAGATGCAGAAAAAAATTATATTCAGTTTGCAACCTGATGGAGGTCAGTATAGATGGATTAATAGAACAAGACCCACACACAGCTAGAAGCCCAATATTTTTTCAGAGGTAGATGCAGAAAAAAATATATTCAGTTTGCAACCTGATGGAGGTCAGTATAGATGGACTAATACAACAAGTCCCACACACAGCTAGAAGCCCAAATATTTTTTTCAGAGGTACTGTAGATGCAGATAAAAATAATTTTTAATTTGCAACCTGATGGAGGTCAGTATAGATGGACTAATACAACAAGTCCCACACACAGCTAGAAGGCCAAATATTTTTTCAGAGGTACTGTAGATGCAGATACAAATTATTTTTAATTTGCAACCTGATGGAGGTCAGTATAGATGGACTAATACAACAAGTCCCACACACAGCTAGAAGCCCAAATATTTTTTCAGAGGTAGATGCAGAAAAAAATATATTCAGTTTGCAACCTGATGGAGGTCAGTATAGATGGACTAATACAACAAGTCCCACACACAGCTAGAAGCCCAAATATTTTTTCAGAGGTACTGTAGATGCAGATACAAATTATTTTTAATTTCCAACCTGATGGAGGTCAGTATAGATGGACTAATACAACAAGTCCCACACACAGCTAGAAGCCCAAATATTTTTTCAGAGGTACTGTAGATGCAGATAAAAATTATTTTTAATTTGCAACCTGATGGACGTCAGTATACATGGACTAATAGAGAAAGTCCGACACACTGCTAGAAGGCCAAATATTTTTTCAGAGCTAGATGCAGAAAAAAATTATATTCAGTTTGCAACCTGATGGAGGTCAGTATAGATGGATTAATAGAACAAGACCCACACACAGCTAGAAGTCCAATATTTTTTCAGAGGTAAATGCAGAAAAAAATATATTCAGTTTGCAACCTGATGGAGGTCAGTATAGATGGACTAATACAACAAGTCCCACACACAGCTAGAAGCCCAAATATTTTTTCAGAGGTAGATGCAGCAAAAAATATATTCAGTTTGCAACCTGATGGAGGTCAGTATAGATGGACTAATACAACAAGTCCCACACACAGCTAGAAGCCCAAATATTTTTTCAGAGGTACTGTAGATGCAGATACAAATTATTTTTAATTTGCAACCTGATGGAGGTCAGTATAGATGGAATAATACAACAAGTCCCACACACAGCTAGAAGCCCAAATATTTTTTCAGAGGTAGATGCAGAAAAAAATATATTCAGTTTGCAACCTGATGGAGGTCAGTATAGATGGACTAATACAACAAGTCCCACACACAGCTAGAAGCCCAAATATTTTTTCAGAGGTACTGTAGATGCAGATACAAATTATTTTTAATTTGCAACCTGATGGAGGTCAGTATAGATGGACTAATACAACAAGTCCCACACACAGCTAGAAGCCCAAATATTTTTTCAGAGGTACTGCAGATGCAGATAAAAATTATTTTTAATTTGCAACCTGATGGAGGTCAGTATAGATGGACTAATAGAGAAAGTCCGACACACTGCTAGAAGGCCAAATATTTTTTCAGAGCTAGATGCAGAAAAAAATTATATTCAGTTTGCAACCTGATGGAGGTCAGTATAGATGGATTAATAGAACAAGACCCACACACAGCTAGAAGCCCAATATTTTTTCAGAGGTAGATGCAGAAAAAAATATATTCAGTTTGCAACCTGATGGAGGTCAGTATAGATGGACTAATACAACAAGTCCCACACACAGCTAGAAGCCCAAATATTTTTTTCAGAGGTACTGTAGATGCAGATAAAAATAATTTTTAATTTCCAACCTGATGGAGGTCAGTATAGATGGACTAATACAACAAGTCCCACACACAGCTAGAAGGCCAAATATTTTTTCAGAGGTACTGTAGATGCAGATACAAATTATATTTAATTTGCAACCTGATGGAGGTCAGTATAGATGGACTAATACAACAAGTCCCACACACAGCTAGAAGCCCAAATATTTTTTCAGAGGTAGATGCAGAAAAAAATATATTCAGTTTGCAACCTGATGGAGGTCAGTATAGATGGACTAATACAACAAGTCCCACACACAGCTAGAAGCCCAAATATTTTTTCAGAGGTACTGTAGATGCAGATACAAATTATTTTTAATTTCCAACCTGATGGAGGTCAGTATAGATGGACTAATACAACAAGTCCCACACACAGCTAGAAGCCCAAATATTTTTTCAGAGGTACTGTAGATGCAGATAAAAATTATTTTTAATTTGCAACCTGATGGACGTCAGTATAGATGGACTAATGGAGAAAGTCCGACACACTGCTAGAAGGCCAAATATTTTTTCAGAGCTAGATGCAGAAAAAAATTATATTCAGTTTGCAACCTGATGGAGGTCAGTATAGATGGATTAATAGAACAAGACCCACACACAGCTAGAAGTCCAATATTTTTTCAGAGGTAAATGCAGAAAAAAATATATTCAGTTTGCAACCTGATGGAGGTCAGTATAGATGGACTAATACAACAAGTCCCACACACAGCTAGAAGCCCAAATATTTTTTCAGAGGTAGATGCAGCAAAAAATATATTCAGTTTGCAACCTGATGGAGGTCAGTATAGATGGACTAATACAACAAGTCCCACACACAGCTAGAAGCCCAAATATTTTTTCAGAGGTACTGTAGATGCAGATACAAATTATTTTTAATTTGCAACCTGATGGAGGTCAGTATAGATGGAATAATACAACAAGTCCCACACACAGCTAGAAGCCCAAATATTTTTTCAGAGGTAGATGCAGAAAAAAATATATTCAGTTTGCAACCTGATGGAGGTCAGTATAGATGGACTAATACAACAAGTCCCACACACAGCTAGAAGCCCAAATATTTTTTCAGAGGTACTGTAGATGCAGATAAAAATTATTTTTAATTTGCAACCTGATGGAGGTCAGTATAGATGGACTAATACAACAAGTCCCACACACAGCTAGAAGCCCAAATATTTTTTCAGAGGTACTGTAGATGCAGATACAAATTATTTTTAATTTGCAACCTGATGGAGGTCAGTATAGATGGACTAATACAACAAGTCCCACACACAGCTAGAAGCCCAAATATTTTTTCAGAGGTACTGTAGATGCAGATACAAATTATTTTTAATTTGCAACCTGATGGAGGTCAGT
This sequence comes from Phyllobates terribilis, assembly GCF_046119375.1. Lineage (NCBI taxonomy): Eukaryota > Metazoa > Chordata > Amphibia > Anura > Dendrobatidae > Phyllobates > Phyllobates terribilis. The sequence goes on from NW_027362773.1 coordinate 50,225,452, forward strand.
ATAGATGGACTAATACAACAATTCCCACACACAGCTAGAAGCCCAAATATTTTTTCAGAGGTAGATGCAGAAAAAAATATATTCAGTTTGCAACCTGATGGAGGTCAGTATAGATGGACTAATACAACAAGTCCCACACACAGCTAGAAGCCCAAATATTTTTTCAGAGGTACTGTAGATGCAGATACAAATTATTTTTAATTTGCAACCTGATGGAGGTCAGTATAGATGGACTAATACAACAAGTCCCACACACAGCTAGAAGCCCAAATATTTTTTCAGAGGTACTGTAGATGCAGATAAAAATTATTTTTAATTTGCAACCTGATGGAGGTCAGTATAGATGGACTAATAGAGAAAGTCCGACACACTGCTAGAAGGCCAAATATTTTTTCAGAGCTAGATGCAGAAAAAAATTATATTCAGTTTGCAACCTGATGGAGGTCAGTATAGATGGATTAATAGAACAAGACCCACAAACAGCTAGAAGCCCAATATTTTTTCAGAGGTAGATGTGTGGCACCCCAGGGGTCTGGTTTTCCACAGTAATGTAATGTTATGTCTGAGAGCAGGTGGGAGGTCCTTTGGTCAGGGATCCTGTGCATGCCACACCTCCTGCCCAGTCTTGGGAGGGGAAGAACTTCCCCTGTAAAAACCCGGGGCTGAGGCAGGGTGAGTGAGACAAGGAGAGTGGAGAAGAGAAGCAGCATAGGAAACAGCAGAGTTACAAGGAGTCAGGGGCTGGCAGCTACAGAGCTCGCCCTGATTAAGAAGATTCTTTACCGGACCCGGAGTCCGAGGCTGTGGGGACTAACTCCTACCCAGCAGCAGAATCCGTCGGGCAGGGGATTTCAGGTCCTCTGGCCCAGAAGCCCGAAGGCACGGTCACACGCGTGGGACCAGCACCGCCATCGTGGAGCGGAAGCCATTAGAAGGCCCCGAGTCACCGGCCATACGGGTGAGCACCACACGGTACACTCAGGGACGTGGGCTACTTACATCAGCTTCTAGCAAGGTAGCCAGAAGAGTACAGTCAGTTTGGGAGGCCTACAACTACGCCTGGCCAGGGGAGATCCCATCTGCTCAAAGACTGACCAGGCCCCGTTTGCTAGCAAGTACTCCGGGAGGGTCTGTCGTTGTTACCAGTAAAGACCCTGAACTACACCGTACCGTCTCTGAGTGGTTCCTGCTACCCCCATCATCCACGTCGGCTGCCCTGAGGCCATACCCCTCCCGTTGGGGGTTATACTATCACGCTGCACAATCCTACCACCGGCCTCAGCGGTCTGCCCTGCAGCAGCAGCTTCCTGGCTGCACTCAACGGGTGGCGTAGTCATCAACTATTTACTACTAATAGACTGCCGTCTAGTTTGACTCCCTGGGCACGGACCGGGTCACCGCCACGAGATTACAACCCTCCACGGATCCGGCTCCGGGTAAGCTCCCGCGTGCGCACCGCAGCGCGACACAGGCCCAGGGGCGCGTCAACTTTGGCGTAGTCGGCAGGATTTCGTGCCCGCAACCACCGGGTACTGCGTGCCTGAAAAGCAAAGACTGTTCAAACTTACCAGTGGTGAAGATTCCCGCTATCCGTGGAGGTTTCCCGCCATCCGGCGCCATCTTCTACCTTCTTCCCGCCATCCGCGAAGTTTTCCCGCCATCTTCGACCTTCTTCCCGCCATCCGTGGAGTTTTCCCGCCATTGGACGCCATCTTGAGGACGCCGCGCGGGAAGAAGAGGGGCGTGGACTCCGAAAGCGCGCGAGAACTGAAGCCCCGCCTCACGTCCGGACGTTGCGTAAGGTCCTGGAAGGAGCCCAGCAGACGCCGACGTCACAGGAGCGCGACGGAAGGTCCTCAACCCTGACGATCCACTGCGGAGCCGCGGCCTACGGAAGAGGATCATCGCAAGGTAGGCCACGGTCCACTAGGGGGGAGGAAGATGTCGGATACGGAGGAGAGCTTCGCTGCCTCAACCCCCGCCAGCGCCACCGCTGCTGCAGTTATGCCCTTCACCATGCCCTATATCCCGGGAGCAGCTTGGCTACCCCAGTACTCAGGGGAGTCACATACCCTGCATGACTTTAGAGAAAAGCTGGATAGCCTCTTCCAGGTGTACCCCCTCACAGAAGAGCAAAAAGTGAGCATCCTGGTGGCCCAACTAACCGGGGCAGCCAAAAGGGAAGTAAAATCCTGGCCACCTGGGAGGAAGACTGTCGCAGGGATACTAACCAGGCTGAAGGACACCTTTGATACCCGCACCTCAGCCGAGATTAAGCTTAGATTCTACGGGTGCAAGCAGCGAGCGCATGAGAGTATAAGGGACTATGCACTAAACCTACAAGAGGCCCTGAGGGCCATAAAGCAGACCGACCCTGATGGGGTGGGAAACGAGGACAGGCTATTGACTGAACAATTTATAGAGGGTTTATATTGCAATGCCCACCGAACCCAGTTGCGGGCAATGGCCTTACAGGATCCCCATCTGGACTTTGCACAGTTCAAGAATAGAGCTATCCGGGTGCTCCGAGAACCAGCACCGGGTGGCGTTGTTACCCACAGGCGCCCAGCTATCACTTACCACCAGGAGGCGGCGCCCTTGTCGGCAGGGCCTGTGGGAGCTGATGCGCAGGCTTTGGACAATGACCCGGCTCCAGACCTACACCATCAGGTCCACGAGCTAGCTAAGAGCGTTGCTGCGCTAACCCGAACTGTGCAGTCTTTACAGGTTTCCACCCCAGGGAAGATCCAGCTGGCATCCGGACCGGAGGACATCCCGTGGCGTCGACCAAGGAGGACCCCACCGGCCAGAGGAAGACCCAGTGACCGATACAGCGAGGACGGACGACCCATCTGCCGCCGCTGCAATCAACCCGGACATATGGAAAGGTACTGTTCTTTAAACGGGCACAACCTGGGGTAGAGGGCCAACCCCCAGGAAAAAGATCACCAGGCCCATCGAACTGGCGCGACAGATATGTGGGAGGACGTCCAGTCTTGCCTGTGGTACTGGATGGCATTCCCATGAGTGCCCTACTGGATACCGGGTCACAGGTCACCACCATCCCGTACGTGCTCTTCAAGCAGTACTGGAATGACTCGGATATTACCCGCTACCCCGACAACGACTTGAGTATCATCGCCAGCAATGGTCAGCCCGTGCCACAGATCGGATTTAAAGAGGTGACCATCAAAATTGGTAGAGTCGAACTGGCCGCACAGGGACTGATCATTGTAGATATCGATAAACATGAGAGTCACCCAAAAATAACTCTAGGAACTAATGTAATTGAAAATTGTCTTGCAGAGGTGATTTTTCTTTTACAGCAGGTTGCCAAGAATGCCAGCTCCGGCGAGCAGCGGGTGCTCCAGAAAGAGATCCGGGCACTGATGCAACGGCAACAAGTGGAACTCTCCGGCGGTGAGATTGGTAGCGTAAGAATGTGTGACCCTTTTCCTATTGCCATGCCCCCAAAAAGTGAAATGATGATTTGGTGCCGGGCAGCTATTGGTCTGAGAGGTAGAGATTACCAGGCAATGGTAGAACCAGTTTACTCAGACAGTAGGCCCACCATTTTGACAGCACGGGGGGTGGTCAATGTACGCCATGGGAGGGTGCCCATTCGCATAATAAATATCGGGGAGAGGGAAGTGTACCTGCCCCGGTATGCCACGCTAGCCAAATTATATACCACTAATCAAAGTTCTATACAATCTGTGGAACCCTTGCCTCCATCTCACCCGGAGGAAGGTAATGGCTCTAAGAAAGACATGGAGGACTGGTGTCAGCAACTACATTTGGGTACTGACTCCACTCCCTCACATCAGAAACAAGGAGTCTATCGGGTGGTTCAAGAGTATGAGAGAGTGTTTAGTAAACACCCGTTAGACTTCGGGCGAGTCAAGGGGGTAGAACATCGCATCCCCACGGGAGATCATCCTCCCATAAAAGAGAGGTATCGACCCGTACCCCCTGCACATTACCAACACGCCAAGGGGATGCTTAGAGATATGAAGGAGGCTGGGGTAATCCAGGATAGTTGTAGCCCCTGGGCAGCCCCATTAGTTTTAGTCAAAAAGAAAGACAACACCATGAGGATGTGTGTAGATTACCGGAAAATCAACCGTATCACACACAAGGATGCGTACCCCTTACCAAGGATAGAGGAGTCATTGGCTGCTTTAAGATCTGCTAACTTCTTCTCTACCTTGGATCTCACTAGCGGGTACTGGCAGGTTCCTGTAGCAGAGGCGGACCGGGAGAAGACCGCATTCACCACCCCGATGGGACTTAGCGAGTTCACCTGCATGCCGTTCGGACTCTGCAACGCACCAGGAACCTTCCAACGCCTAATGGAGTGTTGTCTGGGCCACAGAAACTTCGAGACGGTCCTGTTGTACCTGGACGATGTCATCGTATATTCCAAGACGTATGAGGACCACCTGAAACACCTGGCGGAAGTGTTCGAGGCTCTGGTGAGTTACGGCCTAAAGGTGAAACCCTCCAAGTGTCACCTCCTGAAACCAAAGGTGCAGTACCTGGGACACGTGGTGAGCGCTGACGGAGTGGCTCCCGACCCCGATAAGATCACCGCAATTAAGGGATGGCCAAGCCCCTCCAGCGTAAAAGAAGTGCGGCAGTTCCTCGGGTTGGTAGGCTACTACCGAAGGTTTATTCCCGGTTTCACCAAAAAGGCAGCACCTATGCAGGACCTCCTGATAGGCCAGTCCCGGAAGGCCAAGAACCAGAAGCCGCCCTTCAAATGGGAAGAGCTGGAAGAAGAGTCCTTCCGCCAGCTGAAGATGGCCCTCACGGGGGACGAAATCCTGGCGTACCCGGATTATAGCCAGCCCTTTATCCTCTACACCGACGCCAGTAACATCGGGCTAGGAGCCGTACTGTCCCAGATCCAGCAGGGGAAGGAACGAGTAATCGCCTACGCCAGCCGAAAACTGCGACCCACCGAAAGGAACCCCGAGAATTACAGCTCATTTAAGTTAGAGTTCCTGGCCGTAGTATGGGCAATCACTGAGCGCTTTAAGCATTACCTCGCTTCTTCCCGGTTCACCGTGTACACGGATAACAACCCGCTGACACACCTGGACACGGCAAGACTCGGTGCCCTGGAGCAGAGGTGGATGGCCCGTCTGTCCAACTACGAGTTCACAATTAAATACCGGGCAGGACGCTCCAATACCAACGCGGACGCCCTGTCCAGGATGCCCAACCTGCCGGACGGAGGAGAAGATCCGGAGGGACTGGAAGAAGTTGAACTCCCTGCGTTCCACCGTCATGGGACTATTCAGTATTCCCACCGGGTAAGGAGTAAGCAGGCTGCTATGTTGAACCCCTTACCCCACTACAACTGGGCGGAAACGCAAGACAGCGACCCTGCCGTCCGACTGGTGAAGGAGATGCTGACTCGGCCGGAGGCTCGCCTTGAACCAGACGCTCCGGAGGAAGCCAAACAACTATGGGCAGAGAAGAGTCGACTGTTCCTTTACAAAGGGAAGTTGTGCCGCAGAATGGTTAACTCCCGGACGCATGAATTACTCTGGCAAGTAGTGGTGCCACGAAGAGACGCAGCCATGGTGATGGAGGCATACCACGACGGAGCTGGACACTTTGGGTGGAAAAAGCTGGAGTTCCTGCTGCGCGAGCGGTTCCACTGGGTAGGCATGAGGGGAACCATCGAGAAGTGGTGCAGAGATTGTGGCCCGTGCAACCTGAGAAGGAAGGACCGAGCCAGCCAGAAGACTCCCCTGCAGTCCATCGTCACCCGGCAACCGTTGGAACTGGTAGCCTTGGATCATGTAAAACTGACCCCAAGCAGAAGTGGCTACGTCTACGCGTTAACCATCGTGGATCATTACTCCCGGTTCTTGGTTGTCGTCCCCGTCAAGGACTTAACGGCTCAAACAGCAGCTAGAGCCTTCCAGCAGCACTTCTGCCGTCCACACGGGTACCCGGACCAAGTGCTGACGGACCAGGGACCTGCCATTGAAGCGGAGGTCTTTCAGGAATTCTGCAATCTGTATGGCTGCCGGAAGATAAGGACGACACCCTACCATCCGCAGACTAATGGACTTTGTGAAAAAATGAACCAGGTGGTAATGGATCTTCTAAAAACGTTGCCCCTGGAAGAACGCAGTCTGTGGCCTGAAAAGTTGCCCGATCTGGTGGACCTATACAACCACATCCCGGTAGGTTCCACCAACTGTACCCCGGCTTACCTAATGAGGGCAAGACCTGGTAAGTTACCTGTTGACCTGGAAATGGGAGTCCTGACCCCCGAGGACACTTCACCAGAAACAGACTGGGACACAGAGAGGCAGCAGCAGTACCGGAGAGTACAGGAGAGCGTGGAGCGAAGTCTCTGTCAGGCTAGGGAAAGACAAGAGAAAACTTACAACCAGTATGCTCCCGCTGTTCCCCTGGTACCCGGAGAGCAGGTCTTGAAGAGGAAGAGACGGCTCCACAAGTTGGACGACCAGTGGGAGAAGGACCCGTACACCGTACTGCCCTCAAGCCACGAGAACCCGAAGGTCTGTACCATCAGTAAAGACGGAGGGGAAACCACAGCCATTGTATCCCGGGACCACCTGAAGAAGTGTCCCGAACAACTGAGGAACCCTGAAGAGGAACAAGAAGACCATCGACCCGTGGAAGAAAGGGAAGATATGGTTAGTACCGTGCTCGGGGACTTTCCTCAGTCTTGGACTCAAGTCAATGGTGCAGTTGTGGTACCCGTACTCACCTTCCTCCAACCATCATCCCAAGAACCTACGGAGCAACGGGTAGAGCTGGAAGAACAGCCAGTCCAGGAGGCAGAAGACTCCACACAAGCAGAACAGGAGAATCAACCCTCTGCTTATAGTGAGCCTGCCGTACCCCTAGTGAGACAAAGAGCCGGTAGACAGCTGCCCAGTTTACCCTTGACAGCTCCTACACCCTGTAGTTCAGGGCCAGACAGTCAGCTCCGTAGGTCCACTCGGGCCACTAGAGGCCAGTTACCCGCACGCTGGAGAATTTAAAGTGTATAAATTGTTTTATTTATGTTTTTCTGTGTCTTGTTGCTTGTGTATAATTTTGTGTTTCTAGTTATTTTTAGGAAACCTTGGTGGATTTACCGGGAATCCTTGTATATAGTTGTAGCGTAACCCAGGATGGACTAGAGACTGTTAAGGACTCGGGGTAGGACAGAACCCTACCTGGTTACGTCTCCCTGTGTTGGTGAAATGGACACCTTTGCTTTTCTTCAAAGACTGCATCCGGTTGCGGACACGCCGTAACCATCTTATGTGTTTTTCTTATAGTATTGTTATTGTTATACTTTGTTATGTTTTTCTAAATGTGTTTAGTCCCGGAGTACTAAATTTCACTAGGGGGGAATGTGGCACCCCAGGGGTCTGGTTTTCCACAGTAATGTAATGTTATGTCTGAGAGCAGGTGGGAGGTCCTTTGGTCAGGGATCCTGTGCATGCCACACCTCCTGCCCAGTCTTGGGAGGGGAAGAACTTCCCCTGTAAAAACCCGGGGCTGAGGCAGGGTGAGTGAGACAAGGAGAGTGGAGAAGAGAAGCAGCATAGGAAACAGCAGAGTTACAAGGAGTCAGGGGCTGGCAGCTACAGAGCTCGCCCTGACTAAGAAGATTCTTTACCGGACCCGGAGTCCGAGGCTGTGGGGACTAACTCCTACCCAGCAGCAGAATCCGTCGGGCAGGGGATTTCAGGTCCTCTGGCCCAGAAGCCCGAAGGCACGGTCACACGCGTGGGACCAGCACCGCCATCGTGGAGCGGAAGCCATTAGAAGGCCCCGAGTCACCGGCCATACGGGTGAGCACCACACGGTACACTCAGGGACGTGGGCTACTTACATCAGCTTCTAGCAAGGTAGCCAGAAGAGTACAGTCAGTTTGGGAGGCCTACAACTACGCCTGGCCAGGGGAGATCCCATCTGCTCAAAGACTGACCAGGCCCCGTTTGCTAGCAAGTACTCCGGGAGGGTCTGTCGTTGTTACCAGTAAAGACCCTGAACTACACCGTACCGTCTCTGAGTGGTTCCTGCTACCCCCATCATCCACGTCGGCTGCCCTGAGGCCATACCCCTCCCGTTGGGGGTTATACTATCACGCTGCACAATCCTACCACCGGCCTCAGCGGTCTGCCCTGCAGCAGCAGCTTCCTGGCTGCACTCAACGGGTGGCGTAGTCATCAACTATTTACTACTAATAGACTGCCGTCTAGTTTGACTCCCTGGGCACGGATCGGGTCACCGCCACGAGATTACAACCCTCCACGGATCCGGCTCCGGGTAAGCTTCCGCGTGCGCACCGCAGCGCGACACAGGCCCAGGGGCGCGTCAGATGCAGAAAAAAATATATTCAGTTTGCAACCTGATGGAGGTCAGTATAGATGGACTAATACAACAAGTCCCACACACAGCTAGAAGCCCAAATATTTTTTCAGAGGTACTGTAGATGCAGATAAAAATTATTTTTAATTTGCAACCTGATGGAGGTCAGTATAGATGGACTAATACAACAAGTCCCACACACAGCTAGAAGCCCAAATATTTTTTCAAAGGTACTGTAGATGCAGATACAAATTATTTTTAATTTGCAACCTGATGGAGGTCAGTATAGATGGACTAATACAACAAGTCCCACAAACAGCTAGAAGCCCAAATATTTTTTCAGAGGTAGATGCAGAAAAAAATATATTCAGTTTGCAACCTGATGGAGGTCAGTATAGATGGACTAATACAACAACTCCCACACACAGCTAGAAGCCCAAATATTTTTTCAGAGGTACTGTAGATGCAGATACAAATTATTTTTAATTTGCAACCTGATGGAGGTCAGTATAGATGGACTAATACAACAAGTCCCACACACAGCTAGAAGCCCAAATATTTTTTCAGAGGTACTGTAGATGCAGATAAAAATTATTTTTAATTTGCAACCTGATGGAGGTCAGTATAGATGGACCAATAGAGAAAGTCCGACACACTGCTAGAAGGCCAAATATTTTTTCAGAGCTAGATGCAGAAAAAAATTATATTTAGTTTGCAACCTGATGGAGGTCAGTATAGATGGATTAATAGAACAAGACCCACACACAGCTAGAAGCCCAATATTTTTTCAGAGGTAGATGCAGAAAAAAATATATTCAGT